>NC_088798.1:21650468-23049468 GCF_011386835.1 Chrysemys picta bellii
GTAAGATATCATTAAGTTGGCTCCCTCATTGGACAAAGAAAGAGAACAACAAGCAGAGGAAGTGCCCTTCTCAGTGGTGTACCACACATGCCACATAAATCCAAAGATCATGATTATGACCAGTATTTAAAAAAATCCCTTTTTCTTGGCTCCAGAGTTTTCTGAAACTAATTATGAAATCCTTAATATTAAATATTCAGGATCATTTATTTTTGAATACTTTTGGTTTAATTCAGATTCTCTGAAATTTTAATATCTTGCTTTAATATTTAATGTCAGCCTTGACATGCATATAGAAATGCAAAAGCTATTCTTTGAACAAAACAAATCACAGAGGTAGGTTCATATAAAGAAGAGACTTCTTTTTCCCCCCTCCCCCATTTTGAAATGATTAGTAGACATGTGCAGGTCTTTTGATGTTTTTTTTTTCCCCTAAGGATGTTTAAAGGTATAGGTCATAGCAATAATTTCAAGTAACCCCATTCTGTCTGCTCTGTAATGTATCTATGCTGCAGTTCCAGGAATATATTGTAGTCTCATATCCTCAGGTATGCCAAATGATTTTCTCTCTATAAGCTAATCTCTTTTCCCCCTAATTAACAAAGAATATGATCTTTTAAAAATTAGCTGATTCTATTTTGGAACTTGTGAATCATTCTCATCTATCAAGTTATACCTGAACTGCATTTTTCAATTAGGTCTGATACTTCAAGAGACACTTACGGTATATTCTTAAGGGCTACACAGAATACAAAAGACATATAGATCCAGACAGTAAATTAAATGGAAGGTAAATTATCCAGCGTCTATGTGGAGAAAGAGCAAACACATTACCCTTGTGCCTTTTGTTTACTGATCTGATGCCAAACAGGTTACTATTGTGAAACATTACCTAGTTAGCAAGCTGCAGTGAGAGCGCATAGGGAACCTGCTGAGAATAAAGTCTGCATTAGTATTCACTTGGCACCAAAAAGATGCCATTCGTATCTGTTCATTTATAACATTAATTACACATAATAATTCTAGGTTTTAGTTAAAACAACCTTTCATATATATAATGTACTGTGAGATTGCTCGGTTCATGTGTCAGCCCTAATTAAAACCTCTCTTAGCATTTGTTAAAATCTGGCTCAACTGTTTAACATCTTTTACAGCATGGTACCTTCAAATGAAAAACACCATGCACTCTTTTATTTTTTCCTTTTTGCAGTTTCAGTTGTCTAATTAATGGGACCATTAATTTGTGAGCAGCATTCAAACTGAAATGAGTAATACAGGCTTTGTTTAATTTTCTAAGGATCTACATTAGAGTCAAGATCCATAAGAAGCACTTAGAAAAAATTCACAAATTGACTTTCCTTGTACTTAACAGGTATAGGCGATACTGTAGTTACATGAAAACTGAATGTACCTTGGGGAAAAAGGATTCTTTTTAAGGATACAGTGTGAAACTGACTTAGATCCTCTAGAGGATTTTGCATTCTGTCTTATTCAGAAAGCTAAAGGTGAATGAGCCAAATCGCTAAATGCTAAGTGTGAAAGGGGAAGAAAATGTGAGTGAAAAGGCAAATTAGCAGGAAGATTATTAATACAAAGGCTCTCTGGCCAGGACATCGTGATATAAAGGGACTGATTTGGAAAAATGACCTCCAGTTTTGCATCTGCAATTTCGCATGTACATGTAACCTTGGTGCATTCTTACGGACACATTTTATGCACTTAGATCAGGGGTCGGCAACGTTTGACACGCGGCTCGCCAGGGTAAGCACCCTAGCAGGCCGGGCCAGTTTATTTACCTGCTGACGTGGCAGGTTCGGCCGATCGCGGCCCCCACTCGCCGCGGTTCGCCGTCCTGGGCCAATGGGGGCGGCGGGAAGCCGCGACCAGCACATCTCTCGCCCGCGCCGCTTCCCGCCACCCCCATTGGCCCGGGACGGCGAACCTGCCGCGTCAGCAAGTAAATAAATTGGCCCGGCCCGTTAGGGTGCTTACCCTGGCGAGCCGCGTGCCAAACGTTGCCGACCCCTGATTTAGATGAATGGCTGCTTAGCTTTCACTGCCAATCAAGTGTTTACATTTTGAAAGAGCAGCTAGTGCAACCCTTATTCGCAGTGGGTAGTAACGTGTACACATATTCTCACTGAGTTCTGCTGGACTCCCTTTGTGAGTAAGTATAACTTGGCATGAATAAGGATTGCAGAATTAGAATGCAAGCAGCATATAGTTTATGCCAGCAGCAGAGGATGAGGTGTGTATAGCTTTTTATACACACTCCCACACCGCGGTAGCATATGATATATATATATATATAGTCGTTCAGCAAGAGTGGTTTTGGAGCTACTGCTACTACTGAGAACCAATGGTGAGGCGCCATTGCAGGATATCTACTATCTGGCTCAGCGGGAGTATTCAGGAGGTGAGCACTTTCAGCCTTTTGAAGGGAAGCTACAATTTGTGTTGCACTGGATTTATAGATGAACCTGAGCAGTGGCATTCAGATCCTGATCCAAGATTTCCCACAGTTCCGGAGTGTTCTGATTTGGGCCTAGTATAGAGACTGGTCAGACACATGAAATTTGGAGATGGAAGATTTGGTGGTTTGAGATCCACTCTCTCAGTTCAGCCACAACTCTAACTGAAATATGCTCTAGCAACTTGCACCATGGCTTTCAGAGATAGAAGAGATTTTGGACTCCTAGTCATAAAATGTATGCTATAAACCAAGCTGTATACTAGGACATAGGAATATCCTTGGGGGGGTGGGGAGGGGTCTCCCTGTGGAGAGATGCAAAGAACTAGCGGGGGGCCCAGACAGACTCCTCAATAGTTCTACAGAGTCTGAGCTTTGATTTTCCAAAAAAAAAAAAAAAAATGTAGGTCTCTAGGTGTTACATTCTCAAAGAAAATCTTTGAAACTAAAACATAAAAAAAGTGCAACTGATGTGCAGAAGTCTCCCTGAGCTTGAAACAACAGTTTTGAGGATTGGGCTGCTATATTCATTTCAATAGGTACTAGCTAAGACACCAGTGATGTTACTTTCAATGTCAACATGGTTAGCTATCTCACTGCTGATCAAAGCATTTAAGTAAGAAGAGGAAGCATCAGATTCTGAATAACTGCATCAGTGTTTCCCAAATGAAGAGAGCATATTTGTGTAAGTGGGACACAAATGACTAGCCAGGTTGTGTGTGTGTGTAAGTTAAGAGGTGTTGGCCTGCAACATGGTGGGGTTGCAGTAGAGCAAGGGAAGGAGGGGAATCAGTTGGGAAAGATAATTATCTGTACCATGAGATCTTACTGTCTTGGGCCAAATTCTACCCTTATACATGAGCAATTTGCCTTGACACCAATCTGAGAGCAGAATTTGTCCCTCGGGGAGGTTAAATCTATCTGAAAGTGGGTCCAGGTGGGTGTGAAATAATTCAGGGGTTCAAGCGATCTCAAAAATGCCAAGATTGTCATGATCTGATGATGGAAATTCATTAGCTCCTAACTTGGAAGTGCATAGCTATGATTCTCTTTTACAGCAAAACCTCTGTCTGTCTGCAAAGGAACAGGAGAAGATGTAGGATGGACATTATGGAAGATACACTCTGCTTGCTTGCTTTTCTGTTTTCCCTAATCTAAAACAATCCCTCTAAATTATACATAGTTTGGAAAACAAAGCCATATTTCAGGGCTGAGAGAGCTTATTTAAATATATTTAGGGGTGGAATAGCTAATTTACCCTTATTGAGAAGGTACTGCAACATTCTACAGTAATGATTTAAAACCACTACAGTTTACAGCAGTGATACTCTTGGTGGCTATTTTTATTTTAAATGTTATTATTTTTAACAGCAAATAAATGTAGACCTGGGACAGCTTGTTTAAGTATATTTGCATGTATTATTTATATATGTGTCATCACATCCAGGGCAGGGAAGGACTTTTTTAATACGAGAGAGCAGTCGCAAAATGGATAACAAGGTGAAATAAATTTGCAAGTGACAGCGGTGCATGACTAGAGGAGCCCCAGGAGGGGCCACCCAGGATGGGCCCAGAGCAGTCTGATGTGCAAATGGAACAAGTATTGCCAGAGTGAAGAGTTCAAAAATCAGGAGACAAACCAAAGAAACCCCCTGAGACTTACTTCTAGTCTGAAATGCCACACAAAATGCATTCCCAGGATATACTCCTCAGTGCCCACACCACTGCAAGTGGCATCATGTCCTGAAAAGAGCAGGAAACACACAGGAAAAACCTGGAATGGGGCTGAGCAATGCGGCACCAGAGCTGGCCTTAGCAGCTCCTCTCACCAGCAGGCAACAGCCTTTCCTGCTCTGAGCTCTCTTATTTGGGGATGTGTGTGTGTGTGTGTGGGGGGGGGTGTCGCTAAGTTTGTACCACTGGCTGGCCGAGCCTAGTTTGAGGCTTGGGTATTTTCCAGTCTCATATTTGGTCCCCAGTCATCAACTAAAATGAATACGTTTAAGTCCAAACAAGTGTTGCAAAAAGATTTTTTTGTGCAGAAAAATTCTGCGTGCCACCCTTACTTACAGCGAGTGGATCTTACTTGTGTAGCCTCACTGAAAACAATGGGGCTTCTCATGGAGCAGGGTACAACTCGGTTGAAGTAAGGAGATCAGAATTGAGCCCTTAGACCCACGAACAGCAATCTCAGTAAGACTTCTCTCAACATCAAAAAAAAATATGCTCATTTTACTCATCACAAATAGAATGTAAAACAGATTAAATAAACATGCTTTATATTTGTCATCACACTAAATCAAGTGTGAATTCCAGACAGAAAGCTGAGTCTGGAATTATTTTGATAATTTGTAGAGTAGTAAAATGATAATTACACACAAATTCCATTTCTCACTGACACAAGGTTTGGTTTTTGCATTAGTCTATGCATCCCTCCCCCTTAAGAGAAGCAAGTCCCTATTTATTCCTTCTAAACATTCTGCCCTTAGACTCTGGTTCAAGGACAGTGAAGATCAGAGACTGCTAACTCTGTACGAAAGAAATGGGCCTGAAAACAGTGCAAGGGCCCAATCCTGGGCCCTTGTTTAAACTGGCTTTAAGCAGGGGAGTCTCTCCTTGGGCTGGGAGTTCAGATGGAATTCTCCACCCCTTGTGCCAGGATCCAGGAGTTCTAGTGCAGCTGCTAACAGAGCCTCTGGCCTATAGGAGCCGCGACTGTACCCGCCTTCAGTTAGTGATCCTCTGGCTGCAGCCAGTGCTCTGTGGAGTGCAAAGGATAAAGCATTTCCCTGGCCTATTTGCTGCCTGCTCTGTGCAATAGAATTGTGGTCATGCCTTCTGCATCTCTGGAATGTGGGAAGGCGTTTTGCCCCCAAAACAGTACATGTGAGTTGTTAGAACATTCAAAACTTTTCATTAGTCATATGGTCTGTTAACCGTGTGCCTATTACATCTAAACAAGTGTCTTTAAGTTAAGACAAGTGGATTATTAAACTATTGATTACATGGCCTATAGTAATAGCCTAGCAAAACTAACTTTGACAATGCTATTTGGGAATTGGTCCAGTATCACATAGTGGTGATCTTATTTGTGCGTGTGAGGATGAAAGAAGGAAAGGAGAAGAGAGGTTTTTCTAAATACAACTTAGTTTCCTCTTCTCACTGGTTATGACAGAGGTTATGCCATCGCAGTGGATATTTTCCCAGAAATGGCTTGGGGGTAACAGTTATATGTTTCACAGCAGTGCTGAAGTAGTTTCTTTTCACCACTCTCAGATAGATAGGGAAACAAAAGAACAATTGCAGTTTTTAATTGCAAGCCACCTGAAAAATAAATACAGGTTTAAAGATTTAAAAGGAAAATCCTGTATACCCCTTTCCTTGGGAGGAAAATAAAGAAAATGGCAGAGAAAGTTTGCACTAGGACTCAGACCGTTTCCGTTAAACTGCAAAAGAACCAAAACCAGGTGGCACAATGGATGAATACACCTGCCTTTCATCTCTGGCGTTCTGGGTGTCAATTCCTTTTCAATCACAAATACAAGTGAGTTTGGTCATTCCACCCTAGTTCCTCTATAGTGGAGTATGGGCCATGAAATTTAGTATGATTGTCTAGACTGGAGAGGTCCAAATAATTAACAGAGAGGTCTGGAGACCAGGCTAGGACTGAAGTGTATTAGCAGTGCTATGTAGGGAAGATTGTACAATGCCTGCCTATACTGTGCCTAAACGCTAGTTGGTGCCGTTAAGTCACTTTCATGGGATCCATATTCAACGACAAAAGAAAAAAAAAGTGCATTTGTCTAATGGAAAAATCATCTCTGTTCTTTCCTATACCACATGATTCTAGGGCCTAATCCGCCTTTCACGGATGTCAATGTAAGTCTTCCCATTGGATCTAGTCCCTAAAGATTAGATGACAGCATAGGAACAAATAAATCTGTTAGTCTTTAAGGTGCCACCAGACTCCTTGTTGTTTTTGTAGATACAGACTAACACGGCTACCCCCTGATACTTGACAGCATAGGAACAGGTACCTTTTTCAAAAAATATATGATCAGTGATCTTTACACTTTAAAATTATTTCTTTAAGTATTTTGGGGTATAATTCTCAACTCTCTCAATCTGTGCATTAACCTTTCCCAGAGTGTTTAATTCTCTACTCAGATATAAGGTCAAAGCCCTTAGCTGAACTTTTTATTTCAGAAGAACTGAGTATCTTGTCTGCAAACTTATTGAGAGAAAAATCTTGAAGGGAGAAGTGCTCATCAGTGCCTCTTGACTAACATTACTAACAATCTCAATTTAAAAGGAGCGGATGTTAAATCTGATGTAGCTCACAACTGTTCTAAGAAGCTGAGTTACTAAGGGTAATTAACTTTTGAAATTAATTTTTAATATGTACCTTTTACATTATATTCACATGCAAGATGGTGTTTAACACATTGAAATAAAGAGCTCAGAACACACTTATGAAAACTGCAATGTCAAAAATAACTATACTGTAAATGCTCTGGAACTGGTCCACTAAGAAAATCATCTCCAGGGAAGGCAAATCTGTAATCAAATATCTCCACCATGTTGTATGAATATAAATAACATAAAAGATAGTATTTTAACTCCGTACCTCTTACTGAAAGCACAATCAACATTCATGTATACAGGTTGGGGAGGAAAATTTTGTTGAGTCAGATAAACAATACAACTCCTTCAAATTCTTTTAAGTGAAAATCCAACCCCATAATCCATTTATAGGAAATGCCTGCATGGTTTTTCCCTCTCCAAAAAATGTGGGTCTTGAAGCAGCAAAGGTAAAAAGTTGAATGTAAATGCTGTACTATCATTCTGTATTTCTACCTTTTAAAATTTAAAACCTATAAAAAGGCAGGGCCACCCAGACGATTCAGGGGGCCTGGGGCAAAGCAATTTTGGGGGCCCCTTCCATAAAAAAAAGTTGCAATACCATAGAATACTATATTCTTGTGGGGGGCCCCTGTGGGGCCCGGGGTAAATTGCCTCACTTGCCCCCCCACCCCCCCTGTTGGTGGCCCTGTGAAAAGGTACTGATGTATTACTGACTAGATAAAAATAGCTCTCATCTAGGGATTACAAAGAATCTGTGTTGAGATAATCCAAGTAGGTTTGGTTAAAGATTCTATGCCCAGTTTCTTGTCTCTTTAGTAGTCTATTCCTCCTATCAATTTTTCAGATTTGTCTTAGAGGCAAAAGGCTGAGTTCAGCAAATGCTAGCATTGCCTGAAAAATGAGTGACGTTGGTGAAGAAGAGGGCAGAGCCAAGGGATGTACTGACTCATGCATACCCTCTGCAGCCTCCTAGCAGAAATCAAAGTTGCCCTTTGTGGATGGAAACCTAGAGAGCGGACAGGGTGCAATGCCTCCACCTGCCCTGTCTCGGTGAATCCTCCCTAGTGTGCAGCAGGCCAGACTGGCACATGAAGACTAATTTTATACCTCCTGGCACATGCAAGAGTGACTGCAGTTCAAAGTTGTTTATTGCTGAGGTTTACTATAAAATTTAAGGCCAGATCTTCAAGTGGTGTAAATTAACATAGCTGACAGCTGAGGATCTGGTCCCTTCTGTCACGAATCCATGATACAGTAGCTGCCCATAAAAACATTCCGATTTTGTCACTGATAGTTAGATAACGCTACTTCATGCATTTGCTAGGCTTAGTATAGTGAATTCTTAGGGAATATTGCAAATACTACACTAACCTTATTCAGTTAGTAAGGTAAAATTGCTAAGTTTTTAAAAACAGGAATGAGATCTGGTTAAAGGTGTATGAGTGGTAACACAGAGTGATATGATCCTAAATAAATGTATTTTTACTAATCAAACAAAATCCCTACACTTTTTTTACAGTAAGGAAGGGTAAACTGAGATGGATAAAATTATAAATGACTCAAACTGAATATCAAATTTTGAAAAAAATCTAATTAACTTAATATTCCCCCATTTAGTTTAATTTTCACCTGGCTTTGCTCTTCCTGCTTCTTACAAGACCTAAAATGCCAAAATACTCTGAGAAAAGCTGCTTGCTCTGAATTGAAAGATGAAGTATCAAAAATTGTGCCTGGTAACCTATTTTCTACAGTATTTTCAGCCTATTTGTGCATATATAATAGATAAGATTATTTTGGATGATTATGCAAATCAACCCCCTGAACCTTTTGAGGTTAACCCATCCCCAATTAATAATTTTAATTCTAGTCACTTCATAGGACGCAGACTACATAAGAATAATATGCACTTCTATAGCATCTTTCATCCCAGGACCTCAAAGGACTTTCCAGACATTAAGGACTTGAGACTGAAAGGTACTGAGCTCTCACTGAATTTCACTGGCAATTGTGGGTCCACAGCACATCTTAGGAGCAGCTCCTCTTTAATTAAGTCTCACAACGTATATTGGTCCTGCCATGTGGGCAGGGGACTGGACTCGATGACCTCTCGAGGTCCCTTCCAGTCCTAGAATCTATGAATCTATGGGAGGGAAGTATTCTAATAGCTTAGAATGGAGCTCCCAGTCTCCTGCTCTAGTCAGGAGAGATTGTCTTGTACCCCACTGTACTATCTCTTAACAACAACAATTCAGAGCATAGACGCTTACCTTAGCAGCTTTGTAATCAAACTAATGTGTAACCTCCCCCACCCCATATGACTTGAATAAAGAATTGCAACAGAGCAGCTTGCTACTTGTTGATTTGCAACAAAAAATATTCTGGGCGCAACTTGCAAACTTGGGTGCCTAATGTTAAAAATCTAAGTCCATATGTAGGTCTCTGAACACATTGCCTGATAATCAGAGATGCTGAGCACTCAAAATTCTTGCTGTTTTCAAAATCAATTGAGAGCACACAGCACCTCAGGAAAAAAAATCAGAATATTTTTATTCAGGTGCCTAATTTTTGATACCCGACTTTGGAAATGGTAGCACATATTTTTCACCTCTAATAGTGCCACCTGATGGATATTATATTGTAGGCCAAATCCTTCTCACATGAATGGAACCTGATTCATTGAGGTGAGTCAGGACCTAATCATGCTCCCATTAAAATCAATGCCAAACTTGCATTGACTTCAATGGGAGCAGGCGCAGGCCATGAGTGAGTCAGGTGAACTGTATTTGGCTCTCTACGTATGTTGTCACCACTAGAATTGGTCAGAAAACCAGGGGAGGGAATTGTGAAAAATTTCAGTTCTAATTTTTTGCCAAAATTTTGCCTTCATTAACATTTTCCAATCTGCTTTAGTCACCACAAAGACCTGAATACTTGTAACAACACCACAACACTGATTTACAACTAAACAACACTTTATGGATAAAACAGCTTCTGTGGGATTCTCCTGTTTTCATGCCTATAGGATGGTTTCATTAAATCTTAAAAATAATAATCAAGCTTTTTGCTCACCTGTGGTTTAAGCATGTCTGCTTGATTAACTGTGGCATAAGATACTATTTATGGAAATGTCTTAGAATAAAACTTCAGAAGAATGTGTCAACTATGCCGTGTAATTTTTTTTTATTATTTTAAATTATCCTGAACTCCACATGGCTGGCTTGCAAGCTTATTTTCCAGATCACTGAAAGCAATGAGAGAATTTTTGACAGACACCAGCTAAAGCAGCTTAAAATCAAAGGCATCACTTTCTAAAGGAGTATCTATAGAAGAGCCATTGACCACATTTTTCTTAGGTCACTGCTCAAGTGTGTTTTAGGCAGGATGTCAGGTCACAGAACTAGCATAATCCAGTTTGTTTTTCTATTCCAACTGAGCAAACGGGTAAAAAGATCCAACAGATTTATACAGTGTGGTTAAAGGCAATTTAAACATGTTCAAATGCAATTTAAATTCTTTAATTTTTAACACATTATCTTCATTTATAGGCAGAAAATTGTTGGAAAACAAGTCCCGTTGCATTACTGTACTAAACTCATATAGTCTCTTCAGTTTTAAAGACATTTCCAGTTGCTGGGGGGAAGGGAATGTACAGTGGCTTACCCTAAAGTTAACTTTTTTCTAAATGTAAAAAGGTCAAAATTAATGAAGGGAATAGTGAATTCAAAGTTCCACAGTGGAACATCCCAGTGCTTTTAGCAAATCACTTGAAATGAGGGAGGAAAACCAGTCCTTTTATCATTTTACAGCTTTTGTAGCCTAATGAACCATGCTACCTCCTGTAGTTTCTATCAAGTTGGAATTTTTACAAGAAACTGTCTCATTAGCATTAAGTGGAGGCAGACTGGCCAACTTTTACTGTAGCTTCCCGGAACGTTTTACCTCTCTCATTTGTATTTAGCTGATGAAGTATCACTACCTCAAGTGATACCTCAAAAATGTTAAGCACATCTAAATGACTAGTATCTTGGAAATTAAATTAATTTTCCTGAAGATTTTATACTGGGGGAGGCGGGGCAAGACATAACCACAAAACTAGAAAAGGGATGGGGGTCCCCTCTTTCCACAGTTGGAAATATACAAAAAGGCAAAATCAGTGTTATCTTAAATCTCTACAGTTTTTTCTCACTTGAGAGTCACATTTAAGTAGATGCCTTTAAGGTTAATGGGAGCTGTGCACTTATGACTGTAATGGGTTTGTTAAGTGGAACGCTTATGTTATTGTACATTTTTCACATCTTATAATGTGTAAATTGTGTTTTGCTTTTGGTTGGAAATTAATAAAGAGGATAGATATTCATTAGGGGAAAACAGACTGCTTAGCCCTCTGGACACTGAATATAATGTATACATCATTACAGGCATTTATTTAGCTGGCAGGCTGCAAAAAGGCAGTGACGGAATAATGAATATTCACATATTTAAAACATTTCGGGGGAGATTCATGTGACCTTATTGGAATTAACTTTACAATATTGTCTTCGTTCTTGTCTTTAAATTCTGTGTTTTGCTGCAGAAATGTAATCTATTTGACTTCGTGTGGTTTCAGTTTTACCAGGTTTCATAGTTCCCAAAGAAGGTGAGTAAAAAAAAAGGAATAGATGAACATTGATTTCAAGTAGAATTACAGTCTCTACATTATTTTTCATTTTTGTTTACATTTCTATTTAAAGTTCTTCAAGATTAAGGGCCAAATTCTCTGGTTGGGCGGAGCTGTGCTCAGAGCAAGATCAAAGTGAAAGGTGACCTTATGTCACCCTTACATTTACCCAACGATGGAGATGGCTCCTGGCATAACTTGGAGCAGTCCCCAAGAGGCCATTCCAGCAGCCAAGGATAGCTGGGGTATCAGAATGCTCCTGTGCAGGGATGAGATAATGGATGGTGTAGAGCTGCTCAAAAGTATTCTACATCACTCAGCAATTCCCCTTCCAATGGGAATCCTCAAAGGGCTGGATCCAACAGCTTTATGGTTTCTCTGTGCCATTGGAGAGGTATAAAATAGTCATAGGAGGGCTGAGAATCTGGCCCCAAATCTTGTTTTAAAATACAGATTTACATGTGGTCCAACCGAAACATGGGAGAGCTGAGCTTCTAATATATTTTAAAATCTAATTTAGCGCATCCTGAGTTTAGTTGTGATTCATCTCTGGTTTATCGGAAGTGTAAAATGAATATGTTGATCTAAATTTTAGAGCAAAATTTCATATAGTAGAGAAGCCTTCAAACTCTAGAAATTAGAAAGTAGACGTGTTAGGGTAAGAACAAATATGCATATAGTAATTAGTGCTCAGCAGTGATGGTGACTTGGGGGAATGTGACATCAATTTTGGTACTGCCAGAAAAGTTAAGGTTATACTGGCTCTAGATCAGCAGATCTCAAGTAGACCTATTCAGAAGAAAAGTTGTGCTGTGCAGAAGGCAAAATCTACATAAACTAAAAAGCTTGGGGATAGTTATGTAGCTTGGAGGTGGGAACAGTTCCACAACTCTCCACCAACAATAATCTACCTATCTACCTCTAGCTAGGGCCCATGGTCTCAGGAAATTACAACCATCCTAGACCATTGTGCAGCCTCACAAAAGACTGAGAGAAGCCAGCTCTGGCCTAAGAATCATTTTTTTGAATAATTAAAATATTCCTCTTTGCAACATGAGCCATATCTCCTCCTATCCCAGATGCTGGTGTGGGGTAGTTTGGGATGTCCTGTCATCCCTCCCTCCCGGGCACTATTTTATTATGGGGGAAAGGAGTAATCTGTAGGCAATGTGCTTGCTCCAGTTGTCACAATTCAGTCCCGTTGATCTACTGCCATCAGACCACACTTCCTCTCCACAGATCTTCCCCAGCAGGCTCAATGTCCATCAACAAAGGGAATGTCTATCTGATATAAGGACATCTGAGGATGCACTGAGCATGCTCAGTACATTTTCAACCCCTCTGAATGCCACATGAATGGAGATAGAAGGGCTAAGTCAGCTGATTGCATATTACCTCACTTAGCATCATGAGGCTGTTATCTGGGAGGGAGTTCTCCCTCAGAACAGAAAGCAGCTTTAATGAGGCCTGGAGAGCTTCTTTAGGTCAGCAGCTAAGCTGGTGCTTTTTGCTGCATAGGCCTTTAGGAAATGTGGTACTGTATTTAACACTGTGCCCTGTTCTGAGGCCGTTATAATACCTACAGTAGGCTCAGTACTAGGTACAACAATATGATGAGTTAATTAGTCAGTTCTCTAAGGGTTTCAGGACAAACTGTTTTTCTAAAGTTTAAATTCTGCTCTCACCTATTCATGCACTTAGGTCAGTGTAAGCTGCATGTGGTCCTAAGGATTTTGGAAAGCCACTGTCAAAGATGGTACAATGCTGTGAATGAGTGAAGGCTTCCAGAAGCTGGGAAGCAGGGCTAGCTGGGACTTCTGCAAACAGTAAGTATAGTCCTGCCTTATCTCCCTACAGCCAGACACCTTCCTTATGCCTGGCTGCACTCCTGGTATGACTATCTTTCCTCACAATTGCCAGAAACTCCTGGAAGAATTTATGTCCCCAGCTATTTTTTCTTGACCTAACTCTCAGGCCAGCAATCAGAAGGAAGTGATCAGTGTGTATTTGAGAGAGTAGGGGATGGAACTGAGCAAGAAGGCAGAAAGAGAATAGGATGTACTCTATCCCAGAAGGATTGGGAGGTGGAAGAAATGTTACTGTGTTGGGGAAGAACAGGGAAATAGGGCTAGCTGAAGGGGGCTCCTGTGAGAGGGAGAGAGAGAAGAAAAATTCAAAATGAGCATACAGTGATACTTATAAAAATCTTTACATATGCCCTTGCATTTACGTACCCTACCACCCTATTCACAGCATTTCCTTTAGTAAGTATAGGGAATTCTGTAATATTTACTTGCAAATATAAAAGTTTCAGTGGCAACCACCAAACTCCTTGTCATTTTCTCAGTTCAAAAATTGCTGAGAACAAGTTGATTTGTCTGCAATTCAGAAGGTCAGAGTGTCAGGATAGAGTTTTATCCTAACTTTTCCTTTCCTCACATATGTTAGTTTGTGCAAGAACTTTAAAATTATTTAATACTTTTTTAAAAAGAACTGAGCATGTTTTGTTTTTTAAGAAACAAAATCTTCCATGGCAGATTGTGAAATATGGATTATTTACCTCCAAACTGGAAGAGCAGGATCCAGTCTTAGAAGTAAATGCATATTTAGGCTTTAAGGCATATTGTTTTTCCAGGTAAATACATATTTTGGTATACACACTCATTAATACACAGTTATGTGGGGGTAAGCAGATATTTTGGTAGGCATAACGTTTACCATGATTTTGCTAGAGTGCTAACTCTGAAAATGTGCAAAAGAGCAGCTTTCACTGGTAATGTCTTCAATACTCCTGTCTCTTAGAAACAGCATATTTTCTAAATATATATAGAAAAGTTAAAAAAGCTGTCTAGTTATGAAGAATACATTTTCCTGCCAAGTTATAAACCCTTGAGAAACTGTTTGTATTAGAAATTCTGAGACATCCTTAAATTCAATATTAGTAAAGAATCATGATCAGCAACACTATAATTACAGCACCATTGCCCATATATGTCATCAATGCAATGGTAGTTAATAGACCTGAGTCATTGCACATTCAGGAACTTATGGAATTACAAACTTTAGTAATTCAAGTGCGGGACAACAGTTTTAGCATAAGAAATATTGTACTGCTTGGAGCAAATCCATTTATTTTCTATATTTTTTCATGGTGGGATAAATATAATAATAATTGATTAAAAAGTCTGAACAGTAGTAAGGGGTATCAATTGGACGAGCAGATCATGAAAGTATCAGCTAGAAGGCAAATATACACCAGAGATTAAAAGATCAATTTTGTAAAATGCTACTGTGTTTAATCTGCAACAGTCCGCACTGTCCATGTTGAAAGAATGTCCCAATAAGTCCCAAACTGTACAATTATCAGGTTACCATATGGAACAGATTAACCTAAGACGCAAGTAACTTTATTTGACCAATATTGAGTTGGGCCCCAACCCTGCAAAAACTTAGGAATGTGCTTAACTTTATGTACTGTGAGTAGTTTCTTTGAGACTACTCAGTGCATGAAGTTACGCATATGCATAACCCTTTGCACAATTGGAGCCTTAGATGGTCAGATGTTCATAAACACCCTGTGAGAGACCAATCCTACAAACATTTAATGACCGACATAGTGTTAATGTGAGTACTTATGCACAGGATTGGTCTCTTAAATTTGCACACACAAACTATCACTTTTGAACATGCAGAGCCGATAGATGTTTAGGTACCTAGTTTGCAGAAGCAAATGTTGCGCCCACAAACGTGGATTTTTGCATGCTACAAACTGTCTCACAAAAATTGCAAGTGCAAATTCAGAGGCTAGGTTGAAAATTTGGCCTATGTTTTCCAGTGGCTTTATTGGCAAGAATATTCTCATGATGCAAAAAAGTAAATACTTAATTTTTTCATATTTAATAAAAATGTTTCCATAATCTATTCTGCTGCCAGAATCCTCACATTCCATGTGTCAGTAATCATGAAAAAAAAAACCAATTAGCCTAAATATAGAATTTGGTCCAGCTACAGTATAGAAACAATTCCTAATTCATGTGAGACGAGGCATCTGAGTTATACATCTCCTTGATCTGTTTCTTTCTTCGTAAAACTGTACTCACATGTAATACTTTCTGCAGCACCATTTTTTCTATTGAATGGATTCTAGAGCTTAGCACTTTAAAGCTGCAATACAAGAGTGATCAGAATGTCAGGATAGTGTACAAGATGGTTCGTACTGTTTTTACACTGCTTCCTCAGCTAATAAAATGTCATCATGTTATTCAAGGTTTTAAAAAAATGCCATATTTATGAAAATAGAACCTGCTTAACACACAAGTTTAAGAGAATAATAGAAATATTCTAATCCGTTACTGAACACAAACAGCGTGATTCAATACATTTTATTGCCCTGTTACGGAGTCAGTGTATTGTTTTTATGCTCCTTATCTAAGTGTCATTTAGTAATTACAACATATTTGCTGCATATTTTGTTTATATATTAGTAATGGGGCAGTTGATCGAGGTACTAAAGAAATTCATAATTTGAGTTTTAAAAAATAGGATATTTGCAAAATGAACTTGAAAGTGCTGAATATGTACAGTACCCAGCTAGCTAATTACGGAGCTTAACACAGTAGCAAAAAATGACTGAGTAGGAGTGTGTCTGAGTGAAATTTCTGTGGCAGTGATACTAAAAATGTAGCCAAATTAGCAATATGGTGTTCAGTGACAATCTTCTTTTGATATAAATAACTCCAACTTTCACACAGCAGCAGTCTTGTTATTATTTACTGTGGTTTTATATATTGAACAAGTGACTGGATAATTTTATATTGTAATTAATGTTTTAATTAGAAATTCTTATCACCAGTGGCTCTTTCTATATGGGCCCAATCTAATTCCATTGAAGTGGGTGGGTATCTATGTACTGACTACAATGGGTGATGGCCTGGACCACATATGGTCAACTTTCATAATGAGTCAAATTTTTAAAGGGACCTTGCTTCAGCCTCCAGTTTTGCAAGTGCAACTTAGTGCTCACAATTAATTTACAGCATGACTGTACAATAATTTGGGAGCAAAATTAGAGGCTGTTTTAAAAAACAACAACAACTCTATTATATCCATAGAAATAAAATATGCTATTTTAGGATCCAATCCGTTACTCAGACAAAACTTCTCTTGAACTCAATGCAATATGTGGGGACTGCAAGAGTCATTTATGAAAGGTGAAATTAATTGTTATGGTAAGATATTCATACATCTTAGCAGTGCATTAATGAAATTCTAGCAATTAAGATGCAATGTGAAGAAGTGAGGTTCTTACCCACGAAAGCTTATGCTCCCAGTACTTCTGTTAGTCTCAAAGGTGCCACAGGACCCTCTGCTGCAAGATGCAATGTGACGCCATTTGTAAGGTGCACCAAAATATAGTTATTGGAGCCACTTGTTTTAAAATATATCTATATTAAATGTATGTTCAATGCTTCCTATGTTCTCAGCTATCTGAGATTTAAAAACATTTGCAATGAAAGTATCATTGCTAAGTTAGCTGATCAATACAACTCCAGTGCAAGAATATCAATTCATGTAGTACTGGCCAATAATAAAAAAGGGACTGTCACCATCTCACATATACAGCCTTTTAAGAGTTCTGACTTAGAGCAATGAAAGGGAAAAGTGCTACATTCACAAGAAGTCTCTTAAGAGAGTTGTGCTGTATTTTATACTGGGAAAACTTGTTTCACAAACAAAATCTACAAATTAACTACACTAGAGGGAAAAAATAAGGGAAATATACCTGTGCTATTTTTGATTGACTGGTTAAAAAAATACCATGTAGTCTAATTGTTGTGGGCAGAGTTTGGAGCAGTTCCATTACCCCACTGGAGGTGGAAGAGAAGGTATTCTTTTTAGCCAATAGCATCTTTGTCCTCAACTGGAGATTAGGTACGCTTGAATTTACATGTTGTCATTTACCAGTACACATTTCAGAATTCTTGGAGAGGAAGAGAAAAGTAGTATTTTATGAAGGCACACCCATGCTGAATTTACAGGGCGGGGTGGGGAAGCAGAACCGCTTTATGCAGTCATATTACAAGGCTCATTCTTGAAACCTGAATATCATGCTAGAAGAAAATCTAGATATGTGTTATATTTTGAAGAAATGTTTTGAAGGCAATATTATTTGATTTTTTAAAATAAAAATACTTCTGAATAAATGTGGATAGAATCATATTTAAAGAGGGAACTGAATACTTGTATTGCAGCCTTAAAGAATCACATTTTCACTGCAATATATTTTTTTTTTGTAAACTACAGTCTGCAACCCAGCAGACCATGACTGAATGCTTTTGAAAACTTGTAGATTACAAACATGAAATCACAATTAATATCCTCTAAAAGTAATTTCAGAGCTTTCACGTCTTAAAAAAGGACAATGTGTACTGCTTCACAAGGTAATGCAGCTAATCAAAAAAAGGAGTAGAATTAAAGTATTTACATAATGAGCAATTCTACAGAAGGCGATCATCCCCATGTAAGCACTGCTGATTATATCCCACGCTGCTTTTAACAAACTCTACCAGATTGGCTCCAGTCATCAGCACTGTCAGAGAATCCTTAAAAGCCTTTCATGGTTCTTTATATTTATTGTAGAATGATGTTCTTCAGGTAGAATATGCTGGTGAAAGAGGATAGTGTCAACACAAGGTACCAGCAGGAGAACAGAACTTCAGCACCACCGGTAATCCCATACTGGGCTGTACTTGGAGCTGGAAAGAAAAGAATAAATATTAAGTAAATATTTCTATTCCCCATCCCCAATTCTTTTATTTTACAGCAATCTGGAAATCTTTGCATTTTTCTTTCTGTCTCAGGAGTGCTCAATATGAAACTAGAAGATAACTGGAAAATGCAGCTGAAAGATAGAAAGACACACTATAAAATAAGACTGATAGTGTCTATTCTTTCATCTTACCCAGAACAATAAATAATTATTACCATTAACATTTTCAGATCTGGATGCCTAAAATTAGGCAATTACATCCCTGCTCAGACACCTGAATCAATGACCTAATGTTCAGATGTGCTAAGCACCAAGGTTCCCATTGAAGTCAATGGACGTTGCGGGTGCTCAGCCCTGCTGAAGATCAGATCATTGACTCAGACTCATTGACTTGATATGGATATAGGTACCTAACTTTAGACACCAAAGTTTGACAATTTTGTCTGGCTAGGAGGTCCATGTTTATTTTCACTCTCTTTAAAAAGGGATTTGTTTTACCTTTTCTTAATGCAAATATATATTGCAATCCCCCGTTTTAACATCTCAGTGATTATAGTTATAATTAATACATACAAATAGAATAAAGAAATACAACAGTATATTAAAAGGAACAACAACTGAAATAAAAACCAAGTTTTGATACAGCAGTGTTCACATTGCTTGCTGGCTATTTTGATTGGGACTTTAACACACCACTAACAGAAAGACAAAAATGGAAAGTGTTCATTTTGTTTTCACAAAATCATAGATATTAGAAATGAAAAAAAAACTATTAAGTCATCCTGGACATCCCCTTAGAATGCACGATTATATCCACTGTACATTCATATATTCTGTACAGTTCTAAATTATACAAAGAGATGGGGCTTTTATTTTTCAGATAAGACCATATCAAAATTAATCACTGAACATTATTTATTTTAATCCTAATACAGCACAAAGAAAAACAAACCGTAAGGAACAAATAAGATGAAAGTTGAGTTGAGAACCACTGGAAAGTCTGATTTAATAATCAATATTGGCTGAATTCTGCCCTCAGATTTGCACCCACATCTAATACTGAAATCAACTGAAAATGCACTTGTGAATCTCAATGCAGAATCTGGGCCTTTCCATAGATGCTCATTTTCAAAACTGGGCAAACACTGACAACTCGATTTCTCATAGTTTCAACAGTGCCAAAGTGCAGACCAAAATTTTATGATATGGGCTTTACTAGCTTTTAACACAATACTGACTATGAGCTTGATTCTGCTTTCTGAATGTAACCAGAACTCCCAGTCAAGTCAAAGGCAGTTTTATATGCACAAGCAGGGAAGGACTGAGCCTTTGGACATATCTATAATATGCAAAGCTGAAAAGGAAATTACAGTTTACTAAAAGACTTATGTTACCTTACATCACATCTTGGTACAGTCTCTGATTCAGGAAAGCTTTCCTATTTCGGACAACTTTTAAGCATATGAATTTTAAGTCAATGGATCTTAAGCACTTGAATAAAGTTAAACATGCTTAAGTGATGTCCTGAAGTGATGGATTTAAGCATGTTCTTAAATGTTTTCCAGAACCAAGGCCATAATTATTTCCTTATTACCATACAGCCATGCTAAATTATCCCTTGTTTCAATCAGATGGATTTCTTTTAAAGGAGAATAGCAATCTAAGTATGAAATCTTGCATTTTGATATGTTTACCACTAATTATTCTCTTAGATAAAACCCCAGAATCTCAAATTTTGAACTAAAAAAAAAAAGCAGTGATACTAAGTATTCCTACAGCTGTGCTTGTTGCATTGAAGTGAATTTTCCTCCAGCTGTCCACATGCAAATACTCAGGTTTGTTTTCTATTTTTATAAGTACTGTTTATTTTAAACTGAACACAATAAAGTGAAACAAACAAACATTCAAAAGAATGTGAAACTGTATTAAAACTGAGAAAAGGTCAAGTTATTAGGAAATACAAGATAGTTTTTTTTTCTTCTGAAGAATATTTGGAGGCAAGGGCGTGATCCTACATTATTAGACACTAGGTGGTCTTACAAATTACTGTTATACAAATCAAGGCTCTTTCAGTCCCCTGAGCCTGAATCTTCAGGTTGTTCATGTTTTGTTTTGTTTTTTCAAGGTGTGCCCGTTTTCACTGACTCAATCTCTCTTTTAACTTATTTACTCCTTATTTATGAAAAAGAGAGAGTCATTTTCACAGAGGGGAAAATTAATAACTACTAGTTTACTCAAACATTTCCAGTGCTTTATATGGGGCAGACAGAAAACCTACGTTTTTGGCTTTATGGTCTTAACTATTGCTGGATTCTGAACTCTTTTGTTGCCTCAGGTCCCATGATCTTTAATTAACATATATGCCTAAATTCTACTCCTTGGCCTAGCAAAAGGATCTGGGAATCCCCATCCTGGTGTTGCTGGATAGTTATGAGAAAATAAAGAAAAGGTAATATACTCTATTTTTATTTTCTTATGCATAGCTATTTTTTCACATCATTAGGGGTGTATGTTTCATGCTAAGTTTTGGGGAAAGTAATGGAAAAGTTACAGTAACAATGTTACAAATCATGAAGTCTCTAAATAGGTTCATGAAAAACACATTTTATTGCATAATTTGATTATTTAGCTACTGCCTATTCCCCCTCTACTTCCCTTTAACAGTCCTCCTTACGTCCTAGGCTGCTTTCCTCCCTCTTTCCCCCACTAACATCTTAGGGCCAGATTCTGATCCTCTTACTCATACAGTAACTCCTCACTTAACACCCTGCCATTTAATGTTGTTGCAAAGTTACCTCGTTTAAAGTTGTGCAATGCTCCCTTTTAACGTCGTTTGGCTGCCTGCTCTGTCCACTGCTTGTAAGATTCTGTGGAAGAGCAGCGACTTTACAAGGGAGCATTGCACAAGTTTCTCTTCTCTGCCTCCTCCCCCTCCCTCCCAGCCCTTCCCTCACCGGGCATTTACGATTTTCTGGAAGGGAGAGGGAGGAGTGGGAAAGCGCTGCGTCTCCGCTCCGCCTCCTCCCTCCCAGAAAGTCCTAAGCGCAAAGGGCTGGGAGGGAGGGGTAGGAGCGGGGAAGCGCTGGGTCACCACTCCTCCTCCTCCCTCCTAGAAAGTCCTAAGCACGGAATCTTGGAAGCTTCACACAGAATGCACAATTCTGGTTTAAAAATTAGTTATCTAGTGGGAGGGTTAAATTTTTGAAAGTGACTTTGAGAATTTAAGAACCTCAGTCCTATTGAATTCCATGAAATTTCGGTTCTTAAGTGTCTATGTCATCACTTTAGAAAATGGGACTTGAGCTCCTAAGTCACTTAGATAATTTTGAAAACTTAACCCATAGTCTCTACTTTTCTTAAAATTACAGTAAAACTCTTGCCACATAAGTACTTAAGCCATTTTATCCCAGTCAAATTGTATGTCAATATAATCTGAATAGTTTTATGCATAGTGTTAGGGATACTAGTAATGATGGTCAATGTGTTTCTGTGATTGAAAAGGCCATCCGGGTGCCAAACTACTGTAGGCTAGATAAACAAACTTGCTTCATTGTTGTTTGAAAAACAGAAGATACAGAAACTAGTCTCAAAGGTTTTCATTCAAACTTGGAAGAGCAGTAAATTCAATTTTTTCAAAGGAAGAAGGAACTTTAATTGATACAATTCATGGCTGAGATGAAGGCTTGAAATTATATAAAATGAATACGGGTATTCACAGAGAAAAGGAATACTAAAGAACAAATAGAGAATACTATTATAAATGTATATTATGGATCAATTTTTCCCTCATAAAATTAAGAACAAAAGTTAAAAATCTTTTGAGCGATTTAGTCATTTAGAGACACATTTACAAAATCTCACATTGTGTTTTAGTTCCTTTAGGCAGTGGTGTGGGATTATAGGAAAATCACTTCAGCACAGATAAATGGTAGTACTGTATGTAATGGGGATAGCTCATGAAAAACTCAACTGGTAACAAGCGGTAAACTGGAAATAATAGCTGTGCTAAGTCTTATTGTAATTAACTTATTAACTCATCCTATGTATTTTTTGTGTGGGCTTTGTTTCTGCATAAAATTTTCATCTTTATGTCAGAGTTGACCCACGTAGGCGAGGGTGAAGAAAAACTAAGATATAGCAATATTTCACCTGCTATATATATTTTTGTTTTGTTTTGGTGACAGGGTAGTTAGACTAATAACTGATTAAGTCTCTAGGTTCCATGTTTTGCCACCAATATCAATCTTTCTGCAGTAGAAAATTATTACTTTACTAAATATTTTCTAACCTAGCCTATTAATAACACTGTTTAATGTATTTTGATATTAGAGGATCCTTATGAGTAGTTCAGCATTGTGTCAGAGGATTACAAAGAGAAATTAAGTGGGTTTTATCCAACTGCCTAAACTGTGAACAAGAAACCCTTTAGTACAAATAGAAGTTACCTCTGAGCAATGTGTATATTTATTCTGAAGTAACAAAAATTTTTGAATTTCAATTCAACATTAAAACATTAAAAACAAATTCCCAATTCCCCCTCTTATTTGTTGCACTTGGTTGCA
The DNA here is from genome assembly GCF_011386835.1 of Chrysemys picta bellii. Taxonomy (NCBI): domain Eukaryota; kingdom Metazoa; phylum Chordata; order Testudines; family Emydidae; genus Chrysemys; species Chrysemys picta. The sequence goes on from NC_088798.1 coordinate 21,673,292, forward strand.
TGATACATCATGTCTAATGTATAATGGCATAGTCTGTTATGATGGATACTGTTCCTTTTGTGAGGCAGATTTATAAGGTTAGGAATTTTCAGACAATTGAACAATGTGACTGGAAGAATATCCCTATTCTTTATACAGTTTCTTGGATGATTGATTCCCTAACTAAAGACATTTTTAATGCAAGTTGGTTTTTTTGGGGGGGGGTGGAGGAGAGTTATTTTATGAAGCATCACAGCTACTCAGTTTATTACAGATCTCCATGCATTATGCTGAAAGTACACTCAAATAACAGTAGACACTGAAACATACATCTGGCCTCAGTTTAGCCTGAAGACCTCTGACCTGCATGCAGGATACACACAAAACAGGTTGGCATATATTTTCAAAAGTGGTTAGTGATTTGGCGTGCTCCAAGTTTTGGGTTCCCAACTTGAGGCACCTTAGAGGGACTCGGTATTCAGAGGGCAGGTGCTCAGCACTTTGTGAAAATCAAGTCCCTTTAAGTTGTCTCAAGTTGGGCACCTAAAACCACTATTCATTATTGAAAATATGGGTTATGATAAAAAGCTTATAAATGGAGCATCATGGCCCAGCCATAGCACCTCCAGTAGGAGACACCCCAGGGAGACACATATACATCCATCGAAGTAGGTTATACCATCCCACACCAAATGGTGCATCTTAGCTGCTAATGGCATAGATTGTATCCCTTGGGCAAGCAGCTCTTCTTTCAAGGTGGATCAGATGAGGGAGAGCAAGTTGTGCTGAATTGTGGCATTTACAAAATACCATGCTTGAGGAGTTGGGTGGGGACAGAAGTAGGTTCCTTGTTTTTCTGGTAGTAGTCCCCCTTTTGTGATAGAGCATTGGCTTTCCAATTTTGTTTTCCTGGGTGATAGGTAATTGTAAACTCAAATCGGGAGAAGAACTAAGCCCACCTTCATAATTTTTGGTTCAAAGCTTGAGCCTCGTGGAGGTACTCAAGGTTCTTATGGTCAATAAAAACCTGTACTGGATGCAGAATCCCTCAAGGAGGCAAAGCCATTCTTCTAATGCAGTTTTGACTGAGAGCAGCTCTTTGCCCAGGATTTCATAGTTCATCTCTATGGGGTTGAGTTGTCTGTGTCGCTGCCAGGGCCATGTTGGATGCGTCTGCTTCCACTATAAATGGGCAGATGGGGTTGGGATGTGCCATAATCGGAACTGTGGTGAAGGCACTCTTGAGGGTCAAAAGCAAGCTGGGCTTCAGGTGACAAAGTGAATCAAATGGCTTTATGAAGGAAGGAAGTCAGGGGGCTATTTGTTCAGAGAAGTTGGCAATGAATCATCTATAAACAGTCGCAAAGCCCATGAAGTGCTGAAGTTTTCAGGGGACTGTCCAGTTGTGGATTGCTTCCACTTTCTGCAGCTCCATCTGAGTGCCCTCCTCGGAGATGATGGAACCTAAAATTCAATGGCGGCCTGGTTGAATGTGCACTTCTCTACTTTGGCATACAAACCATGCTTCTGTAGTCTCTCCAGGACAGACCAGACACGATGGCAGCGCTGCTCAGGGTTCTGAGAAATACCAATATATGAAGGTAGATGATCAGGTACTGATCCAGGATGTCCCTGAACACAATGTTTATGAAATGTTGGAATGTTGCGGGGAACATTGGTTAAGCCAAACGGCATTACTAAGTATTCAAAGTGCCCCTACCAAGTATAAAAAATGGTCTTCCATTTGTCCCTAGGCCCTATGCAAACTAGATTGTAATCCTCCTGAAGATCTAGTTTAGTGAAGCTTCTGGGAGTCCTCAGGTGATCCAACAATTCTGGGATGAGGGGCATAGGTACTGGTTATGAATAATCACCTGATTTAATATGTGATAGTCTATGCAGAGGCATAGTGACCCATCCTTTTTTTGCACAAAGAGGACTGGTGACCCTGCTGGAGAGGTGGATCTCGAAATGAAGCCCTTTGTCAATTTTTCCTGGATATACACATGTAGCCCCTCCAGCTCTGATTCAGACCTGGTATATATTCATCTGTAGCACACTTTTGCCTGAGGCTGTAAATCTACTGGACACTTTTAGGCCTTATGTGGGGGTACGAAATTCACATTTTTCTTTTTGAACACACCCAAGTAGTCTTGGCACTTATTGGGGAGCCTGAGGTTCTGGTCTGGAGCAGCTGCCTTCTGGTTAGTCCATGATGAACAGGTTCTTGTTTTTAAGGGTCTTATCTAATCCTTGGGCCATGAATGCAGATTACCTAGGGCAGGGGTGTCAAACTCAAATGACCATGAGGGCCACATGAGGACTAGTACATTGGCCCGAGGGCCGCATTACTGACACCTACTTCCCCACCCGCCACCCTCGGCCCCGCCCTCACTCCACCCCTTCCATGAGGCCCCGCCCCTGCCTCGCCTCTTCCCACCCCTTCCCTGCCCCCATTCCAACCCCTTCCCCGAAATCCCCACCCCAACTCTGCCCCCTCCCTGCCCCCAGGGGGTGCAGGAGGGGTGTGGGGTGTGGTGGGTGCTCAGGGCAGGGAGTTGGGGTGTGGGGTGCAGGAGGGGTGAGGGGTACAGCAAGGGGTCAGGATGCAGGGTGCAGCAGGGGGCTCAGGGCAGTGGGTTGGGGTGCAAGAGGAGTGTGAGGCGCGGCAGGGGGCTCAGGGCAGGGGGTTGGGGTGCAAGAGGAGTGTGAGGCGCGGCAGGGGGCTCAGGGCAGGGGGTTGGGATGCAAGAGGACTGTGGGTGCGGCAGGGGGCTCAGAGCAGGGGGTTGGGATGCAAGAGGGGTGCAGGGTGCGGCAGTGGGTCAGGGTGCAGGAGGCGTGCAGGGAGAAGCAGGGGGTTCAGGGCAGGGGATCGGGGTGCAGGGTGCAGCAGGGGCTCAGGGCAGGGGGTCAGGGTGCAGGAGGCATGCGGGGTGAGGCAGGGGGTTCAGGGCAGGGGGTTGGGGTGCAGGGTACGGCAGGGGGCTCAGGGCAGGGGTCAGGGTGCAGGAGAGGTGCAGGGTATGGCAGGGGGTCGGGGCACAGGAGGGGTGCGGCATGGGGCTCAGGGCAGTGGGTTGGGATGCAGGAGGGGTGCAGGGTATGGCAAGGGGTCGGGGTGCAGGGTGCGGCAGGGGGCTCAGGGCAGGGGGTCAGGGTGCAGGGTGCGGCAGGAGGCTCAGGGCAGGGGGTTCGGCTGCAGGAGGGGTTTGGGGGGCAGGATCTGGCGCGGCGCGTACCGGGGGCAGGGCAGGCTCCCTGCCTGCCTGCACTGCCCTCGCAAGAGGCTGGAACGTGGGGAAGGGGGGGCAGAAGGGCTGTGTGTTTCTGTTGCTTGAGGCACTGCCACCAGCAGCTCCCATTGGCTGCGGAGCCCCATTCCGGGCCAATGGGAGCTGCTGGGGGCGCTGCCTAAAGTAACAGCCACACACAGCCTCTCCGCCCCCCCTTCCCCACGTTCCAGCCTCTTCCCGGAGCGGCGCAGGGCAGGGCAGGCCAAGCAGGGAGCCTGCCCTGCTCCCGGTGCACGTCCGGCCGCCACTCTGTTAAACACTGGGGGAGGGCAGGGGGGCTGTGAGGGGCTCGCGGGCCACAGAAAATCACCCCGCGAGCTGCGTGTTTGAGACCCCTGACCTAGGGGTTAGTCAATTTGTTGGAAGCACGCTTTCTGGCAATATTCAGAGGAGAAGCTAATGATCCTCCACCACCAGGAGATACATGGGTCATGCCGCTCCAACTAAGAAATGCCAAGAATTATTGGGAAGAATGGATCACAACAAAATCTATCATTTCTTGGTGCTCTTCCACTACGGTCACGGGTCCTGACAATAGGAGCAACTTATCAATTGTTTGTACCAGGTCTGGTGTGGGTTTTGGTCAGAGAGGGATCTGGAGGGTTTGGGTTGCCTTAGCATCTATAAAGTTTTTCTATTTATATATAAATATTTTTTCTATTTATCTACCAGCTTACATTTTAGACCAGTTAGTTTCTGCTACATTTGTTTTTAATGGATTGTCTTGGAAATGCAGACATAGCAGAAAACTGATTTGGCTCTTGAAACTACTATTGCTTCAGATATTATTCTTCAGTACTACAACTTGCCAATTTTACTAAACAGTATATCCTTGTAGATCCTGGACCTGCTCTTAGAATCTGTTGCGGGCATTTTTGCAATATTCCCAGTAAAAGTAATCCCTCACCATGGTACTATCTGAAGGTTAGCGTTAGTATTAGCATATGGTGTCTAATATCACTTGGTAAACTGTACAAAATAATTTACTGATAACTGGGAATACAAATTGCTCATGGAAACGTGAGTACCAAAACAGTAAAATCTTTTCAACAGGAAGAGAAAGAATGCACAAAAATACCCCAAAACAAATAACCCCAAAGCTCAGGGTTGATTAAAGGCTTTGAAAAAAATTCAGTAAATAACTTACTGTCTATATTTCCTAGCTTCATCTGCACGATTTCAAAATTAACAGAATTTCAAATTCCAAATCTAAGAATGAACTCTGAATTCTGATCTGTGTGCTGTTATAATGATTGTATTAGAACATCCCAGATGTTCTGTAAGAATGTGTTCCTCTACCTTTCATTTTACTTCTTCCCATATAGATTACATGGAAAGATTCTGTGCTTCCACTACTTTGGGTTGGCCTCAGTTTCATGGCAGTGTTCTGTTTATTAGAATAAATTTTCTGCTGTTAAGAATAGCCAGACAGTGGAATGATTGGTCTTACAGTTATGACAAGCATATACAAAGTGTTTAAATATAAGATTAGGTAAGTAAATTGAGAGTACCGTATAGTGTGGAGTAGGGATTGAATTAAAAAAGAACCCCACTAAACTTTAACCCATTGCAGGACTGGACTTATTCAACTTACTTTATTTTATATAAAATATTTTATTAATTTTTATGACCTTTTAATGATGATGATCAACCGGATGGCATTGCTATACTATTCAAATGTAGTAAGTTCAAACTTTTTCTTGGAGCTTCTGAAATGTTCAGTAAGTGTTCATTCTGCTTTTCCCTATTCAGTTTCTGGTCAACATCATAGCACAAATGTTGAAATCTCATGAAATCTATTTTTGACATATGCCTAACCCAATTTTCTCCTTCATAAAATATACTTATAGGTCTACCTGTCTTCTTAGTGTCAAAGACTCATTCATTTTCTGTTTCATTAAATGGGTCCAGTTGCCAGAATTATAAAACTCAACTAATGCAATACAACAATTTGACATCTATAGATAAACATGTCACAGAAAAATCAAATCTTGTAATGACAATGATCAACTGGATGGAGTTGCTATACTATTCAAATGCAGGAAGCTCAAACTTTTTTTTGGAGTTTCTGAAATGTTCAGTAAGTGTTCATCCCCTTCAGGTTCTGATCAACACCTATTTTTGTCATATGTCTAGCCCAGGGGTCGGCAACATTTCAGAAGTGGTGTGCTGAGTCTTCATTTATTCACTCTAATTTAAGGTTTTGCGTGCCAGTAATACATTTTAACGTTTTTAGAAGGTCTCTTTCTATAAGTCTATAATATATAATTAAACTATTATTGTATGTAAAGTAAATAAGGTTTTTAAAATGTTTAAGAAGCTTCTTTTAAAATTACCAGTAAATTAAAATGCAGAGCCCCCCAGACCCGGGCAGTGTGAGTGCCACTGAAAATCAGCTTGCATGCCGCGTTCAGCACACGTGCCATAGGTTGCCAACCCTGGTCTAGCCTATTTTGCAGACACAAGAGCTTATCAATAAACACCAACTTTTTGGATGCTTCCCTGAACAGTGCCTTAAACATTTGAATGTACATGTATATTTAGTAAAGGGTTCTACCTGCTCGAAGCACAGAATTGCATAAAATAACCCATAATTCCAAGATCTCTACTATTCAGACATCAGGAAAAGAATCTTTGAATAAAAAGAAGATGACATAAGGCACTACTGTACTTCTCTGCACCTTAATTAGAAGTAACTTTCCATAGTATTTTAACTTTCAGTTGTGTTGTAGCATTGATAAATAACAATATTAATGAATACCTAGTGCTAGATTATGCTGCTTCATGCTCGCTCCAGCTACAGAAATTCTACCAAGGGAGGAGACTGCAACAGAGAAATGCTACAACTCCTCCTCTGCTGGGGTGGGGTGTGCTTTATGTGACAGAACAGCCTAAAATCATAGGCAGCACTGGCTGACAAGAGGCATAGCTGAGATAGCTAAGGAATGCCATTTTTATCAGTGCATCTTCTTAGCAACTTCTACCTGCAGAGCACCTAGAGGCAAATAAAGGTGGTCTCAATGCTTGCCTGTCTCTGGGATGTAATTTACATATTCCTGCCCCCCCTTCAGTGAATCTGGCCCATAATTCTAAACGACGTTCAGTCACATTTCAAGATTTTTCTTGGTAAATCTGACAGGTTTCACAGCTGTTGAATGCCAAAAGCACAGACTGAAAATAAACTACACAACACTTAATATTCAGTGGTCTTCAGTGAAAAATTCTATTTAAAAATATCACTCCAATATTTGAAACAATACAATCCCAGTTCTCCTATGATTACATATGAATCCTGTGCTCTTTGCTTTATCACTCATTTCCAGGGCCTGCTCTAGGCACCAGCAAAACCTAGAAAGGGTAGAACACACCAGCTGATTGAACAATGTGATGGTGGCAAATGGCATGTTAGTGCCAAGATTTTGTTTTGTTTTTGAAGTGGGGTCAGTTAGGAGGGGATATGCCAAATGGAAAGAACAGTGAAGGGAGAGGGGACATTGAAGTGAAGGGGACTGAGGAGGACAGGGCAGGGAAGAAGGTAATAGCAAAGGGGAGCAGGTGTGGGTGCTGTGAGGGTGGGAGAGGGAGATTGTTAGAGCAAACAGCCAATTAACATAGGGCAGAAAAAGTCCAGTCAAACCTGTAAAAAGTTTTCTGAATGTCCTAAGGTCCCCGCTTTGGCGGTTGCTTCTAGGGTTGCTGTCTAATGGCAAAAGAGGGTCCTGTGGCACCTTTAAGACTAACAGAAGTATTGGGAGCATAAGCTTTCGTGGGTAAGAACCTCACTTGTTCAGATGCAAGTGAAGAAGTGAGGTTCTTACCCATGAAAGCTTATGCTCCCAATACTTCTGGTAGTCTTAAAGGTGCCATAGGACCCTCTGTTGCTTTTTACAGATTCAGACTAACACGGCTACCCCTCTGATACTTGTCTAATGGCACAAACCCAAACATGTTGTCCCGCTCCCTGCTCTGCCCCTTCCCCAAGGCCCTACCCCTTCTCTGAGGCTCCAGCCCCACTCAATCCAGCCCTGCTTCCTCTGTCGTTCACTCTCCCCCACCCTCACTCACTTTCACTGGGCTGGGGAAGAGGGTTGAGGTGCAGGAGGGGCTGCGGGCTGAGCCTGGGGCAGGGTGTTGGGGTGCAGGAGGGGGAGCCGGGTGTGGGCGCTGGGAGGGAGTTTGGATGTGTGTGTGGGGGTGCAAGGAACGGGCTCTCAGAGGGAGTTTGCGAGCAGGAGGGGGTGTGGATTCTGGGCTGGGTCAGTGGTTTGGGGTGTAGAAGGGGGCTAGGGAGGCGGCACTTACCTCGGGCGGCTCCCGAAAGCGACCGGCACATCCCTCTGGCAGCCACCCTAGGTGGGGGGGGGGGGGGCAGGGTGCTACAGGCGCTGCCCCTGCCTGCAGGCACAATCCCTGCAGCTACCGTTGGCCGCAGTTCCCGGCCAATGGGAGCTACAGAGTTGGCGCTCTGGGTGGGGGCAGTGCGTGGAAACCCTCTGTGCCCCACCTAGGGGCTGCAGGGGTTGCCAACCACTTCTGGGAGCGGCACAAAGCGAGGGCAGGCAGGAAGTCTGCCTTAGCCCCACTGCGCTGCTGAACTGTTAGTGCCCAAAATCTCTCGGTTTGGCTGCAGTAGCCTCTCGGACATAGGGCCTGATTCAAGGAGACTCCTGGAGAAACTGGGAAGGTTGGCAACCCTAGCTCCTTCTGTAGCTGCTCTTATCAGCTGGAATCTCTGGCTGGCTTCTCCCTGCAGTTCCCCATCCCCCTATGCCACATGGTGGGAGGGATAGGGGAAAGGATGCACAACCTATGTCCTGGTCTCCCAGAGTGTGTGTGAATGGGGTCTTCCCTGAACATTTCTGGGCCCAGAGAGGATGCTGTGGGGAGTGGTGGCCCCAGCTGGGCCCTCTTTCACTTCCTCCCTTCAGTGCATCAGTCCTTGCTTTAGCTGCTGCTGGAGCTGCTCCTACCATATACGCTTTTGGTACTACATAAATAATCACTAAATCACTAAAAATGACAGGAGTAAGGAATACCTGAGAAGAGAAGAGAAGAAATAAAATGGAGAAATAAAGAAAGACTGAAGGATTCACAACATCTAGTTTGCTTTCTACTCCAGTCCCGAGAGTTTGGAATTTAAGTGTGTTTTGAATAGCAGTAACTAAAAATGTCACTAGTTTCCTTGTAAAGAAATCTGAGACACAGTGGCCATGTTCTTGCTAATTTTGAATTTAGGTCCATCTTATTATGTGGAGAATGAGAGACATGAACAAAACATCACTTTTACTTCCCAAGCACAAGTTTCAGCTAATAAAATAAATACATAAAAAGACAACACTAGGTTCCAATCCAGAAACCTTTCCTTGTCCAAGAAGTGGCTAGTAGTTTATTTGCATGAGTAAGCACCGCAGGATTGGGCCCTCCCCTGGAGGAATAATCTGAATTATTTCTCAGGCAGAAGTGAAAGGGGTCTCTCTTTTACCTTTGCTTCCTTTGATTACAATAGCAGTTTATATTAAAAGTCAGTCTGACAAGCCAACCTTTAATTTATTACAAAAGTCAAGCTAGCAGGATCAAGCATACTGTAGGTGGTATTTAATCTTATCATATTAAAACCATCTCCCCAATGTAAAAGACAATCTGAACTGCTGTGGCTCTATAAGCAAGTGGAAAATTATGTAAATCTGATTTCCTTGGTATGAACCAGCACTATCTTTTTAAAGCTTATTAAATCATATTCAGATTGTATAAATACAAAGACACTAGAATACTTGGAATAAAAAAAAGAAGAAGATATATTCAGATAAGTAACTGAAAAAGTAATGTTTTCCAAAGCTGACAAATCAGACTAATTCAATACTGTAAAACAAAACAAAAAACAAACTAACCCCTCGCCCCCTTTAGCTGCTAATTAGCAGCTCACTAAATTGCTCGTTCATAATAGACTAAAACAAGATATGGTTTCTATAACTCCTTCCATATCCAGGATATTCCCAAAGCACTTTACAGATCAATGAGTTAGGAACTGCTAGTGGAGTGACGGTGTGGCCAAACATGGAAGCAATAATATGCCCAGAAATAATAGCTCACACAAAGCTTTGGAAACTAAGACATGTTCTACGGAGGGAGAGAAAAGCTGTGCAAGTTTAGGTTCTTGAATTAATTTAGGTTCAATTGTAGCTCTGAGTTCACATCTGGTAAAATGAGAATCTGAAACAGAGTTGAATGAAGGGAAATGAAGACTCAAAAGTAACACAGGATACAATACCAATGACTTTTTATTGATATAACATACCCATAGACTTAATATATAGTCTCAACTAACTAGCTATGGTGTAGTTAATATGGCAGTTTCTTTTAACAAAAATGTCAGCTGCAAGAACCTTATAATAAATATCTTCATTTGCCTAAAACATCTTTGAGCACCAGCATCATCAGGTGAGGTAGACTCAACTCTGGGAATAATGCGCCAACTTCATTTCTGGCATAACTATGACTTCATATGGATGAATCTGTCTCAATATCTGTTATTTGCAACAACTGCTGAAAAGCCAACAGAAGGAGCAAAACCAAACTGGACCCAGTTAACGCTCAGGATTGCTTTTGCAGACCCAACTCATACTGCTGACTAGGACACAGTAGCTCAAACTGTCTGGTAACCTCTATTTTGTCATAGGCCTGCAGTCTCCTGTTATGGCCCCAAGTGAGTGGTGTCAAGCCAGCCAGGAGAAGCAATAATTTAGTGCCTTTCCAGGGGAGTTTCTGTTGGCAGGGCTCCTATGGAGCTCCAGACAGAACTTAAAGCTGCTCCCCACCCCCAAACATGTCAAATACATTCTCTAGCACCACAACTTCCTTACAGACAGAGGGCTGGGATGAATCTTTTATCTTTAAGGTCTACAGACTAATAATTACTGGGTATGTTTGACTGTGTCACATACAGGGTGCAACAGCAAGACAAAACAAAACATGTAACTATTCAGATTCAAATAACAACCTGCAATCTGATTCTTCCTGGGACAAGAAGTTGCTTTTATTGTAGAAAAAAATGTTGACAATTTTTATTGCAATAAAACTGGTTTCCTAATTTTGCAGAAGGTTGAAAATATCCTTCCTTAATCTATGAATGTTCATTTCCCAAACATAATAGTATATTAATAAGCAAGTTTCCAGTAAACTGGCTAACTGCGTGGTTTAAAATGAAAACTAGGTCATCTGGGCAATTTTGAAGAAAATTGCAATTTTTCTTCACAAATCACTCTGATTGGAACTGGAATTGGAAATACTATTGAAATATAATTTTTTAAAAGGATCAAAAATTAGAGAAGACATACACATGATCATATTATTCTTCAAATACGTAACGGATCTCTCAGTAAATGCTTCTATTTCACTAAAACACCCTTATTGCCATATGGTTTGCTGGATAAATCTCCTGCTTGTGTTTGCAGTCCGGGTATAACCTTCAGGATCAAGTATCCTCAGTAAAGTCTGGCTAGTAGAAACAGGAATCGACATAAACCAGGTGCCCAGCTGCTGGGTCATCTTGGAACAAGCAAGATCTCTTGAGGCATGATGTATACTGAGTTATCTACTTGAATGGGCTACCATCTGGTAAGTCTATTCTGCATCGGTGCATCCTCTCCTCACCTTGACTTGTGGAAATCTCCAGGTGCTCTGAGATGATCGTAATCTTCAAAGCACATTTACAAGCAGTGGCCCATCCCTCAGTCTTAGCACCAAATAGATAGCACCAATTACAGTGACGCGGCAGTGACATTCTTCTGCAGTGATTATTTTGAAGGCACTTTCATTCTAGGCACATTGTAAAACATTTACAACTTTTTGAAAAGGGCATGAAGTTTCTCAGACTTGTTCTAACCCCCAAGATGAATTTGTTGGTAAAATTCTTTTGGGCTGTTTGAGTTCTTTGAGTATGGGAAAAATACTTTTTTCTGTGAATTAATATAATATTTTAGAGATTTTCTGGGGGAGAGTTGTGCTTTGCTAACTTAGGCCTTGGCTACACTTACCCGCTAGTTCAGCGGCTGGCAATCGTACTTCTGGGTTCGACTTATCGTGTCTAGTCTGGACGCGATAAGTCGAACCCGGAAGTGCTCGCCGTCGACTGCGGTACTCCAGCTCGGCGAGAGGAGTACCGCGGAGTCGACGGGGGAGCCTGCCTGCCGAGTGTGGACCAAGGTAAGTTCGAACTAAGGTACTTCGAACTTCAGCTACGTTATTCACGTAGCTGAAGTTGCGTACCTTAGTTTGAATTAGGGGGGTAGTGTAGACCTGGCCTTAGTCTTAAAATTCAGATGTGCTATGGACTTAATATAGCCTCAGTACTACTAGGTCACTAATCTGGTATAGGAAACTGTTTTGAAAGAATAAGTGAAATATCTTTCACCTCCACCATTATTGTCTTGGTAAGGATGGGAAAGCACCCAGGCTCCCCAAATGGAGGAATCACACGCTGCTCATGAGGGTGAGGTACAGCATTTGGCCTTAAAAGCATGATTTCTGTCTATCTGCAGACTCAGCACTGAATTGTGTCACATTCAGAATAGAAACTCAGGGCCAGATAATCTGGGCTACTCTGCTCGGTGTGTGCTTCTTGCTGTGCTCTCCAGGGACTCCCCTGGCTTTGGAGAGTCCCCAGTGGCTATCCAGTTGCAGTTGGCTCCCCTGACTGCACTCACAGACTCCTCTGCTGACACACCCTCGACCCCCTCTGCTCCATGAGAATCTGGCTCTCAATTCTTTAAAATAAAGCTTAGATTCTACAAAACTGGCTTCACCCACCAGAGAAGTGCTAGAAACCCACCAGAAATTGGCTCAGTCAACCCCTACACAAAGAGACAAGCTCTAAAATCAAATACATTTTAATTTCCTGACTTTAGGGCATATCATGTTGAATTGAAAGGGTTTTGTGTGTGTGTGCTTTTAATATGTTGATAATTTCTTTGCCTCTATAGTCTATGTTGCCCAGAATCAATTGTCATCCATGAAAGGAAAGATTATTATTCCTTGAAGTAATAATAAAAATATGATAACACATTACTCTTATAAGAATTCTGAGGGTTGGGTGTAACAGGGTATCTGAGAAAGCCACCTATCAGTCATTAGCTGCGCTTTTACCATAATATTAGTGAATAGAGAAAAATCAAAGTCAAACTGCTGCAGAAGTAAAATAAAGCAAGCCAACTCCTCCTCCTCCTCCTCCTCTGCTTTGGAGAAGAGTCATAAGAAATTACTATCCTATCCATCAAATAAAACGGTGCCATTTACAGCACTCTTACTATTTCTTTAAGCTGAAGATCTTTCCCTGTGTGTGTGTTAAAACTGGAGTTCTATTGCATAGAACTGTAATACGATGTAAGCTCTTTGAGGCAGGGACTGTCTTTTATTATATTTCTCTAGCATGTCCCCAGCATGTGCGATGCCTTTGGGTGCTAATGTAAGACAAATAATAAATTATATTAATAAGCACGTAGACCTATTTTGCTGATAAAAGTGGTACCCAAAAATCTGAAAGGGGACTCAGACAGTTGTAGAACCGCAATGCCAACTGACAGTGTTGAAGTGTAGTGCTCATGTGATCAGTCCACCAAAACTGTTGGGATTATTTAGCAGAAATATAAAGATGACATAGAAGTTCAACTGGACAAAATCTGTCCGGAGTGTTAATGACTTCAGTAATGCAACAATTAAAAGACTGAAGAAAATACTGATCTTCATAAATGTTCCATTCCCCTTCCTCCCCACATCTCAGAATGGGCTCCCTGTTATTGTTTAAAATTCAGTTATCAGATGTATGGAGGTAGATGCTGTTATCATAAATGAAGATGAATCATTAATTGGCAGAAGATGAAGACAGCTTTTAGACTGGGTTCGGTAGTATGGTATGTTGTTAGAAGAATGTGATGGTGTTTTTCCACAGTCAGTGGAGTCGTCTACCAAATACCAATGGATGTAACTAGGTCATTTACAGGAAAATGTATCAATTTTAGTCATTGGGGATACTGTCTTTTATTATAGATTAAGATAAAATTAGCTTTCATGGTTCCTGGCAAGTGCAGGGCCTTAACTGTTGCTAAGCTGTTCTAGTCAACCATACCCGGCATGTAAGGCTCCATTTTATTAGACAAGTAAATCAGAACATTTTGTTTGCTGAATGGAATGATCTGCCTGGAGCTCTATACTATGTTTGATGTTTGTATAGTTGGGAGGGGCACAATTCATAGTGAATACACTTTAGATTAAGAGAGATTTACTGGCCCATATATTTGCATTCACTGTCAATTTCCCATTGCCTTGATAAGTCAATAAGCATTAACATCTGCAAAGTTATGAGTCCTTCATGTGGTATGCTGCCCACCTTCAACTGCTGTTAGTTTCAATGGGAATTGAGGATGCTCACCACCTCGCAGGCCCAACTCAGTTACTCATTTATGCACACCATTTTAATTTTATAGATGCTACAATGTCTACTTCATAGACGCTATCAACTTTCACTCCTAAAGTATTGTGGTTGGAATCCAGCCTTAAAACGGAAATAGTAATGATGCAATATCTGCAACATTCCAGCAGTTCTATTTCTATGCGTCTTCATTTGATTAGAATATATAGGCGGTGACAGATCTTCCTATAGAACTCTGACTAAAAATATTCTGTAATTTGTTCAGTGCTTTCTGGTGAAACCTGGAGGTAAAAACTGGGGCTCTATTATGTATTCCATCAGCAAAGAGGAAATCTTGCCATTTTACTGGTATTACAAACTAGTCTGTAAAAGCTTTTTTCACTTGACTTTCTCAGTTCAGAAAGGTTCCTGACTAGTTCATACCATTATGGAGGTCATTCAGAGGTATGCAACAAAGCCATCAGCCCCACTTTTGTTAACAATTCAGGTCAGAGTCCCTTTCCATGATTTCTTCCTGTACCCTTTTAATTTGTTCCCAAAGCAGACCAAGTTAGGTTATATGTGCCATTTTCTTAAAAGCAGAATTCTTGCTAAGTAATCAATACAAGCAACTTATAGAAGAACTAACAAAAATAACCAGTACCAAGGAAAACATCAGAAATAATAAATACAGTAAAAGTAAACATAATCAGAACATGAAATAGCTGGTTGTAGAAGAGTTAAATATTTTCCTTTCACTGGTGCTGACAGACTGATGGATCATCAGTAACTTGGATGCCATCAGTGACTGACTAATGAACCTCCAAACTGAATTTTCTTCAGCAGATTCACACCAATGAGACAGTACCTTCCAATCTTCATCTAAGTTGAAGGGAAATACTTACCCACTGCCTATCTCAAAAAATCTTTTGCACTCACTCTCCCCATACTAGAATACTAGAACAGGGGTAGGCAACCTTTCGGAAGTGGTGTGCCGAGTCTTCATTTATTCACTTTAATTTAAGGTTTTGCGTGCCGGTAATACATTTTAACGTTTTTTAGAAAGTCTCTCTCTATAAGTCTATATTATATAACTAAACTATTTGTATGTAAAGTATACAAGGTTTTCAAAATGATTAAGAAGCTTCATTTAAAATTAAATTAAAATGCTGATCTTATGCCACCAGCCTGCTCAGCCCGCTGCCAGCCTGGGGTTCTGTTCCCCTAGGCTGGCAGCGGGCTGAGTGGGGCCTGCGGCAGGGACGCCGGCTGGCAAGGGGCCAGCAACTGGGACCCCAGATCTGGGGGGGGGAGTCGGGGTCAGGGCAGAGGGCTGGAGGGTGTGGGGGTGCAGGGCAGAGGGCTGGGTGTGGGGGGGTTCAGGGGTCAGGGTAGAGGGCTGGGGGTGTGTGGGGGTGCATGACAGAAGGCTGGGTGTGTGTGGGGGGTTCAGATGTCAGGGCAGAAGGCTGGGGTGTGTGGGGGGGGTACAGGGGTCAGGACAGAGGGCAGTGGAGGTGTGGGGGGTTCTGGAGTCAGGGCAGAGGGCTGGGGTGTGTGGGGGTGCAGGGAAGAAGGCTGTGTGTGGGGGTTCAGGGGTCAGGGCAGAAGGCTGGGTGTGAGTGGGGGGAGTTCAGGGGTCAGGGCAGAGGGCTGGGGTGTGTGGAGGTGCAGGGCAGAAAGCTGGGTGTGTGTGGGGGTTCAGGGCAGAGGGCAGTGGGGGTGTGGGCGGGTTCAGGGGTCAGGGCAGAGGGCTGGGGGGTGTGGGGGGTGCAGGGCAGAAGGCTAGGTGTGTGGGGGGGTTCAGGGATCAGGGCAGATGGTTGTGTGTGGGGGGTACAGGGTAGAAGGCTGTATGTGTGGGGGGAGTTCAGGAGTGTGGAGGTACAGGGCAGAAGGCTGTGTGTGTGGGGGGGGTCAGGGCAGAGGGCTGGGGTGTGTGGAGGTGCAGGGCAGAAAGCTGGGTGTGTGTGGGGGTTCAGGGCAGAGGGCAGTGGGGGTGTGGGCGGGTTCAGGGGTCAGGGCAGAGGGCTGGGGTGTGTGGGGGTGTAGGGCAGAAGGCTGGGTGTGTGTGGGGGTTCAGGGGTCAGGGCAGATGGTTGTGTGTGTGGGGGGGTACAGGCAGAAGGCTGTATGTGTGGGGGGAGTTCAGGAGTGTGGAGGTACAGGGCAGAAGGCTGTGTGTGGGGGGGGGTCAGGGCAGAGGCTGGGGTGCTTGGCTTGTGGGGCTCACGGCAGGGGGCTGGAAGGGATATGCCCAGTTCCACCCCCTTACCCAAGGTCCCATCCCTACCTCTTCTTTGCCTCCTCTACGGAGCAGGGAGCATGTTGCCACTCGTCCCCTTCCCCCTCGCAAGGGCGATCAGCTGATCGGCGCAGGGAGAGGGAGAGGGAGGAGGAGGAGGAGGGGCAGGAAAGCACCACGCTGGGGGAAGAAGCGGGGGAGGAGGGAAGCTTGGCTGCTGCAGGACCAAGTTTTTGCCTCCTGCCCCCGCAGGGGAGAGCAGTGTGTGTGTGTGTGGGGGGGCTGAGTGGGGCTGGGGGCCGGGACCTTGGCAGCGTGCTACTCAAAATCAGCTTGCGTACTGTGCTTGGCACACGTGCCATAGGTTGCCGACCCCTGTACTAGAACATCCCAAATGTATATAGAATATTCCCTTTGAATCCTTATGCCACCTTCTATATGTCAGGCTGCTTTAGAGTCCAGCTCTTTCACAAGCTATAGTTTAAACCATTAGTTTTTAAGGAAGCCAGTAGACATTTAGGCTTTCTACAATTCTAAATAATTAATAAACCTATATAGGATAATTTCCAGAGAACAGTTTTATCTCAAGGCTCCCATTCTAAAACTAGGTCCCATGCAAATGCCTTTGTAAGAATAGTGACTTTAGCACATGGCTGCTCTCCAATCTTAGAGAATCCTGTTGTTAATAGGTGCTACGTTGTTAGGTAAAATGCTACTTATAGCTATCATCACTCATGAGCAAAAGTAATTATTTTACTTGGACCTCTCTCAAGATCAGCACATCTAGGCTATGGCTAAATCTTGCTGATTCTTTCTGCGTAACACCTTTAAGATAAAGTCTTTCTTATCCATCCATCCAGCTAAAATTCTCGGATCAAGCTCTCAAGCTCCCATCATCTCGCATATTGATTACTGCAATATCTTTTTCTCTAGGTTTGACAAATGCAATCTTTCTCTGCTCATAACCATTTGGAATGCGGCTGCTAAAATAATTTCCCTAGGCCATTGCTTTGACCATGTGACACCTCACTCTGTTTTCCTAAACTCGCCCCCTCTTCTCTCTCAGTTCAAACATAAGCTGCTTGTCTTCACTTTCAAGGCCCTTGACAGCCTATCTCCACCCTCCCTATCACCTCTCATTTCCTACTGAGATGTCACTCCCGATTGGCTCATGATACCAGCCTCCGTTGCCCACTTGTTACATTTTCAAATAAGCACCTTTCGGCTTTCTCCCATGCTGCCCCTCACGCTTGGGAGGAGCTCCCCGTAAACATCTGCAATGTTACCTCATTATCTTCTTTAAAACTTTTCTGTAATGCCTACAACAAGTTTGACAATTATTTAGGCTGTTGAAACTACTGCCTGTCAGGCTGACTAACACTGTGTCAAGCTCTTTGCCTTACAATCTAAGTATCTTTTGTTCTGTGCTTGTACAGCACTTAGCATAGTGGAGTCCTGGGTCCATGGGTGGGGCTTCTAAGCACTCTGGTAATACAAATAATCAATAATAATAGATGGGTGTCAGTATCTCTAACTCATGCACCAATGATAATATGGCAAAAAAGTTATGACACTTTTGGATTTCTAAAAGATTAAAAGTTATTATTTGGAAAGCAACCAAAGCAGGTGGTTAACAGAGACATAGCATAAAAAGTGACATTTTTTATCTATATGAAATCACCTAACAGTTTTTATACATCTCTGTCACTGCTCTCTTATCCCAGAAGGCATTTCTCTCTTCTTTGCTTCACAAAACATAGCTAATGCTCATTGATTCTTGCATCCAGCAGCCTTGCAACCTGAGAAAACTATTTAAATTTACACTCAGCAATGTGAGTTAGAAATTGGTTTTGGGTGCATGCATTACACTGTGCCTTTAGTATACATTATCAGGCTTGAGTAATCTCCCATAGTACATTAAAATAATATCACAGATTTGCGCCAGAAGTTCCCTTTAGTTACAGGGAAGCAGATATGAATAAATGGAAGACTGGACAGAAGTGGTCCACCCACTTACAAGGAAAGTTTTGAAATTCAGTGGGTATACCTAATATTATTGGACACCAAGTAAAAATCTGTCCTTATCTTACTTTTGTCCATTATATCTGCTTCATGTATCTTTCCCAGGAGTCATTTATAAAATGTAATGATCCCCTTGGGGAAGAAAGTCCCTCTTGTATCAGTACTAAAACTGTTCTATATCACCTTCAAATTATTTGACCATGCCTCTGCAAGCTAAGCTCACCTTTCCCAAAGCCCCAGTGTGAACCTTTTAAGCATGTGTACACTTATCAAGCTTTCACTCTTCTTTAGTGGTTTTTCTACATCATCTTAACATTTTATAAATCTATATAGTTGTGAAAATATTTAAGTGTGCACTCAGCACAGATGGGATTACATCCAATCCTCTCTCTTGGTAGTTAATAAAGGGGAACAAAGTCATATTATATCACTCTTCCTAATTAATACATGAGATTAGGAAAACTACAATACTGTCTCTGCTAACCAACATTTTAAAATTCCAACCACTGCATTAGCCATTTGTTGAAAATAATTATAAACTGTAATACTGACACCCTACAGATAAAAACATTGACTTCTACAGAGTGCCTGAATAAGCACGAATAAATCTGTTAAATGGATTATGTATGGAAGATGGTAATAGGCATCACATTTTATTATATTTAGGTTAATGATTTATTAAGGGGGGGGAGCCTTAAGAAATAGTTTATACGCAGAAAGTAAAACAAACTAAGGAGGAAGGGAGAAACCAACTCAAGGTCAGGCTTAGTGGTAAAAGAAAGATGATGAAAAAGTCTAGGCCGTAAAAATGTGGTTTTTTTAAAAGAAAAGATTTTAAGATAATGGCACTCTGAAGTCTCGGTCGAGTCCTACAGATAAAAATCTCTAAATATTGTTATACTTGAAGTTAGTTGAGGATCTATGACTTTGGAGGAGCAGTCCGACAGTCTATAAAAAGACTACATTAGAAAGCGATGACTTGAGACAGGAGAGGTAATCAGCTTGGAGGGCACCACAACAGACTTATGAGTGTTTTAATCAGAGAAAAGTTTGTCAAAAAAAGAAACTGCAATCCCTGTCTTGAAGGCCAGAGTAGGATTGTTCAAACAACAACCTTGAAAAACTTACACAAATCTGAATCAGTGAAACCACCAATTTGTTTAGTCTTATGCAAATACAGCCATTCTCCAGGCTAAGCACTGAAGATCTGAATCTCATAATGATGGAAAATTCACTGTTCAATTTATATACATAGAGACAAGATAGATAGCAAGTCTTTTCAAATGGGAAAGCTGAATAGAGATTTTGATTAAACAGAGACAAGCCTCTCGGACCATGACAACATTTGACCAAGTGATACTTTGGATATTTTAAGTATGCCAAGGACCATTTCAAGCTGACCATGCCACTGTTATTCCCATGTTTCTCCACTGTGAATCACTCCTATAAAAAAATTAACTACAATGAAAGAAGCCCACGTCACACAGATTTACAATCCCAGACACTACTATGGAAAGTAAATTGTTTGGATTTCAACAACATACAAACAAAGGTATCATTTTATAATAGATTATTTATTAAAGTATGATCATGTTATTATGTTTAATCACAGTGTAAGAAGAAGTCATCAGTGAAGTCATTTTACAGGACTTCAAACTTACAGGACAGTCAAAACTCTTAAGTAAATATTGAATCAAATGATGTGGACATGATTGTGGCATTCAGTCATGACACAAGTTGGAAGGAATTGGACCAGAGAGGCTCTGCTCCAGTGGGCTATACCAGAATTACTGTGTCTAAGGTAGACACAGTGGCCCATAGGGTACTGGGGAAAACTAGGCCTGAATAACATTTGCTTTTTGTGCTCGTCTTTCCATTCTCTCCCACTCTCCGGGACTGCAAGGATCAGGATTGCAGGAGGGAAGGCTATTTGTGCTCTCCTCTCCATTTGTGCACCATGCAGGGCCAGGCAAAATCCATACCCAGAGATCACTCACTATAATCTGCCTGCATTTTAGAGCAATATCTCTGACTCTAATATCTAGTTGCTGGATTCATCCTATCCTAAGTTACATCCCAGAAGTCCCATTTTCTACTGTGGGGCAAATTCTGCTCTTATTTATGCCCATGCAACCACACTGAAGTTAATATGGTTGCATGGGTATAACTGGCTAAAACTTGGCCCTGTATGTTTTCCAACCAGGAAGCACTTGCTCTGTTGACGCAAATGCATTGGAAATCATTACAAAAGTTGTCCATCTACTATTCTACTTTGGTAAAATGAGATAAATGCTACTTTTGTATATTCTGAGATGACAGTCTGAGGAAATATAGCTGAAAAGCTTTGGTCGCTTTAAAAAAATGGGTTTCGTCCCTCTCCAAAAGGGAGCAGTTGCAGAGGAAGTCAGAAGGTGAACCACTAAAGGAGCAATAGAATTTATAGTAAAAGGTAAGCGAGGTGGATGTCGACAAGTCTTTCTCATCTCCATTTCACACAAAACCACCGTGACCTGAAGAGATTCAAAACTAATGTATTTACGCTGATTAAGTTCCTATTTCCAATATAAGCAGATTAAGGCTTGACATGGCATGTTGTGGTTTCAGTCTATCATGAGTGCTTAGCATAGCATCCGAGTATGTCGAGTATGTCAGGGCAGGAGAAATTGCTAAGCTTCCAGAACAGGAAATGGCTATTCTTTGTACTCAGTGTTAGCACTATCATTAACAGTAAATATTTTAGCATAACTTACAGTATAGCCATTGGTCCAATCTGCTGCACTAATATATTCCGAAGAAATCCTTAATGTGTAGGAGAACAGGTAACCTACGCTAAGTTCCTATTCTACTACTGCCCAGAATGAGTTTGCCACTGAACAATACACAAAAATAAGAACAGCCCCTGCTTTAGAACTTTTAGTCAGGTATCATTACTGAGATGATTACACAAGTACTCAGAGTTTTGGAGGAGAATTACTAGACACATAAGCTCATTGCTAATTATTCTCATTACGGTATTTTGCATTCTTCAGATCACTACACAACCAGTAACTATCATTATATATATATATGAACATTTCCACTGCATATTGTAATAGCTCAGTCTGATATTGATTTTAAGGTATCCTAAAATATCTGTGTAAAAAAGTTGTCATTGAGTTCAGATTCAAAACATAATGAAATACCTCAGGGATTTGGGGAGGGGTAATAAAAACACTTGAGACAATCAAAATATGACAGCTATTGGTTGCGCCATAACAGAGTATAGATTGGGGGTCTTTTGTCCTTTACCTGTGTGTAGAGAGGCCTGAGAAAGACAACAGAGATTGTCCATACTAATTCAAAATGTTAAGTATCTCAGAAGATAGAGCTTTCAAATAGCGTGTGGGTGGAATGGGCAACGTTCTTCCCATTCACCGCTATTCACTGCACATGCCTGGCTTTGTCTGTCTTCTAGATTTAATCTTCCTCCCATTTCACTCCACACACACTCCAAATGTCTACCCATGAGGTCCTGAATCCATTCCTATTCTCTTGACTGGAGTCAGACCATTACCAAAGATAAATTCTGAATGTAACCTTTAAGCCTAAGTTTTTCTGTTATGTCCACACTCCACAGTGCAGAGGCTGTGTGGTGGCCAGATCTGGACCCCCGAGGGAGACAGATGTCATTGAGAGTGAGTAGTGAGACTTTGAACCTGATGGGTTGCCTGGATTGCTAGTGTTGTGCTTCTTGCTGCAAGAGCACATTTTTTATACTGCCATTTCAAGCTGTCTAGAACAAATAACACTGCAGTCAGGTAAACAGAGCCTAATATTTAAAGAAATAGGAATAAATATATCCAACCTCACACTATGAATGTCAGACTCGCTGATTTTACCTCATTCTCTGGCTCTCATCAAGCTTGACCTTGAAATAACATCAAATGATTTAGCCATTAAGCATTCACTAAAAACTTTCTTCCATTTTGTGCCTATGTGGCAAATATTAGTGAGGACCAAGTTCTGCAGTTCTTACACAGGTAAACTTAGGTCAGTGTAGGCGATATTCACAAGTTATGAGCAAAGAAAAGTCTATTGTCCCTTTACCATTTCAGTCATCTCCAGAATAGAAAATGTGTTAAAGATGAACTGAGTACAAAATCACAAAACCAAACACTGGAAAGCACGAAAACACAAACTTAAGCTATCTTTAAAAACCTTAAAAATGCCATTGTATTCACACCCACCTATACATTCCTCAAGCTACAAAAATTATGATGGTTTAAAAATACAATATTTGATTTCTACTGATATTCTACAGTTATTTTTTTATACATACAAGCAATTATTCTTTATAGCAAGCCCAGCACTCTAATTTGCTTATGGCAGACACAAATTCAGCATGGGATGATTACACAATTATCAGGCCTACATTCAACCACATTCAGGGCTTCTGAGGTTCATATTAATCTACTCTAATAACTCCCAAAATCTAACTAACTTTCCAAAACAATCAAGAATACTAGTCCTTGCCAAGGCCAACAAAGTAAAGTCAATTTGAGTGTGTACAGTAAAACACTGAGGACTATTATGGATAAGTCAAAATCCTTCATTTTTCAAATTTATAAACGATGAACAATTTGTCCACTATACTATGCACTTAAGAAAAAAATAGTACTGAGTCAAATGACCATGTGTGAAATCTCAAGCAGACTGGTTAAATTTTGCTAAATTAGTTGGGAAACCTCCATAATGAAGAGGATGATGTGCATGTTGTTGAAGAGCAGATGTTGTCAATTGAATGATCCTTGCTACACAGCGGGTATGTGGAAAATATTCTAAAAATTAGTCACAATAGCTTGAGAATGAGAACCCTTATTTTGGCTTTCTTTGCTTCTGAAAAGTTAAATCAGAACCTTCACATTCTTTTAATGTTATTTTTATGCTCAATTTACTTGGTTTATCAAAAAAAACCCCAAGTGTGTAATTGAGATGGTATATGACACACTGTGACAGAAACCTCATCAGGTCTACATACAATGGAATCATTATGGCTCTTTCATTGAAATTCCAATGAGTTCTTTAGAAATATTACAAACTGCATGTAAGTGTGTGAGATATAGAATTTGAAGGTGCTTTGATGATGCTTTGAAGTGCATCTAATTGCACTGAGCCTTTATATACCTTGATGCATTTTCCATGCATTGTAGCATAGTAGATTAAAAGCAACAGTTCAAAGATCTCCTAGTGACCCATTAGTCATGGATCATGAAAAAGGAATTGTTATGGTCTTCAGTGTAACTGCGTATACTATTTAAGATGTTCAAAATCTGCAGCTCATTGACACAATAGTTAGTAATGGCTCCAAAGGAGGTGTCAATGCATACTTTTAAGGACCCTTATTCAGTGGATTATTGACTCATTGAACCCATAAGATAGACTGCAGTAGTTTTGAAGGAATCATGTCAATGTGTATTTGAATATTCATATATTATATGCTACTGCTTTCACAGTGAAAAAGTATAGTACAAGTTTTATTTAATAGCAGTTACTTGTTTATGAACTTTAGTTACATTTTAAATCTTAACACAGTAGCTGCCATTAAAAAGTCAACATTTACCAACAATTACCACATTGTGGTTTCTAAGGTGCTCCAGTTATTGTTTAGTCCAAACCTGGGTACTTACTGTAATGTCTCAGATATAACAAAAAGAATGAGGAGTACTTGTGGCACCTTAGAGACCAGCAAATTTATTTGGGCATAAGCTTTTGTGGGCTAAAACCCACTTCATCGGATGCATGCAGTGGAAAATACACTAGGAAAACATATATACACAGAAAACATGAAAAAATGGGTGTTGTCAGACCAGCTATAACGAGACTAATCAATTAAAGGTGGGATATTATCAGCAGGAGAGAAAAAACTTTTGTAGTGATAATCAGGATGGCCCATTTCCAACAGTTGACAAGAAGGTGTGAGTAACAGTAGGGGGAAAATTAGCATGGGGAAATAGTTTTTACTTTGTGTAATAATCCACCCACGCCCAGTCTTTATTCAAGCCTAATTTAATGGTGTCCAGTTTGCAAATTAATTCCAATTCTGCAGTTTCTCCAACTTCTGCAGTTGGAGTCTGTTTCTGAAGTTTTTTTGTTGGAGAATTGTGACTTTTAGGTCTGTAATAGAGTGACCAGGGAGGATGAAGTTTTCTCCGACTGGTTTTTTAATATTATAATTCTTGACGTCTGATTTGTATCCATTTATTCTCTTTATTGTCCGGTTTGGCCAATGTACATGGCAGAAAGGCATTGCTGGCACATGATGGCATATATCACATTGGTAGTTGTGCAGGTGAACGAGCCTCTGATGGTGTGGCTGGTGTGATTAGGTCTTATGATGGGGTCCCTTGAATAGATATGTGGACAGAGTTGGCAACTGGCTTTGTTGCAAGGATAGGTTCCTGGGTTAGTGTTTTTGTTGTGTGGTTGCTGGTGAGTATTTGCTTCAGGTTGGGGGACTGTATGTAAGCGGTGACTGGCCTGTCTTCCAAGATGTGTGAGAGTGAAGGATCGTCCTTCAGAGCTATCCTGATTATCACTACAAAATTTTTTTTACTCCTGCTGATAATAGCCCACCTTAATTGATAAGTGTTGTTATAGTTGGTATGGTAACACCCATTTTTTCATGTTCTCTGTGTATATATATCTTCCTAGTATATTTTCCACTGCATGCATCTGATGAATCCCACAAAAGCTTATGCCCAAATAAATTTGTTAGTCTCTAAGGTGCCACAAGTACTCCTCGTTCTTTTTGCTGATACAGACTAAGTCGGCTACCACTCAGCTATAACAGTTGGTGAATGTTGACTTTTTGATGGAGACCACCATGTTTGTACACATTTTTTATTACTCTATAATTATTCTTTTTACAACAGTCAGAACCCTCATGAAAAATGAACAATGATGATTTTGACAGACTTTTAACAGCCCTAGCAGGAACTGACGCAATTTAGATAATCACTGTAAATAATGGATTCCTCACCCGTTGCTGTCTAGCATGTATTCTTACCTCAAGCAAATGGCTTTGGATATCATAAAATCTTAGTACAGAGGTGTTAAAACAATTTAGTTTCCTCTAATCTTTCAGATGTTACAGATACTTTGTGTTAAAACAAAAAGTATTTAAAACATCTCTCCTATATGATCTGTCATGGGGCATACCTGTAAAGCAACTTGGAAATGCAGATCATTATTGGACACAGATAAATTTGATCATATTGAACATGAAAATTTCTATTGAACAATAAAAAATGAATCATGATTATGCATTTAATAGGATAAATGAAGCAGTACTAGAAGACAGATGATTTTGATGTCTAACAGGATAAAATAGTGCAGTCCTAACATCACTTGAGTTTAATTTCTACTGCCAAACAATATTTCATAATCACAGAAAGTATTTATAAGGCAAATTACTGAGAAAGAATGGAATAAAATTGGGTTTTATATAGCATCTTTCATATTCAAGGGATCTCAGAACTCCTTGCACAGATAGCAGTGCAGTGATAATAGGAAAATGAATCAGCCATCATGCACTTCAGAATAGCTGACATAAAACTGCCTTTGATATTAGAACCTGTTCTTATGAAGAGAGGGAATATTGGCCATAGCCCTCTGGATAACCCCTAATTATACTGATAAGCACCATGTGATCCTTAAATTTAACCATGATAGCTGTCAAGGGACCACAGTTAAGTAACTTGTCCAGAGGAAGGTTCCTTTAACAATGTAGCAGTCTTATAATATTCAACTGCACTGTTAGTACTGAGTCAGACCCTTAATGTTGGAGTGGGACTTGAACTCATGAACTTAGATATATCAGTGCTACTATGTGTGACACGTTGACATAATATCCACAATTTTCAATTAGAGCTGGTCAGAACATTTCATTAAAGCTGAAATGTACCAGTTTCCACAAAACGTTTATCAGGAAGCAGATGGAAAGAGACAATAACTGGGTAGCTAGGGTTTTAGGCTGCAAAGTGGGAGTGACCTGGGCTGAAAAACTCTGGTCTGAATCAGGCAGAGAAGCAGGGACTTGAACCTGAGTCTCATACACCGCACTCGCCTATAGACTGATGTGCAATCACTCTCTCACTAGTTGCCTGCATGTGACATATTGATGATAAACATTTATTTACGCAGAAACAGAAAACTGTCCAAATGCATATTCTTTGGGAGTCAATCGCAGTTATTTCTGTGGGGTCAGGATTTCACCCCTACAATTTACAGTCTCAACCAGTTTTAGAACGTACCATCTAGGTACCATCTGCTTAGGGTTCCTTCAGCACATGGGCTCACCTTTGACTCTGGGGGCACAATCTGTATCTCCCAGGATTGAGGACAAAACCCTGAGAGGCAGGGCAGGGCAGGATGTCAGTCTGGTTGCAGCTGAAGCTGCTGTAGTGGGGCAGGCAGGGGAGGAACAGCATTTGCACTTTCAGAGATCTTTGATTTTGACTAGGAAAGAGTGCTATGTCTCTAGGTAAAGGAGGTTGGGATCAGCAATGGTGGTGCAGGTGGACTGGGGCACGTGTTTAGAAGAAAGAGGGAGTGGGGGTAGGGTAATGGTTTGGGGGAAAGTAGTGAACAAAACAATAATAACTACCATATTTTGTATCTTCCATCACTGTTTCCTGTACTGTCTATTTAGAATATAAGCCATTCAGGCAGGGACTTACTTGTAGGTGCACAATGCCTAGCACAACAAGGAACCAATCCCTGATTATTATCCCTAATAATAATATCGCTTGTTGTGCAAATCAGGTGACTTGGGACACCTGCTTGTGGCCTAATATGGACCAGTAGGTTGGCTACCCTCATCTGCACTGTCACAGGGCTCTTCAAAAACTCCACCCATCCTTAGCACTTTAAAACACTCCCCTGCTGCATAGGGATTCACTTTATTTAGTCCACACACACATTGACACTGCAGACCCCAACCCCAATTCAGCGTCTCCCTCTCCCTGAATCAGGAAACCCCAGACCTCCTTCCTGGAGCTGAGTTCAATGCAGTCCCTTTATTCCTTGCAGGAACCAGACTTGTTCCCTGCAGCTTCCCAGGCAGGGTTCTGACTTGCCTGACACTCCCAGCCCTACCTAGCTGGAATATTACTGGCTATATCCTTCCCCCTTCTGCCTGGCTGGGGTTTGATGTTCCCCAGCACCTGCCTCAGGCCCTTCCTTCTCTCCAGCTGCCCTTTCTCTTCTGGATCAGCCACAAAAGATACCCTCCCTCTGGCAGCTCTCCTGAGCTCCCTTCAGCCTTTTAAAGAAATCACCCAGATGATCAGGATGAGATGTGGGTGAGCCCAACCACCCTGAACGGGCCAGCCAACCTATTACACTAATCTAGATGACAATCAAGTGTGAGCTCAATACTCAAAGGGTGAAGAAACCAAGACTAGAGAGGAATTATTAAGGGTTTTTACAAAGAAGTTTAAAATGACAGTATGAAATTAAGCAAAAATGTAGGATTAATATGAAAAGAGTTATTCAAAATGAAAATACGTTGTTGCAAACAATCCTGAATTTGGCATGGGAGTGGTCATCACGTCCTTACAGTTTTTCCCCCATATCTGATTTCTACAGCTCTAGAGTACAAGTCTACAGGAACTGAATTCTCATAATTGGCCCAAAAGTACATAAGGTCTAGTAAGTCCCTTCAATAAAGTCCAGTAACAGTGCCATTGCCCTATTCAACATTCTACAACAGGAAAAATAATCCATGATTAATACCCCCATTTACATATTTTCATAAGGAATGGCGTGACTTTGAGCCATCTACTAGAGTTCTGTTCTCATAAATTTGCCTAATGCAAAAGTGTTATGTTGCAAAAATAGCTATTAGGTGTATTTCAAGTATCATATGCATTGCACGTGCAATTAGATATTTATGCATATACTTGTGACAGAATACCGTAGTGCTTCTACCACCGTGCTTTAATGACAATGATTGTTAGTGTTATGTTGGAGAGAAGAAAAAGCATTTTAATGTGAGATGAAATTTTAACTTGGGAACTAATTATTCTAATTTGATAGAATTTTTGTTTCATGTGCATCTCTGACAATTATTTATGACTTACTATAGATAATTAGGGGTTGAGTGTTACTCTAAAATATTGTAAATAGCTTTACAGGCATTAGCTGAACTGCTAATTTTTACAAGAGATGGATTTATTAATAGTTAACATGTAAAATGTTTGTGCTTTTGACCTTTAAAAACATTCTTTCTATATTTTAAAAGATTGGTTTGAATCACTTCTCAAAATGGAGCGTGACATTGTAAAACAGCTCTTGAATTAAACAGCATATTAAATCTATGTATTCAGTGGCAACCTTTGATAGTTCTCCAATATATCAGGAACATTTTGTTAGTTCTACAGCATTCAAGCAGAGTCATATAGTATACTGTGAATGATAATCTTTTACATTAAACTTTGCAGTTCCTGGCCTGTTCAAACATTACTCTTCTGGATTCAACAAAGGATACTAAGTTAAACAGATTTCTTGTTTTTTTGGTGATTCTGCATATAAAAGGAACTTTCGCACAGAATTTTGCTAACGCAGATTACAATCTTAAAACAATTCTTCCAATATGACAGCAGACAGGTACTTTCTATAGATCTAAGTTTCATTCATCTTGTTCAAGAATAAATTTAGCTGACGTTCTTAAATATTTGATTACTCGCTTTTTCTATGTTACTTTCACATACAGCATAAGTTGCTAAAAATGTTTTCATTAAACTATTAAAATGCTGTAATTTGTGAAAGTACTGTGTACACTGCTGGTGAACCACATTAATATTAAATAAATTCATCATTGTTAGTGCTCTCGTTGCGAAAAAAATAGCAGTGAACGAAATAAATAGCAAAATCAAAATGACGGGACATTTAAAACATAGTGCAGTCTTCAAATGTAACTGACTAGATCTGCATTACTTCACCAGCTTGTTTTGTATGTCAATACTGCTTAATCATGCATTGTTATGGGGGACAACTCAAATAGAAGGACATTGGATAAGTCACACACATAAAACAGATCTACAGCTTGCTGGCATGTGAAATTCCTCTAATATATATTTTTATGAAACTACCAGCACATTATGTGCTTGGCAGCATAAATAATAAAGCATGTTATCCTGGCAATTTTACATTTACTATATTGGTTAGTAAATGCAATGGCCACCCTTATTCTCCTATAATAAAAACTACCCAGCCTTTTCATGAAAGATGATTGTAATTTCCACTGGCCTGTATATGCAATAAAAACATAACTCATCAAAATTTGAGCTATTTGCTCTTAAGATACAAGAGCATTTTTCTTGAACACTCTACGTGATATTAAATATTCATGAAACTAGAGAGAGTTCAAACACTGCCTAAGTAAAATTGTTACTACTTTTCAACTTGATTGAAATCATTTCTAAAGTAGACTATACTACAAACAGCTGAGAGGACTCTTAAAAAAAATAGACTGTGAGATATGCAGAGTATGTCCAGGTACTGTAGCTACTAGCGATCGATTTTTCTGAAAAGCGTTGTTCCTCCTCTGAAATTGATTCATGATAACTGCCTCCATTTGGGTCAAACAGTTATTAACCGCTTGTAAATTTTAATTAAATGATTTGTCACTTTGAACATATAGTTTGTCATCTTGCAGCTAAGCGATGTCTCTTTATCAGAAAATGACTCAGGGGGAAGGCATTCATCTTGTCTGTCATTTAAACACCCATTAAGATAATTTGGTTGTTGCACAGAAGCAAAGTTGAGGTTTTGTAAAATAGACTGCACCACTTTACATGAGCAGGACCACAATGTAAACTGTAAATATATAATTTGGCTTTAATTACACCCTAATAATAATTTTAGTCTGGTCATTTTTCATTTACAGACATTCAACTTTCTGAGTACAGCAAACCTTCTTCCAGATGCATTTAGCAGGCAAGAGTTTGTTTACCTTTTTAGTTCCCCTTCCTTTATTTTATCTGAGGGTACAAATTGCACCTGCGATTATTGGACTGCTAAGTACCTGATTTATACCTACAGTTATTGGTCCATGGATACCCTGAAACAAAAGGCCAGAGCCATTGACCCATAGCCCAGTCTGAGAGACTGCCAGCCCACTGGAATTTAAGAAGTGAATATCACCAGTTCCCAAACTAGGGGGATGCCAGGCAGAAGGGACCTTCTGAGTACCAAGAGGAGGGCCTGGTGGTAACAGTAAATACCAAGATGCGTATTTTGCATGTGGACGCCCTGGGCACCGGTCCTGAGATTGCTCCTATATGGAGTGCAAAAATCTGGACCTGAGGGGCTCAATCTCAATAAAGAAAATCTGCAATGCTAGACATCCCCATAAGGGTGAATGGGACGGAAGTGGACTCAGGGTCTATGTCTACACAGGGATAAAAACCCTGCAGCTGACTTGGGCTTGCGGGACTCAGGCTCTGGGGCTGAAAAATTGCTGCAATTTCTACGTAGGCAGACCCTACCTATTTAAGTCAATGAACCCTTTGCTTGTATAGGGATTGCAGGATTAGACCCCTAGTATTTTATTCAAATTATTTGGTTATGCTGTTCAACAATTTGTGAAGACATCACAAACTTATATTTAAATCTAATCTGCAAAATATGTAGCCGAATTCAGTGTTCTTACAGCTAATCAAATATTCGCCAATACTAAATTGTACTTTTCATTGTACTGATATCTATAAATAGAAAATTGTGCCTTTGCTACAAAACAACGTATTTAATAATAAATGGTCTTTCACTGAAAAAAACAAACATATGTACTACAAGGGAATAAGGATTAAATCTCATGCAATCAAGACAAATGCATTTGTTTATTTTTCCTATTTTCTGAGTATCACAATACAATGCTGGAAACAATTGAGTAATATTTACTGTCATGTATATAAACACTGTAAGTGAAGTGAAAAAGCTATTAGTGGATCTGCATGTTTCAAAACCCTTGCACTTGGTTCACATGCTGAATTAACTTCACCATCTAAGTTGTGTGAGGGACTGCCTCACTTGTGCCTGCAAACATCCAGGGGTGAAAGAAAGTGAGTTTACCTCAGAACTCAGAGCTGCATGCACTACAAGCATGACTACTAATCAGGAAAAAGAAGAACAGGAGTACTTGTGGCACCTTAGAGACTAACAAATGTATTAGAGCATAAGCTTTCGTGGACTACAGCCCTTCTTCGGATTGCATCCGAGGAAGTGGGCTGTAGTCCACGAAACCTTATGCTCTAATACATTTGTTAGTCTCTAAGGTGCCACAAGTACTCCTGTTCTTCTTTTTGTGGATACAGACTAACACGGCTGCTACTCTGATACTAATCAGGAGCGGCACCAGGGTTTTTGCCGCCCTAGGCGGCAGCACTCCTCCTCTGAGCATTCAGGGGCCTGGGGTCTTCGGTGCACTTTGGCGGCAGGTCCCGGAGCGAGTGAAGGACCCGACCCCAAATTTCCGCTGAAGATCCGGAGCGGAAGGACCCCCCAATGCCAAATTTCCGCCGAGGGCAGCAAAATGCCACCCCGCAAATCCTGCTGCCCTAGGCAACTGCCTAGGGTCACCTAATGGAAGGGCCGGCCCTGCTACTAATTGAGTTGGGGGGTTGGATATCACTGTGATAAAGCATACAGTTTCAACTAAATGAAGATGGATGAGTGTAGAGAACCTTGGATTTGAGAGGAAGCCTCTGTGGAAGGAGGTTGAATTCCGTAGTTTCAGTAATCCTTTATGACAGTGGCTCTCAACCTTTCCAGACTACTGTCTGGACTCTTCTGTACTTCTGTTAGGACTCTGATTTGTCTTGTGTACCCCAAGTTTCACCTCACTTAAAAACTACTTGCTCACAAAATAAAACATAAAAATACAAAAGTGTCACAGCACACTTACTGACAAATTGCTTACTTTCTCATTTTTACCATATGATTATAAAAATATTGTACTTACATTTCAGTATATAGTACATAGAGCACTGCTTTATGAGACTACAGCAAGGAACAGTGTCCTAATTTACAAGATAATTCGGAAAAACAATAAAGCTGTGAGAAAAAAGATTTCCTGAGTAACTGTACACCCTTTTAACTAAGAAACAAGTGTGGGCTGATGGAGTAAAGTCTATCTAATATCATTCCATTTAATAATTTGGCTAGAGTGTTTACTTGTATAATTTCCTAAGGGTAAATGCAATTCCTTGAATAATAGGGTAGGTAGTGTTCCTGCTTATTTTCATACAAAATTTTAATTGACTGAGAGACTTGAATGTTAGAATATATTAACACATCCTTAATTATTTGGAGTTGTAGCTTTAAAGGATTACAGCAAGAGGTGGATTGGCAAGACTACAAACCACCCCCAATAAATACTCTATACTTTTACAGCTAGATATAAAGGGCTAGTTGTGTCATTTATGCCACAGTTCAGTGTAGGATGTAGTATGAAATCCCTTATCCTAGGAGGAGTGCCAGGGATACTGTACATGCATAACTTCTCCTGGGGTTGCACACTGTGCACAAAGCAATTCAGTGGATGCAGAGTATTTGCCCAATATGTCAACCCATCTCTACAGACTGGTGTAGGTATGAGGTGGGAGGCAGTCGACCACTGTCTTCCTATCCTTTGTAGGCTAGTTGCTCCCAGAGTGAGCAGTCTCTGTACTGCCCAAAATTCAGGGGCTACTACTAAGAAGGTGGAGCTTGAGCAGCAGTGTAAGAGGAGAATGGTTCTTGTGTGCCCCCTTTCCTGTATGGCCATGCAAGGGACATCATGATCTGGCCCAGGATTCAAGGGACATTGTGGAGATGAAAAATAAGTCAATAAAGATCATAAAAATTTGGGAGTTTTAAATTGGAATGGGGAATTAGCCACAAAATACCTCTTTAAAATTAGCAGCTTTCAAAATGTCAACCAATAACTGTACGGAAATCAGTATTTGGGTAGGAGGGAGGGAGTGTAAACTGTAAGGGCCTTTGCAGGAGACAATATGTGAATGGACTGATATTAACAATGCAGTGCTTAAGGCTTGAATTGAGTATATTATTCATTACCACATTTGCTCATCTCTTATCTAAAGTTAAGGCAGTCTTTTTTGAATAAGAAATATCCATAGTTTAAACCAGAAATGCAGGAATAGCATCTCCAATACAGAGTTTTTTAGAGTGACACATATCCAGATAGCTGTTGGAAAATTAATACGGCAAAACCCACAAAATATCCAATAATGGAATAAGTAGAGGGTAACTTCTTGTTTCAGAAGGTGGAGAAAGTATATAGGCGGAAGCCATTTTATGTATTATTTTGGCTATCAGGGAAGAATGGGTTGTGAATCTGAAAGTGGCAGGCAACTTGGGTGAAAGGAAATGTAAACATGGACAAATTGCTAAGGATGCGTATAAAAGAATAGCACAAGCATGAACGGACAAAATCAGAAAGGCTAAGGTACAAAATATAAGTTACACCAAGCAAGGGACACAAAAGGTAATAATAAGAGATTCTGTAAATACATTAGGAGAAAGAGAAACATTGAAGGAAAATGTAAGTACACTACTTAGCGGGGAATGAGAGCTAATAATGGGTGACATAATGAAGGCTGAGGTGTTTAATACCTATTTTGCTTCAGTCTTCACTAAAATACTTAATTTTGACAGATACTTAACTCAGTATTAATGACAAGGGGAAAGAACAGAAGCCAGCATAGGAACAGAGTGGGTAAAAAAATATTTAGATAAGTTAGATGTATTCAAGACAGCAGGACCTGACAAAATTCTCCCTAGGGTACTAAAGGAACTAGCTGAAGCAACTTTGGAATCATTAGCAATTGTCACAAAGAATTCATGAAGGACAGGTGAGGTTCCAGAGGACTGGAGAAGGGCAAACATAGTACCTATCTTTAACACAGGGAACAAAGAGGACCCTGAAAAATAACAGACCAATCAGTCTAACTTCAATACCTAGAAAGATACTGGAACAAATTATTAAACAATCAGTTTATAGGTGCCTACAAGATAATAGGGTTATAAGGAATATCCATGCATGGATTTGTCCAGACCAAACCAACCTAATTTCCTTCTTTGACATAGTTACTGGCCTAGTGGATAGGAGCGAATCAGCAGATCTGATTTATCTTGATTTTAGTTAAGTTTCTGACACAGTCCAGCATAACAGTCTCATACACAAATTAGGGAAATGTTCTCTAGATTAAATTACTATAAAGTGAGTAAACAAATGATTGAAAAACCATACTCAAAGAGTCGTTATCAGTGGTTCTCTGTAAAAGCGGGAGGAGGTATCTAGTGGGGTTCCACAGGGGTCTGTCCTAGGTCTGGTCAATATTTTCATTAATGAGTTACCTAATGGAATGGAAAGTATGCTTATAAAATTTGCGAATGACACCAAGCTTGAAGGGGTTTGTAGCACTTTGGAGGACAGAATTAGGATTCAAAATGACCTTGACATACTGGAGAACTGTTCTGAAATCAACAAGATGAAATTCAGTAAAGACAAGCATAAAGTGCTACACTTAGGAAAGTAAAATCAAATACGGCCTGGGGGTTACAGTGGATCACAAACTGGATATGAGCCAACAAAAGGCTAACACCATTCTGGGATATACTAGTCGGAGTGTCATATACAAGACATGAGAGATAACTGTTTAGCCTCAGCTGGAGTATTATGTCCTGTTTTGGGTGCCACGTGTAAAGAAAGATGTAGACAAGTTGGAGAGGGTCCAGAGGAGAGCAACAAAAATGACAAAAGGTTTAGAAAACTGGGCATGTTTAGTCTTGAGAAAAAATGACTAAGGAGGGGGGGGAGCTGATAACAGTCTGCGTCCACATTAAGGACTAGTGTTAGCATATAAGCCTGTTTGTCACCCTGAGATAGAATTTTGGGTTTGACTTTTGATACTCATATCTTATACTAAGATGTGTGAACAAAGAACAAAAGACATTGTGTGTGTTGCTTCTCCCTAGCCAGATGGATT
The DNA here is from genome assembly GCF_011386835.1 of Chrysemys picta bellii. NCBI lineage: Eukaryota > Metazoa > Chordata > Testudines > Emydidae > Chrysemys > Chrysemys picta. The sequence goes on from NC_088798.1 coordinate 21,708,269, forward strand.
TGTTAGTACAATGGGAACAGATAAGAGCAGTTAAAGTGTTACAGGGCATCATGGGAGTGTAATATATGAGCACACTTTAAGATTGCCTCAAATCTCAAGGCAAGGTCAAGCAACCAGTTGGGAGAGGCAAAGAGGGATTGGGAGGAAGGTATAAAACACAAAAAGACCAAAAGAAATGCCTGTCCCTGACCATAGCACAACCTCATTCCTCACCCCTCCCATGGGACACAAAAGGGGTGGGACTGTGGGAGTGCATTGCAGGTATATTTGGGCCTGCTAAGAAGGAGGAGGTGAGAATAGGGAATGGGAAATGAAAATGGGGAACGGCAACACAGGCAAGGCTCTGCAGCATCAGAGCTGGGAAGAGAGACATGGGATAAATGCTCTGCAGCATCAGAGCTGGGAACGGAACACTGGGAAACAGACTCTGCTGGTGTGTAGAGCTCTGGATATGCTTGTTTGGAACTAACCGCAATAAACATCGCATTGCCTGCACTTCAGACTTCTGGTCTTCCGCTTTCTGTCTGCATGACAAGAACCAGGGGAGGAGCTGAAGGGAAAGCCCTCTAACAACTGTTAAAAGAGGATTGTGATCAATTGTTCTCCATGTCTACTGAATTTAGGACACGAATCAATTGGCTTAATCTGCAGCAAGGGACATTTAGGTTAGATATCAGGAAAAACTTTCTAATTATAAGGATAGTTAAGTACTGGAATAGGTTTTCAGGGGAGGTTGTGAAATCCCATCATTGGAGGTTTTTAAGAACAGGTTAGACCAGGGGTTCTCAAACTGGACCCCTCAGGGGATCGTGAGGTTATTACATGGGGGCTTGCGAGCTGTCAACCTCCACCCCAAACCCCACTTGCCTCCAGCATCTATAATAGTGTCAAATATATAAAAAAGTGTTTAATTTATTAGGGGGGTCACACGCAGAGGCTTGCTGTGTGAAAGAGGTCGCCAGTAAAAAAGTTTGAGACCCACTGGGTTAGACAAACATCTGTCAAGCATGGCCTACATATACTTGGACCTGCCTAAGCACAGTGGTGGGGGTGTGGATTAGAGGATCTCCCGAGGTCCCTTCCATCCCTACATTTCTCTGATTCAATACCCCAGGAATGATGGCCAATCACATGTTCTTAGAAAAGGTTTTAATGTGTTTGACAAGGGGTTAAACACACGGGGTCAAATTCACACCTGGTATAAGCAGCTGCCACTCTCATGGTGCTCTTTGGCCGTTTTCAGCTGTGATAGAAAGGTGCTGGCTCATATGCTTTTCTTATTTGTTCTGTTTTAGCGTTTCAGTACATTTTTTCTCTATATGGCCAAGTTTTACGTTATGGAATTGCAAGATCATTTTTCCGAAAGAATGTTCTTTTCTTTTTGCTGGTGATATTTTCTTCCTGTAAACAGCTCTATATTTCTTTAGGGTAATGAACTAAGGTGGTAAGGTATATTTTGTTCAGCAGGTTTCTTGACATGTATGCATGAAAAGCTCTTTTCACCCTTAACAACAAACACTAAAAAGATCAGGTCTGCTTTCTGCAACATTGTACTAATTGCCTCCCCAGTGGCAGCTGCAGCTCCGCAAGTATACTCCTCGGCTCTGTCTTTTCACCTCCAGCCTGTGCTGCTTGAGTTCTAATAGTTCTGTTTCTGCCTCCAGCTGTGCTATATGCTGCAGTTTCTGCTATGCAGCCACTTAATATCACCTCACCCTCTTCACCTTTTCCCAAGGAATGGATATTGATATTGATGGAAGGAGGTGCAAAGTGGCTTCTGGTGTCTGTTCAGCTGCAGGATATACACCATGTACAGTGAGTTGAAGGGGTAAGTAATGTTATTGGACCCCTAGATTCCAGGCACAAGCTGTGTCTCTCTTTCAGTCCTCTGATGTATTTATTTTGTTTATTTATTTCAGCAATGACATATTGCTTTTTTGTTTTACCCTTATTGGTTTATTCTTTAATTGCTTGATAGTCAATAGGGAATCAATGATTGACAGCATCTTTTCTGACAGAGGTACTCAGGGCAGGTGTTGATGCAGATGTTGCTGAAACCAGAGTTCCAGGCATCCAAATATTGGCAGGTTGTGTGGGTGCTCTTGTGGCCTGTGAGTGTGTGCCCACACATGTGCAATGATCTCGATCTCTGTTTCTCCTTTAGGATGAAGAGGTGAGGCATCTGGCTATGTAAAGAAAAATAATTCCTACTTCATTTCAATAACCCCTGCCTCCAGCCTCCAAAGACCAGGAGTCACGTTCAGTTCCTCAAGCATAGGGTGTCCCAGCTTGTGCCTCAAAGGGAATTCATCCAAGGGAGGACTGACAATGGTACTACAGCCTGTGCTCATGCCTGGGAACTTTAATCTCCCCCAAAGTCTTCACAGGACATGTATTAAGCCTGCTCCAAACACTATACTAATGCTGTCCACTTTTGAGCAGCGCTGAGTGACTGTTAGCCCCTGGTGGAGGTGAGGTTATGTGTTCCAGGGCGTGTGCCTGAAGAATTTGGCTCCAAGATTAGTCCTACACACATCAATTTAGGCAAAGGGTAAGTGTAAATGTATGCTTACATATAAGATCAGATCCTTCCCCATACTAGGGCTATGTGGGGAAATGCCCAGGAGTCAGATAGCTAACAAAGTTGACTCTGTGCTACCCTTTTCTGGCCCCTGGTGTGTTACAAGTGGGACAATAACATCTGGAATATGCTGTGTTCCTCCAGTTGTCTGCTGGTGTAATGGTTCCAAGGCGGCAATTACAAACCAGTGCAAGTTAGAATAGCCATGAAGCTGCTCCTAAGATTGGGATTAGAAAAAGGGCATAAAGTCAATTTTGTATACAGCCCTGCCTTCCTTAGGTGTCCTGAACACTGCCCTAGCCCTTGAAAATCTGGCCCTTGCAGTAGAAATACACTTTAATAGAAAGAAATACACTTTAATAGAACTACCTCAGGAAAGTTACATTTGAAAAGGATTTTGTCATTCAGACCAGCTCCAGTCTAGGTGAATTATAGCTCAACTCTCTTTAGTGTTGTGTTATATTTATAGGTTCCAGTCAGATCAACTTTAAATCATTCATATTCCCTAGTTCATGAGAAAACAGCAGACTTCAGCTAATAGACAATTTTCTTAGCCTTCCAATACTCAATTATTTTTTGCCTTTGATTTTGCCATCTATGTGGCACTCACAATTTTCTCAGTGCCCTGGACTGTTCAGTGCATTTTTTTCATGTAACTGTTGTGCTGATGTGTCCATGGCTCATGAGAAAATATGTAGGTATCCTCATATAATGGATTTGCATTTTGTGCAGACTACATATTTATCTTGCAGTCAGTCTATTGCACGAGAGGAGGTAAAATCAACTCTAATTCACCACAACTCAATCTAGGCCAACAGGTCATGGCTGTTAAGCTTTGGTCCTCTCTTGCCTTGACTTCTTTAACCTCCTCTTCTCCGGTCACACCGACTCTGTCTGCTGTTTGCTCTATCAAAATATGTTTTAATTCAGAACAACTACTCTGAACTTGTTACCCCCTCCTTGACTCTCTTCTCAAAATCCCTGCCACTCTGTGCTTCAAGTTCAAACTCCACATCTGCAGCCTTAATTTTAAGGCACTGCATAAATCTAACCCTGCCAGCATCTCACTCCTTGTTTCTCTCCACTCAGAAAATAGCAGCCACTCTCCTTGCTCCCTTTTAGCCTTAATCCTGCAAAGTGCTCAGTGCCCTCGAATCCTTCCTGGTTCATATTATTAATTCAATGCTAAGGCTACAATAGCTCTATATTGTTTATGATGGATACATCCCATGTGTAGGGACATCCTGAAATTTGGCAACTGGAATCAAGTTAGGATATAGGAAGACAAGGCAAGAGACTGCTAAAGTAGATTTAATTGAGTGTTGGAAACTTTAGAAATATTCAGGGTTGTCACACTCTCACCAAAACTATCACAAAAGAAGAAATACTATATATTCCTGCTTAGGTAATACAGAAAGGGCACAATTCTGCAAGGTGCTGGTGGCCTTCAACTTTCTCTCCCATTAACCTCAATTGGAGCTCAACCTCAGCACCTTGTAGGTTTAGGTTCTAAGTCATGCTCAATACCTATTAAAGAGGGGTATACTCCATATTTTTTGCACAAGAGGGAAAAGGCATATTTTGCTATATGGGCAAATTGTTTTTGCTAATTTCTATTGCATATAACCCTTGAACTGCTAAAACCTTCATGTCTCTTTATACAAAAGGTTTCTTTCTAATTCTACAATATGTGAAAAGTGACAATTTTCATTAAGCTGGCTGAGGATTTCTATCCCTTTGTAAAAGGCTGCTGCTTCTTCATTTAAAATGAACCATTCTAAATGAGATTCTACAGAGGGGGAAAAAAGCATTAGAAGATTCTAGATATGGACATCTTATAAATAGCATTGCAGGCATTAGTTATTACTAGAATGCGTGTATAACTGAAGTGCTTTGCTTTGACAATTTACCACTAACTATTCAAATTACTTGCTGTTTTCCTATTATAAAATCCATACTCTGTTCAATCAAATCAATTCTTGTTCTTTCAAAGGTGTGTTGTTCTCTGAATCAGCTTAGTATGGCAGAGAACTCTTTCAATGTGGCTCCATATACCGTGTCGGTTGAATAAGACCTTTATTCTCAATGGTAGGCTATAATTTTTTCACCATCAGAAATATTAAGAAGAGTGAGTCCCATAATACATTTTAAAAAGTTAGTTAATTAAAAGGATAAGTCCCTGCCATTGTGGGCATTACTGAGAGATAATTTACTGCAACTTGAGTATGTATTCTGAAAGGTGAAAGCAAGGGCACAGAAAAGAAGTCAAGGTCAATTATCTCACTCTAGTGCCTACAACAAAAGGCATTGTTGCAATCATAATATCATAGATATTATTCATTAAAAGTAATAGATATTATTCATTAAAAATAATACATAAATAAACTACTGGGACTTTGCCCTAGGTACTGGCATGAGTCCAACACTGACTGCTTCTATGTGCTAGATGGTTACTAAATTTGAAAGTGCTGAGAGGCACATTTACAAGCTATCGTCTCTGAATTGAAAACTAGTTAATGAACAGTCTACTTCACATCCCATGTCCCTATAATATTACTTTGTGGAAATTTTAGTAATATATTCTATTTCTTAAACTGTAAGATGTTCAGGTTCAGGACTTGCATTGCCCGTATGGCTGTGTAGCACCTAACACAATAGGTTCTTTGCAATAACAGTATAAATATTAAATAATAAATTGAGAGCTCACATTAATTTCAATGGGCTTTGGATCAGACTTTTTAACTTTGAAAGCTTTTATTTTAAGTTGTTACCTTACCCTGTTATATATGAATAATAGTAATAGTCAAAAAATGTCTGACTTGTAGCAGTAGGCAAAATATTTTGCACATAAAACAAAAACCTTTGATATGAACGAATACTTTCTTTAAAAAAAATTCAGTGTAGTCCCATAGTCTGTATGGATCCTTAGTATCCAGTGGGATAATTATGGGTAGCAGAAAATGAACAGGGAATCAGAGCAAAAGAATCTATGAGAACCAACATTTTCCATGCTTCTCTTACTGGATCATTGGGACAGTTTTTGGCAAACTGGGGCCAGGAACTTAACATTTTTCATCATGATTACATGTCCTGAATCATAGCTGACTGACATGAATAGTATTTGTACAGGATTTAAAAAAGTCCTCATACTCAAGAGTGTAATATTCTAACCTTGTTGCAGACACACACAGAGGTGCACTATACCCCCGAAAGAGTTTGCATTTTTTTTAAGTTAATGAGATTCTATAGTTTTCAGCCATCTGAGTGGCTGAGACTAGGAGGAGGGAAATTCTTAGGAGTTTCAAACCACTGTGCCTGAGGTTTTAGAGTATAATGTATAATAAATTACCTTGAATATCTGCCCCACATTTTGCTTTATCTAAGTGATCGCATTGAATTCTATGAGTAAATTACCTCTATCTGCTCATAATCTAAGTCTATTCAAGCCATTTGGAGTATTCAGAGCCTATTCCACTTTATTTGCCAGCATACTTGGGACATTCGCAAAATTTACTACTCTGAGAAAATTCATTTGCATACATGGTATAATATTGTGCAAAACGAGGCCAACTATAATGAGCCAGCACTCTCATGAGCAGCAAAGAGTTCTGATAAATGAATAAACATTTTTGAACTGAGAACATTTAAAGCTCTCTTGGGTAACTTATATGACCAGCAGCTGTGAAGCTCATACAGTAGATAACCTTTATGCACATTGACCTTGGCTACAGGTAATAGGGTCTGGGCCTCCTCTCACTCACAGGATTTTAGCTCCATTGCTATGCTGCCATTGACTTCAATTGAATTACTTCTGATTTACACCAGTATGGGAGGGGCATCAAGCCCACTACTTTATTTTAATGTATGGATACACATACATTCCTGTAAAATCAGCTATGCATATAATATATTTTATATTAAACAGACTTTATTATAGGGAGAAAAAAAATCACATTCTTTTGTGAATTCCCTTGTGGCATATCTATTTTACATGATCCCTAATGAAATACAGGATCTTATAATCATATGCATCTTTAATGTCTGATGCTCTCCTTAAGATATCAGAAGTGTAGAAGAAAAGGGTAATGAACTTTTTGCGAAACAGTTCAGTCATTTGGACAGTGCAATCATCATTTAACTGGAACAAAAAAGGATATGAAGGCAATAGGGTTTTAAACATTAGGCACAACGTAAGTAAATAGTTGACCCTATACTATATAACCAAACGTTTCCTGTGCCCCTGTGTAATAGGTAGGCAGGATGTTGCTAATTATATCCAAATGTTGACACGATAAGGAGGTTAAAACTAAAGCTGGCTGGAAACTGGAATCCCCATTTTGCAGGAAATTCAGAAATTAAAAAAAAAATTATCCTGAGAAACTGGGTGGGGCAACCTGGCAGGAAACCAGGCAGATTTGTATCAGAAACCTGCCTGGATTCCAGCTTAATTTTGTCAAAATCCACACGCTCCCAAGGAAGTTTTGTTTTCAACAAATCAGCATTTTACAATGAACATTTCTGACCATTTCTAGTTCTAAGTTCTTTTGTATGGTAAAAGGAAGAGGAACCTTCCATTTTCTGTCCATATATTTGAGTTTGGCACATGTACAACTCAGTCAAAATACCTATTGGCCATGTAGAACGCTCACATAAAATATGTCCATAATACAATAAATATTAAATACTGCTCTGGTCTTCTCTCACCCACAACTTAATCTCAGATGCAGGCTCCTTCAGGGTAGTTTTTCTATCTTTTGTACTGTCAAAGTTGCAAATTGGAAAGTTTATCTTGAACATTTTTCTCGTTATTTTAATGTATTGAAGGACTGCAGATTGGCAGCACTGAAAACAGAAAACAGCACATTCTTTGGGCTAAATTTATAGCCTAGCCTCAATGCGGGACATGGTCACTTCGGTCTAAGAGCAATTAGATGCGTAAGAATCTGATTCACCAGCACAACCCAGGTACATAGTCATCTAAATGACCTAGACTACATCCACCAATAGAGAGTCATGTTTAAAAATGGGGTCACTCCCCCCAGAACAGTTACAGAGCAGGCACTTTCAGTCTTTGTGCCTTAGGGTTCATCTGGATGAATCATCTCTAGGAGTGGGGAGGTTCTGTAGTTAACGCTCCATATCTATTCAGCCCTTAACTCTGTACCGAGACTGCCAACATATACTAATTGAGATGGGGACACCTCGCACTAGGAAATGGACTGAGACCATCACACATTTAATCTGCATTAATATTTAATCAAAAGTTGTTGGAACTATAAAGAAAAATATCTAGCTGTAAAACGTTCCCAAAAATACATTACATCTGGAACGTTAGCGCTTCGCTTTACCGCTTTTCATCTGTAGTCTAATATATCCAGTCTTATTTGCTATGTGCTTACATTGGCAAACAATGGCACCAAATAGAAAAAACATAGTCACCTATACATAACATGTTACATTTTATACTGATTCCAGAACTATCATATTTGCCAGTATTAAAATACTTTTCCATGGACAATTCTCCAAATCAAATGATGTTTCAAAAGCTTCTGAGCCCAAAGCTGATACAGAATTCTGTGCATATTCCATTGAATTTTAGGGTGTTTTTAAATATTAATATCTTAATTATAGGACAGCAAAACTGATATAGTTATCAAGCTGTTCTTGCAAATCTGCTCACAAAACACAACAAAAAATCGATCAGATTCTACGTTGTCTGTCCCATATAATTTCATTGACTTATGGCATTAAGGCTGATGTTTTGTTTTGCTTTTTGTTACAACAGTAAAACATGGAAGAGAGAGTCCAGAGGAGAGCAACAAAACCCCTGCACAGTAACCATTGCAAAATGCATATACAGGCAGTGATTGGAGAATCTCCCACATTGCAAGTGTGGTATTGGTTTTGAATCCTTATCTGAACCAATACCGCCCCCTCACCCTCTGAACCTCATGCCCATCCATTTTCTGGCTCCTCTTGTCACTTGGTGTTGTTTGGGTGGAAGTCTGCTAGCCTGCTACCTCTATCTGCTATGATTTGAGGTGGCTCATAGGCCACCCACCTGTTATGATATCTTCAACGTAGTGGAAGAAAGAAAAGACAGTTGCCTTTTCCATAACTGGTGTTCTTCGAGATGTGTTGCTCATGTCTATTCCACAATAGGTGTGCATGCTCGCCACGTGCACTGGTGCCGGAAGTTTTATCCCTAGCAGTACCCGTAGGGAGCACCCCAGCGACCCCTGGAATGGCGCCTCCATAGCGCGGTGTAGTGATGTGGGTCTCACCCCTGTGGCGCCTCCTGCTTGTCGTCTTGGGAATTAGGTCTCCAGCCGTTGGAGCGTCCTCTGCCCTGAGCTCTGAGACCCGCCTAGCCGACGTGATCGCAATCAGGAAGGCCACCTTCCACGAGAGGTGTGACCAGGAGCACGTGGCTAGGAGCTCAAACGGGGGCCCCATGAGAGAGGCCAACACCAGGTTTAGGTCCCACTGCACGACAGGGGGCCTAACATACAGGAAGAGGCGATCCAACCCCTTAAGGAATCGGACAGTCATAGCATGGGAGAATACCGTATGGCCCTGCATTGATGTATGGAAGGCCGATATGGCCACCAGGTACACCTTGACTGATGAGGGCGCCAGGCCCTGGGCTCTAAGGTGAAGGAGGTAGTCCAGAATAAGCTGGATGGGGTGGCCACAGGGGAAACGCCCTGCTCATCCGCCCATCTGGAAAACCGAGACCACTTTGCCAAGTAGGCTCGGTGCGTGGAGGGCTGCCTGCTTTCTAGGAGGACACACTGAACCACTTCCGAGCACATCCTTTCCTCCCTACCCAACCACTGAGCAGCCACGCTGTGAGGTGGAGTGCCGCTAGGTTGGAGTGGAGGAGGCAGCCCTGGTCTCAGGAGAGCAGGTCTGGGTGGGACTGCAACGGCCATGGTGGGGCGATCGCCAGGCCCATGAGGGTCCCGTACCAATGCTGCCTGGGCCATGCCGGGGCAATCAGAAGGACCCGGGTCTTGTTCATCTTTATCTTTCCCAGGACCTTTGCGATCAGCGGGAATGGAGAAAAGGCATAGAGAAATTGGCCTAACCAGGACAGGAGGAAGGCATCGGAGATAGCGCTCCATCCTAGCCCCCCCGGAGCAGAACCAGGGACAGCGACAGTTCTGCCGAGTCGCAAACAGGTCCACCTGGGGAGTTCCCCACACTTGGAAAAGTCTGTGCACCACCTCTGGGTGGAGAGAGCACTCGTGCTGACAGGAGAAGTACCTGCTCAAGCAATGCATGCATTCCGGGCACCCGGCAGATGGAAGGCCTGTAGGTCGGGGCTATACAAAAGTCCCACATCCTGAGGGCTTTGTGGCAGAGGATCAGGCCCCACCTTGCCTGTTGATGTAGAACATCGAGGCCATGTTGTCCATGAGGACCCTGACCACCCGGCCTGCCGGGTGCGAGTAGAAAGCCATGCATGCCAGCCATACCACCCTGAGCTCCTTGACGTTTATGTGGAGGGTCAGATCCTGAGCCGACCACAGACCTTGGATCTGAACGTTACCCACATGGGCCCCCCATCCCAGGTCCGACATGGCAGACACCGGCTCCAGGAATGGGGCCCTGCTCCTGAATGGGACACTTTGGAGCATGTTTCTCGGGGAGGACCACCACAGTAGGGAGGTGATCACTGGCTCAGGTACTGTGAGGACTTTGTCCATCCTGTCTTTGGCCTGGGAGAACTCCGAGGCCAACCAGAGCTGGAGGGGCCTCATCCTGAGTCTGGCGTGATGGACCACATATGTGCACGCTGATGTGACCCAAGAGCTGGAGGCATGCTCTGGCTGTTGTCACCGGAAACCTTGTGAACGTGTCGATGAGCCCCTTTCAGGGTCTCGAAACTGTCTGGTGGGAGGGAGGCTCTGGCCAACGAGGCGTCCAGGACTGCCCCGATAAACTCTATGCATTGAACCGGGACTTGGTGTTGTTTACCAACAGGCCCAAAGTGGTGCACGTGGACAGAAGGAGCGCCATGTCATCCCGCACCTGCGACCGGCAGCTGCCCTTGACCAACCAGTCGTCCAGATAGGGGAAGAGCTGGACTCCCCCAGTGCCTGAGGTAGGCTGCCACCACCGACTTACATTTTGTGAATTCCCTGGGGGCAATGGACAGGCCAAATGGGAGGACCGTAAATAGGTAGTGTTCCTGCCCCACGGTGAAACGAAGGAAGCGTCTGTGCCCCTGGAATATATGAATGTGGAAGTACGCGTCCTGCAGATCGAGGGTGGCATACCAGTCCTCAGGATCCAGGGAGGGGATGATGGAGGGCAGGGAGACCATGCGGAACTTGAGCTTCACCATGTATTGGTTCAGGCCTCGCAGGTCCAAGATGGGCCTGAGCCCCCTTTTGGCCTTTGGGATAAGGAACTAGCGGGAGTAGTACCCCTTGCCTTTGAACTCCCCGGGTACCGCTTCCACTGCTCCTAGGCCCAGGAGCCGCCCCACCTCCTGCTCGAGCAGAGCCTCATGCGAGAGGTCCCCCAGGAGGGATGGGGGAAGGGAGTGGTTGGGTGGGAAGGAAGTAAACTGGAGGGTGTAGCCCCGGGAGATGGTGTTGAGGGCCTATTGGTCTGAGGTCAGCCGCGACCACTCTGGGAGGAAAGCACACAACTGATTGGAGAAGGGAAGCTTTATTGAGGGTGGATCCCTGATGAGAACTGGCAGGTCGCCCCCGGGCGTCCTGTCAAAATCACCTTTTCCCCGCTTGCTTGCCCTTGGAGGACACAGGCTGGGGGGCAGGCCGAGACTGGGCTCCTCTTATAATCCCGCAACTTCTTATAAGTGGTCTCGTATTTTGGGACCGCGATCTCGACGTGGAGGACCGGTACCGTCGGTAACAGCTGCTCTGAAATCGGCTCCAGGGGCAGACCCGCGACGGTGAGACGACGGCGATCGACGGCTGGGGCTGTGGAGGTGGTGCTGTGGTGCAGTCCTGGAGTGGGACGCCAAACGGGAATGACATCAACGTTCGTGCCATGACCAGCTGCGATAGCACCTCTGAGATGAGGACCTTTGGCGATGTCTGCCTCAGTCCCGTCGGTGTTCGCTCCTCAAGGCGGAGTAGTGCTGAGAGTCTCGGTCAGACGGAACCCAACCAGACAGCCTGGTGGGTGTGGACAGGGATCCATGTGCCCTGAACGGTTGCTGTGAGGCGAACGACGTCGGGAACGTTCCCTCGACCGAGACTGGTACCGAGTCGGGGGTGAGTGTGGAGATCCCAGCACTGCTTGCCTCTGGAGTGTGGGGCCAACATCGGTGGTGGTCCTGGTACCGGCATGGACATAACATCCTGGGCCACCTGCAGGGCCTCCGGTGTGGAGGGCATCCGGACATCTGGGGAGGCCTGCTCTGAATGGGCTGGGCTACTCCGCTCGACTTGAGTCTGAGGCCTACAGGCCAGTGGGGATCAAGGAGTGCCCAACATGGGTCTAGCCTCTGTCCCAGATTTACTCCAGTGCTGCGGCAAAGAAGGCCTCTTCCTACCTTCTTGGCATGCCCTGTGGATGGGGAGCAATGCTGACTACTCGATGGCACCGAAGGGTTTCCGCGCACTGACACCACGGTGTCCGGTGCCGACTCGGAGCAGCGCGCCGGAGCCGGGGTCAGCGCTGACTCCATCAGAATAGCCCGGAGCCTAATGTCCCTTTCTCTCTTTGTCCGAGGCTTAAACAACTTGCAAATCTTGCAGCGATTGCTGACATGGGTTCCCCCCAAACAGCGTAGTCAGTCCACGTCCGTATCACTCACTGGCACAGATTGCCTACAAGTGTCACACGACTTAAAACCCGGGGCACGGGGTATGCCCCGGCCCGGGCGCTTTAGCTAAACTAAACTAACTAACTACAGGTACCATACACTGAACAAACAAGCAGTTTTGGGGACGAGCTACAGCAAAGCTGGAGCAGAGCAGTTCCGAAGCACCTTCACTGGTGGCAAGAAGGAACTGAGGGTGGGGGGAGCGCGCAGTATCCCTTATACCATGCCATGGAGGCGCCACTCCAGGGGTCGCTGGGGCGCTCCCCTATGAGTACTGCTAGGGGAAAAACTTCCGGCACTGGTGCACGTGGCGAGCACGCACACCTATTGTGGAATACACATGAGCAGTCACTTGAAGAAGATCTACTTATCTAATATTTTTATGGACTCCACTCTCCCATCCTTGTTCTGGGAGGGTGTGGTGTTTTCCTCGTCAAGGCACAAAGAGTTTGTATTTAACACTTACATTATTTTTATTAAATAATGACACAGTTTGAGCACTACAGCACCCAGCACCTGGCATGGTCTGCAGCCGGCAGCTTCCTTCAGTCCTGAGCCAATCCTTCCATAGCAGCTGCTATGATGAGCTACTGGGAAAAAAATGCTTTGTGCTAACTGCTCCAGACTTAAATACCATCAAACAAAGTCCATTTCCCTCTTGTGTAATGCAGATTAGAAACATGTTGCCCCTCAATTTACCGCTATTCTGATTAGTTGTCCCTGGACACTGTTTGACAGATATTGGGCACTACCCTGCAAAGCATTACTGAGGTAAGTGACTCCGCTGACCTCATTGAAATTATTCACATAAATAAGGAAGCTTTGCAGAATTAGACCACTGATTTTGTGAGCAACCCCTGTGTCAACTTCAATGGTGTAAACTTGACCAGTGGTAAAGTGCTCAATAATAGCAGCTACAACAACTACCAGTTTAATACAGATCTCTCTCTCGCTGCTTCTCCCATCCTCTATCCTTGCCTGTAACACACACAAAAAGAATTTCAAAGATGGCCACTAGACCACTCTACTTGGCATTTCTTGAGTGCAATTTTCTGCTGAAATGTGATTTCAGAGACACAAAATCACCACAACCAAAATAGTGAGACATTTCAAGCAAAATTTCACACACATACAGATTCACCTCTTTCCACATGTCTAGTTAGAACAGAGGTCCCCAAACTCTGGGGTGCGCCCGGCCCTGGCGGTGGTGATGTGGACAGGAGTAAGGGGAGGCACGACCCTGAAAAATTTGGGGACCACTGAGTTGGAACTTTTCCAAAATTTTGGATTACCTTTGCTTAAAGATCTCCCACCTCTTACTAACAACATTATGGAACTATACACACCAAGAAAATATATTCTAGACTAAATAAAGGCCAGCATTCATTTTTAGCATGTAATATTCTGATAACCCTTCAAATAAAAAAAATACAAATCTTCACCCTGTTATAGACATAAGAGTTGCCATACTGGGTCAAGATCATGGTCCATTTTGCCCAGTATCCTGTGTCTGACAGTGGCCCATACCAGAGTTTCAGGAGGAGCATACAGAACAGGTTAATTATGGAGGATCCACCCATTTTCCACTCCTGGCTTCTGGTAGTCAGAGGTTAAGGGTTGTACCAAGCATGGAGTTGCATTCCTGACCATCTTGGGCAATAGCCATTGATGGACCTATCCTTCCTGAATTTATCCAATTCTTTTGAATGCAGTTATACTTTAGGCCATCAAAACATCCCATGGCAATGAGTTCCACATGTTAGTTGTGTGAAAAAGTACTTTCTCTTGTTTGCATTAAACCTGCTGCCTATTAATTTCATTGGGTGGCCCTGGGTTTTTATATTGTGTAAAAGGGTAAATAACACTTCTCTAGACACTTTTTCCAGACTAGTCATGATTTTATGGACTTCTATCATATTCCCTCTTAGTCGTCTCTTTTCTAAGCTGGACAGCCCAGTTTTTTTTAGTCTCTCCTCATATGGAAACTGTTCCACTCTCTTGATCATATTCGCAGCCATTCTCTGAACCTTTTCAAGTTCCATTGTATCTTTTTTGAGATGGGGAAACCAGATAGGACACAGTATTCAAGATGTGGGTGCACCAGGGATTTATACAGTGGAATTATGATATTTTGATAGACTCCAAATTCCATTGGAACCTTCTGTATCATGAAAAAACAGTAGCATCTTTACCAAAATCAACAGTCAAAGAGAGTAAATTGATTAATCAAAATAATGCATTAGATTTTGAAAAACTTATTCTCATTTCTATTTGAAACACTGGCTAAGCAATGTACAGGCAGAGTCTCAGAGCAGCTATTTGACTCAGAAAGGCTACTCATATTTGTTGGAAAGTTCATTAATATTTAAATTCCCAATGAAGAGCATGTCTTTAGTCAATATTATATCAGCAGAAAGTATTCTTACATTTTGCATACAGATCTACAGAGTACAGATCAATGGACTGAAGATGACCCACTTCTGTCCTGTTCTTTAGTGGACAAAAAATAGTTTTTCTGGTTGTATGTGATGCATTTATTCAGCAAGCAGTGAATAATATCCTTATGATTTGCTGTAGTCAAAGAGTCTTCTGAAATAATATAGTCTTTAAATATTGGAGAATGTCACTGAGCACAGTGAGTTTTTTTAAACATGTACTTCTTTTAAACAGAAACATTTACCTAATTCCACAGTTTTTATTTTCAAAATGTACTTTTTCTCAGCACGATTTAGGAACATCTCTGAAACAAAGTTTCCATTTATTTTGTAAGTGCAGGTGAATATCTTACTTCAAAGGCAGTTCATTTTCTAGAATACAACTGGTTTATCATTCGTCTAAATGTCACAGGTTTAAGAACTGACATTGCTTTAATATTCCACAGTTCTTATAATAGCAACTGTTACACTAAATACTCTGAAGATGAATAGCCATATTAGTTGAATTTATAACCAAACCTTCCCATTCCCAGAATGTAGTGCAACAATTCACATTAATATATCATTCTAAAATACAATAAAAATAATAAACCTACCCTCATAAATGTACAGAGAGGAAAAATATAAGGTGTCCAACATAGGGAAAGGGGTAAGGTTTTAAATAAATATAGGGACAACTGTAGCCAAAATTCTTTGGAAAAAAAAAAGACTTTAGATTTAGTTTCAGAGGGACTTCATCTACCTAAAAATGACATACCTGTCTGAAAATATTATACCTACTTGTAATGACAAAAGTACTTAAGATTAGCATCATTTAAAAAAAGTTACTGAAAAAAGTATTTCTCTTTGTGCAGTTTGTTTACTTACTGCATTTGACAGCAATTTCTGTAGAGGCAGCCTCTATTGCCCTCATATAAACTATTACACCTATCAACAGGACCACAGAAAGAAACTTTTATAGTGTTCTGAAAATTACTTTTTTTTAAATCAGGGCATATTGTGCAAAGGATACTTCAACTAGAAAATCGATTTTTTTAAATTAGCCAATTAAAAAAAATTTAGGTGTCAGTGTCCCTCAGATGGATTGCAAAGGTATGATGGTAAGAAAAAGCAGAAAACCCAGATCCATCAAAATTTCAGAACAACCCAACCCAACACTGAAAACATTTGTTTTATATTTACTGTTATTATTTCCAGTGTGCACTTTTCCTCTGAATTATATAAAGCAAGTGCCCTCATCGCTGCATGTCTTTAATTTTCATAAGTCCTTTAATAATGTGTGAGATCATTAGTTAAGAAGGGTCCCCAATTATTTCCCTATGTCCTGTCATTATTACTTATTTAGTCATCTTCAGGAATTCTGTAGCCTCTTAAAAGACTCATGCACTGTCTTCAGAATAATTATTATTATGGTAAGGGACTAAAGAATTGCATGAGACCATAGTTCAAGAAAATGACTGACCAAGTAAATATCAACTGACCAAGTAAATATCAACAATGCACCTGATTTTCAAATGTGAGCAACTAACTCCACATCCATGTGCTTGGATCAGCATAGAGGAGCTTAAAATTGGTTTCAGTGCTTGACTGCTAATTTGAACTTTCCAAATGTGAATATGGGCACCCAAAGCTAAGCACAAAAATTTGTAACTGGGCTCCTTGTTTGTAATCTTTTTTCTTTAATTAACCAAGCAATTTTTAAAGTGATCTCCAGATCACGGCTGCAGAAGAGACAAAAAGTAGTTTAGTAGTGGTTTAATTCAAATGAGAAGTTCAGTGTTAGAGAATATGATCATTTAAAATCCATTTGGATTTAGTAAAAATGCTAAAAATACTTGAAACTGCTGTCTGCTAATACGGATGATAACCTTTTTGAGTGAATGTAGAATTTTGGGACTACTTTGTTAATGAAATATTTCACATATTCATATTCTTCTTGAATTACAATTGCTCGGTTTTGGCATCTCAAAGATAGAAAGTAGAATTTTACGACTAGGACTCTGTTAAAATTAAGTCTTTGTAGATTTGTAGTACATTTTCTGCTTGGAATAACAAATGAAAACACATTTAAGCTAAGATTTTTGGAATAAAACTTTACAAAGCATACCAACAGAGTAACCGTATGTGTTTTATAGACAATGTTTAACACTGAAACTCAAAGTAGCAGATTAGCATAGCTTGACTGAACTTGATCATGGAAAATTGGTGAGATGAATGTTCTTTTGTGTTAGTCTAGCAGATTCAATGTTATGGAGTCTTGATAGTGTTTACACAGTATGGGAGCGTTAGAAGTCAATGGAGCCTCATCAGTTCAGTATTTCACCTGTTGAGATAGGGACTATTAATGATATTCCCCAGCTAAACAGTTCTTAAGGGAAAGCTAGAAAAACATTGATAAGGAAAAAAAACAAAACTATAGTAATGAGATGCAGCAGAGTTTGAGAATTTATTTTAGCATCTTAGCATGTAATTGATTTTTTTCTTTGCCAGCATGTAGATCAAGTAATGAAAATGAGCCATATTTTTCAAAGATGCTTGGATAAATATAGAGGGGAATGTACTAGACCAGGGGTCGGCAACATTCGGCACGCGGCTTGCCAGGGTAAGCACCCTGGTGGGCCAGGCCAGTTTATTTACCTGCTGGCGCGGCAGGTTCGGCCGATCGCGGCCCCCACTGGCCACGGTTCGCCGTCCCGGGCCAATGGGGGCGGCGAGAAGCGGCGCGGGCGAGCGATGTGCTGGCTGCGGCTTCTTGCCGCCCCATTGGCCCGGGACGGCGAACCGCGGCCAGTGTGGGCCGCGATCGTCCGAACCTGCCGCGTCAGCAGGTAAATAAAACTGGCCCGGCCCGCCTGGGTGCTTACCCTGGCAAGCCGCGTGCCGAACGTTGCCGACCCCTGTACTAGACTTTATATTCCATAATGGACTCTGGGACCCACATATCTTGTGGTTGCAATCTCCCACCAACACCATATACACAGGAGTTGGCACACCTGAAAAACGTATAGGAAAATTTCAGCTTTTTTACTTAAAAAGTAAAATGTTTTTTTCATTAAAAAAGTGTTAATTGCCACTTCATATTGATGCCTTATGCTTAACCGTTTAGCTGTGATACTCTCATTACCTTTCCCAGATCTGAAGAAGAGCTCTGTTGAGCTCAAAAGCTTGTCTCTTTCACCAATGGAAGTTGGTCCAATAAGCTATTACATTACCCATCCTGTGTCTCTCTTTAAAAAAGTAATTTTCTAGCCCCTTTTATTAAGATATAGCCTGAAAATCTAAACCAGTGATAATGATTGATAGGGTTGAAATTGCACAACTCTGATTTTTTTAAAAGGTTCTGGTTTCCCAACACCCTATAGTTGCCAATAGCTGGCTTTTGACACCTGTAAACCCCATTGGCCCTGTGATTTTTGGAGGGGGACCAATTGGTCCAGACCAATTTGGGGTTATGAAGGCAGTACTACTTTGGGTGCTGCTGAGTGGCTACCAAAGCCACACTCTCCATTCCAGTTATTTCTTGCTGGATTGACTTCTCTGCAGAGCGCTAATGTGGTTGTGGCCACAAGAATAAGCGGCTTAGCATGAGATGCAGCATGATCTAGTGGACTAACCACAGGAAAGAGAGCAAAAGACACATTAATTCTAATCCTGTCTCTGATACGCAGTCCTTCTGGCCTTACGCAAGTTACGGAGAATTCTGCTGTAGGTGTGTGTGTTCCATGTGCACAAACCTGGAATATTTTAGCCAGCAGCGACCATTGGGGCTGCACATGCACCCTTCACACCTTTACATTGCCTACAGAGGGTATAAAGGGCAGAGCAGCTCCAACTACATTCAGTTCCTTCACTAATACGAAATTCAGACTCTATTGGTGGGGAAGGAGGGCAGGTAATGAGCTCTGTGTGGACAAAAGCACTCCACAGAGACTCGAGAAGAACTCCAGTTACGGTAAGGTAAGTAACCTCTTTCTTCTTTGAGCATTTCATCTACATGGATCCCACCTTTGTTGCTTGACTAATGGCTGTCAAACTGGGCATCTGATCTAGAAGCTGGAGTAGTGATTGGTAAACACAAGAACTGAACTCCAAGTAACCACCCTACAGATCTCAAAAATAGAGACTTCCCTAAAAGCAGCTGTATATATCTACTGAGACCTGGTATAGTGTGCTCTAAACTAGAAAGGGAAGAATGCATTTAGAGTGTCTTGGAGAGCAAACAGCCTGCTCTTTAGACTGATTACCAAAAGACACAAAGAATCTGAAAGATAGACAAAATGTCATTGTTCTGGAAAGGTAAATGGACATAGCCCTAAGAACATCTAGTGTGTGGAATTCAGCCTCTGCAGGGAGTCATGTGCTTTAGGAAAAAATACTGGTAATAGGTATAAATTGATTTATATGAAAATCCTTTTGGTAAACATTGTGGATGTAGCATGAGGGTAACCCTCTCCTTATGATAAATGGTTTATGAAGGGATTGTCATCAAAGCCTGAATTTCATTCACTCTGCAAGTCAAAGTGATGGCTCCCCAAAATGCGATTTTAAGAGAGAGATGATATAGTAAGCATGACGACATGGGTTCAATGGAGAGGACTCTCCGTTCCTGGAATACTTGATCTATAACCAAGACTTTCAGCTCCCACTCATGAGTTACAGATCTTTTCCTGCTCAACTGATCCAACACACTGTTCCATATACTTGGAAGATAAAAGTCAACGAGGCTGATTTGATGGAGGATGCACCAGTTCCATAGGTATGTCTCTTCTCAACATAAGGGGATGATCTTGACTCTACTTGTGTATTTATATAATGCATCAATCTTCTATTATCTGTCAATATTTGAGTAGTGGTTCCCTCAAGGAGAGGCAGAAACACCTTGTAGGGTAGCCAAACAGCCTTCAGCTTTGGAACATTTTGTGTAATGATACTAAGCTCAGGACCACATGTCCTGTGTCTGAAGAGAGTCCAGATGAGCCCCTCAGCCTTGTTTGAATACATCGGTCACCATAGTCTTTGAAGAAGGTGGTGGTTGAAACAAAATATGCTGGCAGGTGTTCTGAGGTCTTTCCACCAAAGCAGAGATGACAGTGTTTTCAGGGGAACTTTTATACTGGTAAATGCATGGTGTGTTTGATTGGCTGATAAATCCTCCTTAACCAGCCCTGAAGAGGCCAGAGATGTAGTCTTGCATACAGAGTCATGTAAATACAAGCTGTCATATGACCCAGAAAATTGAGGCTGATTCTCAATGAGGTTTTTGGATGAGACTGAATGAAAGAGATCAAGTGATTCTTTGCAGAGACTATGCTCTCATTGATCTAGAGTCCAACATTGCCCCAATAAATGTTATAGATTGCGTAGGGGTTAAAGCTGGCTTGTCCCAATTGATCCTGAGGCCTGATTTGGGAAATAAATGAAGAACATGAACAGCCCTTCTGATTTGCTGCTATGAATGGCTTCCAATCAGCCAACCATTGATATACACATGGAAGTCTTTACTCCTTACATGAGCTGCTACCTCGGCCAGATATTTGGTAAAACCCTTGGAGTTATTCAAAGGCCAAAGAGTAGTACTCTGAACTGATAGTGAAGTCCATTGACCATGAAATACAGAAACTTCCTGTGAGCTGAAAGGATTGACACATAGAAGCAAGTATCCTGCAAGTCAACAGTTGTGAACCAATTAATAGAATCCAAGGAAGGAATTATAGAAGAAAGGGAGATCTTTTGAAGCAACAGATGAACTTGTTGAGATTCCTGAGATCTAAAAGTGGATGCTATTCCCTTTTCTTCTTTGGAATGAGTAAGTAGAGGGGATAGAAACCCTTTGTAGCAGATCATGGCAGGTCCCTCTTTGCTCCTGCCTCTACTAGGTCCACAAAGTCACTTTGAGACCCTGGGGTTAGTATCTACTGGTCCAGTTTATTCACAGGCTTGTTCCCACCACTGTTTCACCATATACAGTTGGCCCTTCACTGTCTGCAGGCAGGAGGGAGGGAGGGAGGGAGGGAGGGAGAGAAGAGCTACCTCCCTGCTTCCACTCCCTACCTTTTCCCTTTCTTTCTGCTCTTCCTGGCTTCCTTCTTCTGAGGCTTTTATACAGCCCCAGGTTAATTAGGTGGCAGCTGTCTCTGCTTCCCTAATTAGGGCCATGTTACCTCCAGACAGCTCTAATTTATTCTCCTAAATGGGAGCTAGCGTAACAGAGGGCTGAATCAGGAAAAAAAAAGGAAAGGTGATTTCCAAAGGGAGGAGAGAAGGGGTAAAGATGCTCTACAACTGGGTCCAAGATTCTCCACCAGTGCATCAAACCTGCAACCTCTGGCCCGAAGAAGAATTTGCTGTCACAAAAAAAGAAAGTAGGCCTCTCATCTTCTAGAAGGAAGCCCTTTTTATAAAAAAAATCAGGAGCCATGTTGGACTGATACAAAGAAGATGGAGGTCTTTGCCTGAAGAAGGATTTCAATCTACTTTGCTCTCTCTTCTGTGATGGTGTGTAAAGACCAAGAGACCAAACAGAGTCATTTAGAGAATGAAGTGCTTCATCAATTCTTGAATTAAAAAGGTCATGGCCCTCAAAAGGAAGGTCCTCAATTGTGGCCTGAACCACTTTTGGAATGCCCAATGCCTGAACCATGATGTTCTTCGCATAGTGACCATAATGGGCTTTGAACTCGTTGCAGTATCAGAGGCATCCAATGAGGCCTATAAACCTGTCTTCACCACCAACTGGCCTTTAACCACTGATTTCAATTGTCTCTAGTCTCCTGAGGAGCAGTTTTTCAGTTTACTTAAAAACTTTCCCCATTGAATAAAATTGTACTTAGCCAAGAAAGCCTGTTAGTTGGCTACATGAAGCTTCAAACTAGCATATTACTAAACTTTTCTTCCTACAAGATGTGTCTTCTTGGGCGTCTTGTCTCTGGGTGTAGAGTATGGGACTAAGGCAGCTTAGACTTTTTGTGAGCTGTTGTAACAATCAAAGGCAGAGGGATTGGGTGGGTAAAAATATACTTGAATGTCCTTTAGGAGGAAATTAGTATCTGCAATCTGCTCTCTTAGATGTGACAGAGATAGATACTGGGGTCTGCAACAGATTTTTGTCAGGGTCAAGAATGTTCTCTTTAATAGTCATGCTGAATGACCCTAGGATACCAGGTGCAAAATGTCAAATAATTTATAAGACGTCTTCTGGACATTCTCTAGGGTGAGTCTCAAAGAAAGAAAAGCATTTTTTTTAAATAAAGCCAACCGGCTTAAATTAAGATTTATCAAAACCTACACTAATATTAAACAAACTAACCAGCTATAAACCCTAAACTATTTAAGAGCTACATGAAAGCAAGAGGACACTGTGAGCTCTGACTCACTACCATGGGCAGTTCAGTTGCGTCTGTTCTGCCCTTTATACCTTTGTTGTAGGAAGCATGAAGGTGCACAGAGCACATGTGCATATGCCGCAATGGACATTGCTGGCTAACAGGTCCTAGGCTTGCATGCATGGGATGCACACACCTACAGTGGGATCTGTGTGGAAAAATGCTTAAAGAAGAACCTTTCGTCCTTTGGTTCCCCATTTGTTTGCTTTTTATAATAATATTTCCCTTTCTCACAGGGACCAAGCGGATGGTTAATTATTTTAGCTTTGTAAAGTACTATGTAAGTACTACAACCCCCCTGAACCAAATGGCTGGTTAGCTAGCAGCCCCCAGATCCCTAGGTTATTTGTAGAATTGTCCTCCAAAACATGTTTTATTATGATAGAAGTGCACAGATTCCAGCAGAAGTCGATGGTTTTCCCTTCTCCTGAAGCAGAGGACTGAGTGGAGCAAGAGGACTCCCTCCACATTTTTGTACAGATTCAGGATATGTCTACAGTGGAACTGGAGATGTAATTGTCAGCTCGAGTAGACATACTCACACTTGAGCTCTGCTGAAACTAGTGCACTAAAAACAGAAGTGTAGCTATGGCAGTGCAAGCAGCAGAAGAGGGTAGTTACTTAGGGTCTTAGATCCTCCTACCTCTTGTACAGCGCGGCCACACTTCTATTTTTAGTGTGCTACCTTGATCAAATTACACATCCCCACTTCAGTGTAGACATACTTTCAGTCAGTTAAATTTGGAGATGCTCTGAAGAATAATTTCATTGGTCCTACCAAAGATCCATTGTATATTGATATGACCATGGTGGATGGGAGTTGGTTATGTTGGGGATGGGAGATCTGAAAACTAGCTTTGTAAATCAATCCCAGCCATTTGAATCTGGTTCTGAGGTCATTGAAATGTTTCTGCATACAGGCATTTGAACCACTGTTTTCCATGAAAACATTTTGTAAAACAATATATAATCTTCTGGTTTTGTTGAACTAATTTTAGAAATTTTCCATAAATTAAACCAGAAGCATGACTGCATAAAATAGAGCCTGACTGACTTCAACTCTGAAAAGCTAGTAAATTGAACATCAAAACTGACCCATATTTAACTTTGCTCATTGTATATAAGTAGAAAAGAATCTCAACATTATGAAAAAACCACTTCAGATCATGCATATGTTAATGTAAGGACTTGCTGGTAAAACATCAATTATTGACATGTTGGAATATAACTCTTTGAAGGCTTAGTTGGATTCTTCATTCCTTAATCTAGATCAGGGATCGGCAACCTTTGGCCTGCGGCCCGCCAGGGTAAGCCCCCTGGTGGGCTGGGCAGGTTTGTTTACCTTCTGCGTCCGCAGGTTCGGCCGATCACAGCTCCCACTGGCCGCGGTTCGCCGCTCCAGGCCAATGGGGGCTGCGGGAAGCGGCAGCCAGCACAGCCCTCGGCCCGCACCGCTTCCCGCCACCCCCATTGGCCTGGAGCGGCAAACCGCGGCCAGTGGGAGCCGCGATCGGCTGAACCTGCGGACGCGGCAGGTAAACAAACCGGTCTAGCCCGCCAGGGGGCTTACCCTGGCAGGCCGCGGGCCAAAGGTTGCTTATCCCTGATCTAGATACATTTGATTCAATAGACCTTTGGTTATTTTATGATTGATCTTTTATGTCAAGACTTAATTGAACTCTTCTTCACATGGGACCTCATTGCATGGGAGACTTTTATGGGTGCTTTAGAGTAGCATTATGTCAAGAGCCTCCTTTTACTTCATTGAGACCACAGATTTCAAAAGGCTTATCATACCAATGATATACTGTTGTGCTTGTGCACTCCGTCATAAGGGCAAAGAGAATTATTAAACACAGAGAGAGAACTTGGCTTAGCACACATTTCCCATTCTAAGTTAACTTCAAATATTCCTAGAAGTTCCTTTTTACTTGGAAGTAAATTCCCAGTACAACATGAAAAAAGTATTGCATTACTCTCACTAACTTGAATGAGAGTCACATGCTTAAATCCCCATGCATTACAGTGAAAACCTACCTCTGTATTCCCTAATCTTTAGATAATACTTAATTGTTCATGACTAGTTTTTCACTAATGTAGCTTTTCCCTGAGTATCAAACCCTGTCATCATTCAGGATATTTCTTATCTGAACTTTTTAAAATTTAAATTAAAAATAAAAGAAAAGAACACAATATAACATGCAGTTGAATACCAATGACATCAAAGAGACAGAAACTACCTGTAAGTCTATCTGTGCCTGTAATCATTAAATAACAAATTTAACAAATAATATCTATTCAAAATTATTGGTTATACATAAAAATGTTAATGAACTCATGAACCATTACTACAACTGGTTGGAGTCTCTGTGGACAGTTGTCCATAGCAGCTGGAGAGAAGGGAAGATAAATATTTAAATGAAGTTGGAAGAATCCCATGGACGGAAGACGGAATCCCATGCACTGCTGCAGGCTGGGGACCGACTGGCTAAGCGGCAGTTCTTCAGAAAAGGATCTGGGGATTACAGTGGATGAGAAGTTGGATATGAGTCAACAGTGTGCCCTTGTTGCCAAGAAGGCTAACAGCATATTGGGCTGCATGAGTAGGAGCATTGCCAGGGAAGTGATTATTCCCCTCTATTCGGCACTGGTGAGGCCACATCTGGAGTATTGCGTCCAGTTTTGGGCCCCCCACTACAGAAAGGATGTGGACAAATTGGAGAGTCCAGAAGAGGGCAATGAAAATGAAATTATTAGGGGGCTGGGGCACAGCACAGCCCTCGGCCCGCACTGCTTCCCGCCACCCCCATTAGCCTGGAGTGGCAAACCGTGGCCAGTGGGAGCCGCAATCGGCTATGAGGAGAGGCTGAGGGAGCTGGGCTTATATAGTGTGCAGAAGAGAAGAGTGAGGGGGATTTGATAGCAGCCTTCAACTACCTGAAGAGGGGTTCCAAAGAGGATGGAGCTTGGCTGTTCTCAGTGGTGGCAGATGACAGAACAAAGAGCAATGGTCTCAAGTTGCAGTGGGGGAGGTCTAGGTTGGATATTAGGAAAAACTATTTCACTAGGAGGGTGGTGAAGCATTGGAATGGGTTACATAGGGAAGTGGTAGAATCTCCATCCTGAGAGGTTTTTAAGGCCTGGCTTGACAAAGCCCTGGCTGGGATGATTTAGTTGGCGTTGGTCCTGCTTTCAGCAGGGGATTGGACTATATGACCTCCTGAAGTCTCTTCCAACTCTAATCTTCTATGATTCTTCTATGATTCTATGTCCTATTCTGAGAGATAATGATGGCCCAATCCTGCCAGGTGCAGAGAACCTGCTAAGATGTGCTGGTGGCCCTGACTGCTTAGCACTTCATCAACTAAAAAGCCTAAAGTTGCTATGCAAAGCAAATACTTCACATGGATTCTACACACTTTTTCCGGAAAAACCTTATGGTTATAACAGTGAAACAACAAATAAAAGGTCCCACATTTGGGTTTCCCAAATCTTTTTGTATAGGTTTATCAAAACACACAACAGACCAACAGAACGGTATCAAGTAGTGTTTAGCTATTTTAGATTTAAGAGTCCCCAGGTCTTTCACTGAGCATGGCCTTGCCTCACTTACTTTCCCAAATCTTTTGCTATAAACAGTTTGCAAAAATCACTCTCTCAGAACATGTCTCTTCTCATCATGAGTAACATTCATCTTTGAAAGCAACATAATAGTAGACTTCACACTCACCTTCTGAATAAACCTCCTTTATCTGCTACACTTCTTGCTGTCTAACATGCCCTAGTGGAACTGATGTAGGGAAGAACAAGAATTAATACCTCTTATTCTGTTTCAACTAATTCTCTCTGTCTCAGTGACAATCTCACTGTCTTTTTAGGTTAACTCATGGGGATCCTGTTTGCCTACAACTTGGGCTGTCTTTTAGTTTCAGTTTCAGGACTTCAGGTAATTAAGTAATTTTCTGTACTATCCACTGGTATCTCCAGAATCCTCATATTCATAACCCTTAGATTTTTGTTAGGAGCTAACTGTCACAGTCAGTAGTAATCTACCCTTTCACAAAATGCTAAAATAGAAGATTTTGTGCTGCGTTGTGCCCCCAGATTATTTGAAGTCTAATTTCCAGTTCTTCCACTTTGCCGCCATCTTCTCCAGATGGTTTTCAATTATTTTTACCAGACAATCCCATGGTGTTTTGTAATGTACTACCAACTTCATTTGATAAAGTACTTCCTGTCTCAAATTTCTTGCAGTGTATGAGACTGAAGAGAATTCAGACTTCAATCTGTAGCTGGCTTAAAAAAAATCCCCATAAAAACATTTGCTTCTGCTTCTTCATTTTAATACTTTTTACTACAGAAGTAAAAAACTAGACAGTGGTATAACTATGTTAAGTTTCCTTTTGATCTATTATGGGTTATTCAAAGGGAAGAGAAGAAATTTTAACAGATAGGCCCTAGAAACCTAAAAACGTGTAGCTATTTCAAAGCTATCGACTGAGTTACCTAAAAGTCTTTTTTTCTTCTTTGATAAGACTAAATTTAACATCTTTAATTTCCTCCTAATGCATGATGGTCAACTCAATGGAACTTTACCTTATTGCAAAAGTTTATACTCAGCCTGGCTGGATATACTGTTATGGAACTTGGATACATGTATAAGTGCAGCCATGTTGAATGTTTATGACTTGAAACAGGGTGGATTAATTGTTAACCAATGGGGTGAATCCCAGGTGAGAGATTACAGTAAACTGTATTTAAAGAATCAAAAAATGTTTAAGAGCCCAGTAAAAACTAGGTAAGGAATGGAAGAATGGAAAAAAACAGAAAGACAATGAAAGGAAGGTTACTTTTTCTTGTAATAAAGAATGTATGATATACCTTTCTGCTATTAAAGCAATTCAGTAATTATGGAGAACTATCATATGAATTTGGGCCACTTGAGTGAATTGTTCCACTCGTAGTGCTAAATTACAGTGACTCCTCACTTAAAGTCATCAGGGTTAACGTTGTTTCATTGTTACGTTGCTGATCAATTAGGGAAAATGCTCATTTAAAGTTGTGCAATGTTCCCTTCTAATGTCGTTTGGCAGCTGCCTGCTTTCTCCACTGCTTGCAGGAAGAGCAGCCAGTTGCAGCTAGCTGGTGGGGGCTTGGAACCAGGGTGGACCGGCAGCCCCCCATCAGCTCCCCACTCCCCTAAGTTCCCTGTGCAGCAGCTGCCCAGCAGGCTATCAATTGTCAGCAGTGCAGCTGTCCCTCCCCCCACTGCCATGTGCTGCTCCTGCCCTCTGCCTTAGAGCTGCTCCCAGAGACTCCTGCTTGCTGTGCGGGGGGGGGGAGGGGGGCAGGGGGAGAGGAGGAAGAGGGGGGCTGTCAGGGTGACCCCCTCCCCCCTGCTCCTGCACCCCACTTACCCCATCTTCCATAGAGCAGGGGACACACACGACAGGGATCAGGACGTAGGGAACTTGCTGGCAGCAGCTGCAGTCTCAACAAGCTGATCTAATTAACAAGGCAGTGTACTTAAGAGTAGGGTCAGCGTACTTAAAGGGGAAATGCGCATCTCTCTCTCTCTCATACACACAGTGTGTGTCTCTGTCTCTGTCTGTGATGCTGTCTCCCCTCCCTCCGTTCCTGCTGCCTTGTAAAGTGTGAGAGTTAACCCTTGAGGGCTCAGCCAATTGCTAGTTCATCATTTAGCAGTAAGGCATTCCCTGGGAAATATCTCACCCTCTGACTTCTCCACCTCAACCAAGCTTCACAATCATCATCACTGTGTACCAGTATTAAATTGTTTGTTTAAAACTTATACTGTGTGTGTGTGTGTGTGTGTGTATGTATATATATATATATATATATATAATATATAGTTTTTGTCTGGTGAAAAAAATTTCCCTGGAACCTAACCCCCTCATTTACATTAATTCTTACGGGGAAATTGGATTCGCTTAACATCATTTCGCTTAAAGTCGCATTTTTCAGGAACATAACTACAACATTAAGTGAGGGGGGCTACTGAATGCCATTATGTGTGCATCTCTATATAGTCTGACAGTCGGGTGAAAATGCTACTCTTTGCCACATTTGTAAATAAATGACAAACATATTTTTAACATACTTAAGTGAAACTGATTATAGTTTAACAAGAGATCATGAATAAGTTCACAGAACTGGTTTTGGCTCAAGCAGCGATTCTATGAAAAGGTGACAATATTGAAGAATATATTTGCGATGAATCCTGACCCTGGTTCCTTGTAAAGAAACATTTCTTTTGAGGTTTACCTTCTCTTTCTTGATGTTTCCTAGCATTTTAATGCTTTTTAAAGTACAGATGTGGAATAGGATAGTGATTTCAAACATTTTGCTGCAATAATGTTGAATTCCCTTTTGCTCTGTATACTATGCAGCTATTAGATTTTTGTAAATTCCTGTTTCTAGTTCTATGACCTTTTGCTCCTAGAGCTATCAGTTTACTTTGTCTACACAAGTTAAAAAAAAATTCCAGCTGCAGAAATTGTCAGTTACTCATTTTTATATCGCGCCTGAGCCAATTTCTATAAAACAAGGTATTTTTATCTGCACATCATGAATTCTGCTGGCTAGTCAATAGTTTTTGACATGGAATTCCTAATGAATGCCATGATTAAATTTCAAGATATAATCACCACTGTATTTACTTTCTCTGTAATGATGGCAATATCTCTGAAAACCAGTGAAAGCCAGTTAAACAATCCCTGCCTCTCAAAAATCTACTTAATTTTAGTTGTTTTTCAAATTCTCTTTATTAAATCCTTCCCAAAATTGTCTCTGATGATGCCTGAAATGATACTGTTTGTTTAGCACTCTATATTTTGACTAACACTTTGCTCTATGAATAAACAATCTTAAGTAGCAGCAAACTTACATCATGAAGAAAGTTTTGCCATTGTCTTCAGTAAGAAACAGACTGGACCTACATTTTTTAAATTTCAGTTTTCATGTCTAAAGCCTGATAATCTCAGTGTACCATCTTGCTAAAAAAGTTATGCATAAAACTTGGAGAAGACTGTAAACCTGCCACAATGCTAATATGATCAAAATGTAATTAGAAAAGGAATTTCCGTGTTTAATATTTATATTAAGTTTAATATTTAAAATGGTTTTTGATAGTTCAACCAGTGGTAAAGCAGATGGAAATATGCATACAGTCTCTTGTATTAGGCTTTAACATTTATAGGGTCACATGACTGTTTTTACCGAAATGGCTACCAATAAGCTCAGATATGGCATTTGCAATAGAAAAAATACATTCTTTTTTTAAATGCATTGTACAATTTATCATACTGGAAAACACCACTTACCTTTTATACCTTCAACCTGCAGGGCTGATCACAGTATAGTTTTCTTTTAATCTTATCACTTGCTACATTTCATAGACCTTATTTTTGTGAATAATGGTGTTAATTCAATTTTCCAGTCCTGTTAGTTGAATCAGAAACTGATGTGGCAAAGACTTTATAAAATATGAAGTGGACTTCACTACCCTCATTTTGAAAAATAATAATGGATGTCTCTTATGTTAATCTATTAATCTTTAATTTCTACGAAAATGTTTACTCTGGTCATTTCCCCCCATAAACAAAGTCCTCAGCAACAGTACTATCCTAGTCCACTGTTGTTGTCCTCCTCTGTTGAGACTGAGGCATATTGGGGCTCATGGAAAACTTTTAATTGCCTTTGAAATGACATGATATTATAGCAATAGTAACAGCATACCCTAGATATTTAACATACTCAGAATAGAGAAGTGTAAGAAATACACAGGAACATTGTCTAGTTATGCAAGGCAAACTTAGAACAATTCAACTGCTATACTGATTTCAGTGGGACTAACATTCACGAGGAAGGATTATGACGGAACCCTTATTCTTTAACCAGTTTGATTTTGTTGCAATTTTTGAATCTGCTTCTGTACTGTCAACAGATCAACTCTCTCTTACATTTTTCATTTTGCAAATGTATTTTAAACTCAGCTTTTAAATTATTTAAAATTGGAATGTATCATACAGTTAGAGATTCATTATCTTTTGCTTCTCTTAATTTTCTTCTCTTTGGCTTTAAAGGTGTGCTGTTCCTATTTTGCAGACGGTACCTCAAACAAAAGCCTTTTGTTTATCTTTACCTTCCTTTTTACATCCCTGCCTAACCACAGTGGTCTCTTGTGCCCACTTTCAGTATTAAGAGAAATATATCACATTGGGACACTGGCCTCTCACTTCATTCGTTTCTAGACTATATTTTTTTGTCTGTGGTAGATTTCCCCATTTACTAAGAATTCCATAAAAAAGTCTTTGCAACCTTTTATGTTATTTCAAAGTCAGCTTTCCTAAACTAGAAATGTGTGCTCCTTGCTGCAGTACTTACCCTCATAAGTCTTTCAAACTGAATAATATTAGATGCCATCTAACTTTAACCACATAATATTTATCATTTTTGCCTCATTTCCTTGAATTAGGTCCAGAATAGCATCAGACCATGTAAACTGTTCAACACACTGTATAACAAAGCAATTTGCAATACATATAGAAAGAATAATTCAATGTGAAGTTTGTGCACAGTTGTCATGCCATTCAATATCTGAGTTATATCAAAGTTCTGGACTCCTTACAGGCTTCTGTTATCTCTAAAAACATTTCTTGATCTACCTATATTTCACTCCCTAGAGGCCTATAACAACCGTGAAAAATCGCCTGACTAGCTTGGCTTTAACTTCAGTACAACCTGTGTCTGTTCTTTGCAGGTCAAGTTCATCCTTCCCTTTCACTCCTGTTTTGGCTTTATTTTGCCTATCCTTTTTTCTGACAGCCATATTCTGGTCTTAAATAAATCCATGTTACTGATCTTTCTTAGTAGTTTAGTTGAAATGCTTTGCAGTGCCAGTGTAGGAGGTCCTGGGGTGGATAAAGGCAGCACAGTTTCTTGAGGGAAGGAAGATCCAAATGGTAGCATGGAAGTGCAGCCCCTCTGTGAAACTGGAGACTCTGTATCTGTGAACTTTGGAAAGTACACTCCTCCACAGTCTGCCCAGCTTCTCTCTTGATAGAACCTTCTCAAGGTTGGAACTTGATGGGAAGGTTCAATGTGCTTCTTAGTTTTTCTTTTGTAACTCTCTCCTCCTTATTGCATCTCCCTGACTTCTACATTATTAGCCAGTGAACACTTTACTTTGGGTTATATTGTACTCCCCTTTAGTAAATCCTGTGGGGGAGGGGAAGCAGAAAGCCCATATGTCACCTTGTTGAGTTACCAGTGACTATTACGGTGACAGAAAAAGGAGATAGGGCAGGGGTGGGCAAACTTTTTGGCCTGAGGGCCACATCTGGGAAAATAAATTGTATGGCGGGCCATGAATGCTCAGAAAATTGGGGTTGCAGTGCGGGAGGGGGTGAGGGCGCTGGTTGGGGGTGTGGGCTCCTGGGTGGGGCCAGAAATGAGGAGTTCAGGGTGCAGGAGGGGGCTCCAGGCTGGGGAGTGGGGTGCCGGGGGAGGTGAGGGCTCTGGCTGGGGGTTTGGGCTCCGGGGTGGGGCTGGGTATGAGGAGTTTGGGGTGTAGGAAGATGCTCTGGGTTGTGACCGAGGGTTTCGGAGGGTGTGTGGGGGAACAGGGCTGGGGCAGGAGGTTGGGGTGCAGGAAGGGGTGCAGGCTCCAGTTGGGGGGGCGGGCTCTGGGGTGGGGCTGGGGATGAGGGGCTTGGGGTGCAGGAGGGTGCTCCAGCTGGGATCAAGAGGTTTTGAGGGCGGGAGGGGGATCAGGGCTGGGGCAGGGGATTGGGGCATGGGGAGAAGCTCAGGGGTGCAAGCTCCAGGAAGCACTTACCTTAAGCGGCTCCTGGAAGCAGCGGCATGTCCTCTCTGGCTCCTACGTGGAGGCACGGCCAGGTGGCTCTGCCTGCTGCCCCGTCCGCAGGCACCGCCTCGGCAGCTTCCACTGGAGCAGGCCATTGGAGCATGTAGGAGCTGGAGGGGGGCTATGCCGCGGCTTCCGGGAGCCGCCTGGAGCAGCCCCCAACTAGAGGGGCTCCCCGGCTAGAGTGCCGGAGCGGGGGTAAGTCCCAGATCCCGCTCCCCAGCGGGAGCTCAAAGGCTGGGTCAAAACGGCTGGCGGATCGTAGTTTGCCCACCCCTAAGATAGGGCCACAGAGAATGCAATGGGTTTTGTCTCCAGTCCCTTTAGGGAAGGGAGCCAGGCTACACTGACTCCACCCCCCCATTTCTGCTCCTGTAGAGGGTTAACTGACTCATTTTACTTTTGTTTTTTTTTCTTACCGTGTCTTACAGCAGAGGCCCAAATCCTGCTTCTCTCAAGGAAAGTTTTGTGCCTCTTTTTTCCCAGAAGCATCTGACTCTCCTTCAGATACTTTTGCTAAGAAACAGTACATGTTTGTGAAACACAGTGCAGTATATTAACTGCGTTCAGTTTCCTCTTAAAAGCCATATTTGACTACACTGCGGATCAGTAATCTGATGACATAAAAAACTCTTGGTATATTATAATAACCATTTTCTTAAAAAATAATTGTGTGAAAAGTGTTTTCCTTTCACACATCATATGTGTGGAGTCAGTTTTTATGACTAGTTAGGAAAATATGGTTTTACAAAAATCCTTAAATTTAACTGTGCAAAAGACAACCACGGTGATATACAAAAATGGAACTAAAATTTGTATAACTATTGGTCCAGATTGTGCCTCCTAGATTTCTGTTTGGA
Source organism: Chrysemys picta bellii (assembly GCF_011386835.1). Classification (NCBI taxonomy): domain Eukaryota; kingdom Metazoa; phylum Chordata; order Testudines; family Emydidae; genus Chrysemys; species Chrysemys picta. The sequence goes on from NC_088798.1 coordinate 21,741,224, forward strand.
GGGACCTCTCAGCATGCAGATCTCACTCCTTGTGTGTAAAGGGAGATTTAGCCACCTTTGTGCCACTCATGGTACCATCATCAGACCCGGTGGAGAACAATTTGCATGGATTGGGGGAAGAAAGTTCAACTGGGAAGGTCTGGAAGGGGACACATCATTTCCCCCCTGCCCTGTCCCTGTGGAGATTAGTCAGAAAAAATGATACAGACTTGGACTATATTATCTTTTCCACAGAGTTCCTCCTCCCACTGCATTATGGGGACAGTCAAGGCTGAGGCAGTCCCCGTTAGAGTGATTTCAATGGAGACACACTGTTAGAGAACCAACAATGGGAAATCTCCTAGGGATCCAGGCCTCTGTATGGATGATCCTCGCCTCTCACAGATCCTGGGGGCCAAGTGTAGGGGCAGGCTCTGCAACCTTTTTTGCATGGAGGCAAACTCCACCTCCTTCAGCAAGATGAGTTCTATGAGGAGAACCTCACAGCAATGACTTCCCTGAGATCCTTCCCATGAATTTTTCAGAAGTGGTGATGATCTGGAATGTTTCTTTCCGAAAAGCTAAATACATTCCTTCATTTTGGTAGATATTACAGAAAAAGGTTTACAAAAGGCAAAACAAATGCCTTGTTTATAGTAATACAAACCAACAGTCAGTTTTCTACAACTAAAACCACAAAGAGTACTAAAAGTAAAGGCAATGCACAACTAAGCCCCCTTGTATGCATTTACTGCATAATCTTCGGACAGAGAGAGAGGGGAGGCGGGAGAGAAACAAACCGGAATAGTTTTCTCAAAGAAAGAAACTAAGAAGAGAGCAGAGTATACAGCTCAAGGAAGGACAGACCAATGAATGCACAAAGACAGGAAAGAGACAATCTAGCAGTACCAGAAACAATACTGCCCAATATCAATTCAACTTATTGATATGACGATGTAAAAGTCATGATTCCTGAAGAGAGAGAGAGAGTACCCAAACATACGTTGTGAATGTATGTGGATACTGACCTGGGCTTGAGACAGGACTAGAGGTAGTAGGCTCAATAATTTCTACAAAAAGGGAAAAGGAAAAAAAAAAGAGAACATTTGGATATTAATTACACATGGAACACAGATACAAAATGAGACAATAAACAGTCATGCAAGAGACACGCATAAGACCTTTTATTGAAAGATTCAACTGACCACCAGAGATTCTGTGAAAAACGTGCAATAAACCAAACCTATGTCATGAGATACACATCACTGTCTTTCTTTTTAAATCTATTTTATTCATGCATCATCATCAATACACAGTACACAGGATACCACATTCCGATTTGCAAATTTCCATTCTGCCAGCTTTCTAAACCTACCATTAAAGTTTTCAAGCCAAAATTCACAAGGAATTCTTCTTGTGAAATACTGAAACCTGTGTACAAAAGGCTTTCTTTCACACTAAGTTTTTTTGCAAACATAAGTAGTGACAAAGACTGTGAACATAAGGAATATGATTGAGAGAATTCTGGCATTTTTTTAGATGAACTTGTGGAAATAATTGTTTATTATCCTCTGTTTAAACTATTTCTAGAAAATGTACATTGAAAACACCAATATCAAACCACATTTTGAAGAAGTTTAATTTACTTGGTGCAATACAAAGAATAGTAAAAAGAAGCTATATACAATTCCAAAATTCTCTACATTTAGTATAACAAATCATTAACTTTATGACATCTCACTATCTTGCTATGGTAGTACTTTATACTCCACTTTTTCCATTTCTTTTTATTGGTTTTTACACAAACCAAACATACCAATCTTAATACATACTGCACAGGTGCAAATAACTAGTAACATTTCCAAGTGGCAACTTAATGCTCTTAATTAAAAAAGATTTAACAGTAGCATTACCTAAATCCAAAGGATCCTGGGCCATATAATGAAAATACCATGAAAACATAATGCAACAGCTTTGAAAAAATACGAAATAACGAGACAACAGTAGACATGCAAATCATAGCAAAAGAGCTTCACTCTGTCTTCCCCATTTCAATTTTCCATATTAGCTGCAATATTTGATTTAATGCTGTGAATGTAAGATTTATTCAAAATGAAACACCCCCCAACATTTTCTGAAAGAGAGACATTTAATTATAAATATGGTTTCTTTAAGAAATGCTGCTTCATTTAAAACAACAAAATGCATTTTAAAATTGTGCATTATTTTGAATGCAAGTTAATAGTGTTACAGGTCCTTAAAAATGTATCAAGTGACAACTCAATAATCACATGAATTTATTTATTAAATTACAATGTGATATTTAAAATATATCTTTTCTGAATTGGCACTTCCATGACACTGTACATTGTATTTTATTAATATATGCCAATCTGGGAATTCACAACTGCACCGTATTAACTTTACAATTAATTTTGAAACTTAAAACCCATGCAGTGTGAAAGGCTGACATTTTGTGCCATACACTGTGGTTTATATAAATACAGTTTCCTACATATTGCTTAGAGACAGTTTACGCAATTGCCCACATTTATCAGTTCAGCTGGTGGAGGAAACCCATCTGATATCTGAGACAGCTTTAAATCACTTCAGGGGTGGGATAAACCATAACTGCTTTGTGGCATGATGGGTACAACTCACCCTAATGCAAGATCTGCAAAGATCCTCTGCACCTTTTAATCCCTGTGAACCCTCAAAACTGAATTTCACCCTCTGAGAGTGGAGCTGCTTTCATCTCCAAGGCTCCAATCGAACAAAACACGTAAACCCCTGTGTAACATTATATATGTGAGTATTAGAGGTTAGTGGGACTATCACATGCATAGTCATACACTCACATAAGTGCATTGCTGAACCAGAGCACAAGTGAACTCTTACCAGGGGATCTGCCTGGGAAGAGCATTCAGGAAAGATGGGAAGGCCCTTGAATGTTTGCAGTGCAGTGTTCTGCTAAGATGTGCTATGTAGTTCTGGGGTGAAAACAAGTTCTGTTATTTTGGGACATCCACAGTACAGGTATATACACCCCCAGGAACTAATCACAAAACCTTTCTGGCAAAAAGTATAGGTCTGGAAGGAAGGAATGAAAATCATGCTCTGCCTATAGAACATGGACTCAGAATCTACTTAATCATTATGAGGATGGCAAGCTCAAGCCCCGTGCTTTAACATTCATGATCCTGGAGACTTAGAATGTCTTGAAGGAAGGGAGTCTCCTTTCTTTCTCAAACTCACTGATACCTATTCAATGGAAATTCCCTGGTGGGGTAGGAAATCTCTTGCAGGACAGGTGACATTCTAAGGCTACTCTTAGTGCTTGCTTGTTTCAGTAAGTCTGATGCAAATTCAATATAGAAAAAAAGAATTTCAGTGGATTCTTCTGGGACCAGAATTGGTATCCTTCAAATGAAGGTTTCTGCGTAAATGACTGCTATACATACATACTTTCCCCCAATATATTCAAAAGAATCACCACTTATTGAAACCAAATTACATGAACCTACAGAAATAATGCTCTCTCCGTGAGGTACCTGTTCTGTTAACTAAACGGCTTGATCAGCAATGTCTGATCTTTAAAAAACCATGGGCTTTATTATGTTGATGTGAATTGGGAAGTTATTCAATAATCTTGGTAATCTATTTGTAAGGCCCTACCAAATTCATGGCCATTAAAAACGTGTCACGAAATGTGAAATCTGGTCTCTCCCAGTGAAATCTGATCTTTTGTGTGCTTTTACCCTACACTATACAGATTTCACAGGGGAGACCAGTGTCTCTCAAATTGGGGGTCCTGACCCAAAAGGGAGTTGAAGGTGGGGTCACAAGGCTATTTTAGACAGGAGCGGTATTGCCACCCTTACTTCTGCGCTGCTGCCTTCAGAGCTGGGCAACTGGAGAGTGGCAGCTGCTGACTGAAGGCCCAGCTCTGTAGGCAGCAGCACAGAAGGTTCGCAATACCATACCATACCATGCCATCCTTAAATCTGTGCAGCTGCCGGTGGTGGCTCTCCCTTCAAAGCCGGGCTCCCGGCCAGCAGCTGCCGCTCTCCAGCTGCCTTGCTCTGAAGGCAAAGCCACCGCCAATAGCAGCGCAGAAGTAAGGGTAGAAGTACTGCAACCCCCCTTATAATAACCTGTTGTTTGGAAAAAATGGAGTGTCTTGTAAAACAAGCTTGAATTCATATAGAGCAAATGTGACTAGCAGAGAAAAAAGGAAATTTGATTAAAACAAGGTATCTCGAAAACCAAGTGTACCGTAGGCAGGAACTATTTATGAGCATACTTCAAATGCTATCTATTTATTTTTGATTTACTATTTTTAATCATTTGATTTGGTGGATATCAGCCCTTCCTGTGTCTATATGCTTTGGAAAATCATATCTGGTTTCCCAGGTGTTATTGTTATCTTCAATTCAAAAGCATTATACAGTGGTGACATGAGTTATCTTCTGGACTGTCCTGAGATAACATGATCTTGTTCTTATGATATTGTAGGAGTTAATCCTCCTTGTTGCTGTGGCTTCCTGTAGAAGCCCTGGGTTCCATTTACTGCAGACTAGTAGCAAAGTTATCTTTGCCACAGTCAGCCAGATACCTCATGCTTTATTGTAATTTGCCATTAAAAACCAAACCGCCATTTCCACCACATCAGTATTAATAAGGATTTTATTACTATTGTGCCAAGTCCTGTAGTCATGACTTAGGGCCAGATTCTGCCATCTTTACTGAAGTTTAGTAGTACCTCACTTTGAAAGTAGTCCCATTCAGTACAATTACTTGCTGAGAAAAGTACTACTCACCATCAGGAAGGAGGCAGAATCTGGCTGTAAGTCCTTGGACAAAACTCCCATTGACTGTACACATTACTAGAATCATAGATCAAGTTATTTGGGGCTGGAATATCTTCCCCAGCTTCAAGTACCAAAACTCTTTTTTGGACATGTTTATTCATGAAGCAGTTTGGGTCTTTAGAGAAAATATAAAAACAGCTGGTTTCCTCATGAAGACACTGGGCTATTTTATTAAAAATAAAAACACATTAAAGATTCATTAGTAACATTTTGCTTTTTTTTAGCATTTATTTTCCATTTCCTTTCGGCCCAAGTTTAGAAGTCTTACAATATCAAGATCTCCACATAGATCACAGATATTCAGGGACAGTTGTGCTAGCCATATTTCACACTGGCATAAGAAATGCAAATGAAAAATACATAAAAACATGACATTTTTTACTTCTATGACTTCAATGAGAATTTTTGCCTATGAGTATTGGGACATAAATAAGTAGAACAGTTGAGCTGTTCACACCTCCTTTCAGAATTTTGACATATATAAATTTGGTCTAACGTGAACTTTTGCATCCATGAAACCTGCACCTCACTCCCAAAAGCGAACACAACTGAGGTGTTGTACCTCTCAGCCCAGAGTTAAAGAAAAATGAGTTTTCTATGGGCTCATGCTTCCTAGTGGAGCATTCTGAGTCAGATCTTGCTTCTAGGGAGACCATTAAATCTCTAGTTGACTAATAATTTGTATAGTTTTAACAATAACATGTCGAGAAAGTAGTAGAATCAGAGTTTAATGCCAGAAGTGACCACCAGATCATCTAGTCTGACCTCCTGTGTATCACAGGCCACCAACACCACTCACGCACTAAACCCAACAACTGACATTCCCATTAAAAGATTACTAATGATGCACTAATGTGTTTTTATTTTTATTAAAATAGCCCAGTGTGTTCATGAGGAAACCAGCTGTTTTGTTTTTCTCTCTGAAGATCCAAACAGCATCATGAATAAACATATCCAAAATGTTTTGGAACAGGATAAGGTTTAGACAGTGTGAAATAGTCTAACCTAAACACCTCTGATCTTCTCTTAATTCTGTGAAAACATAACATAAAATCAATCCATAAAGCACAACAAGTGAATTCCTGAGAGATTAATGAATGCCTCTTTGAAATATGAGGACAACTGTGTGACTTTAACTGCTAGACATATACAAAAGCACTGATTGCAGTGTCATATTTTAAAATAAAATTTTAATTAAGCTAGGATAAAGAAGTAAGACATATGAATTTACTGGGCATATTGACATTGGCATGACATCACTGGCATCCAATCAGGTACAGAAAGCAATTCATATGTATCCAGAATTTGACCTCTATTTCAGTAGAGTAATATCCACATATGCGGTATATAATTATAGTCCTGTATAAATCTTCTCCCACACTGAAAAAGTGTTTGGAGAACAATGCAAGGGGTTTGGACAATTTTTATCCATCCAAGCACTAAAGGAAAATCCTCATGCAGACCTGCTGCTGGTACTGGTTTCCCTCTAAACATTTCCAAGATTTATTCTTCAGCGGGGCTTTAGTTCTTTCCTTCTCTCATACCTACTGTATTCATGGGGGCAGCTTGCTATTTTTTTTAATACTTTACACAAGCACATAGAGGAATTCGTATAGGACCTGAGCCTGCAGCGCACTGCCCAGCATGCAGAGATATTTGGAGTTGCTGAACGTTGTTACTCAGCACTCAGCAGAGTTCAGCAGCTCCCCACAGTGTGCTGCTCTAGCTGAACCGCAGTGAGCTAGGTTTGCTGTATCTTATTTTCTGACAAAAATCCACAGGCGTTAAGTATCAAGCTTCTTATTGTGCCCTAAGTGTGATCCCACACATTTATTTCAGGTGTGTAGCAGCTGCCACGCGGCTCCACCAAAGCTACTGTAAGTCCCATGTTGTAGTAATTGATTCTGGGAGTGTATGTAGAAGCAGATCTTAGGCATTCTAGAACTGAAACTGCAAAACCCAGCACAGGCTTTTCTGGAGAGCACGGCCCAAGGCAAGTACAGTCACAGTCTAAAACACATTGGTAAAAGCTGATAAAGCAAAACAGAGCAATTGCTTTGAAAGTGTGCAGATGTGTCTTTTGAGGGTCAGCTTGCTTTAACTATACCTCAGCAATGACAGTATGAATGGATGATGATCATCAAAGTGCTTCCAGGAGTCATGTGACTGTGGAAAATGGACCCATGAAGATCAGTATTTCTGAATAAGCAAATCCTGAATGAGAGTTCTATCATTTTGAAGGTTCTGCCATAAATTGCAGATCTACAGAGTTGTAAGGAATACCCTTACTTAAGTTTGTGGAAATATGTAAATATCAGTGTATTTGATAGCTATTTAATTTGTGCTGATCTATAGCCATTTTTGCACTTCTGCAGGACTGAGTCCACAGTGAAGACATTTCCCCCTAAAATAAGTTCATTATAAGCAGATGTTTACTATAGCTGGAACAGAAATTTGCACAATGTTATACAGTGACACAGTCTGAGATTTTCAATCCAGTTCACTAGAAGTGGGTTTCTACTTTATGCATCTTTTTAGTTAGGCCACTTGTAGTTGTTGGACACCTGTTGCCTGTTGGTTAGGCTGCCAGAGCTGGGATATTATTACCTGCCCAATTTTCTAAGGAAGGAGGAGGACTCTATTCCAAACTATGCATTTTATTAAAACACAAAGGGTAAATTTTGGGTTGTTGCACCCATTCAGGTCGGCAACATTATGATCATTTAAGTGAGTCAAACTGGACAAACCTTCTAACCTGCAGAAATCTCTTCTATGCTGTTTCAGTTAGCTCTTCTTTATCTAGCATTGTTAAAATTCCTGACAGCCATCGATTACCAGCAACTCATTTATCCCCCATACATCAGAGTTTGCTTCCACAACTTCTTTGTTTCCTCTGCACTAATGTATATAATAATCAGATGTATCAAAGTACAGACATACATGGAAAAAACAAATGAACAAATAACAGCAAAAGAACCAAGCCCACCACTGCCTAATATACAAGACAGTCACACCAATCAAGAGTCCAGACACATTCTGGTGTATCTACGCTGAGACCACATTATCTCCCCTTTGTATTGATAACCTTTACAAACCAACCTTTCAGGACATAAAGAGAATCAATAAATCAATACCTTCTGGAAACAAATATTGTTTCTGTCAGTAAACTGGATTTGACACATAAATCATACATGATACTGGATATGCTTATACTGTAAGTATAAATGTGCCCTAAATTAGGTTACAGGAAAAACATGCTGTTTTTTTAAAAGTAGTGTTATATCTGTGAAAGGCGATGCAGGCCAACAGGTCAGAAAAGTGAGTCATTTACCAACAGTACAGTGAAAAAAACTTGCTTGTTTTCTCAAATATATCATTGACTACACTAGATTAATCACACCACACTATAAGAGTTAAATTTACCAAATCACAGCACTGAAAAAACTGTTAATCATTATGGCAATCAACTGAATCAGTTATGACACACTACCTCAAAGCAGTACCTGGAACCCCATATTCACCAATGTTATATAATTATGATGTGCTTTGTACAAAGTATGCCTTGTGAGGTATCATTTTAAAAGCCTTGATCTGTTGAACAGATTATATGTGCTATAATTATAAGTGAAGTTATTAAGTATTGCTGTATAAGTTACTGATACTTGTTGTGAGGTTGGGAACACTCAGAACCAGCCTTTCAGGTACAACAGTGGAGTAGCCAGTCATTCTGATGGCCCATTAAAGGGAATTCACTCTCCCAATGGCCAGCCATCCTAGAAGACATCTCAGGGAGAGCACGTAGACAATGGAGACTGCTTGACCAATGGGGGTGGACCCTCATGTCATAGCATAGATCTTTCTAGCAAGCTGGAAGAAACTATAAAAGAGGGGAAATGACATCATCATTTGGCCCCTCTCCCCTCCCCACCCCACCTCAACACCTGGAAGAAATGTCTGGAGGACAAAGACTTTGAATGGGGAGTGTGGTCCCAGGCAGGAAAAGAGTCCCGGCCTATGTATTGAGGATCTGTGACCTCTTTTTACCATCTGTTAGGGTGAGACACTACTTGATTCAAATCCTGTTTAGTTTGTAGAACTCAGACTGCAAGTGTATTTTTATTTCTTAAGTAACCAACTTTGATCTTTGTGCTTGCTACTCATAATCACTTAACATCTATCTTTCTGCAGTTAATAAATTTGTTTTTATATTTTATCCAAAACAGTGTGTTTTGGCTGAAGTGCTTGGAAAATCTCAGCTCAGTTTACTAAGGCTAGTGTCTTAGTGTCTCTCCACATTGAGGGAGGGACAGACTGGGTAATGAACTTTCATTGGATTCTGACCAGTGCAAGACAGTACAGTTCTGGGATGCAAGGCTGGGAAGCTAGGGGAAATTGGCTGGAGCCTCCCTCTTGATGGTTCATAAGTGATTGGGAGATCAGTCATGTAACTGAGCTGGGTGTGTCCCTGCCTGTGTATGTCTGTACAAGTGCAGTACCTGCTAGAGGTTTGTGGCTTGACACAGCATCACAGTATGAGAGGGATACCCCAGGTTGGTGGAAGGAAGTGAAAGCAAACCAACTCCAGCAAGGTTGCATTTTAGCTGGAAGTTCTAGTGAGGTACATGGCCTCTCTCTCCTCCCACCCTTTCCTCCCTCTATCACAGCAAAAATCACAGGATCCACCACATTTAGACCTTGTCTTTAGCAAAGGCATTTGCTGTGTATGTATTAAGCATTTGCTGTGTATGGAACAGCAATAGAGGTGGACTAAGAAGAAAGATTGAAGTTTGTATACCTGGGAGACAATGTATTCGGACTTTCATGTACATGAGCTGAGGTTGACCAACTCATGTAGTTCAATATACATATATTTTGCACAGCACAATGTAATTATAATACTGTGGTACATAGAATGATACCAGTGTTCTTCAGGATACCATTTCTGTACTGTGTAGGATACAACTATATCAGTTCCAGGTTATCCCGATGGTAAACAATGTGTAGAAATATGATTTTGATAAGAAATAATATTTCTTAATACAGAAAACGTCAGTTCCAGTTACAAAAATGTTGTACTCTATTTCTGCAGGTAAATTTTTACCTATAGAAGAGAAAAATCCTACAATCTAAGTTTGCACTTCTAAAATTCTTGCAAATATTTTTGCCCAATTTATCAATAGTGGTAGCATTTTCTTAACATGGTTGGTCAAAAGGGGGTGGAACTTATACAAAAAGAAGAATCTTTGTTTTAAAAAGCAAGATAAAGTCATGTATATTATTTAATGAAATTCTCAATTATTTATTCATCACCAGAGATATGCATATTCATGTATGAAATGAGACAGTACTGGTGTGATCTAAAGGTTTATTGCCACTCATTTAGAATGACTGCCCATACCAGACACATGCTGTTGGAACATTTAACCACCACACACTATCATGTATTCTCTAAATGAGTTTTCCAGCTTTTTTCCATCTTCAAATGTTATTGATGAAAGAAGAGAAAGAGCAATGCAGATCCAAGAAATTTAAGATTTGGGTCATGATCCACCAGGAGAAACTAGAGAAGTCTGACATACAGAGGTGGATCAGCTCAATCTTCCAGCATTATTCAGATTGCTTTCTTCTTTCTCCTTGTTCTTGAAGAGGAGATGCTGGTTCTTTTTCAGTGTTTATTCTGGCATAAAAATAAAGCAAAACAGAAGCATAAGAAAAAGTGATAATTATGTTTTTTTCTGCTTTAATTCCTTGCATATTGTGTAATAATGAACCTAGAGAACTTTTAGTCATACGAGGCCCCATGCATACAACTTATGCTTTCCCTCCCCTCCGTGTGGTAACTTGCATTTTATGCACAGTATTCAGCAATTTTTCTATAACAAACTGGAAATGACATAATACTTACTTTAAGGAACTGGCCTCTTTAGCTCCTGGCCTCTTTAGATCCTGGCATTCCTGCTTTTTCCTCACTGGAAAAATCATCTCTTTCTCAGGACCAGGGAAAAGATGACCAAATATCTTCATTGAAGACTTTCCTAAATGCAGTTCTCCTCCAATTGCACTGAACATTTACAACTACATAACTTTAACATCACATTGATAATATATCCTATTCATCCATGAATATAAAGAAGTTAAGGATATCTTCTGCTAATCATGGCCTTTAAAAACACAAACAGAAAATATCTTTTTTATATTGAACAATACTAAACAATGAAATACACTGTTCCACATTAAGAATAAAGACCACACAATGAAGCTTACCATAAGTATCTTTCTACTTACCAATTTTCATAGAGTCACAGCAGGGACAGAGAAAACTGTGCATCCAAAACACCTTGATATGAAAGATCTTACTTTACTGGGATCCATGAATACAAAGATGGGCTTCAGCTTCTGCTGCGGCTAAGTAATATGTTGTATGTTGTTCATCAGCTGACAATGGTGTTGATAGGGTCATTTCAATACTTTATGTGAGTACAATTGTTAAGCAATACCAAAATCACAACGTTCTTTTCTCTGGATTTCAAATTCAATACTGCTTCAGAAATAAACTAGACCATTAAAAAGGGGTTTTGCAAAAGAAGAGTCCTCAGTAATATAAACAGCTCTTTGAGCCTTGTTTGGGCTTGTATAGACTACCAAAGGTTTGCAAGTCTACATTATCTGCAAGGTTCATAGAACTGACTTTTGTGATTAACTCAAACCTCTGTGATAGAAAAGACAAGTTCTATGTATGGAACTGAAACTAACTGAAATAACTGCTGGTGTCAGAAGAATCCCTCCAAAAGTGAAAACCTATTTAAAGTCCATTTTCACACAGCAGAAGCTGAAAAATAATCACGATAGGGAGGTCCAACATTTCTTTAAAAGGAAACATAGCTTTTGTAATCTTGGAGTGGGTCCAAAATTAAGCAGAAGGGCACTCATACCATTGCTTAGATACCAGCTTTTATAATACATAGATAATGTAAAGCACATTGTAAAAAATCAGATTTCTTGGCAAACGAAATGATCCTATATCAGAGTGATATAGAACTATATATGGTTACATTGTGCTTTTTTATTTATTCACATATTTAGTTATAGGAATTGTACCCCACTTTCCAAATAAATGTGAGGTAGAGAAACTTAAGAACTTATATATTGCTTTTTAAAGCCTTTAATTTTCAAATAACGTAACCCCCCCATTATTGAAACATTTTATTTTGATTCATGTGTGAAAGGATTAAAACAACAACTGCATCTACTCTGTATATAAAAGCATATATTTCTTGAAATGGTTTTGTAATGCGTTATGTAGAAGAGCATAAAACTTAATAGCACTTTATCAGGAGAGCCCAGGAGTGAAAAGTGTACAGTGAATTAGCATTGTGAAGGAAAGATGTTCACTGCATTTGACCTAAGTATAGTTCCAGCATATGCCTGCTCTAGTCTTAATGTTTTGCATTATAGATACTAATCAATGTTCCTCCTACAACAATCTCCTCAGTTATATTAATTTTAGGTTAATATTACATGAAATAGTTTTCACTATGGTAACAGTAAAGGATTTCAACAGTTATGATTAGATATTTATATATAGCATACAGTGACATTTACATGTACTATATATTGGTAAGGCATATTATGGAGAAATGCACTCTTTATTATAGGCGAGATTCTTATATCCTTACTCAAACTCAGTAGCATCCTGTTCCATAAGGGTATCCATATCTAGTGCTACAAGATTAACAATTCGTCATCTGTTTAGCAAAACAGAACGGTCATACCAACACATCCATTTTACCTGAATCTGCATCAGTGGTATCTATTCTTGATCTGTAAAAAATGGTTAGATTTCCCACATTTTACAGTAATAAATTGACAAGTCCAGAATAAAAGTGGCATTAGCGTATTGATATGAGTTGAAAATTAATTGGATAACGATTTTCAATTAAGATCATTGGTACTTAACTACATTAATTGCATTTAATCTCCTTCAATCTGCACCTTATATGTTAATGAATAATGATTTTTTTTAAATGAAAAGGCTCGTTAAGCCAAAGTAAGCCAGGGACTATTTGAATGTGATGGTAAGTGGAAAAACTTACTCAAATATAAACCTTCCAGATGAAAAGGTTTAAGTGGATTGGTACATGGAGATGCCCTTAATTAATTCTGTATCCTATACTCATCATTAATATACTGCAATAACAAGTCAAGCTCTTTTTCAGGTATGAGTTATCACACCTTAGTTGCCAAATAATAGCTTATTTTACCTGAGTGGTTTGTTCTTTTATTACAGCAAGACAAATATTCATATTTCAATTTGTACAAGATGTTTAACAATTAATTTAATACCTATGAGCCTGATACTGGAAAGGATCAAGAAGGTCATTCATTCCATCTTTCTGACCATGAAGAACTGTTCACTGCTGTACATTTGCTATTATCTGTCTGTCCTTAATCACAGCATATGTTTTTTAAAGTTAAGTGTATTTTAAATCTTGCCAAATGGTGTTACACAGTATTTTAATGTATACCTAAAATGGTAATTCATTACTTTAATATTTAGGTCTTTAAGACACTACATTACACACTACGGGTGAAATTCACCCCTCTGCAGAAGTCTAGGACAAGAACTACATACCATTTAAACCCACAAGTAATGGATTCAATTCTGTAGTCTTTAGGCTAAACTGCCCCTATGTCTCATCAGGCCCTGTGTCTGAAGGATTAGGTCCAACAGTTGTTAATGCTGCCAATTTTGCTAATCCTTCAATCTGCTATGGATATATATATATATATATATATATAATACTGGATTTCTTGATAGATTACAGACTGGAAATCATCCTATTTAATGCAGGATGAATTATTTTTCACAGGTTGAAAAGGAAAAAAATGGAGTACAAAAGTCTGTCAAAGTCTGTCAGAGTCTGTCAAATGTTCTAAGTACATTTCTGGCTAATTCAGTGTATTGTAAATGTGAGGTGTTTTTGAATGGAAAGTTATTTTTCCACTGGAACATACAAAAGAATATTTAAAAAAATGAAAGGATCAGACAGTGATATTACTCTATACTACTGACAAAAAACAAACAACCAACAAACTAAAAAAACCTCAGCTACTTCCTTTAACTAGCCATATCACATTTGTTCATGTTCAAGACTTTGCCTTTTACAAGATTCTTGGCATATTTATGGATAGTAACCAAATGAGAAAATTTTAGCACTATGCATAGGGAACTTTTCACAAGTTCCCCTTCATATTACAGCGTCCTATACAAATTTACACCACTAGTTTCGACCCCAGGGTATTTCCTTGCAGTACAGATGGTATAAATCCAACAAAATTCAAGGGTGAGAAAGTGAAGCACATACAAGTTTCAAACAATGTAAATAAATCTGAAGAGTGAAATCTTTACACTGCTTATGTAGACTGAAAATTTTAAAGTTGACACCTTTCAATTATACATAATCAGATTAAAAATGAAGATAAATATTGTATCACAAATACAAGCAATATGATTCTGCACCATCTCTCCTCCAGTGTTTGTAATGCAGGATCCTCAGACATCCTCTTCCTGATTCATATATGGCTAGAACATCATGGCTATGGATTTCTGGACAGTCGTGCAATGTAACAAAGTGTCTTCATTCAAGATAACCCTTCTCCCTGTCCCCTTTACATAGCCATTATGGAGCTCCCCATTACAAAGTCAGCATTTACCAACAGTTACCACATAGTGGCATCTGAGGTCTGTGCTCTATTCAACCACCACTTTTCTCCAGCACCTTTCCTCTCACTGGTAGCTCAGTTCTGTTTCTCTGTTCAACTCCTCCACCTCCCTTGCCCCAAGGCAACTTAGCTGTTTGCTACAGTCCTATTCAGGCAATCCTGACAGCCACTGTTAGGGTTGCCAACCCTCCTGGTTTTGCCGGGAGTCTATCAGAATTATGCTCTATCTCCCGGAGGTCACTGCAGCCGAACCGGGAGATTTTAGGCACTGACAGTCTGGTGGCGCAGTAGGGCTAAGATAGGCTCCCTACCTGCCTTGGCTCCATGTCACTCCTGGAAGTGGCTGGCACATTCCTCTGGCTCCTGGGGAGGAGCAAGAGGGTCTCTGCACGCTGCCACGCCTCGAGTGCCGATTCTGCAGCTCCCATTGGCCGGGAACTGTGGCCAATGGGAGCTGTGGGGGCAGTGCCTGCGGGCAGGGGTAGCAGCTCGCGGAGACCCCCTGAGCCTCCTGCCTAGGAGCCACTGCCAGAGGGGTGTGCTGGTTGCTTTTGGGAGCTGCCTGAGGTAAGCACTGCCTCTCTCACCCCCTCCTGCACCCCAATCCCCTGCCCCAGCCCAGGGCCCACACCCAAACTCCCTCCCAGAACCCGCACCCGCTCCCTGCACCCAAACTCCCTCCCAGAGCCCATGTAACCCACACATCTGGTTGTGTTGTTCTGTCCCATCGAGAGGCACCGAGACCACTTCGAGAAAGATTAATGAGTTTGCTCTACAGCCTTAGCTAAGGGCCATATGGCTTTTAGCTCACGCAGTAGAGGCTCATGCATTTAGTTCCAGAGGTCCCAGATTTGATCCTGCCGACGATGACCGGGGTCTTTTGGCGTTCCACCTGCACCCCCTCCCATACCCAAACTCCCTCCCAGAGCCCATATCCCGTCCCGCACCCCAACTCCCTGCCCCAGCCTGGTGAAAGTGAGTGAGGGTGGGGGACAGCAAGGGAGCAAGATGGAATGAGCGGGGGGCGGGGCCTCAGGGAAGGGGCAGGACAGGGGGCAGGGCAAGGGTGTTTGGGTTTGTGAGATTAGGCAGTTGGCAACCCTAGCCACTGCTGCTGTGCCTGACATTACTCAGCCTGCTCTGTGGTCTTGGTTTGGTGGGCAGGACAAGTAAATACTTATTTATTCAGATAGCACGCCTACTTGTCCCAGGTTATTGGACAACAGAATTTCCCCTGCCTATTCACACTGCATCCACAATCTCTAAATCTCATTCCTCTTTTGTTGTTGAGAGAATGAACATCCCCCTTCTGAGGATGCAACTCTTCCATCAGCAACTAGTATTTACATAAATACCAATACAAGCACTCTGAACATCTTGTCTCCTAAGCAGAAATTTTAACTATATATACACATTCAAACTTGTTGGCACGAGGAGCTAGAGACTGATTCATCTTCAGCTTGTTTTCTTGTCTCTGAACTACCAGCTAATAAACATTACAGCTCAGTACAGCAAAAGTTGCAGCCTGCCCTGGTCATTCTTCACCACAGCTCTTAAGAGGCAGTAGGACTGCAGGAAGTCAGCAAGGTCTCTCTGCAGTGCCTCTTCTTAGCTACAAGGGTTTACTTATTTTTGCAGTTGCTGAGCAGGCAGCCAAGATTATTTTCTCTCTTCACCTCTCACAGCTCCCTCTATCAACTCCTTCAGTCTCACTGCTCAGTGGAGCACACAGTGGTAGGTGATGGTAACCCTAACCCTAAGCTAGCACTGCCTTACACACATTCACCCACTCATCTCCTGGCCCTCAGGAGCAGAAACAGTGCTAATAGTGGGAAATAAATTTAAGGAGAGGGAGACAAAGTGAGTTAGTCAAATTCTGGGTAGGGCGACAGGAGCAGTGCGGTGACAGAAATGGAAGGGAAGGAAAGAGTTAAGAGGAGACCAGCCCACTGTGAGGGAGAGGGATAATGGGGAAGAAAGGAGCAGGTAGTGGGCAAAGAGAAAGGCAACAGTGAGGGAAAAAACAGGAGAGAGAGAGAGAGAGAGAGAGATTGTCACTAGCCAGGAGGGGAGATAAGGACAAATCTTTGGAATTTGTGAATGGAAAGTTGCTCCTGACCTAGGGCCTTTATTACGACTTGTCAATATATATATATATATATATATAAATAATAATAATAAAAAAACATGCTCACAATCCCAAACACTCACCACAAGTGTTTATCCCAAAGTCACATTAAAGCTACTGTAGCAGGGTTGCCAGGTCAGTCAGCTAGGAGTTAGGGCCCACTGCCCGGTCTCTCTTTTCACTCTGTGTGTCTGGGATCCCTAGATGGGGTTCAGCTAGGTCATTTTCCTTGCCATTCCAGGGCTAGGTATAGGGGGCTCTGGGCGGGATAGGGAAACCCAGGGACTCCCACCTCACTGGGCCCAGAGCCCTGTAAGTGTGATAGCATGGGCTGGCCTATGCTTGGGTCACTTCCTGTTCATCTTCCCCTGTGCCACTTTCTATCCTACCCAAAGTCTCAGCTTGGGGTGTGACTGCTGTTATATAGTCCTTTGCTCCAAACCCCCAAAGTCTCAGGGCTGATGCATACAACCCTCTGGTGCCCCCACATGTAGTTCTCCCTATCTCTGGGGTGATGTTTCAAAGGAGGAGGGAAAGACAAACAGCCAGACCTCCTCAGTAAGATCTCCTTCTCCTCCTATCTCAGGAATGTGCTCTTCCTGGAAATGGTTTCTCTCCTCTGCCCTGCCTGGGTTGCTGGAATTCTTTTTATACTGCTCTTTTCCCCAGGAGCATGCTCAGCAGTGGAGTTTTCCTGGCCCAGCACTGCTCCAGCCTTTCCCCTGCCTCGGCCTTAGGGAGGGTTTTGTAAACTCCATCACACTACAGACTGAAAAAACAACAACAGAGTGGGTTTACCTGCCCACACCTTTTAGGAGAGACCATCACCATTGCCAGGCTTCTCCAGATCTCACCCCATCTTGTTTATCAATTTTCCTTATGTCCTATAATGCCTTGCCAGAAGCTAGGAATAATATGGGTAAACTATATTTTCCAGTTTGTCCTGCTCTCTGATTCTCAGAAAGTTACAAAATGGAACAATCAAGGGCCAGCATCATGCCTTGTCACTGAGGGAGTTTCCGCCTACCTTGCTCATCAAACTACAATTCCAACTCCTAAAGCCAGAATCAGCAACATGGGTCTGTTTCCCTGAGATCACTTCCTCTCTCACAGAGTCCGACTTATCCTCTGCACCACAGGCATTTTACATGCTCACCACAGGCATTTTATACGCTCACCATGCTCAGAGCTCAAAGGGCTTATCCATCATGTTAGAGGAACCAGGAGGAGAGAAAGTACACAAAGTAAAGACTAATGCAAGGGATTGTGAATCAGGATTGTTAGATTAGCATCCCAGATGTGCCACCAACACACTGTATAATCTTGTACAAGTCAAATACCTTCTGTGTCTCAGTTTCCTCCTCTGCAAAATGGAGATAATTATACTTTCCTTAGGTATACTCAGGTAATGTGAAAGAACCTTAAAATGCTAGGACAAAAGGTCATATATATGTGCCAAGTATTATCATTAAAACATCATCGTTATTACCAAAGATGCTGAATCAGAGAAAGCTTGCTCGCTTCTCTCACATATGCAAAATTCCACTCAAATAGCTACACAGAATTTGACCACTATGGGACTCATTATGTGCAATTCATGTGTGTACATGCCTATTACAATGGGGCTCTGGTCCCTGTTGGGGTCCCTAGGTGCTACCATAATACAAATAATTTAATAACAAAATAAACATGACAAAGACAACCATATGTACTGGTAGCACATGGCTTTGCACTGGATAAGCAAATAATCCACCTTAATTATGGGAGGGTAGCAGACTTTTTTTTTTTTCTTACTCTGTTCAAGCACAAAATCATAAAACAATTTATTGCTGATTGTAACAGGGTGCTGGCCAAAAGGCACTGACTCAGCCCCTGTTAGCACAGAGCCTGCTAGCTCAGCTCCCAGGAAGGGGAAGAGATTGGAGCTGACAGGCTGTGGCCAATTAGAGCCCTGAAGGAGAGACACCTGTGAGCTTGATGGGGGAAGGCCTATAAAGCTAGCAGGAAGGAAGTAGGAGAGGAACAGGAAAGTGAGGAGTGAGGGCCTGTTGCTCCCAGTTCGCTGGAAGAGCAAGCTGTTCCCCAAGGGGCTACCTGACTGATATTGAGCTGTATATAGCTGTATATAAGTGGTGGTGGGAAAAGACAGGGAAATAAAAGGGCACTGGTGTTTGAAAGAGTGGTCTCCAGCTAATTTGTACAGTGAGTGACGAGGGGCCCGTCTACACTGATCTGCAGGTATTTTGTTGTATTTATTTGAGTCTGTCTGTATGTACCTATTATTCATGCTCCAAAGTTAAGAGTGGTGACAATGGACATGTCTTGGCAATCCACTGAGAAAAGCACCACAGGACTGTTCCCACCGATATTCAGAAAAAATAAACTATAATGGAGCCGAACGTATATTACTTAACTACATATGCTCGCAAAGCCTCCCAGAATCTGAAGTGAAATAGATAAATTCCCATTGGCCTGGAGCAGCGAACCGCCCCCACTGGGAGCCGCGATTGGCTGAACCTGTGGAATGCGGCAGGTTTACAAACCGTCCCATCCCGTCAGGGGCTTTCCCTGCACAAATGGTGGAATAAGTTTGGGAACCACTGTTCTAGAGGAAAGAAAGAAGGAGAAGGGGAAGAAGTTTGCCAAACACACTTCTGTGTAATGCAAAGATAATAAATAGTAAGTGTGGCAGCTATAAACAGGCAAAGAGAGAGCAGCTTACTAAGAAAGTACGGTACAGCTGCCAGTGACTGTAGGAAAACTCCATTTGGGCATAACTTAAGAGATCATGAGAAATAACAGGAATTGTTGTACATAAGTTAGTGCTTTTGGGCACCACTGAAAATAATGATTGAAATAAAATTCATAATGGCAACCACTGAGGAATTTTGATAGTGTAGAACATAGAGAACATTTGGAACTCAAAAATACTATAACAAAGCCCAAACTGTACCCAGTTTTCTCTCCTGAGCATGGAAGCAGGTAAAACTTTTGGCCTGTTGCACACAGATTGTGCAAGTACTACATACACGTTGTCTTCTGATGCCACTAGTAATCACCAAGAGATTTCATTTTAACAAAAGAAAACAAGAAGAGGGGGAAATGATCTCAATTTGTGTCAGTCTTAAAAAAACTGCACTGAAGTTGAGACACACTGGATGCAAGAAGGTAATAAACTACACTATTATTTGAATGTCTTGCAAAGCTGGAGATAGTGACTGTGCTGTGGTCTATAGATAGGCTGTCACTCTTGGCAGGGAAGAGGACTCGCCACAATCCATCCACAGTCCATCCCAATCATAGTTTGAAAGGGTTTAGTGCCGTGGTTCCCCTGGCAGGCCGGGCCGGTTTGTACCTGCCGTGTCCAAAGGTTTGGCCAATCGTGGCTCCCAGTGGCCGTGGTTCGCTGCTCCTGGCCAATGGGAGCTGCTGGAAGCACCAGCTAGTATGTCCCTCGGCCCAGGCTGCTTCCAGCAGCTCCCATTGGCCTAGAGCAGCGAACCGTGGCCACTGGGAGCCGCGATCGGCCGAACCTGCAGACGCAGCAGGTACACAAACTGGCCCGGCCTGCCAGGGGCTTTCCCTGCACAAGCGGTGGAACAAATTTGGGAACCACTGTTCTATGCAAAGCCACACAGGGCCAGATTTTCAAATGTATTTAGATGCCTAAAGATGCAGATAGCCAGCTAGGGGGATTTTCAAAAACACCCAGGTGCTTCTGAAAACTCCCACTGCATCTTTAAGTATTTAAATACTTTGGAAAATCTGGCCAATAAATACCAATACATAGCAAAAACAAGTCCAAATGATAAGTAACCTTATAAAAGCACTATGCCAAAATACAAAAAGAAAATAACACATTTGATATGTAAATAAAAAAGAGAGATAGAGTATGGGTCTGAAGTTACAAAACACTGCCTAGCATTCTCAAAAATGAAAGGTAATAAAAAGCACAGCCAATTTTCAAATGAGATCCCATATTCATCAAAGTTTCGTAGGCTGTTTTTATCTTTTTCTTCCAGAACTTTCACCAGGAAAAGCACAAAACTAACCTGAGTATATAATCTTCGTAATATTATCTTTCTTTGCATGCCTGAAACAACTCAATTAGTCTTCCATGAAAAAATGTGCCAGACATAAAGTGGACTGTCAGCCAAAGAGAAGAGGGGGGAATAAACAGGGATTTTAATCTCAATCAGTTAACACAAAAGGGAAATTTTCCTGAAAGGCTGGAGCATTAATCTAACTTGCCCCGAGAAGCCTGGCCATTTCTGTCAATTTTTATGCTATGGTTTATCTATCAAGTCTGTAGAAGTAAGCACTTACCACGATAACCTCTACATCATGATACACACATTACCTCTGAAATACAGGGTATTCTAACTGCTAAGAGAAATCCATCACTGTGTAGCAATCGGTAATGGAGATCGTAGTAAAGACAGTGCTTTAAAGCTCATCCCGTGTACTTTATAATTAAAATTAAAAAAAGAAAGGGGAAAATGAGTGGTTGTATTCCATGTAAGAAATAAAAGGGGGCTTTCTATGCCCTCTTTTGAATGTAATCCATAAATGCTTGCTTAACCTGTTCCTGGCCTTTTGCTATTATGAAGCCAAACCGTGGAGATATTTCCTACAGAACAGGGTTGCACAACTACCTCAGTCTAAAATGATTAAAGGAAACCACACAATGCACATAGTCTGATTTTCAGAGATGCTGAGTATCAACTCCCACTAACACCAGTAGGAATGCTGGGTGCTGGTGCTCATCATCACTTTTAAAACTCAGACCTCTACTATGTACTTAATGAAACCAAGGAAAAAAAATGGAGAAAGCCTATTTAGTTACCATATTTAGGCGAACATCTAATTAACTATCCCCCCCCACAAAACTCCACCAAAATAAAACCATTTTATTCAGTTTTACAAAGTAAAAATATTTTACTATCAAAGATGAACAATATTTGCATATAAATCTTTATTTCTAATCTTAGATTTTTCCAGAGGAAACAGCTGGTTTAGGTGCAATTTTTACAGCTGTTCAGCATACAACAAAAAGAAGAAAAAGTGTCAAAATATTCGTAGTGTTCTTTTTAATTTCTGCTTTCATTAATATGTATAAATAGGAAGTTCATGAATAATGTAGAAGCAGAAAACTGTTAGCATTTTTTTGCTGTTAAAAAAACATATGATTAGAACCACTTCTGCTCTCACTAATTATATATCATTGTCCTCAGAGGTCATTCTTTGAATGTGCACAACTGTTACTTTATTGCTGGAAGTGAGAGTTAAGTTTTACAAAGTAAACTATACATTAGGGATGCGACACAGCTGAAATGTATACTACTGTGTCACCTCTTTCCTGCTATATAATGGCATACCTTCACCAGACAATGCTATCAACCAACGTTCTATTCAGATTGGACTTATTCAATTACATATTTTCCGGTTTCTGTAAATGCCACACATCTGACAAAAAGCCTTTTAATTTCCCCCCCCCTTTTACTGACTATGCAGATCTGCAACCTAATAAAGAATCAGGAGCCAGAGGGATCATGCAGATAATCTTTTTGCCTTATACAAAATTCTGCACTTGAGTTAGAAGTTTTTGTCTCCTACAGTATCTGCTATCATGTTCTGTATTTCTCAGTCCTGTGTTAATCCTGCATAAAATTGGACTATGTTATGATGTAATAATACAACTAGGGTTGCCACTTTCTGACTGCAGAAAACTGAACACCCTTGCCCTACCCTTACCTCGACTTTTCCCCGAGCCCCCTCCCTGCTCCTTCTCAAAGCTCCTGTGCGCTGTTCCCGCCCACAGGCACTGCCTCCGCAGCTCCCACTGGCCGCAGTTCCTGGCCAGTGGGAGCTGCGGAGCTGGCACTCAGGGCAAGGGCAGCGCATGGAGCCTCCCTGGCTGCCCCATGCCTAGGAGCTGGACATGCCATCTGCTTTTGGTAGCCCCGTGGAACTAGGGAAGGCAGGGAGCCTGCCTTAGCACCGCTGCGCTGCCAACTGGACTTTTAACGGCCTGGTCAGCACCGCTGACCGAAGCCGCCAGCATCCCTTTTTGACAGGGCATTCCAGTAGAAAACCAGACGCCTGGGAACCCTAGATCAGGGGTGGGAAAACTACGGCCTGTGGGATTGCCACCCCCATGGCGCTGTGGGCCCTGCGCTGCTGCTGGAAGCGGCCGGCACCACGTCCCTGCGGCCCCTGGGGGTGGTAGGGCAGAGGTCACCGTGTACTGCCCTCACCTCCAGGCACCGCCCCCCGCAGCTCCCACTGGCTGGGAACGGGGAACCACGGCCAATGGGAGCTTCAGGGGAGGTACCCACAGGGGAGAACAGCATGCGGCACCCTCTAACCTCTCTCCTCCAGGGGCCGCAGGGAGGTGGTGCCGTCCGCTTCCGGGAGTGGCGCAGGTCCAAGGCAGGCAGGGGGCCTGTCTTAGCCCCGCTGCGCACCGCTGCCACACCAGAGCCGCTCCAGCTAAGCGGCGCCAGGCCCCGCACCCCAAACCCCTCCTGCACCCCAACCCCCTGCCGCACCCTTCCTGAGCCCCAACCCCCTGCCCTGAGCCCCCTTGTACACCCCACACCCCTTCTGCACCCCAACCCCCTGCCCTGAGCCCCCTGCCGCACCACTCCTGCACCCTAACCCCCTGCCCTGAGCCCCCTCCTGCACTTCGCACCCCCTCTTGCATCCCAACCCCCTGCCCTGAGCCCCTTCCTTCACCCTGCACTCCCTCCCACACCCTGCATTCCCTCCCATACCCCAACCCCCTGCCCCAGCCCTACATTCATGGCCCTGCATGCTATTTCCCCATCCAGATGTGGCCCTCGGGCCAAAATGTTTGCCCACCCCTGCCCTAGATACAATTACCTTGGAAGAACCTTTTAAAATATCCTCCCCTTTCTGATTGACTGGTCTGTTTCTATCTTTACATCCAAAAGATGTTCCTTTCATTTTTTTCTGGTTTGCTAGTTAAGGATATGCACCTCTCATCAAATATCAGGAAAAGACAGTCTGATATGAAACCGCTTACCCCAATATTGAAGACCTTAGTGCAATATGCCCAGTAGAGCTCTCTCTGTGTCATCAGAAATGTCATTCACCCATTATATATCCAGAGAACAACAGCTTTTCTGCAGGGGTTGAATGCTTTATATCTTAATGTTATTGCCTGCAGCCAATTAAAGTGATTAGATTTTACTCATATTTTTTCAATGAACTATGCTTAGGCTCTCTCGCCAGCAAAAAGGAATTCTGAGAGCATTTTTGAGAAAGAAAGTTCTTAAAAATTTCACTAAATTAATCTAGCCTTAGTGAAAAAAGACAGTTTAAAATCTATTCCAAAGGATTATCTGGGAGAAGAGTAGTACATTATACTTTTATTATCCTAAGAAGAGGGTGAATATATAATAGGTATCCACAATCCTTTTGCTAACTCAAACAGAAGTGGACAAACAACAAAACAATAGGGAAACGACTGAAAGGGACACACCCAACTTTCATCAGAGAAGTTTCTAATGTAATTTAGATTTGTCATTAAAAACAAGCAAAGCAGCATCACATTACTGGAGGTTGTGGCTTAACTAATAGCATAGATAGAGAATTCTGTTAGTTTCAGAATTTATGCTGGGGAATCATGTGTGCCATACATGTAGAAGAAAGAATTGCAATGCTCAAACAAATCTTAGTGAATTTAGCATGGGCTGTTCTTTGGTTTACATGTAACAGATACATATGCCTGAAGTGGGCAAAAGAAGAGTCAATATCTATTAGAAGTTCAAAGGAATCTTTAACTGGCTTATCTTATTTAGAAGACACATTAATCTGTAATTTGTCTCTTTCCTTTATTTTAGCTTTTCTTTGCTTCTTATCTATTATTGCCACCATTAGAGAAGGCATAGAGAAGATTAGGGTACATAGGCTGAATCTTTCAGTGCCTGCTTCGATAATGCCTGTGAATTCATATACTGTATATCGATATACACTGCTATGCTAAGGCCACATAGGAAGTCACTAGCACAGTCAGGAATAGAATCCACGTATTCTGACTTCAATCCAGTGCTTGATTTACAAGACCATCCTATCCTCTCCTTTTATAAGGCTGAAGATACAGAACTGTAATGTGACAATTTATATAAGTTGATTGGGCTCAAAATCTGCAAGCCTTAGAAATCCTCTGATAGTTTGGATTTGTGTAGTTTATTGTCTACATGGGGAGGCAATTTTTCATGGAGGAAAATTAATCATTTCAGTTTATATTCATCTTAACACTGAGATTACCTATATAGTCTCTTAAGAGATTTATACTGCTACTCATCAACATAGTACCTGAGTACCTTCCAAGTGAAAACAATAGCAATAGTGAAGTCCCCAGCGGACTTCACAGTCTCTGACTCACCTCCCTCATCAACTGGGTGTATTCATATTTGGACCTGAATATAACACTCTGCCTTAAGTTACTGGCATTACTTTCTTTGTTTCCATTCACATCCAAATAACTCTACTTAGCACTTAACATTGCATCAAATAGTGCCTTTTTATAGGAATTATTGTGAAAGGTAGATGCTTGAATGTAGAGAAATGACTAGAAAGAGGATTGTTTTAACAATAAGATACAAATTAAATGGCACAAATGATAAAGGAATGATAAATATTTGTCAAACACTATTATGCATACTAGTCTAATAATATGTATTTTTAATTGCTACTTGTCCTTTTAAGTAAAGACTGTGTTTTTATTAAACCACTTTGCTGATTTATACATAGTTGAGATATATGGCAATTGCTACATACACCTAAATTGTTTGCATCATTTCCTTTGTTTGTATAAAATATATATACTTAAGGATTAATGTGCAAATTTTCAAAGATACAC
The DNA here is from genome assembly GCF_011386835.1 of Chrysemys picta bellii. NCBI lineage: Eukaryota > Metazoa > Chordata > Testudines > Emydidae > Chrysemys > Chrysemys picta. The sequence goes on from NC_088798.1 coordinate 21,766,815, forward strand.
AGGTCACTTAGGTGCCCAATTCCCATTGCACATCAATTTTGATATAGTGTGAAATGAGACATTACTTGTAAGCATACACATTTCTAGGCCTGGTCTACACTATGGGGTTAGGTCGAATTTAGCCACTTTAGATCGATTTAAAAATGAATGCGTCCACACAACCAACCCCGTTCCGTCGACGTAAAGGGCTCTTAAAATCGATTTCTGTACTCCTCCCGGCGAGGGGAGGAGCGCTAAAATCGACTTTGCTGGGTCAAATTTGGGGTAGTGTGGATGCAAATCAACGGTATTGGCCTCTGGGAGCTATCCCAGAGTGCTCAATTGTGGCCGCTCTGGACAGCACTTTGAACGCCGATGCACTAGTCAGGTACACAGGAAAAGCCCCAGGAACTTTTGAATTTCAATTCGTGTTTGGTCAGCGTGGCGAACTCAGCAGCACAGGTGACCATGGAGTCCCCCCATCATCTCCGTCCCTGAGGTTATCGCAGATTAAAAGGCAAAAAAAACGCACTTGCGATGACATGTTTTCCGAGCTCATGCAGTCCTTCCGCACTGATAAGGCACAGCTTAATGCATGGAGGCATTCAGTGGCAGAGGCCAGGAACGAATTAAGTGAGCGTGAAGAGTGGAGGCAGGACGCGATGCTGAGGCTAATGGGGGAGCAAATGGACATGATGAAGCATCTGTTGGAGGTGCAGGAAAGCCAACAAGAGCACAGACCCCCACTGCATCTAGTGTATAACCGCCTACCCTCCTCCCCATGTTCCATAGCCTCCTCACCCAGAAGCCCAAGAATGCCGGGGGGGAAGGCTCCGGGCACCCAGCCACTCCACTGCAGAGGATGGCCCAAGCAACAGAAGGCTGTCATTCAAACAGTTTGATTTTTAGTGTGGCTACAATAAGCAATGTGGCCTTGTCCTTCCCTCCTCTCCCACCCCACCCGGGCTACCTTATCCATTATCTATATTTTTTTAATTAATAAAGAAAGAATGCATGGTTTCAAAACAATAGTTACTTTATTTTGATGGGGGGAGGGTGGTTGGTTTACAGGGAATTAAAATCAACGAAGGGGCGGGTTTGCATCAAGGAGAAACACACACAACTGTCACACCGAAGCCTGGCTAGTCATGAAACTGGTTTTCAAAGCCTCTCTGATGTGCAGCGCACCTTGCTGTGCTCTTCTAATCGCCCTGGTGTCTGGTGCGAAATGATTGTCTGCCGTTGCTTTCACGGAGGGAGGGGTGACTGACAACATGTACCCCAAATCATCCGCAACAATGTTTTTGCCCCATCAGGCATTGGGAGCTTGGGATAGCTACCCACAGTGCACTGCTCCATAAGTCTATGCTAGCCATGGTAGTGAGGACACACTCCGCCGACTTAATGCACTTAGTGTGGACACATGCAATCGACTGTATAAAATCGATTTTGAAAAATCAACTTCTATAAAATTGACCTAATTTTGTAGTGTAGACATACCCCTATTGATCAGATGATTTTTAAAGTTACCAATAACAGTATGGAGATTAATAGGAGTTTAGTTATAACTGCTTTTTTTTGCCAATGAAAATCCTACCCCTAAACTTCTTTGTGTCCTTATTAATTCAGGATTTAATACTGTTATTGATATCTTTAAAAGTCATTTGATCAATAGAAGTGTGTGTGGTCATAAGTAATATCTCATTTCACAACTATATCAAAATTACATTACATTTTTCATGATGTTTTAGCTAATCCACAGACAGAACACTGTATTATTGTCTCCCTGGATATGTTCAAAAAGCCACGTTAGCGTGTAACAATTGACTTAAAGATTTAGTTTCTGTACAGTAGTTGCCTACCCTTCTCCAATACTAGCTCCTACTGATATAGCAATTTGTGAATAAGTTCTTTAATCATTACTGTGTAATTACAGTATTACTGATCCATGATGAATTGAAATCCACAGTCAATGTCTATCAAATGAATCGTTACAAATTTGTATAAATTACATATTGAAATATGCTGGCTTCATGGTGTAATTCATAAACCATATAAAATTCCTGAAAAAACTTCATTAAGCTGGAATTATGGTTGTAAATTTATATTATACAATTAGCCTCAAACTTCCCAGAAAAAAATCTATACCTGCATAACATCACACACATGAAATTATGGACAGTTTGGTTTGTATAAAGTTACAGCAGATGGAAGGATCAAAATTAGGCTTAGAAATAGCAATTCTAGGTTCAGCCCAAACTATGGAAAGCTTGTGGTCTCTGTCAATAATAAAATGCTAAAAGAAAGGAGATAGGCAGCAGAGCAATTCTGGACATATGTCTGGCACTGGAACCACCTTTCACTTACAGAGCAGGATAATGAGAGGAAAGCCATTGCTGGTCACAAAAAAAAGTGTATACTCCAGTTTGCATGTGCTGCTGATCCTGTCCAGGGTCACAGGATGTGGGCTGGCACTGAAGTTTTCTCCTTCATAGCACTCTGAAGCACTAGAGAGCGATTATTTTTGCTCACTAGTGTGGGAAGAACAAAAATTCAATGAAGACATTGTTGCCTATTACAATATATCCTTGCAGTGAAACTCCTACTGCCCCTGGTCCAAAGAGCTTTCAAGTCTAGAGTCACTTAACATATGAACAGGTTTCAGAGTGGTAGCCATGTTAGACTGTATCAGCAAAAAGAACGAGGCGTACTTGTGGCACCTTAGAGACTAACACATTTATTTGGGCATAAACTGTCATGGACTAAAACCCACTTTATCAGATGCATGGAGTGGAAAATACAGTAGAAAGTTATATATATACAGAGAACATGAAAAGAGGGGGGTTGCCATACCAACTCTAATGAGACAAATCAATTAAGGTGAGCTATTATTAGCAGGAGAAAAAAATACTTTTGTAGTGATGATCAGGATGGCCTTTTTCAAACAGTTGACAAAAAGGTGTGAGTAACAGTAGGGGGAAAATAGCATGGGGAAATAGTTTTTAGTTTGTGTAATGACTCATCCACTCCCAGTCTTTATTCAAGCCTAATTTAATGGTGTCCAATTTGCAAATTTATTCCAGTTCTGCAGTTTCTTGTTGGAGTCTGTTTTTGAAGTTTTTTTGTTAAAGAATTGCGACTTTTAGGTCTGTAATTGAGTGTCCATGGAGGTTGAAGTGTTTTCCGAATGTTATAATTCTTGATGTCTGATTTGTGTCCATTTATTCTTTTGCATAGAGACTGTCCGGTTTGGCCAATGTACATGGCAGAGGGGCATTGCTGGTGCATGATGGCATATATCCACACTCCCAGCTATCTTTGAGACACCACTGACTTCCTGAGGAAACTACAATCCATTGGTGATCTTCCAGAAAACACCATCCTGGCCACTATGGATGCAGAAGCCCTCTACACCAATATTCCATACAAAGATGGACTACAAGCCATCAGGAACAGTATCCCCGATAATGTCACGGCAAACCTGGTGGCTGAACTTTGTGACTTTGTCCTCACCCACAACTATTTCACATTTGGGGACAATGTATACCTTCAAGTCAGCAGCACTGCTATGGGTACCCGCATGGCCCCACAGTATACCAACATTTTTATAGCTGACATAGAACAACACTTCCTCAGCTCTCGTCTCCTAACGCCCCTACTCTACTTGTGCTACATTGATAACATCTTCATCATCTGAACCCATGGAAAAGAAGCCTTTGACGAATTCCACCAGGATTTCAACAATTTCCATCCCACCATCAACCTCTGGCTGGACCAGTGCACACAACAGATCCACTTCCTGGACACTACAGTGCTAATAACCGATGGTCACATAATCACCACCCTATACCAGAAATCTACTGACCACTATACTTACCTACATGCCTCCAGCTTTCATCCAGACCACATCACACGATCCATTGTCTACAGCCATGCTCTAAGATACAATGGCATTTGCTCCAATCCCTCAGACAGAGACAAACACCTACAAGATTTCTATCAACCATTCTTAAAACTACAATACCCACCTGCTGAAGTGAAGAAACAGATTGACAGAGCCAGAAGAGTACCTAGAAGTCACCTACTACAGGACAGGCCCAACAAAGAAAGTAACAGAATGCCACTACCCGTCACCTTCAGCCCCCAACTAAAACCTCTCCAACGCATCATCAAGGATCTTCAACCTATCCTGAGGGATGATCCCTCACTCTCACAGACCTTGGGAGACAGGCCAATCCTCGCTTACAGACAGCCCCCCAACCTGAAGCAAATACTCACCAGCAACCACACATCACACAACAAAAACACTAACCCAGGAACCTATCCTTGCAACAAAGCCCGTTGCCAACTCTGTCCACATATCTATTCAAGGGACACCATCATAGGACCTAATCACATCAGCCACACCATCAGGGGCTCGTTCACCTGCACATCTACCAATGTGATATATGCCATCATGTATCAGCAATGCCCCTCTGCCATGTATATTGGCCAAACCGGACAGTCTCTACGCAAAAGAATAAATGGACACAAATCTGACATCAGGAATTACAACATTAATAAACCAGTCAGAGAACACTTCAACCTCCATGGACACTCAATTACAGACCTAAAAGTCGGAATTCTTTAACAAAAAAGCCTTCAAAAACAGACTCTAGCGAGAAACTGCAGAACTGGAATTAATTTGAAACTGGACACCATTAAATTAGGCTTGAATAAAGACTGGGAGTGGATGGGTCATTACACAAACTAAAAACAATTTCCCCAAGCTAATTTTTCCTCCTCCTGTTACTCACACCTTTTTGTCAACTGTTTGAAATGGGCCATCCTGATTATCACTACCAAAGTATTTTCTCCTGCTGATAATATCCCACCTTAACTGATTTGTCTCGTTAGAGTTGGTATGGCAACTCCCATCTTTTCATGTTCTCTGTGTATATATATATCTTCCTACTATATTTTCCATTCCATGCATCTGATGAAGTGGGTTTTAGCCCACGAAAGTTTATGCCCAAATAAATGTGTTAGTTTCTAAGATGCCACAAGTACTCCTCGTTCTTTTAACATATGAAGATAGGAGAGGGCAATGGATGTTACAATTATGTGAATATGGATTGCTGAAATTGGGCATGAGCTACAGATAGGCAAGAGAGAATAGTTAGTTGTGTAAGACTAGTCAAAGAAGTATCTGATATTCCATATAATCAGGGGCGGCTTCAGGCACCAGCACAGCAAGCACGTGCCCGGGGTGGCAAGCCACGGGGGGCGTCATGCTGGTTGCCGTGAGAGAGGCAGTCAGGCAGCCTTCGGCGGCATGCCTGCGGAAGCTCCGCCGGTCCTGCGGCTTCGGGTATGCCGAAGGCGAGGGACTGGCAGATCACCCGCAGAAACGCCGCTGAAGGCTGCCTGACTGCCGTGCTTGGGGTGGCAAAAAACATAGAGCCGCCCCTGCATATAATAAGTGGTAATGCAAACAGCAAACACATGTATACAGAGGAAGGAAATACATTCATTGGCTGGGGAACTATGGAATGTTTAGAGCCAGGAAAGAAGTATATTTCTGTAGAGTACTGGTTTGAATTCTCCCCTTACTGATAAGTCCACAGGACCAACTAAATCATAAAATACATTTCTCTTGTGTGTGGCCCCATCCCAACCACACAAAAGAATCAGTTATCCCATTTAAAGAATATGAATTGTGATTCCAAGGGGATCTTGTAGTGATCAGAGTGATATACTGCGAAAAGATATTAGCCACTTGTCCCTCTCCTCAAAATTAAGATCTAACTATAAACCACTAGCCATTATATCCAAAACAGGGACCAGTACAACTGAGGGACAGAGAGAGCACTTTACGCTTCATTCTCTTCTTCTTACAGGACAGACATTGGACAGAGGTTCAAGTACTATACTATACACGATAGAATCATATATATAAACTCTGTGTGCTATTTTGTGTAAAATAAATGAATTATCACTTACAATATAAGATCAGCCTAAGCCAGAGGTCTCCACCTTTCCATACTGGGATAACACTGGAACCCCCTTCTCATTGAGCAGCATGGGAAGGGCAGAGTGGTCATGATCATCAGGTTGAGAACCCCTGCCCTAAGGTAGCTCAGTCTTCCTTTCATTTTATTCTCTGATGTGAGACAAACTGACTACACTTGTACATACACAAGAATATCTAGCCCTTAGCCTACTGAAGACCAAATGTAGAACTCTTATTTTTTAGGTGTAGAATGGTCAGCATAAAACCAAACTAATGATTAAAAAATCCCAGGAATTTAAAGTACATAGAAACAATTTCTTAGGTACGACAAGAACATCTTTAACTATCTTTTTATCAATGTAAAGCAAAAACAATGTTGCTGACCCCAATCCCCACTCTGTAAACAGGATAATAAAACTGAACCACTAGTAAACCCCTGGGTAAACGTGGGTTTTATTTAGCTCAGCAGCAAGTTGTTCATTAGAGTTTTGAACTATCACACAGTTCCTCTAAGCTCTTGTGACCTTAGTGCCTTTCATCTCTTACTCTTAATCACAGGTACTGAAAGAGCCTGTTAGGCTTCCTCTGCATCGTATGCTTAAACAAAGGCAGAAAACTGCACCACCGTGATGCTGGGAAATTCTAATTGCTCCCAGTGAAGAAAATAAGGGAGCTGCTGAAATTTAAGGTTACATTCAAAGCAAAAACATAATCTCTCTGAAAGCAATTCTGAGTGTAAAATGAACACGGGGCTTGCTTGGTAAAAGCTTGCAAGAGGGAAAAGCACAAATGCAACACATACAGAGCTAGATCTTGTTCCCTGATTTTATTTGAGTGCTGCAGGATTTGGTCCTTAAGTATAATTCTCCAATGTTGAACATAAGAAGACAAAGCTTCAAGGCAGAATGCACAGAGCACCAATATATTATTTAAGGGGTTTCCTGCAGTGCCATTATTTAAAGAATAAGGCATTCCTGTGGAGTAAGATTTCAGAGTAGCAGCCGTGTTAGTCTGTATCCACAAAAAGAACAGGAGTACTTGTGGCACCTTAGAGATTAACAAATTTATTAGAGCATAAGCTTTCGTGGACTACAGCCCACTGGGGGGCCCACGAAAGCTTATGCTCTAATAAATTTGTTAGTCTCTAAGGTGCCACAAGTACTCCTGTTTTTCCTGTGGAGTAAGTGTCTGGTTTTTGTAGCAACCATAAAACCCCACCAAGCAGGAATTCCAAGATGGAGCCCCATGCTAATTTGAGATTTTAAAAAAGATTTTATTTTGTTAAAAGAAATATGTGAACCTACTGGCATGACTGTTAAAAGAGAACATGACACCTTAATGTGGGCACTCTCAAAAGGGACATTTTCAAGGGTACTGTCAATGGCAAAACTCATCTAATTAATTATTAATATAAATCCAAATGAACTTTACTCCATTTATGTAGCTCAGAAGGATGAAGGGATGAGTATACTCTCCTGAAATTTCAATCCGTGCTTCCAAGGAGTCTACAGGTTGCAGAATTAGAACACTAGAACTTTGCCTGGCCACCTCCTTTTCTTTTTTGTCTAAATCTAGTAATGAAAAAATAGTAATGCTTTGATTCTGTAACAGAAAATGTGCAGATTCACCGTATACCCAGGCAGAGTCCCACTGACTTCAGAGATACGCTATGCAAATAGGATTTACGCAGGAGGATCCTTCTATCTGTGGACTGGGACCGAAGCCATGTCTGTCATGCAGGGAATTCTCACAGGCTCAGCAGGTCTGCTACACATTTTTAGGTTCAGATATTACGCTGTATCACAGCTCTGCACCGCCAGTTTTCTGGGCTGCCAGAAATTGATCTAGCACAAAGCATAATTAAGAGCAGCCTCAGGGTTGTTTTAAATTACACTAAGGCTAGGTCTACACTACGGGGGGAGGGGTCGACCTAAGATACGCAACTTCAGCTATGTGAATAGCGTAGCTGAAGTTGCGTATTTCAGGTCGACTTACCTGGCTGTGAGGACGGCGGCGAGTCGACTACTGCCACGCCGCTGTCGACTCCGCTTCCGCCTCTTGCCGTGGTGGATTTCCGAAGTCGACGGCAGAGCCATCGGGGATCGATTTTATCGTGTCTTCACTAGACGCGATAAATCAATCCCCAATAGATCGATTGCTACCCGCCAATCTGGTGGGTAGTGAAGACGTGCCCTCAGATTCAATGGCCCCAGCCTGGCTCCAATGCCGGCAGAATATCCAGCTGGCGGCTTAGGGCAGGTTTAAGGCGACTCTGCAACAGTGGAGTGGCACAGATCAGCTGTGTTAGGGGCCAGGATCTGGCCCTCAATTTGATGACAGACAATCTGTTTTGTTTTATATTATATTGCGTGATCTCTGAATAGACAGGAAAAGATTTTGGGGGAATGTAAAAGAACATTTAGACAGATTTTTGGTGCCTGTGTGGGCTATCTCCACTGGTTTTAAGCTAATGCTGTTCTCAAGACTCATGAATAGGTCATCTGATTTTCTGGATTAGTTTTTTTTATGTTCAGGTTTGAAAATAGGGTAAAAAAGGAAAAAAGCACTTTCTATTTGGTAGAAGCAACGAAAGGTAATTTTACTTGCATTATTACAATTTTCAGGGGGGTTTGGTTTATATAAAAGTCAATAATTGTATGTAGAAGTTGATAATATCTCTAAGGACCTAAAGAATTTAAAATAAATTTCTCACTCCAATGAATGGTCATGCACCAAGAGTTGCATCTTCAGTTCACATTCCATCATGTCAGCTCATTCAGGTTCTACACTAATTTTTAAATATTTACACAAAGCAGCAGCACTTTTAGTATCTAGTTGTTAGTGGTGAATGCTCAATGACCAGTAGAAGTATTTTTATTTGCAAATTGCCCAAGTTCTTACAAGTTAGAGTCACTAGCCTTCTGACTAACTAATGGCACTTCATCATTACCGAACAACATAGGTAGGATGAAGACTGGAAATGTGAGGGAGATTTAATCCCCCCCCACTCCCGTTTTAATCCTAATTTTAAAGCTTGGATGACAGAAAGCAGGGTTTTGATGTATCTGAATTTTAAAACTTTGAGAAATTATATTTTGAAATGTGCCTGTTGATCTTTCTGAGTTTACCAAGCCTAATTTTCAACTCACTTCTAGGAAAAGAAGAAGGGTAACATTCCTTCACTGCAAAAATAAATAATGAAATAAAATTCCAAGTGAACAGATTTAGCAAGTATTGCCTTAGAACATAAATGCTGGGGATGTAGAAGTGTGCAGCACCTCCATCAGCTATAGTTTTAAAAGCCACGAAAGGCTAATAGGTCAAATATTATAAGATTCCTAACCCCAAACTCAGGCTTACCATTTTGTTTTTTCTTATTGAACTGTGTTGCCTTGGAATTTTCAGTCTTTATATTCTCAAAGAGCTGTTAGAGATTTAAATGTTACAGCCCAAAGAGTTCAAAATCGTTATTTACTATATTGCATTATGTTTTAGCTTACTGTAAAGACAATAAGATTTGCTACCTCCTCTTTCCCTCTCCAGGACAATTTTGAAAATGAAATGCTTAAAACATTTTGAGAAAGTATTTTAATTACAGATGTTAATATAACTTCAATCATCAAGTTCCGAGCTTTGCCTTTTATCTTAGAATAAAGTTTATGAAATTAAAATATTACAAAGATTAAAAACTTGAAAATGCAGAGTAATACATTTAGAAGGACTAGAGCTCTTCAGTGGATAGGAAATGTTATCTCACTGTTATAAAGCTTTCATGGTAAAGTATTTTAAACTAAAGATGGGCGTTAGTGTTGATTACTTGTAATAATAAATTTGGGAAGGAAGTACATTTCTGAAAAATAAATTATATGCCTTTACCTCTAACTCTCTCAAATACCCAGACATCAATTGCTAGCATTTTTCAGCTGCTCTGTTTTTTTAAACCCTGAAGCTTTTATAAATCCTTAGTTTATTACAGAATACTGTCAAAAGCTTGTGAGATTCCTGTGGGTCTTAAGTTTGTTGGGTTGACATGATAACACTGTAGGTAGATTTAAGAAAAAATCTGCTTGAATCTCCTCCTTTAAAGGCTTGGTTAAATCTCTCAGCATCTTGTTTCCTTGATGATCCAATGCAGAGGTTAATGAATGTTTATACAGGGGGTTGACTGAAAAAAAGCTCTCTTACAGTTTTAAATCTGTGAATCTCTTTTTGGTATTGTTGCATTAAAGTACAGAAGATTTCCCCCTCCCTAATTTTCTGTGATTTCCAATTTGTTGCTGAAATGAGTATGAATTGCACAGCAAGCTTCAGCAAGATGAATGATACTTTTTTGGGGGTAGTATGCCACCCACCACCATTTCTTCTGAATCATTTTTCACATTTTAACTCATTATACTAGAAGATTGCTCACAAGGTAGAAACAAACAAGTGCCTTTCAGGAAATTATGGTTTGGAGAGAAGCTGCTGTTTTCTAAATAGCAAGAGAAAGCAACATATATGCTTTGGGGGGCATGACCTCTCTGAATATGGGCCAAATCCTGTTTGGCTTACTAGTTGCTTCAATGGGATTTCTTAGGGCTAGTCTACACTACCCGCCTGGATCGGCAGGTAGAAATCAATCTCTCGGGATCGATTTATCGCGTCTCATCTAGACGGATAAATCGATCCCCGAATCGACACACGTACTCCCACCTCATCAGGAGGAGTAAGCGCTGTCGACAGGGGAGCTGTGGCGGTTGATTTGCCGCTGTCCTCACAGCGGGGTAAGTCTAATAGGATACGTCGAATTCAGCTACGCTATTCACGTAGCTGAATTTGCGTATCTTAAATCAATCCCCTCCCCCCGCCCAATGTAGACCTAGCCTTAGTGAGTAAAGTGAGGAAAATGTGGACATCATGTACATCTAGTCAAGTACATATTGGTAAGCTTCACCTACAGTTCCATTTTTTAAATAGAAGAATAGTTGGCATGACTGCACTTAGCAATAAGCAAATTCCATAGATGTCCCTATATTACATCATTTCATTGGGATTCATTCAGTATACAGACTGGGAATGAGCTGTCAGATCTGGTTATAAATATGCAATTTAAGAAAAGACATAAGAAAAGGTAAATGCCCCACGATCTTACAGCCTTGATGAAATCTAAATACAATATTTTCATACAGGTACAATCCTGGGATCTTAAAACTCCTTCTGACCTAAAGGAAGAAATATAGGAATAACCATATCGATTAGACCAGTGGTCCATCTCGCTCTGTCTCTGACACTGCCATATACTCCAGAATAAAGTGCAAGAAATCCCAGCTATAGAATAAACTGGGCATAGGGGGAATTACTTCTGAACTGTCATTAGTCAGTGGCTGACTAATTACCTGAGCAATGAGGGTTCATATGCCTTCTGAAAGTTCTAAGCCAGATCCCTACAGATCTACATTATTTATGCAAGCAGAAGAGATGACCATTTGTTTTATCCTATTCAATGAAACTGTGGATGTTCCATTATGGATATAAATCCCTCCATCTCTTTTGATCCTATTAGGCAGTAATATCTTGTGACAATGTATTCCACATATTATATGGGTTTTTTTAAGGAAAAAATTCCTGGTATCAGTTTAACATTTGTTGCCTTACAATTTTATTGATTGTCTGCTTGTTGCTGCATCATGAGAAAGGTGAAATAGGAAACCCAATTAACTTTTCTATACATTAGTATGCACATAGAGCTGGTCAGAAATTTTCCAATGCAACGTTTTTCCACCAGAAAATGCAGATTCATGAAAAATTGAAATATTCCATGAAAATGTGCCAGTTCTGATGAAATGCTAACAGAAACTGGCTTCCGCATCTTCCGGAAAGCTCACCTGGCAGGCTGCTGGGGACTGGGATTGCAAGCTCCCAACGCCTCAGTAACCTGCTTGGCTGACTGATGGGAAGCAGGGACTGAAGAGCCTGGGAGCAGTGGGAGCCCAGCTTCCCAGGGCTTCTAGCATCCTCAGCTCCAAGGCAGCCCACCTGGCAGGCTTACAGGGAGTCTGGAAACCTTGGCTCCCAACCTCATTGCTCTTCAGCAACCCAGGCTTCCTGACTCTGGGGCAGCCTGCCAGATGTATTGCCTCAAAGCCAAGGCTCCCAGGGTATCCAAATCTCTTGGCAGCTTTGAACATTTCAGTCACAATCTACACATTTAAGTAACCTCATGTCCTTAGTTTTGTAACCTTTGCCTCATCTCCCCACTACGTTTTTTGTTGCTCTCACTTGTTGTGCCTGGGCTAATAAGTCAACTCTAAGCTCTTTGGGTACAGTAAGGATCTTATCTTTTCTATTTGTTTGTGAAGTGCCTAGCAGGATCTAATAAAATAATGAACTGCAACCATCTTCATTAACTACCTCAGAACCTGAAAGCACTAACCCTTATTCCCATAAGCAATGCTTACTCTCATGCATAGCCTACATTGTAATCAACATGAGTACATGCAGGAATAAGTGCAGGATGAGGCCTTACTTTTTGTGCAGTGTTGTACTCTCTTAGAGCATGATCCAAAGCCCCGTGAAGTAAATTAAAAGATTCCCATTCACTTCAATGGGCTCTGAAGAGGCCCTTAATCAGTTGGGACATTCCATCCCACAAGTGACTGAATTTCACTGGCGTCAGAAGGGATTCCTGTGTAGAATTTTTAAAGCAGTCAGTTAAGTTTATGAAGCACTTTGTATTCTTTTGAAATGAAAGGCTCTATGTAAACATAAGACACAGAATTATTATTATTAGCCTCGAAGATAAAGTGCCTTGCTCAACTGTTCAGGGTTTCATGACATCCTGCATTCAACTGAATTGTATCTGCATCCAGTTTACAATATCAAGGGGTGTGCGAAGTGCTGTGCTCCAAGCAGTTGGCAATCAAAAGCAGAAGTGTCACAAATTATTTAAAAACATTTAGTTCACAAAATGTGTCTGCATACATCACATGCTTTGAAAGAAATTCCCCACCCCATTACTAGACTCTCCACCACCTACTTCCCACACGGAGAAGAGAAGATCCCTGGCCTCCCTTCTCACAGGAACCAGAACAACAGGACTGGGCAGGAAAATCTCTAGATGGGATATGTGTACCCCATGGGATTTTCTTTGGAAAGAACAAGGCAGCAGCAGTAGGGGTACATTTCAAATGAAAGATTTAGCTACATCATACTGGTTTGCAATCCAGTGCTTTGTCTCTGCAGGAGCCTATGTACCTCGCAGCTTTTTGGGTCTGACCCAAAGCCTACTGAAATCAATAGGAGTCTTTCCACTGACCTCACTGAGCTTTGCATTGAGCTCCTAATGCCTGCAGGAATTTGAAAACAAATTTCGCAGACCCTCCAACTCAGACCCAACATAACACAGAAGAGCAGTCAGATTTCAGTCTGATTTGTTTTTAGGGTTAGTGCTTTGTGAAATGAAATAGTAAAACAAGAAGGTCGAATGCCTCTTTGTAAGTTATTGACCAACAGAACTGAAACTCTGAACATAAAGAAGATTTCCCTGGAGAGCACATTTCTTTGCAGAGATGACAAAAAGGTTAGGCTAGTGGTGATATTCAGCTAAAACTTAGTGGGAACCTGCCACAAAGCCAAACACATTAAACTACAATTTATCAGTCAATAAAGAAAATAATGTAGAGTTTAATGATAAAACAGCCTGTAAAAATTCTCACTGAATTTCTATGCAGCCTGTGATAAACTGTGCATGATTTCAAACAACAATATTTTAAATAATTGAAACCTATTAATAGTAGCTACTCATGGGATTGCTATGTTCCTGGATGATATAGCAGTTGGCCACATACACAATGAGCTTAATAGCGATAAATCCTAATAGGGACTCAGATTTTACTGCCAGATTAAACAGGCAAACATAGTTAGCAGGTGACTTAATACAGCTTTCATTATATCAATAAAATATTATAGTATCAAATAATTATCCTGGGCAGAAAAAAAGAGACCAAAAAACTGTCATGGATCAAACCCAAATCTCCACACAACTAGACTAACAAAGCTTTATTCAGAGGTTGAAAGACATGATGTGATCTTCAAGAGTGTGTCACTTTACTCATTGCTTATGCATATGGAGTGTAAGCCAGAGGTGAGGGGGTGGTGACAGCAGCAGCTTTTAGGCCATTAGCAGTGGCATTATGGAGAGCACCAGCATGCGTACACATCATGAAGTGAAGCTAACTTGTTTCTGCCTTTTACACCCTGGTGGGTACTGTCTAATCTATGTGGATGAATAATGCATAAGGTGCTAAATGTTCAGTCTGTATATGGTTTTGTGCAGCTCAAATACACGTTCAAATTAAGGAATTTCTCTCAGACTATACTCAAAATCCAATTTGCAGTCAGTCATTCCATGGACAGTATACAGGTAGGGGATGTGTTAAGTGGATCATTACATATTTGACGTATGCCACACAATCTGTCGCAGAGATTAATTATATGGCAATACAACAATTATGATTACCTCCCTGTAGCACAGGTGTGTCATACTGTGTGTTTATAGACAGCTATAGCTAGGGCCAGCTCCAGCTTTTTTGCTGCCCCAAGCTCTTTGGCGGCAATTCGGCGGCGGGTCCTTCCCTCCGAGAGGGACTGAGGGACCCACCGCCAAATTGCTGCCGAAGACCCAGACGTGCTGCCCCTTTCCATTGGCCGTCCCAAGCACCTGCTTCCTTCGCTGGTGCCTGGAGCCGGCCCTGGCTATAACCACAGTCAGGTCTAGCTATAGATTTACTACAGATATATAATTGCATATGTAATGTATCGTAACAAATTCAAGGTTACTAATGATGAACTGAAAACTATATATGGCAGGACTTTGGGATTAAAAACAGAGTATTATCTCCATTATCTGTAGTAGTATTAGATCTTTACAAAAGGCTGGAGGTGAATATGCAATGTGCACTGTGTACATTACAAAATGTCATGAAAATGTACCAGACCAAAGAGAAATTCTGCACACCGATTCTTACCATAATATAGTATTGACAATGATGGTACAAACAAAGATATTTTATGCCCACTATACACACCTATGCATGTTTGACACTCCAGTAGAGGTCAGTGGTACACAAATCATGCATAGTAAATGTAACTGTGCAATACACGTATTACTAAATGTTATGTGGAGATCACAAAGACTTAATTTTAAACTTAAATATATAATATTCTTTTTTTACATTGCAGGCATGGAGCTTAATTTATTAAAAATATCGTTTGGGTGTGAATTTTTATCTGGGAATTGGGGCACAATCTAATCAACAAACATAAATTAAGGGCATGGGCTGGTGCTTAATGGCACGTAGGAATGTTTGAGACAAGATTATAAGCATGTCGCAGTAACCATAAGTTCACAGTTGGATGATTTTTCAACAGAGTACAGTAGTTCAGTTTTGCTGCAGAAATTAAATTAGCACAGAATATACTGTCACATTGCACACGCATCCTGCTATCCAGTACCTCCTCTTCCCAATGTAACCAGTAACCTTTTTCCCGCAGCTGTTCATGATGATTCACATTTTATAATCATTATTACTATTACTTCAAGGATTTCTCTCTCATGCCAAAAGACTTGACGCAAGTAACAAATATGAATGGATCATTTAATCCACCACTTACAGGAAGTAGTATCTGGGTAGTTACGTGGTAGTTGTTTAATAGGGCACAGCAACAGACAATTTCTCCTCTACAGTGAAGCTCTTAAAAAGGTACCATTTATATTTTTGCATTTGGCTAAAGTATTGGCCGTAGTCCCCATTCTATGCACAGATGATATATAGGATGGGGATTACTACAAATACTTTGCACAATAATAAACATATACAATTATGGTTACTTAGCACAGTTACTATGGTTCAAGATGATTGCCTGAATGATATGCCTGTTGCTCTCATTAAAAATGAGGGTGGGGAAGAGCAGATCCAATGGCCACTTAATTCCTCCCACTAATTCAAGAATCTGTGATAAAACTTAAATAGTGGGAAAAGATGGCAGGAGGCGGCCATACAGGAAAACATCTCAAAGAAAATCACAATTATTGTTGTAACTATCCTTTTTTCCTTGAGCACTGTTTACATGGATCCATGCTGCAGTAGACTGACAGATAGTCTCAGACCTAAAGAGATGGATCTAAGGAGTTTCTTAAACAAATGTTACAGAACTATTCTCACAAAGCGAATGTCTGCTCTACAGGCTAAGCCCAAGGAGCAATGCTGCATGAAGGTATGAACAGAAATCCAGAGTCTTGCACATCTCTATCACAGAGACATTTCTGAGATATACTTAGAGGCTGCCTTAGAACTGGTGGAATGAGCCCTTATGATAATGGAATCCCTACTATATCATAACAAGAGTCTGATCCACTTTGATACCTTGAATAGAAATGGATTGACCTGTACTATACAAATAATCTGTCTGATCTGTGGAATAGCATAGTTCTATTCAGATAGCAACTCAAATCCTTCCTATCAATGTAACCTAACCTCCCTGGGTAGGCCTGAGGGGGAAAAACCAGGCAAATTGACAGATTGATTTAACTGGAAATCAGAATCATTTTAGAGAGAATGTAGGGTGAGAATTAACGATCAATGTATCCACAGTAACAGGACATAATGTAGAACACCTGTTAGTGCTGGAATCTCACTGAATCTCTGAGCCAATGTGATCTATGCCAGGAATGCAGTTTCTCAGGAGAGAAGGCAGGGTCTTTGGCTAGAGCATGGCATAAAAGAGCCCATGGTACTGGAACTCAAAGGCTGAGGGAGGCTCCTTTGCCAGTGCTGTATAAAGGACCAATCATTTGAAGGCGGGTTTATGGTCTTTTAGAGTGTGCAAATGTAATGCTGACAGACCCCGGACATCAACGGGTGGGACTGAACCTGGGACTTCTAAAGTTAAATGCATGAGCCTCTACTGCAGGAGCTAAAAGCCACATAGCTCTTAATCAAGCTTGTAGCAGATTCATTAACCTCTAGTCTAGGTGCCACTACAGGGGGACAGAGCACCACCCCCAGCAGGCATGGTTTACGCAAAGAGTTCTCTGTTCTGCCTCTAAACAGAATGGGATTTCCAAAGGACAAGTATTCTCTTGCAATCTAATCTCCCCTGCGACTCCAGAAGAGCGTAACCACAAGGACTGGCACACAGGGATGGCTGTTGAGATGCACCAGGTTGCAGTGGCACTAGAATCATAAGTCAGAAGTCATGTTTTGCTTGGGGACAAGTCACCCAATGTCCTTCAACAATGTGAGCCGTAGCTTCTTTTTAGTTTTTCTCAGGAAAGTGGCCCAGAAGAGGAGACAAACAGTTTCTGATGAAGGAATACGTCTTATTAGTGCATTTGGTAATTAGCTATCCTCATTTGCAGCATAGCTGATACATATGGATTCTACCCTGGAAGGTCTAATTTCTTCTATATTCTTTTTCTGGCTGTCAAAAAGGTAATCCAAACTGTCAGGACCTCTCTGAGGCAGCTCTCAAATCTCTTCTATAAGACTTGATACCTACAGGATGCAGTTGACATGGAGGCTGGATTTAACTACAGACCCCTTCTAACTCAAAAATCCTCTTATTTTCTGAGGGGGCCATTAGGCTAGGGTGCCTCATCTGAACAATGTAGCACAAACAATAAAACTTTCCTTGGAGCAAATAAAATTTGAAGTCCAACATCTAAGCCAGCCTCTCTAAGAGTTCTTGATCACTTTTAAGGACATCCGTATGGTGGGACTAGCAGTGGTGCCACAGAATTGTTTGCTGAAGAAGAGGACAGAGTGCGCCCTTCATCCTCTCACTCCTCTGAGGAGGAGGATGGTTGAGAAGTCAGCTGCTGGCATTAAGGCTGTGAGGTTTTCTTTTGGTGAATGAGATCTCACAGGAAGCAGCTTTTTCTTCTTAAGTGCCACCAAAACATTAATGGGTGGGTGGAATACTGGTATAGGCAGTAAAATTAATGTCCCGCACTACAGGTTCACTGAACGTTCTTCTGTTTGAGATACCCAAACCTTTCCATACTCTTTCTCCCATTACTAATTAAAAACAGAAAAAATATACCTGACTATATTAACCATAAAATACATGAGTCCCTTATTTGTAAAATCAACCAACCAACCATCTGTATATATTATGTCACACATACAGGTATCTCACCTCACATTTCCAGTCAGTGAACTGCAGAGCATAATACTGTAGGAGATATATGTTTTAGCAGTAAATATTGTGACTACTTGTTTTTTGTGGAACAGCAGAGTAAGTATTTGTGTAAAACCTGTATTAGTGGCTAGAGTTAAAGTTAGACCCACAGGGCAGTTTCACAAATTTGTTTTCAGGAAAATGCTTTCTGTTTTTATTTAAAACTGTGTTAATTTAGAAGAAGACTCTGCATATTTAAACAAGGACTATTCCTTTCTCCACCAACTCCCTGCCTTCTTCCTCTGTAAATGGAACCTTTTATCCTGGGTACATATCATAACAATACTTGTTCCCTTGAGAAAATGGGTTTAATGAATCATAAAATCCACTTCACTCACAGAAAAGCCTGCTTTCTTCCTCTTTTTAAGTGCTCAAATTCTGTGGAAAATCTGCTTAAATGGTGCAAAATATTTGATGAATAGGGCCCATAGATGGCAGGATGGGACCATCCAATCAGCGCACACACTAAAGTGATGCCTTGGGAGGACCATTCAGTTCATGTACTCGCATTTCTGTGTTTTCTTTATACATTTAGAAAAGAACATATCTGGAATATACCAAGGATTTAGCCATGAATAATTAGCAAACTGCCATTCATTATTAATTTATTGGAACCACTGGGTCTCTGTGTTTTTTTCTGCAAAGTTCACTTTATTAACCCAGACACCCACTTGTGGCCTGATCACTCTCCTCTCCTTCCAAACCAGCTGCCTGGACCACATGAAGAGATTCTGTACCTTATAATTCAGCTGTCCCCACACCCACTTCCTGCCTCTCTGCTGGCTTAAGACCGAATGTACACATCACTGATACTCATGCTCTCCTTGCTAGTAATCCTATGTTACGTATTCTTGTATTTCTTAATAGCCTTAATTTGAACCCATTTAAAGAATACTTTGCTGCCGAGATACAAGAGAATACAGCAAAGGTCTGACCACCCCTCCCCTAAGAAAGGGGTACTGGCTCTTGATAACTGAGATGTCATGTACCTACTATATATGAATCTGCAGATGAAGAAAATGCAGGCTTTCTACTGCCTTATTTAAAGAAGTTCCTTTTAAAAATGCATACATAGAAGCATCCAATTAGCAATTACTCAGAGACATTGGGCAATTTGCCAATACCTAATAGCAGAGGTGTGTAGTCTTTTGCACTCAATATTTGCTGCTTTTGTACTACAGAAGGGCTTTGTGACAGAATCCTGATAAAATCATTTGTCTTCGTACACTGACTGTGGTTCTGTAGAAGAACTCAGAAGTACATCCAACAGGGGCTTTGCAATCTCAGTAATTATTGGCAGCTTTTCTAATAACACTATTCTAACCACTCAATGGCTCATTTTGTAACATACTAATGCATTCACTCTTCATTTTTATTAATATACATTTAAATAAGACATCAAAGACTAATTTGTAAAATATTTTAGGCAATGTTGCCATCAGATTATGTTTATCCCTGCAACTGATATGTTTCATTGTCAAATAACTCTTTACTGTTAACTGAAAAAAAACCTCTTGAACAATGGTTTGCAGATTATGGTGTTACACATTGCTATATCTCTGACTTTCACCAAACCAAACTGTATCTTTTAGAGAGAAAACTCTCTCTGTCATATAAGCATAGAATCAAATACTTAATTGAATCACTACTCAAGGAGTTTTGCATAAGAATCTCTCTTCCTGGTTCCTGGGACTCTGCAAATCATGTCACAGGAACAATCTCAAAAATCCTATACAGCAAACAGGAAAACATCAAAAAAGAGCTCTCCAACCTAGAGACTTTCATAAATAACCAACCTTTCACACACACGGACTTTACTAAAATAAGACAGGAGATCTACATTACACACTCCACCTCTCTACAAAGGAAAAAGGACTGTAAGCTGTCTAAAATCCTACCTGCCACATGGGGCCACAACAATGGTACCCCTAACTCACCCAGCAATATTGTAAATTTATCCAGCTACACATTCAATCCAGCAGAAGAGTCTGTCCTATCTCGGGGACTCTCTTTTTGCCCCACTGCCCCCACGAACATGATACACTTCTGCAGTGATCTGGAAGCCTACTTTCGCCATCTCCGACTCAAAGAATACTTTCAAGATAACACTGAACAGTGCATTGATACACAGATACCCTCCCACCAAAAGCACAAGAAGAACTACTCCACCTGGACTCCTCCTGAGGGTCGAAATGACAGTCTGGACCTATAGATAGAATGCTTCTGCTGATGTGCACAGGCAGAAATTGTGGAAAAACAACATCGCTTGCCTCATAACCTAAGTTGTGCAGAATGCAATGCCATCCACAGCCTCAGAAACAACCCTGACATTATAATCAAAGAGGCTGATAAAGGAGGTGCTGTTGTCATCATGAACAGGTCTGACTACCATAAGGAGGCTGCCAGACAACTCTCCAATACCAAATTCTACAGGCCACTTTCCTCAGATCCCACTGAGGAATACACTAAGAAACTGCACCATCTACTCAGGACACTCTCTACACCACACAGGAACAAATCAACATACCCTTAGAGCCCCAACCGGGGTTATTCTATCTACTACCCAAGATCCACAAACCTGGAAATCCTGGATGCCCCATCATCTCTGGAATTGGCACTCTCACTGAAGGACTGTCCGGATATGTGGACTCTACTCAGACCCTACGCCACCAGCACTCCCAGCTATCTCTGTGACACCACTGATTTCCTGAGAAAACGACAATGCATTGGTGATCTTCCAGAAAACACCATCCTAGCCACCATGGATGTAGAGGCTCTCTACACAAACATACCACACACAGAGGGAATACAAGCTGTCAGGAACAATATCCCTGATGATGTCACAGCACAACTGGTTGCTGAGCTCTGTGACTTTATCCTCACGCACAATTATTTCAAATTTAGTGACAATATATACCTCCAGACCAGTGGCACTGCTATGGGCACCCACATGGTCCCACAATATGCCAACATTTTTATGGCTGACCTGGAACAATGCTTCCTCAGCTCTCGTCCACTCACGCCCCTTCTCTACCTATGCTACATTGATGACAGACAACCCGCCAACCTTAAGTATATTCTCACCAGCAACCACACACTGCACCATAGTAACTCTAACTCAGAAACCAATCCATGCAACAAACCTCAATGCCAACTCTGCCCACATATCTACACCAGCGACGCCATTACAGGACCTAATCAGATCAGCCACAACATCACCGGTTCATTCACCTGCACTTCCACCAATGTAATATACGCCATCATGTGCCAGCAATGCCCCTCTGCTATGTACATTGGCCAAACTGGACAGTCCCTACGTAAAAGAATAAATGGACACATTAGGAATGGCAATATACAAAAACCTGTAGGAGAACACTTCAACCACCCTGGACATAAAATAGCAGATTTAAAGGTAGCCTCCTGCAGCAAAAAAACTTCAAGACCAGACTTTAAAGAGAAACTACTGAGCTTCAGTTCATTTGCAAATTTGACACCATCAGCTCAGGATTAAACAAAGCCAACTACAAAAGCAGTTTCTCCTCCCTTGGTGTTCACACCTCAATTGCTAGAAGAGGGCCTCATCCTCCCTGACTGAACTAACCTCATTATCTTTAGACTGATTCTTGCCTACATATTTATACCTGCCTCTGGAAATTTCCACTACATGCATCTGACGAAGTGGGCATTCACCCACGAAAGCTCATGCTCCAATACATCTGTTAGTCTATAAGGTGCCACAGGACTCTTTGTTGCTTTTTACAGATCCAGACTAACATGGCTACCCCTCTGATACTCAAAAATCCTGAATTCCTTATTCTTGTGCAGTTCATTAACTCCTGACAAGCCATAACTTGATTTGTGTAACACTAATATAATACAACAAAATATTATAAAGTACCTCATCCTGTATTACTTGCACACTCAAAACTCTCAATGACGTTCACAGTGCAAATGTGACTATCATATTCTACAACATGAAATGCAGGATCAGACCCATGTTCCATTATTTTCTGTTATTCTGTTCCACTTCAGATCTGCCATTATCTTTTATGATGCAAAATTTCTCTTATTAACAACAATAATAATACTTTGCACTTTATATATCCTTGTCAATCCTTACATCTCTCTGAGTGCTTCACAAAGGGTACGTCTATACTTACCTCCGGGTCTGGCGGTAAGCAATCGATCTTCTGGGATCGATCCCGGAAGTGCTCGCCGTCGACGCCGGTACTCCTGCTCTGCGAGAGGAGTACGCACAGTCGACGGGGGAGCCTGCCTGCCGCATCTAGACCCGCGGTAAGTTCGAACTAAGGTACTTCGACTTCAGCTACGTTATTCACGTAGCTGAAGTTGCGTATCTTAGTTGGAAGTGGGGGGTTAGTGTGGACCAGCCCAAAGATACTCAGGCTGTATCTACTATCATCATAATAGAACCATGATAGTATTTTCCAGCTCTCAGTTCTATTCTGTTGCTTCTGGAACACAGACTTTGGCTGACCTCTGAGCTGCCTCCCAAACCAGCTGTTATTTCAAGTGAACTAGTTTTCAAGCATAGGAAGGGTTCATACCACCCTGCATCTCCAAGGACAGGCTCCCACACATGATGTGATACATCTCTCTTCCCTCATTACGCCCCCACCCATCTGAATTGGCTTCTGCAACACCTGAACTTGCTCCTGCACATGAACTGGGGAGTGAAGGAAACTATACAATACTGTCTCATTCCCTGAACTGACTCTGGCTTCTCCCTGAACTAGAGGTTATCAAGGGGGCAGAATTTCTTTACAGATACAAATTTCATAAAAATTTTAACAAATTTTCATTTGCCTATTTTCACTTTCCTGACTTTCACCTGCCCAAATTCTGGTCCCATACAAATTTTGATTACATCCAAACAGTATGGAATGCACTATGGACCTGATCTTCACCAGATTCTTCTTCTGTTTGTGCTGCTCCAGGTGGAAAGATGGTTTAACAGCTGGAGATTCCTTGATGTGGTGTAAATCCCCATGTGAGACAGAGCTGTTGTAGTTGGCTTTACAACATCCTCTTCCCACCAACCCAGGCTTAAGGGACAGAGACAGATCCTTCTGTACACTATTAATCCTTCGCCAGCAGGACAACCCGTTTGCTAGTAATGGGCAATGCAACTTAAAGCAATTCAAAGGCAAAATTTCACCAGGAATGAGCTGGGTGTGTAAAGGTGGCCTCTAGTCATCTTTGCTCCTCACTTGCGCTGAGCAGAGATTAAACATATTTTAGGATTCAGCCATATGTCTTTAATAGACACAATAACAACAGCTGTACAAGTAAATGAGCTTTCCCCCAAAATTCAGGTATGTTCATATCAATAAAAGTATGCCACATTTTATCCAATTTGTTTGGAAATGTAGGGGAAGCTCTACTACTTACATTTACTCAAAACTCTCATGTGCAATGCTATTGTTTTGGGAGGATGGGGTGTATAGTATGGGGTGTCTTGTATTTTAGCTTAAAAACATTTGTAACCATTTTCTCATTTGGTTAATGACATCTCAAACGTTAAATATATTCTCCCTGTTGAAGCAATATAAATAGGCTTCATACTACTCTATGATGATTCAGACTCTTTTCTTCTGCTTTAAATAATACAAGTAAAATATCAGGGCTTAAATTCTCCAGGGATTATTTCCTGGAGCCCCTGTGCTTCAGCTGCAGGCTGGGAGGCCTCGTGGCTTTAGACCTGGGGAGTTGCCTAGTCTCGGATCTTTAGTCCTGGGGTCAGGGAGCTGGGGCTTCTGCCCAGCAGGAAGCACTGGGGCTCATAATACACATAATTCACCTGATAGACAATACATATCTCCAGATATCACTAGCACTGTAGATGTCACAGATCAACTACAGAAGTACTGCAACCACAGATAAAGGCCTTAACTCTAAAATTAGAAGATAATTGAAACAGGATATTTGAGACTCATTCTATGCAAAAGAAATTGGGTGTTAATCACCAAGCTACTCTGCTTTGTCCATCACAACCACTCTTGGCTTTTCAGAAAGATTCAATCTTAATTTCAGACAGGTTTTCTGAGGAATTTATGAGAACTGGTCTGTAGATTGGGAAAAATGTGTCAGAATAAAATCTGTAGGATAGAGTTATGAGACAGTTCACCTCCATGAGTGTAATCCCTGGCTGTGCATATTCAGGTATTACTTCCTTGAACAGACTGGAAAGTTTTCTTGTTTTGTTCACAGTAAAATCTTCGGCATGCATTATTGGTATTCCATGGAGATGGATTTTGTCATGCTAATTTCATACTTGCAATAAGACCTTGGATTTTTGCATCTCCAGTATGTAAAGTTTTGAATATTTCTTGGACATCTCAAGGAGAAAGCATGAGAAGACAACAGATTCTACTCCATCAGAATAGTGAAAAAGAGACAGAAACCAAGTTTAGCATCATGTGTAGTAGCAATCCCCCGCCACTAAACATGTGGTGCTTTTGGATTCACTTAAAGCTTCTCTCCATCCCCCAAATAAAGGGCTTTCTAAAGCTCAATGTATTATTTTCAGAAAGTGAGTAGTTAGATTTGTGTATTTGCAGTTATTAAGGAATGTATGCTATGGTATTCACACTCCCTGTGAAAAAAAAAACCAAAACAAGCATGCTGAATTCTTATACTTTTCCATCCACAACTGTAGAGAAACAAACACAATTATGAACATTTTGCCATACATCCATGTTACTTACGGTTGAGAGGCAGGCTGGCATTGGTCACCCCCAGCTTGTTGGCAGCGACACATGTGTAGTTGCCGAAATGCTCCTCTGTTACATTGGTGACAGTGAGAAGTGATCTTGTACTATAGTTTTTAATAGTAATTCCATGTTTACCATTGATCAGTCTAGAAGGCAAAAGGAAAATCTTCTGTAAATCATATGCCTGAAGCAATCATGTTTGCATTTTCTTTATTTGCTTATGATGCCTGACTGCTACCAGGAGCTAACAGCGGGGAACTAGCCAGTGGAATAAAGCTAACACAATGGCAGAGCTGGGGAGCACTGGCAAAGCAATAACTGGATAGTATTACATTGATACAATTTCCTGCCAATTCGTTCTACAGTCTACGGACAATAATACGATGTAATGCTCACTTTCATCTAACTACCACTGCCCTATATCACAAACCATATAGTATGACAATAGAAAGCCCAGCTTTTAAATCTTGGCACCTTAATAGGAAGGTGAAATCCTGTACTTGGATATTTAAATTGGCACATAACTGTTTAAAATATATAACTGAGTGTCCAAGTAAAGTAGTGTTGTGATAAATTTAAGTGCCAAGTCTGAAAATTGAGCCATTAGTGCTAACAAACAAAGTATAAAGCAAAGTCATCCAATTATCATAGTGTGGTCACAACGGCATCTACACAGCCTGTGGAAGCGAGCTTCCCAGATCAGGTTGATGGTCTTGGGTTGCAGGGCTCACACTACCACACTACAATTAGATACATAGACATGGCTCAAGTTGAAGATTGGGCTCTGAAGCCTATGGAGAGGGGTCCTCCAGCCTGAGTGGCAACTTTGAAGTGGTGAGCACTGCTCTACTTTCCTTTATCCTGCAGCACAAAGAAAACAGAAAGCAGCCAGTTTGCATCTTTCCAGGTGAGGAATCGCCTGGTTTCCAGCTCCTGAGATGAAGGGCAAAGTGCCCCCTATAATAAGGCTCAAAATAAGGATTACTTCTCCCACATTTTTTTGTTTTGGCTTTGCTGGAGAGTCCCACGCTTCCAACTAGTCCCTGTCATGCAAAAATGGTAAAGAAGCGCAGAAAGAGTTGCTTATTCCTAACGCCAAACAAGGGATTTTATTAGGAAAAGGGAAACAGTATTATTCCTATCTTTACTCTGCATCTCTCTTTGCTTTACAGGAAAGCTTTTGCATGGAACTTTTTCAAGATCCTCCTCATTGGTTGTGTAGTTGTTTCTCTAAACACAAACCAGGTGTCTAGAGGAGCAACTACTTGAATTTATGGTCATTCCACAACCCTGGCTACCACATAGGAGAAAGATATATTAACCAAGTTAGAAGGGGAACAGTGTTTCCAGGCAAATGAACATCAATTTTTGAGTCTTTCCACTCTCTAGATTCACCAAAGATAAGGGATACATAATTCATCCTATGTAAAAAGCAGACACTGTAGTGATAAGCACCTGTACGGATAAGAGATAGCAAATATTATTTAATATCAAGGTTTTTTAAACGGCCCAGAAAAATCCTGGAGTTGAGGGGCAGCCATGGGACTTTACCTGAGTTGAGAGGAAAATCTCAGTCTTTATCATTTATCATGGTAGGGAAGAATGCACAAGCTGCATCGAACCAAGTCAGACACAAGAGTTAGATATATGATGAAAATAACCAGCTATGCTTGATTACTCAGAGTATTGCTTATATTTCATATTAAGAGCAGAATTTTGGCTTATATAAACATGTTACTCTTTAATTTTGATATATGGAAGCAGAGAATTGTAAATCCAGGAGAGGGATGCAATCTTTTAATATTCTGCCTCAAAATGCAAATCTATCATTATTAATAGTACATCTGCATATTGATTATTGAATATTTTACTGCATTTCATTAACGCTTCTAGTTTTCATTTAATCACTATACTTTCCTGCATATAAATTAGATTTTCATTGCAGTGTGTACTTTATATTCTCAGTGTAAGTCAACACACTAAGAGTTCTGTACTGTTTTTTATATCTGTTGGCTGAGTGTATTGGCTAAACCATACACTGAAAAAGAATATATCAAATTCCAGTGGCTATGTACTGCCTTATGGGCACTGTAAGGTCAGGAACAAACTAAGATAACTTACTTGAAGAAAAAACAGAGGATTGAAAATTTGGTTTTGTGGGTAAGAAGAATAGTAACAAAATCCATTTTTACCTCCAGACTCGTGAAAGGCAAAATATATATTACTGTAAATGGCTATTTGCCTTCTGAAATTACAACTTTCTTTTCCTTCTTTTCCTCCACCACCCACAGAAAAACTGTGACGCTACTGCTTTGCAGTTCTGGGCTCCTCAAAAACTTACCACTTAGCTGTTGAACAGTGTACCATGTACGTAATGCCAAACTTACATGCAGTGTTGCATCATATATCTAGTATGTCTTTCAAAATTTCAGTGCTAAATAGTACTTTGGTGCCGCAAAGACCATTTTCACTGCTCTAGTGATCAGCAGCAAAGAAGCTAATAGAAAGCTTTGCAGGAAGGGCCTTGCATTGGGTTTTACATTGCCCAATCCAGTGGTCAGATCTGCCAAATGTAAGTGTTAAAGTCTTTTATGCTTTCGTATAAACCCAACAGATGCCAGTGATCATGGCAGCTACAACAGAAGGATATGAAAACAATATTAAATCTCCCCCCCCCCCAAAAAAAAAAACAAAAAAGTCAAACAAGAGAAAATCTTTGGTCCACAAAGTTTGTGTCAGAGGAGAGAAAGATCCTCCAACACAGAGCCATGAGGCCCTACCCCCATGAGGTTCTAAGCAGTACAAGTCCTATTCTATCACACCAAAGCCCATCTGCAGTACAAGTACTGACTTTGGTGTTGCAAACCGCTTTGGCCTCTCTCAAGCTCTCCAGATGTCTGGCCACATTGCCTTTTGTGCTTCCCAGGTGTTGACAGCAGCATATTTTGGTTAGAGCTTTTAATCTCCGAGGCCTAATCTACCTATTAAGACAGTCATCCTTTCCCTTTATTCTTTCCTTCTTCCCCACAAAATCCCTCTTACTTTGTCCTCCCTCATTCTTCATTCCATCGCTGAATATCTCCTCCCTTCCTCATTGTCCCCTCTTATCTGCTTCCACCATGTTCTCTCCCTCATGCCACTAGCCCTTATAGTTGCTGGACTTTGCCTGCCTCCACCTTCATGCTTCCTAGCTTCACTGTCCATGCTCACAGCCTTTGCAATGCCCTGGCTCATTCTCTTTGTCCTCCCGGGTTTCTATCACCCCAGCTTTCACTCATCCTCCTCACTCTTCCTCCCACACTCACTCCTCATCCCTCCTCCTGCCTCTGCTTCCTCCTACTCCTCCTCATCTCTATTGCTCCATCATCCTTTCTAATGTCTTGCCTCCCGCTGTTCTCCTTATCTCCCTCTCCGTGTTTCCTCCAGTTTGGTCCACCGGGTCCCATTTCTGTGTATTCAGCCTCTGCCACCTTCAGCTTCCCTATCACACCTAATTTCTTTTAGGTTCTTCTGTTTTCCCAGCTTCTGTGCCTCAGAACTCCCCTGTCCCTGTTCATTTCCCCACCCCCCTGAATTTCTGTGACCTCCAACCTGTCCCCCTGACTTATTCCCACCTCCAAATTCCTCTCCGTCTATCACAGCTCCCTCAGCGATCTCAGCTGCCCTCAGTTCCCGGGTCCTCTAAGGGTGGTTTTCCCCTACCTGTACCTCTTAACTCTATTTACCACTCCCAAGTTCCTCTTGAACCTTTCATCCCACCGTACCAGTCCCTTGGATGTGAAGGGGGAACTGGCTGCTGTTGCTATTGGGGAATGGAGGCAGAGTGTGCCCCTTTAGGCCCTGGGAGTCATTTAGGGTGGGTCATGGAATTTCACCAATAATTTCTGTATCAAGTCCATAACTTCTGTTTGAGATATAGCACTTATTTTAGGTTGATATCCAGCTGACTATAAGCCCAGCTCTCCTGCTCCTGGGAAAGGGATGGAGATCTGTGATTCCTACCAGAGTGCTGCCTCTAGGCTCTCTTGGGGTCTACATCATTTGTATCAAGCAAGTAAAGGAGCCTGAGGAATCTGAAGTTTCATTCCCCTTAAGTTGCTGGAATGGAAAATGAGCTTTCCATCTCTACCACCAATGCCCTCCCACTCAAGAGTCTCCTCCTACCGTATCCTTATCCTCCTTTTCATGTCATTCTCTCCAAGGAATAACTCCAGTGCTTGTATCTGCTGGTGGTTAATAACTTTCTCAAGAAGTAGCACATGCAACTGACAGGGACAGTTTCACTACTTTTCTCCAGGTTTCTGAACAGCAACACTAAAATTGATCAAAGTCTTATTAATTTCACTCTGCCACTGTTTGAGAAAGCTTTGAGCAGCAATAAAGGCACAGAAGCTGTCTGTCTGCAGACCAGGAAAACAGCACTGTACTGGTTAACACGGTGCAAATTTAGGTTTTCTTTGCAACTATAAGGCTAGAAACATTTATTTTTAAATAAATAATAATAATAATAATACCTAGCTTTTATATAACACTTTTCATCAGTATATTTTAAAGGGCTTTACAAAGAATGGTCATTATCATTATATCCACTTTAAAGATGGGGAAATTGATGCATAGAGAGGTCAAAGTGACTTGCACAAGGTCATCCAGCAGGCCAGAGGCAGAGCCAGGAACAGAACCCATGTCTCCTGGGTCCAGTCCAGGAGTCTACTATGTCACTGTGCCTCCCATGGAAATGAAAGTATATATTCTACTGCCTTCGTTTTTAGGATCCTGACTCCTCAGTGTTGTGTGGTGTATGCAAGACCTGTTCACTGTCATTTTTGCTTACAACAATGTATCTTAGTCAATACAAAAACTCTAGCCATTTTTACCAGTCACTTTTCAGAGAGCAACTGCACTTTAAGAGAATGCAGCTACATCATCTTTTTGTTCACCTTGCTATATTGCACTTGAGGCCTTCCAGTACAATAAGATCTCACTTTTATTCCAGATATTATACCTAGAAACAGATTACAGAAGATCATGCATCAGTATTAGCCCCAATGGGTATTTGTCTTTAGTCTCACATTTGAATCAATTAATGTTACTATAATCTATTAGACCATTATCATGATTTTAGTCTTTATTAGGTTATTTGAAATGTATGTTTTGTTTTCTTTATCAATTTTAATGGAATTAATATTTTTAGATTAAAGAACTTTGGGCTGCCTCCCTCATAATGGTTTAACCCTGTACTGTAGACAAAGTGAAAAACGTATCAAATAGAGCTGTGTGAATAGCTGATTTTGCAGTTCAGTGGCCAAAATGAAAAATTAGAAAAATATTTTGTTTCGGGTGAACCTGAAATGAAAAATAAATTGAATTTTTTGGTAAACTGAAAAAGTAAAATAAATATTGTTTCTGGCAAAATGAAACATTTTGTTCAACCTAAAACACTAAATTTCATTATCAATATGGATCAGTAGGATAAAATAAAATCCCACTCCACCACCCGTGCCCAAAAATCTGTGTCCTGTTCCAAAGCCCAGCTCAAACCAAACCTTATTTTGAGATTCTGAAATATATTGATAAATCCTCCACAAATCCCTTCAGTCCCTATTTTTATGCAATTTTGTCATCTGGGTTTTTAGACAGGGTTTAAAGTACAAATACAGGAAATCTCATGAAAAACTTATCAAATAGAGCTGTGTGAATAGCTGATTTTGCAGTTCAGTGGCCAAAATGAAAAATTAGAAAAATATTTTGTTTCGGGTGAACCTGAAATGAAAAAAAAAATTGAATTTTTTGGTAAACTGAAAAAATAAAAAAAATATTGTTTCTGGCAAAATAAAACATTTTGTTCAACCTAACACACTAAATTTCATTATCAATTTTTTTAACTTACAAAAATTAAATAAAGTTGAAGTAAAATTTGTAAAATTGAAGTAAAAATTCAAAATTGTTTTGAATCTAAGTCTAAACATTTCATTTAGAAAATGTTGAGACAAAATATTTTCAACATTTTTTTTAATTTTTTTCCCCAACTGAAACAATTAGCAAATTTGCGACAAATTTGCAAAATATTTTGACTGCTCACAATCTGCATTCCCCCCCCCTCCCAAAAAAAAAGTTTTGTCTGAAAAATTTCACCCAGCTGTATTTTCCAGGTGGTTCCAGCCCAATTAAATTAATTCAGGAGCTGAATGTTACTGCAGAATGTGTTGTCCTGTATATTAAATGGCATCTCACATCTTATGGTATGCACATTCATCAGTGCTCTGAGATCTGCAGTGGTTGACTACTGGCTTCCAGGTGGAGTTTCAGGTATTGGTATTGACAGATGAAGCTCTAAATGGAGACTGCTTTTCTCCCTGTCCCACATGCTACAGCTGAGATTTATATGGTACTTGAACTGGAGATCCCTTAGCTTACTAAAGACAGAACTTCGCATGAAATGTTTTGTGTGAAGGTGTTTTTACACTGGGGTTTACTCCTCGCCTTGGTCCAAACTAGCTTGAATTTGTTGACCTTCAGAGCATGAAGCATCTTTCTGAAAAGACGCTTATGAAGGGTGGATGGGTTGGGGTTTGAGTGGAACTTACTGATGGGGTACAATTTGTTTTGCAACTTTTTAATTTTGCTGACTAGCTTTATGCAATGGCGGGTTGTGACTGTTTCCCCCCCCCCCTTATTTTATGGACTGTATTTTGAATGGATGCCAGGGTGCCTAGAGCCTTACAAGGCAACTTTTTATTGTGTTTAGATCCAAGTGAATGAAACAGTTTGTAAATTCAACAGTCATAGTAGTTATTTCAGATACAGATATTCTTGGGTCTTTTTCAAACTAACCCCAACACTTAATTTTGTTTTTAAATTTACTCAGCATTAATTTAGGGTCCAATCCGGTTCTCATTATAGGAATGGAAGTGTTTCCATTGACTTCAGAAGGAAGTGAATTGGGCCCTAACATTTCCCGCAAGTTACTTTAGCCACGCCAATAAATAATCTGTTCACCGCTCTGCATAGTCTTTTCCTGAACTGCCTTTGAAAATTGACATTTCTCAGTTGTGCGTTACAGCAGGGAATTGGCTTTACCAGCATCGTACTCTATAGATTTTTCATCTTTCAGAGATGATACTTGCAGGGATAGTATTGGGAAACACAGCAATGTAGGAGTAAAAAAAAAGTGACTTTCTTGCAAATGGGAAGGTTCTGCAATGTTCAAAAATACTAGAATCTCTGCAAATGTTCAGTATCTGCAGTGTGTCTATAAACAACGTTTTAACAAAAATACTATTTACCATTAGACTTAACATAAGCATATGCTAAAAATACTTAAGCAATAAGAGACAATAGGGTTGTGCATTTCTGGGTGATTAAAATAAGCCTCAGGTGATGTTATAACTGAAGCAAGAGGCAGACAGCAATGACTTTATTGTCCTGAAATGCATTGCCTGTTGTGTCTTACTGCTCTCATGAAACTGAGTTCATACATAAAAATAAGGGAATCAGTCAGATCCATGCATTTAATGGATATTACTGACATCAAATCAGGAGTCTCCAGTTGAGTCCAGACTCTATAATGTATGCAAACAGTACTGCAACATTGCTTGTAAAAAAAAAAAAAACAACAACAACAACAAATCCTTCTTGAACATAATGGTAGTTTTTTTTGTATAATAAAGGGGGAGAGACAAAGTGTGGACCTTTGGGAGCAGGATTTAGGGGGTTCCCTCTAAAGAAGATAATCTTCTGCTACTGTTAGTGCTAAGTCTCAGTTGCACCACATTAAAAAAACACTTTGCAACTCATCTGAGTATGGTATTCAGGACCATTCTGTGAAGTTGTGGAGCAAAGGGGACAGCTAATACTCCTATAGGGGAACAAATCTCAAGAAGAGCAGCTGGCCAGTCAGAAATGTTCTGACTAATTGTTTTCTATGAAAAATGCCCATTAATATTCCGTGTTAAATCCCAGCATTAATGGGAAGTTAAAGTTGAGAAAGCAAGCACTTAACAGTCCAGAAATTCCAAAAGCTAAAGTGAACATTCACTTTGTCCCCTTGTGCATATGCCTTAAACACTGACAACTTAAATTTGCCCCAATATTTAAATTTTGTAAAAATAAACTTTTATATAAACCTAAGAGCTGTAAAACAGTTTTCACATTAAAAATATTGCAATGAAAGCAGTTGTTTTTAAATAAAGAAAGATGCCGTGGAGGAGAGGGATACTCAAACTAGGTAGCATTAAGCACCTACAAATCAAACTGACTACAAACAAATAAGAAAAACACTTTATTGATTTTCAGCATGCAAGATGAGAGAAAGTAAACCCTGGGCCATATTCTCAGCTAGCATAAAGCATCCTAGCTCCACTGACTTCAGTGGGGTGATGGCAATTCACACAAGTTGGATCTGTTCCTCAGACCACAAATGGCAGAACTTGTCCCCCTGCCCCAAGTCTTTTGGTTGAACAGCCTTTTTTTCAAAATAGAAATTGGCTGTAGCTATTGTCATGATAATAAAAATTTCCTGTTTTTTTGTGATTTTTCTATCCATCTTAGGTACTTATATAGCCTCCATTATTATAGTATCTGACAACAGTGCATAATAATCTTTCCCTTCTGATTGCTGAAGGGAATGTTGGGCTTTTCTCATCTCATCCTAATGCTGGGAGAGGACTCTTCCAATGTTTCACTTGGTTTCTGTGAGAGAGAGGAGGCTTTCCATCCCTCATTCTCCAGAGAGGTTGTAATGATGCCTTGTCCTACTAGTTCCTTCCTTCTCACCTTCTGAGTAGGGAGGAGGGATTCTCAGGGTTCCCATGCTGCTGGGATTGTTTCTTTCAGTGACTTTGATTTGCACACACAACTTGGCTCCTGCACTATGTCTGATACCCAGGCGTTGGGTTTAGTAGGGAGCACTGCAATGTTCAATGCAGTGTCATTAAAATGTATCAGGTATTCCTCAGATGTGCTGAAAGATCTGATCTGTTTGCATGTGAGTACAGGTCCACTGGAAAAATTGAAAAGACTTTGGAGTGGGGGTGGGCAACCTTTGAGAAGTGGTGTGCCGAGTCTTCATTTATTCACTCTAATTTAAGGTTTCGCGTGCCAGTAATACATTTTAACGTTTTTAGAAGGTCTCTTTCTATAAGTCTATAATATATAACTAAACTATTGTTGTATGTAAAGTAAATAAGGTTTTCAAAATGTTTAAGAAGCTTCATTTAAAATTTAATTAAAATGCAGAGTCCCTTGGACCGGTGGCCAGGACCCAGGCATTATGAGGGTCACTGAAAATCAGCTCGCGTGCCGCCTTTGGCACGCGTGCCATAGGTTGCTTATCCCTGCTTTGGAGACTGGATTGGGAATAAAATAATAGGTCCCCAATCTAAAACCAGGAACATGATAACCAAAGCTATCCACAAGATACACTGACTGCATCTTTTAAATGCTTCTTTACACCTTAATGGACTCAAACTTAGAAGTTAAGCCCTGTCAGTATG
The DNA here is from genome assembly GCF_011386835.1 of Chrysemys picta bellii. Classification (NCBI taxonomy): domain Eukaryota; kingdom Metazoa; phylum Chordata; order Testudines; family Emydidae; genus Chrysemys; species Chrysemys picta. The sequence goes on from NC_088798.1 coordinate 21,801,230, forward strand.
TTGTTTCTTCATCATAATCTTCCTACTGTAAATCAACTGAACATTAGTACTACACCAAACTCCACTGATGCCTCTCTTTATAACACAAGGCTTATAATATGCAGAACAGCATTAGACTGGTATACAATAAATACATGCAGGTTACTTACTTTCTCTCTCCTTTGTACCACTCAAAGACTGGAGCAGGAACTCCTGCACTTTCACATCTTATCAATCCATTACCTCCTAGCATCACACCACTGGATTTAAGTTCCTGAATTGTGGGGGCGACTGGAAAAAAAATTGAAGTGCAAATTTTAAAGAAAAATCACTACAGATTTATATTTTCATTTCTTCTACAAAATGCTTGAAGTTACTTTCATGTCTGATGGATCAACATTACATTTTCCTGTTTGATTTTTGTGACCGGACTACTCCCATTCAACCACATTTCTCAAATTGGATATGGAAGAAGTTATCCCTGAAAGTAGAATATAATATACAGCTTTTATTTAGCTGTGTATCTCAGACAACAAACATATAATCCCGTGATATGAACAAACAAGTGTCCACTGCATGTTGCACTAGGAATTATTCAAAAATATTTTAATTTCTTTCCAAAGACAGTATGTACCCTATAAATATACCTAATCCTTAAGAGACTTATACAGAGCCCATTGAAAACTGGAAAGACTCTAACAGGCCCTACATGCATATGAAGACACAATGCCCACAGACTCTGCTAAGATTTTCGTCTGTCTAAGGAATTCAGGATTAAACCAAAAGCGTGTAAAATGTGAACTGTACATACTAAAGGTAGAACTCACTTTCACAATTATAATAATTAGAGTTTTTATATATAATAAGTCTGATTTTCCCCATAATTCACTATACACATAAATGTTGCATCCTAATCTAGTTTGCTCTCTTTTGCAGCTCTCTTTTTGCACAAAAGAAATATTTAAAAGATTAATATTTTAATTTACAGCAACAGATAAAAGATAAGTGATTGCCAATTTCTCAATTTTTCATGAAAATGCAACCTTAAACAGCACAAAATTGCACAAGAAATAGTTTAACAAGGGGAAAACATGAACAGATAAGCAATTGCCTTCTTAGATTTTTTTTATATTTTATTAGCATTTTATGATGCATATAAATTATATTTAAAACTAGAAAAGAAAACATTCAACTTATAAATAAAACTCCATTCATTTTTTTCAAGCAATTTTCCAAATGTTGCTTTAAACTAGTTATATATATATATATATATATGACTCCTCCCTCCATTCTTTTTCATAATCACGCTCATCTTTAAGCTTGTCATTTAAGAGGCCATAATCTTTTATGATAGCCGACTTCTGCAAAGAAAGGAACAGCTATATTAAACAGAAGGTTCATGAGGAAGTTCTTTACATAGGCTGGTCAGCTTCATAATGCTATTTTATGTGCCAATAGGGACATGACTCAGTACAAACAAAAATATGTGAATCTCGTTAAAAGTATATGAAGTAGAATTATGATGTACTAAAATAAAATGTCTGGAAACAAGCATTAGTCTGCAGTATCCACTTCTATAGACCCTTAAAATAGCCTATACAGTGACTAATGCAGAAATTACCCCTAAGTATATTCACAAATATTTAAAAGGACACTTTACCTGGCAAGAATTATTGCTAATGAAGGGCATGATCCAGCTATTATTGAAGTCACTGGGAGTCTGTCTCTTCATTGACTACAATGGCAATTGGACTGAGTCCGTGTCACAGGGTTTGGGGAGTGCAATTGAGACCTGTGAGGGGTTGTGTCACTGCCCTGTAACCCAATGCTTTTCTGCTGTAGCTTCCAGCCTGGGATGCTCCGAGCTAGCGTAAAAGCATGCAGGTCACACCTTGAGTGCTTTTGTTCTAGACAGCCCTAGTTCAGCAGCTCTGACCCCAGTAGCCTGTCTACAGCCCTACTCTGACTTCCACCAGCCTCGGTTACAACCAGCAAGGTGACTACAACATACTTCCAGCCCCAAATTTCTCCCAAACCATGTGCTCAGCAATGTCCAGCCCGCTCCTGGACAGCTCAGAGAAATAATACGGTTCATTGTGCCTTTAAAGAGACAAAAGCACAATACATCTTATTAACTTAACTGAGGTAAATACACCCTTCCTTTGAAACAGAGCACTGAGTTGGTTTATAGTAAAAATAAAACAAATGTATTAAAAATAGCACAAGAGGAATAACATTAGAAAGGATTACAAGCAAACAAAAGTGAAAACATGCATCTAGAAGTCTAAAATGTAATCTAGCAAGGTACAGGCTTTGGTCAAGGTAATTTCTCTCACCACTCTATCTTCTTCCAGCCATAGCTGACTTTCCGTCAGTCAGGAACTTCCACGGAAGTACAAGGTGCTGGCTTCCCATGTCTTCCTAGGTGAAATATCTTTTTCCTAAGCAAGTTTCTCACCTATACACAATTCCCAGAGATTTCAACCGCTGCCTCCCCCTTGGGTGAAGGAAACATCTTTCTCAGCTTTCAGGAGCTCTGTTCCCTTGTGGCTCTCTAGCGATGGATGCTAAAATGGCTTTCTGGCTCTGCTTTTATCTTCCAAAGTTCAATGACCTAATTTTAAGCAGCAGAATGACCTCATGCTGTTTTCCCCTTCCTGTGGACTTCCCATCTCCCTATATGTAAATAGAGATTCCATTGTTTTGATTTCACCATGCTTAATTTACATAGGAGACAGGTAAACACCAGTGACATTCCCTCCTCCCTGGGAAACATCTGTTTTCCCTCTGTTTGGACACAGACTGGAAAGCCTAATATCAATGCATATCCATAATTCCTCATATAGTGGTAATACATACTTTTGACAAAGATATTTACCGCCAGTGTGTCATAGGCTATCATAAAACATCTCACTCGATAAAACGTTGATAATACAGTAATACTGTATACAATCAGTTGAGTCAATTGCTTATCCTGGTCTTTATAGCCCAGATAAAGTTTCTCTTCCCTGCTGGAAACCGACTCCTTCACCTCTTGTTAGCTTGATAGCTTTATTTACCTAAAATGTAAATGGGCCTTCATTGTCTCTCCCTGAAGGCTTTTCAGAGAAGCAAATACACATTCCTTTGTCTAGGGCAGACCCATTTACCTACTCCCTTGACTTATCTGTTTTAAATATATTTACATATATCACACAAGAATATTAATGATCAATGAGTTATTAGATTTCAAACCATATATTACATGTCACCTTTTATATAAATATCATGACGCAGTGTGTGAAGTATAGTGAGCATGTCAGGCCTGAGAAGAGCTGCTGACACAAGCAGTGAACCAGAAATGAGCCTGTGTGTCACAATCCCATACATTGTCCCAGATCTTTGGACCTTAAAGGCAATTAGACACTGTAGTTTGACAGCATGGTGTGTTTAAAGTACAGGACTTGGAAGAGCAAACTGGGTTCTGTTAATGACTCTGTCACTGACTTCCTGTGTGACGTTGGACACAATCTCGCTGAGCTTCCATTTACTAAAGTATTCACTATTAATTAGTATTCCAAAGATGTGTGAGAGCTCATCCAATTTTATATTAATTTGGAATCTGGGAAGAGAAAACTTGGATGCTAGGAATATAAGGATGGAGCCCTGCATCTAATAAAAAAAAACACAGGAGAGTAAATTTTAGATGGGATTGAACAGAATGCATTATTTTCCATACCAATACATAGCACAATGTGAACTGGCTTCAGGAAGCCACCAAAAGATCTTTTCTCTCCTTTAGTTTTAGCAGCCATAACCACTCTCTCCAATTGTCTCTTTCCCATAATAACAGGGAGTGAATGAATCAGTCCATACTCTTTAATTGATAGTGACAAGATTTTCAACTGTGCAATAATAAGGCATTCTCAATTTACATGCACTATTACCATGACTTAAAATCAGTGCCACATTTTTACTGAAAAGCATACTAATATGTGTAGTGAAAACTAGTAACCCTCATGGGACTAGAATCTGTACTGTCTCTGCTGAGAGATGCAGCACAGAAGGTTCAGTCTGAGACTGGGGGCAAATGCCACCTTTGTGCTGCCCCAATTCTGGGCTACCATGGAAACTGAAATAGCTTCTGGCATAAGTTAAAGCAGCTTTCAGGACGACTATTTTTTGGAAGCTGTATCTGGGTTTCTCTGGGTTGCCCTGCAGCTTAGAATTCCCATAGCACAAAGCACTATGAGCATAACTTCTCCCACCTCTAATTCACCCACTCCCACCCCCAGGCCAAGGCATGTAAGGTGGGGCAGTATAGGTCTGCTTACATAAGCCCTACACTGCTACTGTGCAGAGGGATTTCCCCTGTGCCTGTTGTATCCCCTTTAAGGACCCTATATGCCACCAGAGCAATGTGTGAGGGCTGGAGTTGGGGTCAGAATCCAGACCAAATTCTAGATTGATGATAATAAACAAACTCCCAACTTCTTTTCAGTTGTACTCAACCAAATGAAAACAGTTTAAATATGACATCTGTTTGTTACCCCTAGACCCCTTGCCTAACTTCCAACTGTTTCTGCACATTTCTCCTTTTTAATCAGTTTGTATTTAGGTCAACTGTGGATGCCTTTCTTGTAATTCTGATTCTCTGAAGATAACACCTTACAGGATTCTCACACCTCTCAATGGCACATTCAGAGACCAACATTCATAAGTGGCCCGGATGGCTTGTGACCGCAGGGGGTTTGGTCATACTCTATGCTGCTACCGCTTCTGTCAAGAGTAAAAACAAAAAACCTTTAGCAACTGGGATGTTCCACCAGGCTCATGCCGAGGAGTTAAAACTAGGAGTTAAAATCCTGCTGGTATTTTTAGAGAAATATTTCCTGTCTTTCTCGTTTAACTCACTTTCCTTCTCAAGCACTTTTCCTGCTGCCTATTAACTTTTCTCAGAGAGTGATCCCTCTTTCTCTCTCCATTAGGAAAGTCCAGCTGCCCTCAGTAACACTTTTCTGTGTTGCCTCCCTTACTAACTGCTGAAATTTTATATAGCCCAGGTTAGGAAATTGAAAATAAATAAATACATCCCAATGGTCACTCCCAAATGGCAGGTAACCTATTGCAATAAGTGCAATTATTATAAATTGTGTTAAACATCTAGTTACAATTACCTTTTTTAGTGAAGTCTGAAGCAAAATAAGCATTATACATTTCAGCTTTCTTGATGTTGTCCATTAGCTCTCCTTCCTTGTTAAGTAGTGGGCCTACACTTTCCTTTGTCTTTCTCTTTGTCTTTATAGAACCTCTTCTTATTGCCTTTTATGATCCTTGCTAGGTGAAACTCATTTTGTGCCTTAGTCTTTCTGATTTTGTCCTTACATGTTTGTACTATTCTTTTGTACTCATCCTTAGCAATTTGCATATTGATCTCTTGCTATTCTTCCTATCTTTTGTTTGCATCAGGATGGTTTCTTGTTGTGCCTTTAATATTGCCTCTTTGAGAAACTGCCAGCTCTCCTGAATGCATTTTTCCCTTAGATTGTCTTCCAACGGGACCTTAGCTACTAGTTCTCTGAGTTTATTAAAGTCTGAGCTTTTTGAAGTCAATGGTCCTGGACATTGCTCATTGTCCTGAACAATTCTGTTGCTCTTACTCCTTCCATGACAAGAAAAAACACTAACTGAATAGCTAATACAGTAAATGAAAATCATAAAAATAATAGTGATATTCCACAAGGATTTTTTAATCAAAGCTGCAGAGATTTACTACTAGTCAGTGTGGAGAACTAAACCTAGCACTAAACCTTATTTTGGATGACGTCCGAACCTGGGCTGGGGCACAATAAGATTGCACACTGTGCTACCCAACGCTTAGAACAATGCTGCCTCAGCTCTCGTCCCCTAGTCCTCCTCCTCTACTTGCGCTACATTGATGACATCTTCATCATATGGACCCAAGGCAAGGAGGCCCTTGAAGAATTCCGCCTGGATTTCAACAATTTCTACCCCACCATCAACCTCAGTCCACACAAGAGATCCATTTCCTGGACACTACAGTGCAAATAAGTGATGGTCAAATAAACACCACCCTATACTGGAAACCTACTGACTGCATGTAGCGGGGGGGTCACCCTGCTTCGGCCCTGAAGGGGTTAAAAGCAGCCCTGCAGAGGGCTGTGGTGTGGAAAAGCTAGGCTGATTGGGGGAAGCAGCCAGAGCTGGGGCCATGCCCCAATCAGGCCACAGCTGGACCTATAAGAAGGCTGAGGGCCAGAGGCTGTAAGACAATCTCTCTAACTCCCTAGAGAGAGAAGGACCTGGCTGCCTGGGAAGCTGAGGAGGGTACCTAGGGTGGAGCAGTGCTGGGGAAGTGCAGCCTAGTAAAACACCAGGCTGTGGGCCTTGTTAAAGGCCTACAAAAGGTACGGGGGCTGCAGGGGAGCAGCCCAGAGATAGGCAGAGGCAGCTGGTCCAACCCCCCCATTGCCGATGATGAGTGGTTCATAGACTGCAGTCTGCCCCAGGGAGCGAGGGCTAGATGGGGACTGGCAGTAGCCACTGAGGTAAGGTGGGGATAGGGAGTTGGGGGTTCCCCTGGGTGGGGAGACCCAGATTGTGGGATACTGCTAGTGGGCAGAACCCCTGATGTAAAGGGCACCGGGATCCAGGAGGGACACGGGGGCCAGCGGCAGGCGAGACACCGGTCTGCAGAGGGCGCTCCAGAGACTGGAAGAGCTAATTCCTGAGTCGACCAGCAGGAGGCGCTGCGCCAGTGAGTCGAAGCCCCCACACCGCTATACTTACCTACATGCCTCCAGCTTCCATCCAGGACACATCACACGATCCATTGTCTACAGCCAAGGCCTAAGATACAACCGAATTTGTTCCAATCCCTCAGACAGAGACAAACACCTACAAGATCTTTATCAAGCATTCTTAAAACTACAATACCCACCTGGGGAAGAGAGGAAACAGATTGACAGAGCGAGACGGGTACCCGGAAGTCACCTACTACAGGACACCACTGGCCACCACGTACAGCCCCCAGCTAAAACCTCTCCAGCACATCATCAATGATCTACAACCTAGCCTGGAAAATGATCCCTCACTCTCACAATCCTGGGGAGGCAGGCCAGTCCTCGCTTACAGACAGCCCCCCAACCCTGAAGCAAATACTCACCAGCAACTACACACCGCACCACAGAAACACTAACCCAGGAACCAATCCCTGTAGCAAACCTCATTGCCTACTCTGTCCCCATATCTACTCTAGCAACACCCTCAGAGGATCCAACCACATCAGCCACACTATCAGGGGCTCATTCACCTGCACGTCTACTAATGTGATATATGCCATCATGTGCCAGCAATGCCCCTCTGCCATGTACATTGGCCAAACCGGACAGTCTTTACATAAAAGAATAAATGGACACAAATCAGACATCAGGAATGGTAACATGCAAAAGCCAATAGGAGAACACTTCAATCTTCCTGGACATTCTATAACAGATTTAAAAGTAGCTATACTTGAACAAAAAAACTTCAGAAACAGACTTCAAAGAGAAACTGAAGAACTAAAGTTAATTTGCAAATTTAACACCATTAATTTGGGCTTGAATAGGGACTGGGAGTGGCTGGCTCACTACAAAAGCAGCTTTGCCTCTCCTGGAATTGACACCTCCTCATCAATTATTGGGAGTGGACCACATCTACCCTGATCAAATTGGCCCTATCAACACTGGTTCTCCACTTGGGAGGTAACTCCCTTCTCTTCATGTGTCAGTATATAATGCCTGTATCTGTAATTTTCACTCCATGCATCTGAAGAAGTGAGGTTTTTTACCCACAAAAGCTTATGTCCAAATAAATCTGTTAGTCTTTAAGGTGCCACTGGACTCCTTGTTGTTTTTGTGGATACAGACTAACATGGCTACCCCCTGATACTTGTGCTACCCAAAGACTCCCAGCATCACAATCACAATCAAGCATGAGCATCACACGTGCTTAGTAGTAGAGGCTCATGGATCTATTGTCTCCTTAATGTGTATGTATAACTCCTATAACATTTGTTGTATGTTTTTTTAATGTGTAGTTTATAAAAGAACAGGAAGAACAATGCACAAGGTACACAGGCATTCAGACAGCTACGGAAAATATGCAAAAATTCTAGCTAGAACAGGTTTTGTCTTTTAACATTTTAATGAGCTCTGGGACTTTTATGCATATTAGTTATGTTGCCCTAATTACTCATTATAATTCTAATGTGCATTTTATATTTAATTACAATGCTTATAAAAATTTGGTATGGACAGTAAATTATTATAACTAGCATGAGCATAATGATTATGAGCTGAATTTATTAACTTTTACACTAGCATTCAGTGGTAGTAACTTTCAATTTCACCTGTATGATTAACCGCACTGTCTGATTAAACAAACATTTTTGTGGAATTGTAAATATCAAAAAAGTATCTTTTTTATTTTGCCAATTTTCATCAAATTTAAATTTTGGTTTCTTTCACTTTTTCTTTTGTAAAGCAAATTTATCTCCAATGTTTCAAAATAAAGATATTTTTCTTACAAGGGACCAGGCTTTCTACAATTCATTGAAACAAGAAGCCAAACATCAGCAGTTTTCAAATCTTTGGGATGTCTTAATATGAAAATTACTGAGGTCTTTACAGCAGTAAGAAGTGTTATTTATATCCTATACTCAGCCAGACAGTAAAAATTGGTCTCTTTATGGAGATTTATGAATCTTTACAAAAATATTTCAATTTGTTTAGGGCAAAATGCATGCTTTTTCATCAGTTGTAAAATGTTGTGTTTGCCAAAATATAATACATTCATCTTCATCTATATTGTTAATATTAGAGAAAAAATAATTAGTTCATGTTACCACAGCATATTTGCAGTTCATAAATGTATTCTTGTAAAGATTTACTAAGTCTTAAAAGTAAGGGTCCAATTCCTGATGTTCTTTCATTGGGCCAGAAACAGCAACCCTAATTCATACTGAGTAGCACTTACACAGTTTTTTTTTTCAACTTCCATATCAGGATGAGAAACTGTCCTTTAACCATTAAACAGACAAACTAATTGATTTTTTCCCCCCCATGTTAAGTTCTCCTCACACCTTCTATGGGTCATCTCGATTATCACTTCAAAGTTTTTTCTCTGCTGCTACTGATAGCTCATCTCAATTGATTGGTCTCTTACAATTGGTATGCATACTTCCACCTTTTCATGTTCTCTGTATGTATAAATATCTTCTGTCTGTGTGTTTCACTCTATGCATCTGAAGAAGTGAGCTGTAGCCCATGAAAGCTTATGCTGAAATAAATTTGTTAGTCTCTAAGGTGCCACAAGTACTCCTGTTCTTAATGACAATTATAAATGCCTGGTTCATCTTCTCTGTTGCTATTACTTCTATAACTGTGGGAGAGAAAAGTTGTCATAATTATTTCTTCCATCTTCTTACAAACTTATAAAATAGTTGAGGATCTTCATTAGAACTATAGACCTAATCACATGACACAAAACTCGGCAGTGCTGGAGAGAAATCAGCAAAATCACCAATTGCTACTCATTTCTTTTTTGGGCCTCGGGCATTTGAATGGAATCTTCTAAGAAGAACTTTATTATGGCACCTGGGTACTTTAGGCAAGAAGAATGGAAAGTATAATTTTATTCAAAGAGAATTTATGGTATAGCTTAGAAAGAAAAAGTTAGCATATCAAGCTGCTGCTAAGACAAGTGGAAGGGTTTATTTAAAGTACTGAGCCAGACGGTCATAACAAATTTGGATGAAACTTGGAAACTTCAGTTTTTGATGGGAAGTCACAATTTTGGTGAAAAATTCACTCATTATTTAATTATCTTGTAACTTGTATCCATTAAAGCCACGCAGCTCATAACCCTGCCAAATTTGGGCAGGTGTAATTCAGATCGTTGGAAAACAGATGAAACAAAACATTGTAAAATTTCACAGTATGTTTTCTGAACTCAAATCTGCTCACCTCAAATTATTTGCAAATGCATCCTCCTTCCTGATCATGGACTTCATATTCCACTTTGCCCTGAAATTCACCATAACTGCTCAAGCAGGATAGTCTGCCTCTCAAGAATGCCTGGTTTTAGCTCTGTTCATAAGGTACATACACTGGTCCCAGTCCCATGCCATTTTCACATTCATTCTACTAAGCAGGGGTCTGCATAGGAATTTAAATCTGACTGCTTTTGTAGAGGCACCTTAAACACACGCATATAATACACATTAAACCAACACGTGCACATACATCATATGCATAGAAATAAACAGCAGTACTCACCAGTTCAATGAAAATCCATGTACCATGGAGCCATCTGAATAATTTTTTCCCAAGTACTTGACTCTGGTGGGATCACAGAGCTACTCCAGCCTCAGGGTTGTGGAGGGGAGAGAGAACTCCTCTGGCCCTGAGGCCATAGTGGGGAGAGCGAACTTCTCTGATCCCAGGGCAGCAGTGGGGAGAGAGAGAGAGATGCTTTGGAATGGGGCCAGAGGAGGTCTGTGCCACAGCCCTGGGGCCAGAGGAGCTCTATGACACCCCAGCAGCCCCAGGGGAGGAGGAACTTGCTTTCCCTGTCACAGCCCTGGGGCCGGAGGAGCTCTGTGACCCTGCCAATTATTGATGGGGGTCCATGCCCCTGCTTGCTCTCCCTTGTGTGCACCCCTGCTACTAAGTAATATTTCTTCCACATGTTGAAATTCACTTCCCTACATAAAGAAGGAAGGATAGGACAGATTAAATCTATCCCACCAAGCCAGGACATTGGGCTGAAAGGTTGCTTTCAACCACACGGCTGCTACTCCAGTCCATGGGCTGAAACAGTGGCTTCAGCCCTTCTGAACCAAATATATGGGATAGATTCATATAATCATAGACTGAGTAGCTTTTCCAAACCCTAGTCCATGCAGATCTGGCACAGAGAACCCTTCAAAACACATGATACCAGGAGCTCCCTAGCTTGTTTCTGCAACAGGAAAAAAATTATCATAGAAGTTTTACTATTATCCAGTTGAAATTTCTCAACTAGATGAAACACTTTTCTCTATTAAGTACCATAAAATGTTAAGAACAACATGTAATTCTAAGTGAATTAAATAATATTGTTGCATGCTTGCTGAAAAGCAGCAGATTCAAGGGCCTTGCAGTTCGGTTTGAGCTTGGAAGAATAGAGATGGCTGGAAGAGGGAGTTTCCATTTTGTGGGAAATTCTGGGTTGTCGACGTTTTGTTTTGTTCCACCTGGGAATGAAACACTGACATCATGGAACTTCCAATGAAACAGTTTAAGTGCTGGCCAGTCCACTGAGTAGTTGAGCAGCTGAGAAACTTCCCAGCAGGCTGGGCAGCCAGGGAGCTGGCCAGGGCAGTTGGATGATCAGTTGGGCAGCTGGCAAGCCTGCCTTCCTAATTTCCATTGAAAGCTTTTAGGGAATTGACACGTTCCCTCAGATTGTTTGGATTCTATTTTCTGTAAGAAAACTGTTCCATCAGAAAAATTTTGACCAGCTCTATGGCGTAGAAATTGGTGAACACTACGGCCCTCTCCCTTCCAGCCCCAGCATGCCATTTAGTCTAGGGACTTATGGGAGCCTCTTAGAGCAGCCTGTGGTTGCCTTACACAATGCCTGTGCTGAGCGGGGATGGAGGGGGACAGAGAGGATTCTCCCCTAGCTGTCTCCAGAGTTTTTGCAGCACCTGTATGCTGCTGCCATAGGGCCAAACATTGCACCCTTATAATTAAATTGAGCAGGCCGAGATCCTTGGGTGCTATTGTTATAGGAAATATCCTGCCAATTTCTTTAATTGGTTCTGTAAATAGTAACTTTAAGTAGTACAATTGGTGGAATGGTAATACCCTATTTAAAAAAATAAATCTTTAAAAATATACATTTGTGCTCTCCTTAGCCGCTGGTAATAAAAACAAACAAACCAACAAAACCCCCAGCTATATGTGTTGAACAACTGTAAAAGCTGTGTGAGTGATCCTGAATCTGGACACCTGAAATAAAAAGTAGGTCCCAAATAACAAAATTAACAAAATGGTGTTGCAGAAAAGCAGTATTATGCACCATGGCTTTTGATTTTGATTTTGTACAGCCCATATACATAACAAAGTAGCTAAATATACTCACCAAATGATATTTCTAAGGATACTGCTCATTATTACTGTATAATAAGTGGAAGCACAAGTCAGCGTTAGCATCAAACAGATTGTTTGGGGTTGCAAAGATGGCAGCTGTCACAGCTTGACAGCTTTCTTGTTAGTGAATCAGTATTACTGACAGTCTTTTTGACTGAAAACCCTGTTCACTGACAGTGTGCTATAGCTGATAAACATATATATCTCGTGAAGAATGAGGCAAAACCATAAAAGGTTTAGAAGCTACTGCTCTACTTTAAAAATAAATGAAGTTTGCACAAGGTTTTTCACGTAAGCTGCAACAAATGTAACAGTTTATAGAAACAGACCAGTGTATGTTATTCCGATATTTAGTAGATACAGAAAAAAATAACAGTGGCAGCACTCCAGAACTTTCCCTTAAACAAACAGTACATTCACAAAAACAGTATTCAATCTCTAATAGCTTCAGTAGAAGTTTACAGAGAAATTTAGGAAAATATGCAATTTTTTTTGCATCTTTGCAACTCTGAGGGGGCATATGAGTCTCATCAACTCCTTTCAAACACAGTTTGGGGCAGATTTAATTTATTATGATATTCATAAAAAAGTAAGGCAAATAGTATGTATGAAAAAGAGCCAGGTTCACTCTGCTTGTATGTTCTACCCCTTCTATCCTGTGTATTTAGATTGCAAACGCTTTGGGACAGAGACTATGTGCTATTCTGTGTTTGTACTGGTCCTAGCTCAATAGGCCCTCATTCTTGGTTGGCCCCTAGGCACTACTATAATAAACATGATTAGTAATAATAATGAGGCGGATGCAGCCAGGTGCTCTGCAAATTTCCTCAAACAACTTGGACAATGTACAAAACATTATGATTTGGAACATGGCCACTACTACATTCTGGAGTCCTTTCAAACACATGTATGGCAAAAATGTGGGGATACATTTAGGACTTTCACAACCTGAATTGTGATAATGGTGCCATTTAACTGAAGCATACAGAGCACAGCAGTCTTTCTTTGGCTCTTGTTTACAAGATGTTCTGGATAAACAGATTCTATTTTCTCTCAGTGCTGCAGAACTTAACTGATAAAAATCCAATTGTTTGGATGCTAGGCGGCACAATGGGTTAAATGTATTGTCTTACATCTTTAGAGGACAATGTTCAAAACAAGGATTAGATCATAATTTATTAACATTTTCTGAAAATGTTTTTTTTTTAATTCCTTATGAAATGGATACAGCTGTGAATTTCTAGTTTGACATTTGGTATGAATATTTTGCACACCTTTAGTCAGAAACACTGAGCAATATTATTACGAGTATTCATTAGCAATGTTCAGAGGTGGTGATGACAGCAATAATCAGGATGTTGCACTTCAGGCCAGGTGAATTGGCAGAACTACTTGGGAAAGCTGGAATACCTGCCCATATTTTCATTCATTTAAGCCAATTTTACATATAAATCCAGCAGTTTTTAGTTTAGGTGTTAATATAATACCAAGCTAAACTATTTAGATACTGAGGCCTGGTCTACAGTGTATATATATGTATATGTGTGTGTGTGTGTGTGTGTGTGTGTGTGAGAGAGAGAGAGAGAGCTAAGTCGGTCTAAGTTATGCAACTTCAGCTACGAAAATAGCGTAGCTGAAGTCGACGTACTTAGAGCTACTTACTGCGGTGTTTTCACTGTGGTAGGTCGACTGCTGATGCTCCCCCGTCGACTCCGCCTATGCTTCTCGCTCTGGTGGAGTACCAGAGTCAATGGGAGAGGGCTCGGCGGTCGATTTATCGCGTCTTCACTAGACGTGATAAATCGACCACTGATAGATCGATAGCTCTGGAGGTAAGTGTAGACATGCCCTGAAACTATGCTACTTAGGGCTTGTCTACACAGGGAGTTAGTGTGGTGTAAATCGACAGCGTGCACTAACTTGCCACGTAGACAAGCTCTTAGACATTAGCAATACTGTCAAATAGAGCATCCAGAAAGGTAGTGAGCAAAGAAGTGTTTCAAGTCAACTATGTACAGTGCATTGTGAACTGATATATGTGGTGAATTACATTTTAATAATAATTTACAATCCAGAAATGGATGTTATCTTCTTACTCACATAGATACAGTAAGTGTTTAACATAAGCTAAAGTAGCATGTGCCAAAATGGTAATCATAGATTCATAGACTTTAAGGCCTGAAGGGATCATAATGATCATCTAGTCTAACCTCCTGGACATTGCAGGCCAAAGAACCTCACCCATCTTCCTGTAGTACACCCATAACGTCTGTCTGAAGTCCTCAAATCATGATTTAAAGACATCTTGCTCTCATTGTAAAGAAGTATCATTGTTCTGCTTTCTTATGGAGTAGTGTTAGCTGCTCCATAGTAAGGTTACAACTGAGTTTCTATTATAAGCCTAATTTTTGCTCCACACTACCAAAAAAAAAAAAAAAATCCACCACACTGGCCTCAAAATTAGTAGGTTAGATTTGAGACAGAAAATAGAAAATATGTAGAGAATCAGTTAAGTGATTCATGAGCAGAACCAATAATATTGATTTTCAAGAAGTCTTGGACCACTGATGAAGTTCCAGAAGACTGGAAGAAAGCTAGTGTTGTGCCAATACCCAGAAAGGTTAAATAGGACAACTGGAGTAATTATAGGCCTGTCAGCCTGACATTGATCCCTGGAAAATAATGGAACCGCTGATACAGGACTTGATTAATAAATAATTAAAGGAGCATAATATAACTAATGCCAATCAACATGGTTTATGAAAAATAGATCCCAGCAAACTATCTCAATATTTTTTGAGATTACAAATTTACTGGATAAAGATAATAGTGGTGATATACAATACTTAGACTTCTGCAATGCATTTGAAATGGTACCGCACAACATTTTGAATAAAAACCTAGTACAATATAAAATTAACATGGCACATGTTAAGTGGATTAAAAACTGGCTATCTGACAGGTCTCAACACGTAATTGTAAATAGGGACACATCACTTAGCAGGTGTGTTTCTAGTGGGGTTTTGCAGGGATCAGTTCTTTCTGATGCTATTAAACATTTTATGTTTTCTTCCAGTTCATTTATAAGAATCATCGCTGATAAAGTTTGCAGATGACACAAAGATTGGGAGCATGGAAAAGAATGACGAGGACAGGTCACTGATACAGAGTAATCTGGATCGATTGGAAAAGTGAGCACAAGCAAAAAATATTATTTTAAATGCAGCCAAATGTAAAGTTATGCGTCAAAAAACAAAGAATGTAGGACATACTACTTAAAGGATGAGGGACTTTATTCTCAGAAGAGGTGACTCTAAAAAAGACTTAGGGGTCAGGGTAGATAATCAGTTAAACATTAGCTCCCAGTATGTTGCTATAGCCAAAGAACTAATGCAATCCTTGTATGTATAAACAGGGGAATCTTGAGTAGGAGTAAGGAGGTTATATCTCCTCAGTATTTGGTACTGGTGCAACTGCTGCTGCTGCAGTTCTGGTCCATAATTCAAGAAGGACTTACTAAATTGGAGATAATTCAGAGAAGAGCCATGAAAATGATTAAAAGAATGGAAAATATGCCTTAAAATGATAGACTTAAGAAGCTCAATCTATTTAGCTAAACAAACAAAAGGTAAGGGGTGACTTGATCACAGTCTATAAGAACCTAACATGGGGAACAAAAAAATTGATAATAGGCTTTTCAGTCTAGCAAACAGGAGCCAATGGTTAGAAGTTGAAGCTAGAAATACTCAGACTGGAAAAAAGGTACACATTTTTCAGTAAGGGTAATTAACCATTGCAACAACTTACTAAAGTTTGTGTGGATTTTCCATCACTGGCAATTTTTAAATCACAATTGGATGTTTTTCTAAAATATATGTTCTAGTTCAAAAAGGAAGTAAATCCTATGGCCTATGTTATACAGGAAGTTAGAGTATCATCACAGTGTGGTTCTTTCTGGCCTTATAATATGAACACTAAACCAGAGACAATTCACCAATGTTCCAAAATCATTTTGTTGTTGTTGGCACTTTGCAGCATAAAAACAGAAAGCAGAAAAGAAATAATACATAGTTTACAATGCTCTCCAAACTCAAATCTAGGACCAAACACTTGGTTTATTCCAGTCCAATTTTAGAAGTTATTAAAATCTGATTTAATAACTTCACCAGGGAACCAGTGCTGTAATCAGCAAGCTTTAACAATATAATTGAAATCTACACCTACCACCAGAGATTGGGTCGAGTTCAAATGATGAACAGAGTCATTGGGACAAGAGTACAGGGTCTGTGAATACATGCCACACAGGAGCATTGCTTTGCAGATAAAAGGTACACAACACAGACTGCCATCACAAAACTGACTTGGACATTAGGGTGAAATCCTGTTTCCACTGAAATCAATATCAAAACTCCCACTGACTTCAATGGGGCCAAGATTCCATGCACCCTAGGAAGTTGACGGGCAGGCACCACATTGCTGTGTATCTCCCAGGGTCTTGCAAGAGTAGAATCTTTATCCTGAGGACCTACAGAGAGTCAACAGAGACACATAGTCACACTGTATATGTGCCTAGACTCTTATTTTCACCTTCACACTTTTGTGGGGCATAATACTAGCATGAACTGAAAAGTGTGGGACATTTATCTGAACCATGCCTGTCCATACCAATAGAGTTGAAAAATCTCTTCATAACTGTAGAAAAAAATCCCTAAATCCTATTAAAAAATTCTTGCACCCTCAAAATCCAGCATAGCAGTTTAACAGACTGCAATGTATTTGATATTTATGCATTAGGATTCAATTGTATTATTATTATATATACACAAGGCATTAAGTATATTTTCCCATTGATTGTGAATAAGTGAATGTTAGTATGATATTCTTCTAGTCCTCTAAAAAAAGGAAAAGATTGTTGCTGACCCAAAACATTGCTTGCAAAAAATATAGCTTCCATAGTGTCTTTCACTTTTTCCAAACTGTTAGTGATTTATTAGAGCCAGGTTTCAAACAGAGCTAAATTGATTTGGGAAAGTGTGTGCACCTGTATTTAAAACCCTGCAGGTGGATCTACTGTTTTGGTGCCTGCAATTGATGAGTCATAGATAATAGGGAAGGAAGCTCCAGGAAGGTAGTCCATGCCTTTGCAATGAGTGTCAGCATATTGTTTTTCATCATTATCAGAAGGGCTGCCTTGGGTGTTCAGATTATTTATTGTGGTCTGAATTCCTAAAATAAGATAAATTTGATCCCTAAGTGACATGAATTTCCTGGTTAGTTATATTGATTTTCTGACATTCAGATAATTTTGAATTTATCTGAAGTTTTTCCTTTTTGCGGGGAGTGGATTTTCTCATTCAAAGAAAATTTTATATCGCGTCAAGTTTTTCTGTTTTAAACTTTTTATGGTATTGAATGCTCTGGAAGGAAACAACCAACTGCAGAGGTCTTTGGACATTTCAAATGACTGCCAAATGCTAATAGCAAAAGTTTACTGGCTTCTACCACAACCTGGAGAAGAAAAGGAAACCCACAGCAATCTTCAAAGTTAGCCATCAAGGAAATGACCCAGAATGGAGAAGCCCAGAGGTACTTAATACTCAAATCTCTCTTTTATAATCATTTGAGGAAGTCTTTTATTGCCTGTATCAAGATCACATTGATGTTTTCTGTCTGAAGCATAATTTTGGGGAAGGCAGTTACATAATTTATTTAAAAAGATTTTAAATCCTTATTATTACTTATCTTACTTCTTGTGTAGAAAACAGTCTTGTCTTCACGTGGAGGGGGCAAAGCACAGTGTGTATTGTTGACATCCTGATCAACTTGTCCTGCTTGACTCTTGAACTGAAAACTATCCAGTCTCAACGACAATGCTAGTGTTATGACAAGCAGCTTCTCATCTTCCAGTGAAGGAGCAAAACTGCATCCTTGTCCTACTTGCTTTATGCAACTGATCAACTCAAGATCTCTGAGGAGGCAGAAGATGGCTTATTTGATGGGCTGTTGTCATACAATTTTAATTCCACTGTACCACTGGCATAGAACTCAGTAGGTGTAAGCAAGGTAGAGATTTTAAAGAGATATAGCTTTATCATTTTTTTCCTGTTCATAGATTATCTTGAATACTAATATGCTGTAACAGCTTTAGATATGTAATGGGACTGTTGCCCCCTTACTAACATTCAGTGGGGGTGTTTTGGTTGGCTAGCTCCCAGCACTAAAAGGGGAAGGGTCGATGGCAAATCAGGAGCCTGAGACTGACAGTCCCCAGGAACAATGGGGAGAGGCCAATGCTCCAGATCAGCCTGATTGACAGGGTGGGCAGGCTAATCAGAGAGTCAGGAGGCCGGAGGGTCCCGTCCTCTGTGTGAACTGGAATGGCCTGAGTCAGACAGAGTGGGGCCGAGCTAAGGAGAGAGCAGGGGCCCGAGCTAAGTTGCTGGAAGCAGAGCTGCAGCCCCAAAGCCAGAGCACAGCCCAGAGAGAGCAGAGCTGCCCTGGGAGCAGAGCTGCAGCAGCCAGAGCCAGAGGGGCCAGAGAAGCAGCCCAGGGAGCTGAAGGCAGAGCAGCAGCAGCAGCTGGGCTGAGGCAGGGTGGAGCTGGAGCTGGAGCCGGGGCTGGAGCCGTCCGGAGCTGGGTGCAGTGAGTAGTTGGAGAGAGTGAGGGGGACCCAGAGCAGTGGTCCCAGCACAGGGAGACGCCTCAGCCAAGAGACTCTGCAGGCCAGGCTTGGAGGGGGATCGTAACCCTGTCAGGGTGGGGGCAACGCTGGGAAAAAGGGTCCTGCCACCTAGAGCCTGAGAGCGTGTGGCCACTGCCAGAGCAAGTGTCCAACCCGCAGCGTCTCTGCAGCACAGCCAGGGCCTGAGAAGGAGCCTGGGATCTACAAGGAACAGACTGTGACCTGCCCTGACATTCCAGAGACACTGTTTGTGATGTTCCCGGCCACAGAGCAGGGTGATGTGTTTTCCTTTAATCTTTCCCATTTTTCCTTATTCTTTTTTAAAATTAATTGTTAATTAAACAACTTGTATTTGCTTTAAATTGTATGAAATGATCAGTGGGTCAGGGAGGTGCCCAGTGCAAAGAGAGAACCCCGGAGTGGGGACACCCTACCCCCTGTCCTGGGTGACCACAGCAGGATTGGGGGTCGAGCCCCCCAGGAATCTTGGGCCCAGCCTTGTCGGGGTTACGAGGACTCTGCCAGACAGGAGAGTGGAAGGGGAGTCCTCAAGGGCAGGGAGGCCTCTGGGTAAAGGAAGTGGGAGCGAGGACTCAGATCCTTTCGCTAGCCCACTTCACCGGGGTAGTGCAGAAGCCAGGAAAGTTCCCCACAATAGTGGGACCATTCCCCCTCTTACAGATACATCACCCTGCTCTATGCAGCCAATGTAAACTGATGTTGTGCTATGGGAGCTGAATACCATCTACATAAAGAAAACAATTTCTAATTGACTTTGTTGTGCCTTAACATGCACAACATCCTTTAGAAAGAAGCTGCAAATATCCAGGAGTTTGCGGAATTCAGAACAACAGAAAATCAATGTAAATTTAGGACCAAGATTGATCTTCAATCAGAGCCTTGCACCACATTGTTTCAGTCTGTCTTCTCAAATTTTAAACACATATCTGAAGGACGTAATTGATGAGCACTGTACTTGCAAATGAAGCATCTATCTCTCATCTATGGGAATAAATACATTTTCTCAGATCAACGCATTAGAACACCTGTTTATTTCTCAGATTATAGTATACAGTTCTTAAGTCATAGATATGGACAATCTTTCTTAGTCTAAACTTATTTATGACGGAAAACATGTTGGACAACTATATAACTACATGACATGATAACATCATGGTTCAAATCCTGTTCACCCAGCTCACACAAGTAGTCTCATCAATGACTTCACCCTTGTGAGTGAAATTATCAGGATTTGGTCTCATATCTTACAGAGAGGAAACTCTTTCCTCTGATTATATGGTGCATAACTGAAGTACCATCCAGCTTTAAAAACATGGGAAAATTTTAGATTAAAACAGAGCAGGAAGCCTTCCATGATCCATCCCCTACTTTGAGGTCATGGTTCTGTCCTACCTATTTTTACTGACAATTACTTAACTAATTTTATAAAATACTTTGGCTAGTAACTATTCTTATAACTGCCCTGTCTGTATGTATTAGCTTTAATGTGAAGTCAAAATTCTGTCTCGGTTGCTTTAGTGCTCTGGTCCCCTTTAGCTGAAGTGTATAATATTCTTGTATATTTGACATTACAAGTTAATTAACCATTATTTCTCTGTTCCCTTCTGCATAGTGTGTGTATGCTGCAGAAGACTTCTCTGTAATGTCCTTTCCATCCTTGCAATACAGATCTGGCTTCCTACATCTTTCTGAACAACCAAGAATTTCTAGTCCTCTTCTTCTGTAAAGTATCTGCTGTATCTTTTATATGAAGGCAGTGCATGGACGCTAATTTTCAAAATTTAGCTATATCTCTTTAATACAAATATCAGCCATTTGCAAGTTCTACCATCACACAGATCAAAAGATTTTTTTTTTTTAAAAGAGGCTTCCTTGACTCTAGATGATATTTAAACAAATAAAAGCACGTTGACAAAACATCTAAATATAGAACCTGTGGATTAGATAGAAAATTTTACTCCCTGGACAAAATTGTGAATTTGCATCAGATGTAAATTTACTGTTTGCCATTTGCTAAAGCTGCCTCTGGTTCTGCCAATAAATTTAAGATGAAGTATCCTTTCCCTACCATTCAAACATATAAGTGCAAAAAATCTGAGCACCACATTTCAGCACGTTTCTGAAGTTAGGGAAATATACTTTTCACCGTCTGAATGATATTTTTAAACATCTTTAACTTCATTAATTCAAAACTAGATTTCTGTAAAGAAAGCAAAACATGTTCCTTATTCAGGGATTACCAAGTATGGAGTTTTAAAATAAAATAGTTTTTGACTCATGTGCAAGACAGAATCTGCCAGATTTTTCACAACTGAAATCTGCTTTCTGTCCATGGTGAGATTACTCAGAAATGAAAAACAGACTTTTACTATGGTTTAAAAAAGCCCATACACACCACTGGAGAGACCCATACATTTCATCCTCAAAAGTAAAAATCTGAGAAAGTTGTAAACAACTGAAAAGAGAAGTTTTGGATGTAGTACCAACTGAACTACAAATACAAGGTCTTTTTAATATTTTCTGCAGTGCAGACACCAGTTCTTAATGCTTGTTTCCCCCCTTTCCTTACTAACATATTAGGTGGTAGTGCCAATCATTGCTGAACAGTTTGGTGTTCTTTTTTCCTGCCCAGTAAGCTCTCTTTTAAATTTTGTCAAAGCAAAGACTTTTTTGGAAGCAATTTGTAAAATTTATTCACAGAAAAAAACACTAACCATGAATATTTTGAAAAGTGAACATTAAGGAATAATTTTATTAGGCTATGTAATAAGTTTGAAAGCCAAAAGAAAATCTTAAGATTTCTAGTACCCCTTCTCTATCCCCTGGATTGAGTGCCATGCATCTGCATCTGGGCTGTGATGTCAAAGTGTCTTAAGACTGAACTTCCTTCCATTTAAATCAGGAGATTGCCCTCCCAGATTTCAGCCTAAACCCTACTGCATGGAATTCGCATTCCTTAGCATTTATAAGAAATTAAGTTTTTGCTGAGCAAATCCTAAACTTACAGAAAGTTGGACTGCCTCTGAAGATGCAGAACAGGTTTATAAAAAGTGATGGCTAAACTTTCTGAGCATGACACAACACTACTGAGTTTACTATCTTTGCTTTTACTACCAGTGGAACTACACCAGTGGCGATTTACAGGTCCATTTTTGCCGGAACAGACAAGGCCTACGTTTAGACCAAAGCCCAAAGAAAGGTTGTCCTGCTTCAAAATCCAATATCTCTAAATGGAGTAGGCTATTCTTAATTTAAAACCTAGTCCCTAACTTAAATTCCCTTATCCAAGTACTTCAGAGGTACGAAGAGTATGGCCAAAATTTCAGGGGTAATGCAAATTAAGTTAACAGATATGCCATAGTAGAAATGGTGTAAGTGATGGGTGTGACTGTGATGGGTTGGGTCACAGAGACCGCCCTTGGGACTGCCACCTGATGTGCTGAGACTACCTCTGAGCCTGTTTTTCCTACCAGCTTGGGACTTCAGTACCCTGTCTTGTTGAGCCAGACACGCTAGCCTGCTGCAAACATAGACCCAGGTCTGAACCACATCCCCCAAAAGCTGCAGCCCTAACTGAAAACAGCTTAAGAATTGTACCTGTCTCTAGCACCCAGACACCCAGCTCCCAATGGGGTCCAAACCCCAAATATATCTGTTTTACTCTGTATAAAGCGTATACAGGGTAAACTCATAAACTGTCCGCCCTCTATAACACTGATAGAGAGATTTGCACAGCTGTTTGCTCCCCCAGGCATTAATTACTTACTCTGGGTCAATTAATAAGCAAAAAGTGATTTTATTAAGTATAAAAAGTAGGATTTAAGTGGTTCCAAGTAATAACAGACAGAACAAAGTAAGGTACCAAGCAAAATAAAACAAAAACACGCAATTCTAAGCCTAATACAGTAGGAAACTGAATGCAGAGATGTTCCAATAAGCTTCTTTCACAGATTAGACTCCTTTCTAGTCTGGGCCCAATCCTTTCCCCTGGTACAGTCCTTGTTCCAGCTCAGGTGGTAGCTAGGGGATTCCTCATGACTGCAGCCTCCTTTGTTCTGTTCCACCCCCTTATATAGCTTTGGCACAAGGCGGGAATCTTTTGTCTCTCTGGGTCACCACCCCTCCTTCTAAATGGAACAGCCACAGGTTTTAGATGGATTCCAGTATCAGGTGACATGGTCACATGGCCTGTGAGACCCCAAGCCTTCATTTTTCCTGGCCTGACTCTCAGGAAGGCTTGCAAGTAAACATAGCCATCTACAGTCAATTGTCCCAGCTGATGGGAGCCATCAAGATTCCAAACCACCATTAATGGCCCACACTTTGCAGAATAGGACCTCAGAGTTATATTTCATATTTCTAGTTTCAGATACAAGAATGCTACATTCATACAAATAGAATGACCACACTCCATAGATTATAAGCTTTGTAATTATACCTTACAAGAGACCTTTTGCATGAAGCGTATTCCAGTTACATTATATTCACACTCATTAGCAGATTTTCATAAAATCATATGGAGTGCAATGTCACACTGACATGCTATGGAACAGTCCAGACCAGTGGGAGACTGTGTCACCCCTGCCCTGCAGCCTTGGGTACCTTACAGTGTCTTGCTGAAGTAGCTCCCACAAACAGCCTTCCAGAATGCAAGCCATGATTTGATGTGTAGAAGGAGATTTTCATTGATTTTAAGGCTGAATGTCAAACTGACTCAACTATGGAAAACACTGATATTTGCAGTGTGATAACACTAGTTGAAAGTGCAGATGTGTTGTCTGTGCCACAAGAACACAAAGAAGCATTTTTTAATAAGCCAGGGAAGACATACTTGCTAACTCATAAAATTATTATAGAAGGACCACAGCCACCTCCCAGCAGACTCTACAGGGCCAGTGGCAAAGTGCAGGAACAAATTCTTACAAAAATACAAAGCATGTTAGACTTAGGAGAATTAAAAAGTGTAACAGCTCTTGTGCATCACCTGTGGTCTTGGTCCCTAAGAAACACAACACTGTAAGGTTTTGTGTTGATTATAGAAAACTCAATGCTGTCACAGTACCAGATGTGTATTCCATGCCTAGAATTGATGATGTGCTGGATATTTTAAGCAAAGCTAAACATCTCGGCTCTTTTGATTTAACTAGAGGTTACTGGCAAATTCCTTTAGATAAGGATGCAGAGGAAAAAATCTGCTTTCATCACTGATATGTGACTGGAATGAGTTCACAATGTTACCATTTGAGTTAATTAATGCAGGAGCCACCTTTCAGAGGTTGGTCAACCAAGTGTTAAATGGTTTGCAGAGCTTTGCAAAGGCGAATGTGGATGACATCCCAGCATTTAGCAACACTTGGGCTGATCACAAAAAAACACTTAAAACTGTGCTGTCAAAGCTCAAAGAAGCAAACCTAACCATAAACGTCTCTAAGTGTAAAATTGGAGCAGCCAAAGTTCATTATTTGGGACACTGGATAGGGGGTGTTTAAATAGTCCCATATCCCTTAAAAGTGGAAGCGGAATATTGACCCCTTACGGGACAACAGACCTTTAATATCTGAGCTGCCAGGAGAGACCTGGACAGTGCAAAACACAAAATTTGGGGGGAAATTCAGGACTGGAAATGTGTTTGGGTCACCCTGCAGGTAGTAACCAAGGCTGCTGGAAGCCAGCGTGGGGCTAGTGTGTTGCCGACAGGCTGTTGGGATAAGAGTTGCTAGACCAGAGCTGTAACTATACACAGACACTCACACTGTGTCCTGCATGCTATTTGGCTGTTTGTGAGCAGTCCAGATTGGGAGCTACCACAGCAAACCACTGAGAGGCAACCAAGATTGCAGGGCAAGTGATGACACAACCCCTCTCTGGTCTGGATTGCACCCTGGAATATGAGAGTTTACTGCCTCTAGCACTACAAATACCCTTAGGAGCTGGTACCAAGGCAAATGCTAGAGACTGTTTTAGGATTCTAGAAAAGGTCTATGACTGTATCAGTTTAAGACTCAGTTTTCTGAAACTCATCAACATATTATAGAACAACCTTCTGTGTACCTGAGCATTACACGCATTAGCCCACGATATTCTTGAGTTTAAGGGAGTAAAAAAATACAGAATTAGATTCACATACAAGATCAGTTTTTACAAAGTTGTTGGCATGTATCATTGCTAATCATGCTCAAGCTCAACGGTGTTAATTCAGATGGCCAACTGAGAAACATTTTCTATACAGAATTCTTTTTGAAGTTAGCTCTATCAAGAAGGAGCATCCTAAATCAGAAAAGAAATGAGATCCAAGAGGAGACCCAGTGGGAAAGCGAGCCTTCAGCTGGTGAAGAGACTGGAAGGGACTTCTAGTTCTGGTGAGAGAGAATGTGAGATCGATTGGAAAGAGAAATATCTCTAAGCTGACCGCAATTGTCTCAATGGCAGTTACCTAAGCCAAGATCTGCTGTGCTCTACCCAGTTTAGAAGAGTATTTGACCCCTCAGAAGCCTAAGGAAACTGATAAGTGAGTGGTACCAGGGTCAAAAGAAGCGCTGATATGTTTCAAATGTGGACAGCAAGGGCATTTTTTACAAGACTCTGAGAACTCTCCTAAACCTAACAAGTGATCAACAGCTCTTCAGGGTGGAGTACACCCAAACTTATAGAGCCCTGCATGGATACAAAAATGTGGATCCGCATCAGCCAGGATCAACCCACGATCCGACCCATGATCCACTAGCCTTTACCTCTATCTGCACCCGCACCCACACCAGGAAGCTGTCTGGAGTGGGAAAAGGAAGCAGAGATGAGCGAGCGGGAGGCTTGCAGGGAAGAGGCAATGCGAGGGCAGGGACTGGAGGTAAGGGGCGGTGTGGGATCTCAAGGAGAAGGGGAAGTGTGGACGGCGAGTGGATGGTGGACGGCCTGGATTCTGACCTGCTGCCCAGCCCCAGCCACTGGCTGCTGGCCCCAAGCACGCTGAACCCCCCGGGCTGCCCAAGCCAGATGCCGTGGGACAGGTGCTGCCAAGAGACATGATGCCAGAGCCCAGCCGCTGCTGCTCATCATGTACCTGCTGCCCTGGGGGACAGATGGCCAGTATGGGGCCCAGGAGGCCCCGCAGGCCGCCCCAGGGCCCAGCTCAGAGCTCCCCCACCCCACGCGCATGGGCCTGCCCTCCCTGCGGGGACCCGGCCTGAGAGGACGGGGATGGGCTCCGAGGTCTTCTCACCCGCTCCTGCTCCCTACTTCTCCTCTGGCTCACTGACTTTCATCCCTTTGCTCCCTGAGCCATCAGCCAGGCGGCCCGGCTCCTTGGCACTTCATGGTCTCTCCATCCCTTGCCAGGCACCAACACTCTCCCTTTGCCCCTTTCTCTCCCTTCCCCTCTCGCTCTCCCTTTTCTCCCCTTCTCGCTGCTCCCAGCCCGGGTGGCAGACTTTTTACCCCTATTTAAAGTGCTCCGGGCTCTGTCAGAAATTGGATTCCCTTTTCCTGAATGTGTTTCCTGGCTTCATAGCCCCAGCGGGGGGGAAGTGGCTGTTGCTGCCGCAAAGGGGGCTGGGGACCGGGCTGCGCTTTATAATCTGCCCAGCAGGAGCTGGGAAGAGGCAAAGCGCCTCCAAAGCGGTTTGGGACTTGGCCGGGCACGGCTCAGCTTGGCTCTGCCCTGTGCAAACACGTCTCTGTCTCCGCTCCAGATCCATAGAGACCTGCGCGGTTGTATCTGCATCCCACTCACTATCTGCAAAAATGATGCGCGGATATGTAGCGGATTTGCAGGGCTCTCCAAATTTAAAGCCAAGAACCAGAGCTGCCTGCTGGAGTATTTGAAGAGGCCAACCAGAAAACAATCATGCAGCCAATGGAGTACAAATTAAATTTTAGAATAGGGTGATCAGATGTCCCAATTTTATAGGGACAGTCCCAATTTTTGGGTCTTTTTCTTATCTAGGCTCCTATTACCCCCCAGCCCCTGTCCCGATTTTTCACACTTGCTGTCTGGTCACCCTATTTTAGAATGATAATTCTGGAGATTAATCAGCAGCTTGAGCTAAAAGATTTACAAAGGTTCTGACTTGTGATGAGGACAGCATGCTGCAAAAGTTTCAAATTCCAAGTCCATGGCCCGGAAGATCAAGCACCAAGATTCTATTCCCATGGACAGGAAAGTTTTACAGTGATGCGATAAGTATATAGCACATGTGATTCTGGCATCAGGTCATAGACCAATTCAGGATGAGAAGATGGATGAGAAATGAGAGACCCATCTATATTTGCAAGAATGATTTCTCCTGTCCGATGGGGTTTTGTACAGGAAGGTCCAGAAGAAAAGAGAAGAGTTGGGACAGCTAGTGATTCCCTACAGTCAGAGACCGAGAATTAGAAGGAATCCATGATGAGATGGACCACATCGGAGTGGCAAGAACCTTAGAGCTGGCTAGAGATTGATTTTATTGGTCTCTAATGCCCTGAACCATAGACAAGAAAAATGTGAAACTGTGTTTTGTGAAAATACTATGCATGCACACTTTTTTGATTTGAATATCTTTTTCCGAACAGTTATTTCATGTCACAATTGCAATTCCATGTGGGTGGGGGAAGCAAACCATGAAAATGTGATATATATAGATCTCACTCAAGAAAAAAGTACAATACACTGAGAATATCAGCAACTCCTTTTCACTTCAGTGGGAGCTACAGATATGTGGTTTCATGTCTACAGGTGCTCATGATCAGGGTTATTTATTACACATACAACACATACTGGCTAAATTGGACTCAATTGCTTTTCCTGTAGGTTGTATTAGAAGTTACAGGAAGCAGAAAAAGTTGATACATTGTTATGACTAATGTTCTAATGTGCACCAGTGTCTAATAAAGTCTGCAGAACATCAGACGCAGATCTGTGAAGTAGCCTTTTGGAAGCTTTTATATATATTGTTCACTTTTGAGAAATTATTCTTTGTTGTATCAAAATTAAGCATTTTGTTAATGAAATCCAAGTGGGTGATTTGTAATTCTTTAATATGAAATGTGAATAGACTTGGAAAGACTGGATTTTTATTGGCAAATGTTAGCAAATATCAATTTCACTGTACACACACACACAAAATATTTTCATCAATAGCAGAAATTTACAAATAGGCAAAGTAAGAAAAATGCTGCTTGAGCGTTTGATTTAAGGATATTTACTTTTGTATATTTTGACATGTGATATTGTCAATTTGTGTTTTAATAGTTATAAAGCTTTAACTTTTTGAATCTCAGCATTTATGGACATTGAATAATGACTGTCTGGCTTCCAAATTGTCTGCTACTTCACCCCATAATTTTGCACAACTATGAACATTTAAATTGCTAAAAATGTTTAAAAATAAACATTGATTTTATGAGTCAAAATTATAAAGGATTAAAATTGAATTTTGCCAAGCCCTAATATGAAGAACAGTTCTAAAGTAACACACCTTCTAAAAGAGTAAGGACAGTGAGAAATGTCTAGACGGTAAAAGACACAACAAACACTACTGTATAATTTCTTCCACAGTAGTTTTAAGGTTACAGATATAATTAGGTTAGAGTGACTTGTACAGTATGTCTGATTTCAAAGTAAAATCAGAACATTATGGATAATATTATGCAAACTGCCATAGCAACAGTGAGGCAGACTTCTAAGACATGCTAATGAGTTAAGCTGTTCTGCAAAAACCTAAACTATCTACGAAAAACCAAAAATTTAAAATAAAATTCACACGAGCGATTAAGGGCCCTATCCCGTTCCTATGAAAAACAATGCAAATCTCTCATTGACTTCAAAAAAGTGGCAGCAGAATTAAATCCTTAGTGAACCATTATATCAGAAATAAAACAGAAAATTAAATGACAGTGTCTACATAGCTTTGTTTTCTTTAATTAACTTCTTAGCATTAGGGAAGCAAAACATTACATTGGATTTTACTGTGGTAAGAATCACAGTAGAGATGGAAAAGACTAATAGGTTGATGAAGATCATCCCCTGGGCATAATATTGTCTATTTTTTTCAATTTGCCTTTAAAAATAGTATAAAATGTACATAAGCAACAAATCAAATTGGAAATTATACACGTATAAATCAATTAAAACAGTCACTATGAGAGCTGATTGAATATTAGAATAATATTTATGTAAATTCTTGATCAAATCTTTAAATACATTCACTTTTATTGTGTTCATGTCCCCTGTGATTGTTTTTCTATGAATATTTAGCAAATCTCCTACTTGTCATGAAGAGGAAATGTTAAGCTTAAATATTCTAATATTTGGCAAGAGTGAATTCTGAATGACTTAAGTGAAAGTTCCAGCTGCTGATTAGTTGCATAAGGCATCCAATCAGAGAAGAGAAACAATATCACATGACTTATGCAACTAACAAACAGCACCAATTTGCTTAGCTTATACTGTGCAGGCTCCTCACATTGGAAGGCCCAACAGAGGAGGAGGTTGCAGTACTGAAAAGTAGTTGCAAACTCCCCTCTCTTATAAATGGGGAACAATAAGGGTCAGTGGAGTCATGAAGCTGGTAGACAGTTGCTGGCTGGGAAGTGGACATTTTCTGAAGATGTGCTAACTCAGAACATTCTCTTAAGCAACCAGTACCAGCAGAACTCCTTTGGAGCACTGGTCAAAAACTAAAGATAGCTATCCTCCCCCCATCCTCTAGGCAAAAGCCAGGGGAAAAGAGTAGGCAGCAGTTCCATCAGTTCCCTCTCTTACGTTAAATTCCTTTCGGGGATCAGGAGGTTAAATTGGTGCAGGGAAGTGTAATTTACACCACCCAGCACCAGTGAATCTAGCCCGTGGTCTGTAGCACAAGACTAGGGGTAGGTCTATACTTACCTCCGGGTCTGGCGGTAAGCAATCGATCTTCTGGGATCGATCCCGGAAGTGCTCGCCGTCGACGCCGGTACTCCTGCTCGGCGAGAGGAGTACGCGGCATCGATGGGGGAGCCTGCCTGCCGTGTCTGGACCCGCGGTAAGTTCGAACTAAGGTACTTCGACTTCAGCTACGTTATTCACGTAGCTGAAGTTGCGTATCTTAGTTTGAAGTGGGGGGTTAGTGTGGACCAGGCCTCTGAAGAGCTACATTTAAATTAACAATCTTATCCTTTATTTTCAGTTTAATAGCTGCATTTTCTTTTAGAAGGCTAGTTGACTCTTACTTGGTGAAATCCACATGGTCTAGCTTGAAGCAAACTGTTTATTTTACAGCTACAGCAGAACAGACCTTTAGTATAATTTACAAGGGGCAGCTAAAAAACAGAAATTCTGCAATGCAAGTCCATTTAAAAGTTCACATTTGCTATTCATTAATTTAGGGAATTGACAATTTTACATAAATTAAAATAAAAGCTTGCTTCACGGTGCATGTGTCTCATTCTTCATCTTCTTAGCATGACCTCAGTGCTTCTAGGGATTCCAGCATTTAGCAACTGCTTCTATTTTTTAAAGTGTTTCATTTAAAAAACAGACAAGAGTTAGTGAAGCTTCAGTAATGTATGTATAACTACAGACCAGCTTTCAGAATACATATTAAAATCTTGTTAATCCAAGATTCTAGTTATTCCAAAGGGGGCTCAAGATTATCATCTGTAAATCAGAATTTGCCTTATAAAATGTAATGGAAAATGCTAATAAGATTTACTGGTAAAGTGAAATTGGATTATATCTTATCTATTTTAGCTCAATTTGGAAATGTATTCCTTGCTTGGAAACTAACATCACCACACTACTTGATGCTAAGATCTCATTACACTTTCTTCACTGAGCACACGCAAAAAAGTCATGAATTCTGTGACCATCATTTCTAAAGCGAGCAGGAGAGATACACATATATTAAAGAGAAAAATAATTTATGCAATACACCACTGCAAAAAAAATGTTAAAGTTATAATATTTACAGTACAAGGGCAGACAGCAAACTGCTATTTGTGTCTGGATGGATGTAATCCAGCCTGGAAACTTTAGCATCAAAAACTAATTGAAACCACATAATTTTCTTGTACATATGTGGAAGACTGAGCAGCTACTATATGCAGTGAATATCCATATTCAAAAATATGCCTGTTTCCTATGCAGCATAGCTGTTCAGGGTTCACTGCAACCATATATTACAGGGCATAGTAAAAGACTGATTTATTCAACAACTACCGGATCTGCAGTAAATAGTGTAAACTTTTAATCAATAGGAAAATATTAACTACCGCTACTTCTTTGGACTATTTTATTTTTTTTTACATTAAACTGTTCATGAGAATCGTGATACTATATGGCCAAAGGTCTATATGTGTAGTGTTTTGGAGAAAACACACTAACGTCGTGATGCAAGAGGATATGCAAGGAGAACACAGAGACAGAATAAAGACCACTTGAACCTTAAGTCAACCTTAAGTCTTCAGCAGATCAGAAGAGCTTAGAAGGGAAAATGCAAAGCCAAATAGAGGATGCAAGAGGATGTGTTACTTCTAAAAAGAGCACGCACCTATTGTATTCCTTGTCCCAGAGAAAGCAAGTAAAAATTTTGTGAGATATAAAGGCTAAAATTGGGTCATTTGTCCCTAGAGTACTATTTGGTATTCTGGCCACACCCACAGAGTAAAGATCTGTTGAGGAGCTGAATCAGAAGGTAAATAATGCAGCCAAATTAAAAACCCACTAGAATTAGGTAGAAGATTGGCAGAACACATCATGTACCAGGAACACAGCCACAGCAGAGTATTAGGATGGGCAGATGAGCAGAATAGAAGTGGAGGTACTAGTGAGCCAACAAAGGAGGAATTTTATCAATAGGGTTAACAGAACCAGGCAGCCTCCAATAGCAAAAGTGGATTAGGAAAATTATTGTGTTTTTTTCCAGACACAAA
The DNA here is from genome assembly GCF_011386835.1 of Chrysemys picta bellii. Classification (NCBI taxonomy): domain Eukaryota; kingdom Metazoa; phylum Chordata; order Testudines; family Emydidae; genus Chrysemys; species Chrysemys picta. The sequence continues at coordinate 21,832,973 of NC_088798.1, forward strand.
CCCTTCCTTTACTGATAACTGCAGTATGCAGCTCCCTGCCCCCTCACACAAATATTTCCCTCTATTCCATCCCACCCTTCCACTCCCAGGTGTGCTGCTTAATGCTCATCTGGTTTTTAAAGACCTAAGCGATGCTACACCATCTTGAGTTACTCTATCATCAGATAATCATCGCTTTGTATGATATGGAGTTCACTACGTGTTCTGCTAGAGTCGCTGTTGGTTGCATTTTCCTGACTGCAAAATCAAGGTTTGCACATATACCCTTACCCATCTATCCATATTTATACCTACTTTAATTACAATTGTAAAATCAAGGCCACTGGGACAAAGTGCATACTGTTATGCTTCTGCCAATCTGAAGTAACACCATTGAAGCCAATGGAGTTACTCCCAAATTACTACAGTGTAACCTGACATCAGAGTCCAATCCAATATGTCCAAAGGCACTGGGGTGGTAAATGATAATATAATTTCCAGATCATGGAGCCAAGTGACTATGATCTTTTTGCCAGCTAGTCTCTCTCCTCTTATTAATACAGCAGTTTACTCAAAAAATTCTTTTCATCTAGTGGAAGAGGCAATAACGTTTATTCTCCAATATCAGACAGAACGTGGGGGCACAAGTGACACTACACTGGGATCTAAGGGCCAGGATTTGGACAGACAATATACTATACTGTATGAGGCTCTCGTGCCATACTGTATATGAGAATTTTTCAATAACAGAAAGGATACAAAGAAAAGGAAGGCAGGCTTTTGTCTTCATCTGTTCACTGTTCTAACAAAAGTGAATATTTTATTCAATGTATGTTTGGAGGGGAAAAAAGAAAAAAGGAGACTGAAGAACATGCCATTATGAACAATCCTAAACTGGCCTGGGGTGGGCAAGATGATCAGAAGGCTTTTCCATCTTTAATTTCTATGATTCTATTATTAAAAACCTTACAGATTTAATTTGCAAACTAATTTAATACACATTTAATGTAATTATTTTCACATACAAATAAAAAACTGGTCTTAATCATAGTGGTATTCAATCTCTAAGAGCTGAAGAGCCATTATGTCATTAAATGACTGCAGAAATCCACAAACCAATTACTGAAATGAAGACCTGACATTCCACTGTGTTGACTATGCATCTGAAACTCCATTTAAGGCTAGATTATAAACCAGGCTACCCAGCTAGATACGAATGCCTAGAGAAGTAATCCATGCGACCATGTGTAGTAAACCTCTCTGCGCAAGCATTGCACACTCAAAGGAATTGTGATGTTCTGCTCCCAGCTGCAGGCATCTCTGAGGCCAATATGAGAGCACAGGGAACAAATATAGGCAAATAAATGTCCTGCCCAGATTGTGATGCAGCTCTGAGTAGTATGGGGTGTGGAGATCTGAGCACTCCCTACAAAACTAGCCTAGGTGATGTACCTTATTCATCAGGCAGCCTTTTAAGCTGTTTAAGGAGCAGACAATGTTGGACATCTTCTTTTTGCTATTAGCTATACCCACGCATGGTTCAGTTCAGCATCTGATACTGCTGACAGAACTGATGCTGTGAGCTAGCATGAGGTGGAATGGTGATGCCCTTGCAACGGGCAGTGTGACCCAACTGGAACAACACCAGTGGGGTTATGTTACAAATCACCTCAGGATGCTGTTGTGGGTGGCTATTCAGCAATGTTCTGAGAATGTAAAAACACAGTTCGAAACTCGGCACTACTTCACAGGAATGTGACTAGCCATTCCCACATTTCTTGTAGGGAATGTGCTATGAAAGGTCACATGCAAAGACTACTCTGCTCTCTGGCTGGAACCACGGGTACACTGACCTACACAGTGCAATGACAGACATGTATTGTAATTTCACAATCTAGTCCTCCCATGACTGCTAGCAGGCAGGGTGTGCAATCCCTGTGTAAACCCGCCTGGTTGCTGAGACAGTTAGTGAGAAAGCCTCTCTTTATGAGAGGGGAAAAGGGTGGTTCTTCTAGCTGCTGGTGTGTAGGGCATGCTTTTGTAACATGCTCGTACAGTGTGCTTGGTCCACAGAAGATTACTACTATCAGCTAGTGGAGTTACTCTTTTACATTCAGTGCTAGAGGTCTGTGCTTTCTGGTTGTAAAATAGCTAAGGTTAAATTCATGGAGGGTTGTTGGACAATGCTGTCCAAGCATGGAGCTTTAAATCCTGTGGACCTCAAGAGAAGTTTCCCCAGAGAGGTGGAATATGTAACATGTTTTCACAGTATGTGTTGTGTCCCTAGCTAGTGGTTAGTTCACAGAGAGACTAACAATCTATTACTGCTACCAGGTTACTGCTTTAGCTCAAGAGGCACCGAGATCTGTGCTTTGTAGATGTACATGCTAGGTTCAAACCCTACTGTCAACCCATGCCAGTCACATGGGTTGTCACACTATCTCACTCCATGGACCTCATGCAGTGAACAGAACACAGATTAGGCCCATATAGTCAAAGTGAGCCTGATAGAAGGCACCTTGCAACTGCGAAGTATTTTTTACTCTTTGAATGGTAATTAGGTGATTACGGGCCAGATTCTCAGCCCTGGTTAAGTCATGGCACAAAGGGAATTTAAAGCTGCTATAAATGGGCAGCTGGAGATTCCTCTCTGTAGCGGACTCTCTCAGTGGTGTAAAGCTTGCACAGCTCTCCCCCTGCTGTGTATGAGGAATTCAGGAGCAGACACGGGAGCTGAGAGAAGATAAAATGGAGGTGTAAAAGGTGGGCTTAGAGGATTTTGTACTCTGATGCCTTTGGGCTGCTGGAACAATCCCTTATGCTATAGCTAGCATGACCCCCAGGTAGCCCCAGGACTCAGCTCACACTCAGAACAACTGAGAATTAAGTGCTTAGTATTTCAGTACTCTCTATCCAACTGTAATTTTACATTTAAAATTCAATGTGAATGAAATATACACAGCAGTTCGATCACTACAGGGTGCTTAAGCTTTTCTAATGCAAGCGAGTTTTATCTTGAAACGGTCCTGAATATAATAAGTCATTCTTCTGCCTAGTCAGACTGAATAAGTGTTTGTGCTATGGAACAGATGTTGGGAGTATTTCTGCATTTAGTTCAACTGGCTAGTGGACAAGTTACATACTGAGACATACAAAAACGTGTAACAATTAGCTGACTTTTACAAATTTTTCATATGCACAAGCTGTTTCATCTTGTACCTGAATCTTGGTTTTGCCATTTCTTCAAAAAAAATTGTTATCGAAGGCATAACATTCTCAGTGTGGGCCCTATGCAGACCCAAGAAGCCTATAGCAAATTTAATTGTAAGCAGGGTCTGAAGATTTCCTTTCCCCTTTAATAAAAGTTTTATTTTGTTATACAGGCCATGTCTACACTACAAAGTTAAGTCGACTTCATGTAAATCAGCATCGAGCCTCCGATTTAAGCAAGTCAATCTTGCATGTCCACACTACACTCGTCGTGTCGGCAGAGTGCATCCTCAGCAGCAGGACTTGCATTGACACACGGAGCACTGCACTGTGGGTAGCTATCCCACAGTGCACATAGCTGAGTAGAATTTTGGGTTGGGCTTGCAATGCCTTATGGGACCAAAACATTGACGTGGGTGGTTATGGGAACATGGCGCTAGCCTCCCATGATGCACTTATGTCCCTCCCTCCCTGAAATCAACAGCAAACAAACCAAGCCTTTCTTGCAAGCCTGGATCACACAGGCAGACACCATAGCACGAGAAGCCTGGACCCCGCCTAGCTGTACACTGTTGTTGTGAGCATTACAAACACCTCGTGCCTTATCCTGAAGTATTTACACAGCTGCCACAGGAGTCGCCACACGGAACAATGTGATGCCACGCAAGCATCCCCGCTGGAAGACACAGAGCGGAGCAATTCTCAGTTGTTGGCGACAGTCATGAATCACCTTCACATTGTTGAGCCCTGTTTCTGGGCCCAGGAAACAAGCACTGACTGGTGGGACCGCATTGTTATGCAGCTATGGATGACGAGCAGTGGCTGCAGAACTTTCGAATGCATAAGGCCACTTTCCAGGAACTGTGTGAAGAGCTTTCCCCAGCCCTGAAGCACAGCAATACTAAAATGAGAGCTGCTCTGACAGTGGAAAAGCAAGTGGTGATAGCTCTGTGGAAGCTTGCAACGCCAGACTGCTACCTGTCAGTGGGGCATCAGTTTGGAGTGGGTAAATCTACCATGAGATCTGTTGTGATCCAAGTTTGCAGGGCCATTAACAGACTTCTTCTAAGAAAGGTAGTGACTCTGGGCAACGTGACGACATAGTGGATGGTTTTGCTGCGATAGGGTTCCCTAACTGTGGTGGGGTGATAGACGGAACGCATATCCCTATCTTGGCACCCGACCACCTTGCCAAAGAGTACATAAGCCCAAAGGGGTACTTGTCAATGGTGTTGCAAGCTCTGATGGCTCACCAGGGCATCACTGTGACATCACTGACATCAACATAGGATGGTCAGGAAAGGTGCATGACACATGCACCTTTAGGAACAAAGTTTCAAGCTGGGACTTCCTTTCCAGACTGCAAAATAACCATTGGTGATGTTGAAATGCCAATCGTGATCCTGGGAGACCCAGCCTACCCCCTTGCTCTCATGGCTCATGAAGCCATACGCTAGCAGCCTGTACAGCAGTAAGGATCGGTCCAACCATAGGCTGACCAAGTGCAGAATGGTGGTGGAATGTGCCTTTGGACATTTAAAAGGTCACTGGCGTTGTTTGCTTACTAGGTTTGACCTCAGTGAAAGCAATATCCCCACTGTTATTGCTGCCTGCTGTGTGCACCATAATTTCTGTGAAATAAAGGGAGAAAAGTTTCTGCTGGGGTGGGGGCTTGAGGCAGACTGCTTGGCAGCCAATTTTGAGCAGCCAGACACCAGGGCAATAAGAAGAGCACATCGAGGGGCTCTGCGTCCCCGTGAGGTTTTGAAAACCAGTTTCAGCAACGACCCACAGTAATGTGACACTTATCTGTGTTGTTCCTTACCAAACTGTCCCCTCCATTGTATTTCTCCCCTGTAAACTCCAACCCCACCAACCACTGTGTGTTGAATGAATAAAGAGTTTTTCTCCTCAATGAATGAAGAGCCTTTTCTCCTCAATCTGCTTTATTATGCACACAAACACACAGAAACAGCAGAAAAAGGAAGATAACCTGGCGCAAAAAGGCTGATAACACCATGGGGGGAGAAACAAGGAAAGTTTGCTTACAGATACACTGCAATAACAATCAAAGGTGTGGGAATGGGCACCTTCTGGTCCTTGTACCCTCCCCTCGTGTTGAGTGCAAGCGATACCAAACTCCCCTCCCCCCCATCTATCCTCCTCACCCCCTGCTTCATAGGATGTTTGGGTGAGGAGGATGCAGAACTGTGTGGTGATGGCAGCAGGTTCAGCATAGGCTGCAGAAGGACTCTAGCATCCAGCTGCCTTTCTTGAATCTCAACCAGACGCCTCAACATGTCTGATTGCTCCTTCATAATCCACAGCATCTTTTCCTGCATGGCATGCTCTTGTTCCCTGCATGCTCTTCTGTCTTTCTTGTCCACTGTCCTTGTGCAGGTTCTTGGACAGTGTAATCCTCCATGTTCTGAGCTCCATCTTGTCACTCTCGGAGACACGCATTAACTCATTGAACATGTCCTCCCGAGTCTTTTTTCCCCGCCTTCTAATCTGGGAAAGTCACTGTCCCGGTGTGAAGGATGCGCCAACAGATAAGGTTTCAGCTGTAAGGAATGCAAAGCACAAGGGTAGCATTGACGGTGCATACATTGTTTCTGGTGCAAGGTTAATTTATTTAAATAAAAAAACACCCTTCAATACACTTCACTGCAAGCCACAACATAATGACAACAGCTGGCTATTACGAGAGTTGGTTTGCTGCTCCAGCCATGGTGGGTAAGGCCATGGGGCATGAGCAAGAAGTCTTGTGCTGCTGCTTTTGTGAAAACATCCTTGGGATCACAAGTTGTAACTTGAGAAAAGCCCCCTTTCCCCTAGCAACCTGGATGGTGCTTGAGGACAGGCACCAGTGTAAAGCCCCCCAAATAGTTTGTTTTTTTACAAAAGCAGCACCAGGCTGGGGGGGGGGGGAAGGGAGACAAACAGGAAGCTACCCCCCCCCCTTTCTCCCCCCCAATGCTGTTTGCAATACATGGTGATCACTTCCAACCACAACCACAGCATGTTTGGGAAAGCGTGGTTGTGTGGCCCAGATTTCACCAAATGTGGGGGGTGGATTACTTGTTGGCGGTTTAAGAGCTAGCATTGAAAACTTCCTCCCGTTTCCCCTAGGTGACCCTATGCGATATCACTCTCCTGAGGGTAACAGAGGTGGCAAGGGAGCAGATGCTGCAAGCGTCTGGCTACAGACCTGGTCTTTATGCTACAATGCTGTGTGCTGCAATGATGCCATCAGAGTTAATATTGGAGTGGCGTAGGAAAGTGTCCTACTGTGGTGGACAAAATAAGGCAGCCCTTCCCAGAAACCTTCTGCAAAGGATTGCAGTGTACCTCCATGAAAGCTTCCTAGAGATCACCATGGAGGATTCCTGGGCCATCCCCATGCACATAAACAGTCTTTTTTGGAGAGCACCCTCTGTGTAGCTGGAGTGGCCACCAATACTTTTTTGTTCAGATTAAACATAAAAAATAATAACATGTAATTTCTACAATTTGATTGGAAATGTGAACTCACCAGAGGTGCAGTCCCCGGCATTACGCTCCACTGCCAACTGGTCCTGTGAAGGGATGGACTCCAGGGTTAAAAACAGTTCTTGGCTGTCGGGGAGAATGGATCCTTCACTTGCCTGACTCACATTCTCCTCCTTCTCCTCCTCATCAACAGTGTCCCCCTTGTTGTTGCCTGAGGTCGCCCAGGACTCCTGGGAGGTATCCACGGAGCGTTCTAGGGTAGCGATAGGGTTGCTGCTGAGAATCGGATGCAGCTCCTCATAAAAGTAGCATGTCTGTGGGGCAGAACCAGAACAACTGTTTGCCTCCCTTGTCTTCTGGTGTAGCCATCTATGCCCCATGCAATATTGGCATGCATGTCAGCATTTCTTCTGTTGGACTGGAGCTCTGGCTGCACAAACTCTTCTCCCCACACAGCAATAAGATCCACCACTTCCTGTGTACTCCATGCTGGAGCATGTTTCTGGCCTTGAGACTTCATGATCAGCTGTGCTGATGAGCTCTCCATGCTGATCAAACAGAAAATGAAAATTCAAAAGTTTCCGGGGCTTTAACAGGGGAGCTGCTGTTTCCTGTGTATCTGACTGACATGCAGTAGATTTGAAAGTGCTCTCCAGAGAGGTCACAGTGGAGTACGGGACACCTCCTGGAGGCCAATTCATTAAAATTACACAACTCAATGTCTACATTATCCCCATGTCGACCCGTGGATGTCGAAGCAAGTACTATGCCTCTTGCAGAGGTGGAGTACAGAAGTCAACTTTATAGGGCACTTAAGTAGGCAGAAAGGACTCGGTAGTGTAGAGGCATACATTATTAGATCTACTTAACATGGATTATGTTTGTAGCATCGACCGGGCCTCAGTTCTTACAAGGGGAAAGTATTGCCTCTTAGAGGCGCCTAGGGATGTTGATTAGTTTTCTGAGATCACTGGGTGGGGGGCTCCAGCCAGTTCTGTTTGTACTGTTAAGAAAAATCCCTAGATATTGAACCCAGCCCTTGTTGTTGCTGTCTCCATGTGGCAGAAGGGTTATATTCTGGGGTGCTCCTCCAGGAATCTGGGTGAGTGCCCCTCCCAAGTACATCTTGAGAAAACCATTTCTCAAACCATTGATTTCAGAAATAAAAATCACGATTCAAAAGAATGTAACCATAAGAAAACAACCACCATAGAGTATGTTGGGCAGTGTTCTTTGCCTCAGTTTCTGACTAGCAAATGTCCCTTTAACACAACACTCTCTTTTTCTTCTGCAGCACCCCACTCACGGTTGGTTGTCCTGGGTTAGCAAAGATCCAGAGTTCATTGGTGTGTTCACATGGGCTCACCTAGCACCCCAAAAAGGGAGGGGCATATGAACAATGCCTCCACTGCTGCTGCTGCCTCTGCTACTGGAAACTATTGAAGCACTTTGAGGATTGCACCCTCAGCAAGTTTGCAGATGAACTAAACTGGGAGGAGTGATAGATATACTGGAAGGTAGGGATAGGATACAGAGGGACCTAGACAAATTGGAGGATTGGGCCAAAAGAAATCTGATGAGGTTCAACAAGGACAAGTGGAGAGTCCTGCACTTAGGGCAGAAGAATCCCATGCACTGCTACAGACTAGGGACTGAGTGGCTAGGCAGCAGTTATGCAGAAAAGGACCTAGGGGTTACAATGGACGAGAAGCTGGATATTAGTCAACAGTGTGCCCTTGTTGCAATGAAGGCTAATGGCATTTTTGGGCTGTATAAGTAGGAGCATTGCCAGTACATCGAGGGACACTCTATTCAGCATTGGTGAGGCTTCATCTGGAGTACTGTGTCCAGTTTTGGGCCCCACACTACAAGAAGGATGTGGAAAAATTGGAAAGAGTCCAGGGGAGGGCAACAAAAATGATTAGGGGGATGGAGCACATGACTTATGAGGAGAGACTGAGGGAACTGGGATTATTTATTTAGACTGCAGACGAGAAGAACGAGGGGGGATTTAATAGCTGCTTTCAACTACCTGAAGGGGGGTTCCAAAGAGGCTGGATCTAGACTGTTCTCAGTGGTGGCAGATGACAGAACAAGGAGCAATGGTCTCAAGTTGCAGTGGGGGAGGTTTAGGTTGGATATTAGGAAAATCTTTTTCACTGGGAGGGTGGTGAAGCACTGGAATGGGTTACCTAGGGAGGTGGTGGAATCTCCTTCCTTAAGGTTTTTAAGGTCAGGCTTGACAAAGCCATGGCTGGGATGATTTAGTTGGGGATTGGTCCTGCTTTGAGCAGGGGGTTGGACTAGATGACCTCCTGAGGTCCCTTCCAACCATGATATTCTATGGTTCACTGCTGCTGCTATCTCTGCTGCCACTTGCTGCTGTATGTTGCCGCTGTTTGCCAATGCTGTTGCCAGTGGTGGTTCGCTGCAACCACTGCTGCTACTTCGCTGACCTTGCGTTCTGAGGTTCCAGCACTTAGCACAACTCTTAGTAGTGATTTCAGCTCTTAGTTATTAGAACCTCTCTGCTGCTGCCTCAGTCTTTCACTGAAACACTGACGCCACACCAGGTCTAAGGTGTAACCCCTGGACTTGCTCCTCGCTGATTTCAGCTACACTAATCACTGAACAGAAACAAGGAGTCTCTATTGAGTCTTATGAGCCATGTCTTTAAACACTGGAAAGGGGAGGATCAAATACTGTCTAGGATTCTTTAGGCACATTCTAGAGCATCAGGTAGGAAAACCGGTCCCCATCCTCTGTCATTTTCACTGTGATTTGGCCTCCCATCCTGCTGCTTAGCAAGTGAGGTTCAGTAGGGTGACCCCCTCAATCAGGGCATGCGAAGTACAGTTCTGCTGTCCTTTAGTCATACAATAAGGATAACAACATTTCATTACCCGTGTATTCAATACCAAAGTGAATTGTAACACAACATCGGCCAAAATTGATCACTTTGGCAATGCAGTTTTCTCTGCTGAACACCTCGGCAGACTAGGTGTGTCCATGCAAATACAGTCTGCTCCTGAAGTCTTTTCCCTCAGTTCATTACTAGATGTCAGGGGCGAGCTCATTCAGACCCCGCCTACATAAGCAAATGCTGACTAAAGAAGAGGGACAAGGTCCAACTGGCATGCCAACTGCTGAAGCTAACATTCTGTAACTGCAAGATACCTTTGTACCGCAGGGTCTTCCCATCACATTAAAAAACAAAAACAAAATAAATCAAAACACACACACACACTTCACGGGAAGCATATGTAAAAAAACTGACAAAACTTCATTAGCCAAAATTAAACAACAGAGTCCCTTCTCAAACTAGCAATATACTCTCCCAAACAAAAACTCTCATGTACACAAACATGCCACACACTCAGACAAAAAACATGAGTGAATAGATTAGTCGTACACTGTGTCCTGTACATCAGCAGTTTTGGGCTTGAATTAGGGCTGCCAATTTGGGTTGGACTTATTCCTGGAAATTTCATCACATGACATAATCTTTAATTAAAGATTAATCTTTAATTCCTTGGATAGCTCAGCAGGGAGAGAGTTCCAGACTGAAGAATACCCTCCCTCAACCTGGGGAGCCAGACATTTCCCTCATACCCTGTCCCTAACTTCTCCAATACAACAATAGCAGGAGGGATAGCAAAAGGTTCCCCTGCACTTTCCATTTCTTCATCCTAGAAAATCACAAGAGGCCAGGTAGCTCTGAAGATCACCTTCTTTCCCCTCTAACCCAGAAAGGGAGTGAGACAATAGGAGAAGAAAGGAGAAATAATAGGATGCTAGGAGAGGAAGACATGGGGAGTCCTGAGGTAAGGGAGACAGATGTGGCTGAGTGGTTCAGAGGGAAAGGGGGAGAAGGATAGGGAACGGGCCATAGGAGACTGAGAGATTCTGATTCCTGTGAGGAGAATAGAAAGACTGTCTTCGAACCAGGGAAGACAGGTGTGACGGGTTGGATCACAGAAACCCCCTTGGGAGCTGCCACCTGATGTACCAAGACTACCCCTGCTTCTGTTTTCCCTGCCAGCTCAGGACTCCAGCACCCTGTCTTGCTGAGCAAGACACTCCAATCTGCTCCAACATAGACCCAGGGTCGGAATAACTTGCTCCAAAGCTGCAAGTTTATCTGAAAACAGCTCACAGAAGTGTACTTGTCTTTAGCACTCAGATGCCCAACTCCCAATGGGGTCTAAACCCAAATAAATCCATTTTACCCTGTATAAAGCTTATGCAGAGTAAACTCATAAATTGTTTGTCCTCTATAACACTGATAGAGAGATATGCACAGTTGTTTGCTCCCCCAGGTATTAATGCATACTCTGAGTTAATTAATAAGGAAAAAAGTGATTTTATTACATACAGAAAATAGGATTTAAGTGGTTCCAAGTAATAACAGACAGAACAAAGTAAGTCACCAAGCAAAATAAAATAAAATGCACAAATCTATGTCTAATCAAACTGAACACAGATAATCTCACCCTCAGCGATGCTTCAGTAAGTTTTTTCTCAGACTGGACACCTTCCAGGCCTAGGCACAATTCTTTCCCCTGGTACAGCTCTTGTTCCAGCTCAGGTGATAGCTAGGATTCTTCATGATGGCTCCTCTCTTTGTTCTCTTCCACCCCTTTATATATCTTTTGCATAAGGCAGGAACCCTTTGTCCCTCTGGGTTTCCACCCCCCCTCACTGGAAAAGCACCAGGTTAAAGATGGATTCCAGGTCAGGTGACATGATCACATGTCACTGCAAGACTTCATTACCCACTTGCCAGCACACATAGATACAAGAAGACTCACAGGTAAACACAGCCATCTGCAGACAATGGTCCTGGTTAATGGGAGTCATCAACATTCCAAACCACTATTAATGGCCCACACTTTGCATAATTACAATAGGCCCTCCAAGTTATATTTCATATTTCTAGTTTTAGATACAAGAGAGGTACATTTATAAAAATAGGATGATCACACTCAGTAGATTATCAGCTTTGTAATGATACCTTACAAGAGACCTTTTGCAGGAAGCATATTCCAGTTACATTATATTCACTTATGTTTTTATAAAACTATTCCAGTTACATTCTATTCATTTCTTATTATGTTTTTATAAAACCATATAGACTGCACAACGTCACAACAGGCTCACAATGTAATTTGCACTCAGGGGTTCAAAGACTCTTTTACTGGAAGGTCCCCAAAATCCTATTATCTAGCTGTGGAAGGGGCTAAAAATGAATTTGCTGTCTCTCTTTCAAGTCCTATGTTCAAGATTTGCCTTCAGTATATGTGCCTTTGGTGATGTCAGAGGGCTGCCTTGACATAACAGGCTGTTTGGAGGCATGGCAGGGGCATGCCTAGTAGACCCACAAGTCAAAATCCTCTGCAGGGGGCACACAGGCACTGTGGATGGAACTGCAGTGTGAAGGCTGAAACAACAGCCGTGAAGTGACTCTAGTGATGCTCTGCAGCTTGGGTCAATTTAACTGCCAAACTTCTACAGAGACCACTTGCATAAAGCTGAGCACAGAGGTCAGGATCTAGTCCTAAAATCTGGTTATATAAATATCCCAACTGAAGTTTGGCACATACTCAGGGCCGGCTCCAGGCACCAGCCGAGCAAGCTCGTGCTTGGGGCGGCAGATTCCAAGGGGCGGCATTCTGGCCGCCCTTTTTTTTTCCTTTTTCTTTTTGGTTTGCTGCTCCGGCCGTCCTGTAGGGGGCAGCGGCGCGGAGGAGGGGAGCGCCCTGCAGCAAGCTCGGCAGGGCAGCCCGCATCCTTCCCTCCCAGCTGACCGGAGCGGCGTAGAGCCCTCCCAGCATGCAGCGCAGCGGGAGGGGCCGCATTGTTAGCGCCCTGCTGAAGCCCTGGCTGCCCCCTTTCTCTCTCTCCCTCCCTCCCTCCCCCCCCCCACTAGACTGGGCGTGCACTCTGCTGCACGTCTGCAGCACAGGGAGTCCCCCTGCACCCTGGCTCTGGCTGCCCTGCAGTTTTTATTTTTTTTCTGCTTTACCACTCTGGCCGCCCTACAGGTGTTGTGTGTGTGCGCGCGCGTGCTTTTCTGCTCCGGCCGCCCCGCAGGTGTTTTTTTTTGGGGGGGGGGGCTTCTCCACTCCAGCCCCCCCGCAGTTTTGTTTTGTTTGTTTGTTTTTTTGCTTGGGGCGGCAAAAAAGCCAAAGCCGGTCCTGCTCATACTGCAGGTTCTCAGCGCTGACATTAATTTTCTTCTAAATTACTTGAAACAGGAGAAAATCAATTTGGCTGCTTTCTGGAAAAATTAAGACAGATACTTGATTGTTCCAGAAGTTTTATTTCATTTTTCTCTAGCAAAAAAAGGTTCATGCAGAAATAAAAATTGCCAGCATTTAATCCTAGACACAATTAGTTTGTAGCCATAAATAAAAATTACATTTATATTTTTATATATTTATATTTAAAAGTAGCTAAAGTGTAAAGTAATATTTGAATAATTCATTATTAAGGAAGTGTATATGTGACTAAGAATTAGACTGGAGAAGCTATTAGGGCTCTCAGTATAAGGAATGATGTACTTGATAAGGCTATAACCCCCATCAAGTTGCAAAGTCAAACTGGAGGCATTTGTGTCACTGAGCTCCATGACAGAATAACAGTTTACAGGGATTAAAGTATTTATTACTGAGCACCTCGCTAAAACAACTCTTTCAGCCTCCCCAGTTCCCTCTTCTGTACCTCAGCTTCCTCCTTCCCTCTAGGTGCAAAATTCTGCCTTTACCTGAGCGGCTCTTGAAGAGGAGGTGGAAGAAAGAGGAGAGCTGTGAGAAATCAAAGTTTATTTGGCAAAAATGCCACCCTGAAGCTGCTGGCGAGGATGGCTGAGAGGGCACTGCTACAATGCTGCCAGGTACTATTAACAAGGAGAAAGTGTGAATGTGACTAACAGTGACTGCTGCATAGGCACAAGGGGTCTTGGGGCTGGAGATGCCTCTTAACCAGCAGAAAATGTCCCCTTGGGTACATGGGATGTAGGGCAGTGCACCTGCTGAGTATACACCTTGGTGCTCACTTAACTCTGTAAAACATTCTGGGACACAGGTTGCATGAAAGTCACTCCACAAAATAAGGGCCCCAGTCTACAAACCTTTATGGATGTGAAGCTAATTAGACTACTGTAATGATAAAGGACCAATATTGTAAGGATTTGCAGTTGTACTGTAATACACTATATTACAACAAAACATTGAAGAATAACAATGCTGTACTCTTACATGTATAAAACTATTATAGATATCCATAAAACTAACACTAATTTTAGATTTTTAAAACAATTATTTTTACTTTCCAAAATTTGGGGTGCATTCAGCAAAATGTTCATGGAAACGAGGGACACAGGAAACTCAAAGTACAGACTCAGTGTTAGCTTCCTGAAGCAGTTCTGCTCATATTATAGTTTTACCAATGTAAACCTGATCTGCAACGTTTCTATGTATTTCAACCCTGGACCTCTCTGAGGCAGAGAGATTGCCAATTATGGTCAATTACGCCAAACCCTCTGGTGATTTAGGGACATGTAAAAAAACCTACTAAGGTGCTGATTCTGCTTCCCTTACTCACTGACATCATTGTAAGTACTAATCCATGTGATTAAGTGAGGCAGAATCTTGACTTTAATGGTAAGAATAAAACAATCAACTAAGCCTCTACGGGTAAAAGGCAACTGCATTGATCTACTACATCCCAGCACATAGTGGCCTACAGCCATACCATTTCATAAAATAAACAAGGTCAGGCCTGGTCAGTGTTCTGATAGGATATCTCCAAGGAAAACCCTAGTAATGCATTTAGTAGTGTAAGCAATTCTGCCAGCCATACTCCTCTCTCTGAATCATTACAGAACTAATTTCATAGCATGGTGCTAAAAGCACTGCACTGTTAGAGACACTAACGTTTGAAGGAGACACAAACCAAAGTCCTTGCAACTTGTAATTATTTAAGATCCCAAGGCAATTTTCAAGAGAAGAGACGTGTTAATCCTGGTGATCTGGCCAAATTACAATCTCAGTCATTGCATGTAGCCTACCTAAAATTTCCCTTGTAGTTTCACCTGAAGAATTTATTCTCATTTCCTCCCCTTAAAGTTACATAGTTTTACTAGCATATAATTAGTGTAATATTTAAAATCAAAAGAGTAGTGTAACTGCTCTAAACTAATAGGAGAGAGCTCTCCTGTTGACTTAATTACTTCAGCCCCCACAAGTAGTAGTAGATATTTTGGCAGGAAAAGTTCTCCCTCTGACATACCGCTGTCCACACTGGCATTTAAATCAGCATAAGGTATGTTGCTCAAGGGGGTGGCTAATTCACATCCTTGAGTGACATAACTTATGTTGACTTAAACTGTAAAGTATCAAAGCCTTGACAAAAAAGCCCATGTAAGGACCAACTTGATAGACTATAAAGTAATCTAACAGCCAGTCTTATGCACTTCCACGGATATCGGACATCTCCACTAAGATGTTAATGAAATAACTGCATTCTAGCAGAGCTTCTCATGTACTGTATTTGTACTGGGGTTATAACATAATAAGACCTGCTATTTAATAGACTTCCACTGAGATAGACCAGTTTAAATGATCTCTTCTTCCTACATTACTGTACAACTGCACAAAATTAAACCACAGAACACTGTGGCAAAAGAACTCTGAGAAAAGAATATAGCCTTCAATGTACAAATACAGGGATTCCAGTCCCATTAGTAATAATGAGAATTACACAGTTCAATCTCAATCTTACACAGTTTGAAAAAATATCACCACCCAAGAGTCTGACTTATGTCCACAAAAGCAAGAAATGTGAAATGTCAACCATTACCATCCTCCATTATGCAGAAGGGTTGGAGGACACATAGAACATTTCAACCTTTATTCCACAATGTCTCCCTTTTGTGGGACTAACTCATACCGTGAGTGTCCAGGATGTTTCGCTACTTTAATAGTAAAAGGCTACTATTTCAGCAGCTTGTTGCCACTATCCTACACTAGGCTGTTTTCTTCTCAGCTGTTTTTTTCCCTCTCCACTGGATTTAGTGATTAAAAAGTAATAGGACTTACAGTTTACTGTGACTTTTACTTTTTTCACATCTGGGACTGAGGCATCATTTTCTGCACTGCATTCATATTCCCCAGCCTGGTCTCTTGTAATTCCATAGATGTCCAGATATTGTCCATTTTCAAATGGTTTTGCTGAAATGAAAAGAGAGCGAGAGAGAATAACTTAGAGAAAGTTTAACAGGAGGTGCCTGAAGCATCATTCAGGTATAACAACAAACTCATGATTTTCTTCTGGATATTGCTGACAAAATTATTCCAAATAAAACTGGTCAATTATTATAGCCTTTGTTCTCCTACGTACAGAAAACAATTCTAAGGAAAGAGAAAGTTTAACAAGTGATACTTTAACAACTACTTCCAAGGAAGGGGTATACACATGTTCTTTATAATTGATTAGAGTTCCCTAATCTCAACATACGTCAGATAAACTCAACTGCAAAATGAGCATAGATCTAACAACCTTCTAGCACTGTAGATGAAATTCACCAATATGGTTCCATATATATTGACTTTTATAAAATATAACATGCTGCTTTGACTGGGAAACTGACACATTTTATATATTTTTAATGGGAAAAAATCATTTTGACTAAAGCTTCTGAATCAAAATATTTTATTAACGTAGACATCCATTATATTCTAGCTCATCCAGAAATCTGTATACACTATCGTATATGCCTGCTTTCAAAAATCAAGAACTAGAACAAATAAAAAGATAACCGAGCAATGGAATAGCCAATATCTCTCTACTGAGGAGTGTTTATATTGTGCTAAATTCTTTATTCAATCTTCCTTCAGGCAAAACCCCTTTGATCCCTGTGAAAAACGGATTTATTAAGAGCTAAGTCAAAACTGAGCAAAGACATCTGGGTCGGCCCATTACATAGTAAGCAAAAATGGTATCATAATTAACAGTAATGGCCACATATTTATTTGATACAAAATAAGTTCAGAAAACAACTCAGATATGCGTATACATCACTTGTTGTGGAAGCAGTTATGAATGAATTATTTATTCTGAAGAAGGACAGTTTATGTCTCAAAGGACGAACTGGCTGTCAGGAAGCATGGGTCAGCTGACAGTACTGCTGCAGACCTAAGTTGTGACCTTGAGCAAGTTGCCACAACTCTCTGAACCTCAATTTTCCCAACACTGCACAGAAGTGTTTCCAGGTTTATTGTAAGAACTTTGAGATCCTTAGAAGGAAAGTTCATTTTACTGTCCTTTGAATAATTCTCAATAGACTAAAGAACAAATAAAATACCTTTAAATTCTGCACAAAGTTATAAACATTCACAACAGAACATAAAATAAATTGAAAACCATTAATGAAACCTTACTAAAATGCACAACAGTGGTTATAATAAATCATACCTTGGAATATACATGTTTAAAAAGGGGGAAGAATTGCTGGAAGTTGCTATCCACACTATGAAACACAGATAAGATTTGGTCAACTGTTAAGAACCTTGCAAACAATGTACAGAGCAATGGTAAAATCTTCAAATAGTTAGTTGTGTTAGAAATTCACTCCATGTAGAGGATGAGTACAAGGCCTGTTCATTGCTTAAGTTCCACTTAACCCTTATTTTGAGGATGTAATTGGTATATAGGCCTCATGCAGGTTCTCTACACAGGAGTTTTTATACTTATCAAGCTATCACTAACAGGTCCCAGTTACTCCAACTCTTTCACAGGAGAAAAAAACACAGAAAACACCAGTTCCAAAAAGTAGGAATGATAAAACTGCAGTGGAAAAAATATGAATTGAACTGAACAGTGATAAAATCTAGTGAAATAACGCTGCTCTACAGCCAAAATGCTTCTGAAATAAATGTAGTCAAACTTTACTAATTCTGGGTCACTGAGAACGAAAATGATGCTTAAAATTTTTGATTGGCTCTAGTTTTCAAGATATGCTATTGGGTCAGTATATACGACCCTTGACTTGGGAATGGCGGAGGATAAGTGAGGGAAGGGATCTCAATTTAAACCAGAAATGACTAAAATACTTCTTTGACTGGATCTATGAATAAATCTATGACTGGGTTTGGACAGTACTTGCTTTTTAGGCAAAACAATGAATGATGCAATCTGAAGCTGGTATTGCGTCATACATGATATGAATTGCATCCTGTTATTCCTAGAAGTCATGGATGATGCAATCATAACGAAGCTTACATCAGTCTGCTGAACAAATTGCCCTATATCAGCTCTAGAAATCATACAGTGTCGTGCTCTCTTATTTGTCAGTGTTTGATTTTGCAAAGGGACACATTTCTGTTTAGCCAAAGTGAGCAGAGATGCCTCGTACTTGTGTGAACAGTGCAGATAACTTCTGCTATGTTTGTGGTGAAGTGACTTTTGCATCACAAAAGTGCAGTATAACCACTATGGTTAAGAAAGCCTTTATTTTGGCTGCAAAATTGGAGATCAGGACAAGAGGTGGGCCCCACACATATGCTGCAACACTTGTGCAACAAATCTTCGCCAGTGGTTGAACAGGAAAAGGAAATCTATGCCTTTTGCAGTGACAATCATTTGGAGAGAGCCAACAGATCATACCAGCAATTGTTACTTCTGCAGGGTGCCTCCAGTTGGGAAAGGTGTGTCAAAGAAGAAAAAGTGGACTGTGCATTATCCAAACATTCCATCAGCTATACGCCCAGTACCCCACGGAGAAGGACTGCCGGTTCCTGATGCACCAGAATCATTCTCACTTGAGTCAGACGAGGAAGAGGAAGAGGATGAAACTTCTGGTCCTGAACCATCAATGTCACAGGACCCACATTTTCTCCCACCCTCCTCCTCTGAAACACACCTCATAACACAAGGTGAACTGAATGACCTTGTCAGGGATTTGGAACTACCCAAGAGTAAGGCAGAGCTGTTGGGCTCCAGACTACAGCAGAGGAATCTCCTGGCAGGTGATGTTAGGGTTTCCATGTTCCATGACCGTCAAAAGGATCTTATTCCATTCTTCTTCATGGAAGGTGATCTTGTAGCCTGCAACAACATCGATGGTGTGATGGCAGCCCTCAACATCGTTCACGATCCAGATGAGTGGATTGATTCATCGAAGATGAGTCTTACAGCTGTTTTACTGCATAATGACAATGTTTTGCCATCAATTACAGTTGGTCATGCAGTCCATATGAAGGAAACCTATGACAACATGAAACAACTTTTGAGGTGCATAAACTATGACCAATATCAGTGGCAGCTTTGTGGCGATTTGAAGGTTGTTGCTCTCTTGCTTGGTCTGCAAACTGGATACACAAAGTACTGCTGTTTTCTCTGCGAATGGGATAGTCGTGCAAGAGATTCCCACTACATCATGAAAGACTGGCCACTCTGACAGTCATTGGAGCCTGGGAGGAAAAGTGTTCAGCATCCATTCACCACTTGTTGAATCAAGGAAGATTTTGTTACCACCCTTACACATCAAGCTGGGTCTGATGAAGAACTTTGTCAAGGCCATTGACAAAACACAAGCAGCTTTCAAGTACCTCCGTGGAAAATTTCCAAGGTTAAGTGAAGCTAAGATAAAGGAAGGTGTCTTTGTTGGTCCTCAGATTCGTGAATTTCTTCGAGATGATGCATTTGACCATGCACTGTGTGGCAAGGAAAAGACGGCATGGAAAGCCTTCCAGTTAGTGGCAATACATTTTCTCGGAAACAACAAGGCAGACAACTACAGGTTGTTGGTGGAAAACCTCCTCAAGGCATACAAAAGCCTTGGTTGCAACATGTAACTAAAGATACATTTTTTGCACTCTCATCTAGATTTTTTTCCACCCAACTGCGGAGCAGTGAGCGACGAGCACGGCGAGCGATTTCACAAGGACATTGCAACAATGGAGAAACGCTATCAGGGCAAATGGAGCCCATCAATGCTTGCAGACTATTGCTGGACAGTGACAGGAGCTGCTCCATTTAATGAATACAAGAGACAAGCCAAGAAGCGCCGAGTAGACACTGAATAGGACTAAACTATGTACAGAACAGTTTTTTGCTTTTTGTTTCATAATAAATTTTATTTATATAACCCTTTTGCTGATTTTTAAAGTGTTACATAAACAGGACAGGTGAAATATTATCATGTAAAGCAACCATAAACACATGAAAAGACCTAGGTTTACAATTTATGATTAAAACTCTACTATCTACACAATATACATAGACCTAAAATGTAAAAACTTAAATATCTTAGAAACAGTAGCCAATCAGTTGTTTTAATTGTCATCTTTGAATTCAGCGCATCAAAATACATAATAAATAGCACATTTTATCTCTGAAGCAGACGACTTCTCAAAAATTGTAGACCAGTGTAATTTACAGGATACAGTAAATTGCACCAGGATGGTTTTTCCCCATATTGTTCATAAGAGATAAATTATGAAAAGTAATCTTCCACAAAAGAACCAGCTGTTACTCGTCATATGGTTTGCTGCTGTTATGTGCTACTGTTGCCAGGTTGAATCAATTTATTGGAAAATTTTATTTAATATCACTATGAACAGAAACATATGTTGTTGTTCTGTACTGCATAAAACATATATTTGCTTGTATGTACTATCACCTACTTGAATGTGCTGTACGGTGTATGCTGTTGAGGCACTGTATGAGAACACTGTATCACAGACAATAATTTTGGCTTAAGAAAACTATTTCAGTGAATAAACCAAGGAACACTTTGCAGATTAATCTTTCAAAGTGCATACATTTGGCATATAAGGTTGCATTTCAGAAATTGATTGTAAAATCTTATTGTGGCTTGTGGTGGAGTACGAAATCCACAGGTGACAGGGCTGCATCACAGACTCTCTATGGATTCTATTCCAGTTTAGTGGCTGGAGGAGCAGCCACAGCTCCTTTATGTCCTCTCTGTGGGCTCTGGGGTAATTGGATCTAGATAGTTAAGCATATATTAGCTTCTCTTCCCACAAGGGACAGACTGGCTCTCTGTAAAAGGGGTGATGCGAGTGCTTTATGCAGGTTCTCTGTGTTTAGAAGAATTTTACCCTGTATTAGAGAAGTGAAAGTAGAAGACATGTCATATGGGATAACCTCATCCAACCCAAACAATCAGCAATCCACATAGACACAGCAGGATATCAATAACCAACACCACACTGTGAACAGACACCCCCGTCAGCGCCTCCAAACCCAGGCTGATAAGCACTCCTGGTAATCATACGTCACACAGAGTTCACTGGAGTAATGTATAAAAATATGTTTACGATTGTTTCTTCCTTTATTTCCAGTGCAACACAGTGCAACAGCAGCTAGATGGAGGCCCACCTCTGCTCCCTGGTCAGCCTTTTATACAGCTTGTTTTCTTTCCCTGGGTTCTCCAGTTGGTGAGCTAATGACCTCCTTAGCTCATCAGGCTCTCTACAGATGTAAGTGATTCATTCTACCCTTCCAAACTCAATCAAGCTACTTAACTCCTTCCTATTCTAACTGCACTCGGTGTCCTGGGTGATCTAAGGGTACGTCTACACAGCGTTAAAAGGCCTGAGGCGCAGCCGCAGTTAGCCTGGGTCAGCTGACTCAGGCTCACAGGGGTTGAGCTGAGGGGCTAAAAATTGCCGTGTAGACATTCAGGCTCAGGCTGGATCCCAAGCTTTCAGACCCTCTACCCTTGCAGGATAGCCACGTTCAGCAATTCCTCTCCACTTTTAAGCAATTTTTCAGCCCCAGAGCCTGAGTCAGCTGACCCGGGCCCAAAACAGGTTTGTAATCCCTGTGTAGACATATCCTAAGTGACCAGGGTGCTGGCCTGCAAAGGGCTCTATTTGTAACTGCTTACAGCACTCTGTCACCCTCACAAAAAGAGAAGGATACACAATCCACCCTCACTCCTCTTTGCGGGAAGTTACATCATAAAAGATTTAAAATGTGATAATGTATCTCCTACAGAGGACTGTTCACAATCCTAATCCTTAGCTCTAGGAGCACTTAAAGCAAGAACTGAGTGACAGGGAAGAAAAAAGTTTCAATGGGATCAGAGGTGTACGTTACAAAATATTATGGGAAGCACTGGGTACAAAATCCAAAAAGGGTTCAGTTAAAGGCTTCCAGCTTCCCAGGAACTTATGGAATTTATTCAGCTACACAGAGGAGACCCTATCAAATTTCACATCTCAGAGGGCAATGCTCTAGTGAATCATATATGGAATGTTAGTATTTTTCTATTCATCCAAAAGGATCTACTCCAGTTTGTGAAAGACTCTTTATTTTCCCAAGTTTGTATGATAATCCAGCATCTAAAAGCACATTGTATAGAGGCCACTCGCTTTTTGTTTAAACATCATGTTGCAACATGAAGGAAATCAACTGACAAAAGCTGGGTGAGTATTATTCCAATTTTACAAAGGAAACTGAGATACAGAGAGGTGAAGTGACTTGCTCACAGTTACAAAGCAAGTAAGTGGTGGATATGGGAACAGAAATCAAAGCTGAAATCCTTGTCTCACTGACATTAGTGGAGTTTTTCTAATGATGTCAGTGGGATCAGGATTTCAACCCAAGTGTCTTGATCATCTACTCTAACCACTAGACCACACTGCTTCCCTGGAAATAACTTTCCATACACTCTACCCGTGCATACTAAAAATAATCACACTACTCAGTTTGGGTAAGTCATCCCACCTTGTAATTATCTACACAAAAGTAGGCTAAGTCTGTGATAGCTAAATTTATGAGATAACAATTACATGGGAGGCTGTCAATAGGAAAGCACACAATTTGTTTATAACACTGAGAAAACAATGCATAAAACACTACAAAAGTATACAATACTGTATGTTAAAAATCCTTTTAAAATTATGAGATTAAAAACTCTCCAACCTAAATTTCTCTGGGGATTGGATCAATCATGAAATTTGGAGACAGGTTTTGTCTAATCTTGGGGGTAATTAATGCCTTTTTCAATTCTGATTTCCAACATCCATTTGGAAAGAAGACAATAAATGAAGTGTAGTGTCTTGCAAATCCATAAAATAGATATTCAGGATTAGACTCACTGGCCACTAACTAGCACTCCTCACTAGAAACCTAAGGTTGTTTTATTAAATCCATAAACATAAGGAAATTCCCCAACTTCCTCTCTCCTATCTCTAGCCTTCTTAACCATTGCTTGATTGTAACTGCGCTTGAGGCATTTACTTTGCAATCTGAATGTGATAATACTTGGCCTCAGCAGAGGTCAATATCACTGCCACTCTATATTGACAGAAGTGACAGGTTTATGTATTCGGCACAACTCCGCTACCACACAAACAACATTAGTTCCCAGATCTGGTAAGCAGTCATCAGTCCAGTTGAAAATTATCAACAGAAACAATATCTGCAGGGAAAGTGAATGTGTAAATAAGTATTGACAAAAGACTGCTTCTTGGTACTGTTAGGGAGAAAGGGTGCTGAATAACAAATTGCTACTGCTCTACCTCATCACAACTACTATGTAGAAAACTTGGGTTAGGGTTGCATGGTACCCATGTGGAAGACGGCTGCCTAGTCCCAGACCTCCTCACTCCCGCCTATTAATTAATCTCTAATAATTACTTTCCTTATAAACTGGCAATACGTTTCTGACATAAAAGTTTAAATTAAACCCCTGGATAAACTTGAAACTGTTGAATATGAATTCCAATGAAAAATGAGAGGCAACGAAAGACCTAAGTTTGAATCACCTAAGCAGCTTACGGGAGAGTTTGCAAGGCTACAGCAGAACCTAGCCCAGACATTACAACACTGAAAAATTCCTCACAGGCTGACTAGATTCAACCTCAAAAGATATTCATGGACTCTCTAAACATGTAAAATCCTGAATGTCTCACTTGGAAAATAAGCTAAAAAAACCTGCTATTGAAACTTCCTCCTTCAAGGTTAGATTAGACAAACGGGAAGAAAAACAAGATGACTTATAAAACAGATCTTGAAGAAAGAACCTTCATCTCTGGGGCATTGCTGAGGGTCTAGAGGAGAAGGATATTATCAGCTTTCTTCAGAAGCTGATCCCTGACATACTTAAATTGGACCCCCCCAGATTCCTCCATTAGACATTGAAAGAGCTCATTGAATACCTGGTGATAGAAGGCAGGAGGCTAAGCCCAGACCCATCATTTTCAAACTGCTGAAGTTCAACGTTAAAGTAATGTTAATGAATGTTGTCAGAAAAACTGAAACCACAAAATTTCTCCTTTTCCTCACTTCTCAGCTGAACTTAACAAAAAGAGGGCTGCATTCAATGGCATAATGCATATTCTGAGGGGGACCAATGTCAGACATAGCATCAAGTACCCATCCATCTTCACTATGGATTTAGAAGACTCCAGAGGGCATTTGGCAAAACCTCCTCTGAAGCTTGGCAGATACTTCAGAGACTGAGACTGAGGCCAGGTTTGACCATCATAAAAGCATACCTCAACAAGTTTAAAAATCAGTTTGTTTTCCTACGATTCTATGTAGATATGGTAATATTCACTTACATAATCTTCCCACTCCTAGAAGATAACCAGCTAGGTTGAACTTTTCTTTGATCTCCTTTGGGACTAGGGTGACCAGACAGCAAGTGTGAAAAATCGGGACGGGGTGGGGGGGGGGTAATAGGCTTCTATATAAGAAAAAGCCTCAAATATTGGGACTGTCCCTATAAAATCGGGACATCTGGTCACCCTATTTGGGACTGAGCAATAACAACAACTGAATAGCACTGCAATGCATAAAGCAACAGTTTAACACTAAACTGGGATTTACAGCACCATCTACTGACTGAAGGATTATCTGCACTTAGCTTCACAATTTATACTGCTAGCTAGACAGAATCTCTTGAAGAGCTCTGCCTCTGATGGGTCATGTTATGGTAAGCACACATCCCTTGGAACAGTAAATATTTCTGACATGTAAAGTAAAGTATAACCTAAACCTTAAATAGCATTAGTTATTCAATTTGTGCAGGGCATTTGACATACTATGAACATGAATTTTTTATATTGTTGTATTTTTCATATTTAGATTTGGTACTAGTTTATATTTGATTTACCAAATCAACTATAAATTTACAAGTGATGAGTCTGTGTATATCTACATATGTTTATGTATGTATACATAAAAATTTCTGTAGGTAGAAATATATTATACATGTTTTTGAATACCCAATGGTATTTACGGGGTAATATTTGACTTCAAATATATTTGCATGTAGAAATGTTTAAACTATTAGTAGATAATACAGGGAAGGGAAGAGCAGATGGAACTGAAGCCATCAGGATCTGAACATGCCCACACTGGCTTGTCTGTTAATTTTTTGTGTTCTGTTACAAATATACTTTGGAAAACACATGATATTATTTAACTATAGATCTTTTTGTATACCTGACTCCCTTAAAGGATCATCTGAAGGCATAAATTCATTCAAAACTAATCAGTATCTAATATGTATAATTCAGACCATATCCTAGAGATTTTACAATATCAATGGGGAAATATGTATCTTTAGAATAAGGTTATATGTCTTAATATACAATTTAAAACTTTGCATTAATTTTCTTGGAGTATGTTCCTGGAATATGAGGGGACTTAATCAACCTTCCAAAAGAACTAAAATCCTGAAACACCTCAGATCAAAAAAGTTCCAAGTAGCTTTATTGTAGGAAACTCATTTAGCATAAATAGATGTCAAAGGAATCAAGATGATGTAGGTAGGTGTTGAGTTTCATCCATCATTAAATTCTAAGAGCAGAGGCACATACATCTTATTTCATAAAAGAATAACTTCTTAATATATACAGTCTTGGTCTGATCCTGAGGGAAGATACATTCTTTCTGAAGGCTGTTTCAACTTAAACAAGTTAATTCTAGGAAGCATTTACAAAGCAAGTGGAGGTAATTCTGAATTTTTCAAAGACATTGCAGACATTCTTTCTAATAAAAAAAAAAGACATTCCTGCATTACCGAGAGGCAATTGGAATACTATAGTAGACAGATATCTGGACAAATCCAATTACTTGAGACCAATCTCTCAAAGCACAATAGGCCAATCCTCATTACAGTAGAACCTCCGAGTTACAAATGCCTTGGGAATGGAGGTTGTTCGTAACTCTGAAATGTTCATAGCTCTGAACAAAATGTTTTGGTTATTCTTTCAAAAGTTTACAACTGAACATTGACTCAACAGCTTCAAAACTTCACTATGCAGAAGAAAATGCTGCTTTTAACCATCTTAATTTAAATGAAACAATCACAGAAACAGTTTCCTTACCTTGTCAATATTTTTTTTAAACTTTCCCTTTTTTTTTTAGTAGTTTACATTTAACACAGTACTGTACTGTGTTTGTTTCTGCTCCCCCCCCCCCCACCGTCCCGGCTGCTGCCTGATTGTGTACTTCCAGTTCTAAATGAGGTATGTGGTTGACTGGTCAGTTCATAACTCTGAGGTTCTACTATATTAATGAATGAATTTGATTTAAAATATATATGAAGACTGAAACACCGCAAGAAGCATGACTATACATATTTCTCTACAGTACATTTATCTTACTCCAGAACTGACTTTTTTCTTGTGTCTTCAGAACTAATTCCAGGATGCCTAGAAGCAGCTACTGATAATATATCAATTTCAGATCATGCTCCCATTATATTTACCTTAGAAACTGGTTACACGTCATTAAAATCTTCAAGGTGGAAGCTGAACACATTGTTACCAAAAGATGCAAAGTTTTGTCTCATAGTCAATTCAATCATCTCTAACTCCACACACACACACACACACACACACACACACACACACAGCACTCAGTTACCTCAGATATCATCTTCTGGGAAGCTCTGAGAGCTACTGTAAGGGTGAATGCATAAAGCATGCCTCCCAAAAGAAGAATGAAAGACTCAATACTAGACTCTCTGGACAAGGAAATAGATGAGTTGCAGAGAATGCACATAACTGACCAAAATAATGAAAACATCCTATGTTCTCTATTTAATGACAAATATAAATATGATGAATGCTTATCCAGCCATGTTGAATTTGCACTCAACAGGATCTAAGAAAGATATTATGAATGGGGAGATAAAGCACGTAAACTTCTTGCCCAGAGACTTAAGACTTAAGGCCCATGACAGCATTTCTTCCTTATTACATGAAGATGGAGGTGGGGAGCGCCATCCTTAAACCAGTAGATATAAATAATCAATTTAAACAATTCAATAAAGATTGATATAAATCAGACAATCAATTTGACTCTAATAAATTTGACCCTTTCATTGAAGGCCTGCCTTTTAATACCCTATCTTCAGAACAGGTGTTGTTCATGGACAAAGCAATCACAACACAAGAGATCAATCAGACTATACAAATATGAATTCTGGCAAGGTCCCTAGGATGGCTGGCTTTCCAGCAAATTTCTACAGAACATTTTATAATCAGCGATCTAATATTCTTTCAAAGGTCTTCACTGTAACATTCCAAAAAGGAACCATGTCTCATCACATGAGAACTGATTTAATTACTTTAATATTAAAGAAGAATAAAGAGTGTTGCAACTGTGGCAACTTTCACCCAGTATCGATATTGAACACAGATTGCAAAATAATTGCAAAAATTTTAGTGACATGACTGAACACCATTATCCCATCAATTATACACACAGATCAGGTTGGTTTCATTAAAGGAACATCGGGTTCTGAAAATCACTCACTTGACCCAGCAAGCTCAGATGTCAGATGCAGAGAAGCCTTTGATAGGGTTGAAAGGCCTTATCTAATGGCTGTCCTAACAAATGGATTTGGACCAATATTCCTGAATGGGGTCAGTGTATTATACAACTCTCACATTGTTTATTATCAGCTAAAACAATTATTTCTCCATTTCAGCTAGAAAGAGGGATACAACGGGGTTTTCCCCTCTTGCCCCTCCTTTTTAATGTTTCTCTTGAACCACTGGCAATGTACATTCAGCACTAGCCACTGAAGGTTTGACTTTAAACAGGAAAGAATACAAAATCAGTTTAGATGCTGATGACATTTTTATACTATTGAAGAACCCATCCTCATGAATCACATCATTATTGAATGTAGTTGATATTTTTGGAAAGATCTTGGGTTTTCACTTTAACTGGAATAAGTCACAAGCAATGGATATAGCCAAAAGACCAGATCCTTCTCAGGTTCAGCATTTTCCACTTCAAATATGCAAGGAAATAACTTATTTAGGAAATTTGTCCTAATATTCCCAATATTGTTTCTATAAATATGGGTTCTATATTAAAAGAAATTTCCAAGGATGTATATAGATGGCATCTCCTCCCTCTATCCATACTGGGGAGAATAGAAATAGCCAAAACGAATATCTGCCCCAGATTAATTTATATCATTAACCGATTACTTTTCCAGGTCTCTTTCTTGTTTTTTGCTTGAATAAATAGGCTTACCATGCAATTCATGTGGGATAAAGAATAGTCTTGCTTGTCACACAAGATCATTAAAAAATCTGGAGCAACTAGAGCAGGGTTGGCAACGTTTGGCACACGGCTCACCAGGGTAAGCACCCTGGCGGGCCGGGCCAGTTTATTTACCTGTTGACACGGCAGGTTCGGCCGATCACGGCTCCCAGTGGCCGCGGTTCGCCATCCCGGGCCAATGGGGGCGGAGGGAAGCCGTGGCCAGCACATCCCTCACCCGCGCCACTTCCCGCCGCCCCCATTGGCCCGGGACGCTGATCCGTGGCCAGTGGGGGCTGCGATTGGCCGAACCTGCTGTGTCAGCAGATAAATAAACTGGCCCGGCCCGCCAGGGTGCTTACCGTTGCCGATCCCTGAACTAGAGGTTACATGGGGTTGCCAGATTTGCATTTATATTAATCTAGCATCCCAAATGTGTCCCGTACAGTAGCTCTGTATTCACACCAGCCTGGTTTGATATTGAAAATAGCTTAGCTATGCCATATATAAAAGAATAAAGGAATCAAATAACTTAAAAGGCTCCCCCTACCCTTACGGGAAAATTCAATATTCGCATCTACATGAGGCATCCTGTAAAACATTAAGATGATTACAGCATCTGATCTTACTAATTCTCTTCTTGTATGACTATGGGATAACCTGTGCCTCACAATCAAGGCCAACTCCACACTTAAGACAATTTGGATAGAAAAAGGATTATATTACAAGATGATAGACTGGCCTTCTTTGATTACATATTGAACAAATATCAGCTACCACTGTCTCACAGTTCCTTCTTTCAACAGCTATGCTCAAGGATTCATCTAAGAATAGGGGACAACTGCTTTGTTTCAATGTTCTCATCTCTAGGGGAACATGTTAAGAAATATGGAAACAAAAGTCTCTTTGTATGAATTACTTATCAGTGCCTTTATGCTTTCTATTGCCCCCTAATTCTCAATCTCAACAAAAAAACAAAAACAAAAAACAAAAAAAAAAGAAAGGGAAAAATTATCACAACAGAAAGCTGGGAGGATATCTGGCTTAATGTGAAAGATACTTCAAGTTCCTTATCCTTGTGATTCTTCCAGAACAAGATACTAAACAGGTACTACTGGACTACGGAACATTTGTTTAAGGTTAGATTGGTAACTCACATGGAGATGCAAACAGCCACGTGACAACCTTTCACACATCCTCTATATCTGTCAAAAATGCATGTATTTTGGAACGCCATATTCAATGCCCTCTCAAAAACTTTAAGTGTTGCTTTCTTTCCTTCTCCAAGCTTGTGTATTTTAGGGGTACTGAACGAGTTGGTATTACCAGTTAGCACTCAGAAATGGATTGCATTAAGTATGTTAGTGGCCAAAAAGAGTTATTTTGAGAAAATGGAAATCTGCAATTTCTCCCTCATACACAGATTAGTTTAGGGAGCTCTCTGCTACTGCATTAATAGAAAAAATTACACTGTGTAATAGAAATGCTTGGAAAAAATATGAGGGGCCTGGTCACACATTAAACTATTACATACTTTTGCAAGTTAGTATATATTAGTCCCTGATACTCAAAGGTTATATTCTCACTTATTTACCTATGTAGTCACTTTAATAATGGATGCCCTGCATGACGCCTACAGGTTTAGGGGTGGTTTTTTGTTTGTTTTGCATGTTTTATAAATGATGAATAATGAATGTCGAATTTCGTTATTTATATGATATTTCCATCTTGCACATGCATTTTTATGCTTTGTTTTGTTATGTGTTTATATTTTACATAAAAACAAAAAAAGTTCTTTTTTAAAAGAAAACTTGGACATGCTTATTTGATTCTTATTAGAGGGGTGTACCAGTAGTGCAATTGTTAAGTGTCTGTCAGCACTTCCTTTGTAAATCCATTATGTACATGTGGGGACGCTATACTGACCTATTAAAATTCCCTGGTACAACTACCTTTTCAGAACATTAGCAATCATGTAACAGCAGATTTTTGTAACTGAAAATAACTGGAGAAAAAGTTCAGAGCTACACAGGCTATACCACTAATCCTTAAAAAATAGATTACAGGTCCTAAATCATAGATTCTTCGTATCTTTTATACAGTATAAAGGAGTTGTCCTAATGAGGATTCACTGAAAGATACTGTCTGCTTTATGTGGACACACAGTAAAAGGTAGGCTGGTTCAGTGGCTAAAGCAGAGGATTAGGGATCAGGAAATCTGGGCTGTATTCCTGGTTTGGCCACAATCTTCCTGTGTGACAGACTAAATCACTTAATCCTAAATTTTAAAAAGTCATCTCTAATTTTGTGTGCTCAATTTTGCACATTTATTGCTTTATTTTCAAATGTGATGGGTGTCCAGTGTTTGCCAACCAAAGTTAGAGAGCACTTTTGAAAATATGCCTCTTAGCCTCTCTGTGCCTCAGTTTAATCCCTTGTAAAATGGAAATGTAATCTGAGGAGTTGCAAGTTATGATTAACGTATGCAAAGTCCTCTGAACTCCTTGGATGGAAGGTGCTATAGAAGTACAAAATATTATCACACATAATTGCAGAAAATATTAGAGGAATTACATATGCTTCACCAAAGGTAAAAGGACTACTTTAAGTCCTAACTTCATTATGTCCCATCATTTTCTTCCAAGAATGCAACAGAGTCAGCATGCAAACTGCGATGTGCTTTCGCTTCACTGTGTCTCAGAGAAAGGCACTGGGATATGATTCAAGGCCACTGAAGAGGAAACTTGCAGCATACTCAAAATTCCCACTGTTAAGTTTTCATTATTTAAATGAATCAGAACACAGATATTGGCAAAATGGTCAGATTCAAAACCATTATGTATGCTCTTTGGAGTTGCAGGTGCTTGATATCTTTGAAAATAAAGCCTACATTTGAGGCACCCTTACTGAGAGAACACTTTTGAAAATAAGTTCCTAAGTGAGCTGATTAATGAATCAACAATGTGCCCTTGTAGCCAAGAAGGCTAATGGCATATTGGGCTGCATTGGGAAGAGCATTGCCAGCAGATCGAGGGAAATTATTATTCCCCTCTATTCGGCACTGATGAGGCCTCATCTGGAATACTGTGTCCAGTTTTGGCCCTCCCACTAGAGAAAGGATGTAGACAAATTGGAGAGAGTCCAGCGGAGGGCAATAAAATTATTAGGGGGCTGGGGCACATGACTTATGAGGAGAGGCTGAGGGAACTGGGCTTGTTTAGTCTGCAGAAAAGAAGAGTGAGGGGGGATTTGATAGCAGCCTTCAACTACCTGAAGGGGGGTTCCAAAAAGGATGGAGCTTTGCTGTTCTCAGTGGTGGCAGATGACAGAACAAGGAGCAATGGTCTCAAGTTGCAGTGCGGGAGATCTAGGTTGGATATTAGGAAAAACTATTTCACTATGAGTGTGGTGAAGCACTAGAATGGGTTACCTAGGGAGGTGGTGGAATCTCCTTCCTTGAGGTTTTAAAAGCCTGGCTTGACAAAGCCCTGGCTGGTATGATTTAGTTGATGTTGGTCCTGCTTTGAGCAAGGGGTTGGACTAGATGACCTCCTGAGGTCTCTTCCAACCCTAATATTCTATGATTCTATGTCACATATGAAGTTTGAGGTAATATATGTCATTATCACGTATATAGTTTATGGTAATATAGTCACAGTACATCATTATAACTCATTTGCTTACACATTTTGAAAATAGGAAAATGAATTTCATCATTCTTTGAAAAGCCAGACATATATGCATGTATATACAACATTTTCTCATGAATCCAGGAATTTGTATTAATTTTGTCCCTAATGTCTATTACATTTTATCTTCAATATCAAAAACATCTTGTTTTGCATCTGGAGAATTCCAACAACCATCCAATAGAAGAAAAGATTTTATATATATACGCACATCTACCCGTGAGCAGAGACAATGAGTTAAGACATATTGTGATTACTTTATACCCAGTTAAATAAAGGCATAGCCATAGGAAAGAGAGAAGAAATTGAATTACTAGTCTCTGAAAAAGGGTTTCAGAAGACAATTTAATTTTCTCACTATTCGGCTCTGTAGTGTCTCATAGATGAACTGGAGAGAGAAAGTGGGAATTAGAGTTCTGAGATGAAATCCTGGCCCTACTAAGCCAATGGCGAAACTCTGACTGACTTCAAATAGGCCCAGAATTTCACTTCTAGACTCTTACAATGAACTATGTATATATTTTTCAATTAGTTCATGAACAGAACAATCAAGATAGGTCTTTACCAATGTAATGACTGTTTTGGTTCGAAAAAAAATCAAGGAAGATCGTAGACATTATATAGGCTAGCAGTGGCTTTTAGTGTTTATTACTTTCTCTCAGAAATATTCCTTTTTAGCTATGTTTTTACACAGTTCTTGGGATAAAACATGCAGAGCACATCTGAGTGTTCATATTAAGGGTTTGTGTTTCAGAGCAGCATTATAACATATAATAGCAATACATCATTACACAAATGCATCATTAGAGTGACAAATCTTTTGAAGATATTAAATTGCTGTATTACTGTCAATCATCAAAGCAATGTAGCTGTGATGACGTGAGAGCACTAAGTAACGTTAATGCCAGCATAAACCTGGCAGTTACCGTACAGCATTTTTAGACTAAACAACATTGCAGTGTTCCTTTAACATGAATATGTAATCCTCAAACATCACCTTATTGGATGCTGTGTTCAATAGAGAGAGAGAGAAAATTACTCTTAGGAATCATTTATATTTTTCTACCTGCACAACCTTCCCATTTGCTGCAGCTTATTAATGGTTAGTTTTGACTCACCAGAGTACAGATTGGTTTTAAAAGTGAAGAGGTCAAGTTTAATTCCCTATCCCCCACCACTTTCCGAAGTTACACTTCCTTTTAATCAATGAGCAGAACTACCTGTCGTGCTAATCTATATATCTGAGCCCCATAAAGTTACCATTTTTGGAAGTAAGTTTGAATTTCCCCTTAACACTCATTGCAACAAAGAACACATGACTGTCTCATATGCTAAAATGCATTAGAGTATTGATTTTGCTGCCTTAGAGGTAGAATCTTGATATAAGAACAACTATCTACATTTTAATACTTACAGTGAAGATGCTATGGATCAGTTGCTACCTTTGGGAAGGGGAAAAAAGCATTTAAACCAAAAGATTTGATGGTTATCTGTGGGCAGCATGTCTACCAGATTACTCCCTTTGACTTCTGGGGATCTGTTTCTGGAAATCTTTGTACTGCATGGAAGAGATTGGTGTATTGGCAGCACAGACACAAATGCCAGTGTTCAATCGACAGATAGATTATCTGGGAGAGAATTACATGTTTTTTTCTTCATTCGGGGTTCTTGATTCAGAATATGTTCTCACAGATTTAGTCAAAGCACTAGCCTTTTAACAGGGAGAAATTCTTGTTACATTATGAAATTCAGAATTCTGTTTGGCAGAGCTGAAATATATGAAACATTTCATTGTAGAAGAAGATTTTCTATCTCTAGTCTTCAAGGCCAAATAGTCAAATATGAAAATGTATACTTCTCAGTTTGGAGAAGTAAAGAATTTATAAAACAAAACAACAACAACATAATTAGGGCTAACTTCAACATAGTTCAGAGCTCTTATGTGAGGATTTATGGACTCTTAGCAGGGTGCTAATTATCCGTGACTGATGCTAATACAATTTCTTCATTTCAATGATTAACCCTTTGTTAACGTGTGCGTTTGTATCTCATTTTAAATCTGTATAGTTTTATTTTTTTGCATTCCTTTGTGTTTGAACATTTAAATCCCGCAGTTCTGATTCTGGCTACATCTGGTAACTTTTCCTTCATTTGGGTAGCTTTTGGTATACAAAAGTGATATCCTTCTCCATCCTGCCATTCATGTCTATTGTTTTACTTTATCCACAATAAAAATATTGGACTTCAATAAACACACTGATTCCTCCAGTTTTCTCTCCCAAGATTTTTGTATGTAGCCTATTAAGACAAGGCTATTACTGCATTCTAAAGTTGAGTATATGTTACCAATAGAGAATACTCAAACACTTAACCACAATCTCATTAACCGTTTATGCACAAAACTCACCTCATCCGTTTTATGAGAGGTAAAGTCCCCCCTCAGTGTACTCATTTACTCTCCTTTTCTATACTGATACCCAGCACTCAAAATGAAAGGGGAAGAAGTTAATAGATGGCTACACTATACTCTCCAGTTCTTACTACTAGGGGGGAAAAGGTAAAATAATTTAAGCAAAGAAAAAGTTGCAGCATCACATTATATTTTGGAGATCATCCACCACTTCACCCCTACCCTCCAATTCAGGCACTGCTCTCCAGAAGATCACATTGCTCAAAACTAGACAGGGTCAAGAACTTACACAAATAAATGCAAAACTATTTGTAGTTTGTACTTGCTTTGTGTTTGGTTATGAACTAGAAATGTCAATGAAAAATCCACCATATTTTACAAAACTTTGACTAAAATACACACTACTTCTCAGGTGATAATTAGTCCATCTCTGAAGAGACAAAGCCTAATCTGAATGAAAGATGGTTTTAAAATTCTAATTTTCATGTGATTTTTATGCAAAGATAATCATTTTGCCCATTTCTGCTGAAAAGGGGACACAAAATCACCTGAAACAAAAAATTAAATATTCTTATACACCTTTTTCTAAAAAAATGATCACCAATTTTGTATAGCTTTCCTCAGAATATGCATGTTTCTATCACCGTGTCCTCACTACATAGCAGACCAAAGTATTTGAATATCTTAGTCTGAATCTCCCTCACTACTCATAACAACTCCACATTAACAGGCAGAATTTTTCATTGGGTTTCAAAATTTACAGGTGACGTGAACATTTCCAGAATTACTGTTAATTGTTCCTAAAGGGATACTAAACCATTTGAACAGTTCTCATAATGATGACATTTTTATGAGACCGTTTAATTGGCAGCCCGTTAATCACAGAGTTTAATATCAGTGACTCCATATGTAAAGGACTGTTTGATACTGAAAGTGATTTTCAATCCTGAATCCTCAGATTTAATCTATTCTACAGTGGATTTCATCCACTGCAGGGTAAAGTCCATTGAAAAACATTTTTTTAAACTGAAATCAAAAGACATTTCCTTTCTGAAGGATAGATGAATTTTTGAGGATTCAGTACTATACATTTTCTTTCCTTAAATCCAAAAATAAAGGGAAGGTTGAAAGACAGTAACCACTGGAAGCTATTAATTGCACTGCTGCCTTTAAATTGATAAAGAAAACTATGTATAGGTGAAAGTCTATTTCCTTTACTAGGTTCATATCTCTTTTTTCCTCTTGAGTTGGTGGGAAACTGCTACAGATGTGTTTCATATTAAAGAGCATTGATTTAGTGACATCTGCTGATTTTACAGATTGCTAAACTTGACTCCAGAATAGTAATTTTACAATAAGATGGACTAGAGCATGAAACCTTTGGCACTTAGGAATGTCCAATTAGTAAAGATGCTTCAGTGTGTCTCCTCAACAACACAGGTTATTGTGATCAGATTTAACCTGTTCTCTACACTGGCTTCTTATAGATTATCAAATCAAGTTAAAGTTCTCAGTCCTTATTCAGGTGCTTCAGGGCCTGAACCCAGAATATCTAAAAGTCTGTCTAAAGCTCTGCGATGAACACTGTGGTTGACAGATATGCTCCTCTGGCACAAAGGAACCCTCTGTAATAAGGGTAAAGCACATCTGTGCGCAAAACAGAACTTTCTCAGTGACCAGTCTGAGACTCTCGGATAAACTCCCCCAGGAACTAAGGACAATCACAAACCTCACTATCACAGTTTCAGGGTAATTGAATCTGTATCCTGCCTCCGTATTCCACTACAGGAATGTCCAGTCATATCTCAGGCTTCTAATCAGGGCTGGCTTTAGGACCCACGGGGCCCGATTCGAATACCCAGTGGCAGTCCGGGTCTTCAGCAGCACTTTGGCGGCAGGGGGGGTCCGCTCCGCATCTTCCGCGGCACCGAAGGACCCGCTGCCGCCGAAATGCTGCCAAAGACCCTGGAGCGGACCCCCCCTCCGCCACCGAAATGCCACCGGAGCAGACCGCCACCAGGTAAGCCTAAGGCGCAAGGCCCTCCTAGCCGCGGGGCCCGATTCCGGGGAATCGGAGGAATCGGCCTAAAGCTGGACCTGCTTCTAACCATCACCTGTCTCTGGAGAGGGAGCCATGTGGTTTTAAGGCTGCATGCAGCTCAGTGCCATACATACACTGTGATATCCCCAGCAAGCCAGTCTGCCTAACAGCCAATACCTGTGTTTGGCTTTCTCTCCAAAGACAATTAGTGTTTTACCAATGACCACATAGCCCTTCCAAAGCAAAGTACATTTATTATGAGAACAAAAGCATCACAGAGGAAAAACATAAAAACAATAAAAGGATTTAAATCCTCACTAAACATAACAGGAATTTCCCATCTTCCGCATGAGCAGTCCGGTAGGACAAAGTCTTTCCAACCCTTCTGCAGGGGTTAGGGCCACCCTAGGACCTAAGGTCCTGTCTGTTTGCTGAATCAGAAGAATCAGAGTCTGTTTAAACTCAGCTTTTTATACCAGAAATCTTGCTTTGTCTCCCAGGCTCTTGAAAACAGATAAACAGATAAAACCAGTACCTCCCCGACAAGGTCAAGCTTGAAAGGCTGGGTTTTTACATAACAAGTGTTGGAGGCTATAGTGAGGTGGAGTGGTCTCCCACTGAGCCAGAGGGAGAGGGGCCATTCTCTGAGATTCCTGGTGGGCAGAGCCAGGCCAGGCCCACCCCTCCCACCAAAAGCTAAGGGACAGGACAGGAAGTTTAAGAGGTGGGGTCTCTAGCTCAGTTGAGCCTGAGCCAGGGAAGGAGATGGATGTCCCAAGCCTGCTGCAGGCCCCAGGCCCTGCTACCAAGCAACAAGCACCTTGACTCCAGAGGAGGCGGAGAGGAGCAACCAGGATTGCCAGCGGCCGAATACCCCAATGAGACCCCAGAACTACGGAACCCCTTGTCATAAACAGATAGTTAAGGGTTAATGCCTCTTTTACCTGTAAAGGGTTAAGAAGTTCACCTAGCCTAGCTGACACCTGACCAGAGGAACCAATGGGAGGACAAGATGGTTCAAAAGGAAGGAGGGAAGTTCCCTTTGTCTGAGTTAGTTTCACTTTTGACTGGAGTAGGAAAGCTCCAGAATTCAGCTTCTTATCAAGTAGTGAGTATTAGTGAAAGGAATAAATAGGTTTATGTTTATTTTCTTTTGTAACTTGTCTTGTGCAATTAGGGAATAATCAAATTGGGTATTCTTTTGTGTACTAAGTTTTTGCCCAGGAGAACATCCTCTGTGTTTTGAATCTGTTGTCTGTGAGAGTAGCTGGTATGCTAATCTCTCCCAGAGGGTTTTCTTTTACCTTTCTTCTCTTTAATTAAAAGCCTTTTTTTTAATAACCTGATTGATTTTTCCTTGTTTTTAGATCCAAGGGGGTTGGATCTGGATCCACCAGGAGTTGGTGGGAGAAAGGAGGGGGGATGGTTAATTTATCCTTGTTTTAAGATCCAAGGGGTTTGGATCTGTGTTCACCAGGGAATTGGTGAAGAAGTCTCTCAAGGCTACCCAGGGAAGGGAATTAGTACTTGGGAGTGGTGGCAGCAGACCAGGTCTCAGCTATTAATTGAGCTTAGGGGTTCACATGCAGGTCCCCATATCTGTACTCTAAAGTCCAGAGTGGGCCAGCCTAGGGTAGGAAGTAGACATTAGTCCAGTTTTGCAGTCAGAACCCAAGTTAGCATGTTGCGGTGGGATACCTGCTGACCTAGTGGTGGAGTCCTCCACTACTGTCAGGGCCCTGGGCTGGGACCCGGTGGAGGAGAGTGGACCCAGGTCCCCCTACCCCTGTGGCTGCCCCACCCTTGTGGTGGCCATCTACCCACCTTATGCCAAGAGGCCTACATTTGTTTGCTATCTGCCTGAATCAGGACATCAGGCAAAAGACTGCATATAGCCCCGCCCTGCCTAAGGATCCAAGCTCCCTAGACTGTTTGTTGCTCTGCCTGAGGGTCAGAGCTACCAAGGCTGCTTTGCTGCTCTGCCCTGCCTAAGGGTCAGAGCTACCTAGACTCTTTTGCTGCTCTGGTCTACCCCACCAAAGGGGCCTCAGGCCCTGGGACTTGATTCACTAATTCCCTGATAATTGCTGGTGCCCCAGTGACGTAGTGAGGCAAAGTGGCCTCCCACTGAGCCAGAGGGGGAGGGACAACCACTAACTCATCTCCAGAGGATCTGCATTAACCCTCCCCCCCAGCCCCCTCTCCCCCTGGGATTCCCCAGGAAACCCATTTAATAAGCCAGGAACACACAAATACACATCATCATTTGTGTGGGTGAAAATATGGGCTATAAATATTCTACAGCTCATGCTATCTGGTCCATCTGAATATAAGGGCTTTTTGAAATTTTCATGTTTCAAATATAAAGTACAATATAGTCCTCAAAGATGCTGCATTGGGGTTGCAATATCTGTCACACTCACCACTTCTACTTCAAGTGCAAGGAACATGTCTTTGACCTTGCCTTCTCTAACATAAATACATAGTTGTTTTCAGTGTTGTTGTAGCTGTGTTGGTCCAATAAACAAACAGAAGTTGATCTAATAAATGAATTCACCTACCTTGTCTTTCTTAGAAATACACAGTGACATGTATATTAAAAAAAATGAACAACTAAAACCCTGTCAAAGCCAGACATTCCACTGCACATACTTCTCCCCTGGGGACAGGAGGAGATAACTAAACATGTGACAGATGTGACATGGGACTTATGCACTACTGGAAGGTGTTCAGATACCATAGTGTAAGAACCTATATAGAGTAGAATAGAGTCCCTATAAAATATTAATGGCATAAATATTTAAAGTACAAAATGAACCACTGTATATTAGGCTTCTCTTTTCTATTCATTTCTAGTATGCCCATAACACTAGCATGTAGGTTTTATGTACATAAATTTGTCAAGTATAATTGTCTGCATAAAGGCCTAAGCTCTCCGCTTCCCCATTGTAATATTGACTTTCACAAAGGGGTCATGAAAGTGGTTGTCTTCCAGGAAGCCATCACTTGACCATGCAGGTCCAGCACCTTGCAGCAGATTTGAAACTGAAGATTGAGACATTTACATGCTCAGATGTGCTTCCTTCAGACTGGCCTATTTAGGAACATGTGAAACCTCCCAGCTCATGGTTAATCCTGGCCTACTCATTGTTGATCCTTCCTGGCATGATTTGCTACTGAAACTTTCCTGGATTGTGGATAGGCCATTCCAATTTAGTTGCAAGGAACAGATGTTTCACCTGAAAGTTGAGTACAGTGCTAATGCCACAGTCAAACAATTGCCCACAAGATGAAAAAATGATGGCATAAGGGAGACATGTCATTGCCACTGCTTATCAAATTAAATCACTGAACTGTTTTACATTATTTTTCCTAAGCAAAGAAACTAGTTTATGCTATAGAATAATACAGTAAAAAATATATATATCCATGTCCATCTAGGATCTTTACAGTTGCCAATAGGGTGCACATCATAGCAACTTCACAGCTTTAGTGAGAATGGAACTCGGATCCTCCTGCTCCAAAGGAATATCTCAGTTAGCACTACAGGGGCTATGGTGTAGTCAAAGAATTCTGATTCCATCCAGAAAAAGGCAGTTCGCATCCCACTAGCCAGGTGATTACACGGAGTGTCATGGGGAAATTTCATAGATGGCAAATGCATATCATTCAAAGTAACAGCTGTGCTGTCGGCAGAGTTATTCTTGACTAGCAGTAAGGCTTTAAAAAGAAGCAAGGGAAGTGCCTTGTGATCACTTGGAGTACTAGACAGATGACTGGCAGCTCCAGGCTGGCAGCAGTCACTGGCCTCGGGAATTCAGACTGATGAACCAGGAAACAAATAATCCCAAGATTTAAGATACCTAGGACAAAGCAATTCAAGTGGGACCTTAACAACGATCCAACAGAGAGGCTTTTCAGATGAGACCATTTCCATAGTACTTGAAATATCTTTAATTCGACTTTGAATGATAAAGCTAGGAAAAGCTGCATCTATGTCTAGATATTTTACACAGTTGAGATTAGAATTAGCCCTGTACTGTTAATGACAGCAGCTATAGAGTAGTGTGGAAGTTATCAGCTTGTTATAGACTAGGAAATGCTGTTGAATATATTGTTTGGGATTGTGATTATATTAACTGAAGTTTAGGTACACTAACACCTATTGTATTGGTCTGTACATGCACATGCTCTATCGACTTTTGGGTCTATATAATTCACTAGGTATGAGTGCTACAATTGCAAAGTATAGTTTAAAGATAAAGCCACTTTTGAGTTAAAGGAAAAGAGTTTGAGCATCTTAAAACATTAATTCACACATTATACAAGTCCTTGGAAATCTGATCCTATTTGATTTAAAATAAAAAAAATTAATTTTCATTTTTAAAAAAGTCCATCGCACATAGTTCTTACTTTTTAAACTGGATGTTTACTGTTTCTGTATCGTGCGGAAATATTCATTAAACTTTTGAAAAAAAAAATTACCCTATAATAGCTAAATACATACGGAACAAGGTATTTTAACATTTTAACTTTTAACATAGTTAGTGCTAATTTTAAAACTTCTTGTTAATTTTTCAGGGTAGTTATTTTTAGCTGAAACTAAAAGCAAACAAGCTGACTTTTTCCCCATGAAATGTCAAGATTTTTGTAGTAATCTGCTCCAGTGAGATTTTTGCAGGAAACATTCTCTCTTTCCGCATTCAGTTACTAGCAATGCCTTTTGTCCTGTAATTGAATTGAATCAACTCCTAGACTCATTCGTCCTAGACAGTTCCATCATTTGAGCGCTCTGAAGATGTATTACACTAATATATCGTCAGAACGACCAGTGTTATGATGATACATTAGTGTAATACATCTTCAGAGCTTTAGCACTGTCCAGAAACAATAGGGCTAGTATTGGATTCAGTTCAATCATGGTGTGTGTGCCCACACACACAAGAGGAGAAGGGGGCATGAAGAGAGATTGGAGTTTGCTAATAAGGGGAGGGAAGTCACAGCATGAAAATGGAAAAAAAAACTACCTCCAAAACATCAGACTGCCAATATTATTGAACTGCAAATACTTAGTGTATTACAGGCAATAGAGAGTGAACTGGCTGTGAATATTCTGTTTTGCAGGTGTTTATTATTCTGCTTTTACCTCGAGCTATACTGTAGATGATTCAGGTAGTGGTGCCTGTTGTTAAGGTTGTTCAACACTTTCCATTGTAAGACCCTGTTTTCTGTTGCTTATAACTTTGACAGACTTTAAGCCTTTGAGCTTAAATTTCCCATGCTGTTTGTCTGTCAATGGCTGATTTATTTTATTTTTATATTTTATTTTATTTTATTTTATTTTATTCTTTAAACATCAGCAAAAATGGTTAATCTGTTTCTCAGAATAAGTTATTTTGCTAATGTTAACATTTTTTACAACCTTTTCTTTCTCTTTAGTGCCTCCTTGCTTTGGCACAGAGACTTGAAATTTGGCAAGGGGATCCTGTTAGACAGGAGCTGCTGTGTTGCCAGGCTTTTGGGACTGGGAGGAGGGATGCTGTCTTTCCTGTTCTTTTTCTGTTCTTTCCTGTTCTCTCAATGCTTACTCCTGCAGGCAGTGAGGAGAGAGAGAGGTAGTAGCCTGAGCTGAGTTCAGAAGGGTGAGGAGCACGGCCGAAGGGGATGGGGAAAAGAGAGACTGGGAGAAGGTGCTGTTGAAACTGTGAGAAAGAGCTGGAGAACAGGACAAAGAGTCAGAGGGAGGTGGGGTGACTGAGATGAGGAACCTGAGATGAGGAGGGGCAGAAGGGAAACTGGGACTGAGACAACACAAGCTGGAGGGGCCAGAGGCAGAAGGGTGGGTAACCACTAGAGGAAACTCAAATAGCTGTGAAGCCCATTGGCAAAATGTGTACCTCATCTCCTTCTAGTGGATGGGTCACATAGAGGATGACAACCTACTACTACTAGTTAGCTCAAGTGGCAGATGTCTGTTCTATTCATCTAAACAGGGGTGGCTCCAGGCACCAGCACAGCAAGCGTGTGCCTGGGGCGGCAAGCCACAGGGGGCGGCCTGCCAGTCGCTGTGAGGGCGGCAGTCAGGCTGCCTTCGGCGGCACGCCTGCGAGAGGTCCGCTGGTCCTGCAGCTTTGGTGGCAATTCTGTGGCAGGTATGCCGAAGGCGCGAGACTGGTGGACCTCCTGCAGGCGTGCCGCCGAAGGCTGCCTCACTGCCGTGCTTGGGGCAGCAAAATACATAGAGCCGCCCCTGCATCTAAATGTTTTAATTCTACTGATGAACTATGAGGGTGTGAATATGGTTCCAACAGGGTCTACTCTGTTTTTTCAATTTGCTTTTTAAAAACCTAGTAAGTACATCTAAAAAGTACGTTCAAAGAACATTCAGTTTGCGAAGTCAAGCACTCAAATGTTAGGAAATGCCAGAGTTAAGGGCGCTTGTATAAACTTTAATAGAGTCGTTAATCACATGATCACAGACTATGTTTTCCATAGGACCCCTGCTCATTCAGCACATCGTGCATTTTTCAGTAACAGCAAAGGATCTAGACAGATTTGCAACTGCCAGCTTCATCCATCTCTTTTTGTTTCACCACCAGTCACAATCCTCTTGTTTTACCCTCTCCGTTCCCCTCACCCCAAAAGAGTGAGAAAAGAGAAGCATATCTGAAAGCCTTGTGCATGTGTAAAACAAATAGCTGCCAAAGCAACTTGTTGAAAGAAAAGGAGGAACTGCAGGTCATCTCCTTCCCTTGCTCACTTGGGGCACGTGAGCATTGGCCTGCTAAACCCAGGGTTGTGAGTTCAATCCTTGAGGGGGCCACTTAGGGATCTAGGGCAAAATCAGTGCTTGGTCCTGCTAGTCAAGGCAGGGGGCTGGACTCGATGACCTTTCAAGGTCCCTTCCAGTTCTAGGAGATAGGATATCTCCATTAATTAATTAATAAAAAAATCAATGGAGTAGATCAGCCCCTTGCAAAATTACCGCCTCGTGGTATTTAGATGGGGGTTCACTTTCCGTGTACAACTCCTCTTGGTAACATTTGCAGTGCTTGCTTTCCAAAGATGGCAATATAACAAGTATGGTGTGTATGCAAGTGTTTAAAACTAGCATTATGTTTCAGACAGACCTTAATTCTTTAAGATTCTGGTTTCATTCTTAAACTATGGATGTTAAACTTTGCTCTTAAATGTCAGAACAAAATAAATACCTACAATTTAATCAAATGACATTTCAACAATACGAGAATTTCAGATTACAAACTACAGTTTCACATTCCTTTTGGCGTTACACTGTGAGTGTAGATTTTGTGGATTTACATAATGGGTTTGTATAATGAATATTTATATAATGAATTCATTTACATAATGACTAAGTTAAACATTCACCATAAAGATTACAGGCCAATAATTTATGTACTAAGTTAAAAATCATCTTTAAATATATTTTATTTTCATTCACATTAAAGTTTTATTTTATCTCTTGTTCAAAAAATTGTATCAGATCTCATCCAAGTAGAGGCTGCATTGATGCAAACCATGATAACTTTTCTGAATTAGGCTACATTGAATCATTTGTATACAGAGATTTCAGTATCTTATCTTTTAGTAGCAGCTTTGACAAACAATTCCAGAATCTTTTAATATTCTAGTATTCTTGTTCTGATGCATGTATGTAAGCCTCACTATTGTCAGTGGGAGTTCT
Source organism: Chrysemys picta bellii (assembly GCF_011386835.1). NCBI lineage: Eukaryota > Metazoa > Chordata > Testudines > Emydidae > Chrysemys > Chrysemys picta. The sequence goes on from NC_088798.1 coordinate 21,877,048, forward strand.
AGGAGAGAACTCATGAAAAATATGAAGGGCAAATGAACCTTAGCTCTAGATAAACTCAATTTGCAGAAATTAGGATGCAAACACTATAGAGAAAACTAGTGTTTGCAAGTATCCTTTTTTTCCTAATAAATCGAGGCATCCCTTGCACATTTTAATTGATTTTTAGTGCTGTTTGTAACTGTTTCTATTCCAAAATATGTGCTCCAATACAGTACAGCTACATTGTTACCTTAAAAGAAAATTACTTCAACAATTTACACGACAGACTACCAGACAGAATATAATCTGTTGGGTTTCCAGGGCTGCTTGTTTCTATATTGTCATGGAGTTATTTCACAGAGTTTCTGGGCCTTCCTCCTTTCCCACAGACCAGTCCTAAATCCTCTATCCTTATCCCAGAGAAAACAGAGCCATGACAATAGTAAATCAACTACAATACATTCAAACTCTATTTCAGTTCTCTGCCAAGAGAGATTTATCAGTGTTTGCTCCTTGTAAGAAGTGGGGTTAAATGCAGCTGGAAGCCAAAGTAAATTAGCCATATTATGATTGAGCTTGTTTCTTTATTATCCTAGACAATAGTCACATAAATGCAAGTTAATTAAGCTCAGTTACTTACTCTACGGTAAGTGTGGTTTTTTTTGAGATACTCTGTCCACACAGATTCCACTCTTGGTATGCATATGCCCCAGGTGCCTGAGATTAGATTCTTTTGAATAGCAGTGTCCCAGCCATCCTCTTGCTTCCCATGGCTAAGGTTATAAAGGGCAGGGTGCAACCTGCAGTCAGTTCCTTTGTTAATTAGAATCCCATAAGAATAGGACTCTGGCTAACGAGGACAGAGGGTGGGTTGTGGAATCTTTGGAAAGCACATCTCAAAGAACCATACTTACTGTTGGGTAAGTAACTTTTCTTTCTCTGAGTGATCGTCCACACAGATTCCACTGCTGATGTCCAACAATCACATGCCGATTCACTGGACATGGGCAAGAGGAGTCCTATTTGAATAGAGATTGCAGGACCATCTTACTGAAACTAGCATCTGAGCTGGATGCTGAAACCAGGAAACAGTGAGTGGTAAATGTGTGTCTAGAACTCCATGTTGCTGCCTTAACCATTTCTGATGTGAGGATGCTACCCAGACAGGCTGCAGAAGCTGCTGCAGTCTTAGTGGAATGAGCCCTAATTTGTCCAGGATCATCCTTTTTAGCTATAGCATAACAAGACAATCTGAGACCCACTTGGACAGCCTCTGAGATGATTGCCCCTCCAAGGGCTGTCCCTTAACCCTCTCAGCAAAAGCCACAAAGAGTTTAGGTGTGCACCTGGCCAGCTTGGTCCTCTCTAAATAAAAATACCAGGCTCTCATTATTTCAGTGTGTGGAGTTTCATTTCACTTGTGGCAGAATCAGTTTAGGGAGAAAAAACAGGAGTGAACAGACTGATTGATGTGAAAGTCATCGGTTACCTTGGGCAGAAACCTCAGATGAATCTAAGGGTGACTCTGTCCTTACAAAAAAACATGTAAGGGGGGCCCATCATGAGGGCCTGAATCTTCCCTATTTTCCTAGTTTTGGCTACCAGCAAGGTGGTTACCAGCAAGGTGGTTTTCATAGACGGGTGATAAGCAGAGCACATAGTCATAGGCTTAAATAGGAAACCCATCAGTCCAGTCAAAACCAGGTTAAGATTGCAAGAAGGAAGGAGTACCCTGACCGGTGGGAAAACATGGGTGAGCCCTTTTAGAAACATTACCAGAGGTGGATAAGCGAAGATCATGTGGCCTTGAATGGGAGGGTGACTAGCAGAGATCACTTCCAAGTGCACCCTTATAGAACTGAGGGACAATCCCAATTGTTTCAGGGAAAGTAGTTATTCCAAAATTGCAGAAATTGAAGTTGTCAATGGTGAAATTTTTTGCTGAACTACCCAGACAGAAAAATCTCTTCCATTTGGTCTTGTATACCAGTCTGATTAAAGGTTTCCTGCTGTTAGCAAATGAATCAGACTCTCCACGATTCTTTGTATTCCCATAATTCTTTGTATATAAAACCCCATGATTCTTTGAACAAAGTGTGTTGTAGCTATAATTCTAGTTTTTGTGCTTCCAGGGACTTTGTACTTAGGTTAAATATAGTGTGTGACTAAATGGTGGAATGTATATAATATTTTTACCCTGACCCTGTTGACCCATGGAGAATTGTCCAGATGTCCAGAAAAAGACTACTTGTGATTTATAAGGGATACATGTTATTAAAAATGTCTTCATTGATTGATTGATAAAAATGACTCATTGAGAGATGTTTCAGCTTATTGGGAATTACCTGTTGCCACAGATGTTTTCTACAATAAGAATAGAAAGAGGTTTAATGTTTTTTGAAGGGAGTTGTACATTTGCTGGGGGGATTTTCCCCATATCAGCCAATCGTCAAATTAGGGATAAACCTGTATTCCTTGTATCCTCAGTTACTCAGCAATGACTGCCAGAACTTTGGTGAAGTCTTATGGGGCCAAAGTGTAGGACTCTGTACTGACAGTGAGATTTGCCAGCTAAGAATCTCAGGTACTTCACGTGAACTGGGTATACTGAAAGATGGCAGTATGTGTTCTGAAGCTGAGAGCCACGAACTAACCACAAGATCCAAGGAAGGGATTATGGAGACTAGGGTAACCATCCGGAATTTGAAACAATGGATGAAGGCCTTGAGATATCTACGGTTGAGGATGGGTGTCCACCCCATTTTCTTCTTTGGGACTAGGAAAAAAATCCTTTGCTCCTGACCTCTGGGGATACTTATTTCACTGCTCCCAGCTGTATAAGGGAATCTACCAGATGCTTCAACAGTGTCTCATGACAAAGATCCTTGAAAAGGGATGGAGAAGGTGGGATGGGTTGCCACAGCTTGAAACTAGGGTGGGGTACCCTATGCTGACTATTTTGAGGACCCACCAGTCTGAGGTTATCCCAGTCCATGTCTCCTGGAGGAAGAAAGTAGTTGCCAGTGGATGGGTTGAAAGGAAGAGGATCCAAAAGGTGGTCCAGTCAGGCTCCAAACATGCACCTCAAAATGATTCTTGCTAGAAGCCCCAGAATGTGGGGCAGCAAAGACAACAGAAAGGGCTGCCACCAATGAAATTACTGTCTCCTGCTTGGGGACTTGGAGGACCACTGTTGCTGATAATAGGGATGTTGTCATCTCTGTCTGTAGAAAGACTCTTGTCTCTGGTGTTTTCTCTTTGGGACTTAGGCCATGAGAGATCTTCATTTCTTATGCTGATGCTTCTATTTCAGAAGCCTCACTAAAAAGTCTGTCCCAAGGAGGAAGTTGTATTTTGAGAGTAGCACTTGATAGTTCATTACCCTCATCTGGAGGCTCACTGAAGAATATATTTTCCTCCCAAAGATTCTTTGGATCTTTCTCCTAAAGAATGCGGACCTTGTTGCTTTGATTTTTCCTGAGCTGATGAATAATCAGGGTATCGGGTATTGATACAAAATACTCAAAACTCTTAGTGGATACTTGGCATCTTCTGTCAGCTCTTTTAGAAATTGCTAGAATTTAGCTAGAAATATGCCAGATCACTTTGGCAGGTTCAAGCAGTCCATAACTGATGGCCATAGCTAGACACTAAAAGTAGAAGGTTGCAGAATATCCCGAGCTGCTCTTGTATGGGCTCTAGTGGGATATCCAGTATCTCCACCATTCTTTTTAGCAAGTCCTGAAAGACTTTTGTGTTATCCATAGAAGCCATGGAGGAGGAATAATGACTACAACTGGGGAGGAAGATGAGATGGTTACAGATAGCTGATGCTGTGGATCAGAAGAGCAATCATCACCATTATATTCCTCCTAACTCTCCATCAGTAGAGGATGGGACAGGAGAGGAGCTTAAGAAAATGGGACCTCTGTATTCATTGTGTGGGGTGCAGTTGAAAATGCAGGTTTCATAGCACATGGATTGATTACCCAGGGAAATCAGTATGACCATGGTTAATTAGGGTAGTGAGAACAGGGACACATGGGTGGGCAGCAGGTAGGGGGTTCCCTATGGGTCCTGCATGGTCTGGTATCCTTCAAGGATTCCTCTCAGAAATCTCTGGAAGACTCACATTGAGCTACCCACGACAGTGAAAGGGAATATTCTTGTGAGGAAGGTCTGCTTTGTTCCTCCTCTTCTGGGGAGATAAAGAAATATACCTCTTCTAGCAGAGTGGCAGTTCTATCCAGTGTGCTCTGTGTAGCATCAGTGCTAGGAATGGTTTAGAGATAACCTCCTGCTGCCTTTTAGTGAGAGATGAGTCCAGAACTGGTCAGAATGAAAGGTCTCAGGTTGCTGTGAAGTGCATTGGTGCCACTGAAGAGAGCTCTCAAACCAGTTTGGGTAAGAATTTGGTCAGTACCAAGGCAGTGGTGGGAGTTGAAGCAGTGGTTCTTGGTACGGAGAAACTGTGCTGGAGCTTCAGGTGCAGAGACAGACAGTGCTTGAGGCTTTGATATAGTAGTCTGCACCTATTATTGCTACTGGAGGCAGCACAGTCCTTGTTGTGTATAGAGACCATTGTGCCAGTTTGGGTTTTGGTGCAGACACATCAGAGCAGGACTCCTTGTGGCCCCTGTTTGAAGTCATCACTGAGATGCCTGATGAGTGGGGCTCATGAGAGGTTTTCTGGGAACCTGGGGTGGTATCTTGGCTCACCAAGACACTTGATGTTTGAGATGGACCCAGTAGCTGGAGCTTCTTGGAGGGTCTGCCAGGGTTTGATATTGCTTGCATGGACTTTTCTAGGAGAAAAAGTTTCAGTTTTGCCTCCATCACTTTCTGGGTCCTTTCAGAGAAGGACTTGCAAATCTAACCATTCTCTGGAGTACATCCCTCTCCCAGGCACAATAGGCATTGAGCATAGCCATCATTCACAGGTATTGCCTCATCACAAGAGGGGCAAACTTAAACCACAGGGAATTGGTGCTAGCCATTTTGAATTATTGTACAGGGCAGATCCTTCTACAAGGCGGTGCATGTGTGTGTGGTGGGGGCGGGGGGGGGGGGGGGAGGAAAACCTATCAGTAATCTAAGTCTAAGAGGTTTTGTTTTGTTTTTAATATATGCAAATGGACAAAGACAACTGTAGAACAGCATCAGCATCAGCCATCTTATGCAGAGCAGGGTTCTGTCTCAGCCATCTGCTGCATGGAACTGAATGGAGGTTACAGCTGCTCCACCCCTTATATTCCTGACTACAGGAAGAGTAAGTGGCCAGGGCACAGGTGTCGCCCTAATGGACACTACTATTCAAAAAACATACCATCTTGCATAGATAGGGCACATGCACTTCAACAATGGAAAATCATTTGAAGAAGTATTCTAGTTTTCATTTAGTCCCAAGGGAGCTTAAGGGACATATGGTGACAGGAATATGTGGAATTCTGGCAGAACTGTTAAAATGCACTGGACCACCTATTCTTCTGTGGCTGCAGACACTGTTCAATGTAATCTGGAGAACCTGTCCAAATGACAAAAAGGCATTACTGGCAGCAAAAAGACTGCTTTTACTATCACAGCATTACTCTTCTAGCCATCCTAGGGAAAGTTTTTCTTCCATCTAGTTGGCCTGAACCACTGATATCTTAAGAAGAAAGAGAAGATCAGTTCAAGCTGGCTTCACTCCTGGTCGTTCCATGATGAAGCAAATCTTCACAGTGCACCAGCTTATCAAGAAGGTATGAGAATTCAAGCACCCCATTCACATTGCATTTGTGGGTATCAAGGCCACGTTTGACTTTATTGACAGGGAATCACTTTGAGTGATCTTGAAACTCACATGCCTCCCTGACAAACTCTGTAGAACGTTCTCTCTTTAATATGATGACTCCTCAAACTGCATTCTTGTAAATGGGAAAAGAACTACCTTCTTACTAATTAGGTCAGGCATGCCACCCCAGAACTCTTTAATGGCATCAGAGAATACGTACTTGATAAGACTAAGTAAAGGGTTGTTGTAGCTGTGTTGGTCCCAGGATATTAGAGAGACAAAGTGAGTGAGGTAATGTCTTTTACTGGACCAACTTCTGTCTCTTTCACCAACAGAAGTTGGTCCAATAAAAGATATTACCTCACCCATCTTGTCTCTCTAAGACCAAGTAAATGCATTTTAGGTATATACCTTGATGTTAAAAACCGTACTGACTTCAATTTTGCCAACGATGTAGTGCTAGTTGTTGAATCAATGGATGAGCTGGTTATGACACTTAAAGCCTAGGAAAGCTCAGTGGCAAAAGTCAGCCCAAAACTTAGTTGATGTAAAACCAAAATTCTTCCAGGTGGCAATTGCAAACACACTGAGGACTCTAGCATCTTCGTGGGTGACCATACAGTCATGACTATTGATGATTTCACCTATCTCGGCTCTGTTGTCAATAACATGAGTAGCGGCAAGTAAGAACCTGAAACCTGCACTGCATATGTTATCAGTACCTACTTTCACAAATCGAACACACTGGTACATAGCAATATGACGCTTCGGTGCTAAAGAGCTTTAATGTTTCAGTGATAAGTATTCTGACCTATGGGACAGGCACCACACTGTCAAGATTGAAAAGAAGTTGGACACCATTCAAATGAAGCATCTCAAAATGACTGAAAAGATCAACTGGCACTCAACGCTCTCTAAGGTTCTAAGGTCATCTGCTCCAAACGTGTTCCAACTTCCCTGAGAGAGTCATCTTTGACTTTGACCCAATAAAAGCAGAATGGAAAAGACCCCCTGGAAGATCTAAAACATGATGGCTGGAGAAGCGTTAACAGACACCTGTGCCTTACAGGCATCCAATCCCGTAACACACTAAATTTGGCTCAGAACAGAACATCATGGAGGCACATAATGAATTTGGTGTCCTTTATGCTGTCCAAGCAACAGCATGACAACTAACCTTACCTAACAAGGGAGCAATACCTTGTGGATAATATGCAATGAACAAGAATGGTCTGGATGCTTCCCCTTCAAGAAACCATTAACACTACTTGGCTAAAAGACTTATAGATTGCGTGGCCAAAAGGGACTATAATGATTTCTAGGTTGACCTTCTGTGTCACACAAGCCATAAAATTTCATCAAGTCCATAACTTCTAGATGAGCTAGAACATATCTTTTAGATAGACAAGGAAGAGTCTTTCACAAGCAACCCAACATATTCCCTCCCCCCATGGACTGAGTGCACTGGTTCTGCTGCCCTCTCAGTCTCTGGCTCCACACAAGCTTGTGACCCAAATTTTGATTGCAAACAGAAATGCGCTATAACTGGAGGGAGGTAGCTCTAACAATATTATTTACTGATACATATTTAGTATTATAATACTGTATAGACTATATAGTTACATATTTATTATTTTTTTTTCAGAGCTTTTGTCTGTATTTGACTATTGGTAGTTTAGAAAATACACTTTATCCAGTTAAATGAGTTTCAGAGAGCATGCAAGTTACATTGCAATAAGCCGTAATTAGTCAACTTCTTTATTGCCATTTGAGGCTTGGTTAACCTTGCCTATTCTAAGGAATTCTTTTTTCTGAACATCATTCGCTCCTGATTCCTCTTAAGCAGGCAAGGTTAACCAAAACTCAAATGGCAATAAAGAAGTTGACCTAGAATGTAAAATTAAAATCTCTGTGACAAGTTTTAATTAAAACACAACCAAAGCACTGCTCCTCTGTTGAAAAGATAAACAGCTGAGCCAATGGGGTTGCACAGGGATTGCATCTAAAATAAAAAATATCAATTAGAAGCACTTATAAGACATTAGCAAGATGGCACTAGGGTTCAGCTAATGTAATTCATTTTTTCGGGGAACCCTAAGGAGTGCCTCCTATAAGCAACTTCATATATAAAGCTACTGTTCTAAAGTCTCCCCAAGGTTTCTGATACTATTTTGATTGACATTTAGTTATAAACCATCTTTATGATGCAACTGATTTTTTCTAGTTTATCAGTGGTCACTTGAAACAGATTTCATTGTCATTGTTTTAAAGGCCAATAGTAACTTTTTCAAATCTTGTTTTGTAAAGCAAACTATTGCTCAGACTCACTTTTAGGCACACGCTGCTATGTTCCACCACATACAGTAATTAATTGCCATTACTCTGGTCAATATAGGAACACATTCAGTCATCCATTCTAAATGAAAAGTATCCAAACATCTGACTAAGCAACCAGAAAGTAATGCCAAGTAATGTGATCTCTCCAGCAACCTTTCAAACTAAATAATTAATGTGGAAGTAAATAAAGGGGAATATAATATTTTAGTTACAGAACAATCATCAAATCAGTCTTATACTCCAGTAATGGGAGACAGTAATTCAGTGACAACATACTCCCAAACAACTCAATGGATTTCAGAAAAGTTCTTTGAAATAAGTGAGAGAGTAGAACAGACCCTTTATGTTTAAAATAAATAAAAATATCCACATAAAAACATTCCAGATCCAGCACCAATGCTGTTTACCACTTCCATTTAGCAGTGGACGGCAATTCTGCTAGACATAAAACACAGAGGACTGTCAGAGCCAAAGCTCTGAAACTCCTTCAGGAGTCAGCAACAGAGAGAGACAGGCACTGAAACAGCTGAGGAGTGGAACTCCCTTATACAGCCCAGGCACTGAAAGCTTGAAGGAGCTACAGAGTACTTGAGCACTTCTCTATGAACACAACTTGCAATAAGGTGCTCTTGCCAACAGTGGGAATAGACAGAGGCCCCTGAAGAATATTTTTTTCTATCATACTAAAAACAGTTTAACTCTGTTAGTCACATACAAAAATTACTTTAAAATATAAAAAGAATTCTATATGTGGAATCAGAATCACAATTATTTCTTTAGATAGCATGTCTGTTTGCAATTTTTCATGTATACATTAATTTAAAACCATTTTGATAAACTATTCTGTATAACAGCATAATCACAATGCTCAGTGGTAGTGAAATATTAAAAAATATTAAATCAGAATGCTGTAAATTTCATCTTTCCTTTTTAGGTATAGAGAACTGTGTCTGAAAGATTCCTTTGTTTTTTGAGATGTTTGATAGATTACTATGGTCAGCTGAAATGAGCATAACCTGCGAACCAGGAACTCTCATCCTGTCTCTGACAATGTCTCTCTTCTGTGTCCTTAGGCCCAGATTTTCAAAAGTGAAGTTGAATTTTTGGTATCTCAATTTGTGTGTCTAACCCTATGTCTAAGGGCCTGAGTTTAACAGGTGCTGAGCACCCACAACCCTCACTGACTTCAGCTAGAGTTTATGAGTGCTCACCTTCTCTGGTCCAATTGTCCTAAACCGGGCACACAAAACTAGTGGTGTCACTTCCTAATCTATAAAGGCATGAATGGCGATGGATTTCCTGAAAGAGAGAAACTCTGGGTTAAAAAAGGTTTTGTGCTTACCTGATGGAGAGATGTGTCTCCAAGAAATGGAAGGCTCTGGTTTCCCAGTGGCCAAGCAAGTAAGTGTAACATTGCTTCCTTCATTCACAACAATGTCAGTTGAAATACGAGATATCTTCGGAGAAACTGAAATGGAACAATGAGAAACTTTAAAAAAAAAGAATTTTGTATTAGATTGAAAAAGAGTGATTCATTTCCTCAGATGTCAGACATATGTCTTGAAGTCCAAACTGTTGGGATTTTTTTATATATATATAATTTTTTTGCTACATTGGTTTTCATGGTATTTTGCAAACAAATCCTTGTTCAGAATTGCTTACTTGTGACCACAACTATTCCATCATTTATACAAAGGTACAGCTCATGGCTCCGTATTAAACACTAGAACAACTGCAATCTGCTCCAGTTTATGAAAATTTGGAATAGCTCTCAGGTTCCTAGCAATCTGCCAGTGTAGCTCTTGTTTAGGCAAAATTCGGACATGCTCATGTTGGTCCATAATGGACATTAAATTAAAATGCTATTGTTCTCTGAAAAATGATTATGCAAAAATAGTACTTTCCTATTCATTCCATCTGCTGCCTGTGTGCATCTGGAGTTATATCTCCTCACATTAGTGAGTAAAGTAAGTTTTTATTGCTTTTTACGCCTGTTGGTCCTGCAATGCCAATATAGCCGAGAGAGTGAGCTGCATTTCTTTTTCCTTTCTGTATATCTTAAGCAGAATTGTTCAGTAAATTCAATTTATAGGACTAATCAGAATATAATAAGGCTTCAGCAGTGTAACTGAAAGCTTCAGTGAGGGCATAACTTGAAGACAATGGAGTTTTACAAGGGTAAATGGGAGGATAACATTTGGCCTGCAGAATCTTTATTACTGGTAATGATGCACAGCAAGACAAGAACCAAACTTGACTTTTGGAATCCAGGCTGAGCTTTCACTTGTGAAGTGTCTTTTTATGTATTAACTAAGTACCTTTAGTATGGAAGTCATTGAAAGATAACAACAGGGAACACCATAGTGCTATTTCTACAAACATTTTTCAGAGTATAGCCACATTCTCAATGTCAAACATGCAAAAAATGATATATTCTGGCACCTTGGTACCATTGCATCTTCTAGTAAATTTGATGAAACTTTAGCAATGGCTACATTTTTGTACCAAAAATGCAGTTTTCAAACAAAACTGTTCCATAATGCAAGCATATGCTTGTATTACAGGAAAAAATATAATTATGAGATTTCAGTTTTTTTTATAAAAATATTTATGAAGAAAAACAGATTTCCTCTCTCTTGGGGACAATATCTATTGTCTTTACTGGGCACCTCCTTTACTAACATTGTAATAGCAAAAACCTTCATAATGACAAAAAAATACTGAAAATGTTCAGAAGATCTTGAGTATTTAGTTTATTCCCTAAATCTTATTAAGGTACAGAAACACTCAAAATAGTTGGATCATATTAGTTAAAAATTCCTGATATCTTAACCATTACTTTTGAAGAAGAAGGGCTAAGGAAACCTTAAATTACATTAGAATCTCATTAATTATTACAACCTTTATGAAACAGTGAGTGAATAAACAATTGTTAAAGAGCAAGAATACACTGTCCAAAAATGCTTTAAGTTCCTTTTCTGATAACTGCAGTTTGCAGTATTTCACATGGTTGTATACAGTACTGTTAAATATACTATAGTGTTCTATATAAGTTACTAAATATGGAACCTCACTGCAACACTATTTAATATTTGCTAAGAAGGGAGACTCATTTTTTTAAATATGGATTATTGGGTTTGGCAACTAGTGAAGTCCAGGTCATTAACACTCTTCTATGTGTATTATGGGACGGATTGTGACTGGACCTCTGTGGGTGCATAATACTTGAGATGGATGCAAGGAGCCTTCTAAATTCAGTGTAGGTGTCAGCCACAACTATAGTCCCTTGCATTCCCTGCACTAGAGCAAGCAGCAGTGTCACCCCCACGCCTCCAAGAGGTTTCAGCAGAAGGGTGGGCCAATGGCTCTGACCCAGGGCCGGCTCTAGGTTTTTTGCCGCCCCAAGCAAAAAAAAAATTTGGCTGCCCACACTCCAGCCCTGGGCTTCCCGCCACACCCCTCTGCTGCCTCAGCCCTGGGCTCTCCCCCCTCATCTGCACCCCCTGCCATCCCATCCCTGGGCTCTCCCCCACACACACCCCATGCTGCCCCAGCTCTGGGCTCTCCCCTTCCCCCCCACCTGCACTCTCCTTCCACCCCAGCCCTGGGTCACTGGTAACTTGCTCCCAGGGCGGGTCATTCAGCAGGAATTTTGGATGTGTACAGAACACAGACAGGATTGGTTCCCAGGGCCGGCTCCAGGCACCAGGCAACCAAACACATACTTGGGGCAGCACCTGGTAAGGAGCGGCCAATCTTGGGGTGGCGGGGGGCAGCGCGGCGGCGCTCAGTGGGGAGGGGGGCGGGCTCCGGCGGCGCAGCGCTCGGGGGGGGGGGTTTCCGGCGGCACGGTGCTCAGCGGGGGGCGGGCTCCGGCGGCGCAGCGCTCGGGGGGGGGGTTCCGGCGGCACGGTGCTCAGCGGGGGGGCGGGCTCCGGCGGCACGGTGCTCGGGGGCAGGGGGGGGTTCCGGCGGCGCGGCGCTCGGGGGGGGGCTTCCGGCGGCACGGCGCTCGGGGGGGGGGGCGGGCTCCGGCGGCGCTCGGGGGGGGGGGTCCGGCGGCGCTCGGCGGGGCGGCACTTTTTTTTTGCTGCTTGGGGCAGCAAAAAAGTTAGAGCCGGCCCTGTTGGTTCCCATATGGTTACAGAACTGCAGTAAAGTGGAACAATTTTCAGCTTGTGTGACTGGAGGATATCTGGATAAGACTGTCCTCCATAAATGAGGAAAAGTCGAGGTGCCTTTATTATTCTTTTGTTCCACTCTTTGTTTCTATGGGGAATTTGCCAATGCAATATCACTGTCTTCCTTTTAAAGAAATAAAACTAAAAAAGAAAAAAGGGGCAATGGCTGTTGAAAATAGCAATTCCAGTCCTAAAAACCACTGGGAGGCATTTCTTGCTCAATTTTATCCTACTTTTTTTACAGCAAATTACAGTGGATCAGTATATTTGATTGGGGAGAAATGAAGTAACAGCTGCCCAAATTGAGCTTGAGCACTCCTGAATTTTGAGGTGTTCAAATCTGGAAGGCAGGTGCTAGATTCCCTTTCTGAATATTAGCTAAATCTGGAAAGGAAAAGTAAATTTCTGCTTCCATGGCTCAGAAGTGGAAATCCTCCTATGTGCCTGGTACTGTATCTAAAGCTGTCTAGATCCAGAGCCTCCCCTCCCTTACTTTTCATTTTAAATTCTAGTGGGATCCACATACCTCCCTTGCTTGGCTTCAGATAGAGAGGGCACTGTCCATTTAGTCCACACAATTCCGTCTTTGGGGGCTGCAAGGTGAGATCACACCAGTATCCCTAATCCAGTCTGGGGATGTCTTCTGAAGGGGTTATCTGGGAGAAAGCCTTCTACTCCTTGGGCACACTTGTTCCCCATTCACAGTGCCACCCCGCTCTAGCAGTGAGCTCTCCATTCACAGCAAGCTGCAGCATGAGGTTTCAGCTACCATACTCCCTTCCCCTCCCTTTCCTGTTGATAGCGGCCAAGGGAATGCTGGGAAATGTAGTTCTTTCCCTGCTCCAGGGCTGGCTCTATAGGCAGGGAGCTAACAAGGAACTACAGCTCCCAAGGCTCCCTGTTGGTTCTCAGCTCTCTGGCTGGATCCCTGCCGGTTGCCGCCCCTGCAAACAGGCTGCCCCAAGCAGGTGCTTGCTTTGCTGGTGCCTAGAGCCGCCCCTGCTCTGACCTGCACACTTGCAAGTAAGGGTTGCTGGCTCTCAAAGGTCCTGATGCAGCTTAACCCTTTGCACCAATCCCTCTTCCCAAATCACACACAAGTGTCTTAGTTAAAACTAAAATCTGACCCGATGCGCACAGTAATAAAATAGCTGTAAACATATGGGGTCAAACGCTGCCACCCTTCACATTTCCTTCCAAAAAGGATGGAAGTAGATTAGGGGAGCAGGTATTTAGGGTAAAACAATGGACCACACCTCTGGTTTTAAACATGGCCTTTAATTTTATTCCACTGCTCAGTACACAGAGAACCCATATACATTCTGTACTAGTGGGTTTCAAGAGAGCCAAACTGGAATGCCACAGTACCTCATAGTTCCCCTCTTGCTTGTGACTACATGCACCACAAATCCATGATCTGGCCCATAAATTCTTCTCGGCCATTTACCCAGTTCAACCAAGAACTGCTGATTCAAGAATAGTTTATGATTATCCCCTCAATGTATTTTAAAAATGACTTGGACAGTGCCACCCCACAAACTGCATACATCAGAGACAATGAAACCAAGTTGCCTTTGATGGGTAGCCGCTATGTTTCCTTGAAAGGAGAGGGCCAAGAAATAAAAAAATAAAATAAAAAAAAATAAAATCAGTTTTACATTTCTATGTTGTAAACAGTGGTAACCATAATAGCAGCAGCTGGGGCTGTGTTGTACAATTATATTTTGTAAACATTCTTTTATCACAGGCATTTACTCACTGAAAAGTTGCTTGAATGACTCAGCATCTGCTAGATACTGTGTACCATTCTTTGCAGATGTTGAATTCTGCATCAGCTAGAGACTATAAATATTGAGAATTCAGACAGAATGTGTGTCTGGCTGTCTAAGACCATAGTTTACCATGAAAATAAAATAATAAATAAATAAATAATAATAAAAGTAAATTACTACTGATATAAGGATTTACATTTCAAATTTAATCCTAAAAAAAAGCTGTATGGGGAAGGTAAGTAGAATTCCTAAAAAAGGTAATGTCCAAGTTCCCAGGCATCTGCCCTCTCTATAGAGTTTGGAGTAAGGCAGTTCCATGCTAAAACAATAAAAGCAACCGATTAGGGTAGGCAGTCGTGAGGGAACCTGTTTCGGGAGGAAAAGAGGGAAACAAAGGCTGGAGAGAAACAAAGGTCGGGGAAGTCATGTGACATTGCTAGCAGGGCCCGCTCTGGCTTTTTTGCTGCCCCAAGCAAAAAAGCCTCCCGCCGCCCCCCCTTAACCCCTCCCCCCGAGCGCGGCAGGGGAGGGCTCTGAGCCCGGCCGCGGGCCGCTCTCCCTGACCAGCTGGTGTGCTGGGGGGAGAGTGGCGAGCCCGCCGCGGCTCCGCTGGCAGCTGGAGCGCCGGGAGGAGGGCGGAGAGCCCGGCCGGGGCTCCGCTCTCCCCGGCGGCCGGAGCTCCGCTCTCCCCGGCAGCCGGAGCGCCGGGAGGAGGGCGGAGAGCCCGGCCAGGGCTCCGCTCTCCCTGGCGGCCGGAGCGCCGGCGGGAGGGCGGCGAGCCTGGCCAGGGCTCCGCTCTCCCCGGCGGCCAGTGCGCTGCGGGGAGGGCGGCGAGCCCAGTCGTGGCCCCGCTCTCCCCGGCAGCTGGAGCTGGAGCGCCGCGCCGCCCCCCTCCAGGTGCCGCCCCAAGCACAAGCTTGGTGGGCTGGTGCCTGGAGCTGGCCCTGATTGCTAGCAGCAGCTCGGAGGGAAAACAGAGCCTGATAATTCTTCATAGCTGTTGCTAGGCATAGTGTGAACTGAACATGAAAGCCTGAACTACCCCATAAAAGCTGAGAAAGGAAGTAATGCAATGAATGCTGGTGTATGGTACATCAAGGCAATAACATGTTCTTTTACCCAAGACCTGGGGTACAAATATCCTTGGTTTATAGAAGCATGTTCGTAAGCTAGTTGGACTACATCTACCCTACGAGCCTCAGTTATTACAAACGTAGGGTATGATTAACTATTAAATTTTGAATAGTAGCCATCGTTTGGTTTTGATGTTTTGAATTGCACCATTCAAAATTATTTTAACAATACGTACCAGGGTAAGTTTGGTCAAATAGATCTATAAAAATTACACAGGACAAGAATCAATAAAAATAACACAGTCCAGCTTCTTTGCCACAAGAGCCTGTGTAAGGCTGCAAAAATGCACACAAATCAATTTTGCAGCCTGGTACAGGCTTTCAGAATAGAGAGAGTGGATGGAGAATTTATTGAATCTGGCCTACAGATACCATATACAGAATAACATCTTTGAAAAAATACGCTTCAGCACTTTTCAAAACTGCACTGCATACGAAAAGCACCACTTCTCAGTCTATACAACTCCAGAAACAAGATGGAAGTTTAATAGACATTTCTAGTTAAGAGAGACAAGGTGGGTGAGGTAATATATTTTATTGGACCAACTTCTGCTGCTGAGAGAGACAAGCTTACACAGAGCTCTTCTTTGGGTCTGGGAAATGTCCTTAGACAATCTGTTCCAACCTGGTAGTTAGCTATGGCACTCAGCACATTTTCCAGACCCAAAGAAAGAGCTTTATGTAAGTTCAGAAGCTTGTCTATGTCACCAACAGAAGTTGGTCCAATAGAAGATATTACCTCACCCACCTTTTCTCTCTAATATCCTGGGACCAACACAGTTACAACAACACTGCATACATTTCTAGTTTATTAATTACTTACATCACTAGGATTATTTCAGTAGCTGATTTTCTCTGTGGAGATTTACAATTTAAGTGCAGCATAATAGTGGAAGACCCTCCCCCCCCAAAAATCAAAATCCAAGGCTCCAAATGTGCAACCCTTACTCTTGCTGCTTAACTCTGACAAGAATCGTGTTTAGCGATCATTGCTAGATCAAGAGAGTTGCAGACATGTACATGCATAAGGACTATGCCCATCTCACTGATGGCCCACTTTGTTTATACTCTTCCACAATGTAGAGGGCTTCAGAATGGGTCTCTCTGAGCCTAGGACCTATGTGTCCAACTTCCACCAAACATTCTGACAGCTAGCCCGAGTTATTTTGCCATGTGCATATGGACATAGTCAACCAAAAGCTGCCCCCATGTGTGCACAACATAGTACTAGTAAAATATAAATAAATAAAACTCCACAAACAGCACAGTGCGCCCTAAGTGAATACAAATGAGTTTGGGCAACTAAAATGGTCTTAGTGGTGGTGTTGGGGGGGATCCATGAAGTAATACAGGTTGTAACCACATTTGAAATACTTTAAATTGTTCTGCACATATCACTTTTGTTCATTAAACAAGTTACATGTCATCAAAATGTACTTACTGCTAAATGGTGTGATGGGCCTGGGGCTTATCGGTGGTACTGCCTAGTGGTTAGGTCCCTGTGTCACAACTCTCCCCTGTCCCTAGCATTCCCTGCCGTTGGTCACTCAGACATGGTGGCTGCCTCTCTTACAGTAGACAGTAACTCGGCCTCTCGCCAGGTCACCACTGAAGTCTACCCCTTTCCGGGGTAACAGTGCCAGCAAAGTACAGAAGTCCAATGTTCCCCCAAAAGGAGCTTTTTGCCCAACTCTGGGTTCCCAAAGACCTCACACCCTTACTTCAGCTCTTATAATATCTTATCTCAAGGTGTGGGGAGCTTATGCCACACTTGCAGCTGGCTGGTATGGGAGCTCAGCCCTTTCTCTTTACCAGGCTTCAACCCAGGGCCCTATGACTGCAATATTAAGCCCCTAGGAGAGCTCCAAAGCTGCCTCCCTCAGCCACTTCCTACCATTTACTTTCCAACTCCAGGGTTGTGGTCACAGTCTCACAAACAATCAAAGAAAAGATAAAGTAAACGGTTCGTTAACCCTTAAAGACAAGCTAGTCCCCCCTCCAAATCCTGGGGGAGCTACCACTTGCAGTCCCACTCCATGCAGCAAGGACTTCTGCTGAACCCTTACTCAGGAACTCTCAGGATAGGTCCATTCTTCTACGCTATCTGCTATCCCCTCCTTTCTGAGCTATCTAAATTCCTTCTCCAGCTGGAGTAGGCTCTGCAGGTGTGATGGGGCAGGGGCACTTGGGCCTAAAACTGCTCCTTAACCACTTCTATCCCAGTGTAGGGTTCACATTCCCCATCACAAATGGAAAGAGGAAGAAATTTTCCGTCCAGTTTTGTGGGAACAGAATTTTATGCCTTTATTTTTAAAATAAATATTGTAGGTAGCAGGTTTCAGAGTTGTAACCGTGTTAGTCTGTATCAGCAAAAAGAATGAGGAGTACTTGTGGCACCTTAGAGATTAACAAATTTATTTGGGCATAAGCTTTCATGGGCTAAACCCACTTCATCAGATGCATGCAGTGGAAAATACAGTAGGAAGATATATATATATATAGATATATATATATATATATACGGAGAACATGAAAAAATGGGGGTTGCTCTAACGAGACTAATCAATTAAGGTGGGCTATTATCAGCAGGAGAAAAAAAAACTTTTGTAGTGATAATCAGGATGGCCCATTTCAAACAGTTGACAAGAAGGTGTGAGTAACAGTAGGGGAAAAATTAGCATGGGGAAATAATTTTTAGTTTGTGTAATGACCCATCAACTCCCAGTCTTTATTCAAGCCTAATTTAATGGTGTCCAGTTTGCAAATTAATTCCAGTTCTGCAGTTTCTCATTGGAGTCTGTTTTTGAAGTTTTTTTGTTGAAGAAGTATTCTTCGACTGGTTTTTACTGTTATAATTCTTGACGTCTGATTTGTGTCCATTTATTCTTTTGCGTTGAGACTGTCTGGTTTGGCCAATGTATGATGGTGTCATAGGACCAACTATTTCTCCACACTAATTTTTCCCCTACTGTATTTTCCACTGCATGCATCTGATGATGTGGGTTTTAGCCCACAAAAGCTTATGCCCAAATAAATATGCTAGTCTCTAAAGTGCCACTCCTTGTTCTTATTGTAGGTAGGTTAGTTTTCAGTATTAAAAAACCCATATGTCACTGTGAATATCTGCAGATCCAAGTCTATTCATCTTCAAGTTCTCATTTCATCATCTTTCTGACAACCCAAGCAAAATTGCATTAATAGGAGCATTGCCAGCAGATCGAGGGAAGTGATTATGCCCCTCTATTCAGCACTGGTGAGGCCACACCTGGAGTACTGCATTCAGATTTGGGCCCCCCACTACACAAGGGATGTGGACAAATTGGAAAGAGTCCAGCGGAGGGCAACAAAAATGATCAGGGGGCTAGGGCACATGACTTACGAGGAGAGGCTGAGGGAACTGGGCTTATTTAGTCTGCAGAAGAGAAGAGTGAGGGGGGATTTGATAGCAGCCTTCAACTACCTGAAGGGGGTTTCAAAGGGATGGAGCTCGGCTGTTCTCAGTGGTGGCAGACATCAGAACAAGGAACTATGGTCTCAAGTTTCAGTGGGGGAGGTCTAGGTTGGATATTGGGAAACACTATTTCACTAGGAGGGTGGTGAAGCACTGGAATGGGTTACCGAGGGAGGTAGTGGAATCTCCATCCTTAGAGGTTTTTAAGGCCCGGTTTGACAAAGCCTTGGTTGATGTTGGTACTACTTTGAGCGAGGAGTTGGACTAGATGACCTCCTGAGGTCTCTTCCAACCCTAATCTTCTATGATTCTATGAATTGGGTACTGGCCACTGTTTGGAGAGGAGACTGCAAAGGCAAACCCCACAGTACTAAAAGAAATGTTAGCATAGGTGTCCAGTTTGGGAAACAGCTAGAGTAGAGATTTGCATAAGTGGCAAAATTTGGATCCTGACTTGGATTTCAAATATCCCTAAATTTAGTGATATTTGGATTTGAATTTTTTGTTCTGCGCATTATGATATGATATGAGCAATTTGCAAAATTTAGATCTGGATCTGGGGTTTGTACACCCCTCAAAATTCAGAATGTACGTGTTCAGGGATGGTTGAAGCCCTTAGGCACCGACTTTCCCTCTGCCCAATGGGTGCTTGACCGCCCCCGCCCCTGGCCCGCCTCTTCCTGGCCCTGCACCGCCCTTGCCCCACCCCTTCCCCAAAGTCCCGCTCCATTCCACCCCCTTCCCACAAGTCCCTGCCCCTGCCCTGCAGATTCTCCACCTCCTCCCCGAGCACGATGTGTCCTCGCTCCTTTCCCTCCCTCCCGGAAAGTCCTAAGTGCCGCCAAACAGCTGTTAGGCGGCGGGGGGGGGGGGCAGGAAGCATTGGGAGGGAGAGGGAGGAACGGGGATGTGGTGTGCTGGGGGGGAGGCAAAAAGGGGGGAGTTTGGTTGCCGGTGGGTGCAGAGCACCCACTAATTTTTCACCGTGGATGCTCCAGCCCCGGAGCACCCACGGAGTCGGCGCCTATGGTTGAAGCCTATCTAAACTTCCCCTGCAGTTTCAATTGGATATAGTACACCTCTACCTCGATATAATGCAACCCAATATAACACGAATTCGGATATAACGCGGTAAAGCAGTGCTCTAGGGGGGCGGGGCTGAGCACTCCGGTGGATCAAAGCAAGTTCAATATAATGCGGTTTCACCTATAACACGGTAAGATTTTTTGGCTCCCGAGGAAAAGGTGTATTATTCTTCAGTTCACATCCTAAACTACTGTGCTGAGTTGATATGCACTGTTAAGAAGCAACAAGCTTCCCACAACTAGTGGGCTGTGTTTTCATGGAGGGAGTTGTGGAATTGACTTAATGAAGAAAATTTAATGTAAAAGTCCTACACATAGGATTGACAACTTTCTACTCGCACAAAACCGAACACCCTTGCCCTTGACCCACCCCTCCTCCAAAGCCCGCCCTGCCCCACCCCTTCTGAGGCCTTGCCCACTTTGTCCCCCCTTCCCTCTGTCACTCACTCTCCCCACCCTCAGTCACTTGCTCATTTTCACTGGGCTGGCTCAGGGGGTTGGGGTGCAGGAGGGGGTGAGGGCTCTGGCTTGTGGTACAGGCTCTGGGGTGGGACAAGAAATGAAAACTTCAGGGTGCGGGAGGAGGCTCTGGCTGAGGCACGGGGTTGGGATGAGAGGGGGTGAGGGCTCTGGCTGGGGGTGCTGGCTCTGTGATGGGGCCCGGGATGAGGAGCTTGGGGTGCAGGAGGGGGCTCCAGGTTGGGCGGTGGAGCTGAAGGGTTCAGAGTATGGGAGGGGGCTCTGGTCTGAGGCAGGGGGTTGGGGGGGGGAAGGGGTATGGGCTCTGGGCTGGGGATGCGGATTCTGGGTGGGGCCAGAAATGAAGGGTTCAGGGTGCGGGAGGGGGTTCTGGGCTGGGGAAGGGGGTTGGTGGGTGACGGCTCCAGCTGGGGCTGTGGGGTAGGGCTGGGGATGAGAGTATCGGGGTGCAGGAGGAGGCTCTGGGTTGGGATTGCGGGATTCGGAGGGCAGGAGAGGGATCAGGGCTGGGGCAGGGGGTTGGGAGGGGGGCAGGGGTGCAGGTTCTGGGTGGTGCTTACCCCCCTCCTCCCTCCAGCTCCTATGTGGAGGTGCGGCCAGGTGGCTCTGCATGCTGCCCCATCCGCAGGCGCCACCCCCGCAGTTCCCATTGGCTGCAGTATCCGGCCAATGAGAGCTGCAGAGCTGGGACTTGGGGTGGGTGCAGTATGCAGCGCTCTCTGACTGCCCCTATGCATAGGAGCTGGAGGAGGGACATGCCGCTGCTTCCGGGAGCTGCGAGGAGTCACGGTAGGCAGGGAGCCTGCCTTAGCCCAGCTGCACCACTGACTGGACTTTTAACTGTCTGGTCAGCAGTGCTGATTGGAGCCATCAGGGTCCCTTTTTGAACAGGTTTTTTGGTCAAAAACTGAACACCCTGGAAACCTTACCTACCCAGCACCCTATGCTGAGCCTGCCTCTCCCCTTCCTTCAGTAGCTAACCCACCTATGGGAAACTGGCCACAAGAATGGACCAGGACAGGAATTGGCCAAAGTGTGGTTGGGGTGGAGGGTAATCTCACTCATCTATGAACACCAAAGTGGGTGGATAGGAGCCTTCTGTCCCAGATCACTACAGAGTGGTAGCTGAAGTTTTCCTTTTTCTTTTCACAATTTGTTGTAGGCCATGAGGGTGGAGTCTTCAACACAATCGATCATTTCTCTCATTAACTGAGAAAAATTAAACTATTAGCCATTCTTCTCTGCTCCTTCAAACATTTTTGCAGTTAACCAAGTGAGTATCAAATCAGCAAGTTAGGTTGTCCCATAACCATATTTACACTGGATAGAGTTTGATAGTTTGAGCCAAGGAAAAGATGATGATACTCATGACACACATAGTCTCTGTTATAAATGGAGGTGGCTGAGGAAGGGAAGGACTCTCTCTTTCAAATCAGAAGCTCAGTGTCTGTGGCCACATAGCAAAGAAGCCCTGTACAGTTTCTGTGATTCACCCATCACAAAGGCTAATTTTCATGAGATACAGTCCTAAAAGCATTTTAAAAACTGGAATAAATCAAGGTGCAGATGGGGAGTATTCACAGGTACCTTGTCATAGATCACCTATACATTTATAAACCTGATCCCATTTGTAAAAGAGAGCCCTTATAAAACAATATTTTTATTCTTATTGAAATGCATAGTATACAACTTATTCCAAGATTGTGGAGATGGGTATCTTTTCCCTTGTACAATTCCAAGCAGATGCTCTCTCTTGCGATATGATATTATGCTAGAGCACCCAATTAACATCTTTAGTAAATTCCCAACATCCCTCACCAAAAGTACAGTTAGTACCCTCACAACCATTCCTAGAGATTACTGGTGAGTCTCTATTAGCTATACGAACTTGATATTATTCAAAACTGATCAAGTTCAGACTCCAGGAAGCCTTAAGCCCTCAGGACAACCTCTGAGACTTTCACTGCCATAGGTACTACAATCATAAAAGCAAGGAAAGCTAAGAAATAGGTCCAAGCCAGAGAGACTGCAAAGAAGAAAGAGCTTTTGAATTCTTGGACTTCCCCATCCTCTAAATTGACTTAATGTGAGGGATACACATTTTGTCACTAAAGCAAATTAACTATATTTGCAGTGCATTATTTCGATTGGCAGAGAGAAACGCTGCCAATGTGTGGGATGGCAGGGAGGACAGGAGTCAGTTGAAAGGAAAATCTCAGGCTTTTCAATTTTCCATCACGGGTAAGTACATTACTCTCCCTCGCTGTTTGAAATAGGTTTGTACATTTCCACAGAAATAAAAACATATTTCAGAATGTGCCATAACCAAACTTTCAAAAATAATCCACGCTTTTCCCAGTTCATTTAATGACCCCCCAAACCCCACACATTGATTACTGAGCATTTTCAAGATTAGAAACATACAAAAGAATTATTTCCACATTTTTCTGGTACATGCACACAAACATTTTTTTTGGAGAGGAGGGCTTGACTAATGGCTATTTGTGGGGCATGTTTAGCTGCCACAGAATACTCCGTTGCTCTAGGGGTACTTGGATGGCATAAAGATGTCACCAACCCACATCGCTGTACCTATCATAGGGGACGTAACTAGAGCTTTACCTATCATCGGGGACTGTCCTCTAGCTTTAATGTGTTGGCATAATAATCAACATAGGACTGTTACAAACCAGTACAATTGATAGCTTCTCTGGTGCTGTTCCACATTACGTTGGGAATCAGGGCCAGAATTAGGGACATGCAAATAGGTCTTATAGACACCTTGCCTTACCCTCCCCCACCTTTCCTTTGCTCATTGCAGAAAAGGAGGAATGGAAAATCTGGCCCATCCACACAATCGGCTGTTAAGTATAGTGATTTATTTTACTTTGACTGAGAGATACAAACACCAGTACAAATATGGGAGAGGGAAATACGCGAACATTGATCTCAATGGAAATTGAGGACACTAAGCATCTTGCAGTATCAGTCCCAGAACAAAACCTTCTAAAGATATATCTGCAGATCTCCAGCCAATGAAAGTTCAACATAGTGATGCTCATTTACACCAGCAAAAAATCTGGCCCATGAAACATTTTCAAAAATGGCTTCCAAAATTGCAGCAACAATTTTTCCCCGAGACATAGGAACATTGACTTTATCAAGGAAACTTTATCTGCATAGAAAAATCAGGTAACTACCCAATCAAATAACTATTCAATTTTCAGGCAAAAGAATGAAATCATGACTGAAAAAAAAATTGTGCTAACAGAATTGCACCTGCAATTTGAAATGATGAGTTGAAAATTTGACTTCTTAAGGCTAAAATTACTTCACAGTGTCCCTTCAATATTGTAGCAAAACTATTGATAATAATTTATATTTGGCATCATTATATAGGAATAGGAAAGACTATATGGTAGAACTCAGCTGCTTTTTGTGCTACATAAATCACTGCATAGGAGCAACTGCAATTCAAACTTTGCCTTTATTTATCCAATAGGATATAAGAACTCCCTTAGTCACATACAACCCTATGGGTAAACATAATTTTCTTTATCAAGAAAATGATGTGATCTCCCACCTCCTATATCCTTCCAACACCATCTCCTCCTTTTTCTCGTCTCCTCTGCTACGGTTTTCATCTGCTCTCCTCTTGTATCGTATCCACATGATCCCTTGATCCATTTTCCTCACTGCTACTAAGCTCCTTCACCCCCAAAATTTCACTCCCTCCATTTTACTCCCCTTAAGTTCACACTCTTCTGGCTTGCTCCTCTCAAAATAAAATCATGTCATGTTCTCTGCCATGCTCAAACACCCCACTTTTGACCCCACCTACTCCTACAGCTATTTCCCATCTCTCTTCTTTTATCTCTAAACTCATACACATCATTTACAACTACTTCCACAAGTTCCTCTCTTCTAACTACAACTTGCTTTTGCATGCTCTATTCCACCAAAGCTCGCACCAAGTTTTCTGATGGCCAAATCCCATACTCATCCTCCTTGACCTCTCTGTTGCTCTCACTCCTCCTTGAAATCTTGTCTTTCCTTGGCTTTTGTTATTCTACCCGCTCCTGATTCTCTTTCCCCCCCGTCTATTCACCCCTTCAGTTATGCTTTCCTTCTCTCCTTCCCACTGTTGGCAGAGGTCCTAGAAAGCTCCATCTTTGCTGCCCCCCATCTTCCTTTATATTCTTTTTCTAGGCGATCATATCTGCTCATAGTTTCCACTTCCGATTGCTTTCTTCCACCCAATCCTACATCCCATCACTTCCCCCATTCTCTGTCACTGTGAACACCATCACCAACCTCCTTGTCACATAGGTCCATAACCATGACTAATCTTTGACTTTCTTTCTCGTACCCCACACATCCAGGCTGTGAGCAAATATTGCCACTTTTTTCTTCATAACATTTCTAACATCCATCCTTTTCTTTCTGCTCCCATCACCCATCTCAGTTATTGTTACCACCATTTCTGACCTTCGTACAGTCCATACAAAATATATCTTCCTTTCCTCTTGCTCTGATGACATCACTGCTCCCCCTCAGTTCCTCCACTTGTTCCTCTTCACTTCATCAAGTTCAAGCTTCTTCTCCTCCTCATGTTTAAGGCCTTCACAGTGGTGCCACAATCCACTTGTCCCGCACTTATCACATTGCCCTGTACTTCCTCTGCTCTGCCAGTGATGTCTGTTCACCTGTTTGTCAGCATCTTACACAGATGCATCTGCAGCATCTTGTATGCTGCTCCTTATGCCTGGAAAGCAAACTATAAACTGATCCATAAGCTCTTCCTTCCCTTCATATGTCTCTCCAAGAACCACTTCTGTGCAATTCCTTGTACTTCTTGCAGCCAGTTAATGATGGCTGGTTTAGGGGCAGATGGCTATATCTGGCCTATCTTATTCATGATATTAATATAAAATAAATTGTAAACATCTATAGCATTTTAGTATGTAATATAATTCTGACAGAAATATTTAAACACTAAAACAACAGAGCACTGCAGTGAGAAGTAGTATTTTAGGATATTTATAAGCTTGAAGGCTTATGATACTGTCTAACATCAACAAGAGAACATTGGCGAGTAGAGATGTGGGGGAGGATAGAAACACTGTTTTATGAAGGACTTGGAGATTTCGAAATTTGGTTTAGTTTAGAATCTGAACAAAATCCCCAAATTCTGAACCTCCCTATGAGGAAAAATTTCCCAATTTTTTTTGTTTTGGATTTAAATGATTTGTTTCAACAAAATATTTGACTTTAACTTCTATTATATTATATTACATTACATTATATTATATAAAATAAAACAAAACATTCTAAATGAAAAGTTATTTCAAAATGAAATATCAAAACATTTTTTTCCAACATTAGGCCATTCTGACTTCGTTGGACATTTTTTTTCCCCTCCAAAACAAAATTTTGGCAAAATCTACACAATGTCATGAGCAATTTGATTTCAACAGAATTGCATTTTCTGATGGAAAATTATTGGTAGAAGTTTTTCAAACCAACTGTATTTAAAGCCAAAACTATGAGGCATAAACTTTGAAGAAAAATACAATATTCTACCGTAATGGTATAAAACATTACAGCTTACAATTGTGCTATTAGAGTGTTCTATGAATTTCCTGTAGAATATTGTAGGTTTTTTGATTTTTTAATATGAGAAAGCGTGTCTATTTTCATCATAATGTAGAATTGTCAGTACCCAATAAGATTTCTTTTGTGAATACAGTTTTATAATTAATCAATAATGAATGGGTTCAGTGTAACTGGTTTCAATAGCTCAAGTGAGTCCTCACTTTAGACTGCCAAACATTTTTTCTGGCAGCTTAGGTGCACAAATGTTTATGCACTCTTTGCTGTGAACAGGCAAACAGCAGTGATCATGAGAGCTTGCAAACGTTTGTTCACCAAAATTCAAAGCTTTGCTGCCCAGCTTGATACAACTCTACTTAATTTTTCTGTTCAAAAGGTATAAAATATTGTTTAAAATCAGAACTGTAACAGCTCAAGTCCCTTTAGGCAGCAACAGCAGGAAGTGTACTACACACTAATAGTAAAGCAACACATCACAGAAAGACCAGGTCTCTGCTGTGATTCAGCCTTCACTTTGGTAGAAACGAGCGTAAGAATGTGTGTATTCCTAAAAACCAAACAAGTCTGAGCGGACAGCAAGAGAATACCCGAATGCTCTCTGTATTGGTGGTGTCAGTAGACCACTTTCTTCAGCCAACCTCCCTTCAGATACCTGCTTTCTACCTAAATTAGAGAGTAAGCATCACTGTGGTGCAGTGAAACACTACACCAATTCTGGCACAGACCTTGTTTTATTTTCTGAGAGCTATTCTGAGCCTGCACATAGTGTATAGCAATCAGCACAGCAATCTCACAGATTTCCTGGGACAGCTACCACAAAAAGGGACTTATCCTGGGAAAACCTTGACAGGAGGCAAACCTAACATGTATTATAGTTTGATTTGATAAGACTATAAAAACTATGAACATAGTTTTCACTTTCTATAGTAAGTTGCTGTATACACTACAGATAGCCTGTACGTTGACCCAAATGATCTGACAATAATAAAACTAATGTATTTTTAAAATGTATCTTCGTAATAAACATTCCAGTCATTTATAAAGCACCTTTAATTTTGGGCCACTCTGCAGAGGTCATAATGAGCTAATTTATTAAGTTTCAGTACATTCCTATAGATTACATTTCTGCTTTTTATTCAGTTCATGAATCCATGTACTGTACCTAACATGTTAGTTCTTGGTCTCCTCCTTTTTCAACCCTTTTTTGAGACTTTCAGTATTTTAACAGCTGTTAGGCAGAATGGGGAAAATTCTGACCCTGATTGAAGTCAACGGGAGTTTTGAAACTAACTTCAATGGGACCAGAATTTCACCCAATTAAATGTGTTACATCTCTTTCAGATCAGATGGGTACAATATACCAAGGGAAATATTATGCAGAAATAACAAGCCTTAAAAATCTCCTATTAATACGTTAACTGCCCATTGTGATTAGACACAGAGAATTAGGGCCTTTAGTTATAATTAATACATTTGACAGACATCAGCGATCTGACTAGAATGATTGTAAGACTGGATAAAAAGCAGCAAAAGTATACGTATCTAAAATTTCCAGAAATTGTTTTTGTAATTCATACTTAAATTAAGGTCCAACAAAAATTCAGAATAGAAGACAATTTCTATCAAGAGAGAGAAATGCTGCCAATAAATAGATCCCTGTGTGGATACAAATTCATATCCATGGATGCGGATATCTACCGATATCAATCGGTATCCGTGGAACCACAGTGCTCTCCCTGGAACTGCAGCGGTAAAAGGAGCGGAATGAGGTTGCCGCCGCTCCCAGGAACCAGTGCCTCGCGTTGGCAGCTCCTCTGGCGAGGCTATAATGCTCCCACCCCCAGCTCTGCCCCATCCCTTCCACGCAGCTGTCTGCATCTCCTGTCTGGGGGCATGCGCACCACTTGAACACAACTGCTGGTGAGTCTAGTGCCCACCCCAGTGGGCGGGGCTAGGGATGGTACAGTTGCGCCAGAGGAGCTGCTGGTGTGAGGCACTGGCTCCTGGGAGTGGCGGTCCCACGTTCTGCTCCTTTTGTCACTGCGGTTCCTGAGAGAGCCCTGTGGTTTATATCCACAGATACCCACATCCGCGGGTATAAATTTGTATCCACGCAGGGCTCTACATTAATTAAAAATCCTTTTTCATGAGGACTGTCTTATTCCATGACAAGAGTATTTTTATATCATTTATCTAATTCTAGAATTACAATAGATAGCCTGCACTGTAAGTAACATTAATTATTAGTTTTCAATTATAACACCAATTTGTGCCATTTTAGTTAGTGTATTTACATTTTGTGTTGGTTTTGCAGAAATATAGAAATATTAAAATTTTTTAATTTTATGGGAATAAGGCTTGCCTACATTTTTCTACTAAATTTTATCAAAATAGCCTAAAGAAAGAGAAATCTAATCACATTTATAAATAACAGTAAATCACTACAACGTTGTATAAAGTCTTTCAAAATAAATAAAGATAATAAACAGAATAATTAACAATCAAACATGAAACTCCTGACTTGATATCTGAATGATGCAAATTACGACTGATAGTATTAGCTTCCTTATTTTAAAACACTTTGAAAATTGTTTTAAATTAAAGGTCTATGTGTTTTGTATTCAAAAGTTCATTTAAAAATAGTTATTTCTCTCCTTGCTACAATTATAGAACTGTTCAGAACTACGCTGAAATAGATACTGTTAGACCTACTTAGCATAATCAGATTGGTATCCTTAAATTATCAGTCATATTTTTCAATGTCCTAACCAGGCTATGTGTGACAAAATCTACAAAATCGTGCAAAGCGGTAACATCACTTTTTAAGACAAAGTGGTCTTTCTTTTCATAAATTAGATTATTATAATTAATGGCTAGTAACTCTTTTTTAAATGTATGGTATAATTCTTCCATTACACTGGTATAAGTCAGGGGTGACTCAAGTGAAGTCAGTGGAGTAATACTGTGTGAAAATTGTATTAAATGAAAGGAAAATTAGAACCTTAGCTCCCAGTCTTTTTATTGTTTCTTTCTACATATTTATATATGTAGAAGATCTATTTTTAAACACCACACCAGTGACAAATAAAATGTTAAAACTGTGTTAAATTTATACAAATAAAATGAGAATATAAATGTATAGTGGTGTATTTTAGCCTTGGCTTGCTATAGTTAACATCTTCACTGGCTTCCTCTTGCCTTCCATATCAAATTCTAGCTTCTTGTGTTTATTTTAAAAAAGTCTACACAACTCCACCCTTACTGTATGTTTTTGTTCTCATTTCTTACTAATCCCCTTTTTTGTACCTGTGCCCTACCTGAGACTCCAGTCACTTTGCTTCCTTTGTTTCTTTCTCCCACTCTTATCCTTTATGTCTTTCTCCACAAACTACCCTTTCGTTCTCTCCATTCAAATTCCTCCTGAAAAAACACTTATGCAAATCCTATCCTTGATAACTGATGACCCCCCCCAAAACACAAATAAAGTAAATTTTTAATTTGTGTTGATGAACAAGGGCATCTCATAATAACAGTCCCTCTCATTCTAAAAGTCTGCAGAGTTCTGGGACTGTGCCCAACTGCTTCCTCTGGGGAACAGAATGCCTAAAGTGGGGTGGGAGATCTGGGTCATGGCCAGACCCGGTCTGCCCTGGCCCATGAATCAATCAATGTATCAGAGAGAGCAGTCCGATGGATGGAGGCTGGTTGCTCACTCTGTGTATAACTGGAATACTATATCAAGTTCTGGTGTCCACATTTTAGAAAGGATGCTGACACATTTCAAAGGGTAAAAAAAGAGACACAAATTATTCAAAACGTTGAAAACTTGTCTTGCAGGCTGAAGAAGTTCAATCTATTTAGTTTATCTAAGAGAAGGTTAAGAGGTGGTGATGTCTCCTCTGTAAATCTCTGTGGTCACTAGTGGAATCTATGGGCTAATGTGTGCTCCTCTACATGAGACAAGAGCCATGGATTTGTTTAGTCCAAATTCCACGGGCCTTGTTCCCACTTTGCACCCTGACCTGACTCTGCCCTGCTTCCTAGATCTCTTATGCACCTGGGACAAAGAAGCAAAACAAAAAGCCCAAATCTCTCCGTGGCTTCCCTTTCCTAACAGCCTCCAAACTCACTGATACAATCATTATTTCTCCTCAAGTTTTCATAACTCTATGCTCTTTGTTTTTCTATACTCCCTCTCCTGTTGTTCATTTAGTGGCTGTTTCAGTGGTTCCGTTTCTCCCTTTTTGCTTTCTGTACTCCCCTCCTATTTTTCCTTAACATTTTATCCAACGGTTACCTTATCTAGCCTCACAGCTTCTCTACCCCGGCAACTGCCAAATCTGTGTCTTACTATGTTGAGTCTTGAATCTCCAACTGGCTCTCTGATAGCTCATCTTAAATGTTACCTCAGCCATCTCAAACTCAATGTAGTGAAAACTGAACTCACATTTCCCTTATCTTCCTCCCTTCTCCAGGGCTCTTAATAATCCCAGTGTCCTCTCCATCCTCCAGGCTTGCAAACTCACTTCACATTTGATTCCTCTCTGCTCCCTCGTACTGAGTCTGTCACCTCATCCTGATGTTTCTTTACTATATTGTATCCCTTCCTTCACTATTGCCAAAACCCTTGTGTATTCCCTGGTTATTTCTCACTTTGTCTGCTTTAACCTCCTATTTGGCCATCTCACCTTACTCAATTCTCTTCCATCTAAAATACAGCTGCTGAAATCATCTTCCTTCCCTGCTACTTGGATCGTGTCACTCCTTATTCAAATGTCTTCCCTGTCTTTCCTCCTCCTTGTTATGTTCAAGGTTCTCTTCGACAGCTGCACAGCTCCTCTCTTGCCTTTACTATGTCTTCACTCCCATTTCATCCTATTACCCCTTCTGCTCTCTTCATTCAACCCAATTATCTGTCTTATTAACTCCCCTTGTATCATTCCACTCTGATCTTTTTGGTTCTTCTATGTTGGAAGATTTGTCATCTTCTACCCTGTCTTCAGTCAAATATCTCCTGAAAGTACTTGTCTTCTGCAAAATCTTTCAATGATAATCTTCCAAAAGAAATATTTAAAAAGTAACTAGACTACTTTGAGATTGGACCTTCCAATCCTTAGTTATCTGGTATGTTCTGTGTCTGAACTGTATTCTTTGTCCAGTTTAGATTTTGTGTCCCTTGGCACAAAGACGATGTCTTCTATGTTTTGAATAACAGCGCACATACAAATAATAACGGGGCTCATAGTCACAGAGTTCCCCTTTTGGGATTGCTCCCTTTTCATTAATTTTAAGGATCAGATGTAGCTTTGTAATATATCATCATAGAGGGCTTGGGGGAAAAGAGTTCACTGAGATATAAACACAAATAACAAAATCAGACAGAAAAGTGCTGTTGGACAGTATGTGACAGTAGTATTAATAATCTTTATAATGTTGTAATAAAATGAAATGCCCTTCTATTGGGCTCACTGTGCCCATGTCATAGAGGCAAAGTCATAGTAGAATGTTACATTAGACATGAGGCTTTGTTGAGCCAAAGGAGAAACCTGGTTCCTTATTAAAAATAAAAATATACTTTAGAAATTTATCATAAATGCTCTCATACGCTGAAGAAATACTATTACAAATCTAGTACTTTGGAACATTACTATAGCAAGTGTGGCATATATTTTGTAATAAAGTTTGGAAAAACTAAACACTAACAGCAAGGACCAGATACACTTGTGTCTTCTAGTTCCCAAACAGCTTCTTTTCAGATATAAATTATGAATTTAAATGGCAAGTGTTTGCTTTCGTTCTAATGTATAGTTATGTGACTTTTTTGAAATCACTGGGCAAGCAGCAAATATTGTACGAATCCGGAAAATCCTTTCTCTGCCTTGGGAATGCTGGAAGTCCTGAGATGTCACAGCTCAGTACACACTGCCAACACACTACCATATTTTGGTACATAAGAGGTGGCAACCTTAGTACGTGTTAGAGTCGGGGGTTGGCAAACCTTTAAAAATTCCCCAGAGCCTTATATTTGTATTGATTTGAACTTCAGTTAAATTCATCCCTATGCAGAGAAGCACAAATAAAGCTGAAGTTAGAATTAAGTGGTGCATAGATTTTGTCTGGCCCTCTGCAACAGGGTTAAATATAACCCATAGAAAATATCCTTTAAACATTTTTAAAGTAACTAAAGATTATATACTGTACTATTGGTGCATTAATAAAACATTTGAGAAGATGGTGGACTTGATTACAGAGTGGTACTTGGGTGCTGCAATGCTGTGTATTGCAGTGCCTAACTAAAATTCACAACCTCAAGTTAGACACTCAAGCTCTCTATATTATGCATGTGCAGAGTTAGGAGCACAAAATAGAGATTCACAAAAGCCAGTATGCTGAGCAGGAAGCTACCTAAACTAGCTAGTAGGAAATGTCAAGGAGGTATGGCATAAGTCATGCCCATCAAAGGAATTTTGGTCTAGAATCCAGATCTCCAGCCTCCCAGGGGAGGGCCCTAAGCACCAGACTATAGAGTAATTCTCACTCTGGCCAAATGAATACTTTATAAAAAGTGGAACACTTTCAGGGGGAAAGATGGAGAGAGGCGTACCTGTGAATACCCTATAGCCAAGTGATTAGGGCACTCTACCTCAAGGTAGGAGACCTTGGTTCAAATCTCTGTTCCACATCACACAGAGGGGGAATTTAAACCCATCTCTTCCACATCCTACCCGCGTGCTCTGGCTATTGGGTGTCAGGGGGCACCTCCTGTCTTCTACGGGCGGGGAGGGGTTAGAAGTGCTCAGAGAACACCTACTGGATCCGGTACCTCAAGTAAAAGACAGGGAAACAGCACCTTTGTGACTCGCACCAGGGCTAGGGAATGAGCTGGGCACCAAGCTGCTGAGGGATGTCAGGACTCAGGCAGCTTTGCACATGCCAACTGGCAAAAATGTAAGCACCTAGAGGACTTTACCAGCAGAAATGTAGGCACTTGGGGCTTCTCTACACAACCCTTAAGTTGTTGTAACTTATGTCGCTCATGGGTATGAAAAAGTCATCCCCTGAGCGATGTAAGTTAGATTGACTTAAAGAGATGTCCTCACCACCATCGGCGGGAGATGCTCTCCTGCCAACATAGCTTCTGCCTCTCATTGAGTCGGAGTAATTATGGTGACAAGAGTGCGCTCTCCTGTTAGCATAGCATGTCTTCACCAGACGCACGATATCGGCGCAGCTGCACCAATGTAGAACGGTAGTGAAACAAGCCCTTGGAAACTTTAGGGATGCGCAGGGATTGGAGGTGGTTGAATGGTGGTTTTGTGAATGCCGGTGGTGTCTAAACGTTGGCTATATGGGCCTAAAGGGCTAGTTTGGTATCTAAGTCTCCCATATGAATCTAGCCCTGTGTATATGTCTAATCATTGAGCAATGCAAATAATTACGTTACTATTGTTGTAATTAAAAGGATGCTGTCAAGATTATTAGGCCAAAAATTGATTTATTTTGATAGAATTGCTCCAACTGCGAAGTCTTACCTTCTGGAATCCAATACATTTGTTAAATTTTATAACTGATGCTCCATCTGAAAATTTTAATAAAGAAATCTCTGGTGCAATTTGCTGTCAGGGTAACAGCAAACAAAGCAGCACATGCCCGATATAACAAAAATGTGTATTTAACTGCATATATTATTTCTGAGCTCACATAACTTTCCTTAGTATAATGGGAATTAATCACACTCCTCAGTGAAATAATGAAGATGAATTTCTTAGATGATGTGACTTTTAAGTCACTATAGTTATCTTACTGAAACAAGATAAGCCCTAAAACAAAGCTTGGCTATATCTTTTTGGGCTTTCAAAGATGGCTGA
This sequence comes from Chrysemys picta bellii, assembly GCF_011386835.1. Lineage (NCBI taxonomy): Eukaryota > Metazoa > Chordata > Testudines > Emydidae > Chrysemys > Chrysemys picta. The sequence goes on from NC_088798.1 coordinate 21,910,720, forward strand.
CCAGTTTGCAGAAAGAATATTCATTGAACTAAAGATCAGAAACCTGGAAGCTAATCCTTCTCAAAAACTTGACAGCATTTTCTCTGTGGTTTGGGATTACGGACTCAACACGTGGTTTTTCCAAAGCAGGCCGGCATTCTCTTGACCATGATTTTGAGAGAGCAACAACAATGAGATTTTGAAAGGTAACTGTTCAAATGAAATGTTTATCTAAAAGTTTTGGATGGCCCTGGAAAACTTTAGGTATCTGGGCTAACACACATAAAATATGTGTATCAAATAATATATTACTTAAAATAAATGCTTAAATATGCTATACCATACTGATTCTGTACGTTCACAGTATTCTGATATTTGGGATATATACGAGTACTCTAATGTACAGTATTTTCATTATACATGATTTTACATTTCTAATTAAAATTAATTTGCTATTAAATATGATTAGATTATAATATTGGTAAAACTGTTCTATGTATTTATATAGTCCATATTTAATGACATGCTTAGTGCACATATTTAAGGAAAGCCTTATTCCCTTTACTGCAAATTGATACTCTAATAAATTACTCAGAAATTAATACAAGTAACTTATATAGGGATATATCTAGCCAAGTTTAGAGTTAAGTTTATTTTCATTGAACACAGTGATTTTGTACTAATAATATAGACTTAGTACATTTCTCTGTATTGCTTTTATGTAATTTTATTATTATTAACAGCAGAGCTGTAGCACCTAGAGGCCTCAGCCAAGATCAGGTGCTGCAGCTAGGTGCTGTAAATATAATAATAATAGAAAATCTGAGCAGGGGCATCATTTACTATGGGGCAAAGGGAGCAGTTGCCTGCTCTCTCCAGATTTTCATAGATCTATATGCTCCATTGTCTTGTCCCACTTTTTTGCTGCTCTGCCCCACATCTTTGCAGGATATAATATAATCACATATCTTCTATATACTGACACAATTTAAGCTGTGCCTGCCCCCCCAGTTTTTCTGAAATGCCACTGCTGCTGAGGAGCTTAGAGTCTGAGTCTCGAATTCTGTAATGAGTTTCAATAGTACCTAGTACAATGGGGCCTTGATGTCGGTTGGGGCCTCTAGATTCTATCATAGTACAAAACATTATCACTTTAATTCTACAGATTCAGAAATGAGGGACAGACACATTAAGGCTCCATCCCTGCAACTGGCTCCACATGAAGCCCCACTGACTTCACAAGCAGTGGCAGGACCAAGTCACACCAGAAGTCTTCAGCAGAGACTGGAACTGAACCCAGATCTCCCAGTGCCGTAAGCACAAGACTAACTTGCTTCTCTAGAATGCACCATGTTTATCAGATTAAGAGATATTTTAGAAAACTACTAGACTGTTAGAATTTTATTATTAAAAATACAGTTTCTAAGAACACTAGTGTCCGTAAAATTCTATTCCTATTCTTTTAAGCTGATATTATTTATACTCAAGAGAAAAATTGTAGGTATTTATATACAAATTCAGTAAGCTGACACAAATAGTATTATTGACCACTGGGCCCCCCCACCCCCAGTTCCCCACACTCTACTTAAAACTTGCAAAGTAAGGTACTGATACTTCAAAAGGAATATTCTTGTATGGAATCCCACTGATGTCAATAGGATGACCCAATAGTACAAGGATCTGTGCAGGAAGATCACTTGAAGGATTGGTGTCTAAGTTCATGCTGCAGCAAAACAGATGCTTTCTCATTCTATACATGGTTTTGCATTTGTCAATGCATTTGTTTTAACCTACACAGATTGGATGATCTTCTGCTATATAAATAGGGGTAAAAATGGTAATGGTTGATCAGTGCCAATCAACCAAGTTATTTCACTTAGTAAAGCTTATATAATAAATTATAGTAACTTTCCCAGTTTCAGAGTTACTGCGTAGTGGGGATGATGTTAGGTGTCTGGTAGGGAGCCACTAGAATTGTGCTATGACAGTAATTTCATCCTGGTTTTGCCTGTGGTTAGAGATGTAACAGTTATCTGACTGCAATAGCCATAACTTCCTGTACAGGATGATGCTGGAGGGTCTGATAAAGTGGGAATTTTCTGTAATATTTTTTATGAATTCTAGGCATGCCTCAGTTTCCCTCTGTATTGCTACCTACTGGGTGTGAAAGGATTAAAACTGCTCCTGGAACAGTGCAAGAGACAGGAGGGGTGTGTGTGTGTGCGTGTGTGTATGTGTGTCACCTCCCTGTGTAGGTGGATGAATCGAGTCATTAAAGGATTGGCTCAAATTGACTTAAATCAACAGAAGGTCCAGCAAGACAAAGCTGCCCCAAGGACTGAACAGTCAACATCTAACAGCAGGAAACCCCAGCAGGCAGGACTTGTGAAATGAGGGAAGAGCAAGTTTCCAGGGGACTAAAAGAAGGGTTGCCTTTTTGGGAGGAATCAGGAGACCAGACCAGCGGAGACAAGAGGGGGCCAGGGGAAGAGAGCCAGAGATACAGTCCATTATGCTTGGCTGACTCATCATGGCACTAGGTTGGCTGGGATGGACTATGGCTTAACGTCTGCCTTTCTGTGCTAACCTAAAAACTTTCAGATTTTCTATGCCAGATAACTAACAAATGGTTACCCTGTTTGGGAAGGCTGCTTGTGTTGCCACAAATACTCAGTGAGAGCATTGCACCCTAGCTTGGCTGGATTTGTTGCAGGGAGCCATGGACAGAGACAGAGTTTTCTGGTTCCAAAGGGCCAGTCTCATTGTCTTGGAGGCCCTGGGCCTGCCCCTGCAGAACTGTGTGGGTCCTTGGAGCCCTGTGCACTAAAGGGGTCACTCCCAAAGAGATTGGTTACAGGCTGGAGCATACACCAAGCCCTGTGATTATGTGAGAAAGGGCATTTGGAAATCTGACATTCCAGTTTATATCATTTTAAAAAGGACGTTCCACTGGAAAATCAGGTCATTTACATGGCATTTTCAGCATGCCAAAATGTTTTGAATTTCCTGGAGTTAACACCAGTAGCTTAGGAAATTTACCAAGACGAAGACTGAAAAAGTAAAACTTTTCAGCCAGCTCTAGTTAATATTGCTCTCCAGGAAGATAGGATGTAGCCATGGCAGGGGAGCCAATGACATGACAGCTTTTCAGAACAGCTATGCTGGCAATGAGAGGCTGGCTCTGTGTGTAGATACCCAAGGATCCACAAGGTTGGAATATGATTTTTCACAAGGAAACACAAGTTCTGTAAGTCTCTGCCTTCTCCTTCCCCACATGTCTGAGAGTTCCTTTCTCCCTGACTATTGATGGTAAATCAGTGGGTAAACTTCAAAAATTTCTGACAACTATTTCCCCATACTCACTACACACTTTTTTCCATAGGAGGGACTGATTTGACTCTCAGTAAACAGAGAGGTTACTGTGAACTGCTATTCAGTACTCCTAAGTAACGTATTAAAATTGCACAATAACTGTGTTTCAATAACTGAAACAAAGTGTGCATCTTAAGAAAAATCAAGTTTATCTAAGTTTCTCTATTTAGTTTGTTTGCACGACGGTTTGTTTTAATATTTGCTAAAGCTTGCAGGCACTATATATACACCATTAAATAAATTAATACATCATTTTCAGAACTGCACATCAATATACTGTGGCATGAAGGACATTATTTTCCTCAGGGCTGTTTAATAAGGAGTGGAATTTCCTTTAGTCTCCAAAAGCAATTTAAAAAAAAAATGAGAATGAAGACCTACAGAATTCAAGCAAATCCTGACAGTAACTTATTTCAAATGTGAGTAAACTCACAATACTAATTATAGCACTAAATTTTGATTTCATACTAGTGCTAGTAAGGAGAAATTCATTGCAATCATCGGAGTTACAATGAAGAGAGATCAGAGTATTTTTCACAAATAATTCACAATTCAAATAAGAGTTTGGAAGAGACAAAGTTGAGGTCATTATTTATTGTTATTAAAGATCCTATGGCATTATTGCAGAAACAGTTGTATAAATTTTAGAGCCAAATTCCAAGTTCGTATCTTGGAATTCTGCCGTCTGTATCTAAATTCCCCCTTATGCTATTCCTTAATAGTTTCTATTGGATAAAATATTCTTTACCTATTATATTCTTAACCTCTTGCCCTGGACTGTTAAGGTATATAGTGTTACTGTGAGCTTTTGAACCTTTGCCACATTTCAGGAGCGGGTGAAATGATTTAAATTTACAAATCAGTTTGTAAAGTACTCGGGGCTCCTTTGTGACAAAAGATGCTATCTAAATGTAATTTGTTACCATCGATAGGCAGGACCCCTTGTGAATTACATTTGGAGCCAGAGTCCAACAATAGTTTTGAAAAGAGTGAATCTATTATACATTTAGACTACTTACATGGCCACTATCCCACACCCACACTATCTATTTAGGGTTGAATCAGAAATATATATATGAAACATCTCAATTTAAAAAAATTTCTTTTTTTAAAGTAAGCTTCTAGCCATTTTCTTTGCAATGATAGCCTTGAACACTGATCTAAACCAATGTAAAACATTCTTATAATTGACGATTAACAAAAAAGCTGGGCACCCCTTCTTCAACAGGAAGATGGGAAAGACCTAAAGATCCACCCATCATTGATACAAATACAAAGACTCTTTTAAGCAAAGCAAAATTAAACAACCTATTTTACAGTTTTCTGTAGTGTACATCACTGTAGCTTCTAAAACCCTCTCCAGGTATACTAAATCTGTGTAGAGGTACCCTACTGCACTTCCTGGATTCTTTTACACTTCTTGGGGTTGAGGTTTTTTCTTTGTTTTTCATTTTTTATGTGTAAATCCTTTTGGTTATGCTAAGAAAGTTTTATCAAAGAGAATTGTCTTGGAGCATATCCTAAAACTGGTCAGATTCTGGATTAGGCTAATCATCCCTATAAGTTTATTTTTGGCTCTCACATGTTTTATCCTGGAATTTGTGAGATGTACTGTCCCAGAGGGATACAGCTGTCTTAGCAATTCCTGGAAAGAGGTCTTCAACTGGCAACAGCACACTGGAAGACCAGAGATGAATTGTAGTACAGGGGAATGCATTCACAGTAGCCTGTCCTATTGAAGAGACTGGCAGCCATATTCTACAAAAGCTGGGACCCTCTGAATTGTTTCCATTTCAGCTCCTAATAGAGTGAGTTATAGTGAGTCTGGAAATTATTAATGTATCACTGTGGGCAGATTCCTGGCTTAAAGGAAGGGGCAAAGTTTCCCAGCAAGTTGAAGATAGAATAGGGCATTATTTACTTTTGATGCTTCCATTTCATCCAGGGATAATGATAAGTTAAACAGGACCCCAAAGTTTTTCACCACTAGGCATATGGGGGAGGATGCTTTCACTGGGAGGAAGGGGGGCACAGTGTTTCAGATAGTTCTTTGTTATCATCTCCCTTCTGACTAGCATCACTTCAGTTTTCTTCAGTCTGAACCTCACACTTCTGTATGCAAGAGATGATCTATTATAGGCATTGTGACATCTCTATGATGACGCTGTTTGGAGACTGAGATGTACAGCTGGGTGCCACCAATATATTGTTGGCAGTGAAGCCCATAACATCTCATGACCTCTCCAAGAGGTCTCATGTAGTTACTGAAGAGGGTATGTGCAAGGATACTTCTTTCTTTGATTTTGCTCTGCAAAGCTTATTGCTTTGTCTTCCTAACATGCCCACTGATTGTACTAAACTTGGATAGTTTCTAGCAATCACCAAGATGACATAAGAAATTGCTGATTATGTTTCCTTTTTATGGCTCAAACGAGTTAATTAGAACTGGGTGACAACCACAAACAGTGATTTGTAAATATTTGTATGGGAGAAAAAAAACTGCACTAAATTCTGTTTGTTATTATTTGTCAGTTTATATACCATATACTTCTCAGTTTGCTATTGTTCAGACAGCGTCCAGGGAGTCATGAAAATGTTCATGTTCCTAAACATTTCACAACATTTAGCACAGTAAGTATTTGTATGAAAATTTGTACGAGGAATATATGATGTGCTTATTTTCCTGTTTTCATAGACTCCAAGGCCTGAAGGGAGCACTGTGATCATCGAGTCTGACCTCCTGTATAACCAGGGCCGGCTCCAGACACCAGCATTCCAAGCAGGTGCTTAGGGCGGCAATCTGCAAGGGGCGGCAGTCCGTGTGTTTTTGCCGCCCCAAGCAGCGCGCCGAATTGCCGCTGCGGACGGCGGGGGCAGTCCGTGTGCCGTTAGGGCGGCACGCGCGTTTCCGCAGTGGCGGCAATTCGGCGGCAGCTTCTATGTTCAGCTGCCCGCGGGGGAAATTCAGCAGCTTCTGTCTTCCAGCTGAAGACATAAGCTGCCGCCGAATTGCCGCCGCCGTGGAAACGCGCGTGCTGCCCTAACGGCACACAGACTGCCCCTGCTGTCCATGGCGGCAATTTGGCGCGCTGCTTGGGGCGGCAAAAACAGTAGAGCCAGCCCTGTGTATAACACAGGTCATAGAATTTCCTCAAAAGATTTCCTACAGCAGATCTTTTAGAAAAGCATCCAATCTTGATTCAAAAATTGCCAGTGATGGAGACTCCACCACAATGCATGGTAAATCATTCCAATGGTTACTTACTCACTGTTAAAAAGTTACATGTTATTTCCAGTCTGAATTTGTCTAGCATCAACTTCCTGCCATTGAGTGGTATTATACCTTTCTCTGCTAGACTGAAGAGCCCATTATCAAATATTTGTTCCTCATGTAGGTATTTATAGACTGTAATCAAGTCATCCCTTAACCTTCTCTTTGTTAAGCAAAATAGACTGAGTTTCTTTAGTCTATTACTATCAGGCATGTTTTCTAAGAACATAAGAATGGTCATACTGGATCAGACCAGTAGTCTATCTAGCTCAGTATCTTGTCATCCGACAATAACCAATACCAGGAGCTTCAGAGGGAATGAACAGGTTATCATCAAGTGATCCATCCCCTGTTGTCCATTCCCAGTTTCTGGCAAACAGAGGCTAGGGACACTTCAGAGCATGGTTTTGTATCCCTGCCCATCCTGGCTAATAGCCATTGAGGGACCTATTCTCCATGAACTTATCGAGTTTTTTTTTGAACCCTGTTTAACCTTTAATCATTCCAGCAGCTGTCACACCAGTGCCATATATAGAAGTAAAATAACACCTCTATTCCTACTCAAGAATCCCCTGTTTATGCAAGGATGGCATTAGCCCTTTTAGCCACAGTGTTGCACTAGGAGCTCAAGTTCAGCTTATTATCCACCATGATCCCCAAATCTATTTCAGAGTCACTGCTTCTCAGGATAGAGTTTGTCATCCTGAAAGTATGGCCTTATTCTTTTTTCCTAAAGGTACAGATTTACATATGTCTGTATGAAAATGCATATGGTCTCCTTGTGGCAAGCTTACCAAGTGACCCAGATCACGCTATATCAGTGACCTGTCCTCTTCATTACTGAACACCACGCTCCCAATTTTAGGATCATTTGCACACTTTATTAGTGAGGATTTTATGTTTTCTTCCAGGTCAATGATAAAAATATTCAATAGCATAGTGTCAAAAATCCATCCCTGCAGGATCCACTAGAAACACACCTGTTCAATGATTCCCTGTTTACAATTACACACTGAGATCTATGACTTAGCCATTTAATGTGTGCTATGTTAATTTTATATTGCTCTAGTTTTTTAATCAAAATGTCATGCGGCACCAAGTCAAATGCCTTACGGAAGTCTAAGTATATTATATAAACCCTATTACCTTTATCAACCAAGCCTGTAATATCAACATGTGACAATCATACACCAAGATGTAAGGAATAATGGATAGTCCATGTGAACAGCTTGAAATGTCAACCATAGGTAATCTATGGTTGACATTTCAATTTACTTGTGAATAATGAATACATTCACAGACGAACAATTGTTGGACAGAACTAAGGGGCTAAATTCACAACGAATATTATTTGTTATAGACATTCCATCGGTGGTTAAGTATTCTACATATAATAAAGATAATAAATTAAACACAATTTTAAGTTAGCCAGTAACTGCAATGTTGTTTTTCTTCAGCGATTTCTATATGTACGTATAAAAGTTTGTAAATATGCTTAATCACTTGCTCTCACATCACCTACCAGTTATAAGTCTGATTCACCTCCCATTGAAGTCAATGAAAAGATTCCCATTGACTTCAGCAGGAACTGGATCAGGCCCTACTGAAGGAAAAAGATCTCCAATGCAGTGTCACATATTTGGTATCCCAGATTAAAATGCCAGTATTTCAAAGACTTCTCTTCAGGAGTTGGACTTTCCAATGGTAGCCAACAGATAAGTTGTTAGTGAAAAAAGTCTAATATCACATTGCTATATGCAAAATGTATTTCTAATGACAGGATGTCTCAAAACTTGTGTAAAGTAAGAAATGATTTCACTGTGTTCAAGTTCCTTTAATTCCTTTTGTAATTATTGATACGCACACAAAAAGTGTCTACTGCTGTAGAAAATTTGTGTACAGCATTTTCATCATTAGATCTATAAACAGAAAAACTCAAAATGTGCATTTTTATGCTCCTCATCCACCTTCAAAATACTTTTCTGACAAGACGTTTTGTCTGGAACAAAGAACTTCTCACAGTCAAATATATCATATAAAATCATCGGGTATAAAGCAATGAGAAATCTTGCCTTCCACAATTTTAAAATTGTGTCACTGGCCAACCCTTTTAAAAACCACACAGTTCTGGTACAACATATTTTCAGAATATTCTGTGGTTGGCATGGAAGAGGCACTGTTGTTTACCTACAAATCCAAGTTAAGTTGGCACCTGATAGAACCAACTGACCCCAAGATCTTTCCACAAGACCCTATATAGCCCAAGTAGCCCAATGAGGTCAGATGAATGAGATTAGATAAATAGCAGAGATTGATGAAACTGCTATGGACTTTGTGTAATTGACTTGATTTAAAACAAAACAACCCCCAAAAATTTCAGGTGAGTGAAATTTTCACCTAAACTTCCAACTCTTCAGAGAAGGAGCCCATTAATTAATTACTTTGAAACCCCATAGAAAGTGATTCCCTTTTTTGAGTTCATGCAAATAAGATTATGCAATTGTGAATCCCCAGAGAAAGAGTTTCATTAATACCAAACACAAAATCTGGGGCAACCAAGAATGAAAGATTCAAATCTGCAGCTTTGAACAATCTTCTTATGATGATAAATCAAAATACTTTGAAATTTGGAAGAATTACACCAACTGAAATCTCCAAGATGGAAGGCAACATGAATTTGATATATGAGAGAAGATGTGCTAGCCCACTTTGAAATTAAACCTAAACCAGAAGTGTTTGTTTCGAATGTACCTGACTCATTAAAAAAATATTTCCTCTAATGGAGTGAAATTTGAAGGGCAATTTCTATCCTGCCTATTGGACTTATTTGAAAGTTTGAAATTTCTAGTCCAACACCAATTTGTGGAATCAGCATCATGTGCATACATCGGTGCTATTTTGCTAATTTAAATCCCAAACCCTATATTAGTGAGTATGTTCCTCATACTCCCATTCATGATCCATAGCAAGATTCTATTTTCTCATCCATTATGGTGGCCAAACAGTCATTACCATGAAGTGAAAGTGTCCTAATTTTCCCAAGTGAAGTGTGGAAGAAGTGCACCTGTAATGTGTAACTCTCAAGTTGCCTCCAAGATTATTAGGCTTGGCTAAATTTTCTCATGCAAGACCTTGAGATTCTGAAGATGTCTCATAAGGTTGTATAGACCAGAGTCAAGGCTCCTAGGAAACATGTATCGTATCACTTCACATAAGGGCCTAGGTCTTCATGAAATGTGGGGTGTGGAGTATACAGTAAAAGCTATTGACCATAGTTTCTGTTGTTTGGCTATGCAGGAAGATGGACAGGAGACTCTGGATGTAGTTTAATTAGGATGTAACTTTATTCCTAAATGTCTGGGAATACCTGGCAGATAAAATTGTTGAGAGCAGGTAATTCCATAATCCAGGGTCTACTGGTATCCCATTCTCTTATCGATTCTGGTCCTCACTCCCTCCCTCAAATGAAGGTTAAGGGGGGCTATAAAAGAAGGGTATGTTGACTCCCTGCCATACCAGCCTGAGAAGTTCCGAATCCCACCTATTTCCACTCCTTTAAAAAATACCCCCTTTATATCTTTTCCAATCCATTTTATCTGATCACTGTATCCGTTCCCTATGGAGTACCTGCACTGGACTTCCACAACAAGAAGACACCAGCAATTAGCTTAGCTGCCTCCCCCACATACCTAGCTGGCTTCCCAGACATCTAGTGAGGCCTTCTTTAGCCAAAAACATATCAGCTCCCAAGTCTGAGAGGTGGACCCCATCCTTCCTGAATAACTTTGATGCCCTGTATGCTATGTCTGAATGAGAAATTACCAACCCCCTATGTTACCTATTAATTTGGCCACATCCATGTTCACATATCTCCCAGACTTGTTAACCTGTGGGAGCTTCACAGCTCCCTGCCACAACCTGTGTTGCTACAAGTCTAACCAAATAATATTTACTCCTGAGAAAAGTTCCAGGATCTAGCCTAAGTAAGTCCCCTCCTTTACCCATTCCCATGTTGGTTCACCTCGGGGAACACACAGTGTATTCAGTGTCTGCTCAGCGGCAACTACTGGGTATAAAAGGGGCATCAGCTGGTCCCATAACATGCCCCTCCTCCCATGCCAGCTAAGGACTGTTTCACAACTGAGATGCAACTGTGAACCTCCAGACAACCTGGAAGCCCACCTATGCTCCCAGGAAACAATACTGTGCTTGCAGATCCATACCACCATCAGCCTGGTCTGTCTGAAAGCATCTGGAATGCAAACACAGAGGAACATAAACACTGATTCCCCACCAATGGTCTCTCAGGTATTCTGTATGCTTCAGAATACCTGCATCCAATTGCCTGAATTGCCCTGGCCCCCAGACCCAGCTGTGCTTCTGCTGGTGCTGCTCCAATCTTGAATGAGTGGGAACCCAATTCCTGTGCTGGAAGCCCCAATCTTGTCAGTCCCCATTTGTAATAGACTGGTATATTGTAAGGGGACTCCCACCACTGTGAATAAAGAGGGGCCCATCCCTCTATGATCTTATTGCCATGTATGCCCTCATGGCCTTGATAAGGTAGATCCCATACTTGTCGCCCTCCTGTAAAATAACGGGATTTCACCCTGGCCTCTTTTATCTACTTTTGACCTCCTTAAGGTTAATATCACCAATCACCCCTCCCAATGTATAGCCCTCAATTCCAAAGCCCTTCCAAAACAATCCCAACAGGACCCAGGTACTAGTTCATTGATCCCAAGAGAGTCAAAAATGCTACTAGGAATGCAGCCCTGAACAAGACCACCTCTTGTCCACAATGTTATATGGGCTTTGGGATCCACATCAGATCCCTAAGCATATTGACAGCGATAGGATAAAGTCTATGCTCCCCATGGTCAGTGCTTCCAGACAACCTTCCTAGAAACCTCCAAACTAAAAACCCACTACAAGGATCTGGGTACCGCTCAGCCTACTGACAAATGTAATGCCCAATAGGCGAGTGGAGATGGTTGATGATGCCAGTTGCCAGGTGGCTAATGACCCCATGTACCCCCAGAGCACCCAATCCTCTGTAATCAATCATATCGGTGAAGGCCTTCCTGAAATTGCACAAAATCATTAAAACTTCTTTTATAGTTCCACAATATTTGTGGAGCCACTGAACTCTTTGCTACACTGACAGCCACCGTCTGCCTAGGTTCCATAGAGCTAGTGGCATCCATTTATGTTCCTTGCTGGCTCCTGGTGCCAGCTCTTGAAATCTGTCCATCTGAAAATAAAACAATGCATCTGCTATGCCATTATCAAACCCAGGCATATGTGTGGAAGGGGAACAGATGTTAGGTCTTAAACACTGTAGTACAAATGCTCTTATCAACCTCATAACTCTGTGTGATCTGGAGTACTGGTGAATGACAATATGTACCACCACCATCTTGTTGCACAAGAGAAAAACATCTTTTTATTATTTCTATTCCTCAAATGATCACTGCAAGTCTGCAACCAAAATGGGGGAAAATCCAGAAATGTTACATCCTGCACTAAACCTTTTGTATCCAGGTATCCATTTCTGGGCACTCCACCTGTCTTGGTAAAACACCCCAAAACCTGTACCTCACAAAGCATCCAAGTGAATCTTTAAATCAGCCTCAAGTATCCATTCCTGCCTCCACAATGACACTCCATTAAAATGGCTCAGAAACTGTTCCCGCATCCCAATCCCCCTTTATCTCTCGAGTAACTCTTACAAAGTTGTGATATGCCTGAGGTGGCAGCTGCAAGATATCTACCCTGAGGCTACCACCCAGTAGGCAAAGACGCCCAATAATAGATTGCAGCTCACAGCATGTAATTTTCTAGACTGCTTTTCCTTTCCTAATCAAGCCCAGTAGCTTCTGAAGGTTATCCGGAGGGAGTTCAGATGTACCTGTCAGTGTGTCTAGCTCAATCCCCAGGTAGGTCAGGGTACTGGAAGGCCCCTCCATTTTTTCCTGTTAGAGTTATCCCCAATTTTTCAGACCAGGCCTGAAAGGTGTCCAATGGGCTACCACACTTGTCCAGATTCACCCTGCCCGCAAACAAATAGTCACCTAAGTAAATATACTGCTTTAATGTTGTAGGTTACTCACTAGCTCTCTAGCCACCCTTAAATGGGCAACACACCTTCTGCTCTCTAGCCACCCCTAAAGGGATAAGACACCTTCTCTTCCAAGCACAACAAAGGTCCCCACTGCCTAATGTGCAGTGAGGTCAATCTCAGGACCTGCCACGGACTGCAAAAGTTGTGTGTGAACTCCACCAGTTTTAAATAAAAGCGATGGGAATACAAGAGTTGCCGCCTTCTTGGCCTCATTTTCCCCAGTTATGTATACACAATAGAGGCTGAATTTGTCCTATGGTGTTTTATTTTCATAAAAAAGAAGAAAAAAGAAAGTGCTACATTCTGACCCTCACTGAGATTTACAGGACTATAATGAAGCCACTGTGTTATTCATTCATTTACAGTCTTATCCTGTGTAACCCTATTTTCTTTTTTATGTTGTGGTAAGACTCCATTTTACTGAGTATAAATAAAAACTACTTTACAAAAAAAGGGGCAACAATTTAAATAATTTTCCTTTTACAAGTATTTCTTGTTCCAGTGAAAAAAATCTATTACAATCAAAACAAAAAGTAAATTTTACATAATTGCATCCACAACTTCCCCCATAACATTGTGACAAGAAGAGAATAAGTGAAATTGAAATATTTAGCACAGTGTACAAAACACACATATACATGAATTTTCACAGTACATTTTATAAAGCTTTTAAATGATTGTGCACTACATTTACTTAGGTAAAACTAAAACTACAATTGGCTACATTTTGTACTAATGTAGAACTGATCTTTTACTTATGTGGCAATCAATCACCAACTGGGAAAATGTGATTTGGGGTAGGGAGCTTGGGTTCTTTTTTGCATTTACATTGTTAGATCCTTACCAGCATTTTGATTGAAGAACATTGCTTTAAAGGTCCCCGCCTATTGCTTATTAAATATACTTTGCCTTGTGTGTAAAGGAAGCATCAGCACTGGGTCTGACAAAGTAAGTGATGGGTATGTTGGAAAGAAAAATGGCTATGTCTTGACACATCATTTGTTTCCAATTTATTGCTGAAGCAAAAATATGAAAACCTCATAAAAAGTAATATTTTTCTGAGCTTTTGATTAACCAGTATCTCATACTTCTCTCAGATCATCAGAATTACATAAAGCATTTAACAAGCCTCTGTATTTTCACTGGAAATATACTGCCATGTAAATGTAGTTATCCATCACTGATGGATTTCTTTTTTACTGATTTAAACATCAGCCTTATAGTACAGTAACAACGAACTATGTTGCCATAAAAATAGATCATAATGAAAAAATGGAGAAAGAAATCTTAAAAAAAAAAATAGTGTGCTAACAAGGGCATTGTTACCCATATGGTTCTATCAACCACTGTTAGAGTCAAACTGGTATAAAGATTTACCAGAAGATAAGAACTGATGGCTAATAGCCTATCATCAATTAAAGCATTGCCATAAATTGAGTTAAATGAAAAAGACTTCTTCTGAGCTAATTGTGGACTTCTTGTTAACCATCATCGAGCACCTCTTTTACATCTACTCAAAACAGGGATGAATTATTGCTCCTATTTAGTAAATCTTTATTATCCCAGCAAACTACACAATTACTTATTCAACATTTTGGGCTTAACTCATAATGGTCTATAGATAATTTATATATACGATTGTTCTAAAATAAGGACTTCAGGTAGGTTTTTAGATGAGCTCATCTCCCTCTTGCGGAAATGCCACTTTCATCTCATTTTCCTTTGTATACAGGAAATAGGTCCAGAAAGCCATGGTGTTGACCTATGTCCACACATGAAAACAGTATAAGAACATAAGAATGGCCATAGCGGGTCAGACCAATGGTCCATCTAGCCCTGTCTAGTGTCTTCCGTTAGTGGCCAGTGCCAGATGCTTCAGACAAAATTAACAGAACGGGACAATTTATCAAGTGATCTATCCCCTGTCATCCAGTCCCAGCTTCTGGCAGTCAGAGGTTTAGGGACACCCAAAGCAAGGCTTGCTTCCCTTTACCACCGTGGCTAATAGTCAATGCTGGAACTATCCTCCATGAACTTATCGAATTCTTTTTTTAATCCAGTTATGTTTTTAGCCTTCACAACATCTCCTGGCAATAAGTACCACAGGTTGACTATGTCTTGTGTAAAGAATTACTTCCATATGCTTGTTTTAAATCTGTTGCCTATTAATTTCATTGAGTGACCTGTGATTCTTGTGTTATGTGAAGGGGTAAATGACACTTCCTTATTCACTTTCTCCACATCATTCATGCTTTTATAGACCTGTATCATAGCCACATTTAGTTGTCTCTTTTCTGAGGTGAACAGTCTAAGTCCTTTAAGTCTCTCCTCATATGGAAGCCATTCCATACCCCTGATCATTCTTGTTGCCCATCTCTGTACTTTTTCCAATTCTAATGTAACTTTTTTTTTTTGAGATGGGGAGACTCGTGCAGCATGCAAAGTGTGGGCATACCATGAATTTATATAGTGGCATTATTGATATTTTCTGTTTTATTATATATCCCTTTCCCAATGATTCCTAGCATTCTGTTAGCTTTTTTGAGTGCCATTGCACGTTGAACAGATGTTTTCAGAGAACTATCCACAATGACTAAATCTCTTGAGTGGTAACAGCTAATTTAGAACCCATCATTTTGCATATATTGTTGGGATGTTTTCCAATGTGCATTACTTTGCATTTAACAACATTGATTTTCATCTGCCATTTTATTGCTTAGTAATCCAGTTTAGTGAGATCCCTTTGTAACACTTCACAATCAGCTCTGGACTTAAGTATCTTGAGTAATTGTCTGAAAGTTTTGCCATTTCAGTGTTTACCTATTTTTGTTTATCCAGATCATTTATGAATATGTAGAATGGCACTGGTCCCAGTATACGTCCTTGGGGGACCTCACTATTTATATCTCTTCACTGTGAAAACTGACCATTTATTCCTACCCTCTGTTTCCTGTCTTTTAAGCAATTACTGATCCATGAGAGGACCTTCTCTCTTATCCTATGACTGCCTACTTTGTTTAAGAGCCTTTGGTAATAGACTTTGTCAAAGGCTTTCTGAAAGTTCAAGTACACTATATCCCTGGATCACCCTTGTCCACATGTTTGTTGCCCCCCACTCCAAAGAGTTCTAATAGATTGGTGAGACATGATTTCCTTTTATAAAAGCCACGTTGACTGTTCCCAGACATACTGTGTTCATCTAATTGTCAGACAATTCTGTGATTTACTATAGTTTCATCCAATTTATCTGAAGTTAGGCTTACTGACCTGTAATTGCCAGGATTGCCTCTGGAGCCTTTATTTTTTTAATTGGTATTACATTAGCTATCCTCCAGCTATCTGGTACAGAGACTGATTTAAGTGATCAGTTACATACCACAGTCAGTAGTTCTGCAATTTCATATTTGAGTTCCTTTAGAACTCTTGGATGAATACCACCTGGTCCTAGTGACTTACTACTGTTTAGTTTATTAATTTGTTCCAAAACCTTCTCTACTGATACCCCAATCTGGGACAGTACCACAGGTTCATCACCTAAAAAGAATGGCACAGTTGTGGGAATCTCCCTCATATCCTCTGCAGTGTAGACCAATGCAAGGAATTCATTTAACATCTCAGCAATGACTGCACCACACCTGAAGCAAGGTGGTGTTGTCCAGGCTTGCTGGAGGAAGGTAGCAGGGCTTTATGGTGGGAGGAGGAAGTAGGTCAGAAACTGCTGCAAAAAGGTGGGTGGTGGCCATGGCAAGGCAGACTCATCCTCTGGAAACATAAGCGCAGAAGGTGCAAGCCCTGGCATTAGAAGCCCTTTCTCCACACAGCAGGCAAGGGAGCACCCACCCTCTCTCCCTTCGAGGTGAGAATATCAGGTTGGGTTAGGACACCACCATATTGGTTCCATTTTGGTTTAGGTGGAGCCCATCCTTCCTGTATAGGCTCCTCCTGTCCCAAATGTTTCCCCATTACCTAATAAACCTAAATTCCTCCTCCAAACATCATCATCTCATCCACTCATTGAGACCCTACAGTTCTGCCTGTTTAACTAGCCCTGCCCATAGAACTGGAAGTATTTTAGAGAATGCTACCACATAACAACATATCATTGGTGTGTTGCCTATTTACATGGCCCCCATTCTGCATGATGCCTTAGCACCACTTTTATATCCTCTAACTGATACTAGATGCATATTTGTTCACTTGTCTCATAGCTAACTGAAGAATTTTCCAATAAAAAGAAATCTAATCACCAATGTGGATACAGATGAAATACTATTAATACCATGAAGAAAAATGCAGCATCTTGCTTTAAAAGTGTTTAATAAGTGTATACTGTATGCACGATGATGCAAGATTTATAGCTTAGTGCTAGGCCTTTTGATGGGCTAGGATACCAACATATGGTATTTCTTTTAAAAATATATCCATATGTACATATGGTGTACCATAATAAGCCTAAAATTGACTTGATATTAGGGGTATACAAAATACACAGCCATTCCAAAACAGCTAGACACATGATGAGTAAGCTGCATGACAGAGGTTCCAACCCAAACTTAATTTTGCTATGTCTCTGTGTTCATAACATTGTTTTTAACTTCACCTAAAGGCTGAGGTGGTGCAAGGGGCTGAGAAAAAATTAACAATAATGGCAAATTTGCCATCTCTAAAAATACCTCCCCTTTTTACACTAAAATATGTTGGTACAGTGAGTTACAATCTGCAGTTCTTTTATGTAGTTCATGATTACTGAGGTTTTATTAATTACTCCTAATGGTTAGACTAGACAGCAATGTGTATAATAATTTATTCTAGTCAGCTACTTCCCAATTTGTTGAAAACAACTGAAAAATGAATAATGTTTGGGAAGTGGGAAGGGAACAAGTAAGTGAAGTTTATAGGTAAAGGGAGAACAGTGGGGAAATCCTGGCCTGCTGAAGTAAATGGGAGTTTTACCATTGACTTTACAGCCAAGATTTCATTTTATACCAAACGAAAACAAAAACTCACGGTGCTTCCCTATGGTTTCTAAATTAATAAAACAAACAAGCTACTTCCTTTAAAATGTACAAAATCAACTTGAAAAGTCATGATTCCACCGGAAAAGTATACCGATTACGGTTACAAATAAACCCGAACATCACTATAACTGAGAGATAACAGCAATATTAAAGACACGTTTGTTTTTCTCTATTAAAAAAATATTTACTTTGTGCGTTTGACAGCTCTTTGTGTCACATGAAAGCTGAAATTGCAACTTGAAAGATGGCAGGCAGCAGTATATGCAAGAAGGGGAGAAGACAAGTATGATGTGCTTGATCATGTTTGTTGGTAGTGTTCTCAAGCCTGTGCAAAAAGCTCTTCTAAAATTCTACAAAGAAGCAGTAAAACACTTATAAAAATATTTTTTACAAGAAATTTAAATAAACAAATAAATAAATTAGAAACTTATTATTTAAAGGGTGCTCTATTAGAAGTTTTTGTAAAAATTAGTTAATTTTGAAATATTGAATTTGAGAGGTATCAAAACGTCCAGCACAAGCTATAGAGTTGTGTACAGAGTGGACACAACACCTAAAGGTAGTACCGACAAAAGACAAAAGTCTAAATTTGCTCCTGGTGTAAACAGATACAATTCTATGGAAACATATAAAATTGCATGAGCTTACACT
Organism: Chrysemys picta bellii; assembly: GCF_011386835.1. Lineage (NCBI taxonomy): Eukaryota > Metazoa > Chordata > Testudines > Emydidae > Chrysemys > Chrysemys picta. The sequence goes on from NC_088798.1 coordinate 21,929,135, forward strand.
AAATTTGTATTTGGCCTGAAATACTCAAGTTTGACTAAGAGCTATCGAAAGTATGGTAAGTATTTTATTAATAGCAAAATAGGTTAAAGAGTAAATGAAAGACTTGAATTTTAGAATTACACAAGATGCTTCCCCATCTCTTATTCATCAAAAGGGTGATTTCCTGGAGTGATTTTTTTCAGATGCTATTTTAAAACGTATCATTTAGTTGAATTTTGAAGAAGGCTTTTTGTTAGAAAGGCTGATGGACCAGACATGCCAAACCCGCGGAAAAAACCCCACAGAAATTGGGCTTGTTTTTGGCTTAATTGACTTGTGAGTTGCTTGTTGGCTAGTTTTTGGCTTGTAGCTTGTTGGTTGTTTGGCTTGTAGCTTGTTGCATTTTTTTTTATCGGCTCCCGGCAAGCAGGGGCAAGGGGGGGGGGGGGGGAAGGGGGTCTGGGGTGCACAGTGGGCCCATCACAGTCCAACACTGCATACTGGGGGGATCTAGTCACATAGAGTGTTGGGGTTCTTAGGGATTGGCTTGTTTTGGCCTTGTTTTGAAATGAGATTAGCTTGATTTTGGGCTTATTGTGAAAGTCGGGGTGCCAACGTGAAAGTTGGCAATTGTGCTGCTGTGCGAGTTCAAATTGGCCAGATATGTATGTCTATGCTCTGCCCAGGCTTGCAATGGCTGAAAATAATGGCGTGCAATAGAGGAATGTGATAGAAATTTTCTAAATAGAACAAAGATAGGCCTAAGTAGGAGTATGCCATCATTCCTTTGGGGAAAGGCACATAACATCAACTTTTTTATTTTTCAAGCACTGTGCCTTCTAATAAAAGCACCATAGCCCAAAAGTTATGAGAGTAATATTATCTACTCTATGCAGAATTAAGTATGTGTTCAGAATGAACAGCTGAGAGGTAAAAATTTGCTATGATGCTGAAAGCTCTGTGAAAGATGACCATGGCAGCTATCTTTTTTCCAAGTGAATCAAAGAGTCTTCATTCTTATCAATAGGTATTTTGTCAGGCAAACCTTTTTTCCACCAGTAAAGAAGCTGAAAAACTCTCTGAAGACAATCATTCTTCAATTTTTGATGTCATAGATTTTTCCCTATTTTCTGTATGCAGGGAGAGGAGAGAGGACTAGTAGGAATGAATTGCCTAGGGAGGTTGTGGAATCTCCATCATTGGGGATTTTTAAGAGCAGGTTGGAAAAACACCTGTCAAGGATGGTATAGATCAGGGGTGGACAAACTTTTTGGCCCTAGGGCCACATCTGGGTGGGGAAATTGTATGCAGGGCCATGAATGTAGGGCTGGGGCAGGGGGTTGGGGTGCATGCGGGAGTGCGAGGTTTGAGGGGGATGCAGTGTGCAAGAAGGGGCTCAGGGCAAGGGGCTGGGGTGCAGGAAGGGTGTGGGGTGCGGCAGGGGGCTCAGGCAGGGGGTTGGGGTGCAGGAGGGGTGTGGCAGGGGGGTCAAGGCAGGGGGTTATGGGGCTCAGGGCAGGGGTTGGGGTGCAGGAAGGGTGTAGGGTGTGGCAGGGGGCTCAGGGCATGGGGTTGGGGTGTAGGGGTGTGTGGCAAGGGACTCAGGGCAGGGGGGCTGGGGTGCCGAAGGGGGCTCAGGGCAGGGGATTAGGAGGCTCAGGGCAGGTGTTTGGCGTGCAGGCTCCAGCCCAGCGCTGCTTACCTCAAGTGGTTCCGGGGTGGCAGTTGTGTGCAGTGGGGCTAAGGCAGGCTCCCTGCCTTCCCTAGCCCCACGCCGCTCCCAGAAGTGGCCAGCATGTCCGGCAGTGGCTCCTAGGGATGGGGCAGGGCAGGCAGCTCTGCCGCGTGGTGCCCTCGCCTGTGGGTACCACTCCTGAAGCTCCCATTAGCAGCGGTTCCCTGTTCCCGGCCAATTGGAGCTGTGGAGGGTGGTACCTGCAGGCTTGGGCAGCGCATGGAGCCCTCTACCCTCCCCCCCCCAGGGGCCACAGGGACGTCGTGTTGCTGCTTCTGGGAGCGGCATGGGGCCAGGGCAGGCAGGGAGCCTGCCTTAGCCTTGCTGCGCCACGGGGTTGGCAATCCTGCAGGATGGATTGAAAGCCCTAACGGGCTGGATCCAGCCCGTGGGCCACAGTCTGCCCTCCCGTGGTATAGATAATACTTAATCCTGCCTTGAGTGCAGGGGACTGGACTAGATAACCTCTCGGGGTCTCTTCCAGTTCTATGATTCTAGTACTTGTTCTCTCTGCAGCCCTTTCATCACTCTTCACATTTTTTTCATTATGGTACTCAAATTATTACTCATAAAATATAAAAATAGAAAAGCTAGACTATATGCCTTCAAGGTGTATTTGTTGCCAATGACTTGATGCTAGAAAAGAAGGAGCGATGGAACAAAATAAAACTGGCATATCTGTTAATTTGTTTGCAAAAATTTTGATTCAAATCAGAGAACTTACTGAAACACAGATCTAGTAATATAATATTTCTAACTAAGCATACCACTCTCCATCATTCTGCTCTAGAAGATTTAGAAAGAGCCATTAAATGTTACAGAAACACAGGGTTTTGCCATACCAGATCAGCTCATTGGTCCATCAGTTACAGTATCCTGCCTCTGATAGGTGCTGCAGAGGAAAGCCAAAACAAAACAAAAAAACCTCCAATGGCCATTGGTTAAATGTACAGTGCTGTACCTGAGGGGGGAAAATACCTTCCTGATCTGAAAATAACAACATATTCCTGGAAGAGATCTGATTTCCCCTTACCTTTGTACCCATAGTCACCAATATTATAAATCACAAAATTACCTAGCTCCTTTGAAAAATCATGGATGTTATTTATTTCTATGGTCACCTGCACTGCAGAGTTATCAAATATTCCATTTAATTGTAGTGTATTTGATTTATCGGTACTTCTTGGTCAACTGTTTCTTTTTCTCTTAAACTTGTAACAGCTCTGTTTTGTGGCTTACCCTCTCCTTTTATTTCTGAAAAAAACATTTCATTCTGCTTCAGCTCTGCTTAAAGTAGGTCAAAGTAAGAGGGAGAGTTAACTAATTTTGTTACCTCCTCTCACCGATACCACTGCCATGTGCTGATGAGGGCTTCTTGGGGCAATGAGATGCAGTAAGAAACACTTCCAAAAGGTATTTATGTCCCTGAGCCAGCCATACAAAAACGTGTGTGCGTGCACACTGTGCAGAGCTGTGTGGGGTCACATACTTGCTGCTGCTCACCCAACTGCTAACTAGATGGAGAGTCTGTACTAATGTAAAAACAAAACTGAGTAATGCCTCCTTCTCCTCTCTCCTTGGAGGGAAGCCTAGGTACTAGGTAGGGCAGATTTTCCTTTAGAGGAGAAGTTGTAGGTACGGGACTTTCACCTGAGACACCATCATTTTCTCCTACTCAGGTTGTTGCTGCTCCTCCCACTGACTGGAAAAGCTGTGAGCCCCAGAATTTCCTCAGCCAGATACCCATTGCTTTTGCTGCTCCCACTTCAAAATCACCCTGCTTGGTGAGTTTTCAGTGCACCAAGAAAGGGGGGAGCAAGGAGCTGAGGTGGAGCTTATGCTCATTTTTCAGCAGAAGGGAAGTTATGCTCCACTACATTCCCTGTTAATCTAACCTACAGTCCTTTGATCTCAAGATTGCACCTACAATCTCTTTATGGAGTGTGAACGTGACACATGAGCAGATTACGTCCACAGAAGTGCTAAATATTGTTTTAGAGAGATTTTTTGAGGTATTATCCCTCCAAGATAATGAACACTGCGGCAGTACCTGCAATGTTTCACACTCTTAAGTACTACTGGCAGTACTGTATGTGTGATTAATAAGAATAAATTAGCATAATCAGACCAAGAATTCCTATTACACTGATTCACTTGAAATAAAATGTATATAAAGTTTTGAAGGATTGTCCTTTCTACCTCAGTGATTCCTGACCACCATACTGGTATATGCCCCAACCCCCATACTGGTACCAGAGGTATTTGTAACTGGTGCGTTACCTTAATGCAGGATGGATACTAGTGAAACACTGCTGCCTGCCTCTCATTCATGTATGTTCACACTAATCCCATGATGGAGTTTGTGTTGATCGATCTGGAATGAACTCATTGAATGGGTGGCACCAGATATTGGCTTGGTCAATGTAGCAAATTGATACAATTGACTTAAGCTGGAAACCATTCCTCTAGTGGAGAACGCTTGCAACAACAGAGAGACGGTGAGAAAAGAACAAGATTCCAAAATACTGGTCTAACCTAACACAAATTTAGTGAAAGAACACTTTGCTTTCACAGTGCTAGTTGTCAGCTTGTTGGTCAAAGTTCCTGCCAACAGAATCAGGGCAGCAATATGCCAATAAAAGAGGATACTTTTGATTTACAAAGGCTCAGCTTTAAATAAACCTGCACCTTCTTTACTGTCCCAACATGTTTTAATTTAACATATTGTCCCAAGATCTTGAAAAAAAGAAGAGAAAAGAGACAAATAGATTAACAAACAAATAATTCTGCACTACGTTTGCCTGTCTCTTTCCAATAACAAACCCATCAGAAAATATATATCTTCAAAACACAAATGTGTTATTATGGACTTTAAAAAAAATCTATTTTTGAGTATTGTTCCTTAGCAAAGAAAAACAAGAAAGAAGCAGGAAGATATCAGCTAAGTGGCAGAGTTCACTGATAAGTCCAACTGAACCGTATATTTTAGCGGTATTTGGTTCATAAAGCAGTTTTAACGTACTGTCACCAAAAGAGAAGTTTTCCCTCCTCATTCTATTAAAAAACACTTTAACAAAAACACTAACAGAAAACTTGCTTTCTCAATTTTGTTTTTGATTTAAGTTTATTTGGTTGTTTTACTCATTTCCCCTGTTGCCAGAATGTGACACACATTTAGAAATGTTGACTTCTGTGAATTAATCGTATAGAAAATTCAGAGGCAAATTCTGCTCTCAGTGCATGCAGCAAAACTCCCACTACTGCGTTAAGCTTGGAACTCAGAAGGGAAAGCTAGGCAAACAGGGACAGATTAATAAAGCAAGTTTTAAAAATAAATTTATCAGGGATCAAATGAATACTAAAGAGAAATTCACACTAATGCTAAATGGGGATAGTTAAATTAATGAGGATAAATGGAATTATGAAATAAGTCCCTGCCTCTTAGAGTTTACAATCAAAGGCTCTAACCCTGCAAGCTGTTCAGCAGGGTCCAACTCCTCTGCCCACACAGATCCCTGTTGACTTTAATAGAGCTCCATATGGGTTCAGGGAGAACACAGAACAAATTGTAGGATCAGGGCCTTAAAACAAAAAACAAAGCCAGAACACGATGCACTGGTAAACTGGAGAAGGAAGCTCAGCAGGATTTTTTAAAAAGTATTGTTTAAATGTATATGTTTTAAAATGTATTCTCCTTGAGTTTGCAAGTCTCACTGAAGAAGTGAGCCTCGAGGAGAGGCACTGATACATATATGATTCTCTAACATCTTCAGAAATGATTTAGAAAACAGAGAAAAAAACTGAATTACATTCATAGGTATAAAGCTAGGAAGTCTTGCAAAGAGAGAACAGAGCAAAAATACATGTGGATCCAAACAGATTGTAAAACAACAGAAATTAAGTAAGGCAGACTTAATATGTTTATGAATACTGTAACAAATCCATAGCCATCTACATCTTCACAGATGTTACGAGGAACTTCATGGCAAGACAGCAGCAGGGACAGAATCTAGTCCTCCTACTACAAAATATTGTCTCTCCCAGTAGAGCTTAGGTAGAATCTGCATTAGTTGTTATCAGAACAGGGCAACAAGAGTCTTGTTACAAGACACACAATTAACTAGTTCTGATTACACCCAGTAGCGAATTTGTTACAATTTGGGTCAATTTGGGTCAAAATAATCAAAGCACGGGCATATATGAAGAAAAGATAGTTAGAAACAATAAATATGAGGAAGACCTAGGGTTGCCAGGTGTCCAGTTTTTGGCAGAACACCCGGTCGAAAAGGGACCCTGGCTGTTAAAAGTCCGGTTGGCAGCACAGTGGGGCTAAGGCAGGCTCCCAGCCTGCCCTGACTCCATGCAGTTCTCGGAAGCAGCGGCATATCCCCCTTCCGTCTCCAATGCATAGGGGCACCCAGGGGGCTCCACACGCTGTCCCCGCCCCAAGCACCAGCTCTGCAGATCCCATTGGCTGGGAACCACATCCAATGGGAGCTGCGAGGGTGGCGTACGCAGACAGGGCAGCATGCAGAGAAGCCTGGCCGTGTCTGCATGTAGGAGCCAGAGGGGGGACATACCACTGTTTCCGGGAGCTGCCTGAGATAAGCATCACCCGGAGCCTACCCCCCACACCCTCTCCCATGTCACAACCCCCTGCCCCTGCCCAGGGCTGGTGTTACCATTAAGGCAAACTAGGCGGTTGCCTAGGGCACCAAGATTTGGGGACGCCAAAGAGCTGTGCCCCCAATTTTTTTTTACAGTGTTCCTGGACTGGGCTGCCAGCGGCGCGCTGACACGTGCGGCTCAGACTCCCTCTCCTAGCGCAGCGGCTGCTCCACTTTTCCCGCCTCCCAGGCTTGCGGTGTCAAACAGCTGATTAGCGCTGCAAGCATGGGAGGGGAGGAGAATTAGAGCAGGGGCGGCGTGCTCGGGGAGGAGGCGGAGCAAAGGTGAGCTGTGGTGGGGAGCTGCCGCACGGCTCCCCAGGCCGGGGGGGTGGGGAGCTGCCGAGGGGGTGGGGGCTCAGGGCGGGGGGGGGGGGGAGCTGCCGCAGGGCTCCCCACCCCAGCTCACCTCTGCTACACCCCCTTCCCGAGCACGCCAGCGCTGCTCCACTTCTCCTGCCTCCCAGGCTTGCGGCTATTTGGCGCCGCAAGCCTGGGAGGGGAGGAGAATTAGAGTGGGGGCGGGGGGGGGGGTGGGGAGCTGCTGCAGAGCTGGGGGGGGGCACAAGGTGGACATTTCGCCTAGGGCGCGAAACTTCCTTGCACCGGCTCTGTCCCCACCCTGATTCCCCTCCCACCCTCCAAACCCCTCGGTCCCAGCCAGGAGCACCCTCCTACATGCTAAATCACTCATCCCCAGCTCCACACCAGAGCCCACACCCCCAACCAGAGCCCTCACACCCCCCCACACCCCAATTCCCTGCCCCAGCCCTGATGCCCCCCTCCCCTCTCCTCAGTCCCAGCGTTAACCACGCTTCTACACCCCAACCTCCTCATTCCACACACCCCCCAGAGTCTGCACCCCCAGCTGGAGCCCTCACACCCCTCCACACCCCAACCTCCTGCCCCAGCGCGTAGCTCCCTCCCGCACTTTGAACCCTTCAGCCCCACCCCAGACCCCCCTCCTGTACCCCAAATCCCTCACCCCCAGCCCCACACCAGAGCCCACATCCCCAGGTGGAGCCCTCACCCTCCCTACACCCCAACTTCCTGCCCCAGCCCGGGGTCCCCTCCTGCACCCCAAACCCCTCATCCCTGGCCCTAACCCCAGAGGCCACATCCCCAGCTGGAGCCCTCACCCCCTCCTGCATCCCAACCCACTGCCTCAGCCCAGAGCCCCTCCTGCACCTTGGACTCCTCATTTCTGGCCCCACCCCAGAGCTCGCACCCCCAGCCAGAGCCCTCACCCGCACGCCAACCCTCTGCCCCAGCCCAGTGAAAATGAGCGAGTGAGTGAGGGTGGGGAGGAATGGAGTGAGCAAGGGGCAGAGCCTCAGAGAAGGGGTGGTGGAGGGGCGGGGCCTCAGAGGAGAGGTGGGGAGGGGGAGGGGCAAGGGTGTTTGGTTTAGTGCAAGTAGAAAGTTGGCAACCCTAGGAACCTTAGGCAGTTGGCTGCCTAAGTATGCAGCCAGTCTGTACATGGAACTGAAATGACAGTAAAATCAGGCCGTCAGAAATGAACTGCAGTGTGATGTGGTGGCTAAAAGGCAAATGTTATATGGAGCTGTATTCAAAACATAAAAGACATAATGTCAGGGACATTTATACAGCATGTATACAGCATTAGAGCAGTCACACTGTGATGTGTGTATTTGGGGGTGTATCACTACAGGAAACAGACACACTGGCAATGAAGGGGGAAAATAATAAAAAGCATGCAGAAAATGACCAAAATACGGAAACTTTAAAAGAAAAAAATACCTACAACTAGGTAACAAAAATTACTAGAGACGAAATATTGTATCTGTCTACTGTTCCAGTATTTCAAGGGAATCAACATTAATAATAGACAGGAAGAAAATTCCTTGCAGTGGATATGTGAGGAATAACTAGAAGTAGCATCATAAAATGTTGTCAATAAAATTCACTGAACAATAAGATTTTTTTCCAATAGCAAGTTCAATTAAATTATGAAATAGTTAAGGGAAATTTGTAAGGCTCCTTCACTGGATTTATTCAAAATAATGGACAAAACACTCGAGAATTTACAAGAGAGATCAATCCTGCACCTTATAAGTCATTCCCATCTCTTACCTGTAAGATTATGTTAAATACCTCTTAAATGGCTGCTAGTTTTGCTTAGTTTTTATTCTTTGAGCAATTTACTTTACAACAGGAACAAAGTTTAGTTAATTCACATTCTTGTGACTGGTTTAAGTGAACTGGCAAACACTGCAGATTGACATTCCAAATGATACTGCTCAATCACACATCTCAGTTCAGTTCCCTGCAATTAAGGTGCTTTGATTGCTTAACATGGAAGGAATATCCAGCAAGTTTTTTCCATCTTTATATTCTGCAATAAATATTCTGAACTTTCCTTTCTTCCCATGTCATTAGACATAAGACAGCAAATAATTATCTTCATATTTTCCATAGCAATTGATTGACATCCTCAAAAAGGGATCAATAGGCTGCTAATAATTATACTAGGGCATACATACATCCTCTCTCTTAAAACCCAAAACACTACTCTCCTCTAAACCAGTAACTAACACAGGACTGAATTTGGTGTAAAACCAATTGGGAGAGATTCATACACTTGATGGTCAAACAAGCCATGGCTTTGTACAGTACCAGACTTCAGTAATTTTATACCTGCTGTTCCATACTACTGTAGATAAAGGAATAAAAGACATAACAATTCTATATTCTATTAATTCTAAGAAAAAATGAGAGGCCAGTTCTTTAGTGTGTCTAATAGAATCAACATGATTTTCTATTGCAAAAAATTAGGCTCTCCTAGATATATAATATAGATAATTGACAAACATGTGAAATGTAGGGTTGATAGATTTTCAAGTTACAGTACAATACTATTAGCAGATATGGAAGTTTTCACTGAAACCTCTTTTTCTTACTGCATGTGAAATGTAGGGTTAATAGATTTTCAAGTTAGAGTACAATACTATTAGCAGATATGGAAGTTTTCACTGAAACCTCTTTTTCTTACTGCATGTGAGCTGAGTCTATCAATAGAAATAAAATTAAAAACCAGACATTAGAGATTAATATTGTCAACTATCCCTCTTATCAAGGTGAGAATATTAACAGGTTTTACCAGAAAAAACATAAATAGGACTGAAGTGCCACTGAATATCAGCATTCAAATAGTATGATCTGGTTGCCAGTGTAACAGCTAAGACACAATTTATATTTAACCCTGTGATAAGTATATATTTCCTTTTTTTTTTTTGAACTCTTGTGTGGCTTTTATTTTGCCTACTATTCAAAATATAGCCATTAAAATGATCTTCCTTGCCAGTGAATGGGTACTTATTCAATATTTCTTTTCATCCTCTTTATTCAGTGTGTGGTCCCAGAACTTTAGATTGTAAACTTTTGAGGGCACAGACTTTGTATGCATTTGTACAAAGTCTAGAATAATGGGTCCCATTTTGGCTTCGCCTATAGGTGCTACTGCAATATAAATATTAAATAATGACAAAACAATATTTTACATCTTTCAGTAATAATGTTAGTAAGCATCCATCTACATGGGCTATTCCCCTGTCAATATAGGTGCATAAATTTCCATTGATGGGAACAAAAGTTATATGTACACCATGAGAAAATATATCCATTTGCCTCATTTTCCATGAGCGCTCACTATGTTAATACTTAAGGTATGTGAACTTAGATTCTACACTGATAAATGCTAGAAAACAGGTAGAATCATCAGATAGGTAGAATCTTTACAGTTAAAGCATAACTACAAAAAATAAGTAATAACTTATCACCTGAAGTGTTTTAATATTAAATGGTCATAAACGGTCATAAAGGGTTTAGCTAAAAAAATACTTTTTTGTTTAGGTTTAGCATCTGAGTTGCAGCACATTAGCAAAACTTTTAATGCAATTTCAAGTGAGTTAGTTTTTATTTGCAAGAAAGTTTGCAGAACTAGAAATGTTCTGAAAATGTATGCAGAGGATTATTTCCACTGCAAATGTTAACGCAGTTGACTTTTTGTGAGGTAGAGCATCCTCCAATTTGGGATCAGAAACAATGGTATGTGATTTAGGTGACCAAACATACATGAAGTGAATCAAAAATACAATGAGCAGGTTTCCAATAATCCACAGGCAAAAATTCATTTGTACAATTAATTGAGCAACAGAAAAAACAAAGTAAAATAAAAATTACAGTCTATTGAAGTATCAGAGGGGTAGCCGTGTTAGTCTGAATCTGTAAAAAGCAACAGAGGGTCCTATGGCACCTTTGAGACTAACAGAAGTATTGGGAGCATAAGCTTTCGTGGGTAAGAACCTCACTTCTTCAGATGCAAGTAATGGAAATCTCCAGAGGCAGGTATAAATCAGTATGGAGATAACGAGGTTAGTTCAATCAGGGAGGGTGAGGTGCTCTGCTAGCAGTTGAGGTGTGAACACCAAGGGAGGAGAAACTGCTTTTGTAGTTGGATAGCCATTCACAGTCTTTGTTTAATCCTGATCTGATGGTGTCAAATTTGCAAATGAACTGGAGCTCAGCAGTTTCTCTTTGGAGTCTGGTCCTGAAGTTTTTTTGCTGTAAGATGGCTACCTTTACATCTGCTATTGTGTGGCCAGGGAGGTTGAAGTGTTCTCCTACAGGTTTTTGTATATTGCCATTCCTGATATCTGACTTGTGTCCATTTATCCTCTTGCGTAGTGACTGTCCAGTTTGGCCAATGTACATAGCAGAGGGGCATTGCTGGCATATGATGGCATATATAACATTGGGGGACGTGCAGGTGAATGAACCGGTGATGTTGTAGCTGTTCTGGTTAGGTCCTGTGATGGTGTTGCTGGTGTGAATATGTGGGCAGAGTTGGCATCGAGGTTTGTTGCATGGGTTGGTTCCTGAGTTAGAGTTGTTATGGTGCGGTGCGTGGTTGCTGGTGAGAATATGCTTAAGGTTGGCAGGTTGTCTGTGGGCGAGGACTGGCCTGCCTCCCAAGGTCTGTGAAAGTGAGGGATCATTGTCCAGGATGGGTTGTAGATCACTGATGATGCGTTGGAGAGGTTTAAGCTGAGGACTGTAGGTGATGGCCAGTGGAGTTCTGTTGGTTTCTCTTCTGGGCCTGTCTTGTAGCAGGAGGCTTCTGGGTACACGTCTGGCTCTGTTGATTTGTTTCTTTATTTCCTTGTGTGGGTATCGTAGTTTTGAGAATGCTTGGTGAAGATCTTGTAGGTGTTGGTCTCTGTCTGAGGGGTTGGAGCAGATGCGATTGTACCTCAGTGCTTGGCTGTAGACGATGGATCGTGTGGTGTGACCGGGGTGGAAGCTGGAGGCATGAAGGTAGGCGTAGCGGTCGGTGCGTTTTCGGTATAGGGTGGTGTTAATGTGGCCATCGCTTATTTGCCAACTCTGCATGGCTATCCAACTACAGAAGCAGTTTCTCCTCCCTTGGTGTTCACACCTCAACTGCTGGCAGAGCACCTCACCCTCCCTGATTGAACTAACCTTGTTATCTCCATACTGATTTATACCTGCCTGTAGGGAGCCAGGGTGGCTGCCCTCCGAACCTGAGGGTAAAGGGCCTTTCCCTCAGCCTGAGTGGGCGGGGCCAGCCCAAGCTCGCTCCACCCCCCGGAAGGGGAGGGGTGGAACAGGAAGTATAAAGGGCGGGGCCCTTAGCTCAGTTAGGGCAGCACCAGGGAGGGAGGCAGACGCAGACCGCGGGCTGCTCCCTTCAGACCCTGCTGCCACGCCAGAGGAGGCCCTGGACCAGTGGAGACCTCACCTGGAGGACGGACTGGGGCTGCCAGGACTGCCCGCGGCCGAGTACCCAGAAGAACTGGAGGAGCCGGAGGGGGAGCTGGAGCTGGAGCTGCCAGCCGCCGAGTACCCAGAGGAGCTGGAGGAGCCTGAGCCTGAGGGGGAGCTGGAGCTGCCAGCAGCGGACTACCCCGACGCACCGGCGGGACCAGAGGGATTCGGACGAGCAATCGGGTAGGAAGTAGCCCAGGGACAGAGCTGCACAGTGGTGAGTCTGTATTGCGGAAAGACCCCGCTGATCCAGTGGCGGGACCCTCGTCCTGCCACTGTCAGGGCCCTGGGCTGGAACGCAGTGGTGTAGGGCGGGCCTGTGTTCCCCTACCCGGCCAGGCGACGTCGTGACCTTTGCCGGCGCTCCCCTGCCTGAGGGGCGCGCTACTGACCTTTGCCGGCACCCCCCTGCCTGAGGGGCGCGCTACTGACCTTTGCCGGCGCCCCCCTGCCTGAGGGGCGCGCTACTGACCTTTGCCGGCGCCCCCCTGCCTGAGGGGCGCGCTATTGACCTTTGCCGGCGCCCCCCTGCCTGAGGGGCGCCCTACAGACTCTTGCTGGCGGCCGCCCCGCCTCTAATTCCCTGCTGACGGGGGCATGACCCAGGTCGGCCAGTGACCTCACAGCTCCCCACCGCCCCCTAGCGGGTAGGTGGACCGACACCGATCACACTGGCTCTGGAGATTTCCATTACTTGCATCTGAAGAAGTGAGGTTCTTACCCACGAAAGCTTATGCTCCCAATACTTCTGTTAGTCTCAAAGGTGCCACAGGACAGTCTATTGAAGGATAGTTTTCAAACACAAGGATGTTGAATTTACTCTATAAACTTTTATTTGTGTGAAATAATCACTCAGTCCTAGTCTCTGCCCACCACATCCATTCTGTTGCATCTCTTGGTATACTCCTAAGAAACAGGTTTCTGAGGGAATACAAGATGTGGGATTTTTTGTTTGTTAAAATAATTTCTCTAACCCTATTAATAACAAAATAATCTGTAAATAGTAAATCCTGAAACTTAAGTATCCTATTACCAGGGCCGGCTCCAGGGTTTTTGCTGCCCCAAGCGGCAAAAACAAAACAAAACAAAAAAAGCCGCGATCGCGATCTGCGGCAGCAATTCGGTGGGAGGTCCTTCGCTCCGAGCGGGAGTGAGGGACCGTCCGCTGAATTGCCGCCGAATAGCTGGACGTGCCGCCCCTCTCCGGAGTGGCTGCCCCAAGCACCTGCTTGGCAAGCTGGTGCCTGGAGCTAGCCCTGCCTATTACTGAATCTGTTGGCCTTCACTTTACTAGCCAGCAAATAGTCAGTCCAGCCAGCAAACTGATAACATTTCTGCTGAGTAAAATGAAATGCACTTTCTGCTTTATCAATATGTTCACACATGATCATACCCTCTTCTACTCTTGCCTGTTCGTTAACAAAATCACCCCTTTAAGGGACTTCTGTCCTTATAATAATATTTATAAAGTTTTAAGGCAAAAGCAATCATCAAGTCCCACAGTATTGCCTCAAGTATCATCTCAGGGCCAGTGACTATTTGAGAGCTGAATGAATGCTATTAGACTCCTTATTAGAGGATTCAATTTGATTAAAGAAGGTATCCATGCTAGACAGAGACAAATTCAGCCTCTAGTTACCTCTCGTAGAGACAGTCTCCTGAGGACTAAGTATAACAATAGTTGATATTCTACAGTGGAGGAGAGACTAAAATTAGACATTGCAGTGGAACACAAACAAATAAATCAGTCCTGCTATATGACCAGTGGAAGGAGAAGAAGTGAAATCCCTCTTCTGAGAGTGCATTTCTTACCAGATACTGACCCACATGTACCAGAGTAGAAGCAATATGGGAGGGTGACTAGAGCTATCTACTCTGAGATTCATTACCATATTCAAGTTGCCAATTAGAGTTGGGAGGAATTCCCAAATTGAGCAAGAGCTTTTATATCTCATCACCAAGGCTCAATATTCCTGTTAGTTAATTTGTTTACCACAGTAATAGTTAACACCCCAACCCTCTTTCTAATGCTTTTAAATCCAGTTTAAAATATTTTCACTTGACCAGAGAAGCATGGTTCACCATGCTGCCACTGTGGATGGGTCCATATTAAGGAGTATTACTGTGGCAGGGGAATGACTGTATGCGAGTGGAAACACGTGGGGGAATGATGGTAAGGAGTTGCACAGTAGAGTGGAGCTCCACTGTAGCAAACCTCCTCTCCTTTGCCAGCACACAGTTCTTATGTTGAGAGGCACATGGGGTGCAGCAGATGGCAGCTCCACACAGACATATACTGGAAAGTTAATCACAATGGAGCTTCTCTGTAGCCTGCTTCACTCCCTCCAAAGCCATGGTAATGTGAGAGGATGGAAGTAAAGGGGCGCTCTGGGTTATGGGAAGTAGGGGAGAAAGGTTTGTGTGGCATTCACAATGAAGTGCATGGGCTGGAGGGGAAGAACAAGGAGCCTACCCTATCCTCTCTTTCATTTATTTGATTTCTGACATGTGATTAATGGATTACTGCTCTCTCTATTTTGTGGGGTTCTATTGATTTATTGTGTTTTTAATCACCAAGAGCAGGGGTCGGCAATGTTTGGCACACGGCTCGCCAGGGTAAGCACCCTGGCGGGCCGGGCCAGTTTATTTACCTGCTGACGTGGCAGGTTCGGCCAATCGCGGCCTCCACTGGCCACAGTTCGCTGTCCCAGGCCAATGGGGGGGGCGGGAAGCCATGGCCAGCACATCCCGCACCGCTTCCCACCGCCCCCATTGGCCCGGGACGGCAAACTGCGGCCAGTGGGGGCCGCGATCAGCCGAACCTGCCGCATCTGCAGGTAAATAAACTGGGCCGGCCCGCCAGGGTGCTTACCCTGGCGAGCCGTGTGCCAAACGTTGCCGACCCCTGACCTAGAGTTTGGGATACAGGCCACTTATTAGACTCAACTATAGACTGATCGATGCCTCTTGTTGCTCCTTTTTTAAATCCAAATAAATAAATGTATGCTCCCCTACTCATGGCCACAAGACTCTCTAGGAAGTCCTAGCCCTCTCCAGTAGGAGTTCCAGTCCAGCTGACCTGTTCTTTACAGTTGAAATCCCCTTGACTGAGTCCCAGATGGCTCACCAGAAGGGGAAGCTGCCTCCAGAGAGGAGTTCATAGCTCTATGCTTGAGACATCTATGGCTGCAGGACCTATCCCATCCTCCATAGTTGTTAATCCCTTAATGGAGTCCCAGTCTAAGAAACTTGCCCAAGTTTTCTCAGTCTGCACTGCCTGCACCCTCAATGGCCCACAGAGAGTTTGTCAGGGATAGTAAGTCTCCTCCCTCTTCCAGGCACCTTTATGGTCTCTTGTTCATGACAGGGATCAAGACAGAGTGATAGGGGGCAAGCAAAAGGAAAAACCCAACCTATCAGCAACCATGAGCCTGAAGGTCCACTACAGAGCCAGCTGCCTCTGTATTATCAGAAAAGAAAGTAGTAGATAGATCTCAGCAGTTCAGCTGTTTTTTTCTTAGTGGAGATCAATTCAATTATGGTGGAAAAGGATAACTCTGTTGTATTTGATTTTTAAATTCTAAGAAGTCCTGGTGTTGAAAAGAGAAAGAAAGAATGAATTTTGGAGTTTGTCGATATACAGGAACTTCCAAAAGTGACACTGTTGGGGCAGAATTTGAAAAAGGAAACATTTTAAATGTTTCCCATACAAAAATTAGTATATATTTTTTATTTTAAAATGGCAGGGAAACTTGTAACAACCTCTGAAGAGTTATTGTGACAAATTTAGAGATTAAATTCAATAAAGTGTGAAAGAGATTATTCTTATTTTAAGTGCAATTTTCAACATAACCTCAATTTTGTTGTCACTAACAATGGCCCCATAATACATGCCAAATTTTACTATATCATATATACTTATGCTATTATGTGCATGTGTAATTTTCATTATTGTATGGGATTTGTGTTTTCAGGAAATTCAATAAAAAGTTAATTTTAAAAAGAAACTATGAAATTATACCATGAAATACAATGATAATTAAAATCTCTTCTAATAATGAATAAATCAAATCTGTGGTACTATTCAAAAGTATTACAAGGATTAAAAACATTCAAAATAGCCAGCTTACTTCAATTAATATTGACTTCCACAGCTGAATATTCAAAATCCTTTTTAATTAGGATTTCAACATCTAGCTAATGACTTTGCTCGGATAATACAGAGGAGCACTTTCCATCTTTAGTTTAAAAATTACAACAGCAGCCTCTCAATGCTGTGTAAATGCGTAGTCTCTCGGCTCCATAAATAAATGAGCATTTTTAGTCTTGAAGAAACATCTAGATTAATTTATCATGTTTTAATATGAAAAGTTGATAAAGCTATTCAGCTTGGTTTGTTCAGCAACAATAATCATTGCTGGCCTCCATTTAGGGAAAGAGGGATATTGCAGAAATATCAGTAAAAACTATCAAATCTCATCCGATGTTCTTTGCTATTCTAATTGGCAAGAACTTCTCCCACAAGGAACTTAGACTGGATCTATAAAAATGGAGCCAAAGTGTTGTTGGAACCAGTTAGAAATGGCAAGTAACATTTTCAGAAAGTTGCATCTCCTTACAATTATACATTGAAAGCAGTTTAACAAGAAAAGATGCATCTAGATTTGAAAGCAGAGGTGTCTAAAGAGAAGAAGTTCATAGGATGCCAAAAAGCTTACCGTCACAGTTCAGGGGTAGACCGGAGCTGCTCAGTCTGGCACTAAAGCATCCAAGTGAAATTTGCAACACCTGCAAATGGTGATTAAGCATTCAAGGGCAGCTGAGCTATCTAGAGAATTTGACACAGATCCAGTTGTAACTGCTATTAAATCAGTCTCATTTGAACGCTACACTTCACCATTTCTTAGAAAATAACCTCCTGAAGCCTAGAATTATTGTAGCTTTGTAGATCTGAAAAGTGGAAAAGGGGTTTGATACTCTGTAGGAAAATGTATCAGAGATGCAAGAAAAATCATGTAGCCTAGTAAGGTACACGGATAGAGCCCTCCATCATGAAATACCTGTCTCATATAGGCTCAGAAGAACTTGGCACAGCTCAGGAGCAGGGGGATGAAAGACATCTTTAAGCCACTTTTACACAACCCCTATTCTGGGTTGGTCTGCTTTGGTCCAGTCCCTCTCTCTGGACTTCTCTAAGTTGCATTGGCTGCTAACAGCTCTAAAAGGCCATTACAGGTGCCCTGCTGATTCTAGCTTTTCACTGCAGGGAGGTGTGTGATAACGGAGTCATTATGATAGCTGTGTGCTGGCAAAGAACCCACATTACTAGGGGAGCCCCATTGTCTAATAACTGAAAATGGCTAAGGTTGGATATGTCAACCTAAATTGATGCTGGCCTGGAAGCTAAGGAGCTTAATATAGTTACACAATGGCACTTCCCAACATACTCTCCCATTGGCTCCTTATGTTTCTGTACAAAGAAAAGCTTGGAGTACATTTGTATATTCCTGGAGGCCTGCCCAAGGTTGTATTGGCAGCTTTGAAAATTAGACTTGGCATTTGAACACAATGAGATATTAAAAGAAAAGCTTTCCTGCCATACTGTGTGTTGACTTAGTTAATGGTAATTTTGTGATAGCATTCATAAGTAATTTTATATTTCTACCTGGAAAGATGATTTCTGGTTGTTACAATGTTAATAATTTAAATCTGCAATAATATTCCAAACAAACAGCTCAAGATGTGGGGGGGTGGAAAGAAATACTGCTCTTCACAAGTCACAAGGCATTATAAAAAATTATGTTTATGTTTCCAGTTACACAGCTTCCAACCATGAATGTTACTTATCCGTTAAAGTTATATGACCACAACCTGGAAACTTCCACTTGCCAGTTTGGAAGACTCATGTTTTGGTGCTTTGTATTAATTTTCAGATGATACTCTTGATAAAGTACCTCAGATCATATATCACATACGTATAGTCTTTTATGGGTGGAAGGTTTACAAGAAGTGAGGCATTCAAAACAAAAACAATGTAACAGGAGTAACAGATATTAAAAACACACGGGTACTGTGTAATCAGAAGAACATTTGCTAACAGCATATGCAGCTTTGAATGTAATGTATGGCCTACAGAGAGCAAGAAACCAAAATCTGATTATTTCCATTTGAAGTGATGCATTTGTACAAAATGAAGTCTCATAAACGTATAGCCATTCTACTTTATTCAGTTTAAAAATGCTTCCTACTTTGTGCTTCTCTACTGTACTTATCTCTTCCTCGAAGATGTCAGAAGGGGGAGCTGCCTACTCACATAAAATGAGGGGAGCAGATGACCCGGCTCCAGGCTTCCTTCACCCTCCTCCCATGAAAATAACATTGTCAATGGGGGGATCTGTTGAAATAAGAGGGGGTTTCCTATTAAGAGGATTTCAGAACCTATTGGGGCCTCCATTGGTTCAGGTAGGCATCCAAAATTGTAGGATGCTTATCCAAATTGATCTCAAACTCCAAAACTTTAGGAGTTTTGCTACCATCTTTGCTTTCATATTTAATTTGTCAATGATTGACTTTCAGTGACACTTAGGCTCCTAAATGTAAAAAGAACTGGAGTACTTGTGGCATCTTAGAGACTAACAAATTTGTTAGTCTAAATGTGTTAGACATTGCAACACTGGGCAGAATACCACTTAAATACCCTTAAAAATCTGGGCATAAGTAACTTTAAATAGAATAATTTGTAACAAAGGAACAATGCCAGCTCATGGTTTTTTTGACAGGTGAGGCACAAATTATAAAATAGTTATTTCCACCTCACCCCACCCGCAACGTACAATTTAATAGCTATTAAAAATTACCTTATTTATAGTGGACCCAGGAGTTAGACCTGCCCATCACCCCCCACTGCTACCCAGGAGAGTGTGAAGGGTACGAGGCAGGCATGGTGGCTCCTCATGCACATGCATAGGGCCTCCCATTGGGGAGAGGACTGGGGAGGTTCAGGGCGCAGGCCCCATCCCCGCCCCCTGCAACCTGGTTTTAACTGCTACAATCCTGCTGTGGCCTCACCAAGCAGTGGTTACCACAGCAATGCCCTTATAAAGTGACTGCTGGGCATGTAAATTGCCATGGTAACAAGGCAGCTTTTTGACACATTATTAGCTATACCAAGTTGTGAGCCCTCATGCAGAAGTACCTTCTTAGAACTTTCTGGCAAGCATTTCACTACTGGAGACAGTGAGTTGTGATATTTAAATCAAATCACAATTTGCCCTTAAATCTGTAAATATTTATGAATTAAATAAAATGGTATTTTGTAGCTTTTGGGAATTCTTGGTTTGGCTGTGCCTCACTAGCCTGGGCTGACAAGCTGCCCTTGTAAAGGGGGGAGATTTTCCCTTTATAAAACTACTGGCTAACTGCTTGCTTACATAAACCGATGGAGATTTCAAACATGAGATTAATTTATGTTCAGAACAGTCTGTGTGTGTCTATTCTAAAGAGAGTTATGAAAGAAATAATTTACTGTAGGTCACGTATTGTAGCTAGAATTGGATATTAAGGAGTTTGGAAAATTAAGCAATAAAACACAACAGGCAATGTATTTCTGGGGGATTGTTCCAAGAGCTTTCAACTGCCAGTGAAGTGCAGTAGTCTTCCGGACACACACTTCCTGGAGTGTCTCACTGCAATTATGAAATGGAAATTATAAAAGGAAATCAGAGGGGGAATCAAACAGGTGCATTTTAGAGAGATTGTTGAAAATGGTGTAACATCAATGACAATCAAAACCAATTTATATCCAAAGTTCAAGAAACATTTGAAATACAAAGTAGAACAAGTTTGAAGATATAATACCCACCCACCCTTCATTTCAAATAACATTAAAGATTTCACCAAATATAGAATATTCAGAGTTGAAGCTATTGTTCCTCCCTTTTGTTTTTTGGTCTTGTAGCAATACAGCACTGATTAGTTGTTTGGTGATCCCTACAAATGAGTTTATCACAGAGTTTCTATCTTAAAGTTGAATGCCTTTGCATTTGTGTTTTGAGTCAGACTTCCATGGTCAAAGCTGCACAGGGCCTGCATAATTACAACCTACAAAAAAGTACTTGCATGGACAAGTGAAGAGTTTCAAAAATTAGCACAATTACCCATTTTGCACTTGTAAATTAGATGTGCTTGCAAATTCTGCAGGTGCAAAACTAAGGGGTTGTGGTGAAAATTTCAATCTAATGTTATCTTAAATGCACTTAAAATGCACATTTAATTTACTTACTTTTAAATATTTTTTTTTTAAAATGAAACCACGCAAAATAGAAGTGTTTTGAGAATTTATATGAATTTCTAATATACAGACCCATTTTGCCTCATTTGAAACCAACTTGAACATAACACTGTAGGTTTGAAAGGTCTTTAGGCTTAAAATGTCTGTCAGAAAATCCTTGATTTATCTTCTCAAGCCTTCTTCTTTTCACTGCCTGGGTACAATTTCCCTTCATTCACTGACACTTTAAATACACTCATAAGACTGAAGCCTCAGATGTGACAAGACTTTGACTCTGATGAGCAGAGGACTATATCACCTTTCTGTTTCCCTGATCTTAAAATGGCTGAGGGCCAAAAAAGCCCTTCACATAACTTAGAGCAACTCCAGAGCTTCAGTGGCCAACCACCTGTCAGAGCACTATCCACTCCACTATACTCCTTTCACCCTCTTCACACCCAACAATCCTCAGACTCCAAAGGGTGGGTAGCATAGATTTGTCTGTAACAGTGGGAATCTTCATTTGACTCTTTTGGGCAACTTTTCCAGACACATTGAGCTGCCTCAGCAGTGCCAGGCCTATATAGGCCACATATTTTGTACCAGTGGAACATTTCTGGATTTCTACTCTCCTTCATGTAGATTTAGCCAAAGGGACACCATGGTAAAGAACCTGTATGGGATTCTGACCTCACTGAGATCAATGGGAGTTGTGCCAGTGACTTCAATTTGCACTTCATTTTTAACTTGAAACACCCATCGAAAAAACCCCCACCATGGGTTTAAATTGCAGAAAAAACACCTCCCACCCAAAATACCCTAGAAGATGTCAACTTAATTAATTGATTATACGAACCCAAACCTTAATTCTGAAGTTTGCATTCCTCACACTCCACAAGGCTCACCATCCCTAATTTAGACTACATCAAATGTGCATTTAATATACTGAAATAATCTCTGAAGTGTGTCATGCTGATAGGTATTCTCACAATCTTTAAAAGTGTTTATTTGGAGTTGTTTTGACATGATCATTTGTTACATATTAGACCAATCCATTTAAACGTCATTCAGAATATAGGTTTCCATACTAACAAAAAACATGCAATTTTCAAGTATAATCTTTGATTATAATTGTTATTGCTAACAAAAATTCTGAAAGGGATATTCAACCTTCTGCTTCAAGTTTTAAACCAATCTCTATTAGAGATTAGGATTATAATTAATCTAGGAGGCAAATTATGATACATCTGCCTACTACTTCTTACACTTACTTCTGAAGCATCTGGTGCTGGCCACTATTGGAGACAGGATAGTAGACCAGGTAGAGCTTGATTTTGATCCAATCTGTCAATTCCTATGTTCATTTA
Source organism: Chrysemys picta bellii (assembly GCF_011386835.1). Taxonomy (NCBI): domain Eukaryota; kingdom Metazoa; phylum Chordata; order Testudines; family Emydidae; genus Chrysemys; species Chrysemys picta. The sequence goes on from NC_088798.1 coordinate 21,950,960, forward strand.
CTTCTCTGAATCAAGGACATTATTGACTAATGCGCTGCAAAACTTTATTTTAATAAATGCATCCCACATGTTAGACCTGAGAAAGACCTATTAGAACACATATTTCATTCTGCTGCTCGTGCAAGATTGTTTCCTATAGTATGTATCCTAGTACTTTTTCAAGTCTCATTTTACTTTAAATGAAGTGCCTTATACCATTTGCCTTGAGAGATTATTTCAGAGATTATTATTATACCAGACGCCATGCTCAGCATAAATTTTCCTGTACTTCATCCCATTACTCCGATTTACACCCCTTTGTGTCACCTTAAATAACTTCTTCCTAGATGTACCTTTGAAATACACCAATTTATGTCCCCACTTTTGTCATTGCTTAGTCATGTTATACAGAATGTTTCCATGTTGTCTATCTCCATAAGGGAAATCTTCCAGTCTTAAATGTGAAGGGCAACAAGATGATTCATCTAAATTATTCTGTATGAATATATGCAGAACTGAACACAGTATTTTTTGTCAGATTAAATAAATGCTTTTGAATTACAGTGACATGCAAGTACATATGAAACTATTATATTTCTAACTATTTTGAACTTAACCATGGCTACTCCTGATTATTAAAAAATTACGGGTGGAGTGCTGGCCCCACTGAAGTCAATGATAGTTATGCCACTGATTTCAGTGGAGCCAAGATTTCCTCCTCCAACCGAAAGTTAGTCCGTGAGATGATGATATCTTGAGAATTATTTTCCACTTCATGTGTATTAGTTCTTACTATTAAATCGTCACTCTTTCTCTACCATTACCACATACTGATATCTGATATGTAGAATACGTCTGTGTGGGTTTTTAATGGTAACCATGGTATGTAACTACCAATAGTTTTACTGTGTTATTGTAGCCATGTTGATCCCAGGATATGAGAGAGACAAGGTAGGTGAGGTAGGTATTCAACCAACTTCAACTTTTAGGGTATGTCTACACTGCAGTTAGACATCCACAGCTGGCCTGTGCAAGCTGATTTGGGCTTGAAGGGCTCGGGCTGAAGGGCTGTTTAATTGCAGTGTAGATATTCGGACATGGGCTGGATCCCAGGTTCTAGAACACTGTGAGGTGGGAAGGCCCCAGAGCTTGTCTATACTGCCATTAAACAGCTTCGCAATCCGAGCCCAGTGAATCCAAGTCAGGTGGCATAGGCCAGCAGCGAGTGTCTAATTGCAGTGTAGATATACCGTTACTGAAAGTTACTCACTCACATTGAAAGAAGAATATACATCCTACATATAGGTTGCACAGCCTTCAGCAATTTTTATGCACAAGTTATAAAGGCTTAGAAATGAGAATAAGAAATAAGCTATAGTGGCACTTTCAGATGCTGCTATACATCTATATGTTTAAAAACTTGTGACATGGAAGAAGGGTGTTACTATAAAAATGGGAATTATAGAAAGGTTTTTTTCTTTTGGGTAAAATATATCTTACCTTATTGGAAAATACAGATTCAAACAGGGACTGTCTAATCAGAATTCTGGAAGACAGAAGAGGAATCCTTAAGGGAAATACAATTAGTGCCACACTATTTAATGTCATGATTAATGATTTACCAGATTACATTGACAGACATGTATAAATTCCCCTATTTGCAGAAAATGGGATATTTTGAAAGAAGTTATAATCTGAGCAATGAGACAAGACAGCTTTGGCATGTGTAAGGCGTGAATACGGGGTCAGTTATTGAGGATGATCAGAAGTCAAGTACAGAGTAATTATTTTTAATTAAATTCTTCTAACCAAAGAGTAATATGATGGTGCTTGGAGTGCACAACATCAGATATGTATGAAGATGCTTATGTTAAATGTTTCCTTTTAAATACAAAAATTATTGGCATTTATTTTGGAACCTGAATAGTAATTTCACTCCTAATAAATGCTAATATAATCTACTAACTTTTTGAAATAGTTACGGATAATAATTTCTAACGGAACAAGAATAAACCAATGAACAATGCCAGATAAACTATTTGTTTTGAAATGCTGCAAACACAAAAAAGGTTACTTATACAAAAGAGCTGTTACCATATAATGCCTTGACTACACTAAAAATTGATTTTTTATATGCCAATGACTCACTTAGTTCATCGAGGCCTAAACTGGATACTATACTGTCAACAATTTAAGAAATGTATCTCTTGTATCTCCTCTAGCAGGTGAGTTTAATAGTAGGGTAATGGAGGAAACAATGTTAAAATTAAGATGAAAACTGCAGATTATTAAAATTCAACGCTAAATAAAATTAGTATAGCATTTGTATAGCTGCCTCTTTTTTTTTTTTTAATTTAGTATTCAATGTCTTAAGGTCTCAAAGATGAGGTAATAATGTAACTATTCAATCTGTTGCACTGTGCTGTATGTAATAATGGCTTTGAGCTTGGTTGAAAATCACAGACCTACAGCTATGGCTGTTTTATCTGACTCCTTAAGTCCTTTTTATTCATTCAAATTATAGCATTTGAATTCAAATTCACATCTCTTCCATGAGATTTAAAAACAAATGAATGTGTTTACCTGGAGAGAGAAATATTTGAAACAGTGCAAGGAAGAGGAACACCAAAAATGCAAGAAATGAACAGATTTTGTATGTACAGTAACGCCTCACTTTAAGTTGTTCCAGTTAACATTGTTACGTTGCTGATCAATTAAATAATCAATGCTTGTTTAAAGTTGTGCAATGCTCCACTCTTACGTTGTTTGGCTGCCTGCTTTCTCCACAGCTGGCAGCCTCCCTACGCGCCCACCCCCCCACAGCACCTCCCACCCGTCGGCAGACCCCAAGGATCAGCACTTTTCCCCTCCTCCCCCACCTCCTGCCTCCGGCAATCAGCTGGAGTAAAGTAAAGGGGAGGAGGTGGGGGGGAGAAGAGGCAGGTCAAGGATAGGGGTTTGGGGGAAGGGGCGAGTGGGCGGGCTGAGGGTTGAGCCCCCCGCCCCTGGTGCTTGCAGAGTAGGGGAAGCTGCCACTGCTGCACAACCTGCTTCTCCTAGCCTACAGCACCTTCAGCCTCCTTGCCTGCCTCATCTCCAGTGCCAGTGGGCTGTGCCTGTGTAGGATAAGGCAGGGGCACCTCCCAACTATAGTACAGTACTTGTATTAAATTGCTTGATTAAAATGTATATAATGTCTTTTGTCTGGCAAAAAATTTTTTTCCTGGAACCTAATCCCCCCTATTTACATTAAAACTTATGGGGAAATTGGATTCGCTTAACATCTTTTCACTTAAAGTTGCATTTTTCAGGAACATAACTACAACATTAAGTGAGGAGTTACTGTACATCTTCTTAGGCATGATTTTCAAAAATTTACCTTTAGGACTAAAATATTTTGTTTGTAGGATTCCCAAGCTTTTATACCAATACCTGGGGATAAAAGATCTGTGAGAAGCATGTATAATAGAAGTTAGAATCATATTGTAGCATTAAGAAGCAGTGTCTTGTCACAGTTTTCCTTTATTATAGAGTTTTTCCACTAGGTGTGTCAAGAATATCAAGTATCGTACCATTTATTATCCCTATTATTGCCTCAGGAATTACAGCATCTATCTAGTCACACATCCTTCCTGGTTTTACTGATGCAAATTCTTCTTTATATTGCTCTTTTAAGAGAGATGGCCATGAATCTCCTTTCAGGGATGTGTCCCTGTGTGCCCATACAAGAAGGGAACACAGCTTATGGTCAGGCAGAATTAAAAGGAAGAGGAAATTTTGTGGGCACCCATTCCTAGCCTATACACAATGAAGAGGAAATAGAGTAGAATACAAGAAGCAGCCCTTTACAACTTAAGAAGTGTTTCTAAAGTTTTCATGGAAGTCAATGAGAAGCACCAGATTTCAAAAGGAAATCACTGGTTGAATTATCTGTCTTACATAGCTGCTGTAATAACAGAAGTATGTCCTGAATCTTTTAAACGAAAGTTAGTAGATGGAAGAGGGGAAGCAGAGGTTGCTACCAACACTATTTACCACCATGCTTCTGCAGGTAGTCACATTCACATTTGAATGCAGCCGTGTTTTCCCCAATCTACCAAATCTTTGTTTGCTTAACCTTTTTCCGCGCAGTGACTTCCACCTCTCAGTGGTGAGATATAAATACAAAATGTTATCTGGCTGCAGCTATGCATCAGCCAGCAGTGGGAATTATTTTAATAATTCTTATTCATCATTTCGGCTATTGAAAATATGCATTTAGATTTGGATGAATAGTTCATATAAAAACAAAAACTCATCTGTATGTTAGATACATAGTTCTACTGGGCTTTGAACAACTATAAGACACTCAGGACTGTTGCAAAATTAAGCATTTGGAAAATCAATGCAAGAATGGCATTTTTCATGTGTATTTGCTTCAAAGGATGCTCTGATTTTGTTAATTGCCTCAAAGAGGGCTTCAATTTGCTATTTGCTACAAACAGTATTCTAATCTAGTGTATCCTCCAAGTCTGCAGCTGTGTTCAAGTATCGCAATGTGTTTGTTGCTTGCTAAACTATTCTTCTGAAATTAATTCAGTCAGGTCTTTATGTGAAGTGATTTTTATGTCTGTTTAGATACAAATTGAATTCCTTGCACTATGTGAGCATTTAAACACACTATTCTCTGACATAGCAATATCACTTTACAGAACCAACATCTGAAAGTCCAAAGTTGCACTCACAGTTAATGAATAATGAAATACTGTATGACCACTGTACTGACTGGAAAGACAAGTGAAAAATAAACTGGATCACCCACTTTAATAAAAGTTTGTCATGACAACAGACTTCGAGCAGTGATGTGATTCCAGGGGGCTTCTAAGAGTCCCTTGTTAAAATTCTGCCACCAACTTGAAAGGAGAGTTGGCTGATTTCCTTGCCTCTGATGAAGTTCACCTACTCAAGAGCCTGATATATCATTTTGATTAGATAAAGCTTGTGGCTCATAAAATAGTTCTGAAGAACATATTTTGGTCTTTGAAATCGCCAGAGAGCACTAAATGGTGACAGGCATATTCAAAAATATTATCCAGAGAATATCGCCGGCCTCCACTATGTGGTCTTTACCCCTCTCCAACTTCAAATTATACACTTGTGTCAGTACACAACATATTTTTCAGGAACAAAGTATAATATTTCCCCCAAAAGTGCAGCTTATAACAAGATAATGGTGGTGTGTTTTTTCGATTTTGTTTGTTTTTGCCAAGAGGCGGGGCAAATTTGGAGGGGATAGGTTGAATATACAATCCTAGTTCGAAATGCAGATGAAGAGTCATCTAATAGGTTTGGAAAAAGGCAGAAAGTGGATGTTTCTTAGCACTCCTTCTGACTAAGATCATAGACAATGACAGGCCACATTAATTACTGTTGTGAATTTGAATCTACAGCTAGAAATGAATATGACAACATATAACCAAGGAAGCATCATGTGAGCAATGAGCCACTAGTCTACATTGGACTTAGAACTTTAAATAACTTCATTCAAACTTCCTAAAATAGTTTTAAAAGCCTGCTGTGCAGTTTTATACACATAACAAGGATTAAATCAACCTGACTCACACTGATCAGTCACAAAACTCCATATTTAGGGCCTGATCCAAAGCCCAATGACTTCAATGGGCTTTGGATCCAGCTTTTATAGAGAGATCCCGATTGTTACAATGAATCGATTGTGGTGTGATCAAATCTAATTTTTATACAAAATATGGGGTTCATGTTTAAAACCAGGATTTTTTTAATACATAGTTTTTGGTGTTATATGAGCCTTTTCCTTCTCTCTATTTGTTTAGGCAATAGGAAAGCAATATCAAATGTAATTCCAAAGCAATCCATGTTTAGTGCTTTATTTTTTGTGGTAATGATACCGTAGTTGCATAATACTTATTATCCAGAAATTTCCAGATCAAATTTGGCAACTATTATACTTTCAATAACTCAGTGATTATGGTGTGCCATTTTGGCAATTATTTTAATTAAGCTTCAGGTTCCTTAGTCACTCCTGAATATGGTGACATTCCCAAATATTTAACCAGCAACAAGACAGTTCCTTGAAAAAAAATAGTGGCCAAGTGTGGGTCATGGGCCTAATGGGGCCCCGGTAGTTCTACAAAGACACCCCTAGCCACCTTCATTTTTAATATTGAAGTCTGACTTCAGGAGACTTTTGATCTGAGGCCTGTTTCAGAAAGCATTAGCTACAGAATGCTACTCAGCATTGAATGATGGGACTTGCAGTCGTTGAGGGCTGCACTCTGTATTCTGGAGCCACTGGTCATGATTCTACAGTTAAGACTGAGTTCTATTTTGCACTTAAAGCATTTAATGCAGGGATTCATTATGTATTCATTGTATCCTGCCCAAACTTACAGCACTTATTCTTGGAATACAGAATTAATTTTCTATAAATTTACAAGTAAAACTGTTAATTAATTTATGAGTTATAATTAATTAATTAAACATCTGTCCTCAGTTTTTTCTTTGTCCTCAGTGATCTTAATAATGGAAGAGAACAGACTCTTCAAAGTTTTCCTTGTAGTTAAAATTAATTGAAATCCTACCCATATGCTATATTTTCATAAATTAGGTTGTAATTAAGCTAAATTATTAACAATTGTGCTATCTAATTGTTGATTGTTTAGGCTATAAAGTGAAGTCAACAGCTTAGATAACTTTGATGGGGCTGCTGTGACATCAAGGCTAACTCAGCCAGTCATTAACCTTCTTCTACAGCTAATCTGAATGCAACAATTGTATTGGATGTAATGACTTAGTGGTATGAGGAGATTGGACATGAGTCAAAAGTAGATTACTTAGCCCAATTATCACTGCTCTTTAAAGATTCTGTGGCCACATGCTAGTGATACTGAAACACAGAAACTGGGCTCTTCACACAGCCTCTTTCGAACAGTGATAGTCTCTGTAACGCAGCCCAATAAACCATGAGTCTCTCAAGGGCCATCATCACCAGTGCAATCCAGCTGTTCTGTGTGACTCTGGTGCACCAGTGAATTACCCCTTCACGATAAATTATTTTAAAGATGATTTAAGATTCCTACTACAGCTCTCTAATACCACATGCTAACCTTTTCTTTGGGTTTCTTGTTTAGTATTGACATATGAAAATTTTAATTAAGAAAACTATTTACATTCCAAGAAAAAAATCTACCTTAAAACAGAGTTCAGGTTTGAGAGTATATATCAGTAATTTAAGGGTAAAAGAACCTTCCAGCATTGCTGTAATTATTCCCTAACCATTATAAGCCCAGGAAATTGAGAGTTACGCTTACACTTAAAAGAAATTGAAACATGTTAAGGCACCCAAACAACATTAGCTGTGCTCTGTAGTAACACCATGAGGGGGAAATATATATTTTAAGAAAATATTTTTAAAAAGGTGTAGTCTAATCTGGAACCACAAACACTAAAATGCTTTAATCATAAATTAATAGTTATTGCATGGTATCCCTAAAGGGCATAGTTAAGATTGTTTGGGATACTTAATTGTGAATTTCCATAATTTAACATGCTTACATTCTTTTAGATGCCACCCTGCAGTTCTTGGTGAGTTAACAAAGGCCCACAGTTGGGCAATGTCAGTATGTCTCCCAGAAAGGAGTCTCCTCATTTTTCAGTTAGCATAATGCTAATGCATATGATTAAAGGCTGACACATTATTTTCTTATTTTTGGTAGACTGAAAGTATTTCAGAGTAATACTTAGTCCAGGTCACAGGAAAGACCTCTTTTCATTGTTTTCCTTTTATTGAATAAGGAATAAAATATTTATGTGATCTCTAATATTAAATCAATAAATTTGAAGGTAGATTTAACTGTACTATATCATACCAATTCTCCACTAAATACATTGAAAAAGTACAATACTTTAGTTCCTTTACTATTTAAAAGATACAAATAAAATTACATAATTTTCCAGTGAAAATAAAGCCTTGTAAACTTTATATTGTACAAGTAACTTATTTAAATATGGAAAGTGAAAGTTATTTCACCAAGGGTGGCAAGTGGTAGCATTAGGTTTGTTTCTGGTTTTTCAAGCTCTTTGCAATAAAGTGAAATAAGTCAATTTTTTCTAACTCATGGTCCTTTAACATTACTTAAAATACATATTACTAATCTGCTGGTAATGCAGTATTTAATGAATACATTTAAATCTCCATTATGATCCTGAAATAGGCTGGTATGCTATGATGGCAAGTCTCCCTTTTTTTTAAAAAAAGAGTCACAGCATGTCAGAACTTGGATCTCAGCTGGTATAAATCAGCATAGCTGTTTATTTTTAGTGGTTTTAATTTACACTAACTGAAAATCTGGCCCATTCTGTAGCAGCACTACATTTTGGTCAGTAGCCTTAAGAGTAACAGTTACTTGTTTATTATTCAGTGTTTGTAATTCTATAAAGTGAGTTTATGTTTGGAAAAATTTACTGCATATCTGTGTCTCACTGAACTGGCTATGCAGGGCTTAACTAAAACATTCCATTCGTATTTTGAGAAAATTCAGTTAAGAAGTTTCAATGGAAAATAAAAAGGTAATAATTAACCTTTCCTATGTCAGCATGAGCTAAGCAGAGAGGGTTAAAAGTTTCAGTTAAAACTATTTTTAACCTTTTTAAGAAAAAAATGTCATGAAAGCTGAATTTTTCAGCTAAAAAAGTTAAAAAATTTCCACTAATTTTTCCAGCAAAACAAAAATATTTTTATTTTATATACATACATACACAGAGAATTCTTACCTTTTTATCATTCTCATGGATCTAAGGTTCAGGAAATGTAGAGTTGTTTAAAAAAATCACTAAAAAGATGTAAAGCTTGAAAAATGTGTCTAAGCACTTGAAGGTAATATTATGAAAATGAGAAAATGGTATACTGTGTAGTTCAATTATTGTTCTACTATGTTGTGCTGTTTCAAACCACTTATGAAAATAACTTTTTAGCAACTTTATAATCATTTAATTTAGGGGAAACAGCAACACAAGCTTTTTTTCTGGAATGGGAGCTCCAGGGTGCAATGCAGTTAAAATGCTATTAAGAGGCACTTCCTGCATTCCTAGATTTTTGTGGGAGTTCTCTGTATACAAGGCATCCTAGATCTAGCCCCAAATGCACTGAATGTATAATAACCTGGCAGATTATCCCAGATATGTGGACTTTTCTATTAATTGTCTCCCAATGAGGCACAGTCTGTAATATTCAATTGTTTGAAGTGTTGTTGTAGCCACGTTGGTCCCAGGATATGAAAGAGACGAGGTAGGTGATGTAATCTTTTATTGGACCCACTTCTATTGGTGGAGGAGACAAGTTTTCGAGCTTTGCAGAGCTCTTCTTCAGGTTTGGAAAGGCACTCAGGTTATAAGAGCTAAATACAAAGGTGGAAAGATAAGGAAGTAACAGTATAATTAGGCAGGCCAAAAAAGAATTTGAAGAGCAACTAGCAAAAGGCTCAAAAATGAACAGCAAAAAAAGCTGAAGTACTTCAGAAGCAGGAAGCTGCCAAACAATTAGTGGGACCACTGGATGATCAAGGTGCTAAAGGAGCACTCAACTAAGATAAAGCCATTGTAGAAAAAAATAAATGAATTCTTTGCATCAGTTTTCACTGTAGAGAATGTGAAGGAGATTCCCACACTTAAGCCATTATTTTAAGGTGATAATTCTGAGGAACTGTCCCGGATTAAGGTGTCAATAGAAGTGGTTTTGAATCGAATTGATATATTAAACAGTAATAAGTCAGCAGGGCCAGATAGTATTCACCCAAAAATTCTGAAAGAACTCAAATATGAAATTGCAGAAATACTAACTGTGGTATGTAACCTATCACTTAAATCAGCTTCTGTACCAAATGACTGAAGGATAGCTAATGTAATGCCAATTTTTAAGAAAGGCTCCAGAGGTGATTGTGGCAATTACAGGCTGGTAAGCCTAACTTCAGTACCACTTACTTGAAACAACAGAAAATAACAGAAATGAGAATGATTTATTGGGGATGAATCAACATGGCTTTTGTAAAGGGAAATCTTGCTTCACCAATCTACTAGAATTATTTGAGGGGGGGGTCAATAAGCATGTGGACAAGGGGGATCCAGTGGATATAGTGTACTTAGATTTTCAGAAAGCCTTTGACAAGGTCCCTCACCAAAGGCTCTTAAGCAAAGTAAGCAGTCATAGGAAAAGAGGGGAGGTCCTCTCATGGATCAGTAACTGCTTTAAAGATACAAAACAAAGAGTAGGAATAAATGGTCAGTTTTCAGAATGGAGAGAGGTAAACAGCAATGTCCCCAAGGGGTCTGTATTTGAACCAGTGCTGTTCAACATATTCGTAAATGCTCTGGAAATAGAGATACAGAGTGAGGTGGCAAAATTTGCAGACAATACAAAATAACTCAAGATAGTTAAATCCAAAGCTGACTGCAAACAATTACAAAAGGATCTCACAAATCTGGGTGACTGGACAATAAAATAAAAATAAAATTCAATGTTGAAAAATGAAAAGTAATGCACATTGGAAAACATAATCCCAAATATTCATACAAAATGATAGGATAAAAATTAGCTGTTACCACTCAAGAAAGAGATCTTGGAGTCATTTTGGATAGTCCTCTGAAAACATCTGCTCAATCTGCAGCAGCAGTCAAAAAAGCTAACAGAATGTTAGGATCATTAGGAAAGGGATACATAATAAGACAGTAAATATCATAATGCCACTACATAAATCTATGGTATGCCCACACCTTAAATACTACATGCAATTCTGGTTGCCCCCGTCTCAAAAAAGATACATTAGAATTGGAAAAGGTACAGAGAAGGGCAACAAAAATTATTAGGCCTATGGAACAACCTTCCACATGAGGAGAGATTAAAAAGATGGGGATTTTTCATCATGGAAAAGAGATGACTAAAGGGGGATATAATAGATGTTTATAAAATCATGACTGGTGTGGAGAAAAAGTGTTATTTACGCCTTTACATAACACTAGAACCAGGGATCAATGAGTGAAATTAATAGGCAGCAGGTTTAAAACAAACAAAGAAGTATTTCCTCACACAACAGCAGTGAACCTGTGAAACTCATTGCTAGGGGACGTTGTGAAGGTCAAAACTATAATGGGTTGAACAAGGAATTAGATGAGTTCGTGGAAGATATTAGCCAAGATGGTCAGAGATTCCACCGAATGCTCTGGGTGTCCATAGCCTCTGACTGACAGAAGCTGGGAGTGGACAACAGGGGATGGATCACTCGATCATTGCCTGTTATGTTGATTCCCTCTGAAGCACCTGAAGCACCTGGCATTGGCCTCTGTTGGAAGACAGGCTACATGGCTAGATAGACTATTGGTCTGGGCCAGTTTGGCTTTTCTTATGTTCTTACATGTTGCAAAAGACCATTTAAGGGGAGTTGGAAAATTTACCCCATGTAATGACAGACTAATTGCAGAAATGTTTTGAATACATTCTATGTCAATAAAAAAACAAAAAATTCAGCAGCAATGGGAACCAGGAGCATTTTATGTCCTAAGTAACAGACTTTATAATCAGAATTTAGAACATAAAAATTCCTGGTTCCCATTGCTGCTGAATTTTTGTTGATTTTTTTTTAAATTAACATTGAAAGTTTTCCCAACGTTTCTGTGATTATTCTGTCTTTACATGGGATAAATTGCCCACTTCACCTTGAATGGTCTCTTGCAATATGTTTTAACTCCTTATCTGTTCCCTCTTGTATCTCTGACACTACGAGTGCCTTTTCCAGACCTGAAGAACTCTGAAAGCTCAAAAACTTGACTCTTATGTCAACAGAACTTGGTCCAATAAAAGATATCATTACCTCACCTACCTTGTGTCTCTCACATTTGATAATGTCTTTTTTTGCTGGCACAGGACAAAATATTGCAGTAGTAAATGTTACCTAGTTTTCAATATTATAAGAGTCTTCCATTCGAGCTGTTCATATTAGATGACTTTCATATAAATTTGGGCCAGTCATGCAGATGATCAGATCAAGTATGAGTGAATTAGTAAATCACATTCTACAATAAAATATGACATTTACTAAACCAGGAGCTTTTCTTAAGGAGCAGGTAAGGCCGCCACTCTTTCTCACTGTTCAAGAGTGTTAACAAATGTATTGAATTTATTTATTTTTATTAAATATACTTAGATGAGGGGAAAAGGTAAATCCAACAGCAAATCCCAATCTAATTATAGAGTAATAGCCAAAAAAAAGCTTACATCTCATTTCCTTCCCCAGATTCCCCAACCTCCCTGCAATACATTTCAGCCCTTCTTAAGGTGCCACCCAAATAAACGGAGCTTGTGCACCCTGAAGATCAACAGATTTCATCTATTTCAGACCAAGTGGGGCAAGGTGAGGTGTTGGTTTCTCTGCACAGTTATGCATCCAGGGAGGGTGCTGGGAAATGGACGAGGGAGAAGGAGACTGAACGACTCGGGGATGTTCCTGTCTAGCTGACTTTGCCCCCACAATCTTCTTGGCGTGATATGGACTGTTCTGCTTCTCCCTTCCACCATTCTATGGGAGCAATTAGTCCCATATCTGAGACTGGCATTTTAACCTCCTTTTTAAAATTGGATTCTAACATAGCCCTCCAGACCTATTAAAAATTATTGACTGTCCTATACTCCTAAACTTCGAAAAAATAATGTGAAAAAAAAAATCTTCCTTAGTCCCTCCTACATCCCCTGTGTTGACTTTTTTCTCTACCTTTTGAAACATCAGTTAGAAGCAATGTTTAAAAGACTTACAAATTCCAAGCTTTCCTCTTGAAATTGTCCCAATAACGTTTCTGGAAGACATTTTATCATTCCCTCTGCTAGATCATTTCCTTTACCTGTGTGCAGGTTAACTTTATTGTACAAACCTTCAGGGGAAAAAAAAGTTGAAAATCCTCCCCTAGCTGCAGTCAATTACAGTGTGAAAGAGCAGAAACTTCCTTTTTGAAGGCCCAATTTAGAAACCTTAAACCTCCTGAATTAAATCTCACCATGAAGGTATTTCAATCACTAGGATCAGAAATAGCAGTGGCTTTAATTTCCTCTGTAGAGGATGTACCCTTCCTAGATTGCTCAGGTTAGTTAAGCTCATTATTTGCTGTCCTGAAATCTTTTGAAGATTATAAAGTCACTCTAAATCTAAAACCTGTAAATGTTTTCCTTACAGGAAAATCTTTTCAAAAAATGGACAACGAAAGACTAACTTTTACAAAAGAGGATTTTATGACCAAGAAGATTTAAGCCGCGCCTTTTAAAGTTTCCTCACAAATTCCTTACATTCAAGTATCAGAGGGAAAGCCTGTGAGTTTTTCAACTGTTCCAAGAACTATTCATCAGATTGCTAAAAGCAGTGTGGTGTGGCTTGGTGTTTTTATCTTTGGTAATAAAACAAGTTTACTTCTTGTGAGTAGTGAGTGTCCTACTGCTTGTTATTTGGATTTGTTCCCTTTCTTTAAAGGTGCACTGAATGTGTCTTTTCTTTCCTTAAATTAGTAAAATAAATATTCAGATACCCATTTGAACATTTTCTCAACAGGAAATTCACCACAGTGAAGAGGATTCACACAAAGTCTTTTTACTAGTTAATCCATGCATAATGAACTAAACATTTCCTCCTATTCACAGCACGGCACTGGGAAGTTTTCTCTGCATTCAGGGAAGGAATGCTCCTCCAAGAGACAGAGCAGTAGCAGAGTGGCTTCTCAGAACTGGATTAGCCTCTGCATTGCTTATGCCTCTCCCCGGGAAGAGGTGGCATTCATAGTCATAGTAGCATATCCACCAACTCCACCCCTGCCCCTATTATCCTCATGTAGCAATGTACACATAGCCCTCCACCAAAGCTAAGCTCAATGACACAGAGAGGATGGTTTCTTTCTGAATCCTGTACTCTACCTCGGACAAAATGGAACTACACTTGTTCAGTTGCAAGAGAATTCTTCATGCCAGCTCAGAAAAAGAGGGGAAATTTTCCTGAGGATTTAGATTGTCACCTAGAGCTCTACCTAGTGTGAATTTTATCCCAAGAGAACAAAGTTTGTAAGGTTCATCACGGTAGATCTGGGTCCTGATTTTTAAGGCACCTAGGGGAACTAGATGTGTAAATCCCATCAAATTTCAGTGAGATTTTGATGCCTAATTCTCTTCAGTTATTATGAAAAATCCCAGACTTAGCTTCCAAGATTTAACAGACCTTCCATTGCTAGATTCTTAGATGGTAAGAACAAAGGGGGCCTGGCACTATATTTCAGTTTTACTTTGCATCTATTAATAAATCCTCTGGATACCCAGTAGGTGTTTTTATACAGAACTGATTATTGTTCCAAGCTTTTTGCTCTCAGTTCCTACCTTCATAAGTGCAAGAAATCAGTACATCAGCTATTAACCTTTATCTTGACACAGCTCAGTGATGATGAGACAGTTCCTGTGCACACTTGATAGTTATGGAAATACTGAGCCAAACTCAATCTGACATGTGATCAATGACTCTCCCTGGGACTCAAAGGGAGGGGAAGAGGCGCTCAAAGGAAGCCCCCACCCCCAAATGATCCCACTTGAGCTCATGTCCTCTCCAGCCCATTCCAACCAACTGGTCCCATTTCAACAAATCTGTTCCCACTTGGACCTATGTCTCCGTCACCTCCCCACCATCAAGGCCTGCAGATACTGCCACTGCCACCAGCGGCTCCAGACTGGCTGAACTCTAGAAGGGAGCCCACTGAGAGTAGAGACAAGACAGTCTCCTTGCACTCAGTGCTGGCACCATAGGGGACCCCAATGGCCAGGTGCCATCACTTCAGGGGAAATCTTGCTCAATCCCCACATGGATACTTGGTGACGGAACAACCTCATAGAAAAGGTAACAGAAAATCCCATGGAAAGATTCACATATATTTTAAAGCCTATAAATAAAAAACAAGACAAGAGATTCAGGCCCCTCCTAAGGACCACTGTTTGGGAATTATCTGGGGGGGGAGGGGCATAACCCATACTATGAGAATGACTTGTAATATTCACTTATAGAATCACAGGGATTTATTGAAACCCTGCAAGTACCACTCCAGCACACACAGGCAATATTGAACTATCTGCAAAGCTCCTTTTCCCCATACCCCTGATCAAACAGATCATAATAATATATAAGACAACTTAACACCTCCATCTTTTGGTGGAGGTGCTGTCTGCAGGTAGAGGAAAGCTGGATATGCTGGTTTTAAACTGCTCAGGTATTCCTAAACATCAGAGAAAGTCACAGCATTACCCAATTAGAGTACCTTTCCAGCTGTTTTAAATCCTTAATTGGAGTACAGAAAGATGCATCTCTGTATACCACAGTACACATGGAAATTCATTCTAGATTCTTCTTTTGCCTGAAATATTTTTACAAGAATTTACAACACTGCTTTTGACATGGATCCAAAAATAAAGCAGATGTTTGGTAAAGCTAATTAACCTCTACAACTTTAAAATTTCAGATTTACACTGATGAAAGGGTAACCTTTCTAGTCTCACAGCACTCCTTATAGTGGCATACTTTCTCCATATTTTAGTATTGGTTTTATAATTTAGAATAAATTATATGACTAACCTGATCTAAGGTCTCAGTCAAAAATCAACTGGAGCTCTTAATTGTTTGGCTAATTTAATCTCAACTAGATAACCTCACAAATGTTAACAATTGTATTTACTCTCATTAAATTTCATAAAATTGTTTAAGATTAACATCACATTTCTGTTTGACATTTTGAACTTGCTAAAGTTACAAGTAAACCTCAGGGCCTCATCCTGCAAAGATTTATACACCTGTAACTTAAGCACTGCAATAATTTAAAAAAAATAATCAAATTGATAGTGTCTCTTTGAGAAATAAATAGGGACCTGATAGTTAAGGCATATCTATATCAAAATTAGAAATGGACCCAAACAGAAAATATCATAACTGGATCTGAAAATGAACTCCCATACATTTCAGGACTAGAACCATTTCAGTCCATCTGTGCTAAAAGACTAAAATGTGGGGTATTCCATTGCTCTATCTGCTTTCATTTAACTTCTAGTTATTCAGTTTTTAGTATTTTTTCTTTGAAATCTGTTTTCAGACATGGGATCCAGGTGGAGGAGGTGTAATGTGTATACTGAGCGAGTTTGTTTATTTATCTGTCTGGAGTATCATGGCTTTTTGTGTTGCTAGCATTGCCTGCTTTCCTGTTATTTCCAGTATTTTTAGGTGCCATGGGATACAGTGGGCATCATTACAAATAGATGTTTACCATATCCCAATGTGTACCTTTTTGCTCAATGAATGAAATGGGGAATAATGTGCATACTCTAGTAAATGTAAGTTCAGCATGGGGGTAATGGTTCTGTTTTGGTACTACTCACTGTACATTCTATGTCAGTGAACCCAGTTAAATTATTTTAGAATTATGACCACCCCGTTTGTCATAGATGTTTATTCTCTCTCTCTCTCTCTCTCTCTCTCTCTCTCTCTCTGTTTTTCCTTTCAAGATGTGCATTTGATTTTGTTCTATTCAGTTTGGCATATTTTGTGTGAATAACCATTTAAGTCTCAAAAATATCAAATATCCATCTTCTCTCATCTACCTCCTAAGAGAAGATAATTCAGCTGCAGGTGATCCCAAGGGAAGAAAATATACAGGGAGAAACCAATCCAAAACAAAAGATGATTTCTCCCTGCAGTAGGCTCCCAGATCATGAAATGTGATACAGAGATGCATCATCATCTAAATTAAAGTGGTAGAATCGGGCCTTGTGCTTTGGAGGTGGAATTTAAATTAACTGATTTACATGCTTCCTCTTTTCCAGTTAATCCAATCACCTCTGCAACTGCTGATAAATTTTGCTTTAGCCCTGTGTGAGGTACATCAAGTAACTTACAGCAGAACTCTGAGACAGTAGAATCATTGGCAACAGACTGTATCCTCTTTGTGAGTTTTATAGTGTCTTGGGGAATTTCTCTTTTTCCAAGGGCATTCATTATTAATGGGAATTATCCATGTGCATCGAGGATAGAACAGATTTCCTGAATTAGAAGATCTTACAAAGAAGCATACACTGTGTTTTCTTAAGTAAGAGGAAACTTCCCATAAGAACAATGAAACATTCAAGATTGATTCTCTTGCAAATACAATGGACAGCCTTTGTTCCTTGAAAATTAGGGAGGCACTACATTGTTAAATAAGACCTATCTCCAGTATCTTTTTTTGTTTTTAAGATTATGAAATGAGCTGAACTGAGGGCTCTACGGAGTGCTCTATTCACCGAACATTTGCAGCAAATCATTACATACTTCCCAGAATAACTCTATGGGGGCATCTGATCAGGAGGGACCATCTCTACTTCAGTTTCCATGCCCAATCAATCCTTTCATAAGGCCCCTAGGTTTAGGGGATGATTGTTGTAAATCAAGTTCAACTGAATACATTTCACTTTTTTCTTCTGGTTCCCATATTGAGATGTTTCTGTCCCTTCTGCTTATAGATTTTTATTCATGGACTGGTCACTGGAGGTAAAATATTTTTGCTTATGTAGAATATATCTCATGTTACAAAATAATCTAGCGTACACAGAGATCATGCAAATTTTCCTAAAGCAGAGTCAGTTACAAAAGTTATAAATGACATTATATTTGATTATCCCAGCAAATAACGCCATCTCTCAAGGATGTATTAATTTCAAGGCAGGTATACAGGCTTACCTTACACTGTGATCCTTTCAGATCAGACTGTATGAACAGAAACAGAACAGTGCCACACAAACAGATACTTAAATATTATGTGTTATGTAATTCCATAAGACAAAGAAAATTATCTGTGCAATAGGTTTCTCCACACTTAAAAATGGAACCATGGCAAGAAGCATAGAGCTCATTTTACTGAAAGTATTCTATCAAAGAATTCCAAAGTTTACTACCCATGTACTGTCCATAAACGTCAACTACACTTCCACTCGTGTTTGACTTAGTTCTAATTATGCAGCTGATTCTGCTTAAAAAATATTTGAGAAGAGAAAGACAAAGGAAGATGAATATTGTATGGAGATGTATTCAAAACTTTAAAAGATGGATAGCTGTATAAAAATGTATAAGTTTAAGAATAAATACTTTACTGCTTTGTCCATTTCTTCTTGGTGAAGGGAATTTCAGGACCATTTTCTTTGCATTTACCTTCCCATTTAGCAGTTTTATTGCTTTGCTTTTTTGCTTGGTTTTACTTTACCCCATTTCTCTATATCTCACATCTTCCTTCTCAATGGACCAAATCACCAATGACAAAGGTGGATACAGCATCAGTGAAGTTGTGTCCATTGATGCCAGCAGGGAAGTTATCCCATCTTTTCTAGTTTATATATTTAGAATGTTATATTGGTGCACATTACCAACTACCAGACTGAATTACATTTATTTAAAAAATACATGAAGCAGAACAGCAATCAAGATCCATCATGCAGATCTGAATTTTGCCCTCAGTTTTCAAAGGTCCGATATATAAAATACTGGTTCTGTGCAATATTCTTTCTCCTTAGCACTGAATAGAGACTTTCCTCTTCCTCTTAAGTTCTTTGACCCAGGAATAAAGTGTAGTCAATGTCACCGTTTGGCATTAAGGTAGTGAAGACATTAGAATCATGCTGGGTTTCATCTAATTCCCATTGAAAAGAACAAGAATCTTTCCACTGATGGGAGTTGGATCATCCCTCCAGAAGCTCCTATACAGCCGCTCACCTCCCAGACTCTCTCTCATTCCCCAGTAAATGCTGGAATGATCCCACCCTAGACTCCAAGAACTTTACATTTCCTGCTCACCTCTCAGCTGCTGGTTTTGCTTTCATCCATGGGATTAGTCCCTCCTTGCCCCAACCCTAGACACCTTCTTGTTGGTTCTTGATGTGTGGGAAGTATCAGGAATTAGTAGCAGGGGACACAAGTCACATCAGTAGCGCAGCTAGCATAAAAGGGAAGCTTCCAGAGAGGACAGGAAGAATGATGGGCTGCAATTTTCCCCACAAAAGTCATCTCCCCAAAATAAGAACCTCACTTTTCTCTTGGCTCAGCACTCCCTAGCAGCTTCCCAAATCCTTGAAAATGTTCCCAGGTGATAGTTAGCATTAGCTAGTTTCCAGTGTGCCTGCTCACCAATGAAGAGTGGGAGGGTTGGGGCATGTATTGCCATTGATATACTAATGGAACTCACATAAGTATCAGTAAAAAGCAACAAGGGGTCCTGTGGCACCTTTGAGACTAACAGAAGTATTGGGAGCATAAGCTTTCGTGAGTAAGAACCTCACTTCAGATGCAACATCTGAAGAAGTGAGGTTCTTACCCACGAAAGCTTATGCCCCCAATACTTCTGTTAGTCTCAAAGGTGCCACAGGACCCTCTGTTGCTTTTTACAGATTCAGACTAACACGGCTACCCCTCTGATTAGTATCAGTGATCAGGGTTGTGGTAGAGACCCTGCAGATAATTAGCCACCCTGTAGCAGGGATACCTATTTGCAAGTGCTGTTTTCCTCTGATGCTTTCCAAGCTCAAGAGTTATTAAAAGCAGCTAAGGAAAATCATTGTCCCTCCTCCCTATGCCCCATAGGGGGTCAAGAACTATAGGTGCAGCAAGCTGGACAGTGCAGCCTACACGTTTTTCACTTCTACTTCATGGACAGGAGTTTAGAAAGAGACTGTGCCTAGCCAAGAACAATCCCCCCCACCCCCCTGGTTTCCATCCAAGGCAGGGTAGTAGCACACTTCTCCTTACTTAGGGATGTGCTTATCAGGCACAATTTAGCCCAAAGGTAGCAGTGGGAAGGAATATTTTTCAGGTGTATTCTTGCCTAACAAACTGTGACATTTCTTGCACTTGGACTGTATGACCCATTTACTGATATGATAAGCATTTATTTTACAGTAGACTAGATCAAATAAAATCTGGCACAAGTGGGCAGAATGCCAGTGTGGGTGGCTCCAAATAGATCTTACTTACACAGCAACATTTTGCAGAATTTTCTAATCATTCTTAATTTCTAATTTAGGGTTTTTTCCTGCAATATGCAAAGTTTGCTCATTAGCTCATTTTCAACTTGTGTGGTAAAACAACAAATTAGCAATGTAAGCACTCGTAAGAGGATTTGGATGAATACGAAACACATGAAGTTTGCTATTTTTATCGCATCCTTTAGTTTTTGTGTGTGAAGTTCCTTGTAAATGATGCATAACTGATTAACGAATCAAGCATAAAAATACATTCCTGTATACCTCTGAGTCAGAAGAAAAGGGATATATTTTTCCTTGATGCTTGCAAGAAATGCCCAGTAGAATTAATATAATTGTATATACACATCCAGGAGATAACATACCTGCACAGAGCTCATTGCATGGTCAGGGGCTTAGTTTTGTTTATGACTGTGTTTCATCCTATTTAGAGTGAGGTTCTACTCTGAAATTTACTTACTAAAACAATACAGATCTTTCCCTATGTGTGTTCAGAGTTATACTGACCAAGCAATGGGTCAGAGTTCACTGACAAAGTGAGATTTTACTACTTTTTACTCTTTTTAACCCTGCAGAGTCAACCCAGCTATGAGTATGAGAGCTGGATTCAATTCTGTCTCATGTATCGTCATCAAAATGGATAATCAAGTTCCAATAGAGAAGGTTAGTTCTATCACTAATTACACCTGTGCAACCTCACTGAAGACAATGGGGTCGCACAGGTGTAACTGACAGAATTTGGTATGCAGAATCTTTATTACATATGATGCTGTACAAATCAGAAATAGTTCAGCCTGACTTTGCCATTTAGGGATTGTAGGTCTGCCAGTTGGAAAAAAAATAGTATAACTTTTAAACTGAGCAAAACTGAGCTTGAGTTATTGAAACACAGTGAGAAGAGAATCCCACAATGGCGTTTTTTAGAGAGTACAACAACCCTTTAAAATGCTCCATTGGGGATGAAAATCTAGTTTACAAAACATGGATGCTTTGATAATGTAACTAAAACTGTATTATAGCTTCCAAGAAGACCTGGTAACCTGAACATTCCAGAAAGATATAAAATGACTTGCACATAATTTTGCACTAACACATCGAGCTGGCAAATCCCTTCTGTCCAGGTTGTCCTGGTGATCCAAACCTTTCCAGCAAGTTGAAGAAGTGGATTTTCTCCTCCAAATTCTATGGACTACCGTACATCCCCTACCCAAAGCCCCTTTGCCCAGGTTTCATACAGGGCCCAGGATTTTTCTGTGAGAACTAATACTGCATCATGTGAAGGAGAGTAGTAGTTATACAACATTGTACAAATCTTCAATGCTCAAAAACAATAATATATTTTCCTGACAATCTATGGTTTGATTCGATTTATTAAAGTTAATCCAGCAGTTTAAACTGACTACTGGGGAATCCTTAGAATCTGTTTATGCATTGACATGAATTTGACCCTTGTCCTGTCCTTCCCAAAAGCAAATGGATACAGATTCCTAGAGAAATAGAATGATACATATTAGTATTTTAGCTGGCCTTAAAACAAAGTCATGTATGTAAAATATGTAAGAGAAGACTGTGGACACAAGAATGAAATTATAGTGTGTTAGAGGCCTTGAAGGCTAATTAGCTGAAGCAATATTACCAAAAGAAGACAGCTTTATAGTTTAAGTATCATAGAAAGGAATTTTCATAGCAGTGCCATAACAGATTTTATGAAGAACCCAAACCACAACCCATTTCAAGGCTTCATAGAAATTACTATCTAATTATCCAGCTGAGGATGATACTTAAATTAGGAGTTTAAAATTCCAGCCACTGATCTGAAACTTTTTGGTATTGTAAGAAATTAAAATCCATTTTTATAATTGCCTGGGATTATGACAGAAAAGATTTCTAAGCAAGTCAGGTTAGGTAAAACAGCAAGGTATGGGCGTAAATTCTTTAAAAAAACCCTAAGAACTTTAACAAACTGAACACAGATCAAGGACATACATTCGTCATTAACTAATGGAGCTTCAATTAATAAATACATGGTGTAGTTAGCAGTTCCAAAATGGTACTATATATGGGGCTAAATTAAGGAAATCTGGGACTCTAAGGCACAACTAATAGCATGCTTCCATGGCCCCAACCCCTTGCCCATGCCCCAGCACCCCACAGTGGGCTTACTCCTCTGGGTGGTAGCAGCAGGTTTCAGAGTTACGATGTATGAATCAGATCACACCTCTTGGAATTATTGTTTCAGGCAGTTTGAAGACTGACAGACAGGCAGACATCAGTTACATTCAGCTCACATTTCCAAGTTTTCCTTTGCATACATAAGGGCTAGAAACATTGTGTAAATGAAAGCTGAGATTCTGACTTTATCCCGTGACACAGGAGACGAGGACTAAACATGGGCTCTAAAATCCCTATTCCTTACACCAGCCCAGACTACATATAGCTCTAATGTAGTACAGCAGTTCTAAAAGTTTACTTATTTTAACATATTCTCCTTACTTGAAAAACACCTGTATACCTGCTACTGACAGAGTACGGTACCGGAAGGAAAGAGGTCTAGCCTCTCTTCCTGTCTTTGCCACAGACTTGCTCTGTGTCCTTGGACAAGTCACTTTAAGAAAAATTGGGGTATAAGTCCACTAATTTTGTGCTTCAGTTTCTGAGTGCCCAACTTGAGACACCTAGAGACTGATTTTCAGAGGTGCTGAACACCCCAAACTGCAACTTAAGTCACTGGGAGCTGAAGATTTTAGCACATGTGAAAATCAAGCACAGTGTTTCTCAAACGAGTACCCTAACATTGTAGTATCCACAATTATTGGACATTTTTTATAAGTTTGGTTTAATTCTCTCCATGCCTCAAGTACCCCTATCTGTAAAATGGAGATAATACTTCTCCATACCTAACAGGAATTCTAGTACTAAATTTGTTCATGATTATAGACTGTAAGGTCTTTGGGGCAGTGTGTGTCTTTTTTGGTCTGTTTGTACAGCACCTAGCACCATGGGGTCCTTGGTCCATGACTAAGACCCCTAAGTGCTACAATAATAGAAATAAATAATAATAATAAAGTGCTTTGAGATCTTTGAGAAAGAGAGCTATAATAGGGCAAAGTATTATTATTATGTACTTAATGATGATGGACACATTGATGCAAAGTCTACTGTTGATGTAACAATGCTCAGTGCTTAAAATACATATAATGAAACATTCCCTGTACCAAGGAGCATCTAAGTTTGATACCAGCTGTAAAACAGATACAGTTTAGACAGCTACAAGCAAACTCAAAAAGATGTCAATACTGTATCCAGGAGACACAATCATCTGAAGGTGTCAGCACAGAAGTATGATTAAAATTGGGATCTGAAGGAAAAGATGACATTTTTATCTGTTTCACTACTAAAATTTAAATTTAAAACTCTAAGAATTCACACAGCTGAGATGTTACAATTAGAGTGCCAGATACTGCTCAGCATGTTATTTACAAAATAGTCTAGTTCTGTACAGTCTAGCATCCTAACCCAAACAATTAATATTTACCCTGGTGTGAGATATAGTATATGCTGACACAATACTATAGTCCAGTTGCTTCTCATTTTGCACAGCAAAACATCCCCGGAACAGCAGACACTCTGCTTCCAAGTATTGAAAGTAATACCTTCCATAAGGTGAAGTAGCAAAAAATGTCTGATACCACTAAGGTCATATTTGAATGTCCTTGTAAAGGACCAACAACTATTTTCACAGCAATCTGATACAGAGCTGCAGGAGAGAGAAAAAAGGATTTATTAAAAAGGGACAAACAGCTATCATACTTTATCACAAGTGAAATGTTTTAACCTTTAGGACACCAAAGAGTGCACACGCTTAACACTCTCTACAGAAAGAATATACCAGAGAGAGCTCATTCAATCTCAGCCCTTTTTCTTCTCTATGGCTCAACCAGTCAGAGCTTTGGATTTTGTCAAATAAGACCTATTTGATCTGTCTAGGCTCCACACAGAGCATCAGAAGAAAGCCCTCTGAGGGGGTGAAGAATCTTTCACTGCCCTGCTCACTTCACTTCAGCTGCTAGCTCCAGCTCCCTGCAAAGAGTTGCTGCCCACTCTATGCTGGTTCCTCCCCACCTACAGACTAAGCTCACGTTTCAAACCCTGTCCTCTTCTGCTGGTTTCCAACCTGAAATAATAATCAGGAAAGGTCAGGTCAGGTTGCAGGTGCAAGCCAGGGTCAGGGGTGGTTCTCCTGGTAAAAGGCCTCAGGGATGGCAGTCCATAAGGCAAAATAGTTCTACCCTAGGGTCCCAATGAAGCCCTGATTTCCAGGATCCAGAAGCCCAGTACTAGTGGCCACCTTCAACACTTAGAAACTAGCCACTTCCCAAGTTGTTAAACAGCAGGGGCCAGCAAATGATCTAAGAATAACACAGCTTATTGCAAAGCCCCTGAAATGTATTACATCACTAGAATTTCTAATCAGCTATTTCCCTTCATCATTGGCATGCTTCACCTTATAATCAAGGATCTCAAAAGTGCCTTACAGATATTAATGAATTAAGACTCAGAATACGCCCTGAGTAGTAGATAAATATTACTGTCCTCATGTTATAGATACCTGTGAGGAAACTGAATCATTGGGATGTCAGGAACTGGCCCAAGTTCACACAGTCAGACAAAGCCAGGAACAGAACCTAAGTCTAGTGACTACCAATACAGTGGTTTAACTGGGAAATAATCCTTTTTCTCCTCATTTCTATTTTGAATCAATATTGTTTAATGCATTCATGGAATCATCTATTTATTTTTGTAATAATTTCAAAATGTAAAAAATATTCTAAGAATATTTAGTTTTTAAAATAATAATTATAATTATTTTCCTTCTAATTATATTCAAGTCATGTTAATTGCCTTTATTGATACATGTAATGTTCTGAATGTTATTATTAGAATTATTTAGCTTTCAAGGTAGCCAGCTAAGTACTCTAAAATGGGGGCCAGGCTCTAATTACTGTAGAAAGGGATTGAGTAACATTCAACAATACATTAATCACATCTGAGGAAAGATGGACTACAGTTAGAGATGGAAAAGATGTCAGCTAGATTGCTCCAACATTATAGTCTACAATACTTTGCCCAGTCTAATTTTAGGAATCACAAGCAAAGGTTATTGAAAGGTTATTCTACAATCTAATACTGCAGATATAATCTCAAAAAGCAGCTTTTTAGTATTTTTCCTTTCATGCTGTACCATATATATTCACATTTGCCTTCTAAGTACTGCTCTTTTCCCCCTGTGAATAACCTCAATCAGTAACTATTCACATTTGAGCAGCTAGCTTCACTGTCACTGATTTGCCCAAGTCAGATATCACTGTCAACTTATCACACTCCAGAGACTGAATGCATCTTAGCATATACAGCATTTGTTAGTGCCATGTTTTGAGATTCACCAGCTATCTTGTTATTCAATTATCTCTCTTTTTGAATACTTAGTAGATATAAATATTTCAAACATTTTCTCAGAACATTCCATTCTACTGTAAAATCACAATTTTGTTATGGCAGAGCTCTAGAAGTCACCATAGTTTGAAGAAACCTTTAATTCTAAAATGTTTCATAGATCAGCATTATCGCTTCTAGAGTAACAAGAACTGAACTACTTTATAGTACTTGTTCCAAAGTATAACACAAATCAAAGTGAATATAAATTACCACCGAGTAGCTGGCAAGACTCTAGAACTTGCTCCTCCCCTGGTGGCCTAAACTTGGTGATTTTCTGGGCACTCTGCAAAATACTTCTGTTTGATGGGGTTGCTGGAGAAGGCTGAGAGTGTGCTTTCTAGGTGATGGATGGGGATAGGTGACTGTCCTGTTGAACAGATTTTAATGCTGCTCAGACTGAAATGAATTATATTTACAGTATAATTAATTATATTAGGGCACCTGGATAGGCCTCTATTATTTTATATCTAAATAAATAAACTCTAAACCAGACAAATATAATTTGATACTCAGCCAAATTCTCTTCTTTATTACAAGGCCTTAAAAGGGGATGCACAGATGTAACTCAGAACAGAATTTGTCACATACTCTATATCCTTTAATTATATACTTCACATATATAATTATCATTCATAATAATGGCAAAAAAAAGATTTCAGACAAGAAATGGGAGACAAGCTTACTTCACTTAGGGCATTCCATTAAAATGTCTACTGGAAACTGATCTGGGTGTTAGGTATTGTTTTTAGTCTGTGTTGCATGATATGTGTCTTTTGGGACAATGAGTCAATGTTATTGCTGAGTACCTCATCCCTTTAGTTCTTTGTCTTCCCATTGTAAATATGCAATGTGCATCTTTTTGCCCTCAGATACACTTCTGCAACTCCACTGATACCTATGGGGCTGCACAGCTGTAATGAGAGAAAGAATTTTACCCAGTGAGTTTTAAAAAAATATTTGTATAAAAAATAAACATGAATAAAAATAGAATTAGAAAACAGAGTTCTTAAAGGCAAATCAGTCCCTTTCATGCAGAACAACATATGGGCTAGTGTATATATATTACACTGCGTATCCATCAGATACTCTTCTTAAATGATAATACTGTCCAGGTACACTTGCATGTTTCCTTGTAAAGTATCTATTCTTACATGCACATTCAGCATGTTGAAGCCAGTGTGACTTCTCATGTAAGGGGAGGAGAATTTGGCCCAGGGTAACAAAGGGAATACCCTAACATGCCTGCAAGTGGTGCAAACTTTAACCTTTAACAGTAAACAAATTGACCCCAGGACTAGATTTTTCTGTGTGGTAAAATGGGTTCTAGTAATACTCCTGTCTGATCACAACTTTTGTGCTGTTACAGGATAGCTAAGATTTCCCTGAAACCTTCACAGTTTTTAGGAGAAACGATGTTAGGAATTGTACTTTCAGTGCAATTCAGACTTCATTTTTTAAACATTAACTAAACTTGACAAAAGGTTTTTATCTGATGATAACATTTCAACTAAGGTATTTAAGGTGTCAGACATTTTTAGTTTTAAATCAGTCTAACAGCAAAATTCTGACCTCAATCTTTCATCTAGAAAAATCTCACAGGAGTCATATGCCTAATAATGTCTTCAGTCACAGGACAAAGATGATACACCCATGTCGCTCTGCTTTAGCTATCAGTTCAGTATACTCCGTATTATGCTAATATCTGTTATAGTATTGGGTACTTTTTTTTTTTACCCATGGTATGCTTTCCTGATTTCAGAATGGTTAATGGTTTTTTTTTATTATTTGCCTGTTTTTCTTTATTTTGTATATCGTAAGCATTTTGCCAAAAGTTACATACACATTTTTTTACTACACATTTTAATTTTTGCTGTTTTTGCTGTTTATTCTGCTTCATTTCATGAATGTGTTAGCCTCTTGACATATACACATCAAGAGGCTATATATATATACGGTTGGCTACGGTTGGCACGGTTGGCTACGGTTGCTACGGTTGGCACAGTATGCTGATGTACAGCATAGCATTGTGATGTGTTTTACTCATTATGGGTCTCCTGCAAAGCCCAGTGAAGTCAACGGAGATCAATATCTTCTGACTAAAATGGGATTTGAATAGGCTTTAATATAGTATATATTTTCACAGTGCTACTTACAGTGCTAAGTAGAAAAAATTAAGAAAGAAAAAACAAAACCTCAGAAAACAGGTGAAAAAGACCAAGAGGTGAATATAGCTGACCTGCTTGGTAATAGTGACCATAATGTAATTAAATGTAACATCCTTGTAGGGGGATAAATATAAAAAAACCCCCACAACAATAGCATTTAACTTCAATAACGGGAGGTAATGAGGAAGTTAGTTAAATGAAAATTAAAAGGAATAGCCACAAGAGTGAAATGCTGCAAGTTGCATGGAAACTCTTTAAAAACACAACAGAGGTTCAAATTAAATATATACCCCAAATGAAAAAAACAATAAGAGGACCAAAGAATGTCACCAGAGCTAAACAAACACAATAAAAGAGGCAGCTAGAGACAAAAAAAAAATCCTTTAAAAAATGGAAGCCAAATCCTACTGAGGA
The DNA here is from genome assembly GCF_011386835.1 of Chrysemys picta bellii. NCBI lineage: Eukaryota > Metazoa > Chordata > Testudines > Emydidae > Chrysemys > Chrysemys picta. The sequence continues at coordinate 21,979,085 of NC_088798.1, forward strand.
AAACAGAAAGAAGCATAAACTCAGGCAAGACAAGTGTAAAAGTATAATTAGGCAGGCCAAAAAAAGAGTTTGAAGAACAACTAGCAAAAAAAATACTGTTGGTTTTTGTGTCAAGTACATCAGAAACAGGAAGCCTGCCAAACTATCAGCTCCTTTAGCACCTGGACAAACAAAGTGCTAAAGGAGCACTGGAGGAAGACAAAGTCATTGGAAAGAAACAAATGAATTTTTGCATTGGTCTTCACTAAAGGGGATGTGAGGGAGATTCCCACACCTGAGCTATTCTTTTTTGGTGACAAATCTGAGGAACTGTCCCAGATTGAGGTGTCAATAGAGGAAGTTTTGAAACAAATTGATACAAAAACAGTAATAAGTCACCAGGACCAGATGGTATTCACCCATTCTGAACGAACCCAAATATGAAATTGCAGACCTACTAACTGTGGTATGTAACCTATCACTTAAAACAGCTTCTGTACCAGATGACTAGTGGACAGGTAATGTAACAACAATTTTTAAAAGAGGCTCCACAGGTGATCCTGGCAATTACAGACTGATAAACCTAACTTCAGTACCAGGCAAACTGGTTGAAACTATAATAAAGGACAGAATGATCAGACACATAAATGAACATACTATTTTTGGGAAGAGTCAACATGGCTTTTATAAAGCGAAATCATGCTTCAACAACCTATCAGAATTCTTTGAGGGTGTCAACAAAGCATGTGAACAGGGGTGATTCAGTGGATATAGTATACTTGAATTTTTAGAAAGCCTTTGACATGGTCTCTCACCAAAGGCTTTTAAGCAAAGTAAGCAGTCGTGGGATAAGAGGGAAAGTCTCTCATGGATCAGTAACTGATTAAAAGATAGGAAACAAAGGGTAGGAATAAATAGTGAGTTTTCACAGTGGAGGGAGGTAAATAATTGTTTCCCCCAAGGATATGTACTGGGACCAGCATTGTTCAACATATTCATAAATGATTTTGAAAAAAGGATAAACAGTGAGGTGTCAAAGCTTGCAGACAATACAAAATTACTCAAGATACTTAAGACTAAGTCTGACTGAGAAGTGTTACAAAGGGATTTCACTAAACTGGGTGACTAGGCAACAAAATGGCAGATGAAATTCAGTGTTGATAAATGCAAAGTAATGCACATTGGAAAATATAATCCAAACTATACATACAAAATGACAGGGTCTATATTAGTTGTTACAACTCAAGGAAAGGATCTTGGAGTCATTGTGGATAGTTCTCTGAAAACATCTGCTCAATCTACAGTCAAAAAAGCTAACAGAATGTTAGACACCATTAGGAAAGGGATAGATAAGACAGAAAATATCAATGCCACTATATAAACCATGGTACACTCACACTTTGAATGCTGTGTGCAGTTCTGGTTGCCCCATTTAAAAAAAAGATATATTAGAATTGGAAAAAGTACAGAGAGGGGTACCAAAATTATTGGACATATGGAATAGCCTCCATAACAGGAGAGATTAAAAAGACAGACTGTTCATCTTAGAAAAAAGACAACTAAGGGAGGATAAGATAGAGGTCTATAAAATCATGAATGGTGTGGAGAAAGTGAATAAGGAAGTGTTATTTTCCCTGTCATACAACAGAAGAACCAAAGGTCACCCAATGAAATTAATAGGCAGCAGATTTAAGACAAATATAAAAAAGTTATTCTTCACACAATGCACAGTCAACCTGTGGAACATGTTGCCAGGACATGTTGTGAAATCCAAAAGTATAACTGGGTTCCAAAAAGAATTAGATGGGGAGGATAGATCCATTAATGGCTATTAACCAAGATCATCAGGGATGCAATCCCATACTCTGAGTGTCCCTCAACTTCTGACTGACAGAAGCTAGGGCTGCATGATGTGATGGATCACTCAATAATTGCCCTGTTCTGTTCTTTCCCTCTGAAGCATCTGGCGCCAGACAGTTGGAAGACAGTATAGGGCTAGATAGACCATTGGTCTGACCAGCATGGCCATTCTTATATTATGTTCTTAACATTTCTGGAGGTTTGTCTCTACATTTCCCTCTTGGGTTGTGCAAAAACAAAAGATATTGTTCTCTAAAAATGTTCAGGGTTCACTCTATAGCAAATTCAGGAAAATTCATGATTCTTTATACTCCATTAGCAAGATTTGGCATTATATATTTGGAATGAAAATCCTGTTGCAGAATGGAAGCAGAATAGTACAAATTCACTCTGGACCAAAAGGGCCAGTTCCACCGCTCTTTCTTAACGACTACTCTTTTAGCAAGGTGTACTCAGCCTAAATAAGAGTAGCAGAACCCAGCCCCATGAGAAATCTACCACTATTCAACAAAGCCTGTTGACTTTTCCCTGAACAATATTATGTAATTTAAAATGAGAGAAAACTTTTTTTTTCTACTAGGTTGGCAGTTTCAAAATACAACAGCAGAAATAATTGGAGAGCCAGTGGAGATATCAAAAGAATATGGAGTAATCACAGAAATAGGTAGCGGTCATCTCACTATAATATTATACTGGGCACGTATGCCACTAAAAATATTGATATTAATCTTGGCATAGTCAGGGTTTTAGAAATAATGAACCAGATACTGCCTTCAGTACAGTAGTTCAGCTCCATTGCCTTCATTTAGGTCAGTGGGTCTCAAAGCTGGTCCGCCGCTTGTTCAGGGAAAGCCCCTGGCGGAGTGGGCCCGTTTGTTTACCTGCCGCGTCCGCAGGTTTGGCCGATCCTGGCTCCCCCTGCCCGCGGTTCGCCGCTCCAGGCCAATGGGGGCTGCGGGGACCGGCTTTGAGAACCACTGATTTAGGTCAGTGGGGTTGCACAAATGTAACTGCGGGTAGAATTTGGCCCAAATTCAAAAATAAATAATCGATTGCTTATAGTAATCATGTACAGGTAGATCCGTATGTATTTTCAAATACAAAAGGAATTACAGTAAGCCCTATGGACGTTTTGTGTGTGATTATATTCAGAAGGCATATGTTCACTGCAGCTGAGAGCGAGCCTCCCAGTCTGGGTAGACAGACCTGTGCTAGCAGGGCTTGAGCCAGCACACTAAAAATAGCAGGTGGACACTGAGGCATGGATGGCAGCTCGGGCTAACTGTCCAAACTCTCCTGATCTCCCGGGGGCCAAGCCCGAGTCACTAGTTCAAGCCGCCACCCATGCCTCAATGTCCACGCTGCTATTTTTAGTGCGCTGGCTCAAGCCCTGCTAGCACAAGTCTGTCTATCCAGACTAGGAGGCTCGCTCCCAGCCGCAATGTAGACATACCCAGAGTATCCTTTAAAATGAAACTCTTGCTCGTTGTTTAATTACACTAATAAAGTTATGCAGGATTGGAAGTGTAAATCAAACACTGTTAAACTTTATTTTCTTATTACTGAACATCTGTATGAGTTGACACAGCAGGTTGAAACAATAGCCTTTCACTTCCAGAAGCTTCAGAACAAGCCTTATCATGGGCCTGCATTGGCTCCCAGTTTGGAGTTCTGCCATTGACTTCAGCAGGCCCAGTAAATCTCAGGTACAATCCTAAAAGAAGAATAGACTTGGTGTTTCAGTCTTTTTTTCACAATACATGATACAATCAGTTGGGGGGAAATTCCTGTACGTATGGAGCACTCCAATAGCTATGTCAACGTCACAGCAGAATGTGGCCCATGATTTAGCAGCGGTTGTCACTCTCCTCACTGTTATTTACTAGAATAATTTTAGTGTTGAAAAACAGGTCTGGCGCACTGCAGAGCTCTGTAAAATCTTCTACAGAGCAATCCACATTGGAGTACTCCTAGTCAACAGGGTACCAAGTAATAAATTCTATCCACTTTTTAAGTCAAATCATTTTGACTGCAAGTGCATTTACAAAAAATCTATTTAATGTTCTCCATATATAACTTTCAGAATTTAAAGAGGGGTTGAATGGCAATTATTGAATTCATTTTAAAAAAGGAATTCTGCACTTATAAGGATTTAAATAAAAACAATTAGTTTGTCCTGACATTTACTAAAGTATTCAAATTTAGATTATTTTCATGCAAAACAACACACTGGTTTTCAGATCATGATGATGAACACTTGCTGTAGTCTCACTCAAGATAATAAAATGTTACTATGCTATTAGATATACCCAATTTTTAAATATAAAACTAGAATTTGAATTGTATTCAGCCAAAAATGTGCCACTATCTAGGATATTTCAGAACATTTTTTCAGTGCTTTAAGTAGCTTGAGTTTCATATGGGTCCACTGACCAACTGGTTCCTAAGGTCTGCAGGAAGGGGTTCCTAAGGAAGGGGGAACTTACTCCATCCAACCTTGGGAAGTCTGCAAGAGGAAGGGGAAAAGTGACATTGTGACTAGTAAAAAGCCTCAGGCCACTTAGGAGCCCCTTAGGCTTGAAGGAGAGGATGCTAAGAAGACTCCTAAGAATTACTGGGAACTGTTCACTTCTGACAGACCACAGCATTCTCATAGAAAGGGAGGTTAGGTGAAAATACCTCCAATCTCCTTTTCCACAAGCCCTCTAGAGTTGCTCAACCCCTCTTTTCCCACATATGCTTATTATTAATAGTCATTTTATAGACTTTTTCCAATCAATAGGTCTCAAAGTGCTTCAAAACAGAGGTATGCAAGATAACAGAGGGCTTAGGAGAAATATGTGAGTAGCAGAACAGGGAGTCATTCCTGTCTCCTCTCCTGCCATAGACTCATAGACTCATAGACTTTAAGGTCAGAAGGGACCATTATGATCATCTGGTCTGACCCCCTGCATGCTGCAGGCCATAAAACCGTCCCTACCCCTTCCCTGGACTCTGCTGCTGAAGTCCCCAATCCTGTTACTAGTGACTTCAATCGGCAGAGACCCTCCTGCTAGAGATCCCTGCCCCATGCTGCGGAGGAAGGCGAAAAACCTCCAGAGGCTCAGCCAATCTGCCCTGGAGGAAAATTCCTTCCCGACCCCAAATATGGCGATCAGTAAGACCCCGAGCATATAGGCAAGAGTCTCCATCCTGATCCCTGTTAGCCAATATGCTATTTACCTACCATTGCTTGGTTTTCTTGACTACTATGTTTTACCATTAAACCATTCCCTCCATAAACTTATCTAACTTAATCTTAAAACCAGACAGGTCCCTCGCCCCCACCGTTTCCCTCGGAAGGCCATTCCAATATTTCACCCCTCTGACGGTCAGAAACCTTCGTCTAATTTCAAGCCTGAACTTCCCCACGGCCAGTTTATATCCATTCGTTCTTGTATCCACGTTAGTACTAAGCTGGAATAATTCTTCTCCCTCCCTTGTATTAATCCCTCTAATATATTTAAAGATAGCAATCATATCCCCTCTCAGCCTTCGCTTTGTCAGACTAAACAACCCAAGCTCCTCTAGTCTCCTTTCATACGACAGGTTTTCCATTCCTCTGATCATCCTAGTGGCCCTTCTCTGCACCCGTTCCAGTTTGAGTTCGTCTTTTTTAAACATGGGAGACCAGAACTGCACACAGTACTCCAAATGAGGTCTCACCAGCGCCTTGTACAACGGAAGCAGGACCTCCTTATCCCTACTAGATATACCTCGCCTAATGCATCCCAAGACAGCATTGGCTTTTTTCACCGCCACGTCACATTGTCGACTCATAGTCATCCTGCGGTCTACAAGGACCCCTAGGTCCTTCTCCTCTTCCGTTACTTCTAACCAATGCGTCCCCATCTTGTAACTAAAATAGTTATTAGTCATCCCCAAATGCATCACCTTACACTTTTCACTATTAAATTTCATCCTATTTCTGATACTCCAATTCACAAGCTCATTCAAGTCTCCCTGCAGGATATCCCTATCCTCTTCCGAATTTACAACGCCTCCCACCTTCGTATCATCCACAAACTTTATCAGCCCACTCCTGCAATCGGTTCCGAGGTCAGTTATAAATAGATTAAATAAGATGGGTCCCAAAACTGAACCTTGAGGCACTCCACTAGTAACCTCCCTCCAACCTGACAGTTCACCCTTTAATACGACCCGCTGCATTCTCCCCATTAACCAATTCCTTATCCACCTCTGGATTTTCATATCGATCTCCATGTTTTTCAGTTTAACCAATAATTCCTCATGGGGTACAGTATCAAACGCTTTACTGAAATCCAGGTATATCAGGTCCACCGCATTTCCCTTATCTAATAAATCCGTTACTTTCTCAAAGAAGGAGATCAGATTCGTTTGGCACGATCTGCCCTTCGTAAAACCATGTTGTAATTTATCGCAATTGCCACTAATCTCCAGGTCCTCAACTAGTTTCTCTTTCAGAATTTTCTCTAACACCTTGCACACTACAGATGTTAAACTAACAGGCCTGTAGTTACCCGGATCACTTTTTTTCCCTTTCTTGAAAATAGGAACCACATTAGCTATTCTCCAGTCTAACGGGACCACCCCCGAGTTTACAGATTCATTAAATATTATCGCTAACGGGCCTGCTATTTCCCGCGCCAATTCCTTCAATATTCTCGGATGAAGATCGTCCGGTCCTCCTGACTTAGCCCCATTAAGGTGTTCAAGTTTTGTTTCTACCTCGGATACGGTAATCCCCCATCCCGAATGCCCCTCTGTAGTGGTGCTAGTATCCCTAATCCCTTCATTGGCCTCATTAAACACCGATGCAAAATATTCATTGAGATATCGCGCCATGCCTAGATTGTCTTTAATCTCCTCTCCGGCAATAGTCTTCAGCGGTCCCACTTCTTCTTTCTTTGCTTTCTTCCTATTTATGTGGCTGTAAAACCTCTTACTATTGCTTTTAATTCCCCTCGCTAGGTCCAACTCTACACGGCCTTTGGCCTTTCTCACTCTATCTCTACATTCTCTGACTTCACTTAGGTACATTTCCTTACTGATCCCTCCCCTCTTCCACTCTTTGTACGCTTTCTGTTTTTTCCTAATCGCCCCTTTGAGTCGGTCGCTCATCCAGCTCGGTCTAAATCTCTTGCTTAGTAATCTTTTTCCCTTTTTTGGAATACAGGCCTCCGACAGCTCATGCATCTTTAACTTAAAGTAATCCCAGGCTTCTTCTGCCTTTAAATCCATTAATATGTTTGCCCAGTCCACTTCCCTTACCAGTCCCCTTAATTTGTTAAAATTGGCCTTTTTAAAATTATAAACCCTAATCTTTGACTTAATTCTATTACTCCTACCATGTATTTTAAACCGAATTAGCTCATGATCACTGGAGCCCAAATTGTCCCCTACTACCACTTCCTCAACGAGGTCCTCACTACTTACCAGAATCAAATCTAAAATGGCCTCCCCCCTCATCGGTTCAGCTACCACTTGATGGAGGAATTGATCAGCAAGCACATCTAGGAACATCTGAGCCCTATTATTGCTACTAGCGTTTGTTCCCCAATCTATATCCGGGAAGTTAAAGTCCCCCATAATTACACAGTTTCTATTAGTAATTACTTCTCTAAACACATTAAATAGTTCCTTATCCATATCCTGGGTCGATCCCGGCGGTCTATAGCACACTCCAAGCACTATCCCCGGAGAGCCTCTAGTAGTCCTATTACCCAGTGTGAGTATTGCCCAGATGGACTCAGTATTGTCTAATCCATCAACTATTATTTCTTTGCAGCTTATTTCACTATTGACATACAATGCCACCCCCCCCACCTTTACCTTTGTTCCGGTCTTTCCTAAACAGCGCATACCCCTCCATACCTGTGTTCCAGTCGTGACTGCCATTCCACCACGTTTCTGTTATTCCTACGATATCCGGTTTCAGCTCTTGGACCAAGAGCTCCAATTCCTCCATTTTATTACCTAGGCTTCTGGCATTGGTGTATAGACACCCTATGTCGTTTAGCCTGTCTCCCATTAGTAGCACTATATGTTGCGGGCCTCCTTGTGTCCGTCCCCCCTGTCCTTCCTATGTCCAATCTCATCTCCCCGGCTATGTCTCCTCTCATTTTACTCACCTTCTCCATAGTGGAATCTGGCGTGGAGATTAGCTGTGCATCTCCCAACCGTCTCCCCAAACTTCCTAGTTTAAAGCTCTTTTGATAAGATGAGCTAGCCTCCCTCCCAGAAGTCTATTTCCTTCCCTACTCAGGTGAAGCCCATCCCGCGAGAACAGGTGTCTGTCCCCGAAAGCCTCCCAGTGGCCATACATCCCAAAGCCCTCCTTATAGCACCACTCCCTTAGCCAACTATTTATTCTCACAATCCTATCAGCCCTTTGCTGCCCTTCCCTCGGAACGGGCAGAATCCCACTAAAGATAATCTGAGCCTCTATCTCCTTGAGCGTCTTCCCCAGCCTGGCATAATCTCCCTTGATCCTCTCTAAGGAGAACCTAGCCGTGTCATTTGTTCCTACATGAAGGATTATCAAGGGGTTCTTACCTGCTCCTTTTAGGATCCTTTTCAACCGCAGGTCCACATCGCGTATCTTTGCGCCCGGTAGACAGCACACCCTTCTGTTCTCCGGGTCCGCCCTGGTCACAGGCCTGTCCAATCTCCTCAGTAAAGAGTCTCCAATTACATACACCTGCCGTCGCCTGGCAACAGTGCGATCTAGTAATCTAGTCTCTGATCCCTCTAGTCCTGACCTTTGCCTGTTCCTATCTTCCCTTATGCTCCCCCTTATGCCTTCCTGAATCCTCCCGGGGCCCAGAATTGGTGCTGTCTCCATCAACTCCTCCCCTCTCTCTCTTGGACTAGCTGCTCTTCTTTTCTTTCTCACCCTCCCACCTTCAGTCGCCACCCGCTGCCCCTCCACCTCGCTATCCAAGCACTCGAACCTATTCCTGAGTTCTATTCCCCCCTCACTGGCCCTTCTTTTCCTTGGCCTGCTTCTCACAGTCACATGCTTCCACCTCCCATGTTCTCCCCCTTCCATTCCCCTCTCACCGTCCTCTACCTCTGCCTCTACCTCCACCATAGGGCATTCTCCTTCAGCCCCCCCTTGCCTGTCCTCCATCAGCTTCTCAAACCCCCGCCTAAACTCCACCAGGGTATCTACCTGCATCTCCAGCCCCTTAATCTTTTCATCCAGTAACACTATCAGGCGACACTTCATACACACATACCTGTGTTCCGGCTCCCCTGCTAGGACCATATACATACCACAGCTTCCACATGCAGCCATCTGCATTCTGTCTGCTGCTGCTGCTTGGCTCATGGCTGCTGCAATCTCTGCCCACAGCACCTGTGGACTCAGAGCACACACCACACCGTGCCCTCCCGCCTCCCCCCTTACCTCCCCCTGCAAACTCCCTCTCAAACTCCCCTGTTAGCCGCCCTGTTTGCTGCCGCTGCTCGCCACCTTTGCCTCAGGCTCTTTCAAGAAGACCCACTAAGGGAATACACACACACACACCCCGCCTGCTCATGTTATTCAAGCCCATCTCTGACCCATTTAGAGATTACTCCTCAAACTACTATCTAATTTTAAAATTAGAATTTAATCACCTAAACTTTGGTCCTTTCCATTAAATCTTAAGTAGATATGTCCACTCCCTTTTTTTTGTTACAAAGCAGCAAAAAACCCCATCAAAAGCATTTTGGACTCAAGTGAACACAACCATTGTAAAGGTTTTATAGGTCAGAAACAACTTGTCCAATTTACTTAAAACCAGGTAGAAAAAAACCTACTTTTGAAAAAGAGTCCAATCTATCCATTTTGAGGTAGATATTCCTTTGTGGATTTGAGATGGGGCAAAATGCAGGCTTATAATAAGAATTCAGTTGCGATCTTAACTGTGGAATGTCTATCACCACTCCAGAATTACTCTGGTTTCACACAAGGATAACCCTATTTACTTCAGTGGAATTATTCCTGACTTATGCCAATGCAAGTGAGATCACCATCAGGCCAGGTAAGATGAGAGTTTCCATGATTTATTAGAGGATATTAAAGAAGAAATGATTTAATAGGTACAGGACTTGTCTACATGATAGGGTAATTACTACATGGGTGTGATTTCTAAAGCACATTAACGTGTTGTTCATTAATTGGTCTATGTAGACCTTGCTGATGTGGACTAAATGTTCCCTAGTGTGCTTTGATAAAGTGATGTCACTATGTGAAAGTGCACTTGGGACGTTTAGTGAGCACCAGCAGGGTCTACATGGACCAAGGAGCATGCAGCATGCTAGTACATTTTAGAAATCACACCCCCATAGTGTAAATTGCCCTACTATATAGACAAGCCCACAGGTAAAGTCCATGTTGCTAGAGTCCATTTTGAATTGCCAGGAATTGCAAGAGCTTATAAAGCATTTCATTAATCCACAAAAACAAAAGCAGCGGGAGAACATTCTGACTGGTCATTACTCACAGCTTTCATGGATACAGCCCATAATAATAAAGATTCTAAATAAAATTACGGAACTGGACTGCTTTTCTATTGTTTACTAAATCTAACCAAACTACTTTTAAATCTGGAACAAATTTGCTAATTCTTTCTCTTTTTGTTCTGAGAAGGGACAATATGATAACAGTGGCTGGCACTAGCAAGTTAATTTTATAACTAAAACTGACAACCCACTCAAGTACCAGCAATTTAAAAGAGTAATATATTGTCACTTTTAACTGGAAAGTGGTGGTGATATGAGTTTAGAAGTATTTTGCATATTTATTTTGTTCCACTTTAAATAAATTTGTGCAAGGTTTATCTTGTTAGTTCCAAATGCAAGTCCCTCTTGGCCAGATTTAGAAAATAAATTAGACTTCACAAACATTGCAAAGACTGAATCAATACATTAATATTTAGGAGGCATTAAGGAGCCTTATTAAACAAAGAAAAGGCCTGGAATATTATACTGGAAATATGAACCATATTTAAATTGAAAACATTGATCATCATTATGGACTGAATCTATAAATTGTATTTACATATACAATTAAATTATTTCCAATTCATTATATGCAAAGTGTATCAAATGTTTTAAGAAACCAAAATATAGATAATCCACAGAAATAAAATGAGAGAGAAGTAAGAATAGGAATTTATATAAGTCTCTCACACATGTAGACCCGATTCTGCATACCTTATTTACAGTAGTCCCAAAGGTGACCTGGGATGTGGCCCAGTATGGAGTGAATCAAAATTGCCTCACAGGTTTAGCCTTTGCCTTCTAATCTGCAGCCCTCATCAGGTGCATGGGATAGGGAGCATACTAACCAAATCATTCCATGTTTTCATCCTACTTTAAAAAGCCTGAGAAACTCCAGCAAGAACATGGTATTGAACAAAATGACAGTCACATGGCTAAGCACTTGATAAAACGCACATGGCTATCTTAACTCTGTCACAGTGTATTTATGTAAGATGATAGCAGTTTTTAAACTGTGGTCCATGGACAGCAGTAAGACCTCTAATTTACTGAACTCTTTCTTAAATATCAAACTTAACTTTGTCCAGTAAAAGGTGAAGAATTAAGAAACCAAGCTGTGGCTCCTAAATACTACAAGACTTAATTTCTTTCCTTTATCTTCTTTATTTTTAAGAACAGATTCAAAATGCACCTTATTCAAAGATACAACTCTACCAGAGCCAGAGCATTAGAATATGGCTTGCATTTTCCTAGGATAGTTCAATAGTATCTGTGCCCCAGGATGCTTGGGATAGCCCTCACTGAAAATGCCAAGGTTAGGGTAGGCTGCAAAAGGGAGAGCAGATACTCCCCAAACTGGTGAAGTTAAACTCTCCAACCAGTCACAGACTGTACTTCTGATCATAGGTGCCAAGTTTCTAATCTGCCGGGGGGTGTTCCCCCCGGTCCTGCCCAGGCCCCGTCCCCACTCCACCCCTTCCCCCAAGGCCCCACCCTCAGTCCACCTCCACCTCGCCTCTTCCCCGCCTCTTTCCACCCCTTCCCTGCCCAGTTCTGCCCCTCCCACAAGCACGCTGCGTTCTCGCTCCTCCCCCCTTCCCTACCCCCAGCACCTCCAGATGCCACAAAACAGCTGATCCACAGCAGGCGCTGGGAGGTAGGTGGATGCGCAGATCGGCGGGGCCCGCCATCGGACAGAAGGTGCTGGGGGGAAGGGGAGGCATTGATAGGGGGCTGCCGGTGGGTGCTCAGCACCCACCATTTTTTTTCTGTGGGTGCTCCAGCCATGGAGCACCCACGGAGTCGGCACTTATGCTTCTGATCTCCCACACTGGTTATCAAGAAATAACACAGCCCCCTAATTGCATTCCAGTTCTCTGGCTCCTAATCAGCACCTAGGTCCAGTACAGTGAGAAGTTATTTAAAAAACTCTTCTCACTATACAAAATGGTCTTCTGAACTCCAAAGGGCCAGACACATTGCCAGGTCAGTATTAGTTTGGATCTTACCCAAAATACCATGCTGCTAGCCAATCCTTTCATGTCTAAAATGAAAGGTTTATTATAAAGAAAAAAGAAAGAATGAGAAGAGAGTTGTTAAATTGTAAAGCAGTCAGATACACACAGAGACTTCAAAGTCCATATATCAGGTTCTTAGCAATATTGGTGAGTTTGCTGGCTTGAAAGTCCCTTGGGAACACATCCAGAGCTTGGTGGGTCATTCAGTCCTTTGTTCAGAGCTTCATTTGTAGAATACAAGATGGTCGGAGGTATTTCTGTGCTGAATTGGGGCTAAGTCTGCACAACTAATGAATTCTGGTGGATATTGTGAAGGTGTATTATGAAAAACTGCTGTTTTATGAGTGCCCATATATATGTGGATCCACCATTGCAGCCAGGGCCCGTAGCATGTACACTCCAGACAGATACAATGGGAAGCACTTAAGGTTACCAATGGTACTTAAACTTCACCCAGAGGTTATGCAAAAAGTAGCTGCATCCTTAGAAAAAAACAGTTTAGCTGATTCATCTGGAGGGAGGGGGGAAGATAGGAGCAGTTGAAAGTCACCAGGAGGAGAACAAAAACAGGGTACGTTAAAATAAACACACAGGAACAGGGGCCAGACAGGAAGAAGCAGCATGGGGCAGCAGAGAGAAAAGTCACAGAAGGTGGGAAGGGGCTCCAAGAGGGAGAGGACCAGCTAGCATGCAACAGCCTGCATGAAGACAGGATATCTTGCCTGCCTTCCTGGACCCAGATGGTTCCCAAAGGCTTGCAGGGGACGGGTGAGATACAAGTGAGGGACATGGCAGTTTATCATTTTGTATGAGCTCTACTCCCCTGTGCTTTACATGAAGAAGTATAAAAGAGCATAAAGTTGTTAGTCTATGTTTGAGTAAAGTACGTTGACTGCTTCAGAACTCCTGCATGCCCCTGACTGAGCTAAACTGTAAACCAGAGGCTTCTGAGCTTTGGAGTGGAGTTCTGGGACAAGGTGTGTTTAAGTAACAGGTGTATCTCAGGGGTGAGCACTAGTCCAGGGGGTTCAAGGCAGGTGGGGCAAGGGGCTCCATTTCTGAGAAAGGGTAGCAGACTGAAAGTCAGTGCTCAGAAAATGTGCCAGAGGCCAAAGGAGGAACCTGTGCTTTAGCTTGTTGACAGTCTAGAAGCTTAACACGCTTTAGGGGATCCAGAACACAGAGGCTTGGATTCCCCTCAGTAGTCCTACTGGTTGGCCAGGAAGAGGCACTCGCTAGGATCTATGACAATTTCATTTTCTGATTTTGGTAATAGAAAATCTAACATTTAAATCATCAGTTCATGAGTTAGCATCTAGCTCTGATGAAGACTGAGTTGATCAAGAACTCCTTCTAAACTTGTAATTAATTACTGATACTTCTCACTTCCCTTTAATAAGGTCACTGAAATAATGTTAACTGAAGATTGCTCTCTTTATACATCCAAGGAATGTATTAGTCCTTTTTGGCCATAACATCACACTGGGAGCTTATGTTCAACTGATTACCCATCCACCATGAACCAAGTCTTTTTCAAAGTCACTGCTTCCCCGGATAGAGTCCCTCGTTCTGTAAATATGGCCTGCATTCTTTGTTCCTAGATGCATATTGTGTGCACATACCTAACTTATAAAGCAATCTGGCTCATTTGATATCAGTGATCTGTTCTCCTGTCCTCTTTACTACACCCTCAACCTGTATGTCTTCTGCAAACTTTATCAATGACTATTTTATGTTTTCTTCCAGGCCATTGATATCTTGGCATAGGTATCAATGAACCGGACTAGAATCACATCCACTCAATGATGTTTCCCTATTTAGAGTTACATTTTGAGACGAATTGGTTAGTCAGTTTTTAATCCATTTAATGTCCATCATCTGAATTTTGTATTTCTTAATAAAAAATTTGTGTAGTACCAAGTCAAATGGTATGAGGTAATGGTATAGTATCCCATTAAAAATCTACTTTTTCCTCACTGAGCCAGATCAAGAACATTAGGCAAAAATGGCACACAAAAGAAGATTCAAAATGAGTTTGAAATGATTGTATGTAAAGATCTCAGTGCAACAGAGAAATTCACCTAGATAACTCTTTTGGAGAGTAGAGTTTCATCATAAATGATTTTGCAATCTTGGCACCTGTTCCTGCTCCCAGTGAAGTCACTGAGAGTTTGGGAAAAGTCTTGAGTCTTTATTTTCTTTAATTTGTAATATGTAGTATACAATTCCTGGCCTTCAAATTCTTCCTGCCCTGAAGAATTTCCTTCCTGCCCCTTTTTTCTATACAAGAACTCATTGTTATTCAATGGAATTCACCATGTAACACCATTTTAAAGAACTGGAACTTTGCTTTAAAAAATATCTTCTCCCATTTCTAATATTTTATGTTGTAGACTCTGCTGCCAATTATCCATATGCAACATAAAGGGAGAACTAGCACTTTGCTTAAGTGATTTTGCTTTCACTTTGTATCTTTTTTTTGCTTTTTATTTTCATTTATGTTTCCCCCAATAGCACATGTTGTTTCTAATCTTTCAGAACAAAAGAATGAGAACACAAAAGCTGCTTCTGTAGAATTTAGTTATGCCATCCCTATGAGCCCTATTCAGCAGAGAGGATATATAGCTCTATTACACCAATTAGCTACTTGAGGTTCATAAGAGTCTCCGTTATTTCAAACAGATCTATCCCGAGATCAAAGTCATTCCTTATAAATGTGTAAGTTTCATATCTTTGCCTTTTTTACCAGAGAATATGGAGGGTGAGTTTATTCTCAGTGCAAATATGAGACATCCTTTCAAAAAATGTTTGCATCCTTGAAGCCAGGCACTAGCCAACCTGAACCCTGATGCCCACACCGCTCTAAATGGAGACTACACAAATAAAGGTTAGTTCACCTTTTATCTCTAAGTTGCTGCTTCAAAACCAGCCCAAGGCAACGATGACTACCTTCTGATGACTATGCAGAGACATGTATACAATGAGTGGCTGATCTCACTTTGTACCTGACAGTCATCCACAGCATAAAGCCACCTTTGTACAATTAATAATTGTTACTGTGTGGAAGCCTCAGCAGAGACCAAGAATTGAATTGGAATGGAGATAGAACCAAGAGATAGACTCTTGCCCAAGATCGGGGCTGAGATGCTGTGGGGAAGCTTCGAGTGCTGCTGTTCCTGCTGTGCCAGTTCAGTGCATAAATACAGAGCTGTCAGTATAGCAGCTTTCCT
Organism: Chrysemys picta bellii; assembly: GCF_011386835.1. Lineage (NCBI taxonomy): Eukaryota > Metazoa > Chordata > Testudines > Emydidae > Chrysemys > Chrysemys picta. The sequence goes on from NC_088798.1 coordinate 21,994,683, forward strand.
CAGGGCTAAATTTACTAAAATTAAAAGGGAAACACATACAGGATAATTGGACTTTCAGTGGCATCTTTAAGATGGTTTTATATCCTTTTCAATATGGTTTTTAGGCTTGGCCCAGATGTGGTCCCTCAAATACAACTTAAAAAAAAATTAAAATAACCCCAGATTTTACACGGAGTACAACACCATGTAACTGCTAATACTGGTACCTGGCTGCTGTCCTCCTAGTATGCTACGGGTATGTCTACACTGCAATTGAAAACCTGTATCTGGCTTGTGCCAGCTGTCTCAGGCTAAGGGGCTGTTTAATTGTGGTGGAGATGTTCGGGTTGTGACTATAGCCCAGACTCTATGGGCTGGTCCACACTAACCCCCCAGTTCGAACCAAGATACGCAACTTCAGCTACATGAATAACGTAGCTGAAGTCGAAGTATCTTAGTTCGAACTACAAGGTACTTACCGCGGGTCCACACGCGGAGGCAGGCTCCCCTGTCAACTCCGCATACTCCTCTCACGGAGCAGGAGTACCGGTGTTGACGGCAAGCACTTCCAGGATCGATTTATCGCGTCTAGACAAGACGCGATAAATCGATCCCAGAAGATTGATTGCTTACCGCCAAACCCGGAGGTAAGTATAGACGTACCCTAAGACCTTGAGAAGTGAGAGAGTCCCCCGCAATCTATGCACCTCAATTAAACAGCCTCTTAGTCTGAGGCCCATGAGCCTGAGTCAACTGGCTCTGGTCTGCAGTGGGTGTCTAACTGCAGTATAGATATACCTAAGTCAGCATTTGAGGAAGATCTTCTTTGGGAGACAGTGAGGTTTCTGGGAAATACACTCTCCCAAGGTAATGACATTATATATTATACACCATTATAGAATTTTTTTTCCAAATTCCCTTGCCTTTTCAGTTTACATTTTCCAAGTGATGTGTCTTAGTTAAGATTCTTTTTGGAACTTTTGCCCCACATTATCCATACTCCAAGCAAAAATAAACAAAAAAAAGACACTAGAAGTAAAGAAAGAGGAAGGAAGCACAAGGAGAACTCCATGTACAAAAGTGATTTAAAAGTCATAAGATGCTTGAAAGTGTCAACAGAATGGGCTGACTGTAACAGAGCAGAAATACATTGGCTTGGATCAAGTGCCTTGTATAGCTAACCAGCTGGAACACACACGTCTTGCAGAAGATATATTTGATCCCGTGTGCAATTTTTAAAAAAAATATGGATTTTGCATGCTAGTATAAAACACAGACTATAAGAAGGCATGTCGCTGATAGCCTAAATGAAAAAAAAAATTGAAGGGGGTTAAACACTAGTCAGCATTATGAGTTCTGTATGATTAGTGCTGCAAAATTTGGAAAGTCTGAATAGCAAGTGCTAAGCTTCAAAATGTTGATGGCCAAAACCTAGAAACTCTGATTTTGACTAAATAGTGCTCCTTGCAGCCACCTGATTGATCAGGTACTGATCTACCTTATTTATACTCATTACATTATTAATTGCCATTATAAAGCTTGTTTGCTGTCTTCTAATATCTATGTTGATCTCAAAATATTTGAGAGACTAGGTGTATGATGTAATATCTTATTTTGGACCAACTTCTGTTGGTGAATGAGAGAATCTTTCGAGCTTAAACTGATCTCTTCTTCAGGTCTACCTTCTTCTAACGTACTCAACTGTGAAGTCTGATATAAAGGCTGTTATTTAGGATATAAAATGCTCCTGATTCCAATTGCTGTTGAATTTTTGTTGAGGTTACTTTAATTGACATTGAAAGTTTTCCCAACATTTCTGCAATTAGTCTGTCATTACATGGGATAAAACCCGTGCAATAAAAAAAGGATGAAGAAAATAATTGCTGCTGTTACTATATGTCAGGTTTGCAGAGAGTTTGTTTAAAGTTAAAAGATTTCCAAATCTAATTTGTTCTAATGAACAGAGAGGCTGAGTGGCATGTTAATGCAGTCAGATGAGACAGGAGGTTTTTTTGGCATCACAAAATTGAAAAATGGCTTGACATGCATTTCTTTTCTTCTGGGCTGTCATAACTGAAAAGAGAACAAGTAGAAGAACTGAAGGGAAAAAACGGAAAACCAGGGAAATAGTATCTCTAACTAATGCCAGATATATTGCCTCTAATAAATAGACTTTCAGATATGGACTGGACTGCCTGACTCCAGAACACGTACCCAGGATCTTTTGAGTGCAGAGAATTCTACTCCTTATGCTATCTGAAAAAAAAAAATTAAATCCTTCAACCATAACTTACATCTTCCCTTCAAATAGTACTGTAGAGCTTTCCCATTGTGTTTACCCTGCTTCTCAGTAACTTTAACAGGATCTTGATTATCTGCTGTGTCATAGACTTCGCTGTGTTGAGCAGATCATTCAAAACTGTCACAAAGTGATGGCTGGGATTTCCAAAGGAGCCTATGGAATAAGGATGATTTCAATGGGATTTGGGGGCCTAACTACTTTTCATATAGAATAAGGGGTAGAGTCTTTGTACTGAAAAGATCCTGGGTACATGTTCTGGAGTCAGGCCAGTCCATCCATATCTGAAAGTCTATTTATTAGAGGTAACATATCCGGCATTAATTTAAGATATTATTTTCCTGCTTTTCCTTCTTTGAAAACTCCAGCCAATATGACCATACCTATTGTGTAGACAATTTATCATATATATCCTTTCTATCCCGATGTTACTGCATCTATACTGCCTCACCTTCCTCAGAAACTTGGCCACATATGGAAAGTTAGATACAGTGGACAATTAACAAATATATTCACATAAAGCAAGGTCTTCTTTTACAAAGCCTTCACTACTACTTTCCTTAAAGCCAAAAAAAAAGTCTCAATTTTAGATGATTGTCAAACAGCTCACCAATGCTGAATAAGAAAAGCAACACAAGCTCCCAACATTCAAAAAGAAATTGTGCTGGCCACAGATGCAAGCTACTGATAGTTGGATGAAGGCCAGAAAATATACTGGACAACTCTGAAATGGAAGAAGATAAAAATAAATATGGAAAGCTGACAATTGTGGAAACGAGATGGAAAAGCTACAGGTCTTTTCTCCTTCAAAATGACCATTTAGATGCTCTATAAGCATCTTTTAATTAAAGAAATATATTTGAGACAGCAACTTTAAACCAGTGAGTAGCACATTCCTGGTAAGCGTGTTCTGTTCTTGTAAAAGTCAGTGATATGAGAGTAAGGGCATGGTTCAGCAAGAACTATCTTTTCATAATAAACTCTCTATGTTTAATAGATTTACAATAACATATACATAGTTTACTCCAATAAAATTATGTGGATTATTTGAATAGGCCTTTTATTTTTTTAAGCAATTAATTCATTATTAAAGCCATCCTTTGTGCACTCTTCCATTGTTCACTGTGATTTCTAGATGTACAAGCAGAGTTCTCTGAATTTCCACTGGTCCTATGGACGTTCATAACAGTGGGGGAAATAAGAAGGAAATGGCCCCTTCAGGACGCCCATGAATAAGTAGATCACTACTCGTTTGGCATTTGCCTTCTGCCACACAAGTTGACGTTTGAGGAAAAAGCAGGATTGGGAAGCTGCAGGCCAAACTGGTCTAATGTGGTCTTGCCACAGTCAAGCCATCAAATAAATGGAGAGTGAGAGTTGAATAAAAAGTCCTGTGGCTGACAAACATCCCTCAAGATAATCCCTTGTGGAATAGCATCACCCTGCAGGCACATTGCACTCTACTCCCTGTTTGACTTCTGTAGGAAGTCACTCCCAGGCCAGAATATTTTAAACTGAGATTCCCCCTGTGAGGGGTTTCATTTATTAAGTCTCTTACAGCGTATCAATTAGTCAGGTCCAACCCTTGTTCCCTCCTTAAGCCAGGTGTTCCACTGTCCTTCTAGGGTCTCCATTGATAACTCAGGCCAGTTACAGACCTCAATCAGGTTCTCTCAACTGGCCTCTATTAATTCTGTCCTTTCCATGTAGACAGACTTCTTTCAGGCTATTCACTCACTATCCCCTCTTTTGGCTCACTAGAGACTTCTCTTTTATCACTAGGCTAGAGACTGATTTAGCCACTTGACCTACCTGTCATGTGGCTGCGATAAAAGATGGTTACTTATCTATATTGCAACTGTTGCTCTTCGAGATGTGGGTGCAGATCTGTAATCCACTCAGACGTGCACATGCCCAGCACACCAAATCCGGAGAATTTTGCTTAGCAATATCTGTAGAAGCAGCGGTATTGTTGCTGCTGACCCCCAAAGTGACTCCTCTTTGTGGCTGAGGTATTGTGATACAGAGGCCCACTGAGGGTTCATTACTCTGTGTCTACAACTCTTGTCAGGCCTGATATACTCAATATACCTAATACATGGTTGTCATGATATATACCCCAAAAGTGGAATGTAATATATCATTGGAGAACTAATGACTCACTGATCATTAATATTCTTGAGTTATGTATGTATGGGGTGTGTACAAAGAGTTATGGATATGTGCTAGAATTGTGGTCTTAAAATGTGTCTGGTAAGCAATGCATAAGCCCAGTCAACACTAGACAAAGGAATGTGTATTTGTTTGTCTGACCAGCACAGTTTCAGGCCAATGGGAGTTGTAGAGCCAGAGCTCAGGGTGGGATGGGAGCAGCGCGCAGAGCTGCCTGCTGCGTCTCTGCCTAGGAGCAGCCAGTACGGGTTGAGGCTTTTGGAGAGCCACCCGGATACACCACCCTGAGCCCCGCCTGCAGCCCAACCCCCTGCCCCGAGCCCCCTCCTGCATCCAAACTCCTTCCCAGAGCCTGTGCCCCGCACCATCTCCCATGCCCCAGCCCTGCACCCCCTCCTGCACCCAAACTCCCTCCCTCTTAGTTAACTGGGATTTTTCACTTACCGGCACTTTCCATTCCCCCAACATGCTGGATAAAACAGCTTTTACTGTATATTTACATATAAGCGAAACACTACTTCCTTTGTCCTCATGCTTGCTGGACTTCAGTACTAGGGTTTCCCTCTCCTAGATGCTGAGTCTTATGAAGGCAACTTGTGGTGTTCCTTCTCTGGTATTTGGGAAGAAGACTGCTGCCAGGATTCAGCCAACATAGCAGGAGTGCACCTAAACAAAGCAGCTGTTCTGAGTGGGAAGCTCCAAGTGTGAACACAGAGTTGCCTCCATCAGTAGAAATGTAAATCTGGCAACCCTGAAGTGCAGGTCACTTACTGCCACTGGCTTTTTGCAGGAATGACGGGGGGGTAAAGCCCAGTAACTGAGGCATGCTCTGGCCCCAGTACCAGAACCCAACAAAAGGAACTGGAACGTGTAACACCACTCTAGAAGGAAACAATATTAAAAACTACCTAACACCAAAACTATGGCTAAATAAGTAATCAACTATGTACAAAATAGACACATGTGAAAAACATGTGATGGCAAGACTAGACAACATGACAGCTGTCACAGGTGGTAAGAAGGAACTGAAGGAGGTCGGGGAGGCTCTGCCCTGTATGCCATCGCGCAGCAGCATGAGGCTGCAGAGCGAGCACGTGCTGAGGAGAAAACCTCCAACAACTGTGCACTTGGCGTACAGGCACGTGGAGTGGAATGGATATTTGCAATCGCACGAAGAAAAACTGATGCTTTTGGCTGAAGAGATACTTTGTCCTCTACTTTATTTCAATGTAGAAGCTAACCCACTAGTTACCATTACTAATCCAATTGTATGCAAACAATATGGCATGATTCCCAGTACATAAATCCCATAGAAGTTTTAGTTGAACTCAGATGACTGCAGTTATAGGAGTATTTTCATTACAACTGCATACAACAAATATTATAAAAAAAACCACTATCTTAGCTATCAATTCAGAGGATTCAACGGTTTTTGTCCCTACTAATAAAATATGGTTCTTTATGTAATAAATGCATTTGGTTCTTTCAAAGCTACAGCATGACATTGTTAGGTTCAAAGATGCACTGGTTAAAAGTAATTAGCGTGACAAAGATTTCATATACTATATTTGTAAAGGATTTGAGTATGCTATCTGGAGTATTAAAGATTGCCATTTTAAATTCTGTTTTATATTAGTGGCTTTATTGCTCATTAAAAATTCAACTGAAAATGTTAATGATGATTACACCAAACACTAATAAATTGAAGCCTTAGGTTACACTTTGCATTTTTGAAGATATAAATGCCATTGCTTAATAATTAGCATATTTTTCACTATTGATTCATTATTTCTGATCGTTAGCTTAATTAATTTAAAGCTTTCATTTATATGTTTTATATGCAATTAGTTTTCAACTTTGTTTTTCAGTTCCTTGTTTGAGGGCATTAACTATTATAAAAATAATCAAAGCAGGGGATTCCTTACTTTGGAACAGTACAATACATATTACCTCTTGTAGTGGGGTTAGCACCCTGCTCCGGAGAGAAAGGAGTTAAAACCAGCTCTGGGAAAGGGCTGCCCTGAGGAGCCAATCAGGGGAAGGCAGGTAGCAGCCAATCTGGGACCGTTAGGGCTGGTATAAAGAGGGCTGTGAGCTAGGAGGCAGGCAGTCTCACTCCAGCCTTGGGGAGGGAATATCTGGCTGCCTTGGAGCACAGGGTACCTTCAACAGAGCAGTGCTGGGGAAAGACAGGCTAATCTGGGGAGCTCAGGCCTGGCAACCTCCCAGGCTGAGGCCTGACAGGAAGGCCTAAGGAGGTACTGGGGCTGCAGGGAAAGGCAGCAGGTCCAACTCCCTAGCCAATGATGAGTGGCCATTCCAGACTGCAGTTTGCCACTGCAAAGGGGTTAGATAAAAACTGGCAGTGGGTCATTGAGGCGAGGTGGGCTCAGGGGAGTGGGTTCCCTGGGTGAGGGACAGCACTCCAAGATAAGGGGCATCGTGGTCCGGGAGGGATGTGGGGCCTACACATTTGGAGATAAAGGGACTGCAGAGGGGCAGGTAACAGAGGGCAAGACACCGGCCTATAGAGGGCACTCCAGGGCTGAGAGAGCTAATTCCCAGGATGGCCAGCAGGTGGCGCCACAGTGGTGAGTCAGTGCTCTGCTACGCCTCTACAGACTCACACCCTAGTCCTGCAGTGGTGTGGTGATACAGGAAAAGCCTCCAATTGCAGGATTAGGCCAGGACTCTTAGCTATTATTTTCTGTGAGAATGCAGGTTAAAGAAAACAGCGTTGATTGTTATGTTATTAAAAAAAAAAAGCCTTGGTTTTTGCCTTCACTGTTGGAGTGGCCTTTCAACAATGGTTCATTTCTATATTTGACAAATGTTTCTTTCAGTCTAGTTTAGTTACTTTAAGCTGGTCACTTAATTCTTGTTTGCATGGCTTTGCATTATAATGGCATACACCACAATTGAGGTGCTGTAATGAAATACTCGAATTCTTTTAAATTTTGTTGGACATCCACTGAGAGCATCATGGAGCCAGGTCACATATACACTTGTAGTTTGGCTGAATGATGAGAGAACAATAGAGGAAAGCTAGGGTTTGCTGTCTAGGCACGTAACAACATCGGTAATTACTTCCTGTTCTCAGTCTCATTAGGGGCTTCGGTGGTAGCAGAGATGGAAGGCAAATGAATTTCAATTAGCTGCTTGCTGTTTCACCCACCACCTCAGAAGCACTGGGGAGGGGTGTTATCTAGGGCCTTTGTTATTGTCCTCTGCCTCCTTTCCCCAGAGAGGCTCATTGGGAAATATTGCCACAGAGTTTGAAGTAAGTCCAATCATTTCCATAATAAAGTTAAAACAAAAAAACAAAAAAACAAAAACAGCCAACCAAGAGTCTTGGTTTTGTACCATAGAATTTTTAAATAAAAATCTTTTTACCCATGAATTTCAAGAGCAGTATTCATTTTCATACACAGTTTGTGATAAAGACTATATGGCTTCTTCTTATTCCCATACCATTTGAAGAGATTGCATATAACACTTGTGCCTTCTTGTATTGCGGAATGTGCCTTGCTAGCATAAGGAAATGAGAATATTTCCCTCCAACTATATTTGGCATCAGTGTTAAAATGCAAAGGCAATAAACCCTCCCTGAACTTAGCACATGATTACGTATTTTAAAATGATGACAAGGCAGAATACTAGGAGCCACATAGAAGACCTACAGCAAATTGACAGATATACCCATATTACCTCTGCTGGAGACAATAGACACGGTCACTTCAAAGATACAAAGTTTTTAGTATTTCTCTGTGTGTATACACACACACTGATTCATTGATGTTTTTATTTGTTCTATTTTCAACTGTCAACACAGTAAAGAAATTTGTCAAGTTTTTTTAAATATTGTACTAACATTGTCTGAAATTTTACCAGATACATGTCATATGAGATGCATACTTTCTTCCCTTGCTTTTGCATCCTCAGAGAGAACAATACATAGAGGTTAGAAATAATTTTCACTCAGGTTTATTTATTTTAATCATACATAATTCCTGTGCTCTCAAACATTTGGGGCTACATTCTATGCTGCGGCAGATGGGGTAATATATCATAGAGCTGATTAGAGTTAGGATTCTCTGCCTCATTCCACCTCAGCATAGGTTAATACAGCCTGGGAGTTCCTCTAGCCTATGCCAGCTGGCAGTAGTCTCCAAGAGACTGTCAAGCTTGAGATGGCTGAAGTGATCTCCTGCCATGCACCCTCTCTGCTCTAACATACCCCTACACTGGAGATGGAGGCAAGGTGAGACAGGAGACTGGTATGCCAATTCTACACTTACTGGGGAGTTGGGACTTGATCCCTCGAAGGGGATAACAAGCATAATAGATTCTTCTCTCTGTGCTGCCTGGGTGGTGCAATGGGTGCAGAGGAGGGCTGGGAATCTATGTACAGGTTTCTTAAAGAAGCAGAAAACCAAACTAGTGACACACATGAGGTTAAATGATTGTGTAGCTAAAGCTGACTGTTAAGTTTCTTATTGTCAGAAATAACTGTTTAATTAAATCTGAAAAGGAGTAATACTGGGCCAAATTCTGTTCTCATTTGATATTCCCCTTTCAAGTCAATGGGTACTGCACTAATGCAACACAGCAGCATTTGACTTGTGGTATACAATTTCTTTCTTCTTCTTCCCCTACTCCCTCAACTACCACCCTCTACTCCCATTGTTGTTTCTAACTCCAGAACAGAAGCAAACTCTGGATACGTAGCTTTCTAGCACAGAGGTAACCTTTTTCCTTATTAAAGGCTTTTAACTGTTATGGAATTTGTGAAATGAACCGAGTTGACATTCCTGGAGACTGAGGTTCTCTATCCATAGAACCAGTACAACACAGATAATGGCATTGCAGATTTATCCCATGTGCTAATAAGTGAAGAGGCCACCTATATGGACATTTAATCCTTAGCCTTTCTTGTAAGACTCCCATCAAAAATGCCAATGTTATGGTTGGGTTTTGTTTGTGTAGTGGGGAGCTAGTCGCAAAGCACTGTACTGACATCACTAAAGGTATAACAGCTGTCTCCACATTCCACCTGAGCAACCAAAATGCAAAGCAGCACCTGAAAGCCATCTTCTGCACCATAAAACTCAGGCACAAGGATTTCCTGAAATATCTTGGAATGGTTCTGCATTGCAACATCCCATACAGCCAACATCTGATGAAGACCACTGCCATGATAAAGACTAGGAACAATATAATCCACAAATGAGCTGTGACCAGTTGGGAAGCAGACATTCTCATCTTATGGATAGCCTCATTGGCTCTCATTTTCTCAGCAGCTGAATATTGCTCATCAATATCGGCAGGTAACACATCAACAAAACTTGTCGGTGTGCAATTGAACACTGTTAATCAAATGGTTTCAGGAGTGCTGAAGTCAACACCAACTGTCTAGTTTCCTTCCTTATTCACGCAAATCTTATCACCATCACTCTGAAGAGAAGCAGCAGGAATACAAACACAGATTTGCCCATCTATGAAGATCTCCAAACTCCCCTCCAACCCAACATGGTGCCTTAAGTCCAGGAGCCCTTTCTAGTTAGTGGCCAAAGCTCTTAAAACCCTGGGATTCTCACCAAAAAACAAGTGGTGGAGGTTGTGCAAAAACAGGATCAAGAATCAAGATCTGATTATGGATCCTACAGACCAACCACCTGGCTTCACCATGCCATGTAAGATATGGATCACAGTGAACCGTATCAGAACCTCATATGGGCGTTGCAATTATCTACTACAAAAATGGAAAATGAAGGATAGCCTGGGATGCGAATGTGGAGAAGACATTCAAACCATAGACCATCTAGTGAACTGCAGGCTTCTAAGATCCTTCTGTGGGAGAGACAGTCTTGATTCATTCCACCGCAGGCCATAGAGTGAATGACAAATTTGGACATTGACCTTTAAGGTTGCTTTTACAGTTGCCATATGAAAGAAAGCTAGAGTTATTTCATGCTGGCAACTGGACGACAATCAAATAGTAAAAACTTTTGATCTTTGCCAATCCAAGACTGGATTTGAACAGTTGATCAACAGATGAAAGGCTCTACATCTCATTGCTAATTTCTAAACCACCTGTCTCCTAGAACTTTTTAATCAGGCTATAGGAGTGTTTAAAAATAGATGATTACTGGGCTGCTTATTCAAAGAAAGCCAAATCCTTAAAAAAAGCTCTCAATCCTTAATCTGGAGAACTGTGTACTCTTTCAATAATTTACTTTATCTTGGCTTGAAAATTTATCATGCAAACAATATTTTTAAAAAATGTATCTAAGCATGCATTGACAGGAACTAGTAAAATCTGAAGAATAAAAATGTGTGAGACAGCTTGTTTTAGCATACAGATAATCATCTCTACTTAAGGACAATTGTTTCTCTGACATTTACTTACTGCTTGAATTGACCCTGTTTGACTTACTGAGGTTTGTCCCTCTTCAACTTATATTAATATACCTGAAAAACTGCTTAAATGCCAATCAATTTCAAATGAATAATTACATTTATAAACAGCATCATATGATTAAGGTTTTTACCTTACCTACTATATGCATTTCTGAGCTCTGGAAAACAAAGTAACTCTGCAAAACGACAGTAATCCCACATCAACTACTGGAGTACAAACTTTCTGTGTCTGAGCATTACCTGTTTGGCTTGTTGATGAGGCAATTATTAATTTAAAAATATAATATAAAGATGTTTATCATATTTTTAAAAATGAACTACTTGACACTGCAAATACTGCAGACATATCCTCTCTAATAATGGAAAAGATAAAATAGTATCTGAAAATAAATGAATCCCTGCAAGTAATCAAGAGTAACCACATTTTGAGGAAATTAATACCTCATTTAAAGGCCACAAAAGAATAACTAGAGCTCACTTTTGCAGGACAATGGCTTGACATAAGTACCACTTATGCAGGAATGAAATCCAGCTAATTTTGGCATCAATATGGTGATAATCTGTCCATAAGAATGAGTTGTGTTTGAACAACTCCAGCCTATACTGCATAAGTCTCTATCTAACACAATAGCTTCCTGATCCACCTTACTCTCTAAATGCACAGGTACTGAGAGAAAAGCAGGATTGTTCAGTTAGCATTAAAACTAGTACATCTTGTACAAAAGGTTGTGCACAATAATTAAGGAATGTAACATTAAAAAAAAACAAAAAAACTTATCACAATTCTTTTACATGGTTGAAAAGGTCACAGAATCCCCCCGCAATATATGAGGTCCATGCAATATGTCATGAGGTCATGAGGCAATATGAGTGGCTGGCTAAAACATGCTCTGATGCCCATCATCTTGGTCACATACATTTTCATAATCATGGCTTGAATTTAAAAGGGGAACTGAATAGAAGTAGGTAGTTCACTATCTACCTATACAAGGCAATAGAGCTGAGGATTTTGCCTGAGCTGTGCTGAAAAATTCATAGATTATAAAGCCAGAAGGGACCACTGTGATCATCCAGTCTGATCGCCTGTATAATACAGGCGATCAGACTTCCCTAAATTAACTCCTGTTATAACTAGAGCATATATCTTATAGAAAAAAAATCCAATCTTGATTTTATAAGTTAGTGTAATCATTATGGTGTCCAAAATCCATGGGAGAGGTGATGGAACATAAATATAATAAAATTAGACCCGACATTCTAGAGGATGCATTCTGATCACAGGGTTACTGTGCATTAAGCAGAGAACATATTTTTTTTTTAATTAATAAAGGACTATTTTACTTTAAATGCAGATTTTTTCAATACATTCCTAATAATGCTGTGCAATTGGTTAAAACACGTACCTTGTACAGTTAAGTGCACCTGCATTGTTCTCGGAGTGTGTTGGGTCTGCACAGAACAAGTGTATGGACCGTCATCTGTCACATCTACATCCTGTATCTGTAGGCTGTATTCCCTTTTATTTGCTGTTGCAATTGAAACTCGAGGATCTACTGACCATTTATCACCTCCTGCAAAAATAATACTTGACCGGTTCAGCCAGGCACCTTTTGAAGCTCCATCTTCCAAATAACACCTGTGAATGACCAAAAGGGATAAAAAGATTAATAATCAGAATAAAAATATTAAAAGCTTTGTACGTTTGTTAGTTATTTGTTTTCACACTAAGATTCAATATTTCATACAACTACAACTTATTAGACATGGGCCTAAAAAGTTGCAAGTCATTTAGAAATTCAGAAATCAAGTTTACTTTGGCTCCAAATACAGGGGAATCTTCCTTATAGCTTGCAACGTGATCGTTCCCCTTTATTCGACATTGGTGAGGCCTCATCTGGAATACTGTGTCCAGTTTTGGGCCCCACACTACAAGAAGGATGTGGAAAAATTGGAAAGAGTCCAGCGGAGGGCAACAAAAATGATTAGGGGTCTGGAGCACATGACTTATGAGGAGAGGCTGAGAGAACTGGGATTGTTTAGTCTCCAGAAGAGAAGAATGAGGGGGGATTTGATAGCCGCTTTCAACTACCTGAAGGGGGGTTCCAAAGAGGATGGAGCTCGGCTGTTCTCAGTGGTGGCAGATGACAGAACAAGGAGCAATGGTCTCAAGTTGCGGTGGGGGAGGTCCAGGTTGGATATCAGGAAAAACTATTTCACTAGGAGGGTGGTGAAACACTGGAATGCGTTACCTAGGGAGGTGGTGGAGTCTCCTTCCTTGGAGGTTTTTAAGGCCCGGCTTGACAAAGCCCTGGCTGGGATGATTTAGCTGGGAATTGGTCCTGCTTTGAGCAGGGGGTTGGACTAGATGACCTCTTGAGGTCCCTTCCAACTCTGATATTCTATGATTCTATGATTCTATGATTCTATGAAAAGGTTTACACATAGAGAACTTCATTATCATCTCCTCCCTCTCTAAGTCTGTGTTTTCGAATTGTAGCTGATCTGTGGCTACTGAGGACTGGAATAATCTCTGAATTAAACCCCATGACCACTTCTGTTGACAACAGGCCTAGAACTCAGTTCCTTCTGCTCCAAAAATCACAGTCCCTGATCACTTGGCTCAAGGGGAATCTCCCTTAACCGTCAGATTATTAAGAAATTTTAGCAATTCAAATTCCATCCAGTAGTGATCGGGATAGAGGTAGTGATCGGGATAGAGGTACATGCTATCTAGTATGAAAATTACTCTTCTTTTTCTTCCAAAATGAGTTTCTCCTCATTTTGTAAAATATTTGTAAATTTCTTTTCCCTTATAAATAATAATATAATATATGGAGATATACCTATCACATAGAACTGGAAGGGACCCTGAAAGGTCATTGAGTTCAACTCCCTGCCTTCACTAGCAGGACCAAGTACTGATTTTTGCCCCAGATCCCTAAGTGGCCCTCTCAAGGATTGAGCTCATAACCCTGGGTTTAAGCAGACCAATGTTCAAACCACTGAGCTATACTCTCCTCTTAATGATTTTTAGTGCTATTTCACAATACTGAAAATTAAGTTAAATATATAACTACTATTTCTTTTTATGCTCACCTTATTTATCATTTCTAAGTTTTATGTTGTACAATATTCTCCATTTATGTTAGCATAGCTCCTATTAGATTGCCATGCCTAGACAACAAGCAAATATAAAGCATATTTCAACTACATCAAAATAAATGGAAGTGGATCAGCGGTATGTTAATGATTCAAACTAGTATAATAGGTTTATAGTTCATTACTGTAGTTTTGTACAATTATTGTTTATTAAAGAAGCAATTACAAAAAAAATAATGTGCAATAGGGTATACTAAGCGATTTAATTGGAGCTCTGCAAGTAACTCCCTGCACATTAAGACGTAGATATATCCCCAATGAATGTGACAAACTCCTGTCTTTCTAAACTTCATTTTGAAAATCTTCCGCTACAAATTAAAGATTAATTCTTTTAAATGAGTACAAAGCACAGCTACAGAATGAAAATATACATTGAAAGAGTTTGATAGCATCTTTACACATTACACTGGGATTTGAACACAGTACTTGAGATTGCTACAAAATTGCAAGCTGAATGCAAGGGGGTGGGTTACTGCTAACTGTATGAAACTAATCAGTTGAAAAATATTCTGAAGATATATTTCAGAATCTAATTTGCAGTCAGTTTTACCATCTGCAGAATCAAAACTAGTAGAAGCCAAAATTCAGTGTTAACTGAAAGTCTTTTCTGTATCTATTCATAAAAATATATAGCCCTCTATGAAGATAACTAAGCCACTGCACTGAATTACTATTGTTAATATATGGCATTACATATTAGAAAAACATTTGTGACTTTTCTTGAATATAGTTTTTCATCTAAAGTAAATTGCTCATTCTTGCACACTGAGCTAAGAGAAATGATTGCACCACACCTTGGGGGTACTTGACTGGCTGGCCGAATGAAGGAAACGGTGCTTTATGGCTGGGGCGGGAGGGGGGGTGAAAACTGTTGAAAAAGGGTCAGTGTGGTCAGTGACTCATCCCCTGGGAATGCAGGGTTTAAAAGGGACAGCCCTCACCTCAAACCTCCCTTTTACATGGGTGGGAGCACGGTTGGGGACTCCTATGATTGGTATGGCAGGCAGCCAACCCCCCATTCTTATAGCCCACCTTACCCCTCCTATGGGGGGAGGGGGGGGATGGTGGATGGTAAGATTAACTGTGAACTTCTCTGAGCAGTGTTGGGCTCTGTGTTGTGTGTTGACAGAACAAGGAGCAATGGTCTCAAGTTGCAGTGGGGGAGGTCCAGGTTGGATATCAGGAAAAACTATTTCACTAGGAGGGTGGTGAAACACTGGAATGCATTACCTAGGGAGGTGGTGGAGTCTCCTTCCTTGGAGGTTTTTAAGGCCCGGCTTGACAAAGCCCTGGCTGGGATGATTTAGCTGGGAATTGGTCCTGCTTTGAGCAGGGGATTGGACTAGATGACCTCTTGAGATCCCTTCCAACTCTGATATTCTGTGATTCTGTGAATACCATTGCTAGAATT
Organism: Chrysemys picta bellii; assembly: GCF_011386835.1. Lineage (NCBI taxonomy): Eukaryota > Metazoa > Chordata > Testudines > Emydidae > Chrysemys > Chrysemys picta. The sequence goes on from NC_088798.1 coordinate 22,010,123, forward strand.
ACTACCCAGAAAAGTAGTTCTGTGCTTAGGAAAAAAATCAGTCTACTGCTGTCTCATGATTCTTAGAAGTAATTTCCATCTGGAAATTGGCAGAGCCAGTCTTGAGGGGGATTCATGAAGCCCAAGGCCATGGCTTGCCTGCCACTGTCCCTGATAATGGGATGCAATGAGTGTAAAAGTTAATGCCAAATTTCATTAAAAAAAAATAGCCCTTTTTGTTGCTTAGAAAGCCTTAAAATGTAATTTGATAATTTATTACTATGATAATTCACATATTATCTACAGCCCCAAAGGCTGTTTGTGGCCTGAGAACCCGATTTTTGGACAGACCAGTTTGCAGCTGAGGGGGAGTCAGGGCCTCCTGAGCTGCCACTGATTGTGTTATAGCTGACACAAGTCCCCTCCCATCTGCCAACCAGCTGAGAAACCAAGATAGCAACTGGTTGTCCTGGGGCGAGCAACTCAATAGTTCATTGTGCACCACGCCAAGCAGGAGTTAGGAAGCAAATTGCTCCTGTGTTCTAATCCTTCACATACAAACTCCTTCTGATGCCTAAGACTTTGTTGCCACCTGAAAATGAGGGAAACCGTTCTCTCTTACCCACCTCACACAGAGGCATTTTGACTGATCATTAACTGATGTTTGTACAATGCTATATAAGTTCTAAATATTAGACACTGATTGATAGGGAAGGGAATCTTGCTGAGACAATGGAACACAGACAGGAACAGGAGAGAGAAAAACCTTAATTTAGAAAAGGACTTAAGCACATGCTTAAGACCATCCATATTCAAGAGAAAACGTAAGTAGGTGTTTAATTGCAAATATGTGCTTAAATGTAATTGATTTTATGGGGGCTTAAAATGTGCTCTTAATTGCTACCTTAAATAGGAATGATCTCCTGAACTGTAATCAGAGAGGGGAGATCTGTCAGAAGCAAAGAGAGAAAATATAATCCAGGAGAGAGCAATGGGATGGATGTTGGATTGGGTGAGGATGAAAGAGAATATGAGTGACAAAGGAGATGCGGCTTGTCAAAGAAAGAAGAAGAGAAAATGAGATTAAAAAAATACACAGAACTAAGACAAAAGGAAGAAAATGTTAGGAAGATGGATAGAGAACACCAGAAGGAGGAAGGAAGGAAAAGGGAATAAGGAAATTGGAGAAGGGAATAGGTAAGAAAAGGCATAACGTTTAGACTAGTGAATGTTACTTATTTATGCTCCTTTTATTTTATTGTACTCCCCTGAAGATGTCTGGTTCTATATGTTTGGGACACCAGGACAGAGATTGAAAGCTCGTCTATGGAGAGATGTTTCAGATTTTTCTTCCTTGTTCACACTAGTATGAGCTGACCTCAGTGGAAAGCTTTGGGCTCCTACAGGAAGAGTTTGGAGGTCTGGAAAGATTTGTAGGATATAAACAATCATCTTGAAGACCTTCCCTGAAATCCAAAAGATGATACTGTGTATAGTGGATTGGGGAGGGGCAAGGGCAAAAACCACACTTTGCAGGCACACTCCGAAATCCTTACACTGCTCTCTGGAAGTTGGAATTTTTTTCTCTAATACCACTCTACAGCAGTTTGATGTGAGGTGTATATGAGTATTTATGAAGGTAGCTTTTGGGTCCAGGTGAATATTTAGATGTTTCTCTCTCTCTAATTCTGCCCAGATACATGCATATATATGTGTATACACACACACACACTAGCAAAACTGCTTCCCCCTCCCCACAAAAATAAAGTGTTTAGATTGTAAGAAAATAATCCACTTTTGCTCAAAAAATGTTGAATAATGAAAGTAGCAATTTTAAGGGTACCAATTAAAGATAAAAGTGGAATTTTCCTCAGATTCAAAGTTAAATCACATGAAAACGATGTTCAAAAGGATAAGTTAGCCAGTTACTTTCACAGCTGTCTCAGCACCCTAACGGGCAGTTCTGAAGCTGTCAAAAGCCTGCAAAGAAGCCAGATGCTGTGACATGTGTTCTGAAAGTTGCAAAGTTTCCTCACTGCTCCTCACTTAAACATAGCTCTTTCAACATCAAGGCTTCCATGCTGAGAAAAGGTGAGATAAATCAGTTCTTAAAAGGGATATTATAAACATTAGATTGTGTCTAGCTGTTTTATTTGGTCTGGTGATAGTTTCTCACTCTTTTTGAACAATGTGCCAAAGACCAAGTTGTTCTTGCTTGGCCAGTTCCCTTTACCATCCAAAGTGAACATCACAAATAGATAGGAGGAATCTGCCAAAAAACAACTTTAAAGTTGATTAACGAAGAGAATATTGTACATTGACTATAATTTACTCACTACAACAAGGCAATCAATTTTCAAGGTTGAGCAAGCAAGATCTTAGATAGGACTTTTCCTGATGTATAACCAAAAATCATACTTCCCCAGTTTAGGTTCAGTGACTCGCCTCGAAAAGAAGAACTTTTCTGGAACACAGAGACATGACTCAAAGAAAAATGACATTCTGGATCAGGTTCCTGTTCTGCGTGGACCTTTAGAAAGTGGACTTTTAGGAGTGATAAAATATGTGTAGAAAGAAAGATTATTTTGCCTGAAGCAATCTGCTCCAAAAGACAAAAAATAGTGCCATATTCTGTGTTGAGACACAATCTGTGCAAATCCACTGAGGCAATAAGATTGAACTAAATGTAACCCAGGGCAGAATTTGGCCCAAAGATTTCATGTAGGATAGCCTTAAAATTAGTAAACACACAGCACTTTGCTGCATTTTCCCAATCCAGCAACAAAAAGGTGGCAAAAAAAGCAATGGAGAAAGTGCCTACAATATTTAGTGTGTACCCCTACAACCAGTCAAATTTATTTGCTGCAGATACATTGTCCTATGAATTCATATTTTTTCTGTTTATAAATTGCTCCTGATTTGTGAATTTATTACTCGTATGTTCAAAAATACATTTTTTGCAGTAATGTGCTAATTCTTCTTTGCCATTTATCCCTTAAAACCACAATTGCTGCACACACTCATCTCTGTTCACTACCCCACTTTTTCAGTGAGCAAAAATATTTTAACTTTTAATTTTTTAGGCATTTCACAGTGTGTGATAATTCTGTGCAAATGAAATCAACTACCAAAGATTGTAAAGGCTTTTCCCTTTTTCTTTTGGTTTAAAACCCATTAACATTATTTAAATAGTGATGAGGGTCAGACAGACAGCTTAGCTTGTATCCCACCTACTGCCACACAAGAAACTTAAAATTAAATTTGGCCTTGAAACTCACTTCTTAGGTAGATAGGAACATCAGTGAACTGGTACCTTCTGTGCCTGTGGGAAGTCTACAGACTGCACAACTCTCACACCACTATTGCAACCTCAAAGAGGTAATTTGCCCTCAGCCATAAAAGTGAGTGAAATATTCTCTCAGAACATGTGCATCTTGATCTCTGAGGGGGCAGGAAAAGCTCAGATGAAGGGGGAAAGTATCCCAGAATGAAAGTGAATGAATGCCACATGATATCCCTCTGAATAGGACCGAGTTCCTTGATTTCCACTCATGGTGATGAGTGCTCCCTTGGTACATGCCTTGTTTGAGGTCAGGTGGGGTTATAGATCCCCTACACTGAAGTGCCTGAGGCTGTTCTACTGTCAAAATAAAAGGACAGACACTGATGAGAGAGCACTACTAAAATGCCTCTTTCTTTATAAGACAGTAGCAAAGCAGCTATTCAATAATAGGATACAAACACCACAACAAAAAAGTGGTCAGGTTTAGAATATTGTTACAAACTTGAAACTCGGCCTAAGAAGCTGATAGGTTCCCTAAGATTTGCAACCATTTCAGGCAAATTTGGGCACAGTTTTGTGTGAATCTGAGAATATATTCAAGGGATCCTGATCTGAGTTATTGTTTTCATATGGAATAATCCACAGCTTTCCACTGAGTTTCATTTTTGGGTTAGCTTGATCCCCAAACTCCGAACCTGATTCCAATTTAATTTATACCAGTTTTACATAATGTGAATCTATTAGTTGAGTTACTCCTGATTGACTCCACTGGAAGTAAGATCAGGCGCAAAACCCCAGATTAGTGCATAAAATCTTGTGACTTAAAACTACTGACTTTAATATGGGTCTTTGTCATAGGGTCTGATACTTGAATCACCTACAACAAGGTGCAGGGCTTATGCACTACTCGTGGTAGTAAGCACAGTCATAAGAGCATTTGCTGGTTTAAGCCTGTAGCCCCCTACATTCAATTTATTTGAAGCATTTATTGATCATTTATGAATGATAAGACAAAAGCCAAAATTGAATTAGGCACCATAAACACCAATAACATAATTTGTCATGTTAATTAAAGGACAAATTATTTATTATAATTAATGGATACTGATTGATAATTAATGTATAATGGGCCCCATCTTTTTTTCTTCCTTAGCTTCTGCTTATCTTTAAACTTCATGCTAGTCACCATAGGATTTCACTTATGCAATTAATTTTAAAACAATCTCCAAGAAGCACCAATTATGTTTTATGAACAAAGAACAAACATATAGCAAAATTAATTGAACCAAGCATTACAATAATTAAATAAACGAGATATTAATCCTTATTTATCTTATGTCTCTTGAGAAAGTTTTGACTAAACCATAGTACAGTCAGGAGATTGTCTGTCTTAAAATGTGACTAGGAGAGTGCAATGGAAAAAGTAATTCCTTTTTTTTTTTTGACTGAAGGCTGTAATCAAAACATTTTACACAACAAGATTTAAAACATCATTTCCAGTGTTAACTGACATAGCTGCATGGGGATATTTCAATATTTCTTCCAACAGTTATCAGAGAATGACTTGCTGCAATTTGCAAGTATTGGATATCATCCTGTCCAATTTCCTTAAAAATCTCTAACCACATCTTCCCTATTCCTCCCTCTTTCCTAGCCTTCTATGCTGTTCTTTCTCCAGGAATAAATCGAGGTGTTTCTTGAACTCATCTTTTTGCTACAGTCACCTTCCCCACAATTAAAACATATATTTATTACTAATTATACAAAATAGTTCTGCTTGAATTTCTTAATTGAGATTTTTTTAAGTTATAGCCCTTAGTTCTGAATTTCCACATAATCAATCCAATTTTGGAACTTTTACCTCCCTTACTCTTGCATGACAATGCATCAGGATTCAGCTCAATGTTCTTTTTTTCCCACGAAAATCACATGAAATATGCCCCACCCCATCTGACCTTAAAAACATTTTATAATTTATATTCAGAGAATACTTAGTCTCTTGTCCCCAAGCTTATACAGATAAAGTACAGCAAAAGGGCTCATTTACTTTTACATCCTGTGCAACCCATTGATTTGAACTGGGCTGCACAGACTACAAGAACAGATTTGCCCCAGGAACTTCCACATAATTAGCTAGCAGAGTAGACCCATCGAGCCTTTAAATGTATTAGAAACATATTTATCTGAAAAGATAGTAACCACATTTCTGTGAATTCCATCCAGCAACTATGTACCTGGATTTATCCTTCCATAGTATTGATTTCTACGAAACAGCCATTTTTTAGGTTATGGCTACACTTTGAGGTGGGTGTGATTCCCAGCAAAGGGGAGACATAGTCATGTTTGTTCTCATTCATAGATTCCAAGGCAAGAAGAGACCATAGTGATCATCTAGTCAGACCTCTGGTACAGCACAGGCCATAGAACTTCCCAAAATAATTCGTAGAGCAAATCTTTTAGGAAAAAAAAACATGCAATCTTTATGTAAAAAATGTCAGCAATGGAGACTCCACCACAACCCTTGGTAAATTGTTCCAGTGGCTAATATATGCATTGTTTCCAGTCTGAATTTGTCTAGCTTCAACGTCCAGCCATTGGATCATGTTATATCTGTGTCATTGCGCTAGCATGATAAAAATAGAATGTAGCTGCCTCAGCATAGTGATGGGAGAGGCTAGTGGCCCTGAGTACATATCTATCTAAGACCCCAGACACATACTCAGGGTGGCTTGTCCCTCTCACTGCTTGTGCTGCTGCATCTACCTTTTTTTTTTTTTTTTAAATGTGCTAGCTCCATGAGAAACTGTCTGGCTCCTTAAACTGGGAATTGCACCCCCAGCTTGAAATGTAGACATATGCTAAGTGTGGAATCCTGCAAGGTGTCCATGTGGAAAGGGATGGGAGGGTGGAAAAAGAGCAAGTGGGAATCCAGAGCTACAGAGTTAAAAACACAGAACATTTCCTATTTATATCTGGCTTTAATGAAACAATGTTATATGTTGTGAATTGCTTCTTTAACTGAATATGTTGTTAGAATGTGTGAGACAGAGCTGTGCAGAAAATGTTTATAAAATAAAATTATTGACTTTTCAATGAAAATTTTGATTCGTCAATGAAAAACTGAAATCCATTTTTTGGGTCATCTAAACCTCCCCAAAAATTGGTTTCGCAATTCTGTTGCTGTGCCTCATGCCCCCATTGTCTTTGGTGGGTTAGGCTCCCTGAATGCATCATGGGAGATGTAATTCACCAACACCTCACCTCTTGGTGAGATGCTGTGGTGCGTCATAGGAGATGTAGTTCAGCCAGGGAGCGTGGACCATCAAGGGGAAGGAGGGCATGAAGCACCCAAACTACAACTCCCATGAGGCACTACAGCATCATTTCAGAATCACTTTTTTATTTTTAGCCAAAACTATATTGATTTCTGGGTGTCAGTTTTCCAAATAAAAAAAAAAAATCAAAATTTTCTATGGAAAGCAGAAACCTTTTGCTAAATGTTTTATATGAAAATCCAATTTTCTATTAAAAACAGTTTTCATGGAATATTTTTGACTATCCCCCAGGATAGAATGGATTGAAATCAAATGATAAGTGAAGATGGAACATGAAAAGGTTCAGAGGTTAATTTTGGACAAGCATCCAAAAGTTCAGAACCTTATCTGAGTTATCCAGTCCTCAAGGGTCTGATAATTGGGCCAAAAATCTTGCAAGGATTCCAGTACTTCCTGCTTCTGTCAGTGATAGAAATATTATAAACACAGACTATTGATGTTTTCAAATTTTCACTCCTGTTCTAGCTAGAAACAGTGAGTTGAGATGAACACCACAAAGCATAGCAAAAACATAGCTAACTGAACTTGTCTGAACTATAAAGAAGATTCACTTCCAGCTTTAAGTGAAAGTTCACTAGGTACTTTTTTTTTGTTTTATCTAAAGCAATTTGTCCATGCTTAATAATTATAGGCCCAAACCTGGCCCTGGTAATTCTGTGGCACAGAGCTGCACACCTCAGAGGCACCTAGGTATAGGGGGCAGAGAGCAAACAGCCCCCCCCCGCTGCCAAGTAATTCTTATCCCCTCCAAGGCAAATATATCCATATATTTAGCATTCCCGCCACTCTCCCCTACTGTGTATGCAATTTACAGTGTTTAATGCTGTTTCATGGCTGCAGGGACCCCTATTGTAACTGGGAGGCTCAAAAACCTATTGGGAGTTGCTTGGGGTAGCAAGCTTTTATATATATATATATATAATGTGTGTGTGTGTGTGTGCGCGCGCGCGCTCAATACTTCCCAGATACAGAGATCTTCTACCCTCTATATGCAGCAAGAGAGACTGACCTCTGTACCTATGTAAGTAATCATACTGCACAATCACCATTGTGCCCGAGCACCTGGAACTGTGCAGACCCAGGAACAACCCTCACTGCAGTGGAAAAGAGGCCTAGGATTTGGGTCTCGGTGTCTGGGGATCCTCCTGAATAAATGGCTCTCTATAAATGTCTGAAGCATTTCATATCACAGTGTAATCACACCCATATCAGAGGAAGCTGGAATGGGGTGGGGAGGCCTGAACATCATTGGAATTCACAACCTTCGATAGACAATTTTCTTCAAGAGGCAACACAGTTGATTTACAGTTAAGGGAATTTGTAGATGTCAAATTAGCCACCAGAGGGAGACTATATTGTTCAAAGAATGGAACTTAAATCTGCACAGCCAATTCCCAGGAAGCCAGATAAAACAGAAGCTTAAGATCTATGAACAGTATTTTTAAAATAGAGTTTAAGGTAGTAGATACAGAACTCTCTCTCTCTCTGGCATTTTCATTCTCTTGATAGGGATGGTTTTGCACAATGCATTTGCCTTTTATAACAATACGTACAGTTTACACTGTCCACAGATTAGGGAGGGATACACAGAAACACACATAAGGGAAGCCTTGTTTTTCTTTACTTTGCATTTGGACAATGCAGTTTGTGAGAAGTTCATTTTGGTTGGAAATGACTGGAACACTGTCTGAATAGGTTTAAAGAGTGTAAGGTACTATATCTTGGTTGGCATCTTTATCATACCATATGCTGTACCCTGAAAACCTAATTTCAATTTCTGTTGATTTTTCAGTTCATCCCAGTGCATCTGATTGACTTTTGACTTCCTCAGAAGTACTTTTTTTTTAAAAAGCCTTCCTGGATAAAAATAACCTAGCAGCACTCAACTGAAATATGATGGGTTTTTCTCACATGCAGTGCTACCTTTCCAGAGTAAAAAGGTTTACAAATATTGAATTGTCTGCCTTTCCCAGCAGGCAGAACCACATTGTACATTTTAAACTGTGCACTCCATTTTAGGAGCAACTCTAGATGACACATTGTTAAAGAAGGAAGGTGCATATTATCCTATATTTTAGTCCCTTCCAGTATACAACAAATCTTGGTGAATTCTGTAGGGTGTGTCTTACAGCAGTAGGAAACAAACTAACCCTAGTAAGTTCACTTCAGTATTAGAATTCAGGTTAGGAAATCCATAGTAAGACAGTCCATCATTCCCAGCATCTTCCTTTTCTTTACAACAAGCCATCTGGCCAATTTTACAACTCAGCATATAGTTCAGTTCCTCTTCCTATTCCAGTCATCTGCTCCGAGTGCCAAATCCTGACCCCCTCTTCTGGCTCAGCAATCTCTCACTATCCTCCTTATGCACATTCAGAAAGAGTCCAATCTCTATTCCACCCTCACCTTAATGGAGGTCAGAGAAGCTTTGCTTATATACCTAGGCATTGGCACCTTTTAAACATGCTCAGATGAGCTCTCTTCTCCTTTGGCTTTTTCTATGCAGAGATTCTACTTTCTAAGCCACTTAAATTCTACTCAATAATGCCATACATATTATAATAAAGCTTATCTTTTCATTTTCAAAAGTTCCAGTCCATCTCCTTTGAATGGCATATATGCTCTCCAAAGGCCTATATGCTACCCAATACTTTGTGGTATAGAAAGGAGCTAAATAGTGGATAATTGGCCAGAGGGAAGGCATTTATGTGGCATACTTCATCCCTCAGAGCATACAACTTACCCATGACACCAACGTGCCGTCACTAGTCTGTAGGAACAGCAGATAGTACAAGAAAGAATTTGGGGACCATGATACTATCCATGAGAGGGTCCTCTCTTAAAACTTTACATAAAAATGGCCATTCTGGATCAGACCAATGGTCCATCTAGTCTAGTATCTTGTCTTCTGACAGTGGCTGGTGCCAGATGCTTCAGAGGGACTGAACAGAACAAGGCAATTGTCAAGTGCTCCAACCCTTGTCATTCAGACCCATCAGTCAGAGGTTTAGGGATACCTATAGTATGACGAGCTGCATCCCTGGACGTTGTGGCTAATAGCCATTGATGGACCTATTCTCCATCAACTAATCTAATTCTTATTTAACCCTGTTATACTTTTGGCCTTCACAAAATCCTTTGGCAATGAGTTCCAAAGGGTAACTGTGCATTGTGTGATGTACTTCTTCCTTGTGTTTGTTTTATACCTGTTGCCTATTAATTTCATTGAGCAGAACTGCACACCATATTCAAGATGTGGGTGTACAATGGATTTACACAGTGGAATTATAAAATATTATGCTTCAAAATGCAGCACCTATTGCCAATTCTCCAGGCAAAAGTAATATGACTTTCAAAAGGAAAGATGATCCAGTATTTTGGTTAATAGGCTGGGACTTGAGAGACCTGGATTCAGACCCAGCTCTGTCATTGACTTCCTCTGTGACCCTAAGCAAACCACTTAGATTCTCTGTGCCTCAGTTTCCCATCTGTAAATGGGAGATAATAGTACTGACCTATTTCATCAAAGAGTTGTGAGGTTAAATACATTAAGATTGGGAGGCACTCAGAATATACCATAATGGAGATCATATAAATACTTTAGGTAGATTGCAGCTTTTACACACCAAGACGCACGTGCCAGCTGAGAAGACAGCTGACAGAACAACAGAACATGCTATAGGGACAGACCAAAGAAGCGTGGAAGTTCCACAATTGACCCCATCATTCCCACCAGCCTCAGCTTCCATGTATTTAGAAGGTTTAGCAACTTGTGAAACAACACTGGACCCAGGTTCTAGGGGAAGCATGTGGCAGATTTGCCCCTCACAAAAGCTGTGATCATTGCAGGTAAGTCCTCTCTTTTCACATCTTATTATGCACAAAGTGGGAGGAAGTGGGCAGGGCTGGCCCACAACATTTTCGCACCTGAGGAGGGGAGCTCAAATGACGCCCCCCGTGCCCCTTTGCTTGGGCCAAAACTTTGAAAGGTCTCAATACTGCCTTCTTCCTGTTCTACTCCTCTCATTGTACTGCTCTGCTACCTACCCCAATAAAGGAGAACTAACAACTTAAAATGCCTCGTTCAAAAATTTTAAGTAACACTTAACTTTCAAATGCCTGAACAGCAAATGTAACTTTTCTTGTCTGCATAGTAAACGCTGGCATTTTTATCTGTTTGAATAATCAAAGTGGTGCTTTCTGTGCCTTCTGGGTTGCAAAGATTTGAACTGCTTCCTGAAGGTCCACAGTCTGGGCCAGCTCATGCTCTATTGAGAGGGTTGCAAAGCCGACCAGCCTCTCCTGTGTCATTGTGTAGCATAGATGTGTTTTTATTAACTTCAGCTTGGAGAAGCTGCGTTCTCCACTGGCAACTGTTACAGGAAGTGTTAGAAGTATGCACAGAGCAACAGAAGCATTTGGAAAAAGGGTGGTCATCTTATTTGTGCACATATATTCCAGAACAGCCTTTGGAGTTGATCCTGCTGAAATGTATCTTGAAAGGGCTTTCAGTTCATCACCTAAATCACACGCATCAATATCGCGCATGTCATCATGTGTCAACACTGTCTCTAGAGTCCTGCATTGCTGGTGTAGGTCTTCTTCAGGTATAGTGAGGAATATCATACAACATCCCAAATATACTGCTGTGTTCCTTGAGCTGCATGAAACATTCTTCAACTGACTATATTGCACAATCTAGCACCTGGTTAAAGAATTCAACTTTGAATTGTTGTTTGGGGTCTCTTATGGGATTATCCCATGCCTCATAATCAAAATATCTTCTTCTTTGGTGACTCTTGTATTCTTGAATGGGTAGGAAAATAGCTTCAGTGTGAAGTTCATATGACAATTTCAGTGTGAAGTTCCTCTGCCAAGTTCCTGCGCACTCTTCAGAATGTTTTGAAATCCCTCATCTGACTGGTAAGACTGTAGGTATGACTTTGCTTTGTCCAGTTGTTCCATTGCTCCAGATATATCCAGGTCAACACCTGGGAGTCTCTTGCTTACAACATTTATTTCAAACAGTATGTCATGCCACAACACTAAGCCACACAGAAATTTGAAGTTATGTATGTTTCTGGTGATTCCATTTCCCTCTGCCACTGTTCTCCTATGAACAGTTCCTGTCATAACATTATCCTCTATAATGGCAACTATGGCATCATCTATCTTCCCAATTTGGTGTTTGATGGGTTTAATCGCCCCCACTCGACTTTCCCATCATGTGGCATTCAGTGGTTTCAGTGTCAGAGAGGATGTTCCCAGATGTTGCTTCAAAATTTACCATCGATGAGTTGATGCAGAGAAAAATACATAGATCCTTTGAATTACATTAAAAAATTCAGCAGCCTCACTAGAAGCTGATGCTGCATCACTGACCACCAAGTTCAGTGAACGAGAACTGCATGGGACAAAAAAAGCTTGAGGGTTTAACTCTCGGATCCATGTCTGCACTCCTCTGTTCTTTCCTCTCATGTTGGTACCATTATCGTAGCCCTGACCTCTCATGTCAGCTATCGCAAATCCCATATCTTCCAGCTTTTTAAGAAGCACATTTGTCATACCAGCTCCTGTAGTATCATCAATGTCAATAAATTCTAGAAAATGCTTTCTGACAGTCACCATTGAAAGGTGATTTTCACTAGGTTCTGTTGTTGTTACAAAACACACCATTAAAGTCATTTGTTCCGTATGGCTGATGTCAGGTGTGCAGTCCAGAATAACAGAGTAATATCTTGCTGACTTCAGATCTTCCACAATCTTCTGTTTGACTTTTGTTGCCAGTAACTATATGATCTAATTTTGAATTGTTTTTCCAAGGTAGTGCTGTGTGTGGATTTCTTGGGTGGTGATTCTTCTTAGATGCTCCTGGAGCACAGCATCAAACTCAGCTATCAGCTCCAATTTTAAGGAAGTTTCCATTGTTTGGCAGATACAGCTGATCTGAAGTGCTAGGTTTTAGGTAGCAAGCATTCTCGCAATGGCAATGAGCCTTTTCAGAACATTTTGCCAGTAAAGAGAGACTGATGAAATCTTCTCTTGATGCTGATCATCTCTGGTGGCCTTTAACCTTAGTCTCATCTCAAGCTCTTTCCACCTATGGAATGCTCTCTGGTGATTTGCTGCCTTCTCATGGCATGCCGTATTTCTAGCCAGATTTTTCCAGTCCTTTGTTCCTGTAGAACACAATGCAGCTGGAACATTAGACTGGAAGAATTTGCAACAAAAACAGTATGCAGCATTCTGGGTTTTTGAGTACATAAGCCATGGCCTCTCCACTTTGTCACCATTGGGGATTTCATGCCAGTAATGTGTTGGAAGGAAACTTCTATTTTCATTGTCTTTGGGGAACATGAAGTTTTTCACTTGCTGTGGCCCATGCAGTACAAGGAAGTCCCTCAGGCTACTGCTCAAGTGGGTCCACAGTCCTCGATCATCTAGACTTATGGAACTAAACTCAGCAGCAGCTGTTTCTTGCGTCTTCACCACACGGATCTACACTTTTCTTCAGGAATGTGCATGGTTACATCCATTTGATATGGACATAGACATTTGTGTCTATGTATCTCAGGAGAGCTCCTTCCTGCTTAGATAGAAAAGCTTCCTTTGCTTTCTTTCTTTTTCTGAATGCTGTGCCAGAGGGGTGTTTTCTTCTTCTTTCACTCATGACTGCTGTTCTGTGCCTGCTATAGTGGCTCTCAACACGCAATTGAAGGGGACAAATAAGCAGGCTGGTAGCAGGGCCTGAGTGAGGGAAGATATCAGCATCTTAAGGGCCTAACTAGCTCCTATTACTTCAGTTAACTGCTTGTTCTCCTCAAGTGGGTTCAGGGAAGCAGCAGGAAACAGGAAGCTCCTGAGAAGCTGGTGTTAATCAGTCCAGGCTCCTGGGGGTGCTAGAGAGGTACATAAGAGGCTCCTCCTCCTCTCTCTCCCTGCAGCTCCTGATGCTTTCTGTTATTCCCTCACCTTTTCTCCTGCCTGCCATGTCTTTTGTGCCCTCCTTCCACCAGCACAGCACTCCACCATCTCTGTGCATCTAGAGCAGCGAGAATACATATGCACCAGCAGCAGACACAATTTTCTACACTCTGAGTCTTAGTGGCGCCCCCCCCCCACTACAGTCTGGCACCTGAGGCGGACGCCTCAGTTCTCCTCATGGTAAGGCCAGCCCTGGAAGTGGGGCAGTCTCCATTCTCTCCTTGCTACTCCTCCTAAAATCTCTTCTCTTTTGTCCTGAAGCAAATAGGTGTATTTGTTCCGTTTACAAGATCATCACATGAGCTAACACTGACATTTTTTTTCTCCTTTTAAACTGAGCAGATTTGACAGAACTGAGATTTTTACCCAGTCTTTTCATTCAGATAACTCATTTCATGTTGTAGCAATATACTTATTCATAATTAGCTCATTTTAAAAAAGTTTGCTTCCAAACTTAGTGGTTTCTACTTTTTTGGGGGAGTTGTCCAGCAATATTTTATACTCCTTCATGAAGCAGTAGATTTGAACTAGAGAAATGTACATGGTTTGGGAGAAATCAAGGAAACTGTCCAGAGATACCTGATGATCCATGGATTTTTCAAAAGAAACAGCTAATACCATGTGCTTTTTAATTGGCAAACTGCCTGAAATAAATGGATCAAGTGGCTACTTGCTACCTGAATTTTCACGAGTAATTAGCATAATTACCATCCACATGTGTCTCATAGGTCACCTCTAGTACTTTTGAGATTTTGTGTATGGTTTATTACATGTAAGAGCTGCACAAATAACATTATTACGCTCTATGGCTGAGCTTGACAAATTTGCCAGACACCTACCAGCGAGTTGCTGATACAAAAGATGGGAAGGCAGGGGACACAAGAAAGGTCAAATGCAAAAGTTCCAGTGCTTTCTCTGCTACTTCTTCAAGATTTCTCAAGCAAAGGGAAAGATTCTTGACACTGTCACTGGTGCTCAAAGAGTTCTGAATAATGGTTGATGGATCCTCAAAGGGATCTCCCCAGGTTCATGGGGACCAGATAGACAAAGTGTTCTGAACAGCAGCAGTGAAACTGAAAAGTGTTGTATTAGTTTCACTTGCTGTTGCAACAGACACACTGGAACTGTTTTTCTGCAGACTTAGAAAAGAGCACTGCATCATTTTACCTCATGGTCACGTTTGGAGTGTAATCTTTGCGATCCCAAGGGCTAGGCACTTTTTTTTTTTAAATTAAAGCTTAAATTCTATAGCAACTGATACTTCAGCCTCCTTCATTCACCAGGGAATGCCTCTTACTCACTAGTAGCAAATGGAATTTTCCAAGCCCTGCTCTGTAGTATAAAGAAATGGCAGAATCTCATGGAATTCATCCCATCTACTAAAATAATTCTACTTCCATCCACATATCCTTATTGCAGACTGCTACTCTATTATGGATCTTTATAGTCTCTTATAATAACTTAAATTCCTTCTCTATCAAGAGAAACAATACATAGCAAAAACTAAGCACACACATGTATTCTTTTTAGTATGACCTTTAACTGTGATTAGCAGAATCATATTAAGTATGTTTCTCATTATCAAAAAAAAAAGGCAGCATGATTTCCAGGGGTCATTCCAGTCATGGTCTTTTTATTCTAATTTTTTTCATTCTTCCATTAATTTTTACATATCTACTCTTTTAAATATTACTATTTTATATTCATCAAGCTATTAATGAAATCTTTCTAATGGAAAAGAAATACAATAATAATAATAATAAATAATAATATATTATGTGACAGGACTTGACCTTTTTTAATTAAAATTATGGCTTTGAATTTTTTCCATGAATAATGATCAACTTTCATCATGCTATAAAAGGAGTAATTTCCAGGCTGAAATGCAAAGAAGTTTAAAAACAAGATTAAGACACCAAATCAGTGAAAAAATGTGTGTGTTGACTTAAACATATCAGGCTAAATTCTGTGCTGTTACACTCATGTAAACCTGTGAAATCAATGAGGTTACACATGTATAACTGTGGGCACAATATGACCCAAAATATATTTACATTTTAAAAACCATATATTTAATAGCCTCCTTTATATGTCCATCTCAAATGTAAAGCTTGGATGGGAGCAGATGACCTGGGAAAGTCAGATGAAGAAGAAGATTATTCCCCTCTATTCGGCACTGGGGAGGCCACATCTGGAGTATTGCGTCCAGTTTTGGGCCCCCTGCTACAGAAGGGAGGTGGACAAACTGGAGAGAGTCCAGCAGAGGGCAACGAAAATGATCAGGGGGCTGGGGCACATAACTTACGAGGAGAGGCTGAGGGAACTGGGCTTGTTTAGTCTGCAGAAGAGTGAGGGGGGGATTTGATAGCAGCCTTCAAGTACCTGAAGGGGGGGTTCCAAAGAGGACGAAGCTCAGCTGTTCTCAGTAGTAGCAGATGACAGAACAAGGAGCAATGGTCTCAAGTTGCAGTGGGGGAGGTCTAGGTTGGAGATTAGGAAACACTATTTCACTAGGAGGGTGGTGAAGCACTGGAATGGGTTACCTAGGGAGGTGGTGAAATCTCCTTCCTTAGAGGTTTTTAAGGTGGTAAGGTGATAAGGTGATAGGGAACAGCCAGCATGGATTTGTAAAGAACAAATCATGTCAAACCAATCAGATAGCTTTCTTCGATAGGATAACGAGTCTTGTGGATAAGGGAGAAGCTGTGGATGTGGTATACCTAGACTTTAGTAAGGCATTTGATATGGTCTCGCATGATGTTCTTATCGATAAAATAGGCAAATACAATTTAGATGGGGCTACTATAAGGTGGGTGCATAACTGGCTGGATAACCGTACTCAGAGAGTTGTTATTAATGGTTCCCAATCTTGCTGGAAAGGCATAACGAGTGGGGTTTCGCAGGGGTCGGTTTTGGGACCGGCTCTGTTCAATATCTTCATTAATGACTTAGATATTGGCATAGAAAGTATGCTTATTAAGTTTGCGGATGATACCAAACTGGGAGGGATTGCAACTGCTTTGGAGGACAGGGTCATAATTCAAAATGATCTGGACAAATTGGAGAAATGATCTGAGGTAAACAGGATGAAGTTTAACAAAGACAAATGCAAAGTGCTCCACTTAGGAAGAAAAAATCAGTTTCACATATACAGAATGGGAAGGGACTGTCTAGGAAGGAGTACGGCAGAAAGGGATCTAGGGGTTATAGTGGACCACAAGCTAAATATGAGTCAACAGTGTGATGCTGTTGCAAAAAAAAGCAAACATGATTCTGGGATGTATTAACAGGTGTGTTGTGAGCAAGACATGAGAAGTCATTCTTCCGCTCTACTCTGCTCTGGTTAGGCCTCAGCTGGAGTATTGTGTCCAGTTCTGGGCACCGCATTTCAAGAAAGATGTGGAGAAATTGGAAAGGGTCCAGAGAAGAGCAACAAGAATGATTAAAGGTCTTGAGAACATGACCTATGAAGGAAGGCTGAAAGAATTGGGTTTGTTTAGTTTGGAAAAGAGAAGACTGAGAGGGGACATGATAGCAGTTTTCAGGTATCTAAAAGGGTGTCATAAAGAGGAGGGAGAAAACTTGTTCACCTTAGCCTCTAAGGATAGAACAAGAAGCAATGGACTTAAACTGCAGCAAGGGAGGTCTAGGTTGGACATTAGGAAAAAGTTCCTAACTGTCAGGGTGGTTAAACACTGGAATAAATTGCCTAGGGAGGTTGTGGAATCTCCATCTCTGGAGATATTTAAGAGTAGGTTAGATAAATGTCTATCAGGGATGGTCTAGACAGTATTTGGTCCTGCCATGCGGGCAGGGGACTGGACTCGATGACCTCTCGAGGTCCCTTCCAGTCCTAGAATCTAGAATCTATGATAAGGCCCGGCTTGACAAAGCCCTGGTTGGGATGATTTAGTTGGTATTGGTCCTGCTTTGAGCAGGCGGTTGGACTAGATGACCTCCTGAATTCTCTTCCAACCCTAGTCTTGTATGATTCTGTGAAGAAATGCAGTTACCAGTATATTCGTATTTCACAGCACTGCGTGGCCCCCCATCAGCTTCTCCTCAGAAACTATATGAGAAAAATAGGGATGGAGCACGGGTTAGTGAGATTGGTTCAGAGTTTCTCCACGCCTTTGTATATGCAGTTGGGGAATGAATCCATTCCCTCCACTACCATATAGTTCACCTTACAATGCCTGTTTACATTGGTTTTAAACAATTTTCAAGGAAAGAAACTGAAGCCCCCACTTACAAATTTCATGGTGCATGCTTTTCGGACATAAAAGATGTATTTCAAACTAAGGGCCAGATATTTTAAAGGTATTTAGGTGTGTAAAGTTGGAATTTTAATTGTAGATCAATGGGAGCTGGGTATCTAGGCAGTTTTGAACATCCGACTACATGCCTATCTGCATCTTTAGCAATTAAATAATTTTTAAAATCTGGCCCTAAGTGTACAAAAATCTCCAGTAAATTAATTTTTTTCCAACTTTTTCTCTGAGAGTATCCTAATGAACTAAGATTTCAATAGGAAAAGTGGCTGAATGAAAGGGTGCCTCAGCATTTTTCTTGTCTGTTTTCAGCTTGGATTGCTGCTTGCAAGCAGAGTTTCAAAAGCTAGAGTACATACTGTATACAGTAGTTTGCAACAACTGTGCTTACACAAATAGCATTACACTAAAGGTCTTATCCAATTTTCCTGCACTGCCTCAGAACAATTTAGACACATCAGCTACCTGACAAAAAAAATTGACAAAAAATGTAAATGGCAAGAGATTTTATTTTTATACCTCTGCAAGTTTACTAATATAATTTGTCCTATATTCAATGTTATCTGGATTTAAATCTGTGAGGGTTTCAACCTTAATATCCAAGCCAAACAAAAGTTTGTTCTCATTAACTAGGTTTCCATCCTCCACCATTCTGAACAGATAGCAATGAACTGAGATAACAATTATATGTATTTTTCAAATATCAAGTATAGGTTCTTCATTTTATAGGCCAAATCCACCAGATGGAATAACTAGGCACAACTCTAATGAATTAGAATTATCTATAAATTTTTTATATGAAAAAACGTCTCTCTTTCTCTGCCTCCTCTCCCCCTGCACTCCCTCTCATATGCTGTTGATGGATTGATTTTGCAGACCAAAAGTGAACAAAATAAGCATAACAGAAAAACCACAATAATACAGTGGAGACACTTTAAAACTGCAATCTGTTTGATATTATTGGTTCTACTAATATTCTCCACTCTATCTCTAGGGATTATCTCCCACACTAGTAGAATCATTCTAAACAGGAGGAATTTTAATTTGCAATCACTACAAAAATACATATCATATACTGGCTGCTACATTTTGCATCTATTTATTTAATTCCCAAAGCTTATATGATCTTACATTCTTATTAGCCTACACTGGCGTCTAAACTTTATGAAAAAATTGGTCACTGTAGCAAAATAATATAAAAATATAAACAAGGACTGCATGTTTTTATTTAACTGTTCAGTGGGGAAAAAGTCTTCACGACAAACTTAAAGTCAGGTATGTTTGTATTATATAAAAAGATGAGTCAACCATTTCTGCAGATGACAGCCAAACCAGATGGTACAATTTTTTCCTTTGGTTTTCTGCCATGTGACACTGAAACACAAATTAAAGGAATAAAAAGCAACATAAGCTCGGAGACCACAGCAAAGCAGTTAATCAGGCCTTTGAAAATGCTGTCTGTTGTATCTGAAATGTTCAGTAACATGGGCTTTGGCTGATAAGTTATAACCAATTTTATATATATTTTACACACACACACATACACACACACACACACACACATACCATAAACTCATACATATACACACACACACTTCTATTTTATATATTAAAAAATGAAAATTTGTATGTTTGTGAATATACATGTGTCTGAAAGCAACCATCTAGGTTACTGATAGAGATCAAGGAAAAATTAGCTGCTGCATTTGTTTCAGTTTAGAATACTTATGATGATCCTTATTATTTTCAAGGCTAAAAATGAAAAAAGATTTAATCACTGATGTAATAAGTTCTGACAAAAACATGAGGACTGAGAACAGAAGATTATTACAGTAAGATGCACTCATGAAAAAATAATGAATGTAGGTTTGCCATTAAACTTGCAAAATTCAAATAAATACCACATCTTGCTAATGAATGCATTATAATGGCCATATGATGGAACACCCATACTGGACTTTTAATTCTTTAATTAACAAAAAATGTAATTTAATGTAATTAAAAAAGAAGGGAAGGAATACAGATCATTTTGGTCCAGGCATATTCTATTGGCCAGACTGACTTGTATTTTAGGGTTTAATTTAAAAAATAGTCACATGAATGTTTGATATTATCTTGGATCTCAGAGAGCAGGGATGATCTAAAAGAGTTTGATCTAAAAGAAAAATGAAAAGCTACTGAACTGTATGCAGATATAAATATATTCACTCACATATTCCAGCCAACTGATGTGAGTTACACAATACAATCATTTGTGAGCAAGAAGGAGCCATAGTTTTTGGACATAGAAGAAAGAATCAAATACTCATAGCTGTGATTTGTGTTGAACTCCCATAACAGTATCACAGGGCTGACCTAACTTGGAACTAGGGTATTCCAAGTACAGCCTTCTAATTTGTCTGATGAATACTTTTTCTCACGCTCTTTTTGGGGATGTATGCCTCTTTACAGGACTAAACAAAGTCAGAGAGCAGACATCCCCACAAAGGAATTGAGAATAGACTACAAACAAAACCAAATGCTCCTCCCCTCTATGGGGTATGAACAGAACATCATAATCTCCTAGACCAGGGATAGGCAACCTTTGGCACATGTCCTGTCAGGGAAATCTGCTGGCAGGCCTGGACGGTTTGTTTACCTTCAGCGTCCGCAGGTTCTCCAATTGCAGCTCCCACTGGCCGTGGTTTGCCGTTCTGGGCTAATGGGAGCTGCGGGAAGCAGTGTGGGCCAAGGGATTTGCTGGCAGCCACTTCCCACGGCCCCCATTGGCCTGGAATGGCGAAACGCAGCCAGTGGGAGCTGCGATCGGCCGAACCTGCGGATGCTGCAGGTAAACAAACCGGCCCAGCCCGCCAGCAGATTTCCCTGATGGGCTGCGTACCAAAGGTTACCGATCGCTGCTCTACCTATATGGCTTTGGACAAAGTGCCTGGGTCCCTTGGAGCACACTGGCTTTAGTGTTATTGTTTTTCAAAAAGCATGTTATGTTACATAAAATAATAGAGGAAAAAAAACCACAGATTTCCCCTTCTGATTCAAAGGTTCGTATTATTGTCACATTTTACTGAAAAACAAGACATTCTGCTCTCTTCACGATAAACTGTATTGATAATGTTTCTATAACACACATTGCATATCTCTGAATCCAGCTCTGTTTCTAGAGACGGGTACATATACCACTGACATTGAATTAACCATGAAACTTAAAATTGAACTACATAGCATGACTTGCATTAAACAGAAAATATTATGATCAGATATGCATGACAAACAGACACAAGTAAAGTTGGGACAAGCAAACACACTCACTATGAGCCTGATTCTCTGCGGTACTAAGTGTCCCCATCTCTCAGATGCTCTCAGTGGGAGGTGAGGATGTTCATCACCTCTCAAGAGGCTCACAGGATCAGCCTCATGAGGTATTTAAATACTGAGGTGATAATCCCATGAATAACACAGAATCCAAGCACAGAACTCACAAACTACTAAAGTATAGCTCCAGCCCCTGGAGCAGCCCGGGAGTGGAAGGGCACTAGAGAGGCCTTACGCAGACTCCATGGGTAGTCCTTTAGGTGGCAGCACTGCACAGAATCTCCGCTGCTGCCCACTCATGACATACTCCCCCCACCCTTAGCCTGGCTCCCAACATGGCCTGAACAGCAGGGCTTGGAAAGGAGTCCTCAAAAGGGAGCCATACAGCTGCCTTCCTCAGTTCCTGTCCTCGAGGAATCATCCCCCCATTAGAATCAGGGCTTTTAGAGACTCTTTGCACCACCTTCATTGGCATCAGTGGGAGGTCCACACACGAAGCAATTGTAGGACCCGGGCCTATGATGAGAGTACTCAGCCCTTACTGATTAGCTTCATACTTAAAGTTTTCTGCAACAGCAGAAAGACAAACCTTCACAATAGAAAGCTAGAGGTTCCCACTGATATCACTAATATAATTATCTCAAGTGCACACGTTGTAGCATGAGGCTTAACAACCTCTGGGAGCATGAGGAGAAATCTGGAAAATGTATGGTTTAATAAAATTAGCTCTTCTTTTTACTCTACCTTCTGTGATTTGACATGGCTGATTTAGGCCCTGATCCTGTCTGTTCAAGCTCAACATGACTAAGATAAAGCTCCTGCTCTCCCACCCCCCTCCCAATCCTCCACCTACCTCCTTTCCCAGTCACTGTGGACAACACCACCATCCTGCCTGCCACTCAGGCTCATATCTGCGGAATCATCTTCAACTCTACCACTCTCTAATGTCATAATGTCTCTGAGATTTGGCCTTCCTACCTCATCATTCACCTTCCACTCCCTCCTCAAAACTCTCATTTCTTGTGATGCCTACCAAAAACTAGACAATGGTTAGGCTGCTGATGTGCTGAGACCACTGCCTATCATGCTGAGTCCTTGTAGTCTCCCTGTGTCTCTATTCATCTGCTGTCTCTTGTCTTATACTTAGATTGTAAGCCCCTTGGAGCAGGAACCATCTTTTTTGTTCTGTTTGTACAGCCTCTAGCACCGTGGGGTCCTCATCCGTGACTATGGCTCCAAGCCACTGTCATAACACATACAAATTAAAAAAAATTGATTTACACACAAACCCACTACACAGAGTAAAGTTTTCAGTGTCTGTTCAGAAAAAGACAAGGTCAGAAATGGCTGGGTGTCTTACAGATTAATATTGCAGAGTGCTTAAAGAGCTATGTGAGGAAGCCTGTAAAGTTCCTGCTTAAATCATGCCTGGCTTGAGCCAATGTTCTTTGTCCTTCAATCATAAAGTACTGAAGCCACACAATAAAAAAAAATGAAACAAATGGTAGACTTGATTCATCACTGTATTACTTCAGCTTACTCCGGCCCAGTAAAGAAATGTCATTTTATTTCTGATATCTGAATCCTTATAAAGTATCTTTCTGTCTCATGCACATACACATGTATATACACAATATGCATAATATTATGTAATGGTGTGCCTTGTCCTGTTCTTTATTGGATCAACATGACCTGGAGTTCTTACTTTAAGCAGATACTGCTAACCCTGTAACATAATTCTCTCTAGGTTGGTTTTTAGAAAAATAATAGAGCTAATGGAGGAATTGAAGCTACCCAGAGAGGCATAATTCATCATGGAGCGTTGCATGCCATTATCTCAAAAACATACAGTGTAGTAATCACTTGAAGTACTGATAACACATAATTGTATGCTTCTCATAAATTATAGGTGAATGGGAGTTTCAGTTAATGAGTGCCAAATAGCAGCTCAGGAACTGTAGTGATTACAGAAGATGTGGTTATGAATGCATTTATTATTGAGATATTACAAAGCCTTTTTATAATAGAGATGGTAGGTATATAAATAACCAACCAATCCATGGAGGTACCTGTATACACAACTAAACTAACTAAAGGTAACCAGTTAACTTATCCTGCCTGCTACCATCCCTTCACATAAAAGCAGGACTTTAATAGGAGCACTCAGATTTTCTTTGCAAAAGCATGGAGATTGTTACTGTCAATGAATGCTCACAAATGACAATTAAATAGAACTATCACTCCTCTGTTAGTTTTGGATGATGTTACATTATTCTAGGAATTGCTATCTGAGTAGCTCACAATGACAATATTGTTTCAAAGTTTTATGCTAATTTCAAATAGCTTCATTTATAATGAGTATGAGCAGCAATATATATCTGAAGATCTAGGTTGAGATTCTGGATTACACCTCTTGGGGGAGAGGGTGCTTTAAATCACATTTGTGCCTGTCAGATTCTGAACAGCTCCAGGGGCCACTGAAGCCCTCAGTACAAAGTAGAGCAGCCAACTGGGAGCTGCTCTAATTTATGAATCATCTTTCTTTCTGGGCTGTTTGTGACCTGGTCCAAAGCCTAAAGCAGCCAAAAATTCCCATAGTTGTGTATACTACACCTCCTAACCACAACATAAGTCAATCCTGTCCCAGCCTCCCGCCTCCAGCATGTTCTCATGCACTGGGTTATGAAAGAGCCTACATAGGACAGCCTAAGGCCATGTTATACTACAAAGATTTGTCGGCAGAAGTTATGCCGCTTTAATTAAAGCACTTTGATTAAAACCGCTGTTGCATGCAGGGCCGGCTCCAGGTTTTCTGCGGGGGGGGGGGGGGGGAGAAAGCGCAGTGGCAGCGCAATCGCGCCGCTCCACTTTTCAGCGGCAGGTCCTTCACTCTGAGAGGGACTGAGGGACCCGCCGTTGAATTGCCGCCGAAGACCCGGACATGCCGCCCCACTAGCTGCCAGAGTGCTGCCCCTTGGTATTGGCCGCCCCAAGCACCTGCTTCTTTAGCTGGTGCCTGGAGCCGGCCCTGGTTGCATGTCCACACTAGCTCCTTGTGTCAGCAGAGTCCATTCACACTAACAGCTCTTGCATGGACATATAAAGCAGTGTACTGTGGTAGTTATCCCACTATGCAACTGGCCGCAGGCTGCTTTGGGAAGGGTTTGCAATGCCTCATGGGGAAGGTACAGCGTCACAAGATGCAAGTTTCTCAATCCCACCAGTCCTGGAGCATCCTAGTAGATTGCCAGCTGCTTTTCAACTGAAGTGTGGGGGGAGGGAGAGGAGAGCAGTATGTCTGGGGCGGGGGAGGCAGCAGGCTGACCGAACCTATCCTGAGGCAGGGAGAGGGGGACACCCCTCCATGTCAGCCCCTGGCTCTGCTTGGCACAGCACTCTCTCCGGAAGTAATCCACTCTGCCTGCCTGCCTATGGTTCTATGCAGCTCTGTGAGCTTTCTGTGCTGAGGCATGTCAAAGCAGTACAGCAGGTCCCATCCTGTCCCCCCGAACCCCGATGCCTGCTGCTGTGTTCCTAGTGCAGGGCAGAACAGGAGCATTCCAATTAATGATTTGCTCTTTGTTCCCCAAAGGGAGCAGCATGGAGCTGTCATATACTTCCAGGAGCTTTGAAAGGGGAGGGGCACATGCGTGCAGGGCAGCAGAGATCAAAACAGTGAGCAGAGAGGTCATGGCAGGCATTGTGGGATACTGGTGAAAGCCAGTTGTGAAGACAAAACAAACAGCAGTGTCTACACCAGTGGTTCTTAAACTTTTGTACTGGTGACCCCTTTCACACAGCAAGCCTCTGAGTGCGACCCCCCTTTATAAATTAAAAACACTTTTAAATATATGTAACACCATTATAAATGCAGGAGGCAAAGCGAGGTTTGGAGTAGAGGCTGACAGTTCGTGACCCCCCCCCCCATGTAATAACCTCACAACCCCCTGAGGGGTCCTGACCCCCAGTTTGAGAATCCCTGGTCTACACTGACCCTTTGCCGCTTTAACTTTGCCACAAAAAGCTTTATGCCTTTCATTGAGATGGTTGTGTCTTGTTGGGAAAACAGCAGAGTTTTGCCACCAAAAGTAGCTTTGTAGTGTGTACACCTCCTCTGGTTTGTCAGCAAAAAGCTGCTTTTGCCGACAAAACTTTGTAGTGTAGATAAGGCCTATGTATCTTCTATGCAGTGCCTGCCCTAGTGAAATTCTTCTCCAGCCAGTTATGGCACTTCTATGGCCACTGCCTGCTGCAGAAGTAACAGGGGCTGTAGGGAGAGGAAGAATTTCTCCCTTGATCTTTTAAATAAATGTAACCTGATCAATGAATTTCTTATTTAAGCTTTGATAAATCCATGTATCTTGTGTATCACATTTATGTTTCAGTTATTTTGTAATAACAAAGTAAAATTTTTGTTAGATAGTCTCAAGTGCCTTTCACAGTTGCTAGAAACCCCCACATCTTCAGGAGGTGGAGAAAAGCCCTAGCACCCCCGCTGTGATAAAATGGAGGGGATCTTAGCAAGTAGGCCCTCCCCTACCTGTAGTAAAGTTTGGGAAGATAGAGGGAGATGGAGTAGTGGAGAATACTTCACTATAAGAGGGTTCAACTGTATTGCATATATTCTTTAGTCTTGCCTCTAATCTGGGGCCTCAGTCTACAGAAAGAAACACACCAGATACACTCCCTTCAATATTACTCATCTACAATGTTTAAAAGGGGAGAACAAAAGATTGTCATTTAAAAAAACGTTTTTATTCCTTGCACAAACTACAACAAAAGGTTTTGAAATCATTGGAAAATAAACAAGCATGCTGTGATTTGAGCTATTTCATCTAGGGGTTAGTTTTGTAGCTTTGATAGAGGGAAAAAAATGTCTCAAACAATATACGATGCATTCCTTCAGCTCTGTGGTACACAGACTAGGGAGGATAATAGGCAGTTTAATTAGCATAGGTAAGGCAAGTTTTGCTATATCTTTGTGTTGAGATTGAAACCTGCTGCAATGTACACAGAACGATAGAAGATCAGCACTATTCCAGCCCTAAAACAACACTTATAACAAAGGAAGACTAAAGCAATGTGTTATTTTCTAAACTCGTGTCATAATCATAATAAAACAATAGGAAATAGCCTCTCTGCCATTATTTTGAATGGGATGGAAGGTTTAAGATATGAATAGGGTATTATAAATCAAAGAAGATACATTAAAGATTTGTACAGCTTCAAATGTTGGTACCTAGCCTTGTGATTTCATGTGCCTGTACTGCTAATAGGATGATTTTTTTTTTTTTCTTTTGAGCACCTCAGGAGCCTATTCTCATTTTTCATGCTGTATTTCCATTTGATTCATTCATTGTGAAAAGAAATTTTACCAGAGGAATTTAGCTTTTTACAGAATGCAGTCAAGGAAGTAGATTACTTAGCAAAACCGTCATCTCCACTCAACTGGTGCTCTTTATCTTCTCGCAGCAGATACTCACATGGTTGCCTCAGTAATCCAGTCTAAAGAACATGGCCCATGAACATTAAACATAGTTACCACAGGATAATCATAGCTATTGATTCTGACATGCTGATTTTCCCTGAAAAAATCTCTTACTATCTTCTGCTACATTAAGGAGCTAGTCTTAGAATACATTCCCTCAATATGTGTTTAGCAATGCTGTTTTTCAATCCTAATTATTAATGTGGATTCTCATTTATATGACAGAAAGAAACAAATAGAAACTACCTTCTGTCTAACATTTAAAGAAAATGGCACCGAAACAGGCATGTATTAGTATGAATATAGTTCATAGCTCTAGTTTTCTATTAAATGTGTTTATGCGATTACAGGTATACTGGATAGCAAACTACACCACACTGTGTTAATGACCATCTGATTGTACTCAAATACTATCCATGAAATAATGATGTAATTTATAGGAAATAATTTCAATATATACGACTCTAAATTAATTTTAAATATTTCACTGCTCTCCTGATCGGCTGTAAACCAAAAAAGGAAAAAATATCAGGGCAATCCTGACCTTAAGTCATCTAATTTTAATAAGAAGTCCCATTTTTACACTTCATGAAATTGAGTGAGCCTCTCTAATTTATAAGAATGTACTTCATAAACTCTGACCACTGAATCCACTTTGAGAAATGTCTCTTCCACTTCAGAATATCTGTTCCAGCGGATTACATATTGTAATGCAGATCACCTGTTGCATTACATACTTCAATCATTTCTGCACTTAGGCATACGTTTCTCCCTCATTCTGTGTGAACTAGGGATGGATTCAGGGGAGATCCTGGAAAAAAGGCCTAGAAACAGCAGGGAGCTAGCAAGTTAGTGGAAACACTCCAATTAACTTTAATGGTGTAGTATCAAGTCCTTGGGGATCAGGAAGTGGTGTTGCACACACTGCGGATTGTTGACGACTCAGGACCTTAAGGAAAGGAGCTACACTGTGGATCCAGGAAACCTCTATGGCATCATGGAATTTGATACATCTGAGACCAGTGTACCATAAATGCATCCCTTTGTGGGGCTCTCACTGACCAAACTGTGGTGTTTAGATGCTGCTTGTATTATTAGAACTTGGAGCACTGGCTGTTGGGAGTCTGAAAGGACAGGAAACAGGAAGGAGGGGGAGGAGTTGAGGTGGCTGGGAGAGTTAGAGTGTGCAGCTACAGCTTGGAAAAGAGACTTCCACTGTAAATAAAATTCTGTTGAAGTTGTTAATACTTTGCCTGGTGGATACAACACAAACTGAAATTGACAATATCTAATTGATATCAGTGGGAGTTCCTGCACAAGGGAAAAATACACTAATCATTTGCTAGGAGGGACATAAGGAAAATGGCATTTTTTCTTTTTGTCTTGCTAGTGAAATAATTTAATGGATTCTAGTCTTAGCTTTCAATACTTCCAGAAAATGGGGGCTGGATTCTGTGCCCTCGTGTACTGGCATAAAGTGGCTGAAACACAGACAGATCCCTTCAGTCAAGAGTTCTCCTGACTCTCAACTCAGGGAGGTCTCTAGAAAAGGTAGGACTGATGAAATAGTCCTTTCTTGCACCCCACCAACCTCTGGTGTACGGACATGCGAGGGGCTGGCCAAGGCATACGAAGGCCAAATTTCTACTGCAAACCTTTAGTACATATCACAAAGTGCACTGCAAATAGTATTTACAAATAGTCCCACTGAAGACCACCCATGGCAATAAACACTATGCCCTGTAGTAAGTGTTGGTAGAATCAGGCCCTAAGTTAGTTGCCTGTATTACAACACACATCTGAACCAGGGCACTGTCCAACATACACCTCTACCCTGAGGTAACACTTTCCTCGGGATCCAAAAAAAAATCTTACCGTGTTATATCGAACTTGCTTTGATCCGCTGGAGTGCACAGCCCCCCCCCCCCCGGAACACTGCTTTACCACGTATCCGAATTCATGTTATATCTGGTCGCGTTATATTGGAGTAGAGGTGTAATTTTGAAACTTGTTTAGCTTAACACAGTCATGCTGTAATTATTTTTGGAAATGGTTTAAGTTTTGAGAAACTGAGTGCTTTGAAGGATTCTGAAAGAACATTTGTATTGAGAATCAATAATTTGTCTATGCTAAAAGAAAAGACTCCAATACCTGGCTATGCCTTATAACATATAGGAAATTAGCATTACTAAACACATTAATTATTGCCCACCTTATTGATATACACACAGGGAGTGAGGGATGGACAATCCATCCAAATATACAATAAATGCCAATTTATGTATGGATAGTGTGACTAGTTACTTGGAAAGTCAGATGTGCAAGTTGAATCTGCTCACAATCAGCTCTAAGTTACATGACTGTCTCTTAGGCAGTAGATAGCCTAAGGTTTGAAAGATCCTGGCAACAACACATGGCTAATCTTTACATTAGGATTAATTGTTCTTGAATAATTTCCTCAGTGCATTAGCTACAATCAGGATTTCTATTAATATCCAACATAGATCCTTTTTTCCCTCACATATTTCCCCACACATCCCTTGAAAAAAAATACCCCCCTTTTTCCCTTCATGTTCAACGTTCTCTGCATGTTCATCTTACATTACTCTCTGGCTTGATAAGGAGACAGGACCACATCTTTTGGTAATATACACTTTCTTATCTCCAGTGCCACAGAACAAAAACAGGAGGTTTTTTTTCTTTATCTATTTCATCTATGAGCACAAAAATTAAGAGGTGCTACTAATCAGTCCTGTGTAGAGGTTTTTGTGAGCATACCTCACTACTCTGCTGCAAACACTGTACCAACCTGGAAAAATTATTTTTTAAATCATTGATGCAATGCGGTACTTATACAATATACACATGAAGAGGAAGAGACAGAGGGAGCAAAGAAGGGGTTCCTTTGACAATTCTCTGAAAGTTTGCAGTTGTATTATTTATGAGATTTATTGAGAGAGTTCTTCCTTTGAATACTTTCTGTACTATTGGATCTGGCTGGAAGCTCTTCCTTGATTATTTTCAGTGGGGGATAAGTGAATTTGATTGAGAGATGCTGGCTAGCAACTACCGCAACCTGGGGGAGTGATAAAATTAACCTAAAGCAATGACTGACATCTTCCTTTCAGTGCCTCACAATGTAAGGGAAAGCTACTTAAGAAAGTTAATACTATGATTTTGTGAGATGTATATAGGCATTTTGGTCGAGTAAGTAGAAGAGCTGAGCAGAAAATGTCTCCTGTCCCATGAGAAATTTTCAAAAAATGTTGCATTCTGCATCAGGACAAAACCGAGACCTTTCAACATATTTCATGAAAAATTGGAGAGTGAGCCCCAGAACAGCCAATTGGGATGTAGAAGAGAGCCATATCCAAATCCCTGCTCTCTGAGTCTTCCAGATCACAGCCACGTGCCCTTACCACCAGGCTATTGGCTATTCTAGTTGTGGTCTCTCAGTTACTCTATATGGAGCTGTTCCACTTTGTATAAATAATTAAATATTCATTGGAGGGACTTAAACATGGGTCTCTTACATTGCAGGTGCATGCCCTAACCACTGGACTATAGTCAGCCCATCACTACTTCCTAAACCATCTCGCTCTTCACTGTGGTTTTGAGCAGAATTTCTAATAATCTTCCCAAAGAAAGATCTGTTGAAACAGCCTGTTCTGGGTTTCACAAATTAGCATTTTCTTATGAAAAACTGTTTTGTAGAAAATTTCTAATCTGTTCTAATAAGGAGTACAGAGGGTTTAAATGTATACTGGATTCTTATTGTTAAGAAGAAAAACAGTTTTTTCTTAGTGCTGTGACAAAGTTCCTCCTCTATCTTGGTGGGTCCTGTGCTTATTGGCAGATTTTCCTGCCTCAGAGATTCACCATGTGGGTTGGGGAACAGCCCAGAGATTTCCCCTCTGGAAGAACCCACAGTCCAGGTCAATTGGGAGGTTTGGGTGGAACCCAGACCTGCCCTCTACTCAGGGTTCCAGCCCAGGGCCCTGTGGACTACAGCTGTCTATAGTGCCTTCTGTAACTGCTGCATGACAGCTACAACTCCCTGGGCTACTTCCCCATGGCCTCCTCCAAACACCTTCCTTATTCTCACCACAGGACCTTCCTCCCGGTGTCTGATAACGCTTGTGCTCCTCAGTCCTCCAGCAGCACACCCTCTCACTCTCAGCTTCTTACACCTCTTGCTCCCCACTCCTCACACTCACACCACAAACTGAAGTGAGCTCCTTTTAAAACCCAGGTGCCCTGATTAGCCTGCCTTAATTGATTCTAGCAGCTTCTTCTTAATTGGCTCCAGGTGTCCTAATTAGCCTGCCTGCCTTAACTGGTTCTAGCAGGTTCCTGATTACTCTAGTGTAGCCCCTGCTCTGGTCACTCAGGGAACAGAAAACTACTCATCCAGTGACCAGTATATTTGCCCTCTACCAGACTCCTGTACCCCACTGGTCTGGGTCTGTCACAGTGCATTAATTCCAAACTACCTTGGCAATTTTGACTACAGTCAATGGAAAGACTAAGGTGTGCTTCGGATCAGGTCCATAAACCTTATGTCCCAGAACTCCCTTAAATTTGACTTCCAGCACTAGAAAAAGATGGTTTTTTTTCCAGCAACCTTCAAATGGAAAGAAAAGATACACAACATTTTTTATTTCAAACAGCACAAAACCTAAAGTGACAGAACTTCTCACTGAGGAAGAGTGAGACAAAGTTTTTGTTTCAATTAACTTGGTGCTTCATTGTCTACAGGCCTCTGCCACTGAGATATTGCACTTTAAAATTTCTATTTAATGTAAAGATGGTGAGTAACCCTTACATGAGCAATCTGAAGGTGAATTAAACATCAAGCTGTCTGCTCTCCATTAAAAGATCTCTTGAAGAGTCTGGGACTAAGCTTCTGATGTTCAAGGAGCCAATTTAAAATCTTTCTCAGAATGTTGCTGGATGGTAACAAACCTGTGGTATACTAAAAATCTTAAACTCTCCTTTATATAAAAATATAACATATTAACAGGTCTGTAAACACATTGAGATTAGATAGAGAGAGAGATAGAGAGATTAAAAGGTTCATATCTTTTAATGTTTATTAACATTCTGGAATTATTCTGGAAAAATGTAATTATTCTCCATCTCCCCAGATTATATCACTTCTCACTATGCAATAATGTAATTACTGTATACTTGTCCAGCAGGATCAGTACTGACTTGAGCAGTGGTCCCCAAACTGTGGGGGGTGCCCCCCAGGTGGGCACGGAGGCATGTTCAGGGGGGCACAGCAAGGCCAAGACCAGCCCCCACGGGGAGCAGGGGAGGGAAAGCCACCCAGCCCTGCTCTGCCGAGGCCCTGGCTCCCGACCCTGGCTCCACTCCCGATCCCAGCCTTGGCCCCTGGCCGCAGCTTTGCTCTCAGCCCTGCCCCCAACTTTGCTCCTGGCCCTGCCACCCGTCTCAGCCCCTGGCCGTGGCTCCCTTATCCCTGGCCATGCGAATCCCCCCCCACCCCAGGAGGTGCAGCCCTGCTCTTTTCCCTGGCTCCTTGGGGGCAAGGGGTGCACAGGAGTAAGGGGGGTGCATGATTGTAAAAAGTTTGGGGGCCACTGGCCTAGAGTATGATGCAATAGCTAAATTAATTGTATGTTTGTTTTTATAAACATTAGCTGAGGAAATAACAGCATTTTAAGGACTTAATACTTCTATTTGGAAACCTGGTTTGTATCACTGCATACCAAAGCAGCAGCATGAGCCAGTGGATCAGACACTAGATTGGGAGTTCAGGAAGGCCAAAGGTTTATGTCAAGTTCTGGTGTAAGTGCCCTGTATGCCCTGGGAAAGTCATTTAACCTTTTTGTGATTCAGTTTTCAGTGTGTAAAGTAGGGATCATAATTAGTCCCTTCCAGGAGTGTTCTGCAGATAAATGCATTAATACTTCTAAGGTGCTCAGATACTATGGTGTAAGACAGTGGTTGTCAACCAGGGTGATATGTACCCTGGGGACACGCAGAGGTCATCCAGGGAGTAAATCAGCTCTTCTAGATATTTGCCTAATTTCACAACCCGCTAAATAAAATGAACTAGCAAAGTCAGTAAAAACTAAAACTGTATACGACTTGTTTATATTGCTTAATATACTATACATTGAAATGTAAGAATAATACTTATATTCCAATTGATATATTTTATAATTATATGGCAATCTTTCAGTAATAGGGTGCTGTGACACTTTTGTATTTTTATGTCTGATTTTGTAAGCAAGTAATTTTTAAGTGAGGTGAAACTTGAGGAAATGCAGGTCAAATCTGACTCCTGAAAGGGGTACAGTAGTCTGGAAAGGTTGAGAACCACTGATAGAAAAACCTCTGAATAAATGTTAAGTTGACTAGTTTATTAATAAAGCGTGGAAAGGAAGACATTAATACATACCACACCCTAGCAATACATTATATGCAGTAAAAGATAAAATGAGTTATCAAAATATATAGAGAGACTTTTATGAATTATATATCTTTTTAAAATGTTCTTAAATTTGGGGTGCAATCAATTACAGCCAAGGAACAAATATTATCTTTTAAGTATGGTGATATACTACTAAGAAGATGTATATAGTTATTCAACAAAAATATTAAAACAAATGACACCTATGCTTTAAAGTTATCCTAATTACTAACTTGTTTTTTCTTCCCCACCTTCAATTTCAGCATGCCTCACCATTTTCACAGTCTCCTCCATTCAGAGAGTAATGTTCTGTATCATTTGAAAATGGAGATTACATATTTCCTAATAGTATGCAGCATAGGTTTTGCCTCTTACAGTCATTCAGGTAGTGGCTACTAAAATCAGGTCAGAGTTGCAATGGAAGGAAAAGGCATTTGATAATCAAAATGATGTGATTTAAAAGTCCTAGATCATTGTGATGTTGCACCCCATAATGCTTTATATAAATATGCTTATGAGTGTAACTATGACATAACTGGCATATATTTTATGCTATATATGCCATGTAACATATCTTTGCAAAGGTTATGTTCTTCTGAATGTGTTCATCCTATTTGTATGCATTTATCATTTTTATATCTGCAGTTATGAGTGTTGGCTCTATGCTTGTATTTAAAGTGTTTGCTGTAGAAAGCACCTAAGGCAGATTTGGTCAACATAGTATGAAGGGGTTATTCAAGTACTTGGGAATACTTGGCTAACAATGAACCTTGATGGACGCCAATCCACATCTAACCTTGTAACTTGCCCATGTGACTCCAAAACTCCATTTTGTAGCTGGATTCTATATAGGGGGAGAACGGTTTCCACCCACAAGAGAGAGACTACATATGCTCCTGGGAAAACCCCTCCATTTTCTCTTCAGCTGGCTCAAGAGATAGCCTCTCCACCCCAAAGAGAGGTCTGAAAGAAACTGGAACAAAGGACAGTAACTACAGCGGTGTGAGTGATTGCTGGACCCAGACTAGGAGGAAGTCTAGTCTGTAAAAGAGGCTTATTGGAACATATCTGAGGGTGAGATTTACCTGCATTTAGTTTTTGTACTGCATTAAGCTTAGACTTGCAGGTTTTATTTTATTTTGCTTGATAATTCACTTTGTTCTGTCTGTTATTACTTGGAACCACTTAAATCCTACTTTTTGTATTTAATAAAATCACTTTTTACTTATTAATTAATCCAGATGTGGTGGGGCAACCGCCCCACCCCCTGAGAAAAGGGCTGGAACAGGCCTTGTGCCAATCAGGGGAAGGAAGAGGCAGCCAATCAGGGCCGGGCGAGGCCCTATATAAAGGCTACCTAGCAGAGGAGAAGGGAGTCTCTCCCTGACTAGCGAGGGAGAAGGACTGGCTCCTAAGGTAAGGAGCTAGCACCTTGGACAGAGCAGTGCTGGGCAGGCACAGGGGAACAGGAGAGAGCTCCAACCCAGTTACTTGCCAGGCTGCAGACCCTGCTACAATCCATCACAATCATGTAAACCGCTAGGGATAGACTCTGACTTCTCTTATCCCTTGTGGTTCAGAACATTTTGGACCAACAAATGCAGTTCTCTGAAGAATGGGTATGAATGATACCTTCTTACCCAACAGTTCTTTCCCTCTCCCCTCCCCGCCATAATCAGTCATGTTTGCTTAAATTAGTGACAAAAATATACTTTCCCTTTTTATTTCTGTGGGCCCTGAAGAAGCAATACTGTTGAGCAGGGGTCTCAAACTCAATTTACCTTAGGGCCACTGCCAGTCCTTAAATCCTCCCAGCCGGTCAATAATGTCACTGAAGATGGTGTTCAGAAAAGAAAATGTTTATATTGTATTTTTTATTTCAAATTTCTTAGAAATAATAAAACTGTCATACAACTTTATACAATTCTTCACCTTCCAGAGAGTTTTTAGTGTTTGCCAGACACCTGGCAATGCTTCAGTTCTGTCAGTTTGTTGATGTTTGGTCTCAGTGACCGAGCAGTTGAAACCTTCAGGATTGCAGCCAGGTGTGCATCAGATAGTTGTGTTTGGTATTTTGACTTGTTTATATTCATTGTGGAAAAAAGTGATGCTGCCTCTAGGGCTGACTCTGCCCAGCAACTAATGATGCTGCCTCCATGGCTGATTTTGCCCGGCGACTAGTGACGGTATCTCTGTCCCTCTCCCCCAACCAATGGGAGCTGTGGGGGCAGCACCTGCAGCAGAAATTGCCGGCAGCATGTCTGCATGCATCTCTCCTCCCTGGGCTGCAGTGGGGAGGTTCTCAGGCCACAGATGGCCCGCAAGCCGGGACTTTGAGACCCCTGCTGTTGAGATTGAATAAACTCCATTCTTTTCCATCTTGCAAATGACAGAATTGTTTACTAAATTCCAATCAGTTACACCTGTGAAAATCCTTTGAACTCAATGTGGTTATACAGGTGTCACCTTATTTGCACTGATGGCATATGAGTTGGAAAGAATCCAACTTGACATTCAGAGCTCAAGTTGAATTTTCAGGACTGGAAATTAAAAACAAAACAAAACCCCTTTTTTCTTGTAAACTAAGCATGTTTGAGACAGAAAATAAACATGGAATGCAACTATGACATTTGTACAGTTGCTTTACAGAGTACAACTGTATTTTAAAATGGTTACTGATTTACTCTTACCAGGCAAAATGCTACATTGACCATAATGTTTTCAATGCCCCATGTATCCTGAGCCAACCAGTCAAAGGAGGCACCCAAATCAGCACGTCCAATGGGTGATGAGCCAGAGACGGTAACCAGTACTAAAATTTTCTGAGATACAGTCTGGCAGGATGAACCATATGTGTGCCCCATAGTCTGAGGCAATGTCTTACTGTTGTAAGAAGATGGGCTTTGAGATCTATGGAAATGTTTAACACTGTCTTGAATCTTGTTTCAGGTGGGAATATCCTGGCTACTGGAGAATCCAGGTTGCCCCCTATCAATTGTGTTATCTGAACTGAGGAGAATATTGATTTCTCCTCATTGATCAACAGATCCAGAACACAGAAGCGGGATTGGATCCTTGATAGTTAGACTTCAACGTGGATCAACTTCAAATCAACCAGTCATCCAGGTGCAGAAATACTTGCACCCCAACTTTCTTTAGGAATGCAGCTACCACCACCATGCATTTTGTAAATGCACTCAGGGCAGCAGACAGGGTAGAACCATAAAATGATAATAGATGTTGCTGACCAGAAATTTTAGGAATATCCTGTGGCTTTGATGGACAACCCCATGAAAATATGCATCCTTCAAGTCAAGGGCAGTGTATCAGTCACCAGGATCCAGGAAGGGGCTGATTTCTCAAGTCCAGGATGGGTTTGAGATCTCTTTTTTCCTTTGGAGCAACAAAGTAACATGAATAATAACCCCTCCCTTGGTGGAGAGGAGGAACCTTTTCTAGAGCTCCCAAATGGAAAAGAGATTGCATTTCTGGTAGGAGGACATCCATGTGAGAGTGGTCCCTGAAGAGAGAAAAGGGTTGGGCGGGGGAGATGGAAATAAACTGGAGGGTGTATATCTGTTCCACAGTAGTTAGGACCCATCAGTCTGTGGTAATATGAGTTCAAGAGCATAGGAATTGGAATTAAAAAAAATTGGAGAGAGAAACTGGGATTTCCTGACGGTCTCAAAGAACCCACTAAAGAAGAAAACAGAGGAGGAGGTGATCATCTTCTATGCTTATCCCCCTCATTTTCTAAAGTGGTTAGGCTGCTGTAGTGGGAAAGGCATGTGTCTCTATAGACTGAAAGCAGAATTGCTTTCTTTTAGGGAATGGTGTGTAAATTCCCAATGATTTTAACGTGGTCCTCAAATCTTTGAGACTGTGGAGTGTCTCATCCGTCTTCTGTGAGAAGAACACTGGATCATCTTTTGGACCTCCTGTAGTAGGTCAAAGGACTGAAGCCATGAACATCTGGCTCTGAATATCAAATCTGCTCCATCAAGGATGCTTGTAGAAAGGTGTGAGCCACCAACTTGCCCTTGTTGAACAGTGTCTGGAATTTCTTTCTGGCATCCTCCGACAACTTGTGTGAGAACTTCAACATATTGTCCTAGAGGGAAAAATCATATCTAGCCAATACGTTTTGTTGATTAGCAAATCATATCTATGATATGAAATCATAGATCACTGATGTACTCTTTCATTCACTGCTGAGACAATTACGGACCTGTTGAAGGATGGGAATAAAAATGTTCATATCCTTCAGAAGAGACATGGTACCATCTCTCGGTTCTCTTAGTTTTTAGAGGCAGAACAGCATTTGACACAGGGATGTTACAGTCCCTAGTATGACATTATGATAGGTAGTCATTCTAGAAGGCCTTGCCAAACCCAATATGTTTACCAGTCTGTGGGAACTCTCCTGGATCACCTCATTAGGAATATCAAGAAAGGTAGCAACTCTCTTTAAAAAGTCTTGTTAAGCCCTGAAGCCATCTTGGACAGGTGAAGAGTCCCAGGGAACCAGTCTGATCAGATGATGAGGAGGAAGAATTGAAAGGAGGCTGAGGCCGATCCTCCTACAGTGCAGTGCGTGGACGATCTGAAGTCTGCAGGCCTTGAGGGGCTTGCTTTATATCAACATCAGGACCCCCTCAAGTGAGATAGCTGGGAGGTCTGACATGCTGAGGAACTGGGGAAGATCTGGAAGTGTGAGGCATGGCCCTTGGATTCCAGTAGGGCACTAGGTATGGCACAGGATCTCAGCCACGATTGCACCAAGGGTCCCTGTCTCTGAACATCCAGTGGGTTCCAGTACTGGAACTTCCTTGATCAAGGAGAAGAGAAATGCTGCCTTCTATCCCAGGACCAAGGGGCATAAGAACTCACCTCAGACTCCAAGGAGGACCCTGAGTCGCCTGACCATGGTGGTGGTGTGCCAGATAGTGCTGAGGTCCACGGTTGTTGCTCTGGAGATATCAGTACAGGGGACATCACACTAGATTTACCCTTGAACTGCACAGGTTGAGAAAGCACAGAGGCTCTGACAATCTAGCCCTGCCAAGGTTCTGAGGGCTTATCATGACTGAGTAGGTCAGCAGCCAAGACCCTGAGGATCCACTGGTACTGGCTGGCTTGTCTCCGGTACAATTGGGGAGGTCTGGCACCAAGGTGCAGAGTAGGCCATACGCTGCTGAATAGGTCTCCAATGTCATCAGTACCAAGAGATTTTCCTGATGCTGCCGTTGTTGTCCAGAAGTAATCGGTAGCATAGCAGGGGTCAGTCTCAATGATGCAGGCACCATAGCTAGCACTGATGACTCCTAATGAGAAGAGGTTGGTACCAGGAAGTGCCTTCTCCTGGACTACACCCTTCCCTGTCCTCCCAAGCTGGTGGATGGTACCAGGGACCTCCATTGTCTAGCGGAGCTAAGTCTTTGCTCCTCTGATGAATCCACCCTCTTGTCAGGGCCGCCCCAAGCAAAACAAAAAACAAAAACGGGGGGGGGGGGGGGGGGCAGAACGGCAAAGCAAAAAAAAAATTTTTTTCCCCGGGTGCAGGGGGACCGGCTAGCGGGGGGGGGGGGGAGAGGGAGGGAGCGGGCGGGAGAGAGAGAGAAGGGGGGCGGCCAGGGCTACAGCGGGGCACTGCCGCGCCATGCCACCTGCTGCCTGCCGGGAGGGCTCTGCTTCGATCGGCAGGGAGGGAAGGACGAGGACTGCCCTACCAGGCTTGCTGCAAGGCGCTCCCGTCCTCCGCGCCGCCGCCCCCTACAGGGCGGCCGAAGCGGAACAAAAAAAAAAAGCGACCGTGCCACCCTAGGATTGGGCGGAATGCTGCCTCGTTCAATCTGCCGCCCCAAGCACCAGCTTGCTCGGCTGGTGCCTGGAGCCGGCCCTGCCTCTTGTGCATCTTTCTCAGCAGTGGAGAAGGGGATTGATGCTGATGTTCAGAAGCAATGTCAAGAGAGCACTCCTCACCAGTGCCTAAGTACTTGATACATTCCCCGAGCAGGAAGGTTCCAAAGGTGGACACAGGACGGGACTTATGAGACTGTGGCACAGACTCACCTCTGTAGTTTTGGGTCCTTGGGCTTGAAGTCTCCTGCAAATCTTGCAGAGATCTCTAATAAGACCCTTGCCAAGGCACTTTAAACAGGTGGAATGCATGGTCACTCACCGGCATGGATTTCCTACAGCTGGCACAAAGCTTAAATCATGCAGACCAAGGCATATCTTGGTACTAGGTGTTGGCACGCCAATAATAAGAGGGGACTGAAGCTACAAAAACAAACAAGAAAAACAACAAAGAAAACCTACACTCATCTAACTAATGAATGCCACTAACTGTTTACAATAAGGAAGATAATGTATCTGTTAAGAGAGAGAATTTAAAGTAGCAAGTCAATATACTCTGACTACTGACCTGTAAAAAGGAATTGAAGGGGATCTGCCCTTTATACCATCATGCAGCAGGGTACCTGTGCTGCTCTGATGGGTACCAATAAAGGAAAAGTCTCTGATTCTGCTGCACTGGGCCTGCACACACCTGAAGTAGAGTGGATGAGTGTAATGAGTCGAACAGGGAGCAGAAGTACTTCACAACTCATTACACTCAGGGTGCAGTGATAAGCATGACACCGAAAACAAAAATGTTCTTCCCAGTTGAGAGAATTTTTTGCTTAAAGGTGCTGCAATACTCATTGGGATGTTTGTTGTACAGGAAAGTATAACACTATTTAGGGTTTACTCATTTGCAACCCGGGCTGCATGTAACTGGATTGGACTAGTCTACTCTGAAAAATTTACCTTATCTTTTTAAGTAATGTGTTTTAATATTTTAGCCATATTGTAAACAGCATGAATCACAAAGAGAATATTAATCTTTGAGAACTTTGTACAATTGAGATTAATCAGCTTGTCTCTAGCAGGCAATATCTGTACCTCCAGAACAAAAAAGAAAGACTAATTCATAAAAGCACACCTAGTAATTATCCTCTTACACATTTGGTTTTAAAATACAGGAATCAGCAATAATCTAAAATATAGATATTTCATTGAGATATCTTGACAAATGTCTGATTTATACTGTAAGAAAAACAATTAACTAAAGTTTATGGTGCCATTCAGAAAGAATATATACAATTATGACTTAGTATTTTTCACTTCATCACCAAAGGGGATGATAAAATTTAATGAAAATTAATTTAAAAACATAAGGATTTAATTACCTATTTGGAGGATCAGTTTCTGAATGCAATAACATGAATAGGAATAGACAATTCAGATTAATTGGTGATAGAGGTAAAGCAGTATAAAGAAAGTTGTTGGAATGTGTAGGCCATTTATTTTTTTTAATTAGAGGTTGAAAAATGTTTAGCCTATCTAATTCCAAGTAACCAGTAATCCCTAGGGAATTCCTTACACTACATTTGTTATTGCTATTGTAAAAAAAAAAAGCCAGTTTTGCTTCTGATACACGTGTTCATCTCCCACTGAAATCAATGGCAAACATGTACTCATCTCTAAAGGAAACATTTGACTCAATATCTTAACATTTATTTTTGATTTTTCAATCCAGGTGTGTGTGTGTGTGTGTTTTGGCAGTTTAAGTTTGTGCATATCACTGCATTATCACTGTCATAGGATTATGCATTTGGCTACATGAGGCATTTCCAGAGAATGTCGGCCATGATCACGCCAACATTACATGTTTTCGAACATGTGTGAACTGAAACCAGATTGAAAAATAGGATTCAGGAGGACAGCAAGCAGGGAAGGGGACATCTGAGAGATTCATTCACGCTCCAATGTTAGCTGCATGTTTGACTCAATAAGAAAGGAAGACAAGCAGGAGCGAGAAGCATTAACAGTTTGGAGGAAGGAGAACTTCTCTGGACTGCAGTGGTATGTTGAAGGGTAGAGCAGTGGACTAATAAAACAAAATAATTGTAAAGTAGTGCACTACTGAGAGAATGAAAAGAGGGGTAAAGACAGAAATCACCATTGTTGGAGCATATTTGCGTCCAGCAGTTATCAATGATACAGTTTACTTGACTGGAAAGCCACAATTTATCAGGAACAATGCAACAGACAGGAGGAATATGTTTCCACATGAATGTGATCTTTCATTGCAGTGATGAGGTTAAATACCCCTATTGTGGAGCAGGAAGAGAGGCAGTTATAAAGGGAGTGTGTGTGAGTGGGGGGAGGGACGGCCATTTTTCCTTCACTTTATCTAAAAAGCTGATTTCCTCAGACTTTAGCAGAACTGTGGTGTGATCTAAGTCCTAATTAAGGAATTTTTCCTCCTGAATTAATGAACTCAAAAAAAAAAAATCTATAGGAATGCAGGATTTACTGTACCAGATCAGAGCATTGGTCACATCTAGTCTGCTAGGCTTCCTCTGGGGGTGACTGATACCTGATATTTCAGAAGAAGGTGAAACTTCCCATTATACAGCTAGCAGAGGGGGAAAAAACCTGTCACTCACCTTAGTGTAACTGTTCTTCGAAATGTGTTGCTCATATCCATTCCAATTAGATGTACGCGCGCCGTGTGCACGGCCGTCAGAGAATTTTTACCCTAGCAACACCTGGTGGGTCAGCTGTGGAGCACCCTGGAGTGGCGCCTTCATGGTGCTTGAATATACCCCAGCCGACCCAGCGCCCCCTCAGTTCCTTTTTGCCGGCTACTCCGACAGAGGGGAAGGAGGGCGGGTTTGGAATGGATATGAGCAACACATCTCGAAGAACAACAGTTACAAAGGTGAGTAACCATTTTTTCTTCTTCGAGTGCTTGCTCATATCAATTCCAATTAGGTGACTCTCAAGCCTTACGTAGGCGGTGGGGTCGAAGTGAAGCAACGTGGATTATAGGACCGCTCTACCAAACGCCGCATCGTCTCTGGCCTGCTGGACGATGGCATAGTACGAAGCAAAAGTGTGTACTAAGGACCAAGTTGTGGTTCTGCAGATCTCCTGGATCGGCACCTGGCTCAGAAAAGCCGCCAATGAGGCCTGGGCCCTTGCGGCGTGAGCAGTGAGGGGCGGGGTCGGAAACCGGCCAGATCATAGCAAGCGCAGATGCAGGATGTGATCCATGAAGAGATCCGCTGAGAGGAGACCGGGAGGAATTGCTCATGAGAAGAGTCCCTGAAGAGGGATGGGAAAGGAGGGTGGGGAGGAAGAAAATTGGAGAGAGTATGCCCCTTCCTCTGATTGGAGGACCCAGCGGTCCGTGGTTATGTGAGACCAAGCACAGTGGAAACAGGATAAACGATTCAAGAAAGGTGGGGTAGGATCCTGAGGACAAAGTATGTATGTTTTTCCCTCTTCCGTTAAAGCTCCAAACTCCTCTCTGGACTACAAAGGTACCAACTCCTTGAACTTCAGCATGGAGTTCCAGGAATTAAAATTGTAATGGCTAGGAGCACCTGCTGATTAGTGATCCTGAGCTGAAGTCCCCCCCGAGGAATAAACCTTGCACCCAAATAAATCAAGGCGCTTGGCATCCTTTGATTTGGGTGCCGGGGCCTGCTGGCCATGGCGTTCTTTTTCGTTCATTGAGGCCACCACAAGTGAACAGGGCTGTGGGTGTGTGAACAGATAGTCATACCCCTTTGAGGGGACAAAGTATTTCTGCTCCACTCCCTTAGCAGTCAGGGGAATGGATGCAGGTGCTTTCCAGATTGTTCTGGCGGTGGTTTGGATGGTCCGAATAAGGCGTAGGGCCACCCTTGATGGAGCTTCGGCAGACAGAATATCCACCACAGGGTCCTCCACCTCTACCATCTCCTCCACCTGCAGGTTCATATTCTGTGCTACCCTGCACAGGATATCCTGGTGGGCGCGGAGGTCTATCGGAGGGGGACCCGAGACTGCAGTGCCTGCCACCGCCTCGTCGGGTGAGGAAGAGGAGGCGGCCACGGGGGGAAGAGGGTCATCTAGGGCCTCTTGCAGAGCTGGGCCCAGCTGTCCTGTACCAGCAACCTCGGTGCCCAGACCAGTAACTGGAGTTGGAGGAGGTCCTGAAGCGGGGAGAGAAGCCATCACTGTCTTCATGCCTCCCGGGGTGGGCCGACTGGCGGTAGCCTCTGGCACTCGCGGCTTGGACGGGGCTGATTGAGAAGCCCCAGATGGAGCACCCTGGGCCTGGTGGTATGCCCAGGGCATCCAGAACAGCCATTGAGTGGCCCCTTCAGCAGGACCTTGCTCCTGCGCCTGCCAATGTCCAGTCCCTGAGTCCAGACGTCTGTGGTTCAAATGGCGGCGTTCCGAGAAACGCGACCCTGCCTCTGATCCCGAATAACAAGACGCAGAATGTGAGGGCCACGGTGGTGCCAAGTAGATCTGCACCGAGTCACGTCGACGAGGCAATGGGGAGTGGTGCCACGACGCTGGGGAGTGGTGTCGGGACCTGGACCAGTACTGGGATCTGGAACGGCACATGGATCTGGACATGGGCTGAGATGATGACAGGCGTTGAGAGCAGTGTCGGTCTGGGATCTGCTCCTCGATGGCGACCAGCGGGCAGAGCAGCGCTGGGACCAGTGCTGGGAGTCAGAGCAGTGCCGGGAGTCGGAGCGGTGCTGTGAGTATGACCAGTGCCGTCACAGAGAGCAGTGCTGGGACTGCGAGCGGCGTCGGGACTTCGAGCAGCGTCAGGAGCAGGAATGGTGCCAAGAACAGGATCGGTGCCATGGCTCGACCGACGGTGCCGATGGGTGGTTGAGTGTCGGCTTGCCCCGGGGATGGTGCCGCCAGCGCCTTGG
Organism: Chrysemys picta bellii; assembly: GCF_011386835.1. Taxonomy (NCBI): domain Eukaryota; kingdom Metazoa; phylum Chordata; order Testudines; family Emydidae; genus Chrysemys; species Chrysemys picta. The sequence goes on from NC_088798.1 coordinate 22,053,992, forward strand.
CCTGAGGCTGAGGGGATGCTGATACCGTCATGGTAGTAAGATCCCTTGCAGCCACGAAGGTATCCGGGATGGACGGCAACTGGACCTCAACCACGCTGCATGTCGGGAACTCCAGGGGCACCGGAATCAATGGCTCTGCCCTCGGGGCCGGAGTCAACGTTGCCGAAGCCGTAGGTTGTGCTCCTAGACACTCTGCTGCGGGATGCGTCTCCACGGGCAGTTCCAGGGAGGCTGGTCTCTGCGGAGGTGGGCCCACCTTTTCCGGCTTCCGGTGCCGCTTCTGGCCAGGAGAATGGGAGCAGTGCTGGGCCGATTATGTCGGTTGTGGTGCCAGGGAACATCGGTGCCGCGGGTCTCTGTCAGAGCCTACCACTGCCTCCGGGGCGCTGCGCTCTGTGGTGCTCGGTGCTGGATCTTGGTGTGCTGCAAGAGGCTGAGGGCTAAGAGCTGCCTCCATGAGGAGCTCTCTTAAATGAAAGTCCCGCTCCTTCTTAGTCCAGGGACAACACCCTTTGCAGATCCTGCACTTCTCTGCTTGATGAGACTCCCCCAGACACTTCAGGCAAGAGTCATGGGGGTCACCCATTGGCATGGGCTTAGAGCAGGAACCGTGGGGCTTAAATCCCAGAGCCTTGGACATGAGCCCAAGAGAAAAGTCAGGAAGGAGGGGAAACTCCCCCCCCAACCGCATTAACACTAACAACTATCAAACACTATAACTATTAACTATAAACTATTAACTAAAGTATGAGGTATACACTAGGGAGAGTGGAGAGCAGCGAAGCAGGACTCTATAGTTCCAATGACCATCACGGGCCGTAAGAAAGAACTGAGGGGGCGCTGGGTCGGCTGGGGTATATATCAAGTGCCATGAAGGCACCACTCCAGAGGGCTCCACAGCCAACCCACCGAGTGTTGCTAGGGTAAAAATTCTCCGACGGCCGTGCATGCGGTGCGCGCACACCTAATTGAAATCGATATGAGCAAGCACTTGAAGAAGAACAAATTCTTACTGGCCTCCAAAAGTAACCAGCTTATATCCGGAAAAAAGACATTTGATTACATTTATCTAATTTCCATAACTAAAAGTGTTGTTAGTAGTCCAAAAAATTATCCAACCCTCATCAAAGCCACCCAAAATATTTGACTCTATGGCCTCCTGTGGCAATGAATCCTACATGTTCATCATCATTAATATTGTTATATGTATTGCGGTACCTCCTAAAGGCCCCAGCTCCATTGTGCTAGGTCCTGTACAAACATATAACAAAAAGAAAACTCCTAGACTGAAGAGTTTACAATCTATGTACTACTATAGTCAAATTTACTATATTTTGTTAAGTAATATTTTCTTTTATTATGTCTGCATTTATTAGTCACTAATTTAATTTTTATGTGACCTTGTTATCCTTTTATGGGATGAATCAGAAAGGTGGAATTCATCGGTTTTCCCTCTGCCCTTCAAAATTTGCCCACATCAGTCAAGTCCCATTTAACTCTTCATTTTTCCCAGGCTCAGATACCCTCATTTATGAAATTTGTCATATATAAGCCCTACTATAAGTCTAACCATGTTTACTCCCCTTCTCTGAATTACCTTCAGAGAATCGCCCGGGGCTTCTTGCCCCTGGGGAGAGGAGTCCAGCTGCCCTGGCTTCTCATCCCCCTCCTACTCCCTGCAGGTACTGGGCAGCGTTTTCAATTTCACAGCTCACCAAGCTGTGAAATTGACAAGGCTGCCCGGCTCCGGCAGGGAACGGGCGTGGGGCTGATATTGCTTCTTGCCCTGGCTCCCCGCTGGGAGCAGGGTCCAAAGCCACACAAGCTTCTCACCTGGGATCCCAACTGGGAGTGTCCCCCCCCAGGCTTTGTCTCCCAGCTGGGAGCAGGGAAAGCCCCCCCCCCCCGGGTTTCCCTGGGATCCTGGCGCCAAGCCAGGAGCAGGATACAGCTCTCCAGGGAAGGCGAGGCTTTCTTTTCTTTCTCCCACCATGAAATTGACAAGACAGCTGAGGTAAGGGATACAGTGGCTACATAGACACTGTGTCACCCTAACTACACCTACATAAGCCTTACACCTCTTGTGAAGATGGAGTAATTACGTCAGTGTAGTAGGGCATTTACATTTGTGGGAGGAAGACTATAGTGTAGACATTGACATAATTAGATCAACATAAGCTGCTTGGGTTGACCTAACTGTGTAGTCTAGATCAACCCTTCGTCAATTTCAATTATATCTGACATAGGCAAACAAAATTAGATGCAGCACTCCAGATGGGAGTGTACCATTGTTCAATATGTTCTTGTAATATATTCTGTACTTTTAATGCACCAAAGCATCTTAGGTGCTTTATAAGTTACTTCTGCATACTATGAAGACAATCATTTGGGCTCTCAACCATACTTATTTATTTATATTTCAACCTATAAAACATAAAAGAAAACCCATCTCAGACTCTAGATACCCTTGACAAACAATTAAAACTACAATCCAATGGACATACACAACAGGTGCAAACCAACAACTTTTCTCTACATAAAGAAACCTAGCCCACAAATTTAAATAAAATACAAATCCATTTGGCCATCCAAACTCCCACTAAAATGGCCGGGTTTTGTAGTGTAAAGGTTCACAAACATACGCCATTTTGGACTAAACAGGAGAGTGAATTTTAAGTTCGGAAAACTCCTGAGTCTCTTACTCACAGGGCCCTGAAGATTCTAAGTATAGACCACTTTTGCAAGTGAATCCCACCTAAAGTAGAGCTGGTCAAAATATTTTTTTAGAGAACATGAGAGAGACTCTCCCACCATCCCCCAAAATCCAGAGTAGGCAATAGCCTGGTGGATAGTTCACTCACCAGGGAGGTAAGTGACCCCAGTTCACATCCCTTCCGTGCCCAACTCACAGCAGGGACGTGAACCTGAGTCTTCCACATCCCTGGTGCATTTCTTATCTACCTGGCTATTCTGGGGTGGGTCTCCCTCATTTTTTCACACAACAAAAAAAATAATTCCACATCAGAACAAACACATGAAACCTCAACATTGATGGAACTGACTTTTTTTTAGCCAGGCCTAATCTAGATCCTCCCAAGCATAGCCATTCTTTTGAGCTCCTCAAACATATGGCCTAAGGTTCAATCTACAACCTTCCCCTGCCATCTGCCCCAGATTACTCTAACAGTCAAGGGATTCAGTTCCCTGAAAATGGAGATATGTGGGAATAGACAGAATGGGAAAGCGTTGCGGAGAGATTTAGGGAACTGTGGAGGCAGTTTTCAATGTTAAATGGCGAGGTGGGAAATTTATGATATGCCAAGATCACAACAGATGGGGAGAAATCCTGATATTTCAGAAGGCTTGAATTATCCCTCTAGAACTAATGAAGCATAGAGTAGTTTGTGCACGGCACTGCACAACAGTGGAGCATGAGCAGTAAACATCAGACTAATGTGAGGTGGCATGGACTCCCTGTCACCTGGGGTATCTTGTGGCTGCAGGTTTGTCAGGACTCTGAACTGGCACAGCATAAAGCATTCTGTGTACCCAAGTGAATGAGGTCTACCAGGTCAACTATATCTACTATTTCAGTGGAAATATAATATACTGTTTCACCATGGAATATGCCTAACCATCTAATAAGCAACATGGCTTTAGTGAGACACTCATACACACAGTTTACTTGAAGGTATTATTTCCTGAAATAATAATAATTTAAAATACTTTTCAGACTCAATTACATTGTTTCCTACATGACTTATAATAAACCTGATATCATTGTTCAGTGGACAACTTTGTACCATAATAATTCATTAGATTATAAGGCCAGAAGAGACCGTTGTGATGATCAAGATTGATTTTCTGAGTAATACTAGCTATAGGACTTTCCTGAATAAATTTCTATTTGAATTAAAGCATATGTTTTAGAAAAAAATCCAATCTTTATTTAAAAATTGCCAATGACAAAGAATCCACCTCAATATTTCACAAGTTGTTCCAATGGTTAATTATCATCACCATTAAAAATCTGTGGCTCATTTCCAATCTGAATTTGTCTAGCTTCAGCATCTAGCTATTGGATTGTACTATATCTTTGTCTACTAGATTGAAGAGCCCATTATAAAATATTTGTTCCACTTGTAGGTACTTCTATACTGTGATCAAGTCACCCTTTAACCTTCTCTTTGTTAATCTAAATAAACTGAGCTCCTTGAGTCTATCAGTATTAGGCATGTTTTCCAATTGTTTAATCATTCTCATGGGTCTTCTCTGAACCCTCTCCGGTTTATCAACATCCTTCTTGAATTGTGGGCACTAGAACTGGACACGTTATTCCAGCACCAGTTACACCAGTGCCAAATAAAGAAGTAATATAAACTCCTTACTCCTACTCAAGATTATCCTGTTTATAGATCCAAGGATTACATTTGTATGTTTTAGCCACAGCGTTGCATGGAGGCTCACGTTCAGGTGGTTATCTACCAGGCCGGCCTAATCTTTTTAAGTGTCACTGTTTCCCAGGATAGAGTCCCTCAGCCTGTAAATATGGCCAATATCCTTTGTTCTTAAATGGATAACTTTATATTTGCCCATATTAAAACAGATATTGTTTGCTTGTGATTGTTTGCAAGTGATTCAGATCACTCTGTGTCAGTGACATGTTGTCTTCATTATTTACCACTCCCCCAATTTCTGTGTCATCTGTAAACTTTATCAGTGCTCATTTTAAATTTTCTTCCATGTCACTGATAAAAATGTTAAATAGCACAGGACCAAGAACAGATCCCTGTGGGACCCCACTAGAAATACACTTAGGCCTGATCTACACTGGGGGCGGGGGGAGATCAATCTAAGATATTCAACTTCAGCTACGAGAATAGCGTAGCTGAAGTCGACGTATCTTAGATCGACTTAGATTGACTTACTTGGTGTTCTCACGGCGCGGGATTGACGGCTGCCACTCCCCCGTCGACTCCACTTCTGCCTCTCGCAGAGGTGGCATTCCGGAGTTGACGGGGAGTGCGTTCGGGAATCGATTTATCGTGTCTAGACGAGACGCGATAAATCAAAATCCCTGATAGATTGATCACTACCCGCCAATCCGGCGGGTAGTTTTGACTTACCCTTACTCAGTGATGATGTTGATGATGAAGCACTATGTGTAAGATCAAAAGCTTGTCTCTCTCACCAACAGAAGTTGGTACAATAAAAGATATTACCTTACCCACCTTGTCTTTTTAGAATCCTGGGACCAACACAGTTACAACAACAGTGCATATTTTGATATCTGTCAGTTTTTAATCCATTCAATGTGTGCCATGTATATTTTGTATCATTCTAGTTTTCGGGTTTTTTTAAATCGAAGTGTCGTGTGGTACCAAGCCAAATGACGTACAGAAGCCTACTTCAGTAGCAGATACTGGTGAATATTTGGCAGAGAGTCTCAAATGCTGAACAAAATCCAAACGGCAGAAGAGAGCATGTTAGGAAAATTAAAATATTAAAATCATATGTTTCTATTACTTTATAGGCCTGATTCCTAAATAGATCTTTACATAATGTAGTCTGAAAAGTGTGGAAAAAGCTCATTCCTCTTATCTTCTAGTGTCAACAGGTGAAAACATAACTTCTTTCAATTCTTATTCATGATATCTTTTATATATTGTATATATGTATATGTATGTGTGTATATAGTGTATATTTCCTTTATTATCTGCATTTTATTGTTCCCAGAAATATGAGGTGTAACATAAGCCTTAATGTGATGATTTCATGGTAATTCTATTTCTTACTTAAACATAAAGAGCTAAATAATACCAGGTCAATAACATTCTAGATATCACAAGATGAGTGCCCTAAATTAGCTAAAATAGAAGCTATCTGTGTTAAAGCATTTCTATACATAGGATAGCGTTTTTATACATTAACATTTTTGTAAAATATTTCAATTTTAGTATAAGTGAATTCAGTCCTTTTAAAAAGTACCAGATTTATAGCTCCGAGCACCAAAGTTATCTGGACCCAGAATATAAATAGCTGGGTGGGGCTACAGCAGCAGTAAAAGTTTTCATATGCTGATACACCAGTGAGCCTCAACCCTGATCTAGATGGACGGATCTTCCAGGTAAGAAGGCAGAGCGGTTTCCACAGCCATTCAGTTCTTTGCTTATCTACTGAGCCTGCCAAAATGGTGGCAGTTGTAATGGTGTGTTTTATCATGTGAACACCTGGATTCATACCACGATATAGCAACCATTAAGGTATAAATGCGGGGGGGGGGGGACCCTTCAATTTCTGATTACCGTCGAAAACTGGCTAAAATTCAGTCCTTTAAATATCCAATTAAAGTACAAATATTTGTACTATGCAGTTACAAACCTCACTTATTGTTACATTGCCCTGTAATTTACTGATCAACCATACAATGCTTGCAGCACTTGTGAGCTAGAAAGAATCTATTGTTACCATTCAGTCTTTGAGGCCTACCTAGGGAGGTAATTAATCTTACTTTTAAGTACTAAACTCAGAATTTACAGTCACTAATGCTCAAGCCATCTATTGTGTCCCTTAAAGAGATAGAAATTAATCAGACTTCAAACATTCAAATTGCTTCAGGATTCTCACCCCCATTTTATTCTTCACAGAGACTAAAGAAGCACATTCTGGTAAATATGTCCGGTTCTTAAAGCGCCCACAATTTACAATAAATGTCTGACTCTTCAAAACAAGAATGACTGAGATTAATCACGTGCATGATATGGCGGAGAGCCTCAAATGCTGAACAAAATCTAAACTGCAGAGGAGAGCGTGTCAGGAAAAGTAAAATGCTAAAAAGTTTCTATTACTTTAAAGGCCTGATTCCTAAGGGAAGTCTTCCACATCAGCCAGGTTTTCACATAATGTAGACTGAAAAGTGTGGAAAGAGCTCTCCTGTTTAATTTTCATAAACTGTCTCGAATGAACAAGATGCACCTATCCCAGAACACAGATTTAAGAGAAAATTAAGAAAAGTTTGATGTCTCAGTTAAAGCTACCCGTAGGCAGCTTCAGCTGAAGCAACATACACTTATGTAGCAAATTACCTAACCTGAATTTGATCTAGGCTGCAGTGCAGATAATTGTTAGTGCTTTGCTCAGAGACCAGTTTTCAAGCTTTTTTCCATTTGAAATTTGTATCCCCAATTTTGAAGGGAAATTATCATGTTTCACCCACAATTAATCCTTTGCCCACTTAGCTGAAAATGTAATGAGTCCTTGTACAAGTAGATTAACCTGGAAAATAAACCTTCAGAAACCTCAGAAAGTTAACTAGAAGAAACTTACTCTTGCTTCTGTATGGTTAATGGCTTTCAGTCTCTCTACCTAGGGTTTCAGAGGGCAAAGCGAAGAAGAAAATATTTCAAAATGCCTTCCATTAAGATTCAGGGTCCAGGCTCTGGCCATGAAGTGCTTGATTACAACATACCAGGTGAAATCCTAGCAGGCGGAAGTCAATAGTAAAACTCCCATTGACTTCAATGGGGGCAGGATTTCACCCATTGTTAATACTGGTGGCTAGAGTTAATACCTTTATCATTTAATTATCAAATATACAGTGTTGACTTTTCCCCCCAAGATTTATATTTTTCAACGAAAATATTAGTTATAAATTATAACTAGATATAATATATAAAGCCGAAACAATTAAAAGATTTCTTGATCTATATTACTCAACTCATTTTCAATCTAGTCAAAATCCCCTGGCTTGTCTTGACCATTTGAGGCATTCTATTATTAATGATGACTGCCATAACAGTGTTTAAACTCCAACAGCCTGGTACAAAAAGTATTTTCCTCCAGTTCGCATTTCTCTTGGAAATGAAGTTGGTGGAGTTAGGGTTAGTGAACATGGCATTAGTGTTTAGAACAATAAACATGAGATATTGGCTAGAATACCAAATATAAGCACAATCAAGAGGTTTCCAAACGCTTTCAAGAAGTTCATGAAGCCATGGAATTCATCAGGCATTTGCATTGGTACAAACTTCAATTCCTACATTTGTTTATTTGTATGTGGGGGGAGGAGGGGAGGCTAGGAGGGGAGGTGGTCTGGGTCTTTACAGTGTTAACAAAAATGGTTTTAAAGTAGTGTTTAGGAAAATCAAGGGTGACAAATATTTAAGTTTGACCTACAAAACATTGCAATATTCTCAGTTTCATTAATATTAATAAATAGGCCACATTTCAGTAGGGTACATAAGCAGGTATTTAACTAAGCATTTTATTTTATCTCAGAGACTACTCATGTGCCTAGAGCTAGGCACATGTTTAAATACCTTGCTGAATTGAGCCATAATACTTGTAAAGAAAATGGGTCTGCTTCTCTCACACACTAGTATGAATCAAGAGTATTTCCACTGAAGTCAAAGTAGTCCCATCAATGCAAAAGCAGCATATTGGGTGAAGAAACAAGCCCTGGGGTGAAAATCTATAAGTGAGTCCACTTTACTACAGTACTAATAATTGATTTTATAGTATAGTTTAGACATTTCATTAATATGTATTTTAATAACTGCTGTTTAGACGTGTATAGCTATGGCTGCAGGATTGTTATGATGGTGAAAAAATCACAGATACCATGACTTCTCTGTTTGTCCATGACTTCCATGAGGGAAGGCTTTCAGTGGGTTGTCCCACTGGCCTGGTGGGAAGGGAGGCCACTGCGAGGGATGCTCCACCCATGCTCACTGCAAAGTGACAGCTCCCATGTCCCATGGCGCTGGGACTGGCTTGGCTTCCCATTCTGAGGTTGTGCCACTCACTCAGATTTGGCCTGGCTGTCCCTCTGTCATGACATAGGGTAGCAGGGCCAAATCTGAGTGGTGTTGCAATCCCATGTGGCACTTTGTAATGCCTGTAACAAGCCCAGTGGGACACAGGAGCTGCCGCTGCCCATGCCCAGGATAAGGGCGGAGCAGGCTTGCTGTCAAAGCCCCAGGCCCAACCCCACAGGACAGGATCTTCTGCTGTGAGATGAGGGGGTGCAGCCTCATTATCCAGCCCCATTTCCTCCTCACATGATCAGGGTGCTGGTGGAAGGTAGCTAGCTACTGCAGGTAGTTGGCGCCCCTTCTGTGGGGCAAGGTGAATGTGCTGGTGGAGATGGAAGAGGAGAAAGATCCTGGCCTGCTGGATTTTGAAGAGATATAGTTGAATTTCATTTGTCAAGACTTTAAAAAAAATTGGACATCACAGAGCAGTCAGTAAACTTGTGCCTTATCCTAAAGTTACCACCACTGCTCCATGATTTTTGATAAAAAATGACACATATGCAGCCCTATTTATAGCCAATGTAACTCAATTTGGAATAAAAAATTCTAAACACACTGCCAAGGGAAATTCTTAGAACTAATTCAGAAAACTATAGTCTATTTTTGTGTGACATAAGAATTTCTGATCATGTGATATAATTGCTTATTTTAAATCAAATTGCTTAACACTTAAAATAGCATAGGTTGCCTTAAAAGATGGAGAGGTGTTTCAAAAATGTTTGGCTATGTTTATGTACTAAAGATGCATTATTGCTATATTTAATACAGTGTTGTTGTTTCAACATAATGGAATTCAGCACACTCAAGTATTTGTTATACTTTTAAATGTTACCATGTGTTCAATTGCTAACAAATGCTCACAGATTTTTAACAACTATGACTAGAATCGGTCCTCTATAGGACACCCTGGAAGAGTCACTTTGGGATGAGTCACTTAATCCAAAACTCCGCATTTTGAGTTTGTTTCTTGCATGCCTCCTATGGAGAGGATCAAGCGGTGAAAAATTCAAATCACCCTCTTTGATTCAGGAGGTTAGAGAGAACATGCTATACAAACACAGAACACAATTTCTTGAGACAAAACTTAGTACAACAAAAAGATAGATTAGCTGCTTTTGGTCTCCTAAATGGTTGTCTTTCTGGTTGGCAAACCTCCCTCTCCTGCCCAAAATAAAATCAGGTTATTTTCTTACAATTTAACTATCTGTTTTCAATTAGAAGGACCGTCCCTACACTTGAACATGTATAGCTTGCCCTCAGTCCAGCTTTTTTTAAACTTGGCTGTTATATTTTCCTGCAGGTGAACAGGAAATAAAGAAACAATGCTTGGCAATTAAATAATGCATTGTATTCCAATATTATAAACTACTTTACAAACTTAAATTAGTGAAATAATGTGTAGTATTTGAAAGAACTGATTTATACATCAGGACAATATGAGAAGTCCACAGTTAGCTCATATATCACTTAACAGTGGATAATCTATGTGGTAATACTAATAACTACAGATCAGTTCCAATACAGAACAGAGCAATTCAGCAACTAGGCAACAGTTCAATTGCTGAGACTTTTGCCAGGCATGATCACGGCACCTTCTATTCAACTTTGCAGTGTTTACAAGGAAAGATGGCACCAGCTTGTCCAATAAAGTTGGGATGTCAGCATCAGCCAGATTCTGCAGGATCAGTTGCATTGATGGGAAGGTAATTTCAAGATACTCCTCAATTGTCTGTCGTCTGCTGTCCCTCTTCCATTTGAAGAGGGGCAGGAAGTTCCAGTAGACACCCCTTCTTTCAACCAAGAAGAGATCTGGATCACAGCTCATAAGCTGAAGACAGGGAAAGCACTGAGGGTTTAGTAACATTACCCGAGTTGCTGAAGACAACAGAGAGTATTGTTGTACCAAGGCTGCATAGGCTCTTCCAGACTATTTGGTGTACTAATATCATCCCTGATGGCTAGATGAAGGGGGTTATTCTTCTGCTGTTCAAAAAGGGTGATAAGGTTGAATGTAGCAACTATAGCAGTATTAGTGTTGTTGGTTCCAGGGAAAGTTTTTGCTTCAGTGATAATGGCTCGAATCAATCATGCATTTCATGGCAAAGGCCAGGATACTCAATGAGGCTTTAGACCTGTTGACTAGATCTTTACCATCAGACAATTTTTGGAGAAGATGATTGAATTTAATAAGTCATAAGCAGCATTTTTATAGACTTCCATGAGACCTTTGATTCAGTGTATTGGCCAAGTTTGTGGGCTCTGATAAGGCATCTCAGCATCTCTGAGAAGACAGTGTCATTGAAGAGCTCTATAATGAAAGGGAAAATCATAGCTAAGTCAATGGAAGATAAATAGGATATGTAGGATGGTTTCCTTTCTCCATAGGAATTCAGCAATGCTGTGACTGTCACCATCACTGTTTAACATTAGCATTGACTGGTTGATGGATAAGCTTGAGTAGGCAGCTGTCAGTGGCATTGAGCTGAGTACCATTCTACTTCAAGATTTTGAATACACCGAAAAATATTGTCTTGGTGGTTCACTTTGGTAAATCGCTGCAGCTCATGACCTATATGATTGCAAGAAGCAGTATGCATTGGCCTTGTTATTAATCTGTATAAAACTAAGTCCAGGGCCATTACCAACAACCAGCCTCCAGCTCCAGATTACAACCAACTCAATATTAACCTATCTGGACAGCACATTGCACAGATGGCATCTGTCAAATATTTGAACAGCATCAGAGACAATGCTGGGGGATTCTTGAAACATGTACAGACTCACAGAAACAGCAGCTGCTACCATGTTTGGGGCCCTGCAGTGGCTTCTGTAGAGATGTCATGACATCAAGCTGGCTACAAAGCTACAGTCCTATAGAATCTCAGTTATATCAACTCTGTTGTATGGAAATGAAACATGGGCATTGAGGAAGGCTGAAGAACTTCTCACCTGACTGATTTTTTATTTTATTTTTGTCATCTCCATCAGGTGCTCCATATCAAGTAGCCGGACAAGATCAGAGACAAGGCTATTCAAAGCCAAACCCAGCAACCACCTTCAGCAACAATGGTTCAGTTTTAGCGGCTTTCTTGGTATGGAGATAGTATAATTGTGGAAGACCAACAAGGTGTGTACCAAGGAATGCTGCTACGTGGCCAACGGTCATGGGGGCGCCAAAAGCTTTGGTGGCATGACAAGATTGCCAGTGATGGAGAGGTGTTTGAGCAATTTGAAAGGAGGCCATGTCCCTATGGGATTTGCCATGATGATGATGATTTGTGACTCTAGATTTAAAAAGGGAACATTTCCTTGACTACAATACAATGACAGAGATATTTCCTGCCTAGCAAGAAAAGAATGTCCAACTGTAAAAATAGTTCAAATGAGAAATGGTTATGTATTCCAGATTTAGTATTCTTTCTAGGTGTGAATGTTTCTTTTCTAAATAGTAAAAATGATAAAGCTGATTCTCTAAAACTGCCAAACTACCACTACCTGGCATTATTACCAGGTAAACTCCTTAAATTCATAATGTTATCCTCAAAAAGGGCTATTTCCAAGGGCAACATCCACAGTTTCCAAGAAAGTATTTTAAGGAGTTTTGAAAAGCAGAAGGTGGCATCTGAATGTTGCTGTTTTGGCCCAAAATGTTGTTTTATTCATGGCATAGTGCTTTCTTTGCCATTGTGGGCATCTATACTTATGCTTTAAGAGTGAACTATATATTATAAATATAGGTTTTCTCTCTGAGGATAGGGTCCCTCTTGTCATGATTTCTTGAGACCTAGCTGCGTTTTGGACCAGCCACGTTGTCTTTACTACACAGAGCTTTGTTCTGCTCTGCCTAGTGCAATATTGATTTTTACAATATCAATATTTTTGTACTTGGAGCAAATTAGAAGCAACATAGTGAAATCCAGCCTGCCAACCAAACATTCAGAGTCAGAATGGAGAGATCCAAGACAGGCTTAATGAGAAAGTAAAACAGACAAGAGAGGAAAATTGTGGATAGAGAATGAGCAGCAGAAGAGGAGATGAGAGCTCAAGTATAAGAGGAGAAAAGGTATAAGGGGAAATGGAAAACAAAAGGTTACAGGATTCCAAATTTGAACCTGCTAAATAAATAATTAAAAAGGGAGAAGAATTTTACAAAGGTAGACATCAGGGTTACAGAAGTAGAGAAAATATGTTGAAAATTCTACCCTTTTTATCTGACATTTTTAAAAGTAACTTTTTTGTCTTACAGTGACTATGTTTATACAGTATTTATGTTGGGTTCATTAACAAGTTGCTTTAGTAGAAAAAATCATCACACAATTTACACTGTGTTTTGTTTCATGACTGTTTCCTGCCAGATAATCCAGATGATGTGGAGTTAGTGCCCTCCTAGCATCTGGTCAAGCTACAGATTTGAATGAAAGCAAACTGGCTGAGGGCTAATGGTTTAAGCTGGAAAAAAAAGTTATGCTGCTGGGTATTTGAGGAGAGCAGCCAGAGCACATTGTGGGTTGGTTTCCCCCCTATTAGCACCCTTTGCTAATAGGGTTTAAGAGATCCTTAGTTGTTCCTGGAGTCCTTAGTGGCCAGGAGCAGTCTCCAAATCTATATTTATCTTGAGTTTTGTGCCTGTTTTTATTACGTATGAACCTTGCCTGCTTTAATCCATGCCTTTGTCAGATCCAGAATGGATTACTGCAATGTATTCTACATATGTCTATCCTTGGAGACCACGATGAAGCCACAGCTGGTACAGAAACAATTGTAATAGGCACATTTTTAATGAGAGAAAACAAAGTTAAATAAATATATTGTGACAACTTTGCCTATCTCTAATGGCATTAAAGAACAAGGATGGAAAAGCAGTAATTGACAGAACAAGAATGAAAATAGTCTGCAAAGATTTCTACACCAAACTGTTCGTGTCTCAAATAAATGTCCCACTACCAACACTTCAACAGATCAACGAGTGCGTATTCCTGGGCCTCGTTGGTGAAGTTCGACATGCAGTCTACCAAATGAAGGAAGGAAAAGCTCCAGGAAAAGACGGACTGATAACCAAAATTATAAGAGCTGGAGTCCAAGACCTCTGGAAAACCCTTGCTCAGAGGTTTAGCCATTACTTGGAAATGCAGAAGATACCATCCAGCTGGAAGGAGTTGAACACCATTTTGCGGTACAAGAAGGGAGATTGTGAAGATCTAAACAACTATCATCCAATATGCCTGCTCTCACATGTCTACAAGCTATTCACCAAAATAACAATAAACTGACTCCCACAGAGTCTAGACAAGCAGTAGCCAAGAGAGCAGGCAGATTTTCAAAGGAATTTCAGCACATTGGACCATATCGTCACTATAAGCCAGCTATTAGAGCACTCAAGGGAACACAAATTCCCTTTATGAATTGCATTCATTGATTATGAAAAAGCATTCGATAGCAGAGAGATCAATGCAGTGCTGAAAGCTCTTGCAGAGCAGGGCATCTACACGAACTACGTCAAACTACTAAAGGAAGCAAATTCTGATTTGCACTACAGATATAACTATGTTCAACACTCCCCTTCACATCCCAGTCAAAAATGGTGTGAAGCAAGGAGACCCGTTTTCACCGATACTCTTCACAGCCTGCCTCAAAATGGTAATAATAATAATAAATCCCATCTCCTAGAACTGAAAGGGACCTTGACAGGTCATTGAGTCCAGCCCCCTGCCTTCACTAGCAGGACCAAGTACTTATTTTGCCCCAGATCCCCAAGTGGCCCCCTCAAGGATTGAACTCACAACCCTGGGTTTAGCAGGCCAATGCTCAAACCACTGAGCTATCCCAGGGCTAATGAGATGGATGAACTGGAAGGGTGCAATCAGTGTCAACGGAGAGCAGTTAAACCACCTCAGATTTGCAAACGGTATCGTGTTGATTGCTAAAAATGATATCAAACTACAGAAAATGCTGTGAGAAATTGACACAAAAAACAGCTAAGTCGGACTGAAAATGAACCGCTCTAAAACGAAATGTATGTGGTCTGATGCCTTGGCAAAAGCCCAAATAATAGCCAAGGGAGAACAAAGAGAAGAAGTTGAACAATATGTCTATTTGGGCCAAGAAATTAACATGCGCCATGATCAGGAAGGTGAACTCTCGCCAGGGCTGGCTCCAGGCACCAGCTTACCAAGCAGATGCTTGGGGCGGCCACTCCGGAGAGGGGCGGCAGGTCCAGCTATTCGGCGGCAATTCGGCGGACGGTCCCTCACTCCCGCTCGGAGCGAAGGACCTTCCGCCGAATTGCCACCGCAGATCGTGATTGCGATCATGGCTTTTTTTTTTTTTGGCTGCTTGGGGCGGCCAAAACCCTGACTCTCGCAAAATAAGAAAGCTGGTTGGCGCGCATTCCATTCTATCAAGGATGTCCTCCAAGGAAAAATCAGCAAGACAACACGTGCCAACCTCTTCAACTCAACAGTACTGCTGGCAATGTTGTACGGTAGCGAAACATGGGCACTGATGAAGTCAGAGGAGCAACAACTATTTGTCACAGAGAGGGTGATGGAAAGAATTCTGGGGATTTCAATCCGCAACCGAGTCCCCAATGTAGTGATTAGACAGCAGAGAGGAGTGCAGGATATCATTGTTGAAAGCAGGTACAGTGAAATGGGATGGGTCGGTCATATAGCTAAGCTCATTGACAATCGATGGACCACAGCTGTCACCGAGTGGTACGCACAGGAACCAAAATGACCATTCAGCCAACCTCCAAAGAAATAGGAAGACTTTATCTGAAAAGGCATGGTCACACGTGGAGGAGGAAGGCCAGGATAGAGAATAATTGAAGACATGTTGTGATGGGCGCAATCTATATGAGGGCTGAAGGACCGATCAGTCACGGTAATCAATGTGACTAGAAAGCATGTGTATGATAGGCAACCAGGTGTGCCATTCCTATGTCTGTCATTTAATCATGGCATTTATTTAATTTTAACCTTCTTCTGTGTAACTCACATAGATTTGAAATAAAATATGGAAATAAATTCTGTCTCTGGAAAAGTGTAAATTCAAGCATGAAGTAGAATGGATTTCTATTCTCCTAATGCACTGTGGCACTTCTCTGTGTCCAGTTACATTAGCCTATAAAAGTATTTCCAGCTTTGTCAGCCCCCAAAATGTGTTAAAATGACATGGTGAATTTAGAATCTGAGTAAATAAACCCTCTATATAAAGGCCCCCGGAACCAAATATCTATAATAGGAGCTCTTCATGCATTTTAAATGCCTATAACCCTATACCCAAAAGATGTAATGTATGTTCTATCAGAATAATTAATTTTTAGGTAACTATCTGGCATGATGCATACTAAATGGCTCTCATACCCTCTCAGTTGATATATAGTGCCATATATGATTTTGTGAGAGAAAAATAGTTCAAGACATTTCAGACACATTATGTATTTTGACATTAAGCAACCAGTAATTAGCCAAAGTACATAATTGCATCTTAATGTACTGATGGCGAAAATAACAAAGGAGTCTGAATAGAAATGTTACAAAAATGAGGCTTTGACAACAGAAAAAAAGACATTAAAACAATTAATACAACAGACTATCAACAGAAAATAAGGGAAGGTGAATGCTATTCTAAATAACCTACTGAAATTGCATGTAGAGTAGACTGCCAAAACCTGCAGCCCTTATTCAGGCAAAATGGCTGTTAACTTGCTTGGTGAGTTCTCACAGGTGGCTCACTGTGTATCCACAGAGATCCAGTGCTAGCAATATGCAACTGCCATACATAAAGTTACTTTCTTAAGAAACATGGCAATACCACTGGCTGCTTGTCTTTTATTATTTTGCTGTGTGTTTCTCTGTCATGCTATTGCACAGTGGAGCTTCAGAGGGAGGAGGAAGTACTTCTTGTTTTGGGGGAGGAGATAATTTAATGACCTAAACCTCAGTTTTGGCTTGCCTAGTCCACCTAGAACCCCAGGTTCAAATTTAGCAAGATTACTTCATTATTACAAAGTAGATCAAATAAGTACAATGAAGTTTACTATCTATCTATTTATGGTTTGAGGGGAGTGTAGGCCTATGAAACTATTCTGTGTTCTGTTCCTTGGTGCTTACCAGTTGGTTGTTGTCCTCTTCCCCACAGAGGGTAATACAACTAAATATATAAATATTTATAGGAAATATATATTAAAACAATAAAATATGTGACCATGGGAGCCTATGAGATTAATCTCTGCCCTGGAATTACATGTAGCAGTAGTAGCTCGAAGTGTCTTTTGCCATCTTCAGCTGGCCAAAGATTGTGTGCCTTACTCTGACATGAACTTGCCCAGTCATCAATAACCTTCTCACTTTCAAGACAGACTATTGTAATGTGTTCTTCTATCCCTGAAGACGACTAATGCAGAGTATGCCTTTCTGTCTTTTAGAAAGAGTAGACAGACAAGGGAACATTACACTAATCCTTGATTGATTGCCATTTCACTTGTGGCTGAAGGGCATTTCTACGTACCTAAAATCCTTCTGTAAAGGGGCCAAGAATCCTGTTATCTCAGAGTTTACCCTTACCCCCTACAGCATATGCCATCATGGCAGTTTTACTTGTCTGGAACTTCCAGTATAAGTCTCCAGAAAGGCACTTACAGGTGTTAGTCCAGGGGTCTTCTCAGCAATAGGTTCTTCACTCTGGAATCCACTGGCAATGGCATTGTATCAGAGTGCAATTTGTGTCTTTTTGATCAAGTTTTTCCCTGACAATGGTTGCTTGGATCCCTTAGGGGAATATTTTCTACAGTGCGGGTTATGAGAGGGACCTCCAGTAGAGGTGGGTTTGGCAAAATAAGTTTGCTTCCTAGTTTAAGAGAATAACATTACATTGTTTGTTTTAACTATATAAATGGCCTCTTGATAGAACAAGGAAGGGTGTCTTACACGTTTTGTAAGTAATAATAGAAACTGAAAATCAAGCTACAAGAGGAAAATAAAGGTTGTAAAGAGACTCAATTTCCTTCCAATTTTTTTTTATTATTTCATAAACTCCCTTCCAGGTGATTATGGACATCTCAATGAATATCAATCTTTGCACAGCAGGTGCTGATGAGCACTTCGACTCCACACAGAAGAAGAGGACAAGAAATAATATAAGTGCTCAGGAAATATTAGTGTGCTCAGCATGTCTGAGAAGTTTATTGCTAGTGAACCCTGAATAAAATGCAAGATAGAAAGAGAGAGAAAAGTCAGTGGGTGTGCTGATATTCACTGTTAAAGGGATGGCACAAAAGTGCTGAGATTATAGAAAATATCTCTGTGTGTAGTTTGTGTGCTTCAAACAGGAATAAGGCTCACTAGGCAAAAGAGTGACTGGCACTATAGTTGCAGCATTTCTTTGGAGCATCTAGGAAGATTAGCAGTGAGCTAAGGAAGATAAAACAGGAAAATGTCAGAAAGATTTGAACTGAAAGCAGGAGTCCAACAGGGCAGCATCTTCTGCATCTTGTCTTCCACGTATTAACTATTAAACAGTGATGTGATACAAGGTGCATCTATCAAGAGACAAATGGCGATAAGGGCCCAGATTTAATGGATGCTGCAACTTCTTCTCTTGGATCTTCTTGTGGATGCTCTATCCTGGAATAGGGTATTCAGTCCTGGTTACCATTTCTCAAGATATAAGTAACAAAAATGGAGGGAGCGGAGTAGAGGTTGGCAATGAAAATTATTAGAGACATTAAAAGAGGAAAGACTGAAAATACTGGGACTATTTACCTTGCAGGGACAGAAAAGGGGGGATATGATCAAGTATGCAAAATAATCAATAGTCTAGAAAAGGTAAATTGTGTTCTATTTACCTTTTTTTATAATAAAGTAATAATAATAAAATTCCTAGCTCTTATCTAGCGCTTTTCATCTGCAGCTCTCAAAGCAGTTTATAGTGGAGGTCAGTATCATTATTCCCATTTTACAGGTGGAGAAACTGAGGCACAGAGCTTGTGACTTGCCCAAGGTAACTCATCAGGACAGCAACAGAACTAGACATGGAACTCAGGTTTCGGGAGTCACAACACAGTGCTCTATTCACTAGGCAACACTGCCTCCTGATACAAGAACAAGAACAAGAAACACGTACGTTATAGGAGCTTTATTATGTATATGCCTACCCATATATGTGCTAGATGCTTTGCAGGCATGAATAGGACAGGTCTTTGTCCCAAGAAGTGTACAATATAACTTCAATGGAACTTAAGCATGTGCTTAATTTAAGCATGAGCTGAAGTGCTTTCAGGTAAAGAGATGATTTCATGAATCAGGCCTCATAGAAGGTGGTAGGATGGCTTTCAATATAACTAGTTGAATTATGAGCAATAAATAGAATATGGAACTACCACTTTCATACACAAAACTGAAACAGTGGTGCTAAGGAGGTGTCCCATCTTCCCTTTGAAGATGCAAAGTCCTGTACAAGTATTATGTGCAATAATATCAGCCCTCTATTTTATATTCCTAAAAATGTCTTCTTTAAAGATTCACAACTATACAGTTATATACTATAACACGTATAAATGGACAAATGACTTCTTAAAAACATATATAACTGTGCTATATACTGAACAGACACTTAGGGTTAGCCTGCACACAATGTGAGATGTGATTGTCACTCTGGTAGACATACCTGTGCTAGTTCTACCTGCACTAGCTTGGCTAAAAATAGCAGTGTAGACACAGCAGTGTGTGCTTCAGCACAGGCTGTACAAGCATGTTGGGGACCCTGGAGACCTACTTGCATTGCTAGTTCATGCTGAAGCCTGCATCTACACTGTTTTTACACTCTACCATGGAAAAAGTTAGCATGCGTATGTCTACCCAAGCTGCAATAACACCTCAGATTGTAGTGTAGACTTACACTTAGTGCAGCTGTGGAGGCTGTGGGGAGAAGATGGCTCTAACCCAGCTTTCTGTTTCCTCATTTATGGGGCAGCTGGAAGTTGTAACAGCCCTTGACACCATTTAGACCAGTATAAGGGCTATTGTAGGTTATACAAGCTGGAGCAGTCCCATAGAGACTTCTCCCTTCCACCGTAGCACATCCTTATGTGCCCTGAGCTGTCTTCTGTAAAGTGTGCATACAAATAAACAACATTAGAGTCTGATAATAACACCTTGTACTTAAATAGCGCCTCCCATCTGAGGACTTCAAAGCATTTTACAAACATTAATTAACCCTTACATTCTCCCTGTGAGGAGACTACTACTACCCTCCTTTTACCCAGGGAGAAACAGAGAGAAAATAACTTGTCCTAGACCAGAGAGGAAATCAGTGGCATTGCCAGGAATAAAAGGCAGATCTTCTGACACACAGTTCTGAGTTTCAATCAGTTAACTTATTTCAACTGTAGTCTCCCTCTCCAAACTTAATAAGCCAAAAAATAATGTGGTGTGCTAATACTGATTTCTTGTTTAAACAATAGGAATCTTTCAAATTAGTAGTAAATAATTTTTTTCACTGTGCAATTAGGACTTCAACCATATGCATAGGACAATAAATAGATGTTGTCAGATATTTAAAAAAAGTAAAATGGATAAACAGCTGAAGTAATCTATTGCCCCATGCAGATTTCCAGTTGTTTACTCAATCTTAAGAACAAATCTTCATATTAAATAGATTATTGTAACATAAAATAGCATCTTCCAGTAATCTGTGCCATAAAGCTACCAGAACATTTTAAGCTGTAAAATACACACTCCGGGAAAAAATTACGTCTCTACTGGCCCATTTTATTAGGCAATGCAAACAAAATGTTTTTTATATTGAGCTCTTAATGAGCAAATTTTCAAATAATTCCCCCCACATTGTTATGAATTCTACATAAAGATGCAAAACCTTATTTTCTGGAATGTTTCCACAGCCATGTTATACTCAATCAAGGTTATCACTATATTCAGCACTGTATTTATTGTCAAATGAAACGTTTCATCACTATTATGAAACTTATGAATGTTACTAGCTTGCTAAAGCTGACAATTACAAATCTGTCAACCTTCACTTTTTAACATGAAACCTGGCAGTTTTAAGCCTGGTTCTTTAAAGAGACAATATACACTTACGTTTTGGAAAGGTGAGTTCAGATTTCTGAACATTATACGCATATTAGCATAATTAAATTGGTTCTGCCTTTAGGGTAGCCAATCAGATTGTGTAAATGTGACTGTTCGTGGAGCTCTTGAAACAATTTGCCACTTGAGAGCTATAGTGTAACAATTCAATTGCAGTTTGCTACAAAATGAATTCTAGTCCAGAAAACCTGAATTCTATTAAACTTCTAACGAATATTCTAAAGTCTAGAAACCATAAGTGATGTTACATTTTCCCTTCCAGGCAGCTTGCTTGCTTAACATTACATTGCATGATAAATAATTTCAAAGTAGTTCAAGTTAGCATAATCTAAATGATGTGAGGAAGCCTTATTTACAAGTAGTCCCATTGTGTTGGGTAAAATTTACTTGGGTGAGTAAAGATTATTCAGATGAACGATACAGACATTTTAAGTGAGAGCAATGTTTTTATAGTGGAGTGATTTTGATGCGGCTGACCAAGTGGGTATTCACCCACGAAAGCTTATGCTCCAATACATCTGTTAGTATATAAGGTGCCACAGGACTCTGTCGCTTTTGAAATGATAAACTCTCTAGATCACACATAGCATTTGTATTCTGATTTTCACATTATGATTCTTACAAAAAAATCAGAAAAATATCTTTTATAGCATTCGTATTGTCTGTATGACTTAAAATGAGAAAACACGATATTCTGAATATATGGCAGGTTGCCTTGCACTGTAGTCACAGAACTTTGTTCTGTGATGTTTGTAAAGTTATACAAAATTAGGCAGTTCAATAGCCAGCTGAACAACAGCATAAGCCAGCATGTTAAAGACTTGTGCTCATGAGTGAAATTGGGATATTCTTTCCTCGGGGTGGAAAATATGGAGTATTGTGCAGATAATGACTCTCCTAGAGTCTGGTTGCAAAATTATGCTGTGGGCCTTAATAAGATTGTCTTCTTTCCCCCTAGCAACATAAGTATCAATTGCAGCAAATAGACAAGCTGTTTCATATGGGTATTACTGCTCCCTAGTCATGGCAATGTCAGACTTGCTCAGGTATTTATTGTTTTGTAAGGGTTTCATCCTCTAATTGC
Source organism: Chrysemys picta bellii (assembly GCF_011386835.1). NCBI lineage: Eukaryota > Metazoa > Chordata > Testudines > Emydidae > Chrysemys > Chrysemys picta. The sequence goes on from NC_088798.1 coordinate 22,075,999, forward strand.
TGGAGGGTTTAAAAGACAATGTGTCAAATTATCTGGTGGGCTACGTCTTTTTGTGCTTGCTAAGTCCCATGGAGGGCCTGTAGATACATAAGTCTCTGCCAGCTAAGGAGTCTGCTAGTGTGGGAAAATCCTCAAATGTCATAGATCCAGCTGTACTAGCTCCACATCATCCCGTCCATGCTCAAGGGGATGTGGCTGAAATATCCCTGTATTCTAGCATTCTCCTGCTGCTGAAATGGACCCCAAGGACACTGGCTGGTGATGTATCTAGATCTACTTTGAAGTTTATTTAAAGTACACTGAGAGGACTAACCCAATGCAGAATCAGCCCCATGATGGGCGAGCCACAAATGGATTCTTCGCACCACCTTCTAACCTTTTCTCTGGTGTACCCGGCCCTTATTGGGTGCAGCTGAGAATCTGACCCATAATGTATAAAAAAAGAGAAGTGTGAGTGTATACATGGACGTGGACCATTAAAGCTACTGTGCTGAGAAAAGGAGATACTTCTTATATAGGAGAAATGTCGGCACAGAATGAAAATGTATTAAAAAGTATGCTGATGTCATAGTAGCAAATATGCTCAAGCTTAACCATGAGAAAGAGAGGGACCTCTTTTTATGTCTTTTGTGGGTTACATGGCAAATGCAATCTCATGCTTTGGTGTCCCAGGCCTCTTTTCTGAAGAGGAGGATTGTTGAGGGAGCACAGCAGGAGATGCTCAGCTCCTTGCAGGATTAGGCCCATAATCTGCAATCACGTAAGTTATGCATAGGAGCTATTCTATGATGGAATGGGCTGTACGATTTCTGTAATCATATTTTATTGAATAGTCCCTAGGCTATTTTAATATTCAAATCAATTGAACATTTAGTACAGCAATAATGTAAGATTAATATTTGTACTGCTTGAAAGAATCTTGATCCTTTAGCAGTAGTAAAGCTAGCAGGCTGTGGGTAGAGAAAGACTTGTTAAAATGTCAAGTTACTTGAAGTCTGCACTTGGTGGAGTACAGAAACTGCTTCCTTGCCATGCTCTTGGAAGTGTGGAGTGCTCCAGCGGACAGCAGAGGTGAGGGGAGGGAAGTGACAGAGACCTGTTATACTAGGGGGCCAGCAGGTTACGCTATTGTAAAGGATGGTGCAGTCTGAGATTCCCCCAGCACACAGTATTCTTTCTTCTTTCCATGAGTCACAATCCCTCCCCATGGGGTAGTGTGGCTGTACACTGTCCATATTAGGGTGAGTGGCTAACTGCCACAATTTGTCCCTTAATTTCACTCAAAGCAGCTGGAACTACTGACTTCTCTAGCTCAACCTGAACTTATGGTACTGGTGCAGGAATCATAGGTGAAGTTCTATGCCTTGCAGTACTAATTATTATTATTAGTATTACTAAAGTGCCTTTGCACCCTAGCGAATAACATTTTGGCCTTAAAATCTAGCCCTGTGTGAATAAGCATCTAGTTTTCTACATCACAGCATAGACAACTTGAAGGAATCTTCCTACCAGTTACTATTTAAATTAACTATTTTTTTTGTACTGTAGCTTCCTTGATTATCACATTATATTAGGTGTATGATTGATTATTGAATTGTAACGAAGCAGAGCCCAATCCTGCCAGTGTCTATGACTACCATCTGCTCTTATTGAAGTCCATAAGAATTGGGGGTGCTCTTCACCTGACAGGAGATGAACACTTCACAGGATCAAGTGCCCTGGTCATCACAGAACATAAGAACGGCCGTACTGGGTCAGACCAATGGCCCATCTACCCCAATATCCTGTCTTCGAACAATGGCCAATGCCAGGTCCTTTAGAGGGAATGAACAGAACTCACCCATTCCCAAATACTGGAAAACAGCCCTGTTGATAGTTAAATAAAAGTGTATTAGGTAACAGTTTGAGGTCTGCATTCTTCTTTTCCTATGACCACTAATGAAATGTCTTCAGAATTGTAGGCACAATTAGAGCTTTCTGTGACATGTGAATGTTGTCATGCTCAAGTCAAATCTACATTTTCCTACTTCTATTCATATATTTCATTGCATAATATAAGTAAGACACTCCAGGCAGTGCATTTTTAGGGGATTATTATACTTCTTAGAAGCAGATAAAGCCAATCAGCTTTGTGACCTCTAATACCACCCAAGCATGCTAGAATAACCCAGAAACATATGCCTGTCATAACTTATTGCTTCATTTTTACTTTGAGCAAGAGCCACACAATGTTGCCCTTTTGTTTAAAGATGCCAAACCACCATTTTTTCATGTAGGTTATCACATGTATCTCAGTCAGCACAATGTTTATACAGTGGTGGAGTATGGGTCCCAAATGTAAAGAAAGTATGAACGAAGAGGAAGGAAGTGGATCCAAATGAACAATTTTGTACTGTATATGAGCATCTCTCTCTCTCTCTCTCTCTCTCAAAAAAAAATAGCAGCCACAAAACACATATGATCTATATATACACTGAGGTAAGGGAATGTCACTTTTTCCCTAACCATTACATTTAGGTGTGGATATATATCAGATACCAGAGTATCCACCAATCTGTATAGATGTATTCACAAACAGACACACACAATAAGGAGAGCTACTGAACAGCTGAAATCAGCCCATGAATTTCAATATAAGAAACAGGTGGGGTAATAGAGAAATTTTCATTTTCTAGACTCTATAAACATTTTTTTATTATGTGATATTTGATAAACATTTGAAATTTGGAGTACAGTATTTGCATTGCATTAAAAAGCAAAGCTTATTTTTATACACACAAACATAACCATATGCAACAAATGTTATGGTTACTTTAACTGATCAGAGCAGGAAATATTAAGAATTATAAATGTATTTGTGCTCCTTATTGCTGAATGATGGAAAATGAGTGGTATCTGACTTCTGTAGCAAAATAAGTAAATGTGTAAGCAAAATGGGCCATGATTTAAACCCCTCCTACATAGTTTTACTGGTTGAAAGAGCAAAATAATTGGCACAAATAAATACCCTGAGAGCTACACAGCACACACAAGACTTACTGAGATATGCATAAATAAATATATTATGGCTGTCACAGGTAAATTCTACACCAAAAAAATGTGTCCCTAGTTCCACACGATGGGCTCTCGCAAAACATTTGAAGAAATTTTCCCTCAGTTAAATCTCAGCTGAAATAAAGGAAATGAAAAAGAATGGAATAATCTATTTAGTAGTTGTCAAAGGCCTCAACTTTCTAACCCCTTAACTGTGAACTGCTAGGTTGTAAATCACTAAGGGGAAAAAATTCTCAATAAACCATAATTAAGAACACACAAAATATAAAGCTGTCAGAGCATGTCACCTGCCTGTTGAAAATCTAAGGGAATTTCTGTGTTTGGAAATTGCCATTGTGGAGTAGCGCAAGCACAGAAAGGCAGCTACCATGAATTCATTCATGAGAATTTGGAATTAAAATTCTGCTTTATTTTGAAATTGTTTTTTTCCCAGTAGAATTGAGTGCTTATCATAAAATATACACTGTTCATTGCAGCTGCTAATATTCAACTCATTGTCAACACTTAAGAAATAAACAACGATCCCAAATGATTGGCAATAAATACATCACCTCATATGTGCCACATATTTTAAAGAAAATTAGGGCTTAATTCATTTTAATTATCTGAATTTTTACTACTCTTCAGTTACAGAGCACCCATCCATGTAAAATATATTAATAAACAAACTGACCCATCAGTTACCCCAAGTATTTATTTATTTATTTGATTTTTTTATTGCATTACAATAAAACACTGATTATGTGTGCATGGTGGAGTGTGTGTGTGTGTGTGTGTGTGTGTGTGTGTGTGTGTGTGTGTGTGTGTTTTATTCTACACTGGACTGTTCAAAGAGAATTGCTAGTTTGAATGCCTAATACTAAAGAGAGGCCATCTACAGAGACAGCAGCGTGCCTATAAATAGGCATGGCAGAATTAGATTTTTTATTTTTTTTACAATTTTGACGGTTACTCTCAATGTTTGCTTTTAAGCATTTTTTTTTCCATTTTTATCTATTTAAATTTTTACAGATATTTGAGGGGGAATTATGAGGGGTCAAGCAATGATTATTTAATCACAGCAGACATTGAGATTCAAAAAAGTTCAAGCTTTATCACAGTTATAACACAAACTGTCAACATCACATGTCAAAATATACAAAGTAAATATCCTTAAATCAAACTCTAGTAAGTTCTCAAGCAACATTTTTCTTACTTGACCTATCTCTAAATTCTCATTGCTACGGATGGAATTTTTTTGGTGTCCGTTGTGCATGTACACTGAAATCTAAGTTTACCGACATTTACCAACAAAAATCTAATTCTTCCAATCCTACCTATAAATTATCACCTATATTTGAAGGCTAATCCATCGCCCGGTAATGTAGGTCCACTCTGCCTCCTCGTTCAGTGTCAAGTGGCTGGGCAGGGGCATAGATGTGTTAAAAGCCTAATCCTAAACCATGAAATTCCTTAGGAGTTTTTATATTTACTTCAGTGGGCACAGGATTGAGACCTAAATCAGTTCAGTGATGGGGGGTGGGGGTTGTGTTATGTTTGGGGGGGGTACATAGTAATGTTAATTTGAAAGGCAAAAAAGGAAGTGATATGACCAAGTACAGCACTGAAAATATTACATAAATATGCATGACAGAGAAATAGCTTATAAAGCTGTTATAACTCATACAAGGTAAAGTGCACAATGTAAATGCAAGATCAAAGGGCCCAGATACTAAGCTGGCGTAAATTGGGGTAGTGCCACTGATGTCAATGAAGCTACTAGCTGAGGATCTGGCCCAGAATTAATAGCGCTAGGTACTGAAACTCAGAATTTCTGAGAACTAAAACCCTTTACATATTCAGCTGAAGGGAAAAATCTCAGGATTGATAAAAATCAGAATGGCAAGAACTAGAGTTTTTAGGCTGAAAATATTATGCAAATGCTTGCTTACAGTTCATCTCTAATTTCTCGAGCAATGACTGTGGTAAGAAGGATAATAATTTGAATGTCCAGTTAAAGTACTGATCAAATTGATGCCAATGTCTGAATTGAATAACAACTTTAGGCTTTTACCACTGCAATCTAAGTGTCTAACACATGGTATCAACACTAGTTTATAAGCAGCAATGAGAAAGAGTAACAAAGGGAAACTTTTTTAGAGGTGCCACCTTAAAATGGATCTTTTTGACTCTATATTCTTAAGGGATGTTTTAGAACTACACATTCCTCTACTCCAGCTTTCTGTCACAAAGATTAGTGTCTTCCTCCTTCTTCGGGATAACAAACAATGAGCCCTTGTATCTGAACTCTGTGGTTAAATGAAATTCTATGTGCACCACTATAACGCACAAAAATATCCAGCCTGAAAAGTTCAAAGCAGAGCATGGAGTGGGGCTGTGGGATTTTAAATGTAATGAAAGATGTAAAGATTAATCCCCACATGCCAATTTCAGAATTTAACCCAGATGATCAACCGTGAACCAGGTGCAGAAATAAAACGCTAAAGTGCAAATCCTTCAATGGACATGAAGAACTCTGGATGCAGCAGAACTAATGAGGCTCTCTTCAAAGAGTAAGGGAGCATGATTCTGGATACACAAAGATGAGTATATGGCCATTTCTCCAAGGTGGCAACCGGCAAACCGCATGTAGGAGCTAATAGTTGCAGCAGAGTAGCCTGGCAGTTGCTCCATAGGTTGGGTGAGGAAGAGAGGGTGTGGCAGATAATTCTTTTTGCTTCCAGTCCTTGGGGAGAACCTCTGTACTGAGCCTGGATATACTGCTAGATACAAAGAAAAGAGAGCTCAAAGTTATAGCTCTTGCTCTTTTTAATTTAGGAACAGAAAAGAAGAAATATTTAAATGAAATCTACATAGTTCATTACAAGAGTAAAAGTCCTGTCACCTTGTGGGGCACCTAGACACAAGCAAATTCCAGAGAGGGGCACTGTCACATGGTACGCTCCCACACCCTGGATTTCTTTTTGCAAACAGTCCTCACACACACTTATGTAAATTCACCAGTGTACTTTATTCACAATCTCTTATGCAGCCTCACATCCCATCCCCAACAGGCTTTTCCCAAGCTTCAACATAACCCTGTATGTACAGGATGGGGGAGAGAGGTCTCACCTCTCTGAGATCCTGAGCTTCTTTGCCCTTTCTTTCAGCCCCCTTCTCTCCCTTCCTGTCTCCCATTGAACAGTCTCCAGCTGATGAGTTCACCCCCCTTGTTGGCTGGTTAATCACCCAATCCTAATCAATCATCTCCCAATTTGGCCTATGCAGGGATACTTACAAAGTGTACAGAGTGGTGAGCCAGCCCTACTCTATCACAGGCACAAATTTACAAGTTCTGATTCTTTCGTATCTCTTAAAGTAAAAACAAGAGGCAAAATCTCATCTTCATGTTTTGGATATGTATATATCCAAAATACCAAACCAAGTTGTAAATATTGTGTCCTGACCCTAGCTAAAAAACAGTCCTTCAGCAAGTCCTCAGAGCTTAAAGGCATAAAGGGGCAATCTGGGATGCGGTTTAGAGGCATGATGTGTGTGTTGTAGCTTAAACTTCCCTTATCTATCCAAGACCCCAATCAGCCCTGTCCCTCTTGCTTTAATCATGCTCCTGTCTTGAATAATCTGTGTGGGCATATGTGCTGTGATTTTGTGTGCCTCCCAGGTAAACCAAAATAGGAGTGCTACTTTTACAGTGATCCCTTGAGCCTGATTTTGGAATAACCATGAAGAGAGACAGGGTCTGATCCATAGAGTCCACTATATTACAGTCCACTTATAATCCTTTCTTGTTGTTGTTGACGCAGGCAAAGTCATGTTTGCGCATCTTTTATCTCTCTTTCACATAATTTGCAACCTTTGGTAGTCAGGATTCTGGTTGTCTGCACAGATTCAGCTTAGCAGGGGGCCTTTAGATGACAATTGACAACACTTAACAGATGTTGAAATATAATGTAGCTCTAATGTGAATGGTAATTGTGCTAAATATTCTCAGTTTTCCCTTTATAAAATAATTGTTAAAAATACAGGATGATCAATAAAGTTGATACAGTATTAATTGTGGAGCTAACCAAATACACATCCATACTAGATACATTTCAGAGTAACAGCTGTGTTAGTCTGTATCCGCAAAAAGAACAGGAGTACTTGTGGCACCTTGGAGACTAACAAATTTATTAGAGCATAAGCTTTCGTGGGCTACAGCCCACTTCTTCGGATGCATATAGAATGGAACATATGCACTTCTATATGCATCCGAAGAAGTGGGCTGTAGCCCACGAAAGCTTATGCTCTAATAAATTTGTTAGTCTTTAAGGTGCCACAAGTACTCCTGTTCTTTATACTAGATACAGTACAATTTCTCATCATTTCTCGGAATGGTATCTAGTCAGAAATTATTATTGCTTTCAGAAAAAGCAGACATCTGAAATTATCCACTAAATAAATTCCTTGCTCTGGAAAACATGAGTGTCCCACTGCAGCATGATTGCTGATGGCTTTAACCAATCTACTTCATATAATAGTAATGAGAAGAATTAGTGAGGTCAGGGATGCTGCCTTCCACAGAGAGACTTTTGTTGAGTCACTGACAATTCCAGAAGTGCGCAATGTGGAGAGGTAAGGAAAATGTTGAGATGAGGTGAAAGAAGGAGTTGGAGGTTTTTTTAATGTTTTTTAAATTCTGCTTGGAGATTCTTGCTGGTCCTGGTATTGATTTGCAGAGACTGTCGCCCGCCTTTCCCCGTTGCAGAAAGCCAGACTGGTGAGACCACCCAGGATGATAGGTGTCTACCAGTAGAATCTCTCAGGAAGCAGGTAGGAGAGCTACTACCTAACCAGGAAGAAGAGGCAGATGAAGCTTTCTTTAAATAACAAAATCATCCAAAGCACTGGAGTTGGTGGTAATGGGGGACTTCAACTAATCAGATATGTCTTGGGAAAATAATACAGCAGAGCACAGATTATCCAAGAAGTTCTTGGAATGCACTGGGGACAACTTTTTATTACAGAAGGTGGAGAAAGTGACTAGGGGGAAGGCTGTTCTAGATTTGATCCTGACAAATAGGGAAGAGCTATTTGAGAATTTGAAGGTGGAAGGCAACTTGGGCAAAAGTAATCATGAAATGATAGTGTTCATTATTCTAAGGATTGGTAGAAGGAAAAACAGCAGAATAAAGACAATGGACTTCAAGAGGGAAAACTTTAGCAAACTCAGAAAACTGATCCCAGGGGAAGCAAGTCTAAGGGAAAAAAGAGTTTAGGAGAGTTGGCACTTTTTAAAAGAGATGTTATTAAGGGCACAAAAGCAAATTTTCTCAATGCACAGGAAAGATAAAAAGTCTGATAAGAGACCACTCTGGCTTAGCCGAAGGTCTTCAATGACCTGAAACTCAAAAGAGAGTCGCATGAAAAGTAGAAACTAAGTCAAATTAAAAAGGATGAATATATATAAAAAAAGCCACAAGAAGGTAGGGACAAAATTAGAAAGGCCAAGGCACAAAACAAAATTAAACTAGCTAGCGACATAAAAGGTAACAAAAAAACATTTTACAAATACATTAGAACCAAGAGGAAGACCAAGGATGGAGTATGTCCATTAATCAATGAGAGGGAAAGACAAGAACAGAAAACACAGCAATGGCTGAAGTGTTAAATGCCTTTTTTGTTTCAATGTTCACCAAAACGGTTAGCAGTGGTCTGATGACTAACATATGAACATCAGTGTAAATGGGGTAGGATCGGAGGTTAAAATAGGGAAAGAACAAGTTAAGGATTAGACAAGTTAGCTGTCTTCAAGCCAGCAGGGCCTGATGAAATACTCCTAGAACACTTAAAGAACTGGCTGAAGAGATCTCTGAGCCATTAATGATTATCTCTGAGCATACATGGGGGAAGGGAGTGATACCTAAGGATTGCAAAAGGGAAAAATATATTACCTCTCTGTAAAAAAGGGGAATAAGGACAAGCTTGAGAATTATAGATCAGTCAGCTTAATTTCGCTACCCAGAAAGATAATGGAGCAAATAATCAAGTAGTCTATTTGTAAGCATCTAGAGATAATAAAGTGATATGTAACAGTCAACATGGATTCGTCAAGAACAAATCATGTCAAACCAACCTCATATCCTTCTTTAACAGGGAACAAACTTTGTGAAGACAAGGAAGCACTAAATGTGATATATCTTGACTTTAGTCAGGCTTTTGACACCATCTCACATGACCTTCTCATAGGCAAACTAGGGAAATATAGCCTAGACGAACCTACTATAAGATAGGTGCACAACTGACTGGAAAACCATACCCACAGAGTAGTTATCAAAGGTTCACAGTCAAGTGGAAAGGGCATATTGAGCAGGGTTCTAGAGGGATCTGTCCAGGGTCTGGTTCTATTCAATAGCTTCATAAATTATTTGGATAATGGCATAGAGATACACTCAATGTTTGCGGATGATACAAAACTGTGTGGGATTGCAAGCACTTTGGAGGACAGGATAAGAATTCAAAATTATCTTGACAAACTGGAGAAATGGTCTGAAATAAACAAGATGAAATTCAGTAAGGTTACACTCAAAGTACTAGACTTACGAAGAAAAATTCAGTTGCACAAATACAAAATGGGAAAATGACTGCCTAGGAATGAGAACTGTAGAAACCGATCAGGGATTTTAGTGAACTGCAAACTAAATTGGAGTTAACAATGTAATAGTGTTGCAAACAAAGACATTCTGGGATGTATTAGTAAGAGTGTTGTAAGATACACACGTGAAGTAATTCTACTCTACTCAGCACTATAAGGCTTCCACTGGAGTATTGTGTCCAGTTCTTGACACCACACTTCAGGAAAGATGTGGACATGTTGGAGAATGTCCATAGGAGAGCAACAAAATGATTAAAGGTCTAGAAAATATGACCTATGGGGCAAGATTGAAAAAATTTGGTTTGTTTAGTCTGGAGAAGAGAAGACTGAGGGAGGACACAACAATAGTCTTCAAGTATGTAAACAGGGCCGGCTCCAGGGTTTTGGCCACCCCAAGCAGCCAAAACAAAACAAAACAAAACAAAACAAAGCTGCGATCGCAATTGCGATCTGCAGCGGCAATTCGGCGGGAGGTCCTTCACTCCCAGGCAGAGTGAGGGACCGTCCGCCGAATTGCCGCCGAATACCTGGATGTGCCGCCCCTCTCCGGAGCGGCCGCCCCAAGCACCTGCTTGAGAAGCTGGTGCCTGGAGCCGGCCCTGTATATAAAAGGCTGTTATAAAGAGGAGGATGATAAATTGTTCTCCTTGTCCACTGAGGACAGGACAAGTAATGCAGTAAATTGCAGCAAAGGAGATTTAGGTTAGACATTAGGAAAAACTTCCTAAATCCAAGGGTTTTTAAGCACTGGAACAAATTACCTAGGTAGGCTGTGAATTCACTGTCATTGGAGGTTTTTAAGAACAGGTTAGATAAACATCTGTCAGGGATGGTCTAGATAATATTTAGTGCTGCCCTATGCAGGGTTCCTTCCAGTCCTATATTTCTATGATTCTATGATTATTGGAAGACAAATTATAGTAACTTTTTAACTGTACAAAGGATAAAGTCAATAAATTACAAATGCTTTTTAAATGAATAAATTAATGAATGCAGTACATGAAGTGAAATTTAATGAAAATTTTAAAGTTAAGCCTTTAAATGATGAACTGAATTAACTGCTAAGGCTTTATAAATGAATTAATTAACACAATACATGAACTGAAATTGAATTATGTTTTTAAAGATTTTAGATTTTATGTAAAAAAGGAGCTATACATATGACTGTAACTTTTTAATTGGGTTTAATCAGTGGGAACCAAGAACACTTGCCAGCTCTGTATGTAAATTTAGTTATATGTAGTTATTCTCTTTGGTCCTGATGCTAACAGTATCATATAAATTAGGCATGGAAACCAACAAACAAGTAATCTAAGACATCCCCTTACATGGAAAAGTGTTCCCTATAGCATGTCTGTACACTACCATTTTTCAAGTCCTATTGCAAATGTCTCTGTCACTGGGGTTATCCCCGTTTCCTTTAGGAAACTAATCCATAGTCACTAGTTCTTTATAGTCACCACCCTATGCTGTCTCTTATTGTATCTCACTGCTGTTAGTTATAATCCCTTAGACTCCCTTGTTTAGAGTGCATTCTGGAAAGAGTTTAGCACAACTTTGGGTGTGGCACAAATAATAAACAACGTAGATAGGAAAAACCTATTTGATTCTCCATACCAATCAACCAGTACAAGATTATTCCCTAATGCAGTGGTCCCAAATATGGTCCACAAACAATTAGTAGTCTGCAGAGAGGTGGCTGGTTCCAGTTACTAAAATACATTGAAAAAAGCTACAATGCATTAGGTACTGTCTAATATTAGTTTTCCATGTAAGCAACTGCTGTAGTTATTAGAGGGATGTCATTTGATCAACAGTGGGTAGGATGGAGGTCCATGCTATCATGATTGTGAGAAAAGATTTATTCCATTATGAAAGATAAAACTTGAGAAGCCTCCTCCTTGAATAATTCTTTCCCCTTTTTGGTTTCTTTGCCCTTCAGTTACTTGTAGACAGTTATATCCTTCACCAATAGTTGTTTAGCCAAGCTATACATTTTAGTTCTTTTATCCAACAATAGCTGGTGAGCTTGGTAAATGAGTAAGTGAAACAATGCACAGGGTGAGATTCTGACACACTGGTGCAAATCTGGAATAATTCTTTTAAAATAATTTGAACCTTACCTGCTGTCACACTGTATATGATTCAAAACGTGTAAGTGAGGCCTATATTTGAGGAGGTTCCTCTGCTTTAAATCTTCTAGCTCATTAATAATTTGTGTTGCTTTATACTGTTTTTCACTAGTGTATCCATGTGTCTGGGACTGATCCCCCCAGAATGGAACATGATGCACAGAAATGGTATCCATTTTTGTATATTTTTGATGAAATATTAATCTAAGGCGTTTTTTGAAAAACAGGCACAGCTTTTAGAAAAGGCATACAGTAAATGTTCCTTAAAGTACTTTACAAAAAGTTAGAAATATTGTGAAAAATGCACCGAAAGCCAGCTACTCAGCTTTTAAATACAAATATTTTTTCCTAGATTATGCTCTTCTATGAAGAAACAAACACTTCAGTTAAAGTTTCACAAGCCAATGGGAATTGTATGCACTAAGAACTTCTGACATCGGGTCATTATCCTCCAAGCACAAAGACTTGTGAACTAAGGAATAACACCTGACTTCAAAATCTTTATGACAGGGAAAAATAACCTTGAGCAAAAGGTGGTATCTAACCACAGAAGGACAACATAGTAAAGGTCAGAAAAGTGGAACCTTTAGTAAAGGCATTCAGCTCCCTATACTGTCCTAGCAGAGGATATAGCCACAAGAATGTTGTCTTCTAGAATGAAAATGGAGAGTACTGTAATGCCGAGGCTCAAAGGATGGACATACAAGACCTTATGGAAAGAAAGTGCCAAGAGGAATTATGCAGCCAGATGACAGAATTAATCATATGCAAAACGAGGGTATGAGTTAAATAAAGCCTTAAGATGAAGCCTGAAAGGAAGACTATGGACAATCCCTACAGGACTGGACCAATTTCAGAACAAAGAGCCAAATTTGACATGGATTTAAACCCTGTGCAAAATCATTGACTTCAAAGCACTAATTTCAAAGGGATTGCATGGGGTGCACACAATTTGGTGGAAACTACTTCCCCCAGTATAACTTATTAGTCACCTCTTTCTGACAGAAAGAACCTAATGGTGAAGAAAGCAATGCTTCAATTTGCCTCTCTCAAAAGCCAAGCCACGAGAGGGAACAGATGATACCAAGGCACTGGGAATGCTCAAACAGAGCAGATGAAAGGAAAAGGAATGACACCCTTATTCTCATCTTCAGAGGTTGATTTTTGTGCTTCCAACAGTACAGTAGGAAAGGTTGCTATGGTTTCATATGGAGCTGACTAGAAAGGATGAGATGAATAAGGAATGACGTGCCAGAGTAAACTGAGATGGGTTCTTTCTGAGACAAAAAAAACCACCCTGACCAGAGGAGGAGGAGGAGTTATTGTTTTAAGAGTCTGAAGGGTGAGTACTTTTACTTTCCATGAAAAATTCTGGTCCTGATCTGTATTAATATGGGTATCCAGATATATTAGGCTCTATATGGATTCTAAGAGAAACTTCTTCACAATGATGGCAAAAAACAGGGATTCTAGTATTTCATAGTTTTGCACCCCTTCTCTTGGGTGCCAGCTCTGGATCTCCCCATTGTCAACCATTTATTTGGATGCTGCTGTCTTGAAGATTTCTGGCTTATTGAAAAGGCAAACTCTACAAGATTAAAAACAACCAATTTCAATGCAATGCTAAGCAAGATTATAACCACTGGGCTACAATTTTGGTTAAAATGCATGGCAGTTTACAAGTATTATTTTGTCCAATAGAAGGAACATAATGTTTTGCAAAGATTATAAAAGAGTTTATTTTTAAACAAAGCCCTGATGTTGTAAAGATCTAAGGGAATGTTGGAAATGTTTGTAAAATCAGTGGTTTCAAAATGAATTTTGGTTTGGCTAGAAACAAGAATTTTTGATATCACAGAGATTTGTTAGTCATTGTTTGGAACACAGGATTTACAGGCTGTTCAGTTTGCAGCACATGTTTTCTGCCAAGATCTACATGAATATAAAACTGAAATCAGACATATTATTGTTCATTTTGTTTCTTCAATAAAAAAAATGAAGGCAAACTAGAAATAGAGATCTGTTAAAATTACTTTTCAGCAATATTATAGTGAATAGGTCTAGTACAAAAATACCCCATAATTCCAATATTCAGTATTGTCAGCACAATAGCCCAAACTCCTTATTGAATCTGAATGAATAAAAAGTGCCACTAGTGTTTTTTGTAACTTGACTTCCATTTACAACTATGACTCACAAATGTATACATACCACTGAAATACATCCACTTCTGAGGCAGAGTGATGTACCAGAACAAACAACACTAAACATTAGTACAAGAGATGAAGAATGTTAACTCACCCAATTGAAACTACAGAGGAAATTTACAATAAAAGAATGTCATCAGAACTAAGTGTTGGAATTTAAACCAATCAATTTATCTAACACCTCTTAATTTGTAAAATGTACCATGGGATTTTAATGAGCATAGGTTACTTACCTAGTTTAGATACTGTGGTGATAAGCATTCTAGAGAGATGATAGATAGATTGGGGCCTTAGGTTTATATTTCATCTGAAAAATGGCATCTCTAGCAGTGCAGTGCACCATTGTACTATGCTGGGACATTGGTTATGAATTGACTTAGACGGTAGAAGGTCACATACTCAGTTGTCAATTCCTTTTCCCTCAGTACTTTGGTGTCCTTTGTGGTTCTTTCATTCCAGTACAATTTCTTAATGTTTGTTGAGATCCCAGCTTTAGATGCCACAACTAATAATTCTGTTTGGTATCAGTTTAAATTTGCATTGCTCTTTTCAGATTATAAAATATATGGTCATTTTATTGAGTTTTGCATTAGCATATTTCTTTCATTAGTTGATGTATGGAGTGGACTCTAATGGCCCAATCCAATTCCCTTTGAAATTAGTTGAAAGACTCGCATGCATTTCAATGGAATTTGGTTGGATCAGGCCCTATCTAATGTCAGTGGATTTGAAAGCCTAAAGTCTCCAGTAACATTGAGGCAGACATCCAGATTTGTGTTAGAGCTCTGTAAACAACCACTGGCCAGCCACTGCCAAAGATTACTTCAATAGTCCAGGGTGTTATTTTTCTTTCAGTAAAGAGGTCTTTGGTAGCTCAGTTATAAAGTGAAACCAAATTAAATAAGCACTACACATATTATATATAATTGTCTTTTGGGGGTGTACATTTGAAATAAGCTGATTAGGATCATAGCATTCAAGAGTTGGGTTACAAAGTCCAACAACCAGGGAGCTTTTACTCATCTCTGTCTTTGCTGAGCGGTGTACCGCTGTTCAGGTCCCAACCATATTCACTTAAGACTTGCCCAACGGCACTATCTTTGTCCTTAACAAGTTTAGCTAAGCTTTTACAAGCACATGGCAATTTCTGCTTGTTTCACATAATCTGATCGGATGAAATTCTTTTACCTGTACTAGAAAATAATTGCTTGCCTATCTTCTGCAATGTTCTTTTATCTTTTCCCATGTGGTTAAAATTGTTTCTTCAGCTTGCTGGTCTGAGCTCTGAAAGTTGAATGTGTCTCAACCCTCCCTCTCTCTTGCTAACCAAGATAGAAATAGGATATTACATTATGTTATAAAGCTGGCATATAAACATAATATCTACAAAGTAATAGAAAGTGTAATTTCAGTATAGCCCCAATTTTAATTTTAGAATGGACAGCAGACACAGCAGGTATTTTCCCCATATGTAATAGTGTCATAAAATAAAGTTGTTCTGAAAGGACTGAAGGTGCTTTTCTACTTCTAAAATATGTATTAAATTATATAAAACCAACAATTCTATTTGCAGGACAATGGGCTAAATTCTGAACTCCCTTCAAAATCAAGAGCTACAGTAATTTAAGTGGAACTATTAATTTTTCTAATATCCAGCACTGGACTGGGAGTCAGTGGATGTGGGTTGTATTCTCAGGGCTGACACTAATATGATGTGTGAACTTGTGCAAGTCACTTTGGATAAAATTTGCAACAGCTCTTAACAGATATAGGAGCCTAAGTCCCATTAACTTTAACAGTCAGTGGATTTAGGCACCTAAACCACTTAGATGCTTTTGAAAATGTTACCTTTCACCTCTCTGTGCCTCTGTTGGCCCTACTATGTTTTGTTGGTCTTCTCTAATTAGAGTGTAAATTCTTTTAATCTCCGAATGACAGACTGATACACTTACATGGAATAGCGCGTTACTTCACATATAGACCCTTCAATGGGATTACTTGTGGAGTAAGGCCACAATCCCTGAAACACTTACTGTGTTTTCAGGATTGAGGCCCAAGGCACCCCACACTGTAAGAATATCACAATCTAGTTTAAAGAATGACAAGGCTGTATGTACCACTAAAGACACCATTAGACCTCCCCCATGCCCTTTAAGGATTTAAGTAGAGCCCAGGGACTTGTGTTGCTCATCACACTAAGGTGACTTTCATTCTAAATGCAGAATTGTGCTTTGAGCTGCTTTTGTTTTAAATTGTGTTGAAAAATGATGAGGAATGTCTATGAACCTGAAAAACAAACACAGTGAATGTATTAATTCTGAGCTAGCTCTCTCACTGGTACTTCCCCACAATCCCTCCATTATGAACCACACTTTACTTTCAGGTACATTGGAATAAATCCAGAGTAATTCTGGTGATATTAATGGAGTTTTTACTCTTGATTTACACCAGTTTAAACAAAATCAGATTCTGGCCCTATGAGAGCTGGATCACACATTTATTTACCTCCATTGCAAACAAAGCTTGTATTTTTCTACAATCTCAATTGCAAATTATCTACATTCTACATGCAGACAAATGAAACTATGGTTACAGAAGATGTTAAGTATGTACTACTAAATCATTTTAAGCTTCCTCTCTTATTAGGGTTAGATAGTAGCACTGAGGGTGCAAATTATTTTACCCTACATTTAGCTAGGTAGTGAAGTATGTTTGCAATGATTTGAAGGATTTTCATTACTAATTATTTTTCCACTGTGTCTGTTCCTTTATAACCTCCTCTTTTAAGATTTCACCTTGAAAAGTAATTTTTTTTTTTGCCATGGAATAACTGTGAACAGCTGTTTTGCTCTGTAACTATTTATTTTATAAATGTTAAGGTCATGAGTCAATTTTAAAACAAACATTCTGATATAGAACGTCTGTAATATAGTTTGGAAATCATTAACCAAATCAATGTAATGTCTAAGGGCCTGATTCTGATATCACTGTCAGCATATGTATAGCAGCGTACCACATTAGCTTCCTTTGAGGTAGCATTAATGTACATCAATGCAAGTGAAATCAGAAGTAAGCCCTACTTCTGAAAATCTGATTCTGTAACTATGTTTTGTAAGCAAGGTACAGTACTTGAGCTTGACTCATTTAGGAAAAGAAAGGAAATTAATAGTTGGGGACATTTATTTTGAAACTTTAGAGGCAATACACTCGTCTCCATGGAACATAATCATAATCCAGGTACAAAAATGTGATTTATGATTAAAAAAAAGAAATTCCCATTTATCTTTTCTGAATGTAGATGTGTCTATTCTGTTCTTTTTACACAAACAAAAGAATGTTGGTCTTATTTCATATATCCTAGGTTTAATTTATAAACTTAGATTATGTTTTCCCCCATAGGTGTGGATAATTTATTCATGAAACTCAACAGGTCTAAACGTTGAGTTCCCAAGTTATCATCCATTGTGTGGGGAGGGAGAAAGATGTTTGTATACTTGTAGAGGGAATAGGATGCTTGGCTCTCCAATCACACAAGTTTTCTGGTATCCTCACAGACGGTCAATATTTGTGTAAATCAGAGGCATCTCCATGGAGGTTAGTCCCTCCACACTACTTTCCAGGCCTCCCCTCTCCCTATAGCATGGCTTCTGCATCCTGACCCCATGTAAGCAGGAGAGAGAGCAGAATGAGTAAAGCTGGGAGATGTTGACATTTAATGCTGCAAGGACTTTCCCAGGATAATCCAATTTCAGAAGGGATAATGCTGCATAGCATGCCCATCCTTGGCTCTATCCTGCCTTCATTCATTCATGCCCTCCTAGAGCAGTGGAACTCCATTTCTGCTCAGTTTTATATCAAAGGATGTCCACAACATAGGGAGATGAGACAGATGCTTGTCATCCTCTGTCTGTATCAGAGTGGGGAGAAAGAGATGATCCTGACTTTATTTACCATTGCCTGTCTTGTATTTAATCCTTAAATCTTTGCTATGTAGGGTTTAACTTGAATTGAAATAATTAACTAAGTAAAACAGACAACCAGATTCCTAACCATCTGCTCTTGAATTAAAAAAAAAAAAAAAGATCAAGTAAAAGGGGCTTTTTTAACAGTGTTGGGTGAAAGAGCTCAACATTTTGTTATTTATAAATATTAGTACTCAAAGTAAAATACTGTTCAGCCATTTGTCATTTTCTATGGTATCTGTTTAGTAGCAAGATAAAATGCACAGAGCTATTTATGTTGCTATGGGTATCTGGTGACTCAGTATGATCTAGAAATAAGCATAGGAGCATCTCAGGCAGGGCAGAAGGAAGATAAGGATACATTCAAATGAATATTAAGTACAACATGGATTGATTTCAAATTATTTTTTGGTTCTTAATCAGAAGCGTTAACCATATTAAGTAACATTTAATTATGAATGCCATGTGGAAGTGTCTTTAAAAAAAAAAAACCTTTTCAAAGTCAATTCACTGCCGGGCTTGAAATGGATCATCAAACCAGAAGCCACAATGGAGAGTAGAGATGGGTGACCTCTCAGCATCATTTTCTGTGTGGATTCACAACGGAATTTGCTTTGGCTCTGTTTACACCTCTGTCTCGGCTTTCTCCAAACAGTCTCACAAATAATTTTCCTGCAGCCCTAGGGAGTCCCTCCAGAGTGGGAGAAAGAGGAGGACAGAGGATCCGCACTCCAGAACATCCTCTTGTCCCATCCCACCCTCTGCTTGACCCTATTCTGACCCCACTCTTTTGTGCAAAGGCTGCTACTGCAGAACTGAGCTCTACACTGCACAAGGGATGCACACCACCTATGCCACCTCCCACTTAATGAGCTAGAAGCCTTCTGCTTTGGGCCTATTATGCAATTTTTTCTACACAGTACAGGATCATTTGACTCCAGTGAAGCAACCGGGTGTGAGGTACATATTTCCTGTCAGACTGCATCTCGCATGCAGGAGAATTGCAGGACCAAATACAGGAAGAATGTTGTCTGCATTAGGGTCCTAATTCAGTATCATTAAATGGGAATTTTGCCATTGACGCCAATGAGCATAGGATCATGCCCTAGCACTAGAATTGAGCCATCAGCTTGCAAAAGTGGAGTGGCAAGTTCTTCCAATTTTCTTAAAATCTGCCTTTTTCCTCCTCAAGAAATAATGACCAAACTTACTCAAACAAAAACCACAGCCCCAGGAAAAGATGGCATTCACTATAACTTCCTGAAAAAAACGAGACCCTAATTGCCTGGTATTAATTGCCATTTTCAACAAATGCAAACAGTTCTGCCATACTCCCAGTTCCTGGAAGAAGTCTATGATGGTGCTCATCTGCAAGAAAGGTGAGCGAGATGACCCCAGCAACTGGAGACCCATCTCTCTCTGTTCCACCGTGTACAAACTGAATGCCAGCTATGTCGCAGCTAGGATCACAGACTGGTCAGTGAACGGAGGAGCCATCAGCTCCATCCAGAAGGGCTTCATGTCATGCGAAGGCTGTTATGAACGTAACTTTGTCCTTCAAACTGCCATCCACATGGCCAGGAGGGCACAGAGCGTGGCTTGACCTGGCTAATGCTTTCGTATCCAGGCCCCACCACCACATTTTTACCACTCTGTAAGAGTTCGGGATGCCTGAAAACTTTTTCCAACTGGTCCAGGAACTTTATGATGGCTGCACCACCAACATCTGCTCCCTGGAAGGAGAGATGCCTGAAATTCCTATCTGTAGTGGTGTGAAACAAGGCTGTCCCCTTAGCCCATTGTTTTCAACTTAGCCATGGAGCCGCTCCTTTGAGCGATCTCCTGTGGTCTAGGTGGTTTTGACCTATATGGCAACAGAATGAATATCCTGGCCTACACAGACAAACTGGTCCTGATCGCAGACAATCCTGAGAGTCTCCAACAAATGTTTGATGTCACCAGCCAGGCTGCCAACAGGATGGGATTCCGCTTCAATGCCAGGAAGTGCGCATCCCTGCATATCAATGGCAGTAGAAGGGATCGGTTCAGATGCCGCTGTTCCAGATCCAGGATTAACTCATGATCTTCCTTGAAAATAGGCAAGTGTACCAACATCTTGGCATGCCCACGGGTTTCCGTGTCCAGCAGACACCTGAGGATACCATCGCGGAGATCCGACGAGACATGGCCAAGATCGACTGTTCCCTACTGGCACTGTGGCAAAAGCCCAACACCTTGAACACCTTCGTGATCCCCCATATTTCATTCAGCCTGAGGGGATCTGCCATGGTGAGGGTACCTCTTAACAAGAAGGACAGCACCATCAGGCAACTAGTGAAGAAGTGGATGTTTCTTCTCCAAAGATCCAGCAATAAACTGGTGTAAATCTCGCAGAGACAGGGCAGCACCAACATCCCTTGAATGGGTGATCTCTGCGACATTGCAGTGATCAGTCATGCCTTCCACCTTCTGATGTGCCTGGACGCTAAGGTGAGGAACATCACGGAGAGTGCTATGCACAATGTCATGAAGAAGCAATTCGCTAAGACCCCCCCCCCAAGACCAAGTTGTCGCCACCTACTTGGCAGACCTGGGTTACAAAAACATGATTCCATGGTTGCTTCGAAATTAATTTATGCTTTTTGGTTAATGTTAAGTTGTGATTGTTTTGTTTTCTTTCTTTGTAGTCACAGAATGTTTTGGGGCTATTAAAACATAGCTATTATAGCCATTACCAGTAAGTCATATTCTATAAATTTTGTTCTGTGCTTAATGAAAGGATCTTCAAACCCACTTTTATCCAAGCAGTGTCAGCAAAGAAGTGAACTGTCTTTTGTTTTGTTATGAATCTCATTATCATAATTTCAATATTTATTGATCTTTAAATGCAAATATTTCTGCAGTTCTCTCCCCTAAGCACTTCATTTCTACAGGGCTATATATACTGCCCCTGCATGCAGATTTAAGGCATGTATTCCACTTAAAGTGGTGCTGTCTGTACAAAAAACCTTGATCATTTTTAGTTGCATGTTTTTAATTTCTTTCTGATCTCAAAGGGTTTTTTTTTTTGTTAAAACATTTGGACTACTCATATTTACTACAAATAATTACAATATATTCCTCTTTTTGTTGGCAAATCATCATTTTCAATATTTGTTTCCTTGTGATATCAGGCTGCATTTCCAAATCACACAAGATGAGATACTTAAAAGAGTGCATGTTTAAGAACATCGTAGCTTAATGAGGAATTACATTATTATTAAATAAAGATGTCTGTTAGAATAATTCCTACGCCTATGCTGACTCCTTATTTTTATTTGAGCTTAAACACTACATTGATATAAGACTCTCAATAGACAGATAATGACAGCCAGTATTAACACTCCCAAGTTAATTTCACCTTGTATAGTATCTAAGTCTATAGGTTTAAAAACATTTCCTGAAAACACACTACTCTAAAAGTAAGACTTAAAATCCTAAAGGAAGAGCTAGGCTAAATGCCTATAGTTACAGGATATTTCTCTTGGTATAAGAGTGGAAGAATATTTTCCATCAAAGCATACGCAAATCCTGTATCTTTGTATCTTGAATTTACAAGTTTCAGCCCTTAGCTGTGAATGTGAGATACCTCAAATACCGCAAAATTACTGATTTTATAGCATGAAGTCAAAACCATATACTTCACATGCAAATCTATCACTAGCAGATGCAGATGTCCTACCTTTTTTTGTAAATTTCAATCATAACTCTAGTTTCATACCTTGAAATCACCTACTAGATGGAAGAAATTTTAGGCTGGTCCCATGGCCTCTCACTTTTTAAAAAACACAGTATTTCAACACAAATAGGAAGAAACATGAACTGTAGAGGGGTTTTGTTTGTACTAATTAAACACCTTTCAGTATTTTTCAGTTTTCTTTTCACCAATATGATATAGAGATTTTCAATACAAGTTACAGTAAACATACATACATGCAACGTTGTATTGTATTTCATAGCTCCAGTGAATCTGTTCACAGATTTGGCATAAAAGGATTCCACACAGTTGCCTCTGGCCCTGATCCAATACCCATTAAAAATCAATGAAAAGGCACCATAAAATCAATGGGTATTGGATGATGCCCTATTTGTTAATATGGTCAAATTTAGAGTCGTGCTAAGCATGAGAGTATATCCATTTGATTAATTTCCTGGTCCTGAGTGAAACTGTGATGTGCTTAAACTATTGCTCCAAAATTTGACTTTCAGTACATTGTATCCCACTGAACATGTTTCTAATTATTGAAATCATCAGCCACCACTGAAATGTGTATGTTATTCATTACAAAAAATTAATGGAAAAGTGGTTATTACAATTAAAGTTAATGTCATATAATTTACATTTATTTCAATTCTAAAAGTAACAGTCAACTAGTTTAGGACCCAGTGTTGACATCCTTAAAATGGTTATCTAGATGAATTCATTAGTCAAATTCTTTGCCAGAAGAATTAAAATATATCAGCTGTAAAACACAGAAACCCCCCTTCTGACCTTCTTATAGAAGTTAACAAATAAACTATTGCCATAGTTATGACATCATCTTAATATTCAGAAAGTCCTATTTACAGAGCATTCATTTAATCTGATCTATAAGACGGACCATGAGAAAAGCAGTCAGAGAAAAATAGTAGAATGTTCTTCATATTTCAGAGCTTCTCAGAAACTCTCTCAAACAATGCAGTTTAGCCCTCTTCAAAAAATAGTTTTCTATGTCTTTTAAATATTATTTAGTTAGAAGCATGCTAATATTTGTTTGATTCAGGGCCAAAGACTTGTTCCTGTGTAAAGCTTAAGATAAAGGGCCTTGCACTTGAGTTTAGGGAGATACAGCCCTCGCTCCTCAATCAAAAGGTAGTACAAAGAGTGCCAGTACACCCAGGCCATGACTATTAACACATTTAGTTTATAGTAGGACACCCCTTCCCTGACCCCCACTGCAGTTCCATGGAAAATACTGTCATATCTCATTGCTTGGTAGAGAACTGAAGGTTGTGGAATTACCTTATGTGGACTCTTTGGGACCGTGCCACCCATATGGGAGGGAACATGACATATCTACTGAAAAAATATACACAAAACTACAGTGGGTAACATTAAAGAAGCACTGTTGCCATCTCCAGAAATGTTAGCGACCATATTGTTATGTTGTCAGGAATTAAAACAAATACACTCAAACCAGAATAGGGCAAACAAGTCTTTCACCATGTTCTAAACATTCAAAAGGTGGGAGCACTCATGTGAGAGAAGCTTGCCACCAGTCCTGAAGAGGCCAGCTCCAAAACAGAGAGCAAGAACCTTGTGGAGGATCTTAATGCTGAGGTGGGGGATGTGTGAGAAGCAGCCCCGCACTATTCAAAGCTTAAAAAAAGTATAATCAACGTCTTGACTTGTATCTGGAGATGAACAGGAAACTAGAGTGAAGACTTGAAAAGAAATTCTTAAAGAGGCTTGCAAGAGGCACACAGCTATGTTCTGGCCAGCCTGAGTTTCCAACTGGACTTCAGGAATAAGCCCTAGGCAGAGCACATTACAGTGGCCTAGAGTTTTTCAAGATGTGAATGACCATTATGAGAGGAACAACAAGCACTTGACTTGTAATTGAAAATAAAAAATACGTTTTTTCTGCCTTCCCTTCTAATTTGCCACAATAGAGGTTTGAGGGTCAAACCTCTGAACTAGTATCCTCCTAACACACCACAGCCAGAACAATTGGCAGTGCTGCTCCACCATCTTGTCTACATGATCAAAGCAATGTAGCTACTGAAGCTGAAGACCCGAGTAGCAGACCACAAAGCATGATACAGAGGGTAATCACCAAACTACTGCAAAACTTTCCGCTATGTGGTGGATGAGACATACTCCATGTACACAGAAATACTTTGCACTTACTAAATACATGGCATTTTTCAGTCAAACATATCAAAACATTGTATAAATATTGATTTATTAAGCCTTGCAGCATCCCTGTGAAGTAGCACTAAGGACTATTATGCCCATTTCATACGAGTGAAAACTGAAGTATAAACAGATTAGAGGTCATATAATATGGCAACACTTCATTACTCTAAGCACCACACAAACTCCCTTTCTGTGATCTCTCCAGTGGTTTTCCAGAATCCATGACAGCTTAAAGATTATGTTATGTTTCCTTCTTTTTGTAATCACGGCACTCATTCCTTTTACATTTAGAAGTTGAAGATATTTTTAACTGTGCTCCTATATTTAACAAACAGAACTGCAGTTTTATTTCTGCATAAGGAGTTATTACATATATGCAGTTTTATCACCATTATAAATGTTCCTTTATTATTACTGTGTTAGTTTCCAGGTGCCTCAGTAAGGATCAGGGTTTCAATCATGTTATACAAATACCTAGGAAAAGTCCCACCACGAAGAGCTCAATATCTTAGACACTGGTCCTACAGATTTACACACAAGTATAAAGCTACTGACCTTCATAAATTAGTGTAGAATCAAGTGTTTAATCTTCATTGTGTAAATATGATACAAATTCACTGTTTTATTTTTGTCTTTTTTTCCAGAAGAGGTACAATCCCTGAGCTCCCTAAAGGCATACAGCCCAGAATTTTGTTTTTGTTACACATACAAGGTTGACAATGTTTGTTATTTCTCTGTATAGTGTTATATCACTGTTTAAAAATCATAAAGGAAATATAAAAGTTTATACATATACTAACTATATGTAAACTAGTATATATTGTAACTAATATTAACATATGCCATGCAGGGCCGGCTCCAGGCACCAGCTTCTCAAGCAGGTGCTTGGGGCGGCCGCTCCGGAGAGGGGCGGCACATCCAGGTATTCGGCGGCAATTCGGCGGACGGTCCCTCACTCCGCCTGGGAGTGAAGGACCTCCCGCCAAATTGCTGCCGCAGATCGCGATCGCAACTTTTTTTTTTTTTTTGGCTGCTTGGGGCGGCCAAAACCCTGGAGCCGGCCCTGAGGCCATGTAATATGAAAATCACAATACCTCTCTTTATTCCCCATTTTTAATGCACCTTTCAAAACTCTTCTAATTTATATTAACCAAATTATCCCACGTCCATCTGAAAGTTTCCAAAGTACGGGCAACTGGCAGAAACAACACACACTGGTTGGTAATAATGGAGCCAATCAACAGCAGTTTCTCCTTCCTGGCTTCAGCAGGCTGTTTTCTCCTTTTTAATAATATCCAGACTAGTAAAACTTCTATAGACTTCTTTTTCCTCACACAGGAGCTATTGCACCTAATGGTCCAAACTGTTTTTCTCAGTAACACTAGAACACTGCAGAAATGAACAACAGTAGAGCCCATGGTAAACTTACCTTTGGCAGGATTTTTACTCCGAAGAAGTAAAAAGGAATAGGATATGAGCCAATTTATAATTATATTTAGCATTCACTATAGGTAAAATTCAGACCTCTGTAACCTTTGAAATACCACTGTACTGATTGCTGCTTTTTCTGTTGGAGGGAGAGAAGAAAAAGGTTTCACTGCATTAATTAAATTGGCTTGGAGCTTTCTGGAGGTCTCCAATAACTTGTTTAATTATAACTTAATACTTCATTCTAGCCCTTGCAAAATTGAAATTTCTCTCCTAATGCCTATGTTTCATACTTATTCTTTCCCTTTTTCCCAAAACACTTATAGAGGCTCATCTAGGTTGTGAGGTTACTATACATCAGCAGTGCCTCAGCCAGGAAAAGTGTTTCATATATAACACCAACATTTTTTGTACTTCATTTCTATAATGCAGACTTGTGGATTGCAAAATTTATTACATCAAGGGCCAAAATTTCAGCAGTCAGCAGCTGACGTCACTGTATTAAAAAGGCAGGCACATACATGTGTCCACATTCATAGAATTCTGGCTCCACAGAGTCAATGGAAGTTTTGCCATTGACTTCAATGAAGCCAGGGTTTCACTCCAGGTATCTAGGACCAGTCCAAGCTTTTCTGCACCACTTAAAGCCATGCAGTTGGCTGCATGGCTGAGTGAAGAGAAAGCAAAGTAGCAGTATGTGGGCTGTACCATTGTGGCCGTACCTAGGCTATCATGCAGGTTAGCAGGGTTGGAACAGGGTCAAGTGATCTGTGATTGTTTGGATACACTGGCCTAACACCCTAATGTAAAAAGAGCACAATGTGACTGCAGCCACTATTCTTATAACTTAGAATAGCACAAGAATAGAATAACTTATGCACCTCCTCTCACCTCATAAAACATCATACAAAAACTTCTTTTAAACTAAAGGAATCGTTGCACTTAGAGAAGCAAAACAGTAATCTAGAGCAAGTTGGTAACTAGAAAACTGGTTTGGCATAACACAACTTCCTAGTTTCTGTAAACCTGCCACAGTATATAGTGAAATATATAGTAAACATGCCAATGAAATTAACATTTATTTTGGAATGATGGTTATATGTAGTTCTGGCATCTCTACTTCATGTCTCCATACTAAACAGTAATTAGTTTTACATCCATATTGGAATCCTTTATAATGTTATGAATAACTACTTTCATTTTCATAGTTGTATTTTAACATAATGGTACATTCATACATTAATAATTTAGAATGAATTCCTGTACTATTGCATAGTATTCACTCTACTGGTCAATTAACTAATCCTGATTATGATTCCTATGAACACTAAATAAAATATTGATTAGCAGACACCTTTATGAATGTTAACATTTTCACTCTCACTCCATAGTTTCCTGCAAGAATGCAATAAAGAATGACATTTACAGAAGACAATATACAATATTCTGTGGTAAAACTTGAATTTCAGAAACTCTCAGTCTAAAGGTTTTACTGACTGTAATATATTCTCAGAATACAAGGCTTTAAGAGATAAAAAAGAGGACATTTCATTTTTGTTCTTTGCAAATGTTTCTGTTTGAATGGAATTCTTTTCTGAAGCAAATATCAAAAAGAAAGAGTTCGAATGACATTTCCTAATACTGAACAACTTAGATTTTAAATGTACAAATTCCTGTATATGAACTTTAAAGCATCACAGCTTTAATTGATGGTTTCAGCAGTCAATCTAATGTTCACACTAAGACGGAAGAGAGAGGGTGAATCATTCCTCTCTGTACAAACCACCTTTGTATAATTTCATCTTTTTCTTTCAACAGGTCATATAGAGAGCTAACTATTTGCTATGGGGACAATTAGCAAATAAAATGATTTCAAAAGATTGACAAGTATCTTAATATAATGAAACCTGAAACAAGAAATTTGAAATACTGAAGATATCACAACATATATTAGTCTGAATCCTTGTATAAATGAAATAATTAGGAAAGCCTTTATAAAACATTAGTTTTAATTTTATTATGGAATCACAATAGTGGAAATGGACAATGATGTCCAACAGTGGAATGATTTACTCTACACTTAAGATCTATATTGAAGTTTACACCCTTTTGTCTCTCTGGGAGGAAGCCTCTGTAGAATAAACTGAAGTAAGGAGTCAGCATTGTGATGGGTTTAACAAGACTTGGCAATGCATATGCAACAATCTGATTATTGACAACTCACAGGCTTCTGGACATGGGAATTCACAGACATTTTAGAAAAAAAAACAGAACTCTATTGGCTTAAATGATATCTAGTGATCTTTGATCTTTATAATGATATCCTTGATCATCAATCTTTTGAATAGTCAAAGTAATGGACTTTAAATATGACAACCATTTCAACTCTGGGAATCATAATCTCACATGTGGTCTCTGAACTATTTTACCATTTGGAAGTACAATGGAATTACAAAAAGATTACTGAAAAATGAATCAACAGCCCTGTCTTTTTTCCTAGGCTGCCAGTTTAGAATAATTAGCCTAATTTCTGTGGATTTTTACATAAAACCTGTAAATAATTATAATAAATAATCATAATTATTAGCAAAAATGCCCAACAATAATAAATACAATGCAGAAAGAATATACTTTGTGTTCATTAGCTTGGAACTAATAATGCAATGGTTCTTGGGAGGATTATTCTGACAAATCTGTCCATTAATCAGCCTCTCCTCACTTCTGAGATCAAACATGAAAATTAATTTATTATTCCTTGATTTAACTAAAAGAAATATCCAAAAATCACATACTGAACAGTTGTCAAGTGAAGAGGTTTTTGGCAGACAGATACTAGAATAAGAGAAAGCAGCAACAGAATCTCACCATTGAAATAGCTTAGAGTCTTCTGAACTGTCTGATAACATGAATCATTAAATTTCATGTCAGAGCATGGTCTTAAACCTCACACACACACTTTTGACATTGCACATTAAGGCAAGAGAGCCAAATTAATCCTTATATTTTCATCAGGTCTGAGTTTGCCCACTATTCTGGTCACATGAAGTAACATCACTAAATGAGAAAATGAAATTATTTCACACCATAAAGTAATTAGTTGCAGGCTTGCAATTCTTTGCACTGGAATGACAACTTTATAATAATGTAATACAAGGATTTCTGTTACATAAAACAAGAAGATGCTGATTACAAACTCTATGCATTCAAACAGAATATTTTCCTTATCAGTAAATTTTAACAAACATTCTATCCATTTTTTTCTTTGTAGAAAATATTGTACTTTTACACAGAATGCCACAAAAGTTGAATTTCATAATTTCATTGTTGTTAACAGTATTTCTTCAATTACTTTTAGACTAGTACAAACTGTGTATTACCCTCCTAAGCAGGATAATTGAAGATTTTGTAATTTGACTGTCCCAAAATATGGGGCCTACGTTCCTGCTAAGTAAACTAGCAGCAACTATAGGCAATTATGAAGAACCAGAAACAGCAACACATTTCTTAACACTTCAGAATAACAAAGTGGAGTGTCTGGGTATGACAAAACCTAACTGATACTGTAAGAAATTACACTTAGGCTAAGAGCTTTTTGGCACCGTCCCTTGTCTGTCTGGAAAGCACCTAGCATATACTATTATTCTTATCAGAGAAAAGGAAGAGAACTTCCAAGCTCACAGTGAACAAACTGGTAAAATAAAGGTTTTAATTTAACCAAAAACCTTCAAAACAGCAAAACTCTAAGGCTGTGAGATAACCATGTCTCTACCTGTTGGAGAGAAGGAAGTCTGGTGAATGGTAGCTCTATAGGGCACTGATGTTCCTGCAGTTTTAAGTACTCAGCATTGGAAGGAAGGGAGATTCTCTAACCCAGACTAAGAGTAAACAAGAGAAGTCACTTTTTTTTAAAAGAGCTGATGCAAAGAAGGGTCTAGTTTATTAAAGAAGATATTTTGCCCTGATTTCTGAACCTACACTGGTTCAGAATGTACTACAGTAACACTTCTCATCTGAGCTATTAAGTGCTGCATATGAAAAGAATAAATGTTTACATTACACAAATTATTTTAATACTTTAAAGATTTAAATAATTTGCATTTATGAAATTATACAACAAATATTAAAAGCGTGATCAAATATAAATTTGAGGATTTTTAAGCTGTACTACACGTTATGAAATTTGCTAACAGAACTATATGATTATTATACAAAAAAATGTTAAAACAATTTGTAGGTTGCAAAATTAAGCATTCAAACATTAGGAAATGCCAAATTTAAGATTGTCCATGCAACCTTAGTTCTGACCAGTTTTGCATCCATCCTATGCTTGACTGAGACAGGGGTCCTTTGCAAACAAATAATATGTGATCATATAATTACAGAGTGCATATGCACGAGGGGGTAGAATGAAGTTTGCATGTGCAACTTTAAATCTGGCATTTCCTAACTTTTGAGGGCTGGACTTCACAACTAACTGATGTTCTTTCAATGTAGGTTTGTTTATTTTAATTTTTTTTTTAAAAGAAAAAAAATGTGAAAACTACATGTAACAACACTCTTATCAGCACAGTTTGAACCCCAAATCTTCAGCTTTACAACACAGACTTCTACAATTTAAGCTACACTATAGAGAAATTACACTTTGTGGCAGCAGGGGAAAGGAAAGTTTCTTTCTTATCTGTGACTTTTCTCCATGTCAGACAGTCTGTATTGCAGGGACAGGGCGCACACGCCACAGAGCAGACTGTTAGACAGGGTGTATCTGTGAGAATTCTTATCCCAGAAGGTGGGGAATGGGCTACTGCTGTGTGTTGGGTTTCAGGGATGGGTTTGGCAGAGCTAAGTCCAGCTCAACTCTTTCTCTTTTCCTGTCTCCAGAAGGTAGGACTCCTACCCCAAATGGTGCCCTGAGATCGGGAGATCGTCCATTAGAGCCATGTGTTCATTGTCAGTAATTAGATTCGTATGCATCTAAAGCATTCAGTAGTCTAAATACTCAGCACATGTTCATAACTCTATCACCTATTTTAACAATACTGTCACACAGGTGAGTCAGACTCATTTCACCCATGTATTTGTCAGGATCCAAGTGAGGCACGGGGATCTTAGCATAAACTGGCACCTGGTTTGCCAGCATCATAGATATAATAGAAAATTAGATCATTTGTAGAGAATTATTAGCTCGGAAGATATAATTTGATGGAAAACTATCTCTCTGCTATAAAATTTTAGATATTGTATAGAAAGGTTATAACCCTCCATTAAATTCTATGGAATTTTTAGAAGTACCACTCAGGAAATATAGGGTGGCTTCAATGTCATTCAGGAGTGTTCATCATATTGCCAGCATGGATCCATTCTGTGTTAGAACGCCACATCATTCTCCATAAAGGTACGTACGGGGGCTGTACTTTAAACATTGGGAACCTGAGTCATTTCTGCTGGTAGAACCCAGGGATCCCAGCCATGGAAAATCTGCTGAGATTGGGGATACAATGTAGTGCAGCAGGCAACAAAATCTCCTCTTGATTGGGGGCCAGTTTGTCAGCACAGCTCAGAACGGGAAAGAGAACCTTTCCTAGAAAGCATCCAGTGTCAGAGCTTTTATGGTGCCCCATACATAGTTTAAAACTGCCTTCTCTCCCACAGTGAAATACAATTGGCCTCCTCCAGGGATGAATGGCTCTGCTGGCACAGTTGTCACTGAAGGAGAAGGGATTACAATAAATATTCCCCTGCAACCTTCAGGGTGAGTCAAACAGATTCAAGAAAAGCAAGGGGCCTAGTGAAAGAGAAGAGCCTCAGAGATGGATAAGTGTAAGTGTATATACACTTTGCCATTTGCAATAATCAGAACAAACCGAATAATAACCACCATTTGCCTTGCCTCCCCCCATGCTTCTCTTTGTTACTATGCCAGCTAGCAAAGCTTTCAGTTTTATGGTAGCTTCCATGACTGGACTCAGCAAAAATGTCAAATTTCAGAGTTAGTCAAGATTAGAAACTGATTTTAAAAACACTAATAATGTCATTTAGGGGGTTAAAATAATTTTTGGTGCTTAGTTTTTAGTGAATATAAATCTTAGATTACACTGTGAACAGAAGAAATCACTATGAATATTAAGATTATCCAAGCCCTGAGCTGAAATTGGAAAGAATATCTACATGGAATTGTGGACAAAACCAAAATAATATTTCATTACTTGATTTAACAGATTTAATAAATCTGGCACTGTCATTACAGTGCATTGAAAAGCAGATGGACAGTTCTTCATAGCAATAATAGGACTTACATGTTTAATTCTTTGTATACTTCTCTGAAAGTTTCTTCCAGGATAAAATGGTTACTAGTCTTTTGTAACTGTTGTTCTTTGAGATGTGTTTCAGATGTATGTTCCATTCTTGGTGTGCCCGGTGCACAGTAGTTGGAGATGTGTTTCAGATGTATGTTCCATTCTTGGTGTGCCCGGGCACATGTGCCCGGTGCACAGTAGTTGGACTTTTTTCTCTCATGGGTACCCATCATGGTGGCTTGAGTACACTCTGCTGCTGTGCACCACCGTATGCCACTATAAAGGGCCCAGCCACTCCCAAACCCTCTCAGTTCCTCCTTGCTGGACACCTCTGATGCAGAGGGATAGCATGGCTGGTTGTGGAGCAGACATGTGTAACACATCTCATTCAACAAGTTACAAAATGTTAGTAACCATTTTTCTTCAAGTGAGTGCACACACATTCCACCCTGGGTAAAGTAGGAGGAGGAATTAAAGTTCATATGTACACAGACTGGAATACAACTCATCCAAATTTCTCCTCTCTATAGGCATGTGGTTTGGGGTAAAATATAGGTAAGTAAATTGACTGGGTAATATGAAAATTGTATACAACTTTAGAGAGACATCTCAGATGAGGTTGCAAGCGCACTTCATCCTTCAAAAAGATTGTATAAGAGGTTCGTATGTCAGAGCACACAGTTCAGCCACCCTCCTGGCTGAAGTGATAGCTACTGGGAAAGCCACCTTCAGAGATAGGTGCAGTAAAGAGCATGTTGCTAGAGGCTCAAATAGTGGCCCCATAAGCTTCAACAAAACAAGGTTTAAGTCCCAGAAGGGGCATAGGTTGCCTTATTTGAGAGTAAAACCTTTCCAGGCCCTTCACAAATCTGACTGTCATATCATACAGAACGGTTACCTACATGATGATGAAAATCTGATATTGCTGTCAGATAGACCTTGACAGAAGAAACTGAACCTGTGCTGTTTTAGGTGCAATAGATTGTCCAGGATATGCTGGACACAGAGGCCTGCATTGGCAAGACCCCCAGACTTACAATACCAAACAGGAAAAAAAGCCTCCATTTTGATGGTAAGCATCTCTAGTATAGCATTTTCTACTATTAAACTTGCTCTAAGTGAGAATCATCCCGAGGATTTAACCATGGAGCCTCCAGGCCCATAGGCACAGGAACTGGGGGTGCTGCAGCACCCCCGGGCTGCCGGCCCTGCATGCCCAGGGTCCCAGCCTCAGCTCGGGGGGGGGAGGGGAGAGTGGATAGGGGTAAGAGGACTGGCTTTCAGCACCCCCACTATTAAAAATGTTCCAGCTCCACTGTCCAGGCTATTAAATGAAGGACCAGCAGGTTTGGGTGGAGCAGTTGACCATGATCTTAGAGGTACACTACATACGTATGTGTAGGACCCACATTGCTTTTGATGATGAGCTTGGAGAGGTTGAGGGGTTTTTTGAAGGCCAGAAGAGGGGGTTCAGGAAAGATTTGTTTGAGGATGAGGTCCCCATCGAGTATGGGTTGTAGTTTTATGATATCCTGCAAGCTCCCCACAGAGCAGGACATACCAACTCAAACCAGCACCAGACTCTGTCAGAACAACAGATGCAAAACCTCCACTACTACAATGATCAACACCCTCACAACACAGCTTTCAAGATCCATGGGTCCTACACATGACTATCACAACATGTGATGTACCTCATCTAGTGCACTAAATGCCTGAACAAGAACTACGTGGGTGAAACCAGGCAATCACTACACTTTTGGATGAACTCACACAAGAAAATGATAAAAAAAAAAAAACTGTGGGTGAACACTTTTCACAAAGCAATCACTCTGTATCTGACCTATCCGTCCCCATCCTCAAAGGAAATCTGCTCTATCTGCTCTGCTCAAAAGCTTGTCTCTCTCACCAACAAAAGTTGATCCAATAAAAGATTTTACCTCACTCACCTTGTCTCTCTAACATCCTGGGACCAACATGGCTACAACAACACTGCATACAATCCTGCAGACTGGCATGACATCTCCGAGCGTTCCATCAACATGCCTGGTGACACCGCAAGGGTATCTAGATGGAACAGGCATTGATACAGAGGCAGAAGGAGGAGGAGCTCTACATCTATAATCCCTACTTTTCTTTTTCTTCAGGTTCTGCCAAGGAGCATGGGCAGAACAACAGTGGGTTTGCTGTGGGCGGAAATGCTTTCTGGATGGGACAGGAGTGTACAACCCCAAAGACTTCGAGTTGCCCACCTCTGCCCTAGAGTCTCTCAAGCCATGAATCATAGAGTCAGTTTACTCTGAAAACAGCAAAGACCCTTCAAAGGGCAGGTCCTGTGAAGTCTGTTGCAACTCTTGTAAAAATCCCAAGGATTGCAGCCAAGAGCTCATGTGCATTGCCATTGCAGAAGCCATGGACCCAGCCACTGAGCCCACTATATCCAGCACAGCCTGCAGTGAAGACCTCACTACAGATTTCCAACCACTGACTTTCGGCCTGGGTTAAACAAATGATTCTCAAAGAAAACACTGATAGAATCATTTATGTTGAGAGAAAGTCTAGTGGGACAATTGGCCCTTTACATTCACCAGGGCAGAATTGGTTTCATGATCCTGAAACCAGTTTTACTAGACAGATATTAGGTCTAACCTTGGCATATTATTTGTTTGCACTCAGTTTGATTGACCTGTATCAGTGACATGTCCTTTTCCTTATTTACCATTCCATTTTTGTGTTGTCTGAAAACTTTGTAAGTGATTATTTTGTTTTCTGCCAGGCCATGATAAAAATGTTAAATAGCACAAGGCTGAGAACTGAACCCTGCAAGACTCCCTAGAAATATGCCCACTTGATGATGATTTTTCATTTACAATCATATTTTGAGAACTATTAGTTATGTTTTAATCCATGTAATGTGTACATGTTAATTTTATACGGTTATATTTTTTTAATCAAAATGTCATGTGGTACCAAGTCAAATGCCTTACAGAAGTTTAAGTATCTTACATCAACAACATTATCTTTATCAACCAAACTCGTAGTCTCATCAAAAAAGATATCAAGTCTTATCATTACCATATATGGACTATATCATCTGTTTTTCCCCCAAATACAGAACAGAAATATTTATTAATCTCTTCAGTCTTTTCTGCATTATTATTGATAATTTTATACTTAATTTTAAGCACGTGAGTAATATCATAGACTTCAGATTACTGACGTACATATACATGTTTGCAGAATTGGAGGGATAGTTTCTAAATACATTCTGGCAAAAATTTTCAAAAATGGAAACTGAACTCAGGCTCCTAAAACAATACTTTGGCAACCAAACAAGTGGTCAGATTTTCAAATATCATTAGTACGCAACAGCTCCTTCTGAGGTACTTTTTAAAAAGCTGACCGCTTACTTAGGTGCATAAATATGGATTTAGGAGCTTTACTTTAGAGTCCAGATTTTGAAAAATTAGCATATATATATGTGTGTGTGTATATATATTATGTATGTATGTATGTATTACACATGTGCATACAAATACACACATTTGTTTTCTGCTCTGGACTTCCTAATGTGTCCTGATTTCTCAGTCTGTAGATGGCACTCTCTTTGGGAAATAAAATGTCTCAAGATTTATATTTTACACAGAACTAAGCACATTGCCAATGCTTAAAAATATTAAAAATATTATCACCACTTTGCACAGTGCGTCATTTTTGTTACAAAATGTCCCTTTTATCTAATACTAAAAGGTCTAATCACAAAAAGTAAGAGTTTGAGTGCAATAAATGCAATAGGTTTATTTCTATTTTCATAATAATTCTTTTTTAAATTTCCTGATACAATTATTCAATTTTTACATAAATCTGGAATTTTATTTGCTTACATTTTTAGTTATACAGTTTCAGTAGTCTCTTGAGACTCTGTACTCCATTTACAGACAACAGTAGGGTACCTATTCATACATTTCATACTGAGCGACTTACTATGTATCTTAATTAAAATAGAAACAACAACAAAACCCTTTGAATACTCTCTTTTTAAAGACTCGTAAGGGTTCATGATGAGGTTTTTTTTATCCCTTTATTTCCAAATTGAGTTAAATTTTATATATATAGATAGATACATAATTAGTTGTACCTGCTAGAGGGGAAATCACATTGCTATAGGAGTCATGTATGAGCACAATTAACCTGAAATTCCTAATGTCCTCCAAAAAAAAAAAAAAAATCAAAACATTTAATTTCAGTTATTTTTGAGCTCAGATCTATTTAAAGAACAGAACTGCAGTAATGTACAAGATCAAGAAAAAAACAAGTTCAAATGCATTACAGTACACTTTTCTAGTGAACTTGATTATATTAGTGGATTTGTTAAATGCTTTAGGCCTAGATGCTTAGTGGACTTCAATGGAGTTATGCTGATTTACACCAGCTGAAGATCTGGTCTTACATGACTACAGTGGCTCATATCTCAGATACAGTGACTAGATAGCAACTGTGAAAAATCAGGACGGGGAGTGGGAAGTTACAGGCACCTATAGAAGACAAAGTCCCGAATATCGGGACTGTCCCTATAAAATCGGGACATCTGGTCACTCTAACCTCACAAATACAGTATCGGACAAGTAAGAGTCTTTATGCTGAAAGTCCTCTGAGTCTCTGTTCCTCCCTTATGATTCACCAATCAATATTATTTAATCAAATCTGCCCAGGATAATGTTTTGCCTCTAAATATAAAAATGCAGAAATTATTGCCCCATGACAAAAGCATCATCTTTATATTTTTCCAATGTGTACTCTCTCTTTTCATTGCTTTTATGTCTTAATTTTCCATCCAGCAACACTTCAATGGGAATTGAAATGTTAACTTGCTATGTTGGTCCTCTTAATGTTAATATACGTCAGTACTGTGTTTCATGAACCTTTGAGTAATATCAGCATATTGTCATATGACCAGATGAAAATAATCATATATTCACTACTATGCCTAATATGAACAGAACTATGGAATACCATTGCAGATAAATCAACCAAACTCCCAAGAGAGGCAGTATGTTTTTGCATATATCCATCAGCAATAGAGCCACACAAATAGCTAAATATTATTTACAATACTCAAGTCAAGTTAAGATTACAGTAAATGATGAGCAAATCCAGGACTTCAGAAAGAACAGCCTCTGTGTTGTGATGAAAACGGAAACCGCACTGAAATTTTGCATAGAAATAAATCTAAGCGCCTCTCTACTGTTGCCCATTTGCTATGTAAGGCATAAGTATAAGTTAAGCCAATAATGTAATGAGCTTACAAGTCTCAAGGCCTGTAAGACAATAGCTTATCTAAACTAATCAAGGCATAAGGCCCAAAAAACCTTATGACTAAAATGCTGACAGGTAACCACAAGATGCCTGTTTATAACAGCTTGAGATATTTTAAGTTTGAATATCTGCTGATGTTCCTACCACACGAATGCCATGGTAACTAATGGGGGAAGGTGGATGAGGTCATATCTTTTATTGGACCAACTTTCATTGGTAAGAGAGACAAGCTTTCAAGCTCTGTGTATGCTTGAAAGCTTGTCTCTCTCACTATCAGAAGTTGGTCCAATAAAAGATATTACCTCACTCACCTTGTCTCTCTAATATCCTGCAACCAACACAGCTACAACAACACTGCATACAACATATGGTAACTAATAGGCCTATATGCTAATGATCTTGAAATAAAAGCCCTGGAAACCTCTGGGAGAAGAGAACCCCACATTAGTAGGGTGAGGAAATACAGATGAGGAAAAGGGGCTGGCAACCCATACTGAATACGCATTACGTATAGTGGCCATCAGTGTAACACATTATAAAAGCTATATCCTGGCCTGCATAGCTTGGGACATGCCAGGAGGACTACCACTGGTGGTGATGATGAGGAGGAGGAGGAGGACGACGATGACCTTGCTGGGTTGGACTGTTTGTGACTTGACTAATTGTTCTAAATAAAAACATTAAAAGAACAGAAAACCTTTCCGAAATGTAATTATTTCCTTTGTGCACTCCAGGGTCCTCATCACTGTAATAATGCCAATACTTATGGGTTTGATCATGAGGCAGGACCCTGCCAACCAACCCACAACGGTAACTGGGATTTCTAATTGATTAATACAATTAATAAACAATCCATAGATCAGGCAATACTACATACGGACACTCTGGAAAATAAATCAAAATTAACTGAGGGTGTGAATTTAAAGTGGATTAGGTAAACTGCATTAAACCCCTGTGTAGACACTCTCCTACAGAATTAAATTGGTCTGAATTCACTGAATTAAACTAAACTGAATTAAGGCCACTTCAATTCTGAATGAGTGTGTCCACACAGGGACTTAATGCAGTTTAAGTAATCCACTTTAAATTCACACCTTCAGTTAATTTTGATTTATTTTCTTGAACATCACAATGTAGACAAGCCCTTAGTTACTATTTTATGACAAGAAGTAGGCATGCATAAAAAGTTCTGCACACTTTTGTAAAAAAATGGCTGGGAGGAACATTTTTTTCTGTTTCATTTTGCTGGTATTTGTAGAACCTCCCCCTCTCTACACCTTCCACCTCCTCAAGAAAAAACTGTCCCTTGTATGGTTACTGTTTACATAGTAAAATGCTTTTTCTGTATCCTCACGGACAGGGGATTATTATGGGAATAATAATACAGTTGATGGAAAACTTTGGGACAGGAGAAAACTAAGTCTAGAAGGTTAAATTATTTTAAAGTCTAGTCTCATATCAAAAGAGTGCTAAAACATTCCAGGCAATAGCGGTTAAGACTAAAGGCAATGAGCCTGGTAGTTGTACAGCAACAGTAATAGAAGCAAGTGAAGCTCAGCATCACTTCAAACTTTAATGCTGCGGTCATGACTTTGCTTATGCATCCCAAGCAGTCTACCCTACACAAACCGTTCGTTAGAAGCCCAGGATTGAGATCCAGTGGCAGTAACTCTAATTAGTGTTAAGATCCGAAGACTGTCAGATAGGGGCTAGTCTACTGTCACAGTCATTGTCAAAGAAATAATAATAGTAGGGCAAGGGACTTTGGTACCACAATGTGATGGCTTACGTATTACTGGTGACAGAGATGATGCTTAAAGTCCAGAACTATAGATTGAATATAATAGAGAAAATAATTCCCAGTCATATCCAGAGCATTATCAGAAGCCATTTAAACTGACTGGTTATAGACACTAGGCAAACATGTTGGGCACAACCAGCCTCATAGATATATTTGGGTTATGTATATTTACTAGAACTGGGTGAATCATTTCTAACAAGCAATCTGATGAATGACATCTATTTTTATGTTCATGGATAATCTGTGAACACACTCTAATTTTCTCAAATTTGACATCAGTTCCAGACATGTTGGGTACAATTTTGGCAATTAATTCTGTAGTTCATCTGCAAGCTGTTTGCTCTAATCATGCTATCTCCAACTTGTTTTTATTGGCACTCTGGTCATGTGGATGTTTTTGTTCCCTGGTTTGAAAACCATAACATTATAAATAGAGTTTCAGTGTAATACCAATGATGAATCTCAAATATGCTTTCAGTGAATTATATTTGCTTACAAGCTTGATGTTTCAGTGAACATACCTGCGAGTAAATTTAGCTTCTGATGAACATTTTAGCAGATAACACTCCCACTCAGCACAACCTTGTTTTAAAGTGTGAATGAAGCTTTTGGAAAATTCAATGCAGTATTTGCCCAGCTGCAATACTTACATTAATTTTGAATATAGAAAGATAAACAATTTAATCTAGCCTCATAAAGGTGGCCTCTTATCTTGCTTTGAAACTGGGAACTAATTCCTCACTGTAATTTATTCTGAATTCTAGACACCAGCTATGTGTATTGCCGGGCACACAATTTGCTTCAAATAATTTTATTTAACAATTTTTTTCTGGTCCTGAACGATCTGCGAAGATGTTGTGATGTTTAAAAATTTGGTTCCTGTTCACATTTGCTCAGCATGAACAGTTCATATGCAATCCAAAGGTTGAAAATTATTCAAGGCAAATATTTGTTGGGCCTTATTAGACCTGGTTGGAAATTTTCCATTGGAATGATTTTTCTGATGGACAAGACCCTTTTTTGCAAAATTAACATTTTCCATGGGAAAATTTCAATTTTCCCAATTAAAAGAATTGATTTTCAATGAGGAAAATCAAAATGATGGCTCCCTGGCTGTCTTCCTGGAAGGTGCTTGTCAATTTCACTTTTTGCCTGCAGGAAGAAAGCAAAATAAATAAGAGCATTAAAGACAGGCAGCCAAAGCCAACTGGGTAGTAAGCAGGGAGGATGAGCATCCCAGCTCTGTCTCCCCTCACTGGCCAGCTGCTTCTTTGGCAGCAGAGTGGTGGGAAGGCGGAGAGCCAGGGTAGTGATGAACCTAGGGTAAGTGCTCTCCTTCTTGCAGCCATTCTGGAAAGCTCTTGTCGATTTCACTTTCTCTGCTGGGCAGACAGCAAGCGCAAAAAAACATTTTTGAATTTTTCTGGCAATTTCTTCCTGACATTTTTTTTTGCAGTTTTGACTTTTCAGTCTGATTTGGGATGAAAAAAATGCACAAATGCTTTTATTTGGGTGGGAGGGGGGGAGAGATCCATTTTCTGGCCAGCTCTAGATATTATTCACTATTCATGCTGTGTATTTGTTCATCTAAGTCATATGATATTGTATCTGTCCCCAGCATAAATATCTTTCAAAATATCCAGGTGAATAAATCTGTGGCTTTAGAATACAGTATGCATTTGCATTAGTATTCAGAATGCTTTTACTTTCTGTGAAAGATAATCTCACACCCTTAAGCATTAATGAATAGGTGTATAAAAAAGAGTCACAATTACCAGCAAAGTCAATCAGCAGATTTTATCCACAACTGGCAAATTTTGTTGTTGCTGTTTTCACCTAGCTAACTGTGTATCTTCACTAATAGCACATTATTTTGCAGTGATTCCAATGACACAAACCTTCCTGATTTAATATCCTTGCCCACTCTAGGTTACTTCAGGTCCCATGTGAAAACATGTTTTTGTGTGGTTTTCTCTTCTCCCCATGGGCAAAAAAATAACGTTATATAAACATGGTGTTTAGGCCTTGCCTTCTTTAGGAAGCTTGATGTGCAGGGACGGCAGGGAGCTGAGGGGGCCAGGCATGCAATACACATAAGTGGCCTTCATGCTGATGCCACCTGTCTCTGAATCTTGGACATTTTTTGAAGGGGAATGCGGGGAGGAAGGGTGCAGGGGGAGAAGCAGATTGTTTAGCCTCTTGTAGCTTCTCTCATCCTTCCCCAAATCTTGTAGTTGGATGGGGATTTGTCCAGCCCCCAAAATAAGTTAGAGAAAGATGAATTTATGCCTAGCTTCCCATGATCCCAACAGGCCATTCCAGCAGCTGTGCAGGGCTTCTCTGGCCATGCCTCCTACCCAGAGGCCTAAGAAGCCCAGTGTGAAATCACAATGGTAGCTCTTTATCATTTGGCGATTCCACCAATGAATGGGAATCTTTTGAGGACCAAATTCCTTGGGTTTGTGGCTGTTTTGCTACCCCATGCATCCCCTATTAAAGACCATAAGTTCTCCTCCAATCCATACGAGATTTTTATGGCTGTCTACAAAAGCAAAAAAAAAAATGCTCCCCGAAACCCAAAACAAAACCCCCAAACAAACAAAAAACACAGAAAAAATCCAGACAATCAGAAAAATGCCATTTTTATACTCAAAGTGTTCCAAGGTGTGTGTGTGGGGGGGGGGCGTTTCTAGTGGGCAGAGGCTCTCAAGGCTAGACCTATGTCTAGCATCTGTGCTATTGTTTGTCCTAAGGATTGTATGACCGGGCCCTGTAACAGATTGCGGATTCAAACCTAAATTCATTAATGTCAATGGGAGTTTAGTCATTGACTTCAGTGGGAGCACAAGCAGCTCCATGACTCTTTCTTAGAGTATTAGGCATTGCCCTCTTGTCTAGAATACTGAGCACAGAGTCTTTTCCCTATCAACATGATTAAACACTTAGTTTTTCTCTGTGGATCCAGATAATCCTGTCAGACTCAATGCTATCAGTGTTTACTCTACAAAAATGTTATTGCTAGCAGGTAGTAATATATCCTTTTGAACTTGCTTGGTTTCTTTTATAGTTGTGGTTGTTCAAGTGGATTGGATATTTTCTTGATTCTTGTAGATGCCCATGGTCTATTTCCAGAACTTTTCAAAATTTTACCAGAGACTTTCTGTGTTAGATGAGCTGCTTTTTATTATGAAAACTGTCAAATATTTAAATTGTTATTCTGCATCTGATCATTTTTCATTTCTTCTAATCTGTAGCAATCACTCATCTTGCAATACTGATGTCATGTTCATTTTTATTTACACTTAACTTTATTCTAAAAGAACTCCTCTTTGTAATAGAGTAATTTAAAAACCATGTACAGCAATGCAAATGTCTCATTACCCATAAAGAAGGGACTTGCTAAAGAAATCCAGAAAAGATACACAACAGCAATCTTAACTCATTGACTACATATCATTGGTAACCCCACAGCTTTTTCAAAAGGTGTGGGCATTCCTTTAAAATTGGTAACAGAAACCAAAGAAAAAAACTCTACCATAAACCAGAGTTCAGTGAATAAATAATTATGATGATTACTAATAATTTATTCAATGTAGCAGAACACCTCAAAGTGTTTTACCAGCCTCTTAATGGGTTAAGGCTCACCACACCTCTGTACGGTAGGGAAGTATTACTGCTGTATTTCAAAGTGGCCTCTCATTTTGGGTGCTTCATTATCTAGGTGGCCAACTTGAACTACTACTTGAACACCGACTGAGGTGGAGTCTAAATGACTTGGCCAGGGTAGCACATGATTTTTGTTCCACAATGTGGAATAAAAGCAAGATCTGCTGTCAGACCTATGTGTTAACCATTACTGTTAATGGACACTCCCAGACACATAAGCTAGTAAAGGCCTTGGTCCTGTAAGCAACTGAAGGCTATGATCGGAGTTTAAGTCACTCAGAACCCCACAGGATGAAGTCATTAGTGACTGTCCTGATTAGCACAGAATACATTGTGCTTGTAGAAACATTTTTATTTAATTATTTGCTTTTAAAATAAGCACAGTAGAAAGCAATAAACTCCATAACAGAGCAGGGAAGACTCTAAAGAAATGCAAAGGCCATTCATTGGGAAGCTAATACCAACAAACCAGAATTCACACATGTTCACTACTGGGTAAAGTCCACCATGCATGGGTGTAACTGACAGCATGATTCGGTGCATTGAATGTATAAATATAAACTGTTCAATATAATCTTACAGTTTTGTATAATAGAAAATTTTGGCAGCAGGAGGATAAATCATGCCTGATCTTAAAAGCACATTTTACAGAAAAAATTGTAAACTAAATGTAGTTTATTCGAGCAAGCAACTATCTATTGTTGCTAATGCAAGATGAGACACCTTGTTTTTTTATTATTTGTTTAAGACTTGGTAGGAAATTGGCAGTAGCATAAAACTGCAATACCTTAAAAAAGTTGGAATTAACACAAAAAA
Organism: Chrysemys picta bellii; assembly: GCF_011386835.1. Classification (NCBI taxonomy): domain Eukaryota; kingdom Metazoa; phylum Chordata; order Testudines; family Emydidae; genus Chrysemys; species Chrysemys picta. The sequence goes on from NC_088798.1 coordinate 22,119,246, forward strand.
TAAACAGACTTAACAGTGACATTGCATGTTAACAGACAAGATGGCCACAAACTGCTCATATTTCTGACCTGATGGATGAAATCAGGATTCTTTCTTTTTCAATGAAAATTTAATACCTGCTGGAAAAAAAAGTCAATAAAACGGAGGCAGCGTAGTTTGTCTTAAAAGAAAAGCAGATTAGTAGGCCTGGTGTTAACACAGAAAAGCAAACTCAAAATAAACTCTTAAGTGACCCTGGATGTAATCCACCTCTCAGATAAAAAACTTAACAAATCACTAAAGAAGCATATCAAGCATTTTCTGGTATGAACTGAACTATGAAAAGTCATCCTGGGTAGACCAACAAATGACTCATGAGAATCAGTATGAGAAGCTGTATGTATCAATGCAATGACAGTGGTCAAAAGGACAGCATGAAATTATTGTTTACAATCCTAGAGTCAACTAATACAACAATGGAAGATAAATCAAAGTCTGACATTGAGAGCAAAACAGCAGTGACCTTTACATGGACAGTCTCTTTGGTGGGTTGAATTACAGAATCATAGGAATTAAAGATTCGGCACCAAAATGACACCAGTTTTCACACTCACTCTCTCTCTCACGAACATTTCCACTCCTCCTCCTATGCTGATGCCTATGCCTGGAAGAAACACTCTCTCTAAACGTATTGACTATCCCACCATCTCACTCACATCCCTTCTAGAAACCCACTTCTGATGTGAAGCCTATCAGACATGAACCAAAAAAAATTAAAAGAATAAAATAAAATAGTTCAAAACAAAGTACAGGAAATAATCTATTCTCACGCAATCATGGCCACCCATAACCCCTTCTTTGTTCTTTCTCTCTCACTCTTTGGGTACAGTATAAATTTTATATTTTTGTGCCAAGCTCTTTCTCCAATTATGTGTTCTCTGAGGTGCATAGCAAACCTTTTGCAATAATACAAAAATATATAAGACTTTTATATTACAAGAAATGATGAAACTCTGGTCATCCTGTACAACTTTCACCAATACTAAAATAATGGTCACCAAGATCATTACTGGTCACATAGTACTAGCTCTTCTCCTTGTTTCCAGATGATAAACTACATTAAAAGAAAGATACAAATACAAGGGATACATCTCCATTATTAATTTTCCATACAAGTACCTGCTGAATTTGCCATAGGATGTTATATGACTATAAAGCATAGAGGCACCAAGGAGCTTATAGTTAGGGGATTTCACTATAGGTTAAGATTGGGCGTATTAAGCTTTAACTACTGAACTGACTAGCACAGGAAGTGCCGTGAAAAAGTCAGCCTTTCCCAAAAGTTTGCACATCATCGTATCTAAGATAACCCAGTTTTCCCAATACTTAGAGCAGGAGATATTGGTGGCAATGCTGGCAAATGTTGACTTATTACGGCTTCTTTTGCAGTATCACTGCATACTGGTTTAATCGCAGATTTTTAAAAATTCTAACAGAATAAATTAATGCAATTGGCTGGAAACATACTATAGCTCTTCTTCAAGAAGGCCCTGCTCGTTTCAAAGATGTATGCCACCTCTCTCCCCCCATAAATTACAGTATATTATAACTAAAACATATTACACATGGAATCCATTTGGGCAATAAGGGCCTGATCCAAAGTCAATTGAACTTAGTGAGAGTCTCTCCATGTTCTATGAGCTTTGGATCAAGCTCTAAGTCTTCTCAGGCATATGCAAACATACGGGATCAGAGAGGAAAAGTATCAGAGATATAATATGCTCCACCTCTATAGAGTTAATTATATTATAATGAAATGACTGAGCAGTAATAGATCAGCAGAGGGTAGGGTGACCAGACAGCAAGTGTGAAAAATCGGGATAGAGTGGGGGGTAATAGGAGCCTATATAAGAAAAAGCCCCAAATATTGGGACTATCCCTATAAAATTGGGACAGCTGGGCACCCTAGCAGAGGGCAATGTGATGAAACTGCAAAGGGAAAATCTGCTGTTGCTTGCCTGGCTTCTGGCTGGAGGTTGATAGGGCAGAGTGATGAAGGCATCTGTTCCTGGTGGCTCCTCCGGGATGCTGGGGGGGATTTTGTGACTAGCTGTTTGTATTTGGAGCTATCATGGTTTAAAAATAACACGACTTATGTCTAAATAAACAAACAACATATATCTGACTCCATGACAGCAATTTTTCTTCAACAATGGATAGAAGCCTGCCACTAGGCCCTGAAGTCAGCCTCTGCTTAGCTGAGGGGTAACAATATTACACTATACATCAAAATGTAACCTCATGCCATGGAAAAATTAGGTAGATGTAAAATTCACCAAAGAGTTGCAGAGAATAAAGAAATTCTGTGGGTTTATCCCCCACTAGTGCTAATGGGAATTACCTGTGCAAATCTCTTACTCCTCAATAAAAGAAACCCTTTTTTGAGTTCTAAAACTGTACCCTTTTCACTAAAATAATGCTAGGCTAAACTATTAGGCAGTTTATGGAGTATATTTTTCTTTTTTAATAAAAACAAGTCTGTCTATTTTAAGTACTTACATGGCGCCCATTACCATCAAATCTGAATGTCTCACAATCTTTTAAAATTCATTTATCCTTACAACAAACTTGTGTTAGGAAAATACTACTGGCCCCAGTTTACATATGAGGAAGTGGGGCATAGACACTAAGGAACAGATTTTTAAATGTATTTATGTGCCTAAAGATGCAGATTGGCACCTAGCAATATTTTCACAAGAACTAGGTGCCTAACTCACATTGATTTCCAGGGGAGTTAGTCACTTAGGTGCTCTGAAAATCCCACTCGGCACCTATCTGCACCTGGCCCTCAGGGATTATCCAAAGCTATAGCAGAGCTGGAAATAGAACCCAGTTCTCAAGACTCCTAGGCTAGTGCCCCTAATCACTGAACTTACTTTCCTCCCCGAATTTCTTCACTGAACATGTTTCCTGAGATCACCCAGCTATAGGTACAAACCACGTGAGTTGCAAAATAAAGGTATCACAGATTCAAGGAAGAAGATGAGAGATGTAAATATGCCCCTTAGTTGTCACTTATCTAAAATATATATTTGTAGTTTGTCTTTTCCGATATATTAGTTCCTCCGTTTCTTTATTGTTTTTAGTTGCTTTTCTCTGAATTGACTCAAATTCATGCCTAGTTTTTTATAAGTACATGTCCCTACATTGAATGCCACATTGTTATTCACATCCATATTCACATTCACCAGGTATGATTGTGGTGCACCTTGGGGAAAATGATTTGGGAATGTGTAAAGGGATGGACTTAATGCTCTGAGCAAAGAGGGACCTGAGGCAGATCCTGGAACTTTTTCCTGGAGTAAAAATTGTGTTGTCAGCCATGCTTCAACACAGGGCCTGGTGGGGAGCTGTGAGGCCCACCCCAGGTGGATAAGGCAAGGGGATATGTGAATAAGGAGGTGGCCAAATGCCTTGGTACCACAGGAGGGTCGGTAATTTTGCATCCTGGCATAGCATATAGGGTACCAAAGTTATTTTGGGAGGATGGGGGTCACATTCATCTGTCAGACTTGGGTGCAGACACATTTCTGGCTGATATTAAAGGGGGCATTAGGAGATGTCTGGGAACCTGACTAGGTTTGGGGAAGAGACAGCCAAGCTAATTGCTGGTGCTTTCTTGTGGCAAATGTTCAGTACAGGCACTCCATAGGAAAGGTGTACAGGAAGGACTTAAAAAGGAGTTATTGGTTAAAGGAGCAGAATGGGCAGGGATGGTGTTCAAGGCTCCTATGTCTGGTATGGTGGGGTGCCAACTCCTCTTTCCATAACGCTTGTTCACGGGTGGTGGTGGTACAGTGCCAGCAATGGGTTGGCTGGGGGACCTGGATGGAAAAAAAGAGGGGTGGTGGTGGAAGCCCCGCAGGTAGATATTGAATGAACATGGAGTTATCTGCACTGTACACTTTTATCTTCTGGGTAGTCCCAGACATCTAATAATCAAGTTGCGGCCTGATTAAAACTATATCAGGTGTCTCCTGTCCTTCTTTTGGTATAGTTGGACAATGACTGCCCCACACCTTTAAGAGTGGGGGCTGTTCTATATTCCAATCTCGGAGCTATATGGGAAGAAATCAACTCACTGGTTTCACTTATACCTCTTCATACTCAGTCCAAAATCACTTTGGCCAACACCATGTGTAGCCCTACACATCTGTGCTGGGGAGCCTACCTGGGCTATCCCAGTGGAAAGGCTCCCGTTGACTAACTGCTGTCCACTAATGTTCAGAAGTCTCTTTTAATAGATTTCAAGGCCAGAATAAACCATCTAGTCTGACCTCTTGCATAACACAGGCCAAAACATTTCCTCTAGTAATACCTATATCAAGTCCTTAACTGCTGATTGAAGTTTTTTAAATGCTCATCCAGTCTTCATTGAAAAAATTCAACGTTCAACATATCTATCACTAAAAATGTTGGGTGGGAAAATAGAGGCATAGGGAAGTGGAGAAAACTGCCCAAGGTCACATAATAGGTCAGAGGAAGAGCCAGAAATAAAACCCATGTCTCCTGACTCCCAGTCCTGTGCCTTATCTACTGCATGACACTTAGCTGACCCAACTGTTTCCAAAATTTCCTTTCACACTGATTATTTTATTTCAGATTTTTTTTCTCCAGGTACATCACATACATTTTTGCCAAGTGGAACTTTAAAAAAAATTATTATTACTGACATCTATTTCTAATTTCACTAGAACCCTTTGTCTCATATCCCTGTACCCAAAGGTATTAGAAATACCTTCCAATTTAGTATCAGCTAAACATTTAATTAATTTTTTTATTCCCTCTTCCACAGCATTAGTAAAGATTCTAAAGACGACTTGCCCTAATATTCATTCTTGCTTCATTCCACTGTTCACTTCCTCCAACTCAGAACATTGTCATTTGTAGCAATACCCTTTGAGATGAATGATGAAAAGTTTGTAATACACTCCTTACTTGGAATGCTTATGAGGACAGATGTAATTCAGGCAGAACCCTCTTTTTACCAGACTGTCAATGTTCCCAACTTAATAGCTAGGCTATAGTATGTTTCTCCTAATTTCCAGTGTCTTCCAAGAATGTTGTAAAATTTAAATCCATCAAATAATTCTTGCACATTTAGTTTATTTACTTGTTGAAAAGATATTTCCACATGTAAGAATTGATCTTTGTTACATTTTAGAGGAGTTGTAGTGTCCTGAACTTGGGCTTTGTTAGATTTTCTATATACAAATACATACACATTTTCTATGCAAGTACCTACAATACAGTACCTTTGCTTCTGCTGGAATTCTGCAGCCCTGCGCAATGCAGAATTTGCACAGAATTAATGTTCCCCACATCATTTTATTTTTTCATGCATAATTTGTGATTTCTACCAAACTGCTTCCTTTTTCTGGTTTTGCATGTTTCAAATGTATTTAGTTACATATACACATAACGTCTTTACATACACATAAGCATTCCTGTGTGAGCAGCGAAACTCAGTGTAAAAACCTCATGGCGTATTAGTAAATTAAGTTGCTCATGACATGTTTATGAAGCAGTTCATAAAATGTCAGGATAAATATCTTCCCAAAGTAGCCAGCTGGGTCTATATGAAGTTACCAAAGGGCAAAGGGATATTCAGTCTTTTGTACAGGCTGGAACCATAGGCCTTCTTGATGGGTGCAGCAGTCTCACTTGTACCATACAGTAGTACTTCACTCTGGACTCTACTCTGCATGTGTCTGACCCTAGAGGCACCATCCTCCCTTATCTATTCCCTGCCAGCCTGAACCCACCCCCTCCGCTCCCACCTGCCATTGCACCCCTTCCCCAGCACTCCCATGTCTGGCCTGGGGGAGCACATACTGAAGGAGGGTTGTGTGGCGAACTATGTACACACTTACACACCCCAACACACACACACCCCCCACACACACTCACCTGGGTCTCCTTTCCCCATGCTAACCACCCACTATCCTACAACTAAACTACTGCTAACTCACCAAGCCCCCTCCCACTACAGTGGTGTGACCCATAAACCTTACAATACACATAGAAACTTTAATTTGGACAAGACATGACAGACAGACACAAAACAGTCCTTAAGGACACCACCACTCTCTTAGGACAGGTTGTTACAATACTTTTGTATAATGAGTTTGTTTAAATGAAATATTTAATTTCACTGAAACAGAAAACTGTCAACAAAGATACATCAAGTTCTGTATTAATCTGTCTAGTAAGAAATCTATTTGTCAAAAAATATTTCCTGAATCTTTTTTGTTGTCTGTGTTGTTACAGACATACTTGCTGACAGGTATTTTGAAATAAAATACCTGAAACTGGCATGATTATATTGTGTTATTTTGACAAATAAATTAAGCAAAATTTTATAATATTGTATGCAGAATTTTTAATTTTTTGGCACAGAATTTCCCCTTGAGTAATCTTTATTTTATGAAGATGAAATCAGATTTTGTTCTTGTGCTAATGCCATGTTCAATATACTTGTTCAATATATTTCTCTCTGTGTAGTCGTCTACTTCCTGATTCATATAGTATTTTCAATTAATACATTTCAAATGATTATTAAATGCTAGTTTCTGTCATTCTCTATTATTTCAATTAAATTCCCATATCTAGGGGCTTTGAAGTTGCAGTTTTGGTTCATAACTCGTACTGGTTATCATTATCTAAAATGGTCACATTTATAAATTTGTATAATAGTATAGCAAATCACACTTGGAGCTTGATTCTGCATTCTTTTCACGCCAAAACATCCATGGATGTACTGTAATAAGATTTTGCATCTTCTTCACCTACTATTCATTTTAGGTTTAATATTTAGCAATAAAAGGCCCTACAAAAAGAGTAGTTGATAAACGGCTGAGAAATGGCAAAAAATGCAGTGCGCAGACAAATCTTCATGTGTCAGCTTTACACCTCTCTGAAGGCCTGATCCAACACCAGTGAAGTCAATGGGAGTTTGCCACTAATTGCAGTCAGAGCAGGATCAAGCCCTTAATATAATAATATATGGAGATATACCTATCTCATAGAGCTGGAAGGGACCCTGAAAGGTCATTGAGTGCAGCCCCTGCCTTCACTAGCAGGACCAAGTACTGATTTTGCCCCAGATCTCTAAGTGGCCCCCGTCAAGGACTGAACTCACAACCCTGGGTTTAGCAGGCCAATACTCAAGCCACCGAGCTATTCCTCCTGCCTTAGTTCAGTTTCAGATCTCCTGACTGTCAGGTTGGGAGATAGAGCCCATTTCCCCACAATATATTTTCCATGTTGGTTGGCAATTTGCCCTTCTAGAACTATCCTGCAACTTGAATAAATAATAAAATTATCATTTGACCACAATATCTCCTGCCTGATACATAAGGGAAAAATACACAATACATTAATAACATTACAAGTCACACAAACTCCATATTGTTCACACAACTAGTCATAACAACCAGTCTGCTCCAGCAAATGGGTAGGTTGCTAGCAGTCACACTGTGGGCAAAGAGAGGCAACACCTTGACCCTTCCTTAAGAAGGATGGCTGCCCTGCCCTGCCAGCCAATCTCGAGCCCTTTTAGAAGCCAGAAAATGACTGATCAAGTGGCCTAAAGGCATGTGGGCACATGGGTCCCTGGGGCGCTCTGCAGACAGCTTCTGAAAGGAGGGTAGTGTGAGCAGTGATCATTTATAAATTAATTATAAAGTGAATAATTTTTAGTTAAAAATAATGCATCAGTGAGAATAAGCAAAAGGATGACGTTTGCTCGTGGGGTTTAGAATGAGCATGGACAGGACCAGAGGCACACTATTTGCTCTCAGTTATGATGAAGAGTTGATATTAATGATCCCCTTCTTTCACAGAAGGTTGTGTGTGTACATATCTAATGAAAGATACATACACACACCCACTGATTCCTTCCTATTATTTGATCTGCAGTACATACATGTACACAAATAATAAAGAAAAAAAATTATAAAACAGAAAATAAATAAAACTCATATATCAGAAAACTATACTTTTGATTGTTTTGCATCTTTATATACCTGTGGCTGGGCATGTAAAGCACACCTTCAGATGACAAATAGTAGTTTGGGCACCAGTTGGAGCAATCAGCTTCCATGCTCAAGTTTGAGAAGTGCAACCATCACAGTTACTGTTCAATAATTAGATTCTTGTTTCACTATATGAGTATTGAGCAAAAAGAAAGAAATGGTTTAACGTAACTTGCCAGGAAGTCTTCTAGAGGATTTTGGGACTTGACCTCATATTACTGAGGCTGCGGCTTTCTTCAACAATACCATAAAAGCAAAAGTAGCTGAAAGACAAGAGTAGTCACTATGCCACTGCCACTATGGAAAGGTGACATTTAAATAAATCCCCCAAGGAAAAGAGAGCTGCCTTTCATATCAAGATTGAAATAACCCTCAGATTAGGACAAAGTTCCTGGGAGAACTGTCAAATCAATTAGAGATTTTAAAGAAATTGAAGTAACAGATAATGTATGGAGGATCATAAACTGAAGTTTTGATATGCCATCAGCAAACACAGAAAAAATGACACCTGAGTCCAAAAATCTCAAAGAAATAAGTTTAGATCAAGCATATTGGAATGAATTAAATGATCAATATTGGTATGTCGGACAAAGCATTATGTAATACTGCGTGAGGCAGCATATTAGCTCATATTAACTCATTGATTTTTATGTGATTAAATTAATTTAATTAACTGGAAGACCAATTTAGAAAAATACTTGCTACAAGACAAGTTAACTAATAAACAGCTTTATAGTGGAAAAGAAAAGAGGACATGCTACCCAGTGAACTGTGTACATAACTAGGGAAATAGTTGTTAGCTATAATTAATGCCAAAGATGGAAAGGATACAGAGCAGACGCAAATTATAGCATAAGGAATAATTCTTCAGAATTTAAACCAACTAGTCATGCAAATTACTTTCACAAAGTAAGGAGAATGCAAATCAAACTTGGAAGATTTCATAAACAACCTGTCAGTTCCTGGAAATCCATGTGTTAAGTGTTGCTGATTAATATACAGGAACTTGTACACAATTTACAATAGGACCAATATGCTAGCTCTTAAAAACTGTGTTTGTATACTGAACAAATTATTGTGCTATGAAAAACGCAGGAGATATAGCTAGCATTTCTGTCCTCAACATAATCAGTCTGTGTTCTTAAAAAAATAAAATTGAGAGATTTGCTCTGAAATGTTCTAAAGGACTTTGAAGAAGAAAATTTCAAATTTAACATAGCAAACAGAAAAATGTACTAATTCTCATAAATACTTCAATTTTCCTATAAAATTAGCTGCACATCAATGGTTATCATCTCTAGTTGCAACTCAGATCCTGAGTGTTGTGGAAGAATGAAAAAAGGGAAAGTCAGTAAACAAACAGGGTAACTAGATACAATGAGCAAATGCACCCACTTGAGAGAAAAGCAAAGCAAAGCAAGACCTGTAACTAAGCAGAAAATGGGGCTCCTCCTGCTTCCATTCAAGTCAATGGAAGTGGAACTAGACCTTTTTTGGGTCTGATCTTGCAAACACACCACCTCCTGTGGGCTTTAATGGGAGTTGCATGCTTTGAGGTCTTGCAGGATCAAGTTGCTTACATGGTATAATTAATTTAGAAACATGCACATGTGTGGTGTCCAACAATTTGTGGGGCCACATATGTACCTAAATAAAGAGAATATTTTCTGTAAGATACAGATATCAATAATGTTATGTAAAAGTTTTGGCTCTAATCTTTAGCTGTGCAAGAGCAACTTTGTACTTCTCCATCTGCAAAGCAGCCATGCAGCCAGCCATGGGAGGATCACCCCGGGGTAGAGGGATCCTCCAGTAACACAGACCTGGATAAGGGCACTCTTCACCTTTCAAATGCTTCTGTAAGGAACATTACTGGGCGAAAAGAGGCTTGATCCTTCCCTGAGCCCGGATGATCCTCTGCTGCCATACAGCTCCTTTGGACCATCAGCAGACAGCATAATTTAAAGCAACCACCAGACTGATCTAAATTAAACCAGAGAACTGGATAGGCACACAGGATAGTCCAGGATTAGAGGAGCATAAATATGACTTAAAGCCATCTTTGCACAGACACCTCTTAAGATGCAGTATGTGCTCCTCGGCTGCACCTAAGGATCAACATCTTTCTTTTGTACATATGCTATTTTAAATATTTTCCCTTTATTCTAAGAAAAATACCATTAAATGTTTTCAGCATGTTGTTTTAACTACAGAATGGAAGAAAAAGCTGGCTACATTCAGGGCCGGCTCTAACTTTTTTGCCACCCTAGGCAAAAAAGAAGAGCACTGCCCCGCCGTAACACCCTCCCCCAGCGCCGGGCCGGGCCGCCCAAATCCCCCCCCCCCCAGCGCAGCGCCGCCCAAATCCCCGGAGCACCAGGCCGCTGAAACCCCTGCCCCAGCGCCGTGCCGGGCCGCTGAAACCCCCACCCCGGAGCGCCGCGCCAGGCCGGGCCACCCAAACCCCTGCCCTCCCCCAGTACCTCGCCGTGCTGCCCAAACCCCCGAGTGCCTCGCCGCCCAAAGCCCCGCCCCCACGGAGCACCGCGCCAGGCCGGGCTAGCCAAACCCCCCCGAGCGCCGGGCCAGGCCGCCCAAACCCCCGCCCCGCCCCAGCGCCATGCCGCCGAAACACCCCCGCGCTGCCCGGCCGAAACAAAAAACAAAAACAAACCCTTGAGCGCCCCCCACCACCCCAACATTGGCCGCCCCTTCTGAGGTGCCGCCCCAAGCAAAAAAAAAAAAAAAACGGGGCGGCCAGAATGGAAAAGCAAAAAAAAACAACCCTGCAGCACGGCTGGAGCAAGGGTGCAGGGGGACCCCCTGCGCTGCAGATGTGCCCCGGCTAGCAGGGGAAGGGGGAGGGAGCGGGGGGAGAGAGAGAGAAGGGGGGCAGCCAGGGCTTCAGCGGGGTGCTGCCACGCAGCCCCGCTGCCTGCTGGAAGGGCTCTGCGCCACTCCGGTCGGCTGGGAGGGAAGGACACGGGCTGCCCAGTCGGGCTTGCTGCAGGGCGCTCCCATCCTCCGCGCCGCCGCCCCCTACAGGGCGGCCGGAGCGGAACACCACCAAAAAACCCCCCCCAAAAAAGCGGACCTAGAATTGGGCGGAATTCCGCCTCCTACAGGCTGCTGTCCCAAGCACCAGCTTGCTCGGCGGGTGCCTGTAGCCGGCCCTGCGCCCCAAGCACATGCTTGCTCGGCTGGTGCCTAGCGCTGACCCTGGCTACACTGGAAGAGATGATAGTTTGATATGTCATCATTACAATCACAGACACTAAAGTATAGCAACACGGATCTTCATAATTTTTTGCACTACATCTTTGTTTGCATTTGAATGGCAGCTATCTGCTGTAATTGCACATTAAATGGAAAGTACATGCAAATATGTCATGACATAAATTGGATTTCTCCCATTGCCATACCTTTTTCATGAGTATAAAGTATCCAGTGAACTTTCATAAGCCATTTTTAATGAGACAAGCCTAGAAAATGTCAGATGGAGGTCAGCTCTGGAGTTTCATACACAGAAAATTGTACTTAAATGGACTGTAACTTTGCTAATGATATTCGACTCAAGGCACTATAAGGACAAACATCAGCTGAAACAATGAGTTCAACTAGCAGAATACAAGTCATAAATTAATGTAAGAAAACTCCAAAAGTGATGGTAAATGCAAAAGCAATGAGTAGAGCCGGGCAAATCTGTAGATATCTCGCTTTATATCTGTGGATATCTGCATCCGTGGATGTGGATATCTGCAGACAATTTTTGTGGATAGTGGATCAGATGTGGATACAAATTTTGTATCCACGCAGGGCTCTAGCAATGAGGAATGAAAGGTGGTCTGGGCATGGGAGAAAAGTGAATCTTTTCACCTATTGTACCAGGTTATCATTAACCACTATTGGGAAAGAGAGATAGAGAAGAATCTTTATCATAAAGATTTTTATAGTGCACTTTTTCTGCAGACACTATTCCATATCAGAATAAAAAGCAGAGATGTGCTCAAGCACTCACATTCAATTTCAGGAAGCAATGATCCAGACCCATACAATGTGAAAATTTCACTGTCCACTTCTCCATAATGTTTTGTTTATATGTATGACTCATAATGATGAAGACAATTCAGGAGATATAGCCGGATATACTGGTTTAATAAGCTCATGCTGACTTTTAGATCTCTTTTCTCATGAACTATGAAACAAGGAGGTAATAGAAGGGAACAGATTACTCTAAATGTTAAAGTTCAGGGTTTACAGAAGGGTTGAGTATATCTTTGGAAGGAAAAATTATGATTTTTCCCCCCAGTGGCTTGAATGTAAAACAGAAAAAGAGACTTTGGAAGAAAATGAAGCAGCTAGAACAAGAAGCCTATCAAGAGCTTCTGTGTGATGAAAGACTGGAATACCCTGGAGCTGAATACTGAACAAGGAAGATGAATTTACCTCTCGAGGTTGTGTGTGTGGAAAATTTGTATACATCCATGTAAGTGAAGGATAGTCACGATTTTTGGTTGTCACATACTATCAGAAGCAGAAGATTCTTCAGAATATGCATACTCAAACTTATATCCTGCCAACATGTGTTGGTTTACAAATGTATAACTAAGAGATTTTCAACGACTCAGTGACAAACATAAGGATATAAGAATACAAGAGTTTCAGGTATGATTTATACAGACTCTAGAAAACAGTTTTTTTATTTTATTTTTGAGTTAAGAAGTTTTCCTTTTTCATTAAGCCTGCATATGCTTACAGGATGCATTATCATTAGGAACGAGATGAGCAGTCAAGGTGGGGCACTATGAATCCTCAGTTTGAAAAAAAGACTACTGCCAGTGGAAACATAATCTGAAACAAAGATATTTCACCCGATAGGGCTGATGAGCAGCATACAGACAGAACCCTATCTCTCAGTTTTGTAAACTAAATTAACACTCTAAAGATTCATGAGAGACAGAGAGAGACCTCTAGTAGAATGACCCTTAATGTATTTATACCCTGAACTATTTCCTGGCTGTATTTGTATGCAACATAACATCAAATCCAGCAATAAAACAAGATTTGCAAGCTACCAGGCCTGTCTATTCAGAGTGAAAACATTTTTAAAACATCTTTTTTACTAAAATTCCCTGTCCTAGCTAAATTAAAACATAACTGTTTTTCTTTTTTCTCTCAAGTGCAAATATTTCACTACATTTTTTAGGCAAGAGAAACAGAGAAGTCCATGTTATTAAATACAAACATATTTATTGAAGAAAATGCATTTTTAGAAATAATGCTAAATGTTTCAGATATTTTGTATCTATTTTTCAGTCTTCGGTGCAATGTAAGGTTTGTAGACTAGCTTTCATACACTTTAAAATAAAGAAGAACAATGTTCATAGAAATAATACCTCTAACAGACAATAACAATAAAAAATATTGATGATGGCTATGGGGTGAGATTTTCAGTCATTGGTCTCCATTTTTTTCAGGTATAATTTAATACTGGCACAATTTTGGTGCACAGATTAGGTCATTTGTATGGTTAAGGTCCTAATTTGCAGATGCAGTCAAAGACTAAAGAGCTTGTCTACACGTCACAGCAAATCACACCAAATGGGCATGATTGGTAAAGCACACTAACATGTTATGCTGTAATTGTCCGGTGTAAACACTGCTGGCACACTCTAAAACAGGGATCAGCAACCTTTTGCATGCAGCCTGCCAGGGTAAGCCCCCTGGCGGGCCGGGCCAGTTTGTTTACCTGCCGCGTCCGCAGGTTCGGCCGATCGTGGCTCCCACTGGCCGCGGTTCACCACTCCTGGCCAATGGGGACTGCGGGAACAAACCAGCCCGGTCCACCAGGGGACTTACCCTGGTGGGCCGCGTGCCAAAGGTTGCCAATCCCTACTCTAAAAGGAACCTAGTTTGCCTTGATATAGTCCTGTTTCAAACAGGACTATGTTAATGTGAACTAGGTATCTTTTGAACATGCCAGCAGGGTCCACAAAGCACCATTACAGCATAACATGTTAGTGGGCTTTAAAAATCACACCCCTTTGGTGTGCTTTGCTGCACGGCGTAGAGAAGCCCTTAGACATCATAACGATTTAAAATTTGAATACAACTAATTGTAAGGACAAAACTGAACCTGAATCTATTCACACCGATAATTGTACTATCACAAAATCTGAGGCCCAGATAAGGCTAGTTTGAAAATATAGTCCATAAGAACTATATTTCATGACTAAATATCATGTTAAAAGAGACGGTGGCAGAATTGTGATAGCTGAGGTAAACCAATGAATCTTTTTTATTTTGTTGTATGAATTCTGGATTGATCAGTTTGTGTTTTATTTTTTGAGTAGGGTTTGGGTCAAGTTGTGTATACAAATCTGAGCTTCTGCATGAGCAGAAATACAGTTGTGAAAAGCAGAGCATTCAGAAATTTTACAGGCTGGATAAAGACATGTCTCAAAATATGGCCCTGATTTATAGGGCAAAAAGAAACGGACAATCACGTTTTATGCAGTTTATAATATACTGAATTATACCTAACAAAACCCACAAGCCCTTTCCAAAAAAAAAAAAAAGGGGGTGCCTCAGGAAGAATTTTAGAATGGCAGAAATGGTGCACTACTGACGTATCCTGGCCTCTGCGCTCCTTTGTCCACAGACAAGAATATTTTTAACTAATCAAACAATAAAATATAAAATAATTTAATCACATTGTCTGGACAGATTCTTAATATCACAGTCAAAGGTCTAGAATAACAAGCTTATATAAAAGCAGTGGTGATATTAAATATTAAAATAGTGTTAAATATTAAAACACAACCTCTAAAAGATAAAGGGAAGTAAAAGTCACAATCTATTCTATTATTTCACTCAGTTTTGTCTCCAAAGAGTTTGTAAAAAAAAAGATGTGGGCTGCTCCTGGGAAAGGAGAGGATAGTAGCTAGCAGACGATTTCAATGTTAACCCTCAACTTCCTTTTGATTAAAAAAATCATATTCAAACATTTTGACTACCATGATGAAGTCATTATCCATCCTTTTCTTTTCCCCCCTCATCAATAATATGTTCAAGACAACTGTTTCTTTGGTGAGTGATATCAGACTGGCAACTTATCTACACTTCCAGCACCAATGTCCTCCATGAACAAGTGCACTAAAAAAAAAAGTTTTAGAAAAAAAATAGTCCTCACTATTATTTCTTCTAGATCTTTAGTAAGGCTGGCTGGAAAACAACAATTCCATTTAGCAAAATATTTCGAGTTTCAAAATGTGTGTTTGTTTACATATGTGACAAAAATCATACATTTTGAAATTTTCACATACTCACAAAGAGAGAGTGTGAGAGTGAGACCTCAAAGTAGCCAGTACCCCAGAGGTTAGTGCAAAAGATTTCAGTTTCAACTAAATGGCATGTTTTGATGAAGTGGGGGGGGACAAAACACTTTCCTGCAAAAAAATTTCAACCAACTATTATCTTCAGAGTATTTCAGCTGCTCCAGATCATGCTCACAAATTTTCCACTAGTAGTATTGCAAAACAATCAAAACATTTTCTTATTTTATGGAAACAGAGACTATATCGATAATGTCAAAGAGGCTATACACTTGCTGGGGCCTCTCAGGGTATGTCTACACTACAATTAGACACTGGCATGGCTGGCCCATGCCAGCTGATTTGGGCTTGGGCTAAAGGGCTGCTTAATTGTGTTGTAGACTTTTAGGATTGAGCTGGACCCTGGGTTCTCAGACCCACCCATCTCACAGGGTCCTAGATCCCGGACTCCAGCCTGAGCCTAATCATCTACACCTCAGTTAAACAGCATCTTAACCTGAGCCCTGTGAGCCAAGTCAGCTGGCACAGGCCAGCCACAGAGGTCTAATTGTAGCCTTACCTCAAAGATCAGATTGGCAGCCAGTATCTGAAGTCAATCTGGTCGTATTCTTCACAAGACTGAGGGCAACCAGTATCTGAAACATATAGATCTCAGGAGGCCCATATGTGGCAGCGGAGTGTATGGCCAGCATTTTAAAAGGAGAGCAAAGGCCAAGGAAGGCCTCAGACAAAATGGGACCATCCAAATATCACCAAGGACACAAGAGTCACCTGATAGCTAATGTCCAGGAA
Source organism: Chrysemys picta bellii (assembly GCF_011386835.1). Lineage (NCBI taxonomy): Eukaryota > Metazoa > Chordata > Testudines > Emydidae > Chrysemys > Chrysemys picta. Next base: position 22,135,447 of record NC_088798.1, read on the forward strand.
CTGCATGAAGCAAAACAAAGCTTTTTTCCCCTATGATCTGTTTCTCTCCCCGCAGATCTCAGCATCCTGTGGTTGATTCTACTCTTTATCAGAAGTAACAGTTGTGTCTCAGCAGACCTGGATCTGGCTTCTTCTGACAGGGAGAGGGACAGCTAGCAAGGGAGGAAAAAACACTAAGGTGTTTCCCTGGGATCCTGAAAGGAATGAAAGTTTATTTGAAGGAAGAGAGGGAAAGGAAGCTGTCGGGAATAAGGACTTGCAGCTGTGCCAGCCCAGTCTCCCAGCAGCCTGTGAGAACAGCCTAAGCCCAACAGCAACAACTGATCTCTGACTGCTCTGAGAGGGTTGCCAACTTTTGCTGGATGAATTCCTGGAGATTTCATCACATCACGACCTTTAATTAAAGATTAATCTTTAATTCCTGGAGACTCCAGGACAATCTTAGAGGGTTGGCAACCCTATGCTCTACACAAACACACACACACGCCCCACCCTGTGACTGTAATCTCTCCTGTGTTGCCCTGCTTCTAGCCTTGCTCCAGCCCGGATCCTACCTCGCTTCCCTGCTGTCCAGGTCACTCCAGTCCTGTTCCCCTGCTTGGTTCCTGACTAGGGTTACCATACGTCCGGATTTTCCCGGACATGTCCGGCTTTTGGGGGCTCAAATCCCCGTCCGGGGGGAAATCCCCCAAAGCCGGGCATGTCCGGGAAAATCGGGAGGCTCGGCCGGGGCCTCTTTGTCCGGGGTCGGGGGCATGGTGCCGGGCCGGGAGCGCGGTGCCGGGCCAGGCCCGCGGGGCCGGGAGCCGGTCCGGGGAGCCGGTCCGGGCCCGTGGGGCCGGGTCGGGGAGCCGGGCTGGGGGTGCGCCGGGCCCGCGGGGCCGGCAGCCGGGCCGGGGTCGGTGCGCCGGGCCCGCGGGGCCGGCAGCCGGGGCCGGTGCGCCGGGCCCGGGGCCGGCAGCCGGGGCCGGGGTCGGGGCCGGCAGCCGGGGCCGGGGCCGGCAGCCGGGGCCGGGGTCGGTGCGCCGGGCCCGGGGTCGGGGCCGGCAGCCGGGGCCGGGGCGCCGGGCCCGGGGCCGGGGTCGGTGCGCCGGGCCCGGGGCCGGGGCCGGCGCGCCGGGGCCGGGGTCGGGGCCGGCAGCCGGGGCCGGGGCCGGGGTCGGGGCCGGCAGCCGGGCCGGGGTCGGGGCGCCGGGCCGGCAGCCGGGGAGCCGGGGTCGGGGCGCCGGGCCGGCGGGGCCGGGAGCCGGGGTCGGGGCGCCGGGCCGGCGGGGCCGGGAGCCGGGGTCGGGGCGCCGGGCCGGCGGGGCCGGGAGCCGGGGTCGGGGGGCCGGGCCCGCGGGGCCGGGGCTGGGAGCCGGGGTCGGGGGGCCGGGCCCGCGGGGCCGGGGCTGGGAGCCGGGGTCGGGGGGCCGGGCCCGCGGGGCCGGGGCTGGGAGCCGGGGTCGGTGCGCCGGGCCCGCGGGGCCGGGGCTGGGAGCCGGGGTCGGTGCGGCGGGGCCGGGGCTGGGAGCCGGGGGGTCCGCTGGGCCCGCGGGGCGGGGAGCCGGGGGGTGCGCCGGGCCCGCGGGGGGTGGTCGGTCGGGGCCGGCACCCCAGGGCCCGAGCCAACCCAGGCTGGAGCCGCCGGGGGGCCAGCCTGGGCCGCGCCTCCTCCCCCCCGCCCCTCTTACCTGCTTCAGGCTTCCCGCGAATTAAATGTTCGCGGGAAGCAGGGGAGGGGGCGGAGACTTTGGGAGGGGGCGGAGTTGGGGCGGGGCATGGGCGGGGCTGGGGGCGGGGCCAGGGCCCCGGGGAGTGTCCTCCATTTGGAGGCACAAAATATGGTAACCCTATTCCTGACTCCAGCTCTGACTCAGTGCTGTTCCTGGCCTGACTGACCCTCCACCAACCACTAGGCCTGATTGCCCACACACCAGTTCATGACAGAAGTAGCAATGTGGTAGAGGAGAGAAGGGTTGGAAGCATCAATGAGGGAGGAGAGCCGGGATTGTAGAAGAGAAGATAGAGTCCCTGGACCTAGGACACTTTTGAAAAATTGTCCCTGGCAAAATATGTTTGAATATTACCAACTACTGAAGAGCCTGGCTGTGGATTTAATTATGTTCTTTATTGAGTTTAATGTTATGACCTGTATCCTTCTAAACAAGATGAATATAGCAGCTGAAATGTTTCATGTGGTTGGGTGGAATAACCTACACAAACCTTAATAAGAATAAACACAGTTAAATATTGACAGGATAGGACAACACTTACCTCTTCCTCAATTTAATGCAGAGTTCAGAAAGAAAATACTATTGTAAACACCAGAAGGCTAATTTTCAGCACAGTGTGTGGCGATTTCCACATGTAACTCCTGTTAAGAATAACAGGAGTTCTGAGTACAAGCCATGAAATGTGCAGAAAATTTACCTCCTGACAGCTAAAAGATTTAACATCAATTTCTTCTGATACTCTCTAGTCTGGAGTAATCCTTCAATTTTAGAAGCATATTTCTCAAAATTGGTTAAACATTTTCAATTTTGTTTGTTTGTTTGCAGAACAATGTAAGAAAAAATACATTAGAAAAATGGTGAGAATGAAAAGCAAACAGGATCTATAGTACCTCCCAAGTAATTGTACCTTTCTTAATTTACCAGTGTAACCATGGTAAATAACTACTGCATACTCAGAAAAGCAATTCACTAGCATTAGTCATTCTGATGTTAAATTACCTTTTCACAACCAGTTCGTGAACAATTAAACTATTATAAAAACAGTAAACATTTTTTCTTATAAAGCTTTGAAATATGGTCTGTCCAAACTTCAAAAGGAGTCTTTCATTTATTGGTATACCAGATATTCATGTTCCAAATTACTGACACAAAATCTTCTTAACATAATTCAATCCAAAACCAGAAGGAAAACCATCACTGGAATTATGCTCACTTGGCCACTCAACCACTCTGATCTATGATTCAGCCTCATTCATAAATTATTACAATTTTCACATGTTCCTGAGACACTGAATTTTAAGCCTTATAGATAATGTTTCTTTATCGTGTTAATAAATCTGTACAGCAAAAGATCAGCTATATTAATGCTATTTACAATTTTGGGGGACAATTAAGTTTCATTTCAAATAAGAAAAAATGACTGCAGGAACTATCTGCATGGAAAAAATTTGCATTAGAAACAAACATCTTCCAGTGAGGCTGGGGATAGCCCAAGTGTCTGGAAGCCAACTTTGTGGCCCCTAGGTCAGGAGACCAACCCAGATAACAACTCTGTCTCAGTTTTCAGAAGAGTTTTTATCAGTGTAGTTCTCTCAAAACTGTCTTGCTACTCTCTAGATCAGGTGTGGGCAAAATTTTTGGCCCAAAGGCCACATCGGGGAATAGAAATTGTATGGTGGGCCACGAATGCTCACAAAATTGGGGTTGGGGTGCAGGAGGGGGTGCAGATTCTGGGGTGGGACTGGGGATGAGGAGTTTGGGGTTTAGGAGGGTGTTCTGGGCTGGGAACGAGGGGTTCGGAGGGCTGGAGGGGGATCAGGAATGGGGCAGGGGTGCGGAAAGGGGTGCAGGTTCCGGCTGGGGGTGGGAGCTCTGCGGTGGGGCTGGGGATGAGAGGTTTGGGGTGCAGGAGGGTGCTCCGGGCTGGGATCGAGGGGTTTGGAGAGCGGGACGGGGATCAGGGATGGGGCAGGTTGTTGGGGCACGGGCAGAGGCTGGGGGGGCAGGCTGGTTCCTATGCAGAGGCATGGCCAGGCAGCTCTGCACACTTCCCCATCCACAGGCACCGCCCCTACAGCTCCCACTGGAGCACGTAGGAGCTGCAGCGGGGCCCATGTCACGGCTTCTGGGAGCCGCGTGGTCCGGCCCCCGACCCAGCGCCCTGGCCAGAGTGTCGGAGCAGGGCCGAGCCGCTGGTGCGGCTTGCAGGCTGGCTTAAAACGGCTCATGGGCCAAATGCGGCCCGTAGTTTGCCCACCCCCACTCTAGACGCAAAATCTCCCAGCTCTAAAGGCACATAACTTTTGGCTGCTGAACACCACACAAAGAAGCCCAACTGAATTCATGTAACAACAATCCTCTCTCCCCTTAACCCAATAGCTCACAAGTCTGTTGGTAACAGCCACAAAGACATTTACTGTCCAGGTAAAATTAAGGGGCACCTATTGTCCTCACCAATTAATGCTACTCACTTAATTGCATCAGTTTGCAGTAGTTTTTAAGATGGGAAACTGGAGCCATCTGAAATGTAGCCTATTTCAATGGATCTTTGTTTTTTAGCACTTTTGCTAGAAAGAAATATTATATATAACCCATCATAAATGTTTTCCTTCCTTATTCAAATGAGTAGTGTCAGACCCATAAATGCTGAGGTGGATCAGAGCTTCAAAGTTCAGATCTAAAGTGTCCCAAATTCAGGTGTGTTCAATTTTGCAATTCATATTTAGACCCATCTCTTATTAAAGTTTACATTTCTTCTGCAAGCCATTAGTTGCAATGCTTAATTGAAAAAGGCACACCTCCCATTCCTTGGTGTCAGGGGCGGCTCTAGGCACCAGCAAAACAAGCACATGCTTGGGGCAGCCCATTTGCAGGGGCGGCAGGGCTCCAGCAGGGGAGCGGAGAACCAACAGGGGGCCCTGGGAGTTGTAGTTCCGTGGATAGCTCCCTGCCTATAGAGCCAGCCCTGGAGCAGGGAAAGAACTACATTTCCCAGCATTCCCTTGGCCACTATCAACAGGAAAGAGGGGGAGGGAGTGAGGAAGCTGAGACCTCATGCTGCAGCCTGCGTTGAATGGAGAGCTGCACTGGGCAGGGTAGGGATATCATATTTTAACATTCAAAAAATAGGACACTCCACGGGGAGGGAGGGTAGCCCCACCCTGTCCCCATCCACTCCCTCCGACTGCCCCCTACAGAAACCCCAACCCATCCAACCCCCCTGATCACCCCCTCCCAGGACCCCTGCCCCAACTGCCCCCCAGGACCTCACCCCCTATCTAAGCCCCACTGGTCCTTGTCCCCTGATTGCCCCCTCCCGGGACCCCACCCCCATCTAAGCCTCCCTTCTCCTTGTTCCCAACTGCCCGCTCCTGAGACCCCCCCAAGTTCCCCCCTAGGACCCCACCCCCTACCTGTCCCCTGACAAACTCCTGGGACTCCCATGCCTATCCAACTGCTGCCTGTCCCCCTGAACCCCTGACCCATCTAACCCCCCCCTTCTCCCTGTCCCTTGACTGCCCCCCTGGAATCCCCTACCCCTTCTCCAACCCCCCAGCCCCCTTACCATGCCAATCAGACCAGCATGTCTGGCTTCGCGCAGCGCCAGACACGCTGCTGCATACATGCTGCCGTGCTCCCCTGCGGAGCCACAGCCCCCCCAGCACCTGCCTTCCAGATTTGAACACCTCAAAATTCAGGAGTGCTCAAGCTCAGTTTGGGCAGCTGTTACTTCATTTCTCCCAAATCAAATATACTGATCCACTGTAACTTGCTGTAGAAAAAAATGCTTCTCAGTGGTTATTAGGACTGGAATTGCTATTTTCAACAGCCATTGCCTTTTGTTTGTTTGTTTGTTTGTTTACAAGGAAGACAGTGATATTGCATTGGCAAATTCCCCATAGAAAGAAAAAGTGGAACAAAAGAATAATAAAGGCACCTCAACTTTTCCTCATTTATGTAGGACAGTCTTATAATATGCATCCAGATATCCTCCAATCACACAAACTGGAAATTGTTCCACTTTACTGCAGTTCTGTAACCATATGGGAACCAATCCTGTCTGTGTTCTGTGCACACCCAAAATTCCTGCTGAATGACCCGCCCTGGGAGCGAGTTACCAGTGACCCAGCGCTGTGGCAGAAGGAGGGTGCAGGGGGGGGGGGAGGAAGAGCCCAGGGCTGGGGTGGCAGGAGGTGTGTGGGGGGCAATGGTGGGGGGGTAGGGGGAGCCCAGGGCTGGGGGTGCGGGTGGCTGGGGAGAGCCCAGGGTTGGGGCGGCGGGGGGGTGCAGCGAGGAGCCCAGGGCTGGGACAGGGGGCAGCCAAAATTTTTTTTGCTTGGGGCGGCAAAAAACCTAGAGCCGGCCCTGCTTGGTGTAAGTATGCTTTGGGATAAAACTGTTTTCTAACAGGATTTTAAATACATGTATTGAAAACAGCTTGCTGATTACACCTGCATGAATATAGGAGACATTTTATTGATCAAGAATAACAAATGTAATGAGAAGTAAACATATTATACAGTTTCCCCCCCCCACACACACACACACACAAATCAGAAGACAGTATGTATGTATGCATGCATCTGACCAAGAAATCAAGTGGATTAGGATCATTCTGAGGATTATAACATTGTTTTCACGGCATAAAATTTAGGTGTACCTCTTGCCACTTCAACGCAAGTACAGTAGAAGTTTGTGTTCTATAGAAGTTATAGTTATAAATAAAACTTTCTGTGTTGCTTAGGGCTTGTTCATATAGCTCAATTCCAATTGCTTCAATATTCACACAGAATCAGATACACTATACGTCACTTCTCCCAAAATGAGGTATACTTCAAAATCATCTGAGTCTTCATGACTTTTGGTCCTAATGCAGTTTCTTTTATCATTCCACTCAAATAACTGTCACAAAATTAGCAAAACTTGCAAATCAGAAATCTGCTTTCTTCACAGCCAAACATCTAGATTTCTGCAGTTTGTCGTGGAAACAAAATCCTTAATATAAAATAGTAAGTAATATTTAGGCCATTTATTACTGAGTAGTAAAAATAATTATAATTAGTATTTAAATGTTCAAAGCCCTTTCCATTATGTAATTAATCCTCACAACATCTCTGTGAAGTAAGGAGGTCAGTGTTGTTGTTCCTGTTTAATAAATGAGGCAAACTGAGATGCAGAGATGGTAAAGGATTTATTGAAGGCCATACTGCAAGGCAGTGGAAGAGTGATGACTAGAACCCTCTCCCCAGCTCCAGATTCCATGTTGTAACCACACTATGAATCTGCCTATTTATTAAATAAATTCAGAAGTTAATTAAAGTGGCAGGTCCTGATGATATTGTACAGCAATTTATTAGCATGCAGAGTACAAACACATAGACTATGGCTGATTAACAATAGATTATGATAATCAGAATGCCCAAGTGGGACACGAAGTTCCATGATGAATTCTGTTTCCATGCACACTGTCAGATTTCTGCACAAAGCTAAATAAATTTATGCTAAAAAGGGTAAATTCTGAAGTGGGGAATGAACATTTAGACTTATCATACCTATTCTTTGTTACTTGATTCTTCCTATTTGCCATTGTCATCTATCACTATTGATTTCAAATTTCAACTTGATGTCCCCCAAACCAATATGAACTGTTTGCTTCTAATAGCCAATACTTTCTGTGATATATTCCATAGGATAGATTCAGAAGCTGTAATCCATTCTGCAGGAAATACGGATTCCAGATCCATTCTGCAGGAAATACGGACATTAAAAAATATGTTCCATATCAAAATTTTCCCTGGAACAAAAATTCCAAACAATTAAGATGTAAGATCATGTTTTATTTACAAAATATGCAAATGTTTCAGTTTGATAGGGTAAAAATCTTTCAAAACGGAAACGTCAAAATGAATTCATTTCATTTTGTCATTTATATTACATGAAAACTTTCAACTTTGATGAAACAGCATTTTCCAATGAAAAACATTCCAACTGAAATGTTTTGACTGGCTCTAGTTATTTAGTCCTTTAGGGCCAAGATCCTAGCTTCAATGGAGCTAAACGAATACATCAGCTGAGAAACGGGCCATTTCTCTTACAGAGTATTGAATATTAGAGAAGAGTGTCTGTCTTTTCATTACATATTATTTAAATACATTAGAGAGATGAAAATGCACATAGAGAGGGATAAAAAATGTTCTGTACTATGCTACAGCTACCTGCAGTTGGAGCCATCTACAACAGTTGGTATATATCCACACACACAACCAGTAAATAAGTATGGTCTAATTTACAATAATCATTTGGTTGTGTTAAGATTAAATATAAATAAGTAAATAAAGCTGTACTTCCATATTGTACCATAAAACTCTTTAATTAAGAGCTTAATTAACAATGTTCATTTTGATATAATTTGGGTATAATGCTAATAAACCTACTAATTTTCATAACTCATAAAACAGTCATTGAGCTTGATAAATAAAATACTGATTTGATATGAGTTTTAATATATGACACATTAACAGTTTGGCCATAAGACTTAATATATTTTGACCATTCATGTATTTTTTGATGGTATGACAATGTAAATTGTTCTGTGTGAACTTTCAGCACTCCAAAATCTATAGCACTGTAATAAAATGTGCCAAAGTAAAATTATCTTTTTTTCATGGTTTTATATTTTGTTTCTTACTTTTATCACAAACTCAGATGCAAAAGCCTAAGGAAGCACTCCAGAACCATTTTAGAAGTTGTACATTCCCTAATCTACCACAGAAAACAACTCTTCAGAGTCCTTGTGTGGAGTTTTCAAGAATATGTATTTTATAGTGCACTACTTACTATTTCTTTATTTTTGCATTTTTATTAGCTCAGCAAAAGCTATTTAGACTAAATTTCCTTCCAACCTGTCCTAAGACAAGAGAATTAATGGTTGTTTTGCTCTTAGATAGAGTACTGTCATGGCTCCCTATATTCAGGCAGGAGATTTATATAATAAGCAATAATCAAAGGACAGTACTGGGCAGATGGAGAAAGTGGAGTTCCTGAGAAGCATTTTCAAAGTGGGTGCCCAAAAAATAATATTGCAAATACAGACGAGGTCTTTTTCTTACTTCCCATGCTTACAGTGCACTTGCATTCCAGCAGTTATGTCTCCTTTGCATCCTAAGAGTGTTATTCTCTCTTTAGGTTCTTTTTCCTCGTTCATCACCATGGTATCCAAATACAGTTGTCTGAGAACCTCTCCTGTTGACCAGACAGGGCATGCACCAACTATCTGTAGATATTGCCTGTGCTGATATAGCAACTAATACAAACTTACCAGGGCTTTGAAGCTGTGCTCCAGCTCCGCTCCAGCTCCAGGCAAAAACCTGCAGCTCCGTGCTCCAGCTCCGGGCTCCACTCCAAAGCCCTGCTTAATACAAACACTGCTGACATGTATGGACCCAGAGATTCAAGGGGGGTACAGGAATTTGCATAAGAGCAATCCCAGTAGAGGGATTCCATCAGCCATGCCTAGTGAATATATGAGTGAGAGCTCTATCCACTCAATGGGGATTTATTTAGGATGCACTGCATGTTGGCAAAGAGGCCATTTATTGCCATGTTAATACTGAATGCAACTGGTAAGAAACAGCACTGGGGCTATTGTGGACATGTATTCCACATTGCAAGGTACAAAGGAAATGCCACTACTGGCATGGTGAGACTTGCCACCTGTAGGCCAGGCCATACACTAATCTCACATAGCAATAGAAAAGATTCAAGCTAGGATGGGAGAATGCATGAAAATATTCCACCCAGAGATGGTTGAAAAGTGAAAATACCACACCCTTCAAAAATCTTTGCAAGACTGTCTTCCTCTGTTAGAGGTAAACATTTCAATTTTATGGAAAATTTCCCATCACCTTTATTTCCATTTCTGTACACAGGAGCCCAAATGAAGCAGGACTATAGGACAAGGCAACAACTTAAATTAGGCTGCATGTTCTTGTTGAGGTAATGGGCACCATACTCCTGATGGCTCTTTGCAGGTCTGGTTTTGTTAGTTTTCCTACAAGACTTCCATGTTCTATTTATAGCTGACAACCTGACACTAGCTTGTGGATATACTTGAGGTGGTCGGCCTCAAGAGAGGAAGCTCAGTGAAGAAGCACTTCTGGAGAATTCAGTTCTCTCAATCAATTTTGTTACCATAGGAGTCAACTGATCAAAAATGTAATTGATCTCAGTGCTATACTAGCTCTTCCATGAACTCCTCACTTCAGTACAGTGAGTTGACACCAATTGGTGGATATGACATAAAACGTTGCTACTTCAATTACATCCAGGTAATTTTAAATTGCAGGATTCCTCAGTCAAGGACCTGGCATTGGCCACTGTCAGAAGACAGGATACTGGGCTAGATGGACCTTTGGTCTGACCCAGTATGGCCGTTCTTATGTTCCTCTAACCTACCATAGGAAACTTTCTAGAATCAGGGCCTGCAGCAGAGACAGTCTCTGGGCAACGTAATGAATGCAGATGGCTTGTAGTAGGCTGCCTGATTAGTTGGAGGTGTCAGCAGATTGGTTTTCAGCCCGGAAGCAGCAGCAGTTCAGCAACTGCTCAAAGCATTTGCCCATAGTTATGATAGCTCCTGCTTACTCCTAATACGGCTCCCACCTTGTTCCCAGTCCTACTGCTTTGGACCCAACTCAACCCTGCCCCTGCTTTGCCTCATTCTGGGTAAGCAAGTTCTGACCCTCAGCTCCAATTCTTGACTTTTGACTTTATCTCTGACCCTTGGCTCTGGCATCTAGCCTCCGACTCCAGATCCACTCTGCTATGATTCCTGATTACAGAGTCCTGCCACTAGGCTGACCACCAGTGTCCCGGTCACTGCAGCCCCAACACAAGCAGTAAGAGAATTAGAATGGATACAATGAGCATGCATTCTACGAAGGCCAATATCTCTCTGACAGAGATAATTGAAGCCCTACAGACCTTGCCGCCCCAGCAGGTGCAGAATGCAATCCCGCCAGCTGAAGCCACACCATCTTGGACTCCCAACCCCCCCACTCCCTGCGAGCCCAAGATCCCCCTACCTTATAAGTTTAACCATGATCACAACAAATTTTGTGGATTCCTAAATTAGCATTGGCACCTATTTCCGCTACACCCACAGTTGTACCCCATCCACCAAGTCTAAGTGGGACTGAGTATCAGCCTGTATACCAGGGAGGCTATGGCTTGAGTATTTCTGCTCCTGAAAAAAATCAAGCCCAGTTCTGGGACAATTTGAGGACCTATGTGGTGATCTTTGATGATCAAAGTCACAAGGGTGTTGTAAACCTCCTGTGCCTGTACCAAGAGCCCACAATCAGAACCCCTAGGTCTCCTCCAACCTCTGTGCATACTTCCGCAGCATTGGTCAATGATATCAATGGGCTTTATTGTAGAACTGCCACACTCCCAGGGACACTTGGTAATCCTGGTGGTTGTCAACCTCCTAATAAATATAGCATACTGTTCCACATGGGAGACAGCTTGGCTATTTCCGGAAAACATCTTCCATTACCATCGGTTACTAATGGGCACAGCATTAGACAAGCATCTTCAGTTCATCTCCTGGTTCTGGTGGGAATCTGTGAGACTCCTTGGCTTCGAGCCCTCACCTTGTCCTCCTATCATGTACAGACTAACGGGTAAACAGAAAGAGTCAATCAAATCTTAGAGCAACAGCTTTGCTGCTTTTTAAGTTACCACCAGGACAACTGGCTTCTCTTGCTGTGCTATGTAGAATTTGCATATAACAATGCAATCCACACCTCAACCCAACATAGCCCATTCTTTGGGAACTATGGCTTTCACCCCCACTGCCACCCAGACTTACCCGTGAGTTCCCCAGTACCAGCCACCACAGATTTAGCCTCTCACCTACATCGGGTGCACCCAGAGCTCAAGGAACAATTGCAGTCCTCCGAAGAATCCTAAAAACACCATGAAGACTAAGACTATCAGGCTGCTCCCAAACTGGCAATAGAAGCTAAGATGTGTCTCTTTGCCCAGAACCTTAAATCAAGCCGCCTGCCAAACCACACTATTGATACCTGAACGCCTTCAACAGAACAGAACGGGTAAACTCAGTGGCTTCCAGATTACAGCTGTCCGGATCCTTGTCATAGTGATTGTTTCAGAGTTGCTATTACTTTAAGTGAGCTTTTATTAAGATACTATTTTAACATTGACCTTAAAGATACTAAACTTGTTTATAGTGTGGTACACATTTTAATGCAAAGCATATCTTGGCGACAGCTCCTTTTACTCACGATCATACAGCTCCTTTCTCTTCGCTCATATATTATCCCTGAGGTAACTACAGGCATTCCCTATATAAATCAGGAAAGTATTCACTGTATTTTAGCTATCTTTTAATGCAGTTTAGCAGCTGGAAATATAGAGGAGGAACCAGCAGACACAACTGAAAGCCTCTGACCTAAATGATACAACATTCTGTTGTGTATGCCTATGGGGCCAAACCCTAAGGTCTTTACTCAGGAAAATTCTCATTGAAAGGGAATAAAAGTTTAATCACATCCCACTTCATGTTGCTTTCTGTGATTAGACAGCCTGCAGGATGGCCTCATATTTTTGATTTTTATAAAAATATCTTGGGTGGTTATCTTTTGTGCAAAACATGCATTTTTAAGACAGTCCTTTATTTAAGAGGACAGCAGCATCTTACAATAGTTTTTATGAGTATATTGGAAAATAAAAGATATTTAACAGATTTGGTGTATTTCTTTAACAGGGGCCCTCTGTATATTATTTTACCTTTAAATTAATGAGTGTTTTATTCTTATCACAGTTTTATTCCTCTATCATTGACAGTAGAATCCTCTTAACTTGCATCCAGATTAAAGGATGGCTGATTTAATTGTTGGGACAAGGACACACCTAAACAGCATGTCCAGTGCTGTCTACAAGTACCCTAGTGTTGTCATTTAAATGACATGCTTAGTGTTGTCTGAAAGCCTTTTCAGAGCAGTGAATTACAGATTCCAGCGTCCCTGATTTATTAGAGCTGAAAAATTTCTCTTATCCTAGGGCTCCACTTCTCAAAATTATTCTGCTGGGGAGTGCAATGAAGGTGCATGACACCAATGTCAGTTCCCTTTGTCAGAGAACAGAAACACGCAGAAGGCCCCTGTAAGTGCTGGGTGGAGCAGCACATTTAGCAGCAGCTCCTACTACATGTCTTTTTTTGAGGATATAGCACAAGCTTTCCCCTGACAATAGCCTGCCAGTCAATGTCCTACAGCAGCCTCTCTTTTGAGGTGCTCATACCACTGGCAGTGCTATGACTTCCCAGGGCCTGCACTAAAGGAGTGCCAACAATGCAATTTGATTTAATCCATTCAAAGATGGTGGTTTTTTTAACTTTATAAAAATACAGAAATTGGTGTTGCTATGTCAACTCCCATTCCTTTAAATGTCACCCCCTCCAAATATACATAAATATATGTTTTGAAATTCTGTCTAGACAGTCTAGTACTTATTGCAAAGACTTTCAGAAAAATATATTTACAAATCCTTCATTTTCATAATACAATTTTTTTCTTATGTATGGAGGAAGCAAACTGTATAATCACCAACTCTTGGATTTTGCTACAAATTTATCAGAACATGTTGTCTTCATCTCTTTCCAGACAACATTAAACCACAGCTCTCAGCAAGCTGTCCTCATTTATAATACAATGCTCTTGTAGTGTTGGCAAATAGGAAATCCCAGAGCTAGTGAATAAAGAGAAAGCTTCATCTACTGTTAACAATCCCTTAGGCCGCTATTTATAAAGAAATGGCCTTAGATGCACATGCAAAAATATGCAGTTTCAATACTTGGCAGAAAGGTTATGGAGTTTAGTGCCAATCCTTTTAGAAAACTTTATCCTTATTTTCACTCTCTCTCATACACTGCTATGTTTTAATGCAATGGACAAACCCTGTTCAATTACTTTCAGTTTACTAAAACAGCATCTCATTAAAGCATCTTCAGTGTTTGGACAACACCATTATTATTCAGAAACGTATTGCTTTTTCATTCTTAAAGCATAAGATATATGCCTGTTATAAGTCTGCTTTTCACAGCTCTCTTAAATTTAGTTAATAAACAACACATTTCTTGCAGTTTGGTATGTCCCAGGCTGCAGCTACATAACATTTCTTACATAATTTGAGATAAAGCAGAAACTTGGATTTTGAGATCCAGGGCCAGATCCTCAGGTGATGTAATACATCATAGAGCCATTGAAGTTAATGGAGCTATGCCAACTTACATAAGTTAAAGACTTGGCCCATTGTGCCCAACATTTGAAAGAGCCCAGTGGTTTTTTCCAATACTGCTTTGGAGTCATCCATTTCACTTATTCTTTCATCTACAATTACAGATGGTTTTATTTACTTTGTCTCCATGAGGAGTTGTGCCTTTCACTGTAATTTTTTCTTTTACATTTATTGGTTACCTGAAGATATTCAGAAGCTTTATCATGTACATACAGAACTCTCTATGCTACATGCTTACTAACTTTATAACTGTTATTTTTATATGCACATTTTCATCTTTATTTAGAACATTGTAGTATTCACCACTCTGGATATGTATATAGGGATATGAAAATATTATTTAAATGTATATTGGAAACCAAGACCAGCTCAACAATGAGTACATGTATTTGTGTATTAAAATAAATGGTCATATATAAATACACCAATAATAAATATAAACAGTCAATTATATAAAAAAATAAATATAAATGCCCTGCAAGCAGAGGGAGCTCTAACCCTTCTCTGAATAGTGTCTAAAGACACTGCATCAGGCCCTCAGCATGTGTAAATGAGCATAAATCCATTGATTTAGACTGTACTCAATACAGAAACACCCGTTCCCTGCGATTTGGCCTTACTGGTAACTTGAACAAGAAAAGCGTGATGGTGAAAATTGGTTGTGGTAAGACAGAATGGTCAATTATTATTAAACATCAGTGAGAAATTGACTGCATACCTTAACTGTGCATTTCCAGACCTAATGGTTAGGGAATTTTTTTTCTATACATTAACGAATGGGATGTCTATAAACATTTGACTGGATGCTACCTATAGAAAGTTTTAAACCTATTCAATTCAACCTTAACAATATTTTATCAAATATTTAATAAATATTTTGGGTGGTTGACATAGGATAGGGTCATTTACATAGAATGCCTATGTTTAAGTATAAAGTAGATTGTATGGCACGGAGAAATGAACATGAGTTTCATTTAATGCCTAGTAGAAAATGTAACAAATTTGCATCTGACCTTATTTCCAAAAATATAAATGCAGCAATTATGCACAGCTCGAAGACAAATGTCACTAAGAAGGGCTAGGCAGTCCAGTATCAGGCTGACACAGCACTAGCCTCACGGTCAGTTTCACTACCAACTCAATAATCAGCAATGGTTTTATCCTAGGGTGCCAGGCTATGGCTACACTGGGGCACACAGCATACATGAGAATATCAAAGCTGCACAAATGACAAGAATCAGACTATCTACTCCATTTTCTTTATGCAGCATGTAAAAGACTGCACGGACCAAAGCATAATCAGCACTGTTATTGTTCCCCATAACAGTCTGAAAATGAACAGAATCATTATTTTAGAGAAGCTTCTTCCTTACCGTAAGCAGTTAAATACAAAAATCAACACCATTAAGAGACATTTCAGGAAACGTATACCCTGAATTTTTTATTTTATGAAATGTGCTTAGCATGGTCTCTAAGAGGGCTAAGCTAAAAACAGCTGAATGAGACATGACTAAACCAACATAAATTTGGTACAGGAGAACTAAAAAAACCTCCCCAACCACAAATAACTAACTCCTGCTGCTCTCAAGCCAGCCCTCGAGACAAAACAATGGGCACAGACATAAGACTTGCTACATTATCAGGTCTGCAAACTCAAATTGTCTCAGACCATTGGGGGAAGTCAATTCCATAGCTGAGGGCTCTCAATGAGAACACCTTGCCCCTCAAATTTTCCAGCCATGCAAGTCAAAAGGTGAACACTCCTAATGACTTCTGTGGAGCCAGGATTTCACCCAAATGAGAGCATCTGATCTGATCTGAACTCTTTGGAAATAGAATGAGGAGAGATGCAGACTCTAAGGGAGCCTGGATCGTATAGAGCTCTCTAAATTAAAAACAAGCATCTGGAGTTGGAATATTGGTGGGTTTTTTTGGTATGTGAATCATTAACAGATTATTCATCATTTTGTGAATGTGCTTGGCATTCATAACTGTTTTGGTGTACCATTTGGATGAATAATTGCCAGACTATGACTCGTTTATGAACTGTTCACTACAACTGTTCACGAGCCAAAATCTGTGGTCACATGGCAATGTTTCTGCTCTCTAATTGGATGACTGAACATTCTTAACAGGAAACTAAAACAGCAAGTGATGCACTTCTGGTTTGAACTGTGAAACTCAAAGGATTCACAAATATTTTCACAGATCCAGGTAGCTGGAAGTTATCCCCATGTACAACTTCCTTAAAATGTGTGCCAAAGTTACACCAGAAATATTTTCACAGCAATACAGCTTTCCAAATGACTTGATTCTGTTGAATCTGAATTATATTTAATTTACAAATTCTCAGTTCTTAAAAAGATAGGATTGGGTGATTGCACAAATAAATTAGTTACAATCATAAAATGATATTTAAATAAAAATATAACTAGTATTATCCCTGAAATCACCATAAAATTGAGGTAATGGGAAAGAACCAGTACATTTTTAGTATTCATATCTGAAGTTTACTCAAGTAAAACATTGCATATATTTTTGTAATTTATATTTAAAAATAAATGTAGGCAGTCTCTCTCTTTGAATCCTTAAATGTTTGTGAATACCACTTGAGAGCATGCCTCCAACTCCCTTGCTTAACTTGTGTTGTCAGTAGAACTATCACTGTAACTTTATACTTACTGATATGAAATTTTATGAATCTGCTTGCATAATTCTAATTATCAGAAATTCAAATAAACAAATGCTTACATGATTTCATGTACAAACCATCTTAGTGGAGAAAGAGAGAGAAAAATCTGTGTAAAATGTTGAGAAGTGAAACAATGTTTCTGAGGAAAGCACATCATTTTTCCAGAGGAAATAGGACCATTTATGAGCAAAGATACAAAAACTGGACAGAACCAAAGTAGCTTTTGCATCATATTAACATGGTTTGAGGCTATTATAAATTATTTCGTCAAAAGTATAAATTATGCAAAATGTGAGGAGGTACAAAATAACATAAAAAGAAGGGGCAAAAATTTCCCCATGGAAGGGGTCGGTGCGAGGGACAACCTCCCACTGTTATGGAAGAACATCTGTGAATATTTCACAGGTTTAATATAGATGTCCTGTTGAGAATACTACCATATTTAAAAACGGTTCCCAAATAAGGCTTGTGGTGCATCCATTGCATTAAACATTATATTTATAATGTAAAAATAAAGTTTATTGCCTTATTTTGAAGAATCATTTTAAAACAAACTATATCGAGCTTCCAAAGTAACTATAAGAACTCCCAAATATACACCACAAAAGTGTTATCTGCCTCAGACAAGAGAATCTAAAATGCTCACAAATAGACCCAAATGCAGCCAACAAATATCCACTTATTATATTATACTGTTATTGGTACAGTTAGCATCAGGCATCATTGACAGATTTCTCTAGCCCATTTTTTAATTATGTAGATCTGATATATGGTGTATAACAGAGATCAAAAATTGCATTAAAACAAGCAGTGCAAGTGGAAATTATTTGCCTTATCACTGGCATAACTGTTTCCCATAACTATAAGAATTATTTGTCTTGATCTCAAAATTATCTGGATTAAAATCTGAGATTCTGTTGATGTTTAAGCTAACTAAGTAAAGCAAGAAATATTTCTCATTTGCTATAGGATGTAGGTACTTAAAACTCAAGGAGAACAAGAAGATAAGCAGCTAAGATTACATTACGTAATCTAATCACACTGAATCATGGCAATACATTGCATTAAAGGGTGTTCAGTAGAGTTATATCCCTTTAAAAGTAAGACACATTCTCAAACAGCAGCTTTGGAACAGGCACTCAAGACAAGTAGTATTCAAGTGCGGCAATAAATCATGAAACCTGTATGTCTGACACAGGGAGTTGATCAGGAAAATGAATTGCTGTGTCTTGAGTGCAAAGTATAATAAACAGAGGTGCCAAGAAATAGGTATATCTGCCAGTAATAATTTGGAGTTGAAATATAATCACACACAATATACATGATAAATAACATGAAACCAGATCTCCAATGATACAGGTGGAAGTGAACATTTGTGCTGAAGCTATGAAAAGATTTCAAAGAGCTACTATGAATGCTGTGCGTTCAGATGCTAATTCATAAAAACACGGAACTTCTAAAAAACTCTTTTGCATTTTCAAGATCCTAAAGCTACATTTTTTCCACACATCATGCCCTCAGTTTCAAAGATGTAAACAGTTTCAGCCAATAGCTTCTCTCCAAAATCCTCCTTCATAGATTTTAAAGGGACCTACAGAGTTAACACTGAAACAATGCATGGGAGCTACTTAGAAGTATCTAAAATATCTCTTGGATTGCCTCCTCCCATGTTAAACACACAGGAGAAAGCTAGGAGGATGAAATCTGCATGGGAAGTTCCTCCCTGACCACACCATAAATCTTCCCCTGCCCTCACCACAGAACAGGCTGTGGGGCCACCCAAATTCCTGGCAGGCAGATCCAGGGAGCATAGGAAGGCTATGGCCAACTACACAAAGTCTTGTGTCTCTATGAGTCCAAAGGTATACCTACTGATGCCATGCTACCGCAAAATCCTTCTGAAGATGTCCCAGGCCTTGCGTTAGAAGAGTAGCTTACCATAGAAGAGACTCTGTGGAGAAGCTAATAAATCCCAGTTTATATTACCTTTTCTGCCTCACATCCATAAGCCACATGGGGAAATAATGTCTATACCTCCACTGCTATCCAACATGGGACCACCCAGCCTCTACCGGCAACCTGTTCCCTTTCCTAAATGGATCTCAACATCATGGAGAGCCCTCTGTGAGGTCTTGGGAAGGGAGGAGGGAATCCTGTCATTCTGGTGGTTGACTCTCTCTATCCTCATAGAAAGGATATCTTCTTGCAGAGAATCCTCCATGTGCAGTGGGTTTTTTTTTTTGCGGGGGGAGGGCGGGGAGAGGGAAAGGGGAAAAACACAATCCTTCAGCCCTTCAAAATGAGTTATGCCCCCCCAAAACAAAGAACAGGAAATAAGAAATAATTATATCTCTATATTTCCTAACATCTTGCAAAGCTCATATTGCTACCATGCAAAATAGAGCAAATTTAAATTCAAGATGTTTAAAAAGCATGTCCCTGCATCAGCTGAAGTCAATAGTGTCTTAAAATGAAGTTGATGGCAGTTTTGCATTGGACTTCAATGAGTACAGGCTCAAAACTAAGATCATGAAGTTTTGTCTGATTTCCAGCTGCTGCCAAAACATGGTTGCAAAGAAACAAAATAACATCATCAGTTTAATATGTCCTGGTTTTTAATTTCATTTACATATTGCCATATGGTGATTTTCTTAGTACTCGTGTCCCATTAATTTATTTCCTGATTATTGTTACTTATTCTTTTGTGTCATTACCTCTGTTATAAATATCCAAATATTGCTCTGTGACAAAACAGAACAGGATTGTCTCTTCACAAAACAGGAATATATGCTGCATATCTTGAATGTGCATGTAGGTGACCTTTCATTTTAATAGTCTGTTACTTAGTTGGATAATCAAGATGTTTGTTATGGCTCTTAAAGGTCAGGATAAAATTAAATATCATATGCTAAAATAAATTAAAATTAAATTCAGCAAGGAAGCAGAAGAGTAAGTGACATCAACCCCATGGACCAGGGCCTGATCCAACGCCCATTCAACTCAGTGGGAGTGTTTCCAATGGCTGCAGTGAGAGGCAGGCCAAGCCGTGGATGGGTAAGGGATTGCTACAGTGATTATGTGATTTTCTTCAACAAAATACAGTGGTAAGTGTAACAGTTAGCAACATAAGTGGGAGGGAAAATGTTTTGGATAGGACTGATGGATGCATAACTGAGAGGAACATGAGCCACAATGGATGTGATAACAAAATGCTACCTACATGTGGGAGTGTTTGCAAATTAGGACCCTGATTGGCATAGATGTGAAACATGAGAGAAATTCACATGAAAAACTCCTGTCAATTCTAATCAACAGCTGCTTCAATTTCAATATTTCAAAGTTAGTCAGTGGCTCTTACTTCATTTCATGAAGGCTGCCATTTTGTGCAGAAAGTTTCCTTCATCTCTATCCTACTTTCTAGCTATAATGAACAGGGAAATGTCCTGCATGCCAGGCTCTTCATCTTAACAAGAGTTTAGTGTAAGTATAATTTTTTTAAGTCTTAGCTAGCTGAAGTAATCTTGATGTGAAAATAATAGCTCTTCCTTTTTCTGCTCTGGCCACTACATTATCTTGGAATCTTATCTGAATATAAAATTATAAATTTTCTAATGATATAAAATTGTGAATCAAATATTCCATATTTCAGTTTTTTTTTCAGCTGTAGCCATATTTCTTTCATGTTTTCTGTACATTCCTGCTGGAAGAAGAAGTTTAATTTTATGAATTTAAAGGATATAATATCTTCCAAAATCTATATCTTTAGGTTTCAATTTTCATAAGCTTGGATGAGTTCAAAGCTACAGGTGAACACTTATTCTAGGGTGCAATCAGTCATTTTCAAAGGTGGTGGCTGAGCATACACAATGCTACAAATAGCCCAGATGACAGAAGAGATCACGGAGATAGGAATGCATAGCTTATAGTATAGAAGACATCCAGACTAACCATAGGTACAACACAAGCTAGTCATGAGTCAGGTACACTCAAACATGCAGGTATAAGTGAAGAAGGCCTCCATTTAGCTCTCCTGTAGTTGCTATGCTAGTAACTTCTGTGCAAAAGAAGAGGCAGCTGAAGGGTAACTTCACTTGAAACAGACACAGGCTGTTAGATAGAGGGCTCTGTGGAGAGTCTTCTCATTGTTATTGGGTTTCTTTCTAAATATTGTTGTGATAACTGTACACAAAATCTAAAGTTAGTGACCTTAGCCCAGGCCTAAAGACAGATTAAATATTATTTTTCTCCAAAACTATAATTCAGTTCCTAGAACTGTTAGTTAGAAATGAGTAATCATTAGCAGGGTTACTCCTCAAATTCCAGGAAAACCAGGAACTATTAATTTGCTCAACTACAAAAACAGCTCCTGTCATACAAAGAGTAGCCAAGTAAACCAGATAGTTTGAGGTGCTAATTCTTTCAATACGTTAGTTATGTTGACATAATATGAAACATGATCAGGAGCAGTGATCATACTTATTTTCTTTTTTTTATTTCATTATGTCTTCTTTTGAAGACACTAAGTTACAGTTTGTTTTTTAAGCATAATTTTGTGTATGTCAAGATGAGAAAGTTACTTACCTGCAATCCTGCTTCTTTGGGGGAACTGATTCCTGTCTTGAATCTCAGCATCCATTATCAGGAACTCTCCTAGCTCTCAGATCTTTGGCACCCTGATGCCATGGCAGCTGGGTTTTTGCCTAATTGTTTCACGTTCCATCCCAACTGCCACTGCCCTCAGCTCCTTCTAGAACCTTCTGAGCCAGTCCCTGAATGAGCAGGAAATGAGACTCCCTTAAACACTTCAATATCTGAAGGCGGGTGGTTGGGTGAGGAGCAATCGTTTAAGATGTGTTCAAAGAAGCAGAATTAAAGGTAATGAATTTCTCTTCTTTAGTTATATTGTACCCATAGGATTCCCACTGCTGGAGAGTGCAAAGCTCAAGAAATGTTTCATAATACAGTGGTAAAAAGTACTGCCAGCATCAGCAAGAAGAGTGGTGAGAGATACTGAAGTAAAGTAAGGCCCAGTCAGGAAAAAATCATCACAAACAGACACTCTAGAGGGGGGATAATTTGCATATTCTTCATCCAAGTAATAGGAAGTCTAGCAGCTGGCGTGCTTTAGCTCTCTGTTACCAATGTGCTAAGGCTGAGCCACTAGTTTGCTCCAGACACAACATCTACAGGGGGCTGATCAAGGTGCCAGAATAGCATTTAACCTCCAGGTGCAATCCCATGAAGAACAAGCATGTCTTCACCTCCAAGATGCTCAAGCAAATGAATTTGAGGTGCCAGGATGTCGATGTATCTTAGGCATAGATGGTTGGGGCGACTGAATGGGGCTTTCCTCTATGGCAACCCTCCAAGTTTCCATGATCCTGGCCTCAGGTGCTCACACATGCCAAAATAATGCCCTACCCTCATAGTCGGATAAATAAGGAGTCTAGCCTCTAGAGCCCTACCCTACTCTTCCCTTAATCAAGTGTTTCAACAAGTCTGGCTAAAAGGCCAGAATTGTCTTTCCAGGAATTTGGTATCATCCCGGCACCTAGAAGTCTGCCAACAGAAAGCACTGCAGGGAATGAACACCTTGAGTGCTCTGTGGTGAGGGGAAAGGAGTCTTTACACAGACAAATCACTGGAAAGGGACAAACAAAATCAAGGGAAACATTAAAAACTGGCAACACAAATCTAACCCAAGAATTAGGCAAACCAACTATTCTCAGCTCTGATAGCCTGAGCGATGCAGTGAAAACAAAACCATTTCCCTTAGCCATCACAGACAAAACAAAAAAAAACCCTCATACAAAGCAATTGCTTCGAACTTTCACAGCCAGAATAGAGGGAGCAGCTGCTTCAGTCCTCAGATTTAACACCTTTTTAAGGCTTAAAAAACAGCCCAAACTTCAAAGACAACCAACGCTAAAACTTGAGACCAAAGGCTTTGCACCATGAAAACTGATTAATTGAAGCTACCAATTAAAGAAAGGAGAGACCCATAAAAGATGTGGCTGAACTATCTAAAGTAAGAGGTCTATAAATTCATGACTGGCGTGGAGAAAGTAAATAAGGAAGTGTTATTTACTCCTTCTCATAACACAAGAACCAGGGGCCACCAAATGAAATTAATAGGCTGCAGGTTTAAAACAAAGAAAAGGAAGTATTTTTTCACACAACGCACAATCAACCTGTGGAACTCCTTGCCAGAGGATGTTGAGAAGGCCAAGACTATAACAAGGTTCAAAAAAGAACTAGATAAATTCATGGAGGATAGGTCCATCAATGGTTATTAGCCAAGATGGACAGGGTTGGTGTCCCTGGCCTCTGTTTGCCAGAAGCTGGGAATGAGCGACAGGATGGATCACTTGATGATAACCCAGTATTTCTCAAACTGGGGCCGCCGTTTTGTAGGGAAAGCCCCTGGCGGGCTAGGCTGGCTCCCACTGGCCGCGGTTTGCTGTTCCAGGCCAATGGGAGCTGCTGGAAGAGGCACGGGCCGAGGGACTTACTGGCCGTCGCTTCCAGCAGCCCCCATTGGCCTGCAATGGCAAACTGCGGCCAGTGGGAGCCGCGATCGGCCGGACCTGCAGATGGGACAGGTAAACAAATCAGCCCGGGCCGCCAGGGGCTTTCCCTACACAAGCGGCGACCCCAGTTTGAGAAACACTGTGATAACCTGTTCTGTTCATTCCCTCTGGGGCACCTGGCTTTAGCCAAAGTAGTCAAAATTTAAACCTGTTCTGAAGAAGAGCTACTTGCACATAAAGGTCAATAATCTAGGTTAGTTGGAACTGTACAAACCTAGAAAATTGGTTACCACCAATATATAACTACCACATCAGAGCTTGAAGCAATGACTTTTACATCACTATGCTAGTATTTATATTGCATTTTAATATATGTAAGGGATTTATTATGTTGAAGGGATTATCTCTACTGCTTTGCACTATCCAAAGCAATAAATGGCTGCCAAGTTTGATTAATGGCCGAAGCAAAGCTAAGGCATTTAATCAATCTCAAAGCTTTTTATTGCTATTATTCTACAAAGCAAAAGATTATTCCTATTATGCAACAAAGCACAGCATGAAAGAGAAAATGAAATAGGAAACTACTATTTTTCCCCTTATGGGGGATTGAAATTGTTATCTAACACATTCTTGAACTTTCAATTGGCATTATTTCCAATTATGACAACGCATACATATGTACACACACAAGCAGGCCTTTAAAATGAAAGGCTGAGTGAGTGGCATGTGTGAAAAAAGAGTAACATTAG
This sequence comes from Chrysemys picta bellii, assembly GCF_011386835.1. Lineage (NCBI taxonomy): Eukaryota > Metazoa > Chordata > Testudines > Emydidae > Chrysemys > Chrysemys picta. The sequence continues at coordinate 22,159,454 of NC_088798.1, forward strand.
ACACCTGAGGCCTGATTTTCAGAATTACCCATGCAAAAATGTGCATGCAATTGCATACTGCCAGGTAATTATCTGATTTGCACGTGTAATCAAAAATAAGGCCATCATTTCAGTAAGAGTTTCAGCATCTTTTGGTTAAGAGATATTGTCCATTATAGGGTGGCAGTGATTGGCTGGTTCTCGTGTGTTTAAATTTTAATATGAATTTAGTGCTCATGAGAGGTTCCAGAATTAAAGCCCTGGAGACCAAACTCCTTTACTTATCTAAAAGCACAGGCACTAGCAATTCAAGCTTCTCAACACTTTTTACACTGCTGTGCCTTAGCTATGTGAAATGGGGACCAACTACAGGGATGAGAATTTCTGTGCCAAGTCTGCAAAGCTTTCAAATATGCCTTTTTGGAGGTTTTCAGTGTATGTATGTAGGGGGTTTGCACCCATCTTTTTTTTTTTTTTGGCCTGTGCATATTGCAATACAAAAAACCAAACAAACTAATTAAACTGTTTATAAGCAGCTACTATTGCTACGCAAACCCAGAACAGCAAGGAAATGAAACGTTAAACCACCCAGCAGTACATACATTCTAGTCCATAGGTGCACACTTTACCATTACCACACCTAAAGTTCATCATGGACCCCATGCACTGCAATCTTAATGCCCTTTTGCTCTTCAGTATGCACCCTTTAAAAATATTGTCCCCCCCCCCCCAACACTAGTAATTGTGTATGTTTGATTGAAGAAGTTAATTGTGCACAGAAAGAAGGTTAAAGGGGATGATGCAAGGCTGGCATCCTTAACAGGGCAGAGTTAAAGTGATGGTGTGTGTTTGGCAGTTGTGGTAATAGTGTTTTTTAATGCTTAAGCTTGGATTTGTGCATGTGTAGGTTGGTGAAGAGGTGGACCTACAGGAGGCAGAAGCATTGCTGCTGCTGAGGAAAATTGTATTATATTTTATCCTGCCCCAATCCATCAGGGTTTTATCCTGCCCCATCAATATGCACATAAACCTTCAGTTATGATCAGTAACAGTTAAACATGACTCTACATTCAAAGGTACCACAAGGACTGCTCGTTGTTTTTGCTGATACAGACTAACATGGCTAACACTCTGAAATCTAAATTCAAGGATTTTTTAAAATTATCCATTGCACCTAATCTATTGATAATCCACCTCTATACTAATTTGTACAGATACACAAAGTTTTTAAAAAGATATGTAAACAACAAAAAGTGGAATTCCCAAAGAGAAATTTCAGCTAGAGCACAATTTCAAAGACATCCTAATAACAAATGTAGGAAGGGAAAACAAAATCCAAAGCAAAGAAACAAAATGTACACTGTGTGAAATTTTACACCAATTGGTCACCTATTTTTAGAGGAAATCCAGGAATTTATGTCCCATTTCACACCCATTTTATAATGCAACCCCAACTATGGTCCTACCAGGCACCTTCATAAGTCAACCAGAAGAGGTGTAATGGTAACAAGTAGGCCAGAGAGTACAAGCTAAAAAGACAAAAAGCACAAATGCTGCCTTAGTACCTCCCACCTCCTGCTCTTGACTTTAACAGCCTGTGGAACATCAGCTTTGCATGTTTTCCGGAATCAGGACCAGGATGCAAGAGCTGTTCCTGGTCATTTCTCTTCTGACCACCCCTTTTCCTGTGCATGTGTAAGGACCAGACAGAATTTGGTCCCAGATTTTGTATACCATTTGTTTTTTATCTCCCTAGTTCTAAAAGCTGAGATTTCAATTCATATGACAAGGTAATATCTTTCATGCCATTAAGTATTTAACTCCAAATTTTTCAAAAGTGACTAGGTATTTGGGAGTATCTGAATTTTGGGGTGCCTATTTGAGACTCCTTACACTGGTCTGGTTTTCAGAGTGAGGTATTCAGCATGCTCTGAAAACAGGCCCCTTTAAGATGTCTCAAGTTGGGTATCGAAAAACGCAGGCTCCCCTCCCTCACAAATCACTACTCACTTTTGGAGATCTTGGCCTAAACTTCTATGATGCATATTAGATCAAGACTTATTGATACAGTAGAATATGCACAGGGTTAAAAAAATGACTATGGGCTTGATCTTGTATCTCTCATTAAAAACAAGCCCTGCAGGATCTAGCAAATTGACATAACATCTCTCTATTCACGGTGATATCTTCTTGAAATACTATAGTAAAATTTGCACACAAGAGAATTGCACTTTAATCAATACAAAGCTGGGATGTCAATAAACTTATTTTTCTAAACAATAACAGTACAGCACCAGTAATGAGAACAGAGTTAATAGAGTTCTGTGGATATTAGTTAATGGAAATCTCTGCTTAAATGATGAATATGGTACTTAAGAGTCCAATTCCACAAAACCTTAAACAAACAACTTATTTGTAGCTGCTGTCATGGATGTATTCCATAATTTTGAAAAACAACTAGACAGAAGCTGTACTATCCTATTTTATAACATATAATATGCTGTATTTAATAACAATAGAGTACGGTAGGACTCTGACAAAGGTAAATCTCTATAACCAGTACTCAGACTATGACAGTTAATAAAAGTTTTTCCTAACGCCTTTGAGGTAATAATTAACAATTTATAGCAAAATGGGAGAATGGGATAATAAAAAAGCCACTAGCACATAAAAATGGATGAACTAACTCCAAAATGACTATATAAGAACAATCTTCATAAATAAGCATGCAGTACAGCCATCCTTTCAAGAAAGTATCATTTTATCAAAGAGTAGAACTGTTAAATCTAGAAAGGAACCATAGTAGGTAATTAAATACAAGCCCCTCTTTTTTCCCTCCCAGACTATTCTGATGCTTTTGTAGTGGTACATTAAAGGTTTTTCACATAAATCCAACTAGTTTCTCATCAATATGATAAAAGCAGTGGGTCTCAGAGGGGACTGGTGAGATGAGGAAAATCTCTCTTGGATGTGTTTGCAGGAAACAGGAAGGCTGTTGGAAGAGTTGGGTTTTCTTGGGGGTCCCTGAGATGGAGAGTTCCTGTCAAGGATGGTAATGGGAGCTCTCTTTACCTTTAGACTCTCATGCCTCTTTAGGGAGGGAGGCAGAAGATGTTACAGGTATCCATCCACATCAGATCAAAGGAATTTCTTATTTAAAAATGATTTCCCAATGCCAATCTACCTGGTTAAATACTGGTCCAATTCTTTCTCTTCCTACTATGCTATATTCAGGGTCATATAAATGTATTAGCAGATAATTATTCAACTCCCACTGAAGTCAATTGGAGTCTTTCCATTGACTTTAATGGGAGCTGGATTAGACTCTGAGGGTATGTGGACACTGCAGCTGGGAGTGTGATTCCCAGTGTGGGTGGACAGACCTGCACAAACTCTGCTCAAGTTAGCACACTAAAAGTAGCAGTGTGGCTGTTGCAGCACAGGTTGCAGCGTGGGCTAGTCACCGGAGTCCAAGCCTGATCAACCCATTGGATCTGAGTGCGGGTGACTAGCCTGAGCTGCTACCTTTTCCACAACTTCTCCACTGCTATTTTCAGCATGCTAGCTCAACCAGAGCTAGTGCAAGTCTGTCTCCCATCCTGGAAATCACACCTCCCTACTGCAGTGCAGAAATGCCCGTACTGCCCTGCATATGGCTTACTGACCTTCTGTAAGAATTTCATAGCAACTCACACCACTTCTACATAGCTAAATAAAAGCATAATCCAGTACATTCCTCTCTACTGTTCTTTTATTCTCTCTTTTTACTTCTCTTCCCTGGACCTTGTAGTCCTTGGTCTAGTGATGTAATCCAAGGAGAATTAATTGTACAGACAGTTTAACAGTATTGATGGAGTCAGTGGATAATGATTCCTTCCACGTAACGAGGGTGACACTGGGGAGGTAGCACATTTAGTGGATAGGCCACTGCATTGGGAATCAGAGACCTGTGCTCTGTTCCTGGTTCTGACTATTGTGTGAGCAAGTCATTTTGGCTCTCTGTGCCTATGTTTCCTTTCACACTGTTTGTTTCTATTTGGATTGTAAAATCATCAGTGCAGTAACTGTCTCTCTTACTATATGTTGGCTGGTACAGTGCCTAGCACAATGCAGACCTAATTGTAGCTGAGACCTCTAGGCTTCAGTATATTAAGATATTAATAGTAAGTATAATTGCTTGTAACCCTGATTCGTCATATGACTAGGGCAGGAAATGAAATTTGACTTCTTACCAGAGCGCTATACATTTCTTACATTAAGAAGGTTAATAATGTCTTCCTGAGTAAGAAGGTAACAGGGAAGTTTTTCTACTCAAACACATATCTTTTTGTGTAGGCATATGCAATTCTACACTCCCTAGTATTGTTACTAGAGATCAAACAAGCGCCCACCTACCAGATACAAGTTACATACAAACTTTTTCAAAATGTTTTCTGCAGAGGAAATGGAAGTTTTCCTAAGTTATAAGACAGAGGAGCAGGTCCTGCAATATGAAAACAGATTTTGCTTGAGCTATTCATCAAAGAGAGCAACAAGAAGAGAACAACTGGCCAGTAAATTAAGTAGAGGAACAAGTAGATGGTGATGACTATGACTATGTTTAATGTATGTTGAAATCAGTATTAAAGCTTCTCAGTATTGCCCCCAAAGCTTTATGCATATGTAGTTTTAGAAGATCCTTCATCTTTGGAAATATGAAATATTACATCTGGATCATATCTAGATGAAGAGATTTTTTAAGTCTACAAGAGACAATTACATCATCTAGGCTGATCTCCTGTGTAATACAGGCCACAGAACTTTAATCAGTTACCCTTGTATGGAGCCTAGTAACTTGTTTTTGACTAAAGCATTTTTTCGAGAAAGTCATGCAATCTTGATCTGAAGATATCAAAAGAGAATCCACCACATCTCTTGGTTGTCGGTTCCAACGGCTAGTTACCCTCACTGTTAAAAAGCTTGTTCCTTATTTCTAATTTGAATTTGTCTAGTTTTAACTTGCAGACATTGTTTCTTGTTATTCCTTCTGCTAGAGCCGAATACCTGGTATTTTCTCCCCATGAAGGAACGTATACAATGTATTCAATACATCTCTCAATCTTCTTTTTGATAAAGAGTGCCATCTGTTTAGTTTAAGTCTCTTACTGTAAGATATTTTCTCCAGTCCTCAAATAGTTTGTTTCGCTTTTCTACATCCTCTCTAATTTTTCAACATCCTTTTAAAAATGTGAACACCAATAACCATACATGGTATTCCAGTATTGGTCTCATTCGTGCTGTAAACTGAGTTAAAGTTACTTCCCTTTTCCTATTCACTACTCCCTTTTTATACATCCCAGTATTGCGTTAGCCTTAACGAGTTTGTCACCCCTATGGGTTTATCATGAGCACAAGTGGGATTCCTATATTCAGTATCTATGCAATATGCCAAGCAGCAAGGAGATTACACAGATTCTTTTTTTGTATTTACTAAGTCTGCTATTTGAAACAAGGCCATTACTGAACATTGGAAATTCCATCAATTATCCTTAACTTAGTCACATCCCCTATGCTTTTCAGATATTTGAAAATGTACCATATTAATACACAGTCCTACTAAAATTCACGTGGTTGCTTTAGTACGGTCCCGCAGCCTTAAAATCCCAGCTGTCCTGAATGGAGATTCCTTTCTCGACAGGAGGAATTCCATTGAATACTGCTGAATTTCTGTGAAAGAAACATTTTCTTCCTGCAAGACAGCTGGGATATTACTGCTCCAAGGTGCAAGATAAATGTAAAAAAGCATTCTCTAATTTTTATTGTGAAAGGTAACTGCAAGCTTCGTCAATTAACCCATCTTCAGCAACAGGCCTTTTCTTAAAGGCTGTACAGGTTTCCTATATAGAGCCTGAGACTTTAAAGGGATCCAAACAGGCAGACCTTGATATTGGCCATAGTATAAGAATATTGTAAAACTGACTGCAGGGTATTGTTATTTATAGTAATGTCCGTAATAACTGTTGGATAATTGAACTTGTATGGTAGCTTAGAGAGCAAAGGCAAATTACCTTGTAAGATATTGTTGGTTGTAATATTTTTAATTTTGTATGAATGCCTTTGGTCAAGATAGGCATATTAAAAATTTACATAAATAAAACCTTTGCCATATAATACTCTTCCCAACAGTAATAAACTCAGAGTTTTTGGCATCCTTAGGCACTAAAGTATATAACAACATATTTAAAATGGCAAAAACAATCCATACAAAAACATATGAGGGTATACAGAATGTTGTTTAATACTCGACTATAGTGCTTCATGAATAAGGTAATCAATAGACTAGGGCATTTTTTACATAATTGAGTAAACTGATATTATGGTAATAGTTATTATATGGTATGACCAGATGATTGACAAATAGTATGATAGAGATTCTCTAAAACTCAGGTATAAGTATTTCAAAAGATCAGTATCATCCAATATTTAATCTTTACCTGCAACACCCACGCTCCTACTGTCCACACAACATAACTTACATAATTGCTTCAAAATCCAAAAGGAACTCGCACAACCCAGTGAACCCCAAAGTCCCTTTGATCATCTGATGTGCAACAGACAACCCATCTGACCATTAACCTAAGCATTAGGGAGGGTGGGGTACTTATATTGGCAAGGGCACAGCAAGAAGAGACCATCTACTTCTCTGTTTTATACAGTTCCTAGTGCGATGAGGTGCCCATCTTAGTTGGCGCTTTGCACTACCATAATAAATATGATTATTATTATTATTATTAATAATAATAATAATAGGTCTCCTTTGTTCTGTCTTTTATGGACTGCATTCCACAACTACCCAGCAACCCCCAATGCATTGTAGAAGTGCCAGGATTGATCAATAATAGATCTAAGAAGACAAGGCTGCCATTGGCTGGCAGATGCTGGAGTTCTCCCTGAGGGCTGTGGTGTGCCCTCCCAGTCCCACAATCAGTATCAGCTCAGATAGCTGGCATCCCTTATATGTTTCTTCCCTCCGCTCTTGGAAAAAAACTTGGGGTAAAACTGTCACAGGAGGCCTGGATTAGAAGCAGCCTTTGACCTTTTTTGTTTTTAGAATCTATTCCTAAATGTGTAACATCTTGACTCCACCCTGTTCATATGATAACATTTAGCCATATGGCCACTGAGCTGCTCATTTAGTAGATGAGATTTGATGGGGCCCAAGTGCCCCAGAAAGCCAAATACAGTGCCATAGCGCCCAACCCTGCAAACCCTGCAGCTTCAGGGGGCCTCAGATCCACTCCATAGTTTCAATACTATTTTTATTGATGTAGAGCAGATTAAATGTAGTGCAATTATGGGAAACATGGCATTTATATAGCCCTTTGCACACACACACAAAAATAAGAATGTCCATATTGGGTCCATCTAGCCCAGTATCCTGTCTTCCAAAAGTGGCCAATGCCAGGTGTCTCAGAGGGAATGAACAGAACAGGTAATCATCCATCCCCTGTCGCCCATTCCCAGCTTCTGGCAATCAGAGGCTAGGGACACCATCCCTGCCCATCCTGGCTAATAGTCAACCTAGTTGGTTTTTTTAACACTGTTATAGTCTTGGCCTTCACAACATTCTCTGGCAAACAGTTCCACAGGTTGACTGTGCATCATGTGAAAAAATACTTCCTTTTGTTTGTTTTAAACCTGCTGCCTATTAATTTCATTTGGTGACCCTTAGTTCTTGTGTTATGAGAAGGAGTAAATAACACTTATTTACTTTCTCCAAATGTTATGATTTTATAGACCTCTATCATATCCCCCATTAGTCATATCTTTTCTAAGCAGAAAAGTCCCAGTCTTATTAATCTCTCCTCATACAGAAGCCGTTCCATAACCCTAATAATTTTTGTTGCCCTTTTCTGAACCTTTTCCAATTCCAATATATCTTTTTTTGAGATGGGGTGACCACATCTGCATGCAGTATTCAAGATTTGGGCATACAATGGGATTTATATAGAGGCAATATGATATTTTCTGTCTTTTTATCTATTCCTTTCTTAATGATTCCCAACATTCTGTTCAATTTTTTGACTGTTGCTGCACATGAGAGGATGTTTCCAAAGAACTATCCACGACTCCCAGATCTCTTTCTTGAGTGGTAACAGCTAATCTAGACCCCATCATTTTATATGTATAGTTGGAATAATGTTTTCTAATGTGCATTAATTTGTATTTATCAACATTGAATTTCATCTGCCATTTTCTTGCCCAGTCACCCAGTTTTGTGAGATCCTTTTGTAGTTCTTTGCAGTCTGCTTTAGACTTCACTATGTTGAGTAGTTTTGTATCATTTGCAAATTTTGCCACCTCACTGTTTATCCATTTTTCCAGATCATTTATGAATATGTTGAATAGGACTGGTCCCAGTACAGACCCCTGGGGGACACCACTATTTATCTCTCTCCATTCTGAAAAATGACCATTTATTGCTACCCGTTGTTTCCTATCTTTTAACCAGTTACCGATCCATGAGAAGACCTTCCCTCTTATCCCATGAGAGCTTACCTGGCTTAAGAGCCTTTGGTGAGGGACTTTGTGAAAGGATTTCTGAAAATCTAAGTACACTATATTCACTAGTTCCCCCTTGTCCACATGCTTGTTGACCCCCTCAGAGAATTCTAGTAGATTGGTGAGGCATGATTTCCCTTTACAAAACTCTTCCTCAAATTATGATCATTATGTGTCTGACAATTTTGTTCTTTGCTATAGTTTCAACCACTTTGCCCAGTACTGAAGTCAGGTTTACCAGCCTGTAATTGCCAGCATCACCTCTGGAACCTTATTTAAAAATTGGCATCACATTAGCTATCCTCCAGTCATTTGGTACAGAGGCTGATTTAAATGATAGGTTACAAACAACAGTTAGTAGTTCTGCAATTTCACATTTGAGTTCCTTCAGAACTCTTGGATGAATATCACCTGGTTCTGGTGACTTATTACTGTTTAGTTTATCAATTTGTTCCAAAACCTCTTCTAATGACACCTCAATCTGGGACAATTCCTCAGATTTGTCTCCTAAAAGGAATGGCTCAGGTTTGGGAATCTCCCTCACATCCTCAGCTATGAAGACCGATGCAAAGAATTAATTTAGGATCTCCGCAATGGCCTTATCGCTCTTGAATGCTCCATTAGCATCTTGATCATACTGTGGCCCTACTGGTTGTTTAGCAGGCTTCCTGCTTCAGATGTACTTAAAAAATGTTTACTATTACTTTTTGAGTCTCTGGCTAGCTGTTCTTCAAAGCTGTTCTTTTTTGGCCTTCCTAATTATATTTTTACACTTCATTTGCCAGAGTTTATGCTCCTTTCTATTTTCCTCACTAAGCTTTAACTTCCACTTTTTGTCTCTCACTGCTTCTTTTACTTTGTTGTTTACCCAATACATTTAAGCTTCTATTATGCATCGGTGCAGCTGCACCAATGTAGCACGGTAGTGTAGACATACGCTTAGACACACACACTGTGTTCCCTCCCCCAACTCTGTTCCTTACAGATGGTATATTCCCTGCTGAAAGTAAGCTTTCTGCTTTACAGTTGTAAGTCCCTGTTACCTGTTGTATTACTGTTTAAAATTAAGTGCACAGTGCTTATGAATACTCATTGATTGTGAGGATTCACAAACTCAATAAGGATTTTCATTATTTATGGGATGGACTGCAGTGCTCAGAGTCCTCAGTCAAGATCATTAGATTAGGAAAGGCATGTAAGGACCAGACAGAATTTGGTCCCAGATTTTGTATACCATTTGTTTTTTATCTCCCTAGTTCTAAAAGCTGAGATTTCAATTCATATGACAAGGTAATATCTTTCATGCCATTAAGTATTTAACTCCAAATTTTTCAAAAGTGACTAGGTATTTGGGAGTATCTGAATTTTGGGGTGCCTATTTGAGACTCCTTACACTCCATGGCGGGAGTGTAAAAAGTTGCCTTTCAATTCAATATATGTATTGCCTTTCAATTTAATTGAATGTCCTCTTGTCATTGTATTATGATGAGAAAGAATAAACAAGAGGGTAAGGGAGGGAGCTGGATGTGGCCCTCTATGCATAACCCCATTCCCATTTTTGCCCTCTAGTTCTAAATGTCCCATAGCCAGGCCCTGCTCCACAAGATGCCAGGAAGTTTTAGAAATTTTACATCAGGTACAGCAAAAAAGAAGTGAAAAAAAGAGAAAGAGAGGAGCAGATTATATAAGCATGTAAGAACAGCCATATGGGTCAGATCAATGGTTCTTCTAGGCCAGTATTTTGTCTCCCAAGAGAGGCCAATGCCAGGTGCTTCAGAAAGAATGAATAGAACAGGTAATCAAGTGATCCATCCCCTGTTGTTCATTACCAGCTTCTGTCAGTCAGAGGCTAGGGCCACCCAGAGCATGGGGTTGCGTCTCGATTGTGCATAATAGTCATTGATGGACCTGTCCTCAATACATTTATCTAATTATTTTCTGAACCCTGGTATAGTTTTGGCCTTCACAACATCCCTTGGCAATGAATTCCACGGGGTGACTGTGCATTGTGTGAAGATTAAAAGACAAAGGTGCACTTGAAAGGATTTTGACTCCTGGTACCTCTTCAAATGTAGAAACATCACAGGAAACTAATCAAGAAAAATTTTTTAGAGGTGCATGAAGAAAACAGGGAGCAAGAAACATTGTCTAACTGTTATGCTACTATATTGCAACAAGTGGATAATAGTGGCTACAACTCAGAAGACATTCCATTAACTCTAGTATCTGTTTTTAAAGTCAGTGATTCTTCAGCATTGCCCAGATTCATCGATGACAAAACAAGAATACCCATAGTGAAACATGGGCCCTTGCAAGTTAAAGATAAAAGTTTTCCAAGTCATAATGGAAGCAAGTTACTGAAGAAAATTAAGAAAGAAAATTGAAACATGGAGAAAATGTACAATGGCACTGTCTCATTTAGTCCAGTAAAGTGGATGTAGTGTTTTGTTTTTGTTGCAAATTATCTGGTGTTCATAAGTAAAGTCTCATTAATGGTGGTTTTCGGGAATGGCAATGTATCCACAAAATTCTCAAAACTCATGAGAAAAGTCATGTTTGCACTGGAAATACAGTGAAGTGGAAAGAATTGGAACCACAAATGAAAACTGCATCTGCAATTGACCACACTTCACAATAATTGCTCAAAACTGAGTCACAACACTTGCAAGGTGTATTTGAAGGAATTATGGCTATTGTTCTTTACTTAGCTTAATGGAACCTAGCATTCTGTGTATTCATGGAGAAACTTAATAAGAGTGGAAATGGAAACTTCTTAAGCCAAGTTGAGTTAATGGATGAATTTAAGCCTGTGATGAAGAAAATATAAGATAGGTCTTTGCAAAAGGAGAAAGACACCATTACTTAAGCCCTACAAGACAAAATGATATCATTGTGAAGTCCTCAAAAAGCAACAGGTATAATTATTAACATCATAAAATAGTATTCCATTATTTTGTACTGAACATCTGATATCAGTCAGATGCAACAGTCTGTCATTTTGAGGCATGTTAAGATGTTAGAGACAGAAGACAACATTGAAGAGCAGTTCCTATCATTTCTGAATGTGCAGAAAACTACCGGAAAGGCTTTGTCAGATGAGATACTTCAGGAGTTATCCATACATGATACAACATTTGATAATTACAGGGGAAAGGGATATGGTAATGGAGCTAACAGGACAGGACAGCATAAGTGTGCTAGCTCATTTAATTCAAAAGAACAAAAATGTATTTTTTGTTCTTTGCAGATGCCGTTCTTTAATTCTAGTGCTGAGTGATGCAGCACATTCCACAAACTCATTGAATTTTTTTTTTTGGTGTTCAATATATGTACACTATATGTGCAGTGTCAAACAGTAGGTGGACAGTTTTGAAATCCTATGTGAAAACAACATTAAAGCCTCTATCACAAGAAGGAAGAGCAAAATTGAAAGTGTCAAAGCTATGCGGTTTCAGACACAAAGTGTGCAATTGGCGCTGTTGAAATTGAGAGAAACAATAAGAGATACTGTGATATGTGCAGAAGCTGGATCATTGGCGGATAAATGCTCCTCATTTTGGTTCATCATCTCACTTGTGGTTTGGCACAACTTAGTGTTTAAAATTAATATTGTAAGCAAACAACTGCAGACCTCAACGACTGATCTTGATGATGTCATCAAATTAATTGGAACTACTCAGACAGAAATACAAAATTATCATGAAAATGGATTTGAAGAGGCGTTGTTAATTACTATATAGACAGCAGCAGAAACATCAGTGCCTGCGGAACTAGCTGAAACATGAGTCCGCAGAAAGAAGTTGTTCAGCCACAAAGCAAAGGATCAAGTCATCTGTGATGAAGAAAAGAGATTTAAATTTGACTTCTTCAATATTGCTATAGATGCTTCTCTGGTGGAGCTGGAAGAACATTTTGAATTATTGCGAGAGCATATGAGTGTGTTTGAATTCCTGTGTGATGTGAAAAACATTGTGAATTTTTTTTTTGCCCCAACAAAATGCATTGAACAAATGTTGCTGGAACCTGGAATCTGTTCTGATGGCAGTACTGTAGATGAGTACGACCTGGTACATGAACTCCAGAGTCTTTCTGGTATTTTGCCGAAGCCTGCACTTGATATACTTGAATTCATTTTCAGGAGGGTTTATCCCCAATGTACCCAAACACATCTATTGCTCTACAAGTGTTTCTTACAGCTCCAATCTCTGGGGTTGGAGTCTGCAGAAAGCAGTTTCTCAAAGCTTAAGTTAATAAAAACTTATCTGATGTCTACCATGTCTCAAGAATGTTTGGTAGGACTAGTTACATTGTCCATACAAAGCAACATTTGCAAGGCACTGGACTTCAAGAACATAATTAATGGAGATATCCCATCTCCTAGAACTGGAAGGGACCTTGAAAGGTCATTGAGTCCAGTCCCCTGCCTTCACTAGCAGGACCAAGTACTGATTTTGCCCCAGATCCCCAAGTGGCCCCCTCAAGGATTGAACTCACAACCCTGGGTTTAGCAGGCCAATGCTCAAACCACTGAGCTATCTCTCCCCCCCCCATGACAGAAGAATTCGTCAATAGAGCACTCCATTACTCACACTAAGCAAGATAAGAAAAACATTCATTATACTTTTTTCAGTAGTTATCCACTGACAAGAGTAACATGTGACAGACAATTTTAGGTTCAAAGTTATTCACAGCCCATTACTAGTTGTAGATTTCTATAGATTATTTGCATAGTTTGATTAAGTTGATAATGGAATATTATTAATGGAAAGGGGTCCCCTCGCAGGGAGCCTTCAAATTTTCTTGCTATGGCACTAGTCAAATATCCTTTTTTGTGTGGATGTGGTCCATACATTTTCCAAACATTTGCAAAGCTCGTTTTCTTTCCAATATATTTTTAATTTCCAGCCACTGAACCTTTGTGATCTCGAAGCCTAACTATTGACTTCAAGCTATGTGTACAGTGATTGCAGAAATTGGCCCTCAAAGTATTGAGAATGGGGGCAGATTCTCAACTAGTATAAATTCTCTTAGCTCAGAAAAGGAACTGCCCTTCGATTTATCAGTTGTGCCTATGTCACATTACAATGAAACATCAGAAGGTTGGTCTGCACTTTATCACACCTTGAACACATCATACTGGCAAATGCAAGGAATTGTTTTCTAAAGCCTCAGGTTCTTTCTGCTAACGTAGAAACTGTTGGAACATTGTTGTAAAAAGTCATTTTCAAATTCCACTAGCACATATTTAGGAATACATATTTGTAAAACAGTACATCTGTGTATTAACAGTGAAAAATAATAAATGAAATTCTGAACAGATACCAATAAATCTACACAAAATTTATACTAGATTCCCTAAGTACCTTTCTTGTATGGAAGCTATTTTTATGTCCAGATGGTATCTAAAATATTTGGGTCTGCATTCTAAGAGCCTGTCAGCTGTATCTTGTTGTGTTCTTCACATATCACTGCTCCGAATCCTTCAATAATTTGCCTAGAAGCAATTCATATTTTATAGGCATTAAAGGTCCAAAGCTGAGTGTCTTAGACTGAGAAGATTTGCAGATTTCATCTGACATTCATTTATTGTCCTTTAATATTAATTTGAATCACCGGCAATCCTGACACCTGTCATGAAGAACAAACCTTTCAACCTAGAAAGATACCATGAATTTGTAACTGACACACTTTGACTTGGGAAGAAAAAGCAATTTATCATTTTTTTAGAAAAATATATAATGAAAAAAAGAACCCTGGCTGAGCTTCCCCATTAAAAGTGTGAGGTTTAAGTGATAGTGCAAAGATTTTCTATCACAAATCATGGTTAAAAATAACTGGGGAGAAAGGAACTGGATTAAAAGACAGAATTTTCTGAGAATACATTTGAGAGAAATTCTAGTTCTCATTTGACTCAACTGCTTGATCACTGCAAAGTCCAAAAATCTCAGAGTTCCTTTTCTCTACTTTTTCTAATGATATAAAAAAATGTATCAAGGTACAGAAGTTCATTTTTAAAGTCTTATGTGAGAAATTCAGTGGTCCTTTGCTACTATCCAGATGAAATAATGAAGAGTTCTGAACTCATTTTGATTAGAGCATGTCGCAAATAGGGCATTTCTGAAATGGAACAGCATGCAGCTATGGCCATGAAGCTGCTATAGACTAAAAGTTGGCACTAATACAATGCTGTAGTTGTTACATTCAGACCATGTTTGCAATTTGCCTAAAGAGCAAAAGTGGCACTAAGGCTTTTTAGCACAAGACTAGTATCTGAATTTGAATTTCACTGTTGCCTCAATATTGAGATTATTATTAAAAACAAAAAATTCACCTAATATATCCCAAAAAATATACTCATGAAGTAGCTTTTAGCATTAGTACAGTCATGTTGGTTACTGGAAATAGCTTGGATACCCTGTTACAGGTACTCGTAATTTATTGTAGCTTTTATATTTCTATAATGTACATTATAGAAATCTTTAAATATACTTTGGATTACAATATATTCCTCTATGCTCTAATCAAACAGATTCTGGGCCAGATCCTCAAGTGGCATAGATGAGCATAATTCTGAAGTCAGTGAAGCTGTGGCAGTTTACAGCAGCTGGAGAGCCAGCCCTGGAGTGATGTAACATTTCATGTTGCTTTATATTTTCCATCTTGTTTTAAATATAGTAACATTTCTGTATTGATGCTCACGTAGTCTCTCTCTATACTCAACCAGTAATGGTGCTTTGTGTTACACAAAATAAAGAAAAATACAGATACACTAGTTAATTAATATTTTACGTGATCGGGGACAGGGTACACAGGATTAAGCACATATCTGCTAACTTCCTTTGACAAGCAAAAAGTAAATTTAAGATAACCACTTGGTCCATAAACATTGTACAAAATCTGGACAGGATCCAATCCAAGTCTGGATTGGACTCAGGACATTATATCTCCTACATAGCTAGATTTATTACCAGGTCATGTTTCTTTTTCAGAAGGGCACAGTTAACTCCATTCACAGCTGTAGTCCCTATTGCTACCTTTGAAGACCCGTTCCTTAATTAAATACCCTCTATGTACTAAAATGTTTATCCCAATCTCCTTCAAGGAGTGGTCCTTACTGTCCATTTAGGTCCTAATTTTAAATCCCCCTCTTTTACTTTCAGATAATCCCATGGTACCCTTGTGAGCTTGTAGAGATTTTTCTTTTATTTGTTTTGGTTCACTATATAGGTTTCTCTGCTTTAAAAACTGCATTTTATTAGACCTTTACATTTAAACACTAAAATGCATGGAGATACAGAAACATGTCCAGTGTATGGCATATATACAATCATAGGCACTTGTTCTTTTGTGGTCAGTGCTGTAAAAAAAAATCTTATAAATCAATAAAATAAGTACCTACAACAGAAAGCCCAGCTTTAAGGTTCAGCTAAGTAAATTTGGAATGAGCAATTCTTGCTATTAAATATTTAAACATTGATGAGAAATTAATCATACTTTCCAATGAGCAACCATATTTTATTGAATGTTTCCAAATAAGTTTAAATTAAAGGACATTCTTTCAAGAGCAGCCAAATCACTCATTTCAGTGGCCCTGTCAATTATCCAAAGAGAGTCAGATTTCCATTTTTGAATAATTAACATTTGGCAAGCACTGTAGCTCTGAAGAGCCATTTGCCTTTGTTGCAATCCAAATTCCTCAAAAGTAGAAAATTATTTAGACTATATCAGTTTTTTAAAGAATTTCCCCCCTGTACAGTTCTTCTCTTTCATATCTCATAGTTTTGTGTTTCACATTAGGGAAATTAAGCTAATTGCTAGCACAAATACATTTCCAGGGTATACCAGTTTCACTGTATATAGTAACAATAGTATAGCTACTGCAAAGTAGTGGTATGTGTTGCTGCCTTTGGTAATTTGGGGAGATTACACAGACCCTGGCTTGTGGGCTGGCTGAAGAAATGACTTCCAAGAGCCTAGATACCCATTAAACTTGGCCTCAGTTCTGCAGTCAGACTAAAGTGGGGCTACTCCCAGGAACAGCATTCTGTCTAGGCAGATCTGATTGTACCAAGAGGATTAATATGAGAAGAGACTATATGAAATTGTATATCATGTTGTCTCAGCTATTATAAGACTAAAGTAATAGTTACTTTACCAGTGTAGAAAAAAAAATCTCACTTTTATAATTTCTTAACAATCCTACAAAGTTTTATGCATGTACCTAACATTATGCACGGTAAGTGGTCCCATTGACTTCAACCATTCATTTTGTTGGGGCTATTCACAGTATATAAAGTTATCCCTATGCATGCATCTTTGCAGAATCCATTTCAAATAGCATCCATTCATTTCAACTTGAATTGCCGTCTCTAACATATTTTGTATTTTTGGAAACAAACAGTTATTTGAAAACAACCACTTTTCAGTTCTTTGCAATAGTGAGGTGATGCTGTAACATCCTTCCTAATATGTATAGGGTATAGTAGACTATGTTAAAATGAGGCATAATTGTTAAACATGGTAGAGTTTTCATTTTTTTTAAATTCCAGATATTATTAGAGTTTTATTTGCTCAGGCTCTTACTCCAGTACTAGACAAACAAAATAGTAAATACACAGGTGAAGGAAAATCTATAAACCTATATGTAAGTTAAAGTTGTTGTCTTCAGCAGGAGGCTAATATGTCATTTCTTGAGAGGAAAACTTAGCTTATCCATGTATTACACTAGTCGAACCAGGATTCTGAGGTCTCTCATGACTTTTATATACTCTCAATCCACCTGTTTTCATCATTACTATCCATAATCTACGTATCATTTTCTGAACTTTTCAGCTGTCCTTTACAAAACACATTTGTAAAATGAAACCAATTGGTTTCACGGCACTAAGTAGAGTTTCTTCGTCAATAAAGCTTCCAAGCAACACTAAATACATTTTCAGAGAAAATAGGTGAGAGAAAGTACAGAAGCTACATTTTTCCAGCAATGGTCTCAGGCACCTGCTTATTTATTTCTCCTTTGCAACACATTTACTATTAAGGAAATATCCTTCCTCTTTTATACAGACAAATAGACTTGGTTTTGATAGGATTGTTCTGCTCTCTACAGCAGATGCTATCCATACATTTTATTTCACCAATAAAACACAAAACTAACATTTTTATTGCTTCTGAGTTTCTGGTTTCTGAGCCTTTATTTTTCAAACCAATATTTTGTTAAGAAATTGCTCAGATGCCATTTCTTTAAAAAACAAACAAAAAAACCCACTACTCTTCTCAGTGAAAACTATCAGCGTTAACATGCAAGAATGACTGAGAGGGAATAAGGTTTACACACTAATGAAGAAAAATGTCTATTTATTCTAAAACATGCAGACAACTTGAAAACCATCTTGTTTGCCAGTTTACTGTAGCAATATTTTTGTACTTTCAAATTAGCTATAGATCTACTTCAGCAAAAGGTGTAGCTAACCGTCACATGCCAGTTATTGTTTCATAGCATCAGTTTTAATGGTATCTAGACTAGACAATCTTAATTGGTAGAATAATCTTACTGTACACAGTTAAGAATCGTATCTATTATGGCATGCCTAGTTTAAGAATTGTTTACTTATATATGTACATAATGAAGGGCAATCATCAAAAGCTTTGGTTTGGAAACACCAAAAAGTTTATTTACATAGCTACCTACTTAATGATATTCTGCAAAGTTCCTGATGTCATTCTGTCCTTCCCTGCAATACTTGCTTTACCAAACTAATGAGAATTCATGGCCTTCCTCCCCGCTCTGTCTCCACAATCTTTCATTAATAACTGACTGAGCAAGTCATTGAAATAGCATGACAGTATGAAACATTCGCCTCAAACCTTGAATCCTCCTGTACACAGCTTGTGTACAAGGTGCAATACATTCCAAGAACAAGAGTGGGAGATGACTGTAGCACAACAAAAAATGCAAATTCCATATGAATAACCCAATCTAAAGGAGGGGCCACCTGGGCCAGGAGGAGCATTTTGGTAAGGAAGAGTAGACCGCCACTCAGAAAACAAGTCTAAGTATTGCAGCCATGAGACTTGTTAGGAGGCTAAGAATGGACTTAGCAGAATGGGGCTCCTTTGGGGGGTTCAATTTCATTTATCTTAAATTTCCAAGAGATGCAGGTGCCAGTTCATTTCCAACTGCATCAAACCGAACTCTAGAGTTCGGTTCCTGAACAATCTCAAACTAAATCCTGCAGGATTCAAAATTCTAGTTAAGTATTTATGTTGGATTCTTGTTTAACACTATAGCAAACTCAGATGTAAGACAATGGAATTCATTTATACCCTTATCTCACCCAAAAAGTTCTTTGTAGTGGTATCAAAGTGCAATTAAAGTCCATTCTGAACAGTTTGCAGCTTCATTATTCACCCTAAAGTGTATGTGCAGGACATCATTTATAGAAATTTGCATTATGTACATTCCAGTACATGCTGAGAATATATGAAAATTTTTAGACTAATATTCAGATCCTTTAGAAAGAAAAGTGAGGCAAGAAAGCTGTTCAAAGTGAACTATAATTGTACTTTGATAATACTAAATAGGACTTATTAGATGAGATGCAAGGGTATAATCATTTCTGAACTGCATTGCTGCTAAGGGATTTGTGTGTGTAACATCTTACACAGCAATGAAATAATACCACTGTATGCTTTCTGCACTGTGCTCCAGATATGTGATTGGCAGAACACCTGGAGTTCATCTGTGTTTCATATTCTCTCATTATATCTAACCTCTGAGCCAGATATTCAGCTGGTGTAAACCATTATAGTTCCACTGGAGTCAGTGTTGCTATGCTGATGTACACCAGCTGAGGACCTGGCCTTATATCTCTATTATAGATTGCATTCCAAATCATATATACACACTTTAGAAGGAAAAGTTACGTTGCAAAACTGTTCCAAATGGACTTTAATTGCATTTCAGCAGCACTAAACAGAGCTTTTTGGTTCAGATCACAGAGTATAATGAGTTTTGAACTACACTGCTGGAAGCACTTACACATACAAAGACAGAGGCAGTCACATGCAGTGATGCTTGTGCATGCCAAACCATAAATGCATGCACATTTGATATTACACAGGCAACTGACTGTATTGCTTGCACAAACATAGGCATGCTTGTAAAATTTGCACCTAGCCCTCAGTCACTACATTTTAAGGATTCCATTACATTGATATTGAGTCAGCATATATAACGTTCACCTTTTGTAAAATCATAAACGGGTTGATTTTAAAAGGTACTTGTTATAGTTTCTGAGGTAACTGCACCTCTGACTACTTTGTGGTTTCCTTGAGATTATCTCACTTAGGTCTCAGGCCTCTAGCGGTCACCTTTCTTGGGGCAGAATCATGCAATCCATTCCCTCCAGATCGGGGATTTAGGCTGCTGTATCCTGTAATTTACTGTGTTCATTTTAGCAGGTCTGACTTTAGTTCAGCACCTGCAGGCCTGTACTCTCTAAGGCAATGGCAAGACTAACCAATGACCAGCCAGCCTTCATAAAGCAAAGTATTATTTACTGAGAACAAATGCATTACACAGAAAACATAGCTTCAAAACGCTTTAAACAGTTTTAGTTCTTTGTTTGCTAGGCCTCTTGAACCAGGTCAAACTAGTATATGCAATTCTCACCCCACCCTGCCCCAGGACATGAGACTTCTTCAGATTTGTTATCTGCCCAGGAATTTACATTAATTTACCTCCCAGTTATTTTCGTTCCTGCAGAAAACCTAAGGCCTCTCGATTTTGGTTTTAATTTTATTTAAATTTTCCCAGGAATTTATCAGTGTTTATACAAAAAGAAAGAAAGAAAGAAAGAAAGAAAGAAAGAAAGAAAGAAAGAAAGAAAGAAAGAAAGAAAGAAAGAAAGAAAGAAAGAAATCAAATGTGTGGGGGAAAAAAAATCAATAAAACACCAAAATGAAGGGCCAGGAGATGGATGGGGGTGTGCGTGAAGGGAGCCTTCAGCTTCCTGTGGGCCTTTCACTGCAGTGGTCAGTCTCAGCTGCCAAGACCTGGCTCCTTGTCTGTTTCGCTCCCCCAGCGGACAGGAGAAGTAGATGGAGCCACGTTGCAGGTCTGGGGTCAGAAGAGGGTTCTGTCCAGCAGGGAAAGCAGACGGGGGCTATCACCAGCTCCCTGCCCACTCGTTGATAGTGAGAGAATGAGATGGGCAGGGAGACAGATTATAGGACAGCAAGATAGGCAGGGAGCCCCTCTTGACTGCCAGTACCCAGCTCCCTTCATCTCATTCCCACACAGCTCAGCAGCAGTCGTCAGCCAGCAGTTAACTTCCTCTGTGCAAGCATGCTGTGCCATCCGGTGGAGGCGGGGAGGAGAGCCAGGTCAGGGGAGTTCCAGCACTTGCAAAATTCAGGTTAAAAAAAAAAAATCAGTAAAACTCGAATAGTTGCTTTTGCAAAAGGCAGGAATTTTGGGCGGGGGGGGGGAAGAATTCAAGAAGAAATGAAGGGTATTAAGAATAGCACGCAACTCCCCATTGATCAGGAATACAATTACTAGCCCATGAAGATACACATAACATTTATAAAGTTGATACAACAGTCTTTGAATATTCCATGTGTTCATGGCATTCTGACATAGTGCTGAGCACTTTCTGTGAGGTGCCGAATGCCCACAACTCCACCTGAAGCTGAAGGTTGATCATGGCACAGTCCAGCAGGTACTCAGCACTTTGCAGAACTAGAACCAAGACAGCCAGTTTTCTAAAGAAGAAGTGACTTTCCCTAGCTATTTTAAAATAGAGTACTTATTTAAGAAAATTATAATTCTCAGACACCAGATTCATAGTGCCATTGCTTTGTGTTGATTTTGACATAAAATGACATTTCAAAGCTATTGTACATACCTTAGTTCTGGATTAACTAGCAACTGGATTTACTGCACAGTGATTCTGGCTAACATACAACTAGTACATATCAATAATTGGAGCAAATCGATTACTGACAGTTCTCCATATTTACAGTGATATAGCTGTGGGCTCACCATACACATTTTATTTTGGTATATGACTCTCTTCCGATAATACTGTAGATAAATCCTGACCGGACACAGCCAGATGGATGAAATGCTCCCCACCCAAACTAGCCCAGGACAGGTAGCACCATTGCTGCAATGCTGCAGCTTATGTTACAGCCCACTGGCTACTCTCCCCTGACTTGGGGATTTGGTTAACCGTCATGTAATCACAGACCCAGAGGCCATGTTCCTGCTATTCCACCCCAGTCTAACCTGCTCCCAAATTCCTCTTACACCCTGCCGTGGAGGAAACCAGAATGGACCTGTTCTTAGCAGTGCACAGAGAAGGTGGAGTACACTAGCATGTTCTCTCCATGGCCGTGGCCCATACACAGTAGAATAATGATTCCACTACTTTTTTAAAACATTCATGCTCACAAAAGGAGGTCCAAAACTTGGCTACAGTTTAGATTTTCCTTCATTAAAAAAAATTAAAAAAATGAGGACCAGACTTTCATCTGGAGTAAATTGGTTTAGCTTCACTGAAAGCAATGGAGTTTCACTGATTTGCATCAGCTAAGGATCTGATCCCAAATATGCACTATAAATATTTATAATATTATGATAATTATCCTCATTTATTTATAGCTCTTGAATCAATACCATTGGAACAAATGGTACAGAATATTCATGTAGATCATTACTTTTTGCATTTTATGCTCTGAACACCTAACATATTTTACATTTATTCTGGTAAGATGATCACCAGCTATGCCAAGATTTAAATGATTAACCTTGCTGTAGAATGATCTAGAAGGAAGAATTATTCTGTCTGCCAAAAGCGGTTCCTGTACTTTCAAACACTAATAGACTCTGGCACTACAGTGCAAAAGGTAATGAATCCTGAATTGAATTTTTCATGCATTTTAGTGAAATTCTATGCTGAAACCATAAGATAAAGTAGTTTTTTGTTTGTTTGTTTTTTAAGGAAAAGGTGCTCAAACTTCTCACAGATATATACCAGATATTTAGAAAGGCACCTAGAAGTAGAAGCTTCCTCCAAGATTTGTCAGATTTACAGTAGCTACTTTAACTTAATATACAATAGTGGAGAGTATGAAACTATCAAGGTCTCATTCCTTTTTTGAACTCAAACAGCTGCTACCATCGATGAAGAAGCAGGTGCTGAAGCATGAATGATATTACTGCTAAAAAGAACAGACTATTTGGTTATAACTTTCCTCACTAGAATATTATGTCAAAATACTTTTAAATTCCCTAAAGTGTTCAGGTGGGATAGGAAATTAAACCTCAAAAAGGCTTTTAAATAAAGATTTGTTTTATTATTCACCTCAAATTCCACTATTTCCCCTAACAATTTTAATTAATTTGGGGTACCCGAAATAACAAGAGATCTGTTCATTTAATAACAGGATGTAGGACTACTGCATGAAAGCTGCGTTAGATTTCTTTGGCTCCACAGCCAGAAAGCCTGCTCCCAACTCAGTGGACCAAAAATGAAAGGAGCTGCAGCCTCCTAATGACAGCTTGAATCTTCTAAGCATCATTATGCACAAGATCTATCTGCTGCAATTTTCATATATTGCAGTTCAACTCTGGACAATGATGCCACTGACAGTGTTTAGGGAGCTAGGCCATTGCTCTGGGGAGATCTTTCTGAATAGCTGTTAAGTCTGCTGTTTGCAATACACTGTAGAGAGCTGTCCTGTGCATAAAAGTTACTCCTAATGTGCAAGACATTTTAATAGCATTCCAGCATCATACTGCACTAATAGAACATTTTGGGAATAAAGCTTCCAGGAAATTACCAGTTTCATTTTGAAAGCCAAAAGGGAGTGAGGGTTGGAAGGCTTATTGTATTTCATTGTTATTTGACTCAATAATAGATCTGGAAGTGTTTTTACAGATGAGGCAGACCAATACTGTGACCCTGGGGGGTTGTGGTTTAACTGCAAAACACAAAAGCAATTGTGTGTAATACAAGATTCAGAAATGACTAAGTAGAAAGTAAGTGTTGTAATGCTTTGTCACTTAATGGACCTCTTGCATATACATGCAGAACCCACTGTGTGTATGAAAGATAGATTTAACACTGTTCCTTGGACATGACAGAAAGAAATAAATGTTTTCAGTACATAATAAACACCTGGCCAAGCTTTTATATTAGTTATGGGGAGGAGAAAGAATTATGAGTCTGCCTGGGTCCCACAGTATTGTATCTTTTACTGTATCCTATAAGCAACAGGGAATTGTTACTAAAACTCAGCACCCTTTTGAACAATTACTTTGAGGAGCAAATGGCTGGGTAAATTGTGAAACTACAGAAACGCAGAGGATCATATCAAAACCAAAATGCCAATTATGTAAGTGTGATGTGTGTGTGATGGAGTTAAACCAATAAGGCTCCTAGAGAGAAAATAACTCTTGGAGAAGCTTAACAGTTTTCATTTCTTAAGTAATTATGTGCTGTAATCCCGCTTGCATTGACTTCAATAACAGCAGGCCTCCTTGGAACTGCATGTACAACTAAGGTTAGATCAAAGAGTCTGTCACCATAAGTGCCTACAACTCTCATTGATTTCAATGGGAATTATGAGTGCTCAGCACTTTTCAGAATCAGGCCCCAAGGATCTCTTTGACTCTTCGGTTTTTCTTCAGAGGAGTTTGCATGGACATTTCTGTTGGTTTCAATTTGCATGGTGTTCACGTCATTCACAATTTTCAAACAGATTCACATTCAATCAAATCCTCTAAAACACAACATGAAACTGACAATACACCATCTTTTGATGAAAAAAACATAAATTTGCCTTTAGTCATTGGAAACTGGGTCTAGGTTTCCTAGAAGAGTTCAAAACTTTTGATGTCTTAGCTGTGAATTTGTAACTAAACCCCAAACCAGCAGAGATCTGAGACTTTGGGGTCTAGTTAAAAACATTTTTTCTAGAAATGATAGCAACATATAATGAAAAAGGATAGGATAGCTAAGGTATGGTTACCTCCATGGGCTGGACAGCCCACTGCTAGAAAACAAAAAAAAAACATCAGGAGCTGAATAGAAAGTCAGGAGAACTTCAAGAGACTGAACTTCTGAGGTTTTCTTCCAATCATCTTCTTAAGGGGGATGGGTCTTTGGGATCTAGGAAGTTCAGAGAGGATGTGGGAGGAACTCTCATAGCTTAGGAAGGCAACAGGAGGGGGCAGGAACCTGATCTGCTAACTAAGGATAATTGAACATATTTGTCATAAAAAACATAGAGCAAAGTCTGGGGTATTTTTGGTTTCGTGAGTCCTGTTTTTTGGAATTGATTTGATATTGAAAAATAATTTGACAAATATTACAAAGGAACAATAGATAGCCTATGGATTATTCATGAAGTATTGAGGGATAATGTTTCATTAACTGAGTTGCTATACCTAGGCTCCAACCAGACAGCCCCATTGTCCTGATACCCTGTCACACGGAGGATGGATAGTCCAGTTTTGATGATGCTAGCTTGACACTCAGATGACCCAGGTTCAATTGTTTACTTCACCACAGACTTCAGCTGGAACACTGGACAAGACTGTCCCTCATTTTCCTCTGTAAAATAGGGATAATAAATAGCACCTCCCTTTCTCATAGGGGTGTTGTGAGGATAAATGTTTTAAAGATTGTGATGCACTGAGAGACTATGGTAATAGAGTAGAGCTGGTCAGAAATTCTCTGACTGAACATTGTTGCCATGAAGGCTAACAGCATTTTGGGCTGTCTAAGTAGGGGCATTGCCAGCAGATCGAGGGACGTGATCGTTCCCCTCTATTCGGCATTGGTGAGGCCTGATCTGGAGTACTATGTCCAGTTTTGGGCCCCACACTACAAGAAGGGTGTGGAAAAATTGGAAAGAGTCCAGCGGAGGACAACAAAAATGATTAAGGGCTGGAGCACATGACTTCTTAGGAGAGGTTGAGGGAACTGGGATTATTTAGTCTTCTGAAGAGAAGAATGGGGGGGGGGGATTTGATAGCTGCTTTCAACTACCTGAAAGGGGGTTCCAAAGAGGATGAATCTAGACTGTTCTCAGTGGTGGCAGATGACAGAACAAGGAGCAATGGTCTCAAGTTGCAGTGGGGAAGGTTTAGGTTGGATATTGTGAAAAAGTTTTTCACTAGGAGGGTGGTAAAGCACTGGAATGGGTTACCTAGGGAGGTGGTGGAATCTCCTTCCTTAGAGGTTTTTAAGGCCCGGCTTGACAAAGCCCTGGTGTTGTATCCACCAAGCAAAATATTAACAACTTCAACAGAACTTTATTTACAGTGGAAGTCTCTTTTTAAAGCTTTAGCTGCACACTCTGTAACTCTCCCAGCCACCTCAACTCCTCCCCCTCCTTCCTGTTTCCTGTCTTTTCAGACTCCCAACAGCCAGTGCTCCCAGTTCTAATAATCACATGCAGCATCTAAACACCACATTCCCTCCTCTCTTAAGAAACTTTCCAAATTAAAATAAACATTGTTGTTCTAATCACAGGAACAAATATGAAACAAGACACTATACTGTTGGCAGGAATATTACACTGAAAACACTGTAGATACTACATAACATAGTCTTTAGTCCAGGCAGGTAGTCGTCTGAGTCTGACAGGCCGTCTCTCAAGCCCCAGTTCCAGTGCAATGTCTTGTTGTGTTGGTTCTACAGTGAAGTCATCCAATGCAGACTGGGTGTTGGCATAATCTCCTCTTGGTGCATAGGCAGGTGCAAGATAAGAAGCATTCCATACCCGCACATCAGAAAGTCGATAGGTGAAAGGTCCCTTCTTCTCTTTGATTTTAAGAGGAGCTGTGAATTTATGGTCCCCTTTGCGTAAGAGTCCAGGTTTTCGTATTCTAACAAAGGAACCACACTCAAACTTTGGTTCCTTAGCACCCCACCGTTTGTCTGTGAAAGCCTTAGACTTTGCTTGGTTCTGTTCAACTGTCTTTCTCACATCATCCTTGTGTGGGGCATCAGGTTGTGCCTTTAACAATCCAGCAATGTTCAGTTTAGTAGTCATCTGTTTCCCATGAAGTAACTCTGCGGGTGATCTTTGCGTTGTGGCATGTCGTGTAGCCCGGTATGCTTGCAAGAAATCAGTAGTGAAGGGTATCCACAATCGCCCTTCCAGTTTAGCTGTTTGCAAACTCTCTTTCAAACTTCTGTTAAACCGTTCGATTTCCCCATTGGCTTGAGGGTAATATAGGGATGACCTCCTGTGTAAAATGTTCCTTTCTGCTAGAAAAGTTTCAAAGTCCAGGGAAGTAAATTGACTACCATTATCTGAAACCAGTTCTTTGGGGTTACCTTCCCGGCTAAAAACTGAAGAGAGGAACTTAATTACTGTACCAGAAGAAATTTGCGATGTAAACGCCACCTCAGGCCATTTGCTGAAATAGTCTATTAAAGTGATGGCATAACGACAGTCAAGTGGAGCAGTATCAAAGGGCCCTACGTCAATCACCACTTTTTCCCATGCAGAATCAGGAAGAGGAACAGGCTGTAATGGAGGGGTACATGTCACTGCTGTCTTATCATGCATTTGGCAAGTGACACAGGATTTTATGAGTGCTTCAGTTTGAGAGTCCATCCCTGGCCACCAATACAGATCCCATAGTCGTTGTTTGGTTCTGACAATTCCTTGATGAGTATCGTGTTCCAGGGGTATGAGTTTTGACTGTAATTCTTCTGGCACAAGTAGCCGGTGTGTACCTCGTAGCACACAGCCATCAAGCAAAGAAAGTTCATCCCGAACTCTAAAATAAGGCAGCAAAACTGGGTCAAGGTTTTTAGGGTTACTGGGCCATCTCTTTGTCAGAAATTCCCGTAATTTTTGTTGAATTGGACACGCTGATCAAGCAGCTTGAAATTGTTCTCTCGTAACTGCAGTAAGAGTGCTTGTAATAAGCGCAACTAATACATCCTCATCCTCCAGTGGACCATCTGGTGAAGGCAAAGGCAGGCGAGAAAGGCAATCAGCTACCACATTTTTGTTTCCAGGCTTATATTCCAGTTCATAATTGAAAGAGAGTAGTCTTGCAGACCATCTAGCAATACGATATCCTGCTCTTCCCAGTCCTTTCGTGGTGAGCAACGTTGTCAAAGGGCTGTGGTCTGTGCGCAACTTGAATGTGCAGCCCCACAGGTAAGTTCTCCATTTTTCAGTAGCCCAGACACAAGCAAGTGCTTCTTTTTCAACTGTAGAATATTTTCTCTTAGCATTACTTAGTGTCCTTGAAGCAAATGCAACAGTCCTCTCTGTGTTGTCCTCATGAAGTTGTGTGAGGACAGCCCCAAGTCCATAATCAGAAGCGTCAGTAGTTACAATTGTGGGCAATGCAGGACTGAATAATGCAAGTACTGGACTATGTACAATCAAGTCTTTCACCCTTTTGAAACTAACTTGTGCATCCGTTGTCCATACTAAGGTTGAACATCTCCGTAGTAATTCTCGTAATGGTCCAATGACAGAAGCATAATTGGGAATGAATTTTGCATAGCAGGAGGTAAGACCCAAGAAGGAACGTAAGGTTTGCAAATCTGTTGGAGGAGGAGCATTTGAAATTGCCAGGATATGATCTGGATCAGGTTTTAGTCCAGCCTTTGAAATTGTATGCCCCAGAAAGGAGAGTTCAGTTTGTCTAAATTTGCATTTGGACCTATTGAGCTTGAGGCCTGCTTTGCTGATGCAGTTTAGTACAGACTGCAAGTTATTATCATGCTCCTCAGTAGTATTTCCAAACACAATAATATCATCCAAATAGCACTGAACTCCATGTTGATTCTTCAGAATCAATGACATCATTTTTTGAAAGGCACTTGGGGCTGATGCGAGACCGTATGGAACACGTTTAAAATGAAATAGTCCCTCATGTGTAATAAATGCTGTGAGGTCTCTGCTATCTTCATGCAACATAACCTGGTGGTATGCGCTCTGCAAATCAAGAGTAGAAAACATCTTTGCTCCACGGAGTTCTGCAAATACTTTCTCTATGTGAGGAAGAGGATGGCTGTCAATCACAATAGCTTTATTTGGCTCCCTTAAGTCCACACAAAGGCGAATGTCTCCACTCTTCTTCTGCATCACTACTATAGGTGAAACCCATTCTGAGGAGTTAATCTCTTCAATAGTGTCCTTTTGAACAAGTTTTCTAAGTTCCTCTGAAACAGCTTCCCTGACTGAAAATGGTA
This sequence comes from Chrysemys picta bellii, assembly GCF_011386835.1. Lineage (NCBI taxonomy): Eukaryota > Metazoa > Chordata > Testudines > Emydidae > Chrysemys > Chrysemys picta. The sequence continues at coordinate 22,188,214 of NC_088798.1, forward strand.
AGCGCCGTAATTTCTGTCGTACAGGCAACACATTATTCCGCATTTTAACTTTATGCAGAAACCCATAAGCACAGCCAAGTTTCTCCTCAACCTGGAGTTGGGTCCCAGGTGAAACTGGTGTGTGTACCGCAAGAGTGCTTTGCTGAGGAAGATCAATTCGTCCATTAACTACCCTGAGATTTAAAGCAGCTAATAAATCTCTGCCAAGGATAGGAGTGCCTTTGTGAACAATGTAGAATTCTGCAGTTACACAGCGATCACCAAAAGCAACTATTGCTCGCAAGCAGCCATGTACTGGAATATGGTTTTTCAAATAGCATACCAAGTGAAGTTTGGGTTCAGTAAGAGGCACATCTTTAAAGTAATGCAAATAGATGGAATCAGGTAGTATAGATACTGCTGAGCCACTGTCCAACATTAGCTGAATAGAGTGTGATTTACCTGAGGGTATGGCAGAAACATTTACAGTGCACTTTATCTGTTCTGGAATATGTGCAGTAGTGATTTTGTCTACACTCAGCACAGTAACATCTGGTAGTGTAACTGCATGCACCTGTTGATTGAACTGGCTACTGCGACATACTTTAGCAAAATGCCCAATCTTTTTGCAATGATTGCACTGAGCTACTTTTCCTGGACATCCTGTGTAGCTTGCAAGATGTTGTGGGGATCCACAGCGAAAGCATGCTTTTACTGTATTTTGCATTTGCTGATTCAGTGGCTTTTCATTAGTTTTCCTTTTGCAATTGTTTGTCTGCAGTGATAGTGAACTTTTTTGCAAAGGAGTCACAGCCTGGACTGGACCTCCTGTACCCTGGCTCATTATTTTGGCTTCAGCTGTAGCTAACTCAATCTGAGTAGCAATGGTTATTGCTTTTTCTAGTGTAAATTGTGGTTCCAGAAGTAAGCGTTCTCTTACATGAAGCATTGTTGTTTTCTCAATGAGCTGGTCTCTAATCATCTCATCTGCCATATTCCCAAAGTCACAAGTTACAATCAGACTCCCCAGGGAAGCCATATACTGCATTATAGTCTCCCCTGGTTTCTGCTCACGCTGGCGAAATCTGTAGCGATTAGCTACTACATTCACTTTTGGCACAAAAAAAGTTCTTTAATGCAGTGAGTGCAGTCTCATATTTATCATCTGCAAGGGGAAAAGTGTAAAATATACGCTGCCCTTCTGCTCCAAGGCAGTGGATTAGCAGAGCACGCTTTCTTACTTTAGAAATCTCTGTAGCACTGATTGCAAGCAGATAAGTCTCAAACTTACGGATCCAGGCAGTAAAAGCAATTGGAGGCTCACCTGGGCTTTGCAGAAAGGGTGCAGGTGGGTTCAGAGGCAGAAGATCCATCCTCATCGCCAAAATGTTGTATCCACCAAGCAAAGTATTAACAACTTCAACAGAACTTTATTTACAGTGGAGGTCTCTTTTCCAAGCTGTAGCTGCACACTCTGTAACTCTCCCAGCCTCCTCAACTCCTCCCCCCTCCTTCCTGTTTCCTGTCCTGTCAGACTCCCAACAGCCAGTACTCCCAGTTCTAATAATCATATGCAGCATCTAAACACCACACCTGGTTGGGATGATTTAGCTGGGGATTGGTCCTGCTTTGAGCAGGGGGTTGGACTAGATGACATCCTAGGGTCCCTTCGAACCCTGATAGTCTATGATTTTTCTGCCCCAAAATACCAACTGATCAAAAGCAAAATGTTTTGCAGAAACATGTCACCTTTGATGAAAATTCATTTTGAAACAAATTTAAAGCAAAACATTTTACTCTTTTGGGAGTGCAATCATTGATTTTCTATTCTGAAACAACTTTCAATTATTTAAAAATTTATATGATATAAAATAAAGTTGAAATCTAAACAAAACATTTTGATTGTCAAAATTAAATGTTTTGATTGAACTGAAATGCAATTATTTTCAGAATTTTGGATTGTGGGAATTTTTATTTTATTTATTTATTTTCTTCCATTCTGGAACAGAAGAAATTTCAAAATCACAAAACTCCACCCAAAACAAAAAAATCCAGTTTGTGCACAGCACTATAATGGGTGCCAGATAAGTAGCACAGAATCAGGAACTTTCACATGGTCTGGGAGTGAGGGGACAATGGTTCTGCCGTTTCAAGAGACTTTCCATTTAAAATTCCACTCCATCCAAGCCAGGCAACAGAGAAGCTGAGTGGGCTTTCATTGCTCCTTGAAAGATTTTTTTTTTTGCGCTGTCTGGAATTATGATGTTTCTAACATTTTTGTAAAATTTATACTTACAATGTTTTAGAAATTAGGCCTATTTTTTTCTTGAAACCTCACATTAGAAGTAAACTTATATAGGAATATGAAGACCAAAAAGAAAGAGGAGACTATAATATGCTTTATGACTATAGAAATCAATGTACAAAAAGGGAAAACTAGACAATGTTTTTAAAATACACTGTGTTGTACCAATTATTTTCTAGGGATGCTGGTATCTTCTCATTATATATATTTTTTCATGTCTCATACTGGAGACTAGAAAAACAACCTTTAGCTGCAGCTGTATCAATGGATAAAGATGAGAAAATGGCTTAATTTTCATCAGCCACAACAATAAACTGCATATGCATTCAAAGAAATGCAGCAGGACACTCTGGTGTAGAAATTCTCTCTCAGATCCATTTTACAGCCTGCAATGCCATCCTCATCATCTGCGTGGATTCTACCTAAATAGAACAAGGAAAATCAAGTTCAATATCCATTACCAAAGTATGCAGATCGTATACCTTAACAGATAAAATTAACAGTTAAATGTTGGTATAACATTGGGAGTTTCAGGCTAGTTCTGAAACTGCAGTTTCTGCTATGATTTACTATAGTTTTCTTTCTGTCTACCTTTTTTTTTTTTTTTTTTTAAAGTAAAATAATTCAAGTTAGGCAACATGCTTAAGTACCTTGCTGAATCAGGGCCTTAGTTAATCATGCACATTTACTCTGTACTTCACTTTCCTTGATAATTAAAGCTAAAATACATCTCCTAAACATTCTTTCTTCTCATGAATCTTTTATGAAAACTAATTTTACTACTAAAACAAGGGACAGTTACATTTTCTATAAAACCTTCTGCTTTCGCTACAGGAAAAATTGAATGAAGACAATATGGAGGAAAGATAGTTTTCAATCTGTTTTTACAAAAAGAGTATCAAAATGTATGTTGCTTTAAAAAGAAATCACAGAAATAAGGGCTCCATAAGCATCCTTTAATCCTGCATTCTAGTACCTTAAAACACAATACAGCAAACACACCTTTACAGCCAGGTGGCTGGAGACCTTCTTTCTTGGACCATTAATTTCAGAGAAAAGCTTTTTAACAATGAGCTGAAAACAAAATGAAGCTAACTAATATAGGGAAGCTTGAGATGTTTGGGAGCTATCGCCAAAAAACAGATTACCCGAATGTAATTATGGAAAAGGTTTCATAATGTACAACTATTTATTCTTCTTTATTATGGAAATAAGGAACATTTCTTCAATAAATACTACAACATAGCAATCATATTATGTACCTACCTTATTCTACCACCAAGTTCATAAATGAATATCTATGAAATACAGAAAGGACTCTGAAGAAATTTCGAGTGTACAGCTTCAAATCTTCTCAACCAGGCTAACAAATTGTAAGTGCAACCACCTTATTCTGTGTTAGAACAGCAGTGACACATGTTAATGGAGCTGTTATCACACGATAACCAAACACCATTAATATGTCTAAGTCCAAGTTCTCAGGAACAAAAGTCACCGTTCCCCATGGAAACAATGGCTCACAGTAACAAGACTAGTCACAGTGTCTCACAGGCAATTACAAGCAGTCTAACACCAATATGCACAATTTAAGTATATACTGGTGGGCTGCAATTTACACCTAACCTATTCACTATCAGGGAAACTACACTATACGGTTATTCATCCCTATGGAGAGCATGTGGTGTTTGTGCTGCTGCTGTCCCCACAGATTCCATCAGGGAAGTTCCAAGTGGAAGATTTCAAGTGTTTATAGTCCCGAGGCCTAATACAGTACTGACAGGACTTCAGGGAGAAAAGGGACATGAGATATGAAAAGTGTTAATCTCCATAGGTTGTAAGCAAGTGAAATTAAATCCCTGCCCCCTATCTCAGACCATAATGGTAGAGCGATGATGCTAAATAAAGCAGCCACATTTGACACCACAGAGATCACCATCAACTCAGCTAGAGAAACTCAACAATCAGTAAACTTGGAGTTAGTTTTGTTCAGAAAATAAATAATCCAGTGTCCTCGGCCACATTTCAATGCATAACTACATCTAGGTTCTGATCACAAACAATGTAACACAATTTCAGTGATAATTATTTCCTGTGAAGCAAACATATCCAAATACAGATTTATCTTATCCACACGTCTGGATGTAATAGTTCAATGCTAAATAGCTTGAGTTGCTAAAGGCAGCACTGAAAAGCTAGCTTAACACAAGGTTTTTGATGTTACTTCCTAATAATAGTGCAGACAATATGAAAACATGGGAGGTATGAAATAGCAACACTGACTGAATCAGAAAGGAAAGCAGATCCAAATCGTTTTAATAATCTGACAGGTTCTGCAAAATACAGTGCTGTTGTAGCCATTTTGGTCCAAGATATTAGAGAGACACGGTGAGTGAGGTAATATATCTTTTGTTGGACCAGCTTCTCAAAAGCTTGTCTCTCTCACCAACAGAAGTTGGTCCAATAAAAGATATTGCTTCACCAACCTTCTCTCTCCAAGGCTCTGCAAAATAAATTCATTTTGCATTTGTGACTGTGGCACAAAGGAAAAATGAAACAATATAGTGAAAAAAGTTCAAAAATATTGTGCCAAACCACAAAATATATCTGAAGGCCTCTGTCAAGTTTACACCCCAAAGTTCCTAAACCCTCGGGAGGGAACAGTAGCCTAGGCAGTGTCAATAGAGTCCAACATAAATTCTCTCATCCCTTCAGGACCTAGAGAGCTTTCAGCAGGGGGTTCTATCATCCATCCACTCCCCACAGCAAATTTTCTGCACCCAATATATCACACCAACTCTTTGTTTCTCAGACCCTCTAATTAACTCTTCTCTCTATGGCTTCTTCTCACAGCAGTGGCCTTGTGCTCTCATTCTCTCACCCGATATTGCTTGGCAGCTCACAATGAACAAGGCAGCTATACCAGCATGCAAGTGACTCAGACTATTTAGGCCTCTTGCTGACTTTCCTCACTACGTTGCATTTAACAACTGTTCTCTCAGACTCATTCTCTCCCTCGTGAGAGGAGGCTCCCTCCCTCACACTAAAATGCTCTCTATTTATTAGATCTGCTGGCTACATTCTGTTTTCTAGCTGGCAACTTTCCTTGTATCTTCTCTCAAAGTTTCCTGGTTGGCACACTCTTCATCTCCACACTCTGTTATTCTGCCAACAGCATACAATATTTCCCAGCCAGCATCCCTCTGCAACAGTGCTAACAGGCTTCACTGGATCTCACTCAGCCACTCAAAACAGGCACAGACACAAATTCAAAAGCATCAGATGGATGCAGAATCTTCTGAAAAAAAAATTAAAAATTCAACAAGACTCCTTGCACAAATAGTTCTCAGATCCAGCTCCATATTCCAACTAGCTGAAAAAGAGAGAGGCTATGTTACTGTCTAATATATTATATTTTGCCATCTAAATGCCTCTTCACTGAAAATAGCATGTGGGGAGTGGGAAGACGAAAGTCCCAAGGATGAAGAGGAGACTAAAGTGGGGGAAGCAAAAGCAATATTTTCTAGAAGCATTGATATAGCACCTTAAACAGGGAGATGTTCCTATCTTTAAAATGGGTGTTGACGATGTATTGGACCCCCCAGGAGTCTGGACGAATGAGTTCATCCTTTCCTTGGAGAGAGAGACATGCTGGAAAAGCTGTAGATTCATGCCCAGGCATGGGATTGCTCTGCTCTTGTTATGGAATATGCCAGTTCCTGTTTTGCCTCAACAGAGTTCAACTGCATGGCCAAAATATTGCCCTTACACTCGTGCAATTTCATTGACTTCTGTACAATTGAGTGTAGAATTTGTCCCATCTATTTTACTTTTAGAGACTTGCACACTTGCAAGCTATTAATGGTTGAAAAGAGAGAAAAAGATCATAAAATACCTGGATTGAAATTCAGCACTGTCCTGGTTTCTTTTGTCCTCCCTGTCAGGAGTCATACAAAGAAATTTATTTACTCTGACAGTCTTGCCATCAGTTAGCTCCCCCTCCCTTTTGCAGTTATGAGCATAAGAGCCTCTGATTGAAAAAGAACAGCTGCAAGACAACACATAGTACCTGAAGTAAGCACTGCTACAGTTATTGTTACCAATCAGCAAATCCCTGTTAAACTAACCCAGTAATTACTAATTTATTGAGGACATCATTTTCAGAAGCAGCCACACTGTTAGGCACTCAAAAAATTGAATCACCCAAAGTAATGAACACTAGGATTTTTTGATCTAACCCTTTTACCGTTGATGTTCATTGCAACCTTTGTGCTCCAGCAAGATGTGGTGGCCTTTTTTTCCAAGTAACATTCCATTGGAATTTCAGAAGAATTGGGCCAACACTGTGTTGGGAGTGTTACATCCAACATTCCTGCCATATTAGCCGGCAATGAAATATGGTTGTCTGCCTGTCTGTCAGTGGTCAAGCTAGAGGAACTTGCAGTTGCATAGCATTGCAGGTGCTTCACAAGAAGGGTTTGGTGGCAGGTAAACACTCAACACTTAGAAATCATAATCTATTAGTTGATTTTAGCAGCAAAATTAAATGTTATAAAGGACAATACAGCAAAACAAAATTGATCTCACTAAGGAGATACAAAATGTTTTAAACAATAAGAAAAAATATCAGTAACAATCCATGATTTATCACTGCCACAAGGTTATTCTATACGTTCAGCAATATATCTCTTGCAAAACAAGAATATTGCTTTTCACTTCAAAGTAATGGTCATTTACATTCACAAAAAGAGATACAATTTGGGAATGTTTATGAAAGTTATAGTTTTGCTAAACTTCTCCAAAGTGGTAAGGCAATGATTTATACTAATCCAATAATTAAGATGCGGTGCCAGAAATTTAGGATATTGTAAGTTATAAGGATTCTGTTATGAAAAGACCAAAATCAGATGACAACTTTAAATCTTGAAGAACCCATTCCTTTCTCTATTGGCCCCATGTCATTCCCTGAATGTCATTTTGCATCTCACTTAGGATTAATCCTGGAAATACTTTTTCATACACAGGCCCATTGATTTTAACAAAACAATATGGTAAATGTGGGATTGGAGGATTGAGCCATTGGAATTTAAGCTCCGTGGGAGCAGGAGCAGAGGCTAAATTCTGTATGCCTTTAGTTTTCCCCTACAAGCCCACCCACACCTATGGAACTATATTAGTATTATTAAAATCAGGAATAAGGCCTAATTATATCCCTCCACACATAGAGCTTGCCCACCTGCACAGCAACATCTTCCTCCCCTTCCCTGCAGCTCACAGAAGGCTCAGTTTAATGCAGAAGACACATACAAGGGAGCTAGTACAGTGACACAGGGCGTCCACATAGATTGATGTCCCTGACCTCCTACACATCCTTAGGGGAACATGGGGTGGTTGTGAACAATCCATACAACTTGTTCCAGGGGATGGGAGTGCTCAACTCACTCCCTTATTGGAACAATCAGAGAAAATCTCCAGTCTGCCTTTGAACTTTATGCTCTTTCACCTCTTCCTTTGTGGTTTTTGGGGAAAGAGGTAGCTCACAACCATCAGCATGCAGTTGTTGAAAACAAAAACAAAAGAGAGTTAGCTGCAAATAGACTGTAGCTATGCTGCTTGCTTTTCTTTAAGTTTTAGAGAGGGTCTGTAAAAAGAAGCAGTTCTGCAGAATTCAACTTGAAACAAAGAGATAAAGAGATAAAGTGATAATTTATCCTCAGCTGTAAAAGAGGGCAGTTTTAAGATAGTAAAAGAATGTTCTGGCATAAGGTACCCTAGCCAACACATCAAAGTATACATTTCTCCAATTTTAAGAGGAAGTTAGTAAATAGAGGTTGATATAGTAACAAGTAAAAGCAGCCATTAATTGTAATCCACAAATATTACGTGTGTGAGTAATATTTTACGGATATGATTAGAGAAATAGATTTCCTGAAGTCAGTGGACCCAGGTCTGCTCTCAGATGCATGCAGGTGGCACCCAGTGCTGTCAAAAGGAGCTGTGCACATCTACCTGACTGCAACATCTGTCCCAAATGAATAATAATATTGAATCAAGTGAACTTGACCAAACACATAGTGCCTGTTTCTTACCCATATCTAAAATGTCTCAGACAATGAGAACATATTTCTTCTTTTTGCCAACATATGAGTGTGCCCACAAAAATGTGCACATTACCATTTTAACTTCAAAATCCCTCATTTCATCATGCAAATTGGGTTCTTGCACTCAGAAGACTTGACTCTCTACAGTTTCACACTTTGTGTGGGTATTTACAGTTGGGCAAAATGGTACCAACTCAGAATGGCAGCATTTTGCACCACTTTGCAGAGGTGCAAGTGATCAGCACAGAGAACCAGGTCTGTCAATGTAGGTGTTTGATTAGCCAAGCTGCATATACAGGTGCAGGTTTTTTATGGGTGGAAAAGTGTGCTTGTTCATTTTTGTGGGCACCCACATTTAATTGTTTCATCTTTTAAATGTGTTCCTCTGTCTGGCTCCCTTTGGGGCAGATCCTCAGCTGATGCAAATTGTCAGAGCTCCAGCAAAGTCAATGGAGCTATGACACTTTACACCACCTGAGCGTCTGTCCCAAATATTTATATTCCATTTATTATTTGCTCAAATGTTCCCAGCCCAATTCAGTCATCCTTACATTGATTAGTACCTTACTCTGTGAACAATCTTGTCATAAAGTCTCTAACCTCAATAAGTGCAGTATCAGGTTATATACTTTTAAATATTCTTTTAGATATTAGCCCAGGAAAATACAAATTAAAACCTATAATTCCTGATTAAATACAGCTATAACATACCAACAAAGTCTGCCTTTGAACTTGGATATGGTGACCAGTTAAAGCTATTTTCCCAAATTTTATGAAAAGTCAAAGCTACCATTGTCATCTCCACAATACATCATGATTACAAGAGACAAAAATCAAAAGTGAAAAATAATTCTGGATTGTAATACTGACAAGACAAGGACTGAAAATTTGGATAAGTTACAGAGAATCTTATTTTTTTTCCTATAAAAGAATTATCAAGAGATTGCTCATGGCCTCTCAAATTAAAGCTGCTCCCCATATATAGTTATATTTTTAAATATGCCTAAGTATCAAGTGGGAGGAAGAGTTAGACAGAATATTCTCAGTTAGACTAAAAAAAATTTAAGTGCCTGAAGACACAGATAGGCCGCAAGTGGTATTTTCAAAAGTGCTAAGGCACCTCACTTCCATTGATTTCAATGGCAGATAGGTGTCTAAGTATTTTGGAAATTCCACAAGGTGCCTATCTTCATCTTAGGCACTTATATGTATCTTTGAAGAACCTGGCTGTTTGTGGAATCTGCTGCAATATCACTTTACTGACACACTAGCAAAATACTTCTGTGCATCATCCTGAAGAGAACTGAACCCAAGACAGGGAACTGTCTGGCTGAAGAACAAGTCAGATTTACACAAAAAAGAAATACAGTGGATAATACAATCAGCATGTGCTATATGAGAAAGTGCTGGAAAACAATAGGAAAGTGGTCCATGTCTTAGTGGATTTTGCTAAGGCATTTGATAACATATGACACAAACCTCTTTTGGGAATCTTACATCTGGTCAACTTTGGTAAAAATGTAATAAGGCTGAAACAAAATCTCCACAGAAGCATGATAGCTTTGGTGTTTGTGGGGCATGATCAGAATAGTTGGTTTGACGTGAGGACAGGTTTCAGACAGGGCTACACACTATTACCCACCCTCTTCAACAGTTGGCTTGAAGAAGTCTTAAAAAAGAGCCACTGGTAGAAACCTACAGGAGAGTGTATCCGTCGATGGATGACAAAGTAGTCATCTCTGCTTCACTGATAATACTGACCTGATTGGATCATCACAAGAAGAGGTGTGGGTTGGATGAGTGGAGGAAGATTGCCTAAGCAAGTATTGCAGGGACTGATGCCAGGTGCCACAGGGCAGGGGCACCCATGGCGAGGCTAATTCAATGATGTGGCTGACTGGACAGAATGATGCTTTGCACTATGAAAATAACAATAATACCTTTAAAAAATCTGTCCCTAAATAATTTATGCAAAACCATTGAAAGGAACACTAGTAAGAGAATGATTTAATAACTTAGCTAAAGACCTGTCAAGAACAAATCTGAATGATAGAAACATAGACAAAGATGTGGGTGCACAATATATGCCACTTATAAATTAAATGAATGAGTGGCAATGAGACCATTTATTTGAGATGCATAAATCACATATAGCATATTGCTAATTTTAGAAAATACACAAGTCACATACCTTATAGATGAGATCACACACACATCAACTTCATTGACTATAAGGTAGTATTATAGCTCACAAGCACAAGCAGCAAACCAAATATGATGCTAAAGCAGAAGCCATTTCAACACCGCTCTTTAAGATGTCGTTGCAAAGTGAATCACTGTTTATAGGAGAACCGAGATTTGCTACAGATCAAAACACATCTGGACATATTGAACATATAGCTCACAGTAGCTCAATGAGAGTTAGGTCAAATATAACTGGTAGCATAGCTGTTGTATCATAGGCAGCAGTGGCATGGCTTAGCCAGGTCAAGTACAAATCCGCCTGAAACTGATGGCTTCATACTCAGCACGGCTAAGCCATGTTGCCACTGCCTGTGCTACCATGGCTATACTACTATTTATACTCCAGCTACCACGAGTGTGTGTAAGCACATTAAGCCATGTTGCCACTGCCTGTGCTATACTCCAGCTACCACGAGTCTGTGTAAGCACATTAGGGAATCACATCCCTCGCTCTTAATGTAGATCTAGCCTTAGGGGCAGATTCAGCCACCTTTATTGACAACGATAGAACATTTCTCAACAAGTAGTATCTCTGAAGTCAATAGGGAAGCCCAAATCTGGCCCTCAGTCGATCTCAGATCCAGAGAACCATGTGATAGTGCAGAAAAAGGGATACTCCTAAAAAGTGATTTTGAAAATTAAACCAATATTTAAATTGATGTTAAAGTTTCTGACACTTTCCTGCATGTTTATTTTGGGAATTTTATGTTACTCCTTGCTTATTGTAGCATTCATCTGAATACAATAATAATCCTTACACTGAAAGATAGCCTCCTTTATGGTTTTAGAACTACCATATTAAAAGCTGCCAGGACATGGAAGTGAGCTATAGTAGTAGTCTCCAGTCTCTTTGGGCTTCTCTTCACTGCAATAATTAGCTTGAGTAGGTATACTTGGGTTACTCCACTCAAGCTAGCCTACCTCTAGTGACAGTGGCCACACTGCAAAGCAGGGCCGCCCGGGGGAGCGGGGGGAGGGGGAGAGGGACAAGTGGGGCAATTTGCCACAGGGGCCCACGTGAGAGTTTTTCGGGGCCCCTGGAGCGGGGTCCTTCACTCCACTTCGGGGCCCCCGGAGCTTCTTCCGCTCTGGTCTTCAGCAATTCGGTGGCGAGGAGTCCTTCTGTTCTGGGACCCGCCGCCAAAGTGCCCTGAAGACCTGAGGCGGGAGGTCCTCCCACCCCGGGACCCACCGCCGAAGCGCCGGGTCTTCGGCAGCAATTCGGCGGCAGGGGGTCCTCCCACCCCGGGACCCGCCGCAGAAGACCCCAGGCCCCCTGAATCCTCTGGGCAGCCCTGCTGCAAAGTAACATTCCAGCTACACAGAGTGATTTGATTAGCAGAGTGAGTGGGTTAGCAGTGGAACTGTGCTAACTCAAACTATAACCTGTAGATACTTCTCATTGCATTACTAGCTCAAGCGCCAGCAGCACTTGAACTTCAACCCAAACCTCCTGATGGGCCAGCTACTTGAATTTAAAGAGCCACTTAACCTGCCCTAGTGATTGTTGTGTGCGTGTGAGAGTCAGATTAGGGACAATACTAGAATTATACCTCAAGCTAACACTGCAGTGAAGACAAGCCCTTTGGCTCCTCGGAAATGAATGTCACCTATGTGAGACTAAATATCAGATGGGGACAAAGACCATATATGTTTGCTACTTAGGCCTCAGGCCTCATGGAAATTAGTTTACAAATATGAAAAAAGCTTATTAAAAATTGGGTCAGACAGTTTTGCCATTTGTAGGGTTCATTTTTTACTTGGATTACAGAAGAATACTGCTGCAGCAGTTGTAGTTTTAAACCTCTTGTTCTGGTTTCTGTTGTCAGTGAAAAATATTTAAAGGATTTCTCAGTCTCTAACTTTCTTTTTTATGGCTTGAAGACCTCAGGAAATATTTTATTAACAGTATTTTCCGAACATGTACCATACCATCCTTGTTTCCAATTTCATTGGAGAGAGGGGTGATTTAAAAATAGTATAAATGGCCACCAATGAATGTAAACAAATGTATTCTGTTATTTATTATTTGTGATATTTCCTATATTTAGAATGTAAACTACAGCCAGGCATTTATACTGCGCCTCATTTAATGTTTAGCAGTAACCACTATATGCTCTTTAAGCAGGAAACAGCATGAAGTGGGCAAGGAAGTCAAAATGAAACATATTTTGACTAAACAAATGTATTTCTCTTGAACTCTGGTATTTCGAATGATAACACTGCTCTACAGCCAAAATGTTTCTGAAATAAATGTAGTCAAACTTTACTAATTCTGGGTCACTGAGAACGAAAATGATGCTTAAAATTGTTGATTGGCTCTAGTTTTCAAGATATGCTATTGGGTCAGTATATACCACCCTTGACTTGGGAATGGTGGAGGATAAGTGAGTTATAAAAGGAAGGGATCTCAATTTAAACCAGAAATGACTAAAATACATCTTTGACTGGATTTATAAATAAATCTATGACTGGGTTTGGACAGTACTTGCTTTTTAGGCAAAACAATGAATGTTGCAATCTGAAGCTGGTATTGCGTCATACATGATATGAATTGCATCATGTTATTCCTAGAAGTCATGGATGATGCAATCATAACGAAGCTTACATCACTCTGCTGAACAAATTGCCCTATATCTGCTCTAGAAATCATACAGTGTCGTGCTCTCTTATTTGTCAGTGTTTGATTTTGCAAAGGGACACATTTCTGTTTAGCCAAAGTGAGCAGAGATGCCTCGTACTTGTGTGAACAGTGCAGATAACTATGTTTGTGGTGAAGTGACTTTTGCATCAGAAAAGCGCAGTATAACCACTATGCTTAAGAAAGCCTATCACCTTTATTTTGGCTTCAAAATTGGAGATCAGGACAAGAGGTGGGCCCCACACATATGCTGCAACACTTGTGCAACAAATCTTCGTCAGTGGTTGAACAGGAAAAGGAAATCTATGCCTTTTGCAGTGCCAATGATTTGGAGAGAGCCAACAGATCATACCAGCAATTGTTACTTCTGCAGGGTGCCTCCAGTTGGGAAAGGTGTGTCAAAGAAGAAAAAGTGGACTGTGCATTATCCAAACATTCCATCAGCTATACGTCCAGTACCCCACGGAGAAGGACTGCCGGTTCCTGATGCACCAGAATCATTCTCACTTGAGTCAGATGAGGAAGAGGATGAAACTTCCGGTCCTGAACCATCAATGTCACAGGACCCACATTTTCTCCCATCCTCCTCCTCTGAACCACACCTCATAACACAAGGTGAACTGAATGACCTTGTCAGGGATTTGGAACTACCCAAGAGTAAGGCAGAGCTGTTGGGCTCCAGACTACAGCAGTGGAATCTCCTGGCAGGTGATGTTAGGATTTCCATGTTCTGTGACCGTCAAAAGGATCTTGTCCCATTCTTCTTCATGGAAGGTGATCTTGTAGCCTGCAACAACGTCGATGGTGTGATGGCAGCCCTCAACCTCGTTCACGATCCAGATGAGTGGAGACTGTTCATTGATTCATCGAAGACAAGTCTTAAAGCTGTTTTACTGAATAATGGCAATGTTTTGCCATCAATTCTAGCTGGTCATGCAGTCCATATGAAGGAAACCTATGACAACATGAAACAACTTTTGAGGTGCATAAACTATGACCAACATCAGTGGCAGCTTTGTGGTGATTTGAAGGTTGTTGCTCTCTTGCTTGGTTTGCAGACTGGATACACAAAGTATTGCTGTTTTCTCTGCGAATGGGATGGTTGTGCAAGAGATTCCCACTACATCAAGAAAGATTGGCCACTCCGACAGTCATTGGAGCCTGGGAGGAAAAGTGTTCAGCATTCACCACTTGTTGAATCAAGGAAGATTTTGTTACCACCCTTACACATCAAGCTGGGTCTGATGAAGAACTCTGTCAAGGCTATTGACAAAACACAAGCAGCTTTCAAGTACCTCCGTGGAAAATGTCCAAGGTTAAGTGAAGCTAAGATAAAGGAAGGTGTCTTTGTTGGTCCTCAGATTCGTGAACTTCTTTGAGATGATGCATTTGACCATGCACTGCGTGGCAAAGAAAAGACGGCATGGAAAGCCTTCCAGATAGTGGCAATAAATTTTCTCGGAAACAACAAGGCAGACAACTACAGGTTGTTGGTGGAAAACCTCCTCAAGGCATAGAAAAGCCTTGGTTGCAACATGTCACTAAAGATACATTTTTTGCACTCTCCTCTAGATTTTTTTCCACCAGACTGCAGAGCAGTGAGCGACAAGCACGGCGAGCGATTTCACAAGGACATTGCAACGATGGAGAAACGCTATCAGGGCAAATGGAGCCCATCAAGGCTTGCAGACTATTGCTGGACAGTGACAAGAGATGCTCCATTTAATGAATACAAGAGACAAGCCAAGAAGCGCCGAGTAGACACTGAATAGGACTAAACTATGTACAGAATAGTTTTTTGCCTTTTGTTTCATAATAAATTTTATTTATATAACCCTTTTGCTGATTTTTAAAGTGTTACATAAACAGGACAGGTGAAATATTATCATGTAAAGCAACCATAAACACATGAAAAGACCTAGGTTTACAATTTATGATTAAAACTCTACTATCTACACAATATATATAGACATAAAATATAAAAAATTAAATATCTTAGAAACAGTAGCCAATCAATTGTTTTAATTGTCATATTTGAATTCAGCACATCAAAATACATAATAAATAGCACATTTTATCTCTGAAGCAGATGACTTCTCAAAAATTGTAGACCAGTGTAATAGTAACCTATGCCTGGGATGAAATCTTGGCTCTACTGACATGAGTGGAAGTTTTGCTACTGACTTCAGTGCAGTATTTCACCAATAATATGGTACCGTCCTGGAAAGAGTATTTCTAATACAACTACTGAATATTTTAAATACCTATAGTAGATTAAATCACCATTAGTACTAGATTCATAGATTCTAGGACTGGAAGGGACCTCCAGAGGTCATCGAGTCCAGTCCCCTGCCCTCATAGCAGGACCAAATACTGTCTAGACTATCCCTGATAGACATTTATCTAACCTACTCTTAAATATCTCTAGAGATGAAGATTCCACAACCTCCCTAGGCAGTTTATTCCAGTGTTTAACCACCCTGACAGTTAGGAACATTTTCCTAATGTCCAACCTGAACCTCCCTTGCTGCAGTTGAAGCCCATTGTTTCTTGCTCTATCCTTAGAGGCTAAAATGAACACGTTTTCTCCCTCCTTCTTACGACACCCTTTTAGATACCTGAAAACTGCTTTCACGTCCCCTCTCAGTCTTTTCTTTTCCAAACTAAACAAGCCCAATTCTTTCAACCTTCCTTCATAGGTCATGTTCTCTAGACCTTTAATCAGTCTTGATGCTCTTCTCTGGACCCTCTCCAATTTCTCCACATCTTTCTTGAAATGCGGTGCCCAGAACTGGACACAATATTCCAGCTGAGGCCTAACCAGCACAGAGTAGAGCGGAAGAATGACTTCTGGTGTCTTGCTCACAACACAGCTGTTAATACATCCCAGAATCATGTTTGCTTTTTTTGCAACAGCATGACACTGTTGACTCATATTTAGCTTGTGGTCCACTATAACCCCTCGATTCCTTTCTGCCATACTCCTTCCTAGACAGTCTTTTCCCATTCTGTATGTGTGAAACTGATTGTTCCTTCCTAAGTGGAGCACTTTGCATTTGTCTTTGTTAAACTTTATCCTGTTTACCTCAGACCATTTCTCCAATTTGTCCAGATTTGAATTATGACCCTGTCCTCCAAACCAGTTGCAATCCCTCCCAGTTTGGTATCATCTGCAAACTTAATAAGCATACTTTCTATGCCAATATCTAAGTCGTTGATGAAGATATTGAACAGAGCCGGTCCCAAAACAGACCACTTGTTATACCTTTCCAGCAGGATTGGGAACCATTAATAACTACTCTCGGAGTACGGTTATCCAGCCAGTTATGCACCCACCTTATAGTAGCCCCATCTAAGTTGTAGTATCCTAGTTTATTGATAAGAATATCATGCAAGACCGTATCAAATGCCTTACTGAAGTCTAGGTATACCACATCCACTGCTTCTCCCTTATCCACAAGACTCGTTGTCCTATCAAAGAAAGCTATCAGATTGGTTTGACATGGTTTGTTCTTTACAAATCCATACTGGCTATTCCCTATCACCTTACCACCTTCGAAGTGTTTGCAGATGATTTTCTTAATTACTTACTCCATTATCTTCCCTGGCACAGAAGTTAAACTAACTAGAGGATAGTAAAGTAACAGAGGTGGGAGTGCATCATATTTACAATTTTACAGCAATGTAATTCCATTGATTTAAACAGAGTTACTCAGAATTACACTGGCATGAGAGAAGAATCAGATCCTAGGCCTTTACTCTCTCTGTAAATATCTATGGCACTCGATACAAAAAATTAATAATAAATAATTTTAATAAATACTAATAATATGCTAGTGAAGATTGAAGAAAATCATATAGAATAAACTAAAGTACAAACTACACATATAGCAAAGTTGGAGGTAGACAAGAGGGGGAAAAAAACGAAAAAAACAAGGAACATTGGAAATGAGCCTTCAGACATATCTTACATATCTAGGATAAATGTAAGAAGTTAAATTGCCATAAAAAGGCAGAGATACAGCTGAGTAATCCCAAAAACTAGTAACCAAGACAATACACAGCAAACCAGATTCTGCCATCAGATACACAAGCATGTGCAACTTTAATTGAAGTCAAAATAAGTTACACACAAGTGGATTGAGCCTATGGTTAGTAAGTTTGTTGGGCTTGACCTGATTTCATCAGCTTGAGTTTTACCTTCCCAATCAACAGTCTGGGGAGAGTTATTGAAGCAAAGATATCAGAAAGCTAGAAGAAATATTCAGTTATTCAATAAGTTAGGAAAATTACCAAATATGTTTATCTAGTCTGCGTTAACCCTACATTTGTTTATTTTTCTTTAGCTTGGAGAGGGCCGGCTCTAACTTTTTTGCCGCCCCAGGCAAAAAAGAAGAGAGCCGCCCTGCCATACCCCCAACCCGCAAGCGCCGCCGAAATCCCCGCCCCCTCCAAGCGCCACGCCGCCCAAAGCCCCGCCCCCTCCAAGCGCCACGCCCCCCGAAGCCCCCGCCCCCCTCCGAGCGCCGCACTGCGCCAGTCCCCGCCCTCCCAAGCCCCCACCCCCCCAAGCACCATGCCACCTGAAGCCCCCACCCCCCCGAGCACCACACCACCCGAAGCCCCGCCCCCCCGAGCACCACGCCGCCCGAAGCCCCCGCCCTCCCTCTGAGCACCGCCCAAAGCCCCCGCCTCCCCTCCGAGCACCACGCCGCCTGAAGCCCCGCCCCCCCGAGCACCACCTGAAGCCCCCGCCTCCCCTCCAAGCACTGCGCCGCCAAAGCCCCTGTCCCCGCTCCGAGTGCCGCGCCGCCGAATAAAAAAATATATATATAAAAATAAAAAAATCGAGCGCCACCCTGCCCCAAGGTGCCGCCCCAAGCACGTGCTTGGTCAGCTGGTGCCTGGAGCCGGCCCTGAGCTTGGAGAAGGAAGTAAAAATGAAGAGCAGAATACTTGTTGATTGTTGCAGGCAGACTTTAGTGTCATAGAAATGTAGAACTGGAAGGGACCTTGAAAGGTCATTGAGTCTAGCCCCCTGCCTTCACAGCAGGACCAAGTACCATCCCTGACAGATTATTTTGCTCCAGATTCCTAGATGGCCCCTTCAAGGATTGAACTCACAACCCTGGGTTTAAGGAGGCCAATGCTCAAACCACTGAGCTATTCTCCCCTTCCAGGAGCCCACCAGAAGCAGTCAGTATCAAGAGTCAGAGCAGGGAGTAGCAGAGGCGTGCGTAATCAGGTTCCAGGCCACTGTTGATACCAAGGGTCAGAATCCAAGTCAGGTGGCAAAGTCCAAAGCAAGCCAAGGTCAAAGCAAGGAGCAGTCATGGCAGCCTAGGGGGCAGTGGAAAGTTACACCACTGACTGAGCTGCATCTATTGTCACGGGCATACATATACTAGTGGTCTGGCAGAGTTTGCGGGATACTAGTACCATGCTTTGTTGACAATAAACCTGGCTGGGTGCCTTTGTACCTTAACGGATTTTGTGGTTATTGGGTGGTTTGCTCAAGGTTTGCTGTGCCAACTCTTTGCACAGAGCTGGGATAGCACACAGCAAAACCACACACACACACACAGCTGAACATCTAACCACAGTAATATTCAAACAAAAACACAAGGTTTTGTGTTCCACTTCCAAAAAATGTATATAATCTGGATTTTCATATTGCTGAATTTGTTAATAACACATTATGTTTCCATTGCCATTATAATAATGAAATAGTCATTGAAATTATACTATGAATTCTATAGCTATTCTTCCTATACTACATTAAGCATATCAACTGTTTTTTGTCTAACTAATTGGAAATGAGGATTATTGTAGCTTCGTGTAAGTGATGTTCATTTTACACATGCTCATGATATACTGTACTCTTGCCAGGCTGTGTCCCCTTGATGAAAAGGCACAGCCTGTTACATCAAGGAAGCTGAAAATACACTTTTTTCTGCTGATAAGAACCCTGTGTATCAGCACTTGGATTTCTAGAATACAATCTGTGATAAGGTTTCTTTACAAAGATGATATGGTGAGACATTTTTGACATGACAAAAGTGCTATAATAAAGTGAAAATCTCAGTTTATAAAAAAAATCTCTCTAAGAGCTTTTATGATTAAGATTAGAAAAGTCATTTCAATTCACCAAAGAGAAAAAAAATGTTAGTGTCTCAATCGTTAAAAGAACAACCTTGAAGAAAGCAAGAAATGTTTCTAAATGTAGAAAGAAAAAAGACAAATTATACAAGGGTACTTTGAAGATGTATTACACTTATTGTGGCTTATTATAATTACTAACACCAATCATTTCTTTTAATAAAAGGTCAGTTTTATTTGTCAAGAATACTGACATAGATCATTTTAAAGGTAAACTGCAATAATCACATTTTCTGCTAATGATTTCTTGGGAGCATTATTTGCCATTAGTTTTTAATGGCAAGTCTTTAAAATCAAACATCTGTTAAGATGTTGCAAAAATACGCAATTTTTACTGTAGTAGGAAGATTTTTGCTCAGAATTAGTAGGTTGCGTGCAGTGCTAATAATCAAACATAGCAGATATTTGCAAGTCAATAGCACCTTATTTGTCAGAAGCGGGGTTAGACTGTGCACCCCGCAGGGTTGCATGTTTGCATAAAAGGGCAAGACTTAGTTCAGTTTGAGTTCCAGTCAGTTAATTACAAAATTTAGGCCTGATCCGACACATTTTACTGATGCAAAATTCCTGCTGATGTCAACAGGAGATGCCTGAGAAGTGAATGCAGGTTTGGGGCCTCCTTTGGTCACCCAGGAATAGTTCTTTTTGTAATTAACTGGTAACAGTTAGGAGCCTGATCTCGCAAACCCTCCATGCATAGAACTCCTATTGATTTCAGTGCGAGTTTGGCTAAAACAGGGCTTTGCAAGAATACACCCCAGTTTGGGGCATGTTTGTGAGTGCACTGAATTAATTTCTATCTGCTTTTACAAGCTAGAAATGTGGGAGGCTTTTCCTAATTTCAGCTTTCATACCTTTATTTAGTGAGAGTGACAACTACTATAAAACAGCATGAGGGATTATTTTTTATATATGCACCAATATGCAACCTTCCCCCCAACCCTTGACGTCTATGCATACTGTGAAAAAGCTAATGAATCTTGCTTCAGTTCATTTTTCTAAAACTATTAGCGTGCACTATAATCTTCCTTCAACACTCTGCGGTATGAGGAACACTGAGTAACGTTTACATGTGTACTTTAAAACTTGATTACTGAATAAATAGGAAATCTTGACATACTGTATACATTTTAAACATTCTTCAAAGGGAATGAATGAAGACTTTTCATTTTTAACTTTTACCATTTGAAATAATACTTTATTAGTAACATGCGCTGTAAATTAACAAAATGTCATGGATACCATTAATTCTTGCAAACCAATTTAGAACTCTAGAGCAAAATAATTCATTAAAGTTTTTTTTAAAAAGACCCTGAAGACTTAGGCTTCAAGGATTAATTAAAAAAAAAGACTGTGGAATGTAGATTTAAGTTCCAGACATATGTTTATTCATTAAGAAAAGTACTGAACAAAAATATTTATATTCCTTTTATGGTTCTAGTAAAGTTGAGTGATGTGAACATCTTCATATTTAGATAATATGAATTAATATAAAATTCCCATTAGGAGTAAGGACAGAACAAAAGGAGAATGGTTTTGATTTTACAAACTGTTTAAAGCATTAGGAAGGAACACAGTATTAAATAGGAAGTTGCTCTTTGACCCTCCTTCCTCAATGGAACCTTGAACCTCAACATGCATAATGGTTCTAAATTTCCCAAACCTATTGTGTTCTAACAGATTCTTAATGATAGACTTTGAGTTCTTTATGTTCAATGTTGTAACATCACAGATAACATGGTTTTCTTACTGGGAAATGCTAGACATAACCGGGTCAGACAGCCAAATTATTTTTGATCTAGTTTAAATGCAATTGGGGAGTAGGATGAAGTAGTGAATGCAGGGAGCCCTTCCTCCAAAATACATCTGGAAAAAAGGGGAGCCAAGATTTGGATACATGTTTGAGGGCATCTTCAGGACTTCATTTACCTTTGGCTGGCCTAGCCAAGTGCATGAAGAACCACCCATGTTCAGTTGCACAGAAAAGCATAGAGGGAAGGAGGCAGGAGAAGAAAGGAAGAGAGAGAAGTATCACCACAGAAAACAAAGATAGCAGATATACCTTGATTATAGATATATATTAGATAGATATACCTGCTTCTAATGAGAGCCAGAACCTATTGTGAGCCCTTTTTGAGCTCCATATCAAATATTAATCATAACTACAGCATACATCGACAAATGTATTGTTTCCCTCAATAATAATTAAAATAAAAACAAAACAACAACAATAATCGACACACTAAATCTTGAATTAACTAAGAAAAAGAAGGATTTCTGGAATGGACTTTTTACCCACATCATAAAAACAGTCTCGTGTGTGAATTTAGATTTTCTCTTCCATAGAAGCAATAATTTGTGTAACTAAAAATGTGATTAAAACATTTTAAAAATCCAATTATTTTTAAGTAGAGGTTTCCACTGAAATCACTGAGGATTTCTGCATAATAACTGGTGGCATAATATGGCCTGAGTAATTCAATAACATACTACTACATAGGGAAGCCCCTGTTCCAAAGTTTTTACAAAAGCCTAGTAATATTTTTCAAACAGATCTTTAAAGTCCCTTTAAGAATTTCAGCATTGTAAATAATGCAATGTCCTTATTCTTTATCTTATACAAAGGGTTCAAATTTTAAATTTTTATTTGTAAGATCTACTCCATGCCCAAAGGGTAATTATCAGAACTTCAGAGGCAACTTGTGGTCACAGGTAAGACTCTGGCCCTTTATGTGCTCATGGACAACTAAATATGGAGGTTGCAAAGAGTGACACGTACAGAGATGATGGATCTCCAGGATCAGAATAGTATTCACAGACCCAGGGGATCTGAATTCTGGAAATTGCCAGGCCATAAAAGGACCAGGAAAAAAACTCCTAGACAATCTGAAGCTTTACCAAGCGTTTAGTTGTCAGAAAAAGAATACTCTAGCTACACCAATGTAAATGTTTTCAATTTAGAAAAAATATATTCCACCAGCTCAAAATCAAATCAAAATGATAATAAAAATATTACTTAAGGGAAATACACATGCTAGTCATGATATATTCTGAGACCAGCAAGTCACTGTCTGATTGCATATACAGTTTTCGACAGTGATGATGATTTTTGTTTTTAACCTAATGCACCTGGACTTGAAGAAATGTGTAACAAAATGAAAGCTGAAACAAAATCCTTGTTTTTAAGTCCTAGCAGACAGCATAGAGATTTTTGTGATCTTTCAACCCAGTAATGAGGCAAACACAGCCTAACACCCAGCAAAGCAGTGCAATGCATTTGCCTCTTCTGTCATCAGCTTCACTCTATGTTGTCCACTGTGAAGAGTGGCATCATGGCACCTCCATCAAGTGGGACTTTCTACCTTCATTCTTATAAAATTCCGAAGTGTAGCCAGAATGTTTAGAATACTTACCTGTAAATGATGTTATTTTAATGGGAGTTGAACAGGTGTATGTGAGGGCAGTGTTTGCCAAGGGTACTGGCTAACTACTGAAACATATTGGTAGAAAATCTTTTGCAAAGGGCTTTTTGTAGGAAATAAAGAGCTCTTATGTCTTGGCACCAACACCAAAACTTTTCTAGATTCTACAGCAAATGATAGGAGACTGAATTGATGGGGCAGAAAAAGACCCAGGCTTGAAGTGTTAACCTTTCCTGTGCCAGCACATGTATCGTCAGATCAAGACATACAGCTACCCCTTGGGGAGGAGATCAGATACCTGGGCCAGAAGCCAGTGCCTGTGTACATGCATTAATATCAGATCTATGTACTTGGCCAATCTGAACAAGATAGAAGTAAGCATTATGGCAATGGCTTTCTTCAACCATTTCTTCCAGATAACCACTTAGAGAAGAGGTTTGGTGAAAATAAGTAATCATGTTTCCACAAGATTGCAAAGACATCCCCATAAGTTGCCTATAGATCACAGTATTGTCTGTATTAATGGGTCATCTTGGCACTCTAAGAGAACAAACAAGTCTGATGAGGCATCTTCTGAAACTAGCCCCTCCATCTTAGAAACTAGATTCAGAACACTGAAGGGAGGCTCTTCTCTCCAATGAGAACTTCACATTCAGTTTAGATACTCGCAAATCAGTTGCCAGTAGGGCTGGATTAACACAGGGGCTTTAGGGGCTGCAGCCCAGGGCCTCAGGGTAAGAGGGGCCATGCAGGCCCGTGGGCCGGATGCGTCCCACTGCCTCTTTTCAGCTGTTCTGCAGCAAGTCTCTGTGCCTTGGACTGGACACCGGTCCTCAAACCTTGGCGCCCCCCCGACTTCCATGAGGGCAGCTCGCTGGCATGTCCCTGCCCCAAGCGCCGGCTCCATAGCTCCCACTGGCCGGGAACTGCGGCCAATGGGAGCTGTGAGGGCAGCACCTGCAGGCACAGGCAGCGTGAACCGTGCAGAGCGGCCTGGTCCCTCCGTCTAGGGGCTGGACATGCCAGCCACCTCAGGGAGCACAGCAGTGGAGAGCCAGGGCAGTCAGGGATCCTGCCTTAGCCCTGCTGCTGAACCCTGACCTGGAACTGCCTGAGGTAAGCACCTCCTGGCTGGAGCCTACACCCTGCACCCCAACCCTCTACCCCATCCTGGAGCCCCCTCCTGCACCCAAACTCCTTCCCAGACCCCACACCCACCCCCCACCCCCCTATCCCAGCCATGAGCCCCCCCAACCAAACTCCCACCCAGAGCCTACACCCCAAACCTCCTGCTGCACCCCACCCCCACCTGGAGCTGCACCTCCTCCCGCATCCCAATCCCCTGCCCCAGCCCTGAGCCCATTCCCACAACTCCAAACCTCCAGGGGCCCCACAAAATCTAATAGCTCCGGGCCCACAGGAGAGTTAATCTGGCTCTGGTTGCCAGGAATCTCAGTAAAATGAGAATTTTGGAACTCTTGCTTACCCAACCATTGCCATATGAACTGGCCAAACCAACTCTGGCTATCAGAACCATTTACACAGTCCTGAGTTCTAGTACTCTGATGTAATTTTTACAGGAAAGGATAATTTCTTTTATTGTCCTTTGCTCCATTACTTCCCCCTCCCTCTCCACATACATTCATGTTCCAGCAGACTGAAATACAATTGTAATTGAGGCTGGTCCCTGTGCAGGGATGCAAGGTTGGGAGAGATGAGCAGATGGGGCTCCGTGTGCTGTCTCCTCATTTGTTCACTTGCACATGAACAGCCACTATCTATTTAGTTTCTTAGCCTCCCATATATTTCTGTGAAGCTGAAAGAGGATGATTAGAACTGGTGGAGGTTAAAAGGGGTTACAGAGTTTAATTGACTAATATTTGTAAAGAACCATGAGATCTTCAGACACAAATTGCTATTGAAGCGCTAAGCATTATCATAGCCATCTTCATCATCAGGCCGGAGGTAGAAAATTTCTCATTCCCTAGTGTTGGAAGCGAGGAGAGATATAAAACAAAATCCACGCATTCTCTCTGTATATTTCATTGTGTGGGAGACTTCCAAACAAGATGCATTTAGTTCAAATGTGAATATTATGTTCCAATCACAAGTTTATCAGAATAGCACAAGTATAATTGTGTATGCAATCAAGCTGTAACTGGCAGAAATCAGAATGTATCATGACTACTATGACTATTTTTCTCTAGGAATATTTTTTATTACTTTTATTCCGATTTTTATATCTAGCACTGATTTGCAAAAATTGTTTGCATTTTAAATTGCAAATATGCATTTTTCATTTTACAATTCAGATATCGTACCTGTATTATAATGCAACATTGATCCAATTTTCTTGTTTCAGCAGAAAAAAATATAGCACTAGACCTTTTCAAGGTTTGTTAGCTATGGATTTAGCATTTTACAGGAAGGTATGCATTAAACTAGAAAGTTTATAATGGACCTTTTAAACAATATGAAGCTGGATAAAGTAGCTTTACAGGAAATTAAGATTAATCTTAGATTATAACAGCAAACCATATAGAAAAGAATCACTGAATTGAAAAATGGTTTAAGAGATTTCAGTGTTTAAATAATATAAATTGTGCAACCGAAGGGCATGGTTTAAAAGTAATAACTCCAGCATCCAAAAAAGTATGTTTCCAGCTAAAAATAGATCAAAGACTTTCAAGCCTTTTATAAACCAACTGCCTTCATTTCTCCCCCGTGTTTTACTATGAGTCACAAAAACATGTTGAAGCAACATTAACACCAAGGCATAAAAAAAAAAAAAAAAAAAAAATTGCAAAGGCATTCTGAGATCAGCCTTCCACAGGACCCTTAGTCAACTCAGTTTTGTTTAGACATTGTGATGTCTGGCAACACAGAATGATTTTACACACCCTGGGGGGATTGTTTTCAAGTAGATTTGTACTATTGTATGGCAATGATGCAAAAACAGACATACCTAACTACATACAGTAAATAAAAGCTGTGTTATCTGTTGCTTTACCAACCGGAAAGCTCTATAAATCAGCATTTCTGATCTTCATTGAAAGTCCAGTTTATACTCTGGTTGGCGCGGGGCCGGCAGGCTCCCTATCTGGCTCCACATGGCTCCCTGGAAGCAGTGGCATGTCCCTGCTGCTTCTAGTCTCCCAGGCGGGGGTAGGGGGTCACAGGGGCCCCCTTGCTGCCTGAGCACCAGCTCCGCACTCCCATTGGCCAAGAACCATGGCCAATGGGAGCTGGGGGGGGGGGGGTCGGTGCCTGAAGGCAAGAGCAGCACACGAGCCTTGTGGCCTCCCACGTAGGAGCTGACCTGCTGGCCACTTCTTGGGCACAGCGCGGTGCCAGCAAAGGCAGGAAGCCTGCTTTATCCTCGCTGCGTTGCTGCCCAGGAGCCGCCTGAGGTAAGCCCATGTCCCAACCCCGAGCCCCACCCCAGAGCCTGCACCCCCAGTCCAGAGCCCCTCCTACACCCCAACCCCTGCCTCAACCTGCAGCCTGCTTCCACACTCCAAATCCCTCAGCCTCACCCCGCAGCCTAAAGCCCCTTCCTGCAGTCCTATCCCAGTTCAGTGAAAGTGAGTGAGGGTGAGAGTGAGCCATCAAGGGAGGGGGAATGTAGGGAGTGGGGGGCAGTGCCTTGGAAGGGGTGGGGTTAGGGTGTCCAGTTTTGTGCAATTAGAAAGTTGGCATTGGCAACCCTAATATAAATCCATGGTATGCCCACATCTTGAATACTACATGCAGATGTGGGTAGTCCCATCTCAAAAAAGATACATTGTAATTGGAAAAGGTACAGAGAAGGGCAACAAAAATGATTACAGTATGGAACAGCTTCCATGTGAGGAAAGATTAATAAGACTGGGACTTTTCAGGTTGAAAAAGGGACAACTAAGGGGCAATATGATAGAGGTCTATAAAATCATGACTGGTGTGGCAAAAATAAATAAGGAAGTATTATTTACTCCTCTTCATAACACAAGAACTAGGGGTCACCAAATGAAATTAATAGGCAGGAGGTTTAAAAACAATCAAAAGGCAGTGTTTCTTCACACAATACAGTCAACCTGTGGAACTCTTCGCCAGAGGATGTTGTGAAGGCCAACATTACAATAGGGTTAAAAAAAGATAAGTTCATGAAGGATAGGTCCATCAATGGCTATTAGCGAGGATGGGCAGGGATGGTGTCCCTAACCTCTCTTTGCCAGAAGTTGGGAATGGGCGACAAGGGATGGATCACTTGATGATTGCCTGTTCTGTTCATTCCCACTGGGGCACCTGGCATTGGCCACTGCTGGAAGACAGTAGTAGAGAAATGAATTTGCTCCAACAAAGGGAAGGCTTGTTTTACTGGGTGCAGCATAATGTAAATACTCAGTGAAATCTTACAAGACAAAGTCCTTTTCATTCTGCTAGCTAGATGGGAATCCTTAAGGTAGTGGGATATGTCTTGTAAATGCCAGTATATGGAGATATGGATTTGTCAGGTCTTTTAACAGTTAGAACAAATATATGAACAATTCTAGGGCTGCTCAAATCAGGATGACAGGATTATATTCAGGTAGCAAATAATCTGTGTTTATTTTACTGAAGGTTATTTTACCTAGAAAGACTAAAAAAAAAAACCAGAAAAGAAGCAGAAAAAGCCTGCAATTCAGATATACTCTACAAACCTGAAGAGGAAGAACTTGGATGTTAGTAAATCCCAAAGCAGAGTAAGGGTACGTCTATACTTACCTCCGGGTCCGGCGGTAAGCAATCAATCTTCTGGGATCGATCCATCGCGTCTTGTCTAGACGCGATAAATCGATCCCGGATCGATCTCGGAAGTGCTCGCCGTCGACGCC
Organism: Chrysemys picta bellii; assembly: GCF_011386835.1. Taxonomy (NCBI): domain Eukaryota; kingdom Metazoa; phylum Chordata; order Testudines; family Emydidae; genus Chrysemys; species Chrysemys picta. Next base: position 22,215,915 of record NC_088798.1, read on the forward strand.
GGTACTCCTGCTCTGCGAGAGGAGTATGCGGAGTCGACGGGGGAGCCTGCCTGCCACGTGTGGACCCGCGATAAGTTTGAACTAAGATAGTTCGACTTCAGCTACGTGAATAACGTAGCTGAAGTTGCGTATCTTAATTCGAAGTGGGGGGTTAGTGTGGACCAGCCCTAAGAGTTTTGATACTGGTGTCAGTAACATGAGAAACAGCTCAGATAGGAAGTATGGCTACAGCATGCAAAGCTCTGCATGCACAATGACTTTAGCAGACTTCCAGAGAATACATCTGTATCCATGTTTTTTTTGGAACACAGTGTGATATAGGTGAATGAACACAGGGTTGGGAATTACAGTGGAGAGGGATATTACAGGACAAAAGAGTGGCAAAAGTAGGGGATGGGGGTTCGGACTACAGAACGGACAAGAAAGGTTATGGAGAGAGGGATAAATGGGGATCGGTGCTAGAGGAGGGAAGACAGGTTGCGAGCTCAAATGAGGGAGGCATGGCACCCCCCAGTTCTGCCAGTGAACATCAACCCATTCTGTACCCCCAGTTCTGCCAATGCACCCCAATGACACCACAGCACCCCATACACTTCACAGCTCTGCCATTGCACCCCAAACACTCAGCACCCCATAGCTCTGCCAATTCACACCAATCACACTTCACCCCATAACCCTGCAAGTGCATACCAACAACCCTGAACCTCAAACCTTCCTGCACCCCAATGCCCCTGCAGCCCCAGCTCTGCCACTAGACCCAACCACCCTACACCACAGATATCCTGAACCCTCCAGCTCTGCCAGTGGACCCTACCCAGGCACAAACCCTGTACATATCCACTAATACAGTAAGATTGTTAGCTTTGTGGCAGGGACTGTCTCTTTTATTATAGCAGTGCAGTAGCACCACTACAGTTAAGGTTGTGGCCTCACTTCTGTTTAAAGGTCGACCTTTCTAAATGCTCTAAAATTGACAGGTTTAGTTGGATTCCTTTGATGTTTGGTTTGCCTCACGAGGGTGCAGGGTAGGGTTAGTGACCCAAATTTGGAGTTTCTTGAGCTCAGTGTTGCAGAAATATAAGCCCTGAAAAAATAGCCATTTTTCAAAAAGTTTTTGTTGGGTCTTTCCATTTAGTTCTATGTAAAAAAAAAAAAAAAAAGAGAGACCAAACTATTGATGTGATTGTGGTAGAGTGTGTGTACACACACACACACAGCAGACCAGATTAAATTAGGTTAATTAACCTGAAAGACTGTGCCTGGGGGACAGTCAGGGATTGACAGGCTGATGGACGATGGAGCCCAGCTGAGAAGGAACAGGTGGGGCTGGTATAATGCCAGGGAAATGGTAGCAGAAAGGAGCTGCAAGGGGAACTAATCTGCAGTCATTCCCTAGGAGTAGGACAGTGTGTTTGGGGGTATAGTGTTAAGAAGTCTGCTGGGAGGAGGACGTTTGGGCTGGTATATCCAAAGAGGGAGGAGCCAGAAGATGTAGGAAGGAGTCAAAGGAAATAACATCAGAATCTGGGAACAAGTAGACCACAGTTGCGGCCTGGCTTCCCCTATGAGCCACTGGGGAAGTGGAATGGACTGGGCAGTGAATGGAAGACTGCTATTTTGGATGAAGAAATTTTGATACCTCAGAAGGTGAGGATTATAGTGATCTATATACAGTCACCATACCTATATACCTATCTATATTGGGCCAACCCAGGAAGAGACCGAGTCATGCAAGGGGTGTGAGTGAGTGACAGAAGGTGGTGTCGGGGCTGTAAAGAGCTAATCCCCAGAATAGACAGGAAGGGGGCACCCAGTGCTGAGAGTATCCCATGTCAGTGGGTAAAAACATTCTCAATCTGCCAATTTTACCCAGGGCACTGCATAGCTCCTGCTAAATCTTTAGAGGGCCCAAATTGAGAGTAGTATTTCAGGAAAATTACAATTTTTACAACATGCATGCACCAATATGGACAAACAGCTTGAGGATTTCCATTCCACCATTTTATATGCTTTAAAGCTCAACTTTAAGTGCTCTAAAATCCAAATGGTTACTTACATTGTTTTGAAATATGTTGTGCCTCATGGGAGTGCAGGGTACTGTTAATGATCCAAATTTGACCAATGGATTCCTGAGTTACAGTCCCCCACCATCACCAATGGCTTCATTCTGCTGCATTATAATGTTAATCTGAGAGGTACTAATAATTGGATGAATCACAGACCTCATTGAGATTGAAGGCTCACCATTCAATTAACATAACTAAGGATAAGTTAATGACTAAGCAGACAATTGGAGGGTTTATGGCTGACCAGAAAATATGGACTGTATTGCATAGAAACATTACAGATTCTGATACCTCACAGTTTTTCAGAAATGGGTATATAGATATTGGGCATGGGTCAAAGGATCTTTTTCTCCAACATAAAACTGTCAGTATTGTGGAACAGAAACCCTGACTGTGATTCCTCTTGCTGGCCCTGTCACAAACTCTGCCCTCCAACCATTCTGAAACACAAACACCAACACCATTTCACTGTAACATAGCTGTTCTTTGCTCCAGACACAGCATGTAAGTTATTGGGGTGGGGGTAGAGATTAACGGCAATAGAGACGTTTGTATACCAGAGTGTGAAGACTTCATAGAGAGGTGTTCCCTGCTTGCAATGGTGGGTCCTGGGTACAATAAGCGGTGAGGGGGCCAGGATGGAGGGAAGAATGCAGAGAACGGGTCAGGGGCATGGCTAGGGAGGTGTGCCAAAGCAACGCTGATGGGGCACAGCTAATGTGGGAGGTGACGTATAGCAAGGCGACGACTCACCGGCACAGTGCCTCCTGCTGGTCATCTTGGGAATTAGCTCTCCAGTGTATGGAGCGCCCTCTGCAGGCCGGTGTCTCGCCTGCCACTGGCCCTGTGTCCCTCCCAGACCCTGGTGCCCTTTACCTCGGGGTTTTGCCCCAGCAGTACCCCCACACTCTGGGTCTCCCCTCCCAGGGGAACCCCCAGCCCTCTAGACCCACCTTGCCTTAGTGGCTACTGCCAGTCATCATCTAGCCCCCGCTCACTGGGGCAGACTGCAGTCTGTAATGGCCACTCATCGTTGGCGAGGGGTTCGGACCAGTTGCCTCTGCCTAAGTCCAGGCTGCAGCCTCTGCAACCCCAGTACCTGTTTTGGCCTTTTCCCAAGGCCTGCAGCCTGGGGAGTTGCCAGGCCTGAGGTCCTCAGCTCCTCTTGCCTTCCCCCAGCCCTGCTCTGTTCCCTGTACCCTGAGCTCCCAGGTCCTTCTCCCTCCACGGCTGGAGAGAGACTCCTCTAGCTTCTGGCCCACAGCCCTCTTACCAGGGCCAGCTGGGCCCTAATTGAGCTGGCCGCGGCTGTGGCTGCTACTCCAATAAGCCTAGCTTGGCTGTTTTAACCCCTGTTCTCCAGGAATGGGGCAGCCGCCCCACTACACAGCGATTGGCCAGACTGGCTAATATTTGCCTAATTGCCTAAATGACTGTAACTCCTACCAACAACATATCTTTTCCTTCTACTACAAAAAACAAACAAACAAACAAAAAACACACCACACCTTGGAAATTCAATGACAAAACAACACATTAATGCAGAGTTAAGGTTCCATGATGGTATGTTGGCCCCATCCAGAACACTGAGCTGAGCAAAACTCAAGCTTCTGAAAACCAGTAAATGCATGGTTCAGTGTGCCCATGCAACCTTAACTCTGCCCTCTTTCAACAATGCCTCCATACACCCCATTAACACCAATCTGCCAACCACACAGCACCATAAGCTTTTTACCTCCTTTTACAACCCATTCACAGGACGTCATCCAATTTTATTACGGACAAAAGAAAACAGAAGAAAAGGCTGCCCAGCTTCCCATCTGTAAAATAGAGAACACTCCATCTACCTCACGGGGATGCTGTGAAGATTCATTAGTTATTGTCTGTAGCATTTATTTGCTTTGGATATATAAAGTGCTATATAACAAATGCTAAGTACCATTATGTCATCCATTTGGGCCTGTTGGACTTGTATGGGTATAGCTCTCAAAACCACAGACTATTCAAGTTGGCAACCACGTTACAATGGAGAAAACATGCAGATATACTAGTATCCATTGCTTTTGAAGAGGAGTAAGGAAGTAGAACTGTATATAGATTTCCCTGGGCTTTGGATGATGATGCCTAGCAGTTTCTTTCTTCACCCCACCTTACTACTCTTTTCACTGAGAATGGACGATAAGATGGGGAATCCTTCTGAAAGTCCTTTCCATTAGCTAGCATGATGTACAGTCTTAACTCAGTGTGCTGCATAAAATAAGTCAGTAATCATGGCATTTTCACTGTTTCCTTTCCTCCCTCCCATGTATCAGAGTGTGTATTTACAAAGAAAACAGCATGATTATTATTCTAAACAGCATCCTCAGTAAAGTAATCACAGTTGCATCTATTCCTCCTCAAAGGTAGAGGAAGGTGGAAGTGTGTGTGAGGGAGCACACTCCAGGACTGGTCTGGTGGCCCAAGAAAAGTATAAACTTCTTACACAAAGTCTGTATCTCAACTGACAAATCTCAGGAACAGCAGGAATTTGAGAATCCGAGAGTTGGGGATTGATTCTGAAATGATGAGGGAGTTATTTAAACCTGCCAAATTATTAAAAATAAAATATGTCCCAGATTTATTTTGAAACTATAAAACCTAACACTCTTCCTATGACTTCAGGGCTTCTCTTTTTTGCAACTATCCCATCATTTATTATTATTCCAGTGGAATACTCCCCCCACACTTTTTTTTTAAACCATGGACTGGATTCTTTACTGCCTAAAACTTTATGTACTTATTAAAACCTATGCAAAGTGGATGTAGAAGGGTTCCACATCGTAATTCTCCACTGTCTCTCATGGTAGCACTTTGCACAGGTATAAATGCTTATCCAAAGTACCAGCCGGTGGACACTCTGACTCCATGTCTGCAGTCTACGTGTGCTCTAGTCACTTTTGTGACGGTTTAGGAAGTATTGTGTTGCATTTTAATTTTTTCTAAGAGCTTCTTATGTAGAGATATAAAAATAAACTACTGAAGATTTTTCACCAGGTATATTTCAAACTCTGGGCATGGCCAAATCATCTGAACCTTAAGAAAACCCCAAAACATCTTAAAACTTGAATTTTCTGTAGAGAGCACCAACAGTAGAGACTGTGTGCTGGCAGACTCTGTATCCCATTGTATGCCATTTCAAAAGTTCTCCATGAAGGGGTAGAGGATGTAGGTGATTAATATCATGGCCAGTGCATCTGTACACAATCTGGTGACTTTCTCTAATCCCTGAATTAGTGGCTGTAGTGTGGCTGTACAGGCAGTCAGGTTAGTTGGGGTGTAGAATGTTGTCCTGCACCCCACATTTTCCCCAGGTGGAATACAGCTCTGCTAAACAGGCTTAGTTCTATCCCCAAGAATAGGCCACTACCTTCCACAAGGTGTGAATAAAATTTTCTCTAAATTATAAACATTCAATGGAAAAAGTTTAACTGCCAACTAAGCCTCTTTTTACATTTTACATTTTTAACATTGTGCAGTTGAAGTTGAAGCATAATCTACACAAGATAAGACAATTCCAATCATGATTAACAATGCCATTAAAAATGCAAGACTTTTTGCTTCAATACATTTCAGCTCCTATACACTTTGCAGTGTTCTACATATTCTAATTATTCATCAAAAATGGAATTCCTAGCCCCTCTTATTCAGAAAAATTTCCTATGTAAAGCATATTTTAACATACTGAAATATCAGATATGTTTCTGTTCATAGTCAGCCTGAAGCAATATCAGAGCATAGTACATTCTCCTTTAACAGAGCATTTTCAAATCTTGACCTTCAAAATCATATCATAACCCAGAAAAAAAGTAAATTCTATTATCTAAATTCTTGAAACCTACTAATTAAAATTAGAATAATTTGACATGAAAGCATATATTACAGACTATGCCAATATAATGATTTTTTATTTAGTATTCGCACAGATTTGTTCATTCTTTTCATTAAAGAACGGAATGTGAAGTATTCAACAGCATTTAATAATAGGATGGATAATCCCTAAATATTTCAAAATTTTCCACATATTGTTTTGACTCTAGGGACACTGTACTATAAGTAGAAATACTTTCACATCCCAGATCTACGTTAATATACACTCACATTTCCTATGTATTTATTACTACAAATGCTACAGAATTTCCCCATTCATCTGTGAAAACAAATGCACAATATCATTTTATGTATTTAAGATTACACTTGCATTGTTCCAGGATTTATCTAGTATTTCATTAGACGCTCCCCTTCATCTCCCAACTTTAATTAGCAATTGCAGTCTGGGATTACCTGTGACTGTCATGGGGTGAAAAGTGCTAGCTAATAAATTATTCAAAGTAAATTAAGAGACTGAGGGAGTTCTTTACCTGTCTAGGACTAATACACACTTTATTAGTGAACACTCTCACCTGTGACAGTCATAGGTATATCATAGACTGGATGTTTATACTCCCCTAAAATGGATTCTGTGCCTGTGAGTGTCAAATCTGAAGTTTTTCTGCTATAGAGATTACATTAACACTGACAGTTAGTAAATTAGATTCTTAACATTATAGCGTAACTTTATTAAACCTGGATACTTCTAGCCACAGTTAAGCATTTTGTATTACTCATAAAATTACCAGTTTGTATTACTCATAAAAGTCCACAATGTTAACTCACTATTCTGCAATTACTAATACCCACATTTTTCTTACTATATTAGTTGAAACTTTGAATAAAACTTGAGTAATAATCTTAAAACAAAAAAAAAAGGAAAGTTTCAGTTGATTTAATATTTTAGGGCTTCTTTCATCCAAATTTATCCGAAATGCTGATTGTCATTGCTATGGGAAAATCTGCTCAACATCAGCTCAGCTGGTTCACCTTCGTGATTGAAAATAGCAAGGATATGAAAGTCATTTCCTAACCAACAGTTGACATGGAGATCTGATTACGAAGACAAGACTTTGTACAAATCAGTTTCTCTGCATGCCCTACGCCCCAAAGAGACTCTCTCAAAAAATAAACTGTTTGCATCACAGAAAGAGTTTTTAATCATAGTGAATTTTACATGAGAGTAAGTTTTTCTGCAATGTAGTCCTCAGATCACTAGGTGGGTGCTTCTATACAAAGTGTTATTTTTACCCATTGCATACCATGACCAATTGGAACAGGTCTGTAACAATGGACTATAGTAACGGATAATTCTACAGGAAGCCAGCAGAAACAAATGACAATTGAGCTAACTACTCATAATGCAGAAAAAAAACAAGCACTCACACAACAGGAAGGCAGAAAGCTCCATTTTTAAAAGGCAAAATATTTGTAAAGCCATAAGCTCCTAGAGCTCCTACATCTGGTTCCACATGAAAACTATTTGATGGAATTTTCTGTTTGCTTTCTGTTAGGTTAAATCTCTGAACCTCTGTTCATTGTTCATCCTTAACTGAACATATCCAGTTGAATCCCCTTGTATTACAAGAAATAGCCATATACGTTGTATGGGTATCTGGGGAAGGAATTATTTGAGCTATGGAGAGATAATAGTCGCTACATGCATTCTGAGTCTCCTGGGGTTGCTCCCATAGAACTCAGCAAACCTAAGCCATGGCTGTGCCAGACTTGAGCCAGCTACAGCTTGGAGCAAAAAGGCCTGTTCCTGCTCCCACTGATATCAATGGGAGGTATCCACTGGCTTAAATGGGGGAAAGGAGAGGTCATGTCCAAAATCAGTAAGAAAAAGGATCTGAGGCATTTGTCTGCTTTGATATGTCCAGCCAAATCTACCACACCACCATGGTATAACGTTATCAGAAGTGAACAGCTTGAGAGCTAGTACTCCTCTCAACCAGTTTGTAAAACAGGAAGATATTTGCTTCACTTTATAACACTGCTTATCCTTAAAACTAAAAAAGCAGTCATATAATCACCTTCATAGTAATTATAACACTAAACAGCAAGTGAAGCATATAATTGCTAAACATTTACAGCAGGAGAATATTATAATGCATAACAATAGAATTCTGAAACTGTGTTAGCAGCTTATCTATCAAAATTAAGACTTGAAGCTTTAATGCAATTTATTAAATTAAATATCTTTTGATACTTGATGTATTAGGTATATAAGGTAAAGGCACCACTAAATAAATTACCAACACTAATCAGGGATACTCTAATCTCCTTGCAACATGACAGCTCTGTTATGGTGTAGACTCCCAAAGGACAAAGAGCCTCTTCTCAAATATATTGATTTACTCCACTGCTCTTTCTTCTACTTACTAATTATTACCAGTGCAGTCCCTCCAATTAATCAGCTCAACTTAACAGTAACAGTAGTCCACGGTCTTTACATTCATTATGTAGATAAGTGACAAAGTCAAGGCTTCCTGCACAATTGCTCTGATTACAAACCTTTTTTGGTCACAGATTTCAAGAGTGTGTGTAAACAATAAACAGAATGTACTTGTTCTGAACATTCATGCTTGCAATATGTTTACTAAAAAAACATTAAAAAAGCCAAGAGTCAAAATTCTTCTTCTAAAAATAAATAGCCCTGAAAAACAATGCAACAGTATACCTCGTAAAGGAGACAGAATTTTTCACTTGGCATATTTTATATCACACCAAAATAAAATAGGAATCAGGAAAGGAAATATCTTAGCTAAACAGTCCTCAAGAATATATAGAATAGGCCAAATGTATATAGATGGATTTTAAAGAATGGAGCATGAACTAGGATCCTATTTTGCTGAAAAAATGTTCACTGGTTCTAATGAGCATTGCTTGCATGAATCCAAGGGCAAAATTGACTCCAAACTGTGCTGAATTGTTTATTTGGGGAAAAGATTAATTTGGTAGGTGAGGACACAAGAAAATATATTGTATGCTAAATAATTGTGAATAACAATTCGCAAAAGTGCTTATAGACTGATGTACTACTGTGTTACATCTTATGCAGCCCTAATCAGAAAGGTGTCAAAAACCCCATTCTCTTTTACATTAAAGGAGATGAAGAAATTGAACTTAGAATATTAATATATAATCCATAAATATTTGCTTGGAAAAAATACTGAATTCACTTCATCTGTGTTCAGAGTCCCCATGAATATTCTACCGAAAGAGTTTAATGACAGGACTGTTTTCAGAAAAGCAAATTTTAAGCAAATATTTGAGAATATTCATGGATAGATGGTTGCGTTTTAAATACAGGATTTGATGGAAAGGTTTGATGGAAAATACTGTTTCACCAAGTACAAAATGTTTCATGGGAACATATTGTTTTCAACAAAAATTGTAGAAAATTCAAAATCAGAATGGAGTATTTTTGTTTCAACTTTCTTGTTCTTGCTTTATTCAAACTTCCTATTCTTGTTTTGATTTTTATATTGTTTTAATTTTTATTATATTTTATATTTAATATTTAACATTTTATATCATATTTCGACATTATAAAAATGAAACTTTCTAAAATTTCAAAATGTTGGAATTTCCATCCCATAGGATGGCAATTCCATTTTCCAACCAGCTGTACTATTGAGCATGTTCTCTTTTACAAACTACATCTAAAATTACATGGAATAGGAAACAATTGTGCAGAAACTCAAACAACATGATCTGATAGCCATTGGAAAAAATGATTTTTAACAAATGTAAAACTAAAAATGTCTGGAAATAACTGAATAATAATTGATACACAATATACATCAGATAAGGTGAATTAGAATTAAGGCCAGAGGGATCATTAGATCATCTAATTTGATCTCCTGTATGTCACAGACCATTAAAGTTCACCCAGTTAGCCCTATACTGAGCCCAGTAACTTGGGTTTGACTAATAAGTTGTGTTTGGTTAAAGCATATCTTCTTGAAAGTCATAAAATTTTAATTTGAGCATATCAAGAGTTAGGGACTCCATCCCTTCCCTTGGTAACTTGTTCCAATGGTTAAACACCCTCACTGTTAAAAAGTTGTGCCTTATATCTAATTTGAATTTGTCTGGCTTTAACTTCCAGCCATTGGTTCTTGTTATACCTTTCTTCAGTAGATTAAAGAGCCCTTTAGTACCATGTATTTTCTCCTTGTGAAGATACTTATACACTAATTAAGTTACCTCTCAATATTTTTGATGAAGAGCTTGATTGTTTTGCTTAAGTCTCTCACTCTCCGGCCCTTGAATAATTTCTGTGGCTTTTTTCTACAGCCTCTCCAATTTTTCAACATCCATTTTAAAATGTTGACAGCAGAACTATACACTCTATCAGTCTCACCAATGCTGAATACAGAGGTAAAACTCACCTCCCTACTCCTAATCATTTCCAAAGATTTAATTACACCTTTTAATTACACCTTTTAGCTACAGCATTACATTGTGGGATCATACTGAGTTACTTGTCCATTATGACCACTAGATCCTTTTCAGAGTCACTTCTTTCCAGAATACTGTTCCCCATTCTGATGGAATGGCCTGCATTCCTTGTTCATAAATTTATAACTTTACATGTGGTTGTATTTAAATGCATTTTGTTTGAATGGGCCCAGTTTACCAAGCAATTCAGATCACCATGTGTGACTGCCCTGTCCTCCTTATTTTTTTGCCATTCTGCCAGTTTGTGTGTCATCCACAAATTTTATCAGCAGTGATTTTATATTTATTTCCAGGTCACTGTTGAAATACTGAATAACATTGGGTCTAGTGCGTATGGAACCCCACTAGAAACATGTTCATTCAATGAGGATTCCCCACTGATAACTAGTTTTTGAGATTTATCAGTTAGCTAGTTCTTAATCCACTTAACGAGTGCTTTATTGATATTGTAATATAGCCTTTTAAAAAGAGAATAATGTGTAATACTAAGACTTACAAAAGGTTACGCAAAATACATCTACAAAATTACTTTTATCAACCAGACTTGTAATCTTGTCACAGCATGTAATCAGATTTGTTTGACGAGATCTATTTTCCATCAAACTATGTTGACTGACATTAATTATATTTAGACTTAGCAGAATTCATTTTTTTTTATAATTGACGGATAATTTCACTGTTTATTTTTAAGCTCTTTCCTATTTAAATTTTCACTGTTGCACAAAAATTATGCATTTTAAGTACTTTTTATTTGTATTGATTTAAATTTTCAGTTGAGGAAATTACGGGGTCAGACAATAATCACTGAATGACAGACATTGATATTCAAAAAGTTAATAACTATAAAGACAAATCACATGTCAAAATATGCAAAATCAGCATCTTTAAATCAAAGTCTAAAATTTTCAAGCAGAATTTCTTACTTTGTCTATCTGTAAATTTTGATTATCAACAATAAAAAAATATTTGTGTTGGTTTTTGCACATATGGGGAAATGAACATTTACTGATAAAAACCTAATCCTTCCAAGCCTCCTTGTATTCCTATCCTTTAATTCTTTATCAATTGAATCCCATATTAGCTTTTCCATTATTTTGCCAGGGTTCATTTCAGACTAACTGGTCTACAGTTGCTTGAGTCATCCCATTTGCCCCTTTTGGAGTATTGGCACAACATTAACACCCTTCCAGTGTTCTAAAATTTCCCAGGTATTCCAAGATATACTAAAAATTATCAGCGGTCCAGAGTTCTCCTCAGCCAACACTTTTAGGACTCTTGGGTACAAGTTATCTGGACCTGCTGATTTAAAAATATTTATTCCTCGTAGATGTTTTTAACATTCTCCTTAGTTACTAATGGACTGGAAAGTACATCCTGCTTCTTTCCAAATACATAACAATATTCATTGAAAACTTCTGCCTTTTCTGCATCATTAACAATTTCATCATCTCCATCTACTAATGGGCCTGTACCATCACTAGGCCTTCTCAGAAAAGGACAGGATAATAACCAGTTACATTTATACATTTAGTGGCATAGAGTATACTGTACTTGCTTCCTCAAATATTAGGAAAAATTAATATTCATAATTCAAAATTATAATTTTACAATATTCATAATTTGAATTATCATGACATTGAGTTCAAACATGAAACCTTATTGCACAAATTTGGAGAGAATTGCCTTCCCAATGACATACTACATGACCTTCAACTCCTAAGAGCTGAGGAGGAATCTGCACTCAACCATTCATACATATATTCATATATTCAGAATCCTTATATTATGTTATAAGATTGATATGGCTTTTGTGGATGCTGAACGCTATCCTTCACTTATGCACATCTATCACAAATAAATATTTACTAGTGCACCCATAGTATTTTCTTCAATAGTTTATTTACCTCCTGATGAAATGTAGGTGTTTTTCATCCATAACTATCATTGAAATTCAGGAGTGAAAGTGATTTAGAAACTAAATTATCTTTCAGAAATGTATTTAGTGTCACATATCTGAACCCATTTAAGTGGTAAAATGCACTCCTTACCATTTATCACAGTTTCCCATTCTGTAATTAGAGTACACAGTTTAAGAACATAAGAATCACCATATATACTAGTGGGCCATCTATTTCACCATCATGTCACAGACAGTGACCCAAGTTACATGCATCAGAGAAAGGTATAAAAATAATATTGCACTTAACTGGCAATATTTACATTTCAGGAAAGTTTCTTTTTCCTCCCAGCTTGTGATTAATGTATGCCTTAAAGCCAAGAAGCTAGATAGTACTTGAAATTTTCATCCTTGCTTCTGTAAGTGAAAGTTATTATCATATTATTTGTTATTTGTATTAGCATAGTATCTAAAAGCCCTAGTCATGGATCACAACTCTATTGTGCTAGCTACTGTACAAAGAACAAAATAACCAGTCCCTGGCCCAAAGACCTTACAATCTAAGTATAAAATAAGAGACAACAGACAGAGACACAGACCAATGAGAGAGCATAAGGAAACAATGAGACAAAGTTGGTCAACATAATAGGCAGTGGTCTTACAACACCGGACGTCTAACCATTATAATGATCGTTTTTGCAGTTATCAAAGAAAAGGAGAGATTTAAGGAGGATTTTGAAGGAACATAATGAGTTAGTTTTGCAGATGTTTATGGGGAGTTCCTTCCAACTCCGATGAGCAGCATAGGAGAAAGCACAAAGGTGTTTCTTTGAAAATTAAAAAAGTGGGCAATGGAGGCTGCCATCATTGGCTGATGACATGTGGGAGTTGACATCTCAATAGTGAATAAGGGAAGATAGATCAGCTGAGGAAAGGCCGTGAAGGGCCTTGAAAGTAAAGATAAGTAGCTTTTGTTTGATGTGACAAAGAAGTGGGAGTAGAACAGTAGAGGCATGCAAAGAGAGTGGTGATATGGTCAAAATGACAAGCAACAAAAACAGTATTTGAGCAGCAATCTGAATAAATGTGAGCAGGGCAAAATTGCATTTGTTGTGGGATTTTAGTGTGTGAACGGATGGGAAAGGCCGTGTCTAACGGTAAGCTTGCACTACAGCTGGGAATGTGCCATATACTCGGAGTAACACAGGCAGCAGTTCAAATAATACGTCACCAGGACCAGATGGTAGTCACCCAAGAGTTCTCAAGGAACATAAATATGAAATTGCATAACTACTAACTGTGGTATGTAACCTATCGCTTAAATCAACCCCTGTACCAGATGACTGGAGGACAGCTAATGTCATGCCAATTTAAAAAAAAAATTACACTCCAATGAGCCTAACTTCAGTACCAGGCAAATTGGTTGAAATTATAATAAGGAACAGAATTATCAGACACATAGATTAGCACAATATGTTGAAGAGGCAACACATGGTTTTGTAAAGGTAAATCATACTTGACCAATCAATTAAAATATTTTGAGGGGTCAAAGAAACATGTGAACAAAGGTAATCCAGTTGATAGTGTACTTGGACTTTCAGAAAGCCTTTGTCAAGGACCCTCATGCCAAAGGCTCCTACAAAAGTTAGCAGTCATGGGAGAAGAGGGAAGGTCCTCTCATGGATCTGTAACTGGTTAAAAAGATAGGAAACAAAGGATAGGAATAAATGGGTCAATTTTCACAATGGAGAGAGATAAAGAGCAAAGCCTCCCCAGGATCTGTACTAGGACCTGTGCTGTTCAACATATTCATAAACAATCTGAAAAAAGGGATAAACAGTGAGGTGGCAAAGTTTGCAAAAGATACAAAATTACTCAAGATAGTTAAGTCCAAAGCTGACAGTGAAGATACATAAAGGGCTCTCACAAAACTGGGTGACTAGGTAACAGAATGGTAGATGAAATTTGATAAATGCAAAGTAATGCACTCTGGAAAACAAAATCCCAACAATATGTACAAAACAATGAGGTCAAAATTAGATATTACTGCTCAAGAAAGAGATCTTGGTGTCATTGTGGATAGTTCTCTGCATGTCCTCAATGTGTAGCCAGGAGCGCTGCCAGCTTTTCCCGCCGCCCCGAAATGCCGCCCCCACACAGAGGCGGTGGAAGGTCCCACCGCAGAAATACCGCCGTGGTAGCCGCCCCCCAAATTGCAGTGCCCTAGGCGACCACCTAGGTCGCCTAATGGGTTGCGCCGGCCCTGTGCGTAGCAGCAGTCAAAAAATCTAACAGAATCTTAGTAACAGTTAGAAAAGGGATAGATAAGACTGAAAATATCATAATGCCACTAAATTGAACCATGGTACACCAATACCTCAAATACTGCATATAGTTCTGGTCACTCCATCTCAAAAAGATATATTAGAATTGGAAACAGTACAGAAAAGGGCAACAAAAGTGATTAGGGGTATGGAACAGCTTCCACATGAAAATCCTGAGATTGTTGAGCTTAGAAAAGTGACAACTAAGGGACAATAGAGGTCTATAAAATCATGAATGATGTGGAGAAAGTGATTAAGGAAATATTATTATTTACCCCTTCACATAACAAAAGAACCAAGGGTCTCAAATAAAATTAATAGGCAGCAGATTTAAAACAAATACAAGGAAGTACTTCTTCACTCAAAAGAACAGTCACACTTAAAACTCATTATCAGGAGCTATTGTGAAGACCAAAATTATAACTGAGTTCAAAAAAGAATTAGATAAGTTCATGGAGGATAGGTCCATCAATGACTATTAGCCAAAATGTTCAGGGACATAACCCCATGCTCTGTGTGTCCTTAAGCCTCTGACTTCCAGAAGCTGGGACTGGATGACAGGGGATCACTCAATAAATTGCCCTGTTCTATTAATTCCCTCTGAAGCACCTGGCACCAGCCACTGCTGGAAGACAGGATGCAGGGCCAGAGGGACCACTGGTCTGACCCAGTATGGTCATTCTTATGAGCTAGGCATCCAAGTATGTACTGGGGGGCTGGGCAGGTTTGTACTCAGCTAGCTAGCCTAAGCTGCTACCCAGACATACCTTTAGAGTTATTATGCATGGAGAATTTGCAAGATTTAAACATATAAGGACTTCTGGCTATGAGAGAGGTCTGAGTGAAAGATGACTCCTCCCACCCCCCGTTACGGGTTTGAGTGACAAATCACCACAGCGATCAAAGAGGTGGGGAGGGAGGACTTGTTGGCAGCATGATTAAGGGCTTTATTTTACCCATGTTGAGCTTAGGCTGACAGCTAGATATTCATGAGGAGATGTCGAAAAGGCTGAGATTTTAGTTTGGACAGAAGGAGACAGCTCTGGAGTAGAGGTAGATCAGTGAGTCATCAGCATAGAGATGGTAGTTGAATTTTTGTTTGCAGATAAGATTGCCCAAGTATAAGGTGAAGAGAGAAGTGAAGGGGACCAAGTACAGAACCCCGTGGAGCCAGCACTGAAAGCTAGAGGTAGGATGAGGAGGATCCTCTGAAGGACACATTCAGGGAGTAATTAGAAAGAAGGAAGGAAAACAGGTAGAGGACAGAGTCATGGAAGCTAAAAGAGGATAATATTTTAAGATGATGATCATGGTCAATGTCAAAAGTGGTTGACAGGTCAAGGAGGATAAGGATAAAGTATGGTTAAGAGCTTTTGCTAGGAAGAGGTTGAGGGCCTATATTGTTCCTACTCATTAACGCTTCAATCTCTTTGTGAATCTTAGTAATCTCTTTTCCTCAATAACATCCTGCAGCAGTGAGTTCCTCAGGTTCATCACACAGTGCTCAAGTAGTTTTACTGTTCCTTCCTAATATATTTTCATGAGTTCAGGATTCCTTCTTTAGGATCCTAGCCCACGGTCCAGACTTCAGCAAGAGAATTCTGCTGATTTAAGAGTCATTTTTCCATAAAGGCTGCCTAATTGGGTCCTTTGTATAACACATTAACATAAATGTAAAAAGCATTCTGCCAAATTATTCTGTTAAGCAGAGGACTTAGTCTATTTTAAGTTTATTGTAGACCAAAATACTGCCTTTAATTATACTGTGCAACTCACTGACACACACTTCGGTAGTATAGGTGTATTTGAAAACAGAATTTGCCCATAGATCTCTACCTATAGTACAAACTACAAGGGGGAACAAATCTAAATTTACAATTTGCTAAAGGCCTAAATTATTGTGAAGTATACAGTACCAATCATTAGTAAACATTTGTTTTGCTCTTACTGTGTGACAAAACTTCAGAATTTTATACTTCATTCCACATTATAGCTCTATAAAACAGTGCAGTGGGTTTATATGATGGGATTATATGTAGCATCTGAGCAGTATGGAGACCCACCTGCCACTGCCTAATCCCAAAGAAGGTGCAATAAAATACCCCTATGACTCTGCTTCAGCTACTCTGATCATAGGTAGAAGTATGGGAGGGAAAGCAGGCTCTGTCACTATGTCTCCCTCTTGTGCAGGTGGGCAGGAGAGGATGGGGGTGAGGACTGGTTGAAGCTTTGATTCCATCCCTCACTGAAGCTAGTGAGGCTGTGGCTGCAAACAAGGAAATATGCACCATGTTGGGTATAGAACCAGTGCAGTTTACCCCTTTCCTAGAGTAGCAGACGAAGCTGGGAACGATGAGGAGGAGATGGAGAGACAGAGTCCCAATCTCCTTCCCAACCTACCCCAATGGCACCATAATAGTGTGCTTCCCCTTACTCTGGGTTTGAACCCAGAATGATTACAGGATTCAGTTCTATCCTGAACTCCTTACTCAGATGAAATTCTCATTGACTTTGGTGGGAGTTTTACTCAGGTTTCAGTAATTCAGGATTGGACTCACTGGACCAAATTCATCCCTGGAATAAACAAATTTAGCCCCAGTCTGATTCTGCCTGCAAATGCACCACACCTTAGGGGAAAAAATCCTCCAACACAACCTATTACTTTTGAAAACCTATGCACTACTTTTTCCAGAGTCTAAAAACACCAAGATGTAAAATTCTCCAATAACCAACATTTGTCTCTCTCTCATTCTCTATATATGTATGCCCTTTTTGTAGTTCTCAGCATTCTTCTCTACTTCTATCACTCTCCTCAATCTTCTTAATATCCTTTCACCTTCCACTGGTATTCTTCTCCGAAATCCTGAGTATTGTACTTAACGTTGCTGGGTATTATATTCCAGTTTCTTGTACTTATACTGAGATTTTCAGATAAAGCTGTCTACAGATGTGCTTTTTCTATTGCACAGTAATTTAACAGTAGTTTGATATGTCAGTTTACTTTAACAATTCAAAAAAATTCTTTGTTGCTTTGGACAACTGCAAAAGCCTTTCAGCTGCTTTATACAACTAAAAATCTCCAAGAACAATTTTGAAAAGAAATGCCATATGCACAAATGAATAACTGCTCCATGCATCATTTTCAGGAAATATCAAGTGCAAATCAGAAAGCAAATCTGTTGCGGTTATGGATAGGAACTAAGTGAGAATAGAATGAAGGTAAGGCTGTGGATTTATTCCTAAAATATATAAGAGTATAACAGCAACTTTTCACTGAAAGAGATACAGTGAAAAAATTGCACAACAGGAAAACAAGGAATAAGAAACTGAAAATTCCAATACAAGACAGCCAACAGAAAAAGGTGTTTTGGTTACTAATAAAATAAAAGTTCAAAATAAATAAAAATCCAGCATTGCTTGAGTACATGGGGTGAAATCCTGGCTCCACTGAAGTCAATGGCAAAATTTCCATTTATTTCATTTGGGAAGGCTTTCACCCATGAAATTTAACCGTAAATCAAATGCGCTCAAAGCTAATCTAAACTTCTCTTGCATTATCATCACTGGTCATTGCGCTTGCAAGAGATGCAGCACAAGGCAAAAAAGGGTTTAAGAGCAAATGACAGTGCCTAATTGACTTAGGAGCCCAAATCCCATATTTCAGAAGTGATAGGCATTTTAAATTCTCAGTATCTTTGCAAGTCTATAGGATTTGGGCTCCTATGTGCCTAGGTCATGTTTGAACCTGGGACTTAGGCTCCTAACTCACATACACACTTCTGAAAATGTTACCCATAAGTTGATCCACACCTGTTCAGTGAATAATCAGAACAAGCTTAGTATAGGTTTACATGAAGAAAAAGGGAACATATAGGACTACAAGCTCCTTAACAGTCCTTAACTTTGTCTAGGTGAATTACCTAGTTATTTTTTCTAGTGCTAAGAAGCCATTAATAATTATATTGCATTGATCAGTAATAAGAGTTTGATCAGTGATCCAGTGAAAGCAAATACATTTTTATGTAAGTCCAATAGATCTGTAGCTAGAAAAGTTATTTACTTTAAATTTATACCCAACAGACATACTTTTAGAGTCAGTATAATAATCTGAAATATTGTTTCAGTTTCTGTACAGATCTGATCCTGGGAACACAGGCTCTTCTGACAAATCCAAAAGGAATGAAAAAAAGAAGATACTGCCTGGAACATTTCCTGCAGAATTAGCGATGAAGGTTATGCTTTGTCCACGGAATGTTAAAATGTTATTGTAACTTCCAAGATCATTACAATGGATGATCAGATCAGCTGATTTTGACTTCAGGAAGAGAAAGGATGGTCTCATGGCAAAATAAACTGAATGCCATCCTGGAGAATTGGATTCTAACCCTGCCTCTTCCATAGAGTTTCTATGTGGTGAGGGACAAGTCACTTAAAATTTTTCACAGATGGCCACTAACTTGTGTTCATCATTTGACTTCAGACACTTTGGGTCCAGATTTACACAAATTGTTGAGCACTCATAACTGCAACTGATGTCAACTGGAATTGTGTTGTCAACATATAAAACTGCTGAAAAATCAGGCCCCGTGTTTCTCAACTTGAAGGTGGACACCAAATTTTGGTCTTAACTTCTCTATGCCACAGTTTTTCTGTGCCTCATAGAAAAGCCTATGAAAAATGCATCATTTTGGATAAAAATTAAATAACTATCCATTCATTGAAGTAGGATGGGATCCTGTGAGGAAAAAAATAGTATGTGATCATGTGATTAAAAATTGTATCATAATGAATATACACAAGGGGACCAAAATAAGGTTGAACAGGTAATGTTAGTTCTGGCATTTCCTAACTTCTGTTTGACTTTGCAACTTTAACATTCTTGTTAATATCCTTTTTTGGATGCTATATAAAATAGATATAGACTCCAAAATTTTCCATTAGTATCATGGTGAAATAATAAATCCAATTAGAATCCTTCCAGTGTGGTGGTGCTGGTGGTAAATGTATAAAAAACTAATATACATAATAAATAGTCTACTTTACTCAAAATATTGTAAATTAACAGTTCTATTAGTGATCACTTGATAATATTTGGCCCATACAATAGCCAGAGCATGATATTTTAAAACCATTTGACTGACGCTCTTGGTACATTGTGAAAATGTCATTGTGGAATAAAGTTTGAATAGTGAAGAGAGTTAATAATGGATTTAACAAATATTTCAAATGTTTCAATTGTGCCCCCTACTAAGATTTATTTGTGTGGTGTTTTTAGTCAGTGATTCAGCTGAGAGGTATCCCTTTCCCTTCAAATCCCTAGTAGACTTAACTGTTATTTAAGATAGTTCAATTCAGGATTAGATTTTAAAAAAATGGCTCACATTTCCTATTTCTCATTATTCAACAGACTTCTAAAGACAAAAATGTTCTCTCTACATGCATAGTTGCAAAATGTACTTTTAAAGTGTCATCCACCTAAAATATAAATATATACATCAACATCTTTTGTCTAAGCCAGTGGTTCTCAACCAGGGGCACATGTACCCCTGGGGATACATAGAGGTCTTCCAGGGAGTACAGCAACTCATCTAAATATTTGCCTAGTTTTACTACAGGCTACATAAAAAGCACTATTGAAGTCAATGGCTATTAGCCACGATGGGTAATGGCTATTAGCCACGGTGGGTAAGGAATGGTGTCCCTAGACTCTGTTTGTCAGAGGGTGGAGATGGATGGCAGGAGAGAGATCACTTGATCATTACCTGTAAGGTTCACTCTCTGTGGGGCACCTGGCATTGGCCACTGTTGGTAGACAGGATACTGGGCTAGATGGACCTTTGGTCTGACCCAGTACGGCCGTTCTTATGTTCTTAATACAAAGTATAAAATTTCATAAAGACAAAATGAGAAAGTAAGCAATTTTTCAGTAATAGCGTGCTGTCACACTTCTGTATTTTTATGTCTGATTTTGTAAGCAAGTAATTTTGAAGTGAGGTGAAACTGGGGTAAGAGACAAATCCAACTCCTGAAAGGGGTACAGTAGTCTGGAAAGGTTGAGAACCACTGGTCTAAGCAGTGTGAAAACTTCAGCACAAGTCATAGTGAAGTTTTATGAATTTAAAAAGCAGAGAGTGCACCACTTTAATTTGAACATATAGTGAGCCCCAGAAGAAAAATCAGAGATACATTGTAAGCATCACCACTTGTTGAGAAAAATATCCTGCTTGTATTTGTACATCCAATTACCTGAAATTCACAGTTTCTGTTGAATCACAATTACTTTTTGAACTGCAATTTTCTTGAACATCTGTGTAAATTCTATTTTTAAATGTTATAGTCAGTTCTCCTGGAAAATGATATAAGTCATGAATATAAAGTGAAATGTTATTCAGTAAATATGGGGCTAAATTTGCAACCCTTACTCAGGTGGAAGCCAATGGGATTATTAATAGGCCTGATTCTCTGTTACATTAAAACTTGTTTTCAGCACTCTGGCAGCAGTGTAAATGTTAAAGTGAGTATAAATATAAAGGTTTGCCATGTTGTTGTAGCCATGTTAGTCCAAGGACTTGAGAGAAACAAGGTGACTAAAGTAATATCTTTTATTGGACCAATTTCCATTGGTGGAAAGGACAAGCTTTCGAACTTCACAGACCCGAGGAAGAGCTCTGCTGAAGCTCGAAATCTTGTCCCTTCCACCACCAGAAGCTGAGCCAATAAAAGATATTACCTCACCTATATTGTCTCTTTTATAAATATAATTGTAATTTACACACACTTTCAGGTCACTTTACATTAGAGACTGACATTTATACAGAACCAACAGCATTACCTTTGACTTGTTTTTAACTGAACCAATCTCCTAATTTAAAATAAATGGAATAGAATGAAATTGAACAGATTCAAAACAAATAAAGTATGGAAGTAGGTTATATTTTATCAATTTGTCATGCAAATTAGTGGCTTCAGTGATTATATACTATTTAAAGAACTTCTTGACTAATGAAAATAGTTCCAGCAAAGGCTACAAATTTATCTTTTATTAAAGACAGGTGAATACTGATATACATAGCCCATCAATTGACATCCAAATCTATACGTTAGCAACATAATCAAATCAGTTCAATAGCTTGGGAAAAAAGTCTGTGTATCAAATTATTCTATTATTCAGATACATTTCCCCAAAATAACCTCATTTGTGCAAATTTCAGCCCCACTTCCACAGCAAAAATTAGAAATAAAAACCAGAAGCATATGGATTGTGAAATGTAGGAAGAAAAATTCTCTATATAAATGTTCTGTGATTGTGCAGGCAGACAGCATAATCTAAGAACTTTGGTTAAGCTGCTGTTACTTTGGTCTTGATCTGAAGCTGTCTGAAGTCAATGAGAATATTTCAGCTCAGGCCCTTGGTGAGGTTTACAGATGGATCGCCAATCAAACACATGCAGCTATGCATTTCTGATATAGGTTCTTCCTAACACCTATTTAACCATCTATAACAAAAACCAAGGCTTTAGAGATGGGCTTTTATTCCACTGGATCACCCATTTTAAAAACCTAAACAATACTTTTCTATTGTCACATGTTTCTGAGAGGTTCTCTCTATTCTCAACCAATGATTTTAGTTAATGTAAAAGATGGCTCAATTTTATAAATTAGTTGACAGCTGCAGTAAACAATGCAGCAATCTCCCATTGTTATTTTGACAAAAGTTTTAATGATTTTCAACTAGACAAGTCATAAAACTGCACAATTTTTGACACTGCCACCTCACATATACATCTTGTGAAACTTCATACATAAATCATCTGACAAATATCTGTACCTGAATATCATAAAAAAGGGGTATACTTTATTTGTGCTGCAGAAGCATTTGTAAAATTGGAAGGAGAGATATGGATTGGTCTTCTGCATCCCAGACAAGCTATTTATTAGAATACATAGTTTGACAATGGAATTATTTTGCTTGAAATCCACAGATGCCTGCCATAAAGAGCCAGATATCTCCCAAAGAGAGTGTGTGTGAAAACTTTAGACTCATCAGAACCAAAATGTAGTTTTCTATATGGAATAAAATCTGATGGCTCAGTGGCTTCCTATATGAGTTGGAGGGAGTTTCCTTCTCTTTGGGTACATCTACACAACAGCTGGGAGAATGCTTCCCAGTATGGGTAGACAGAGGTGCTCTAGCTCTGGTGGAGCTAGCAATCTAAAAATAGCAGTGTAGCTGGGGATGGCCCAGGCGATGGCTCAGGCTAGCTGCCTGAATACCCCGGCGGTCTGGGCAGGTTTGTACTCAGATAACTAGTCTGAGCTGCTCCCTGTGCTAACCCCAGCTACACTGCTATTTTTAGCTCACTAGCTCAAGTATATCTAGTGCATCTGTATAGTCATGCTGGGAAGTACACTTCCAGCTGCAAGGTAGACACACCCTCTCTAACCAAGCAGATCATGCCACCAGTGAATGTTTTCTAGCATCTGAGGCTTAATAATCTTATATTTTCTTTGATAGACTATATGGCATCTGGAGCATATTTTCTACTGATCAGATCTGGTAGCTCTTCCCCTTCTGTAAACATTAATGACTTTCCTGAGCATGTACAGTTGAATCCATCTGATGTCATTTCTATGAGCCATTATTGATGGCCAACAGAGGTTGGTCCAAAAAAAGATATTATCTCATCCACCTTGTCTCTATCATCGGTGTATGACAGCTCTGCATTAGAGGACCTACAGAACATGTTTCACACACTGAGATAACGTGTATTTGTGCACGGTGCATGTGCGTATAAGAGTGAGAGAAAAAGAATCAAAATTACGATAGGCAGAGCGGGTACTGATCCACTGGTAAAGGAGATGCACCATTTGCTACTATGTACAAAATAGTATGAACTCATAAAATAATAGTCCAGTAAAAGCTTTTTTATCCGGCATGTTGGGGGAATAGTGAGTGCCGGTAAGTGAAAAATGCCAGTTAACTGAGAGGAGGGGAGTTTGGGTGCAGGAAGGGGCTCAGGGCAGGGGGTTGGGGCATGGGAGGAGTTTTGGGGCGCTGGATCCAGGGGAGCGCTCACCTGAGCAGCTCCCCGCAAGCGGTGACCTGTCCCACCTGCTCCTAGGCAGAGCCAATGGGAGCTGTGGGGGCGGCGCCAGCGGGTGGAGGCAGCGTGCAGAGCCACCTGCCACCCCTCCACCTAAGAGACGCTTCCGGGGAACCACATGGAGCCAGGTACTTTGCCTACCGGCCCCATGCCAACCGGACTATAAACCGGACTCTCTATGAAGATTAGAAATGCCAGTTTATAGAGCTTTCCGGTTGGTACAGGGTCGGACAACACAGCTTTTACTCACTTTGCACTAACACGGCATATTGCCTTTCATCTGGGATGCTTTATAAAATCTTTAAAAATCTAAATGATAAAAAAAACTCAAGTTCTTCAGAGACAGAGATGCAATATGCCTCCCATCCCCCCCAACAAAATAATCATAGGGATCTCAGGAAAGATATTTTACCTTTTCAGCAATATATAGTGTCGGATATTCATGTCTTGTTTGGTGGTTATTTTTGTTTTATGTACTTACGATTACTGTGTCCCAAAATTACTTCCCCATGCATCCAAATATTAGTGAGACAATGGAATTCTCTTTACAATTTATTATTTAAGTAATTATAACAAGCAGGTTAAACATCTGTAAATTTAATGAACATTAAAATACAATTTAGAGATTATGAGTGAGTATGTGAGTATCTGTGGCTTTTATTGCTTAGTCAATAATTAATTCTTAGCTCCTATACTGTTTTAACATGACTTCTATACAAATTATGATTTCCTGAATCCCCTGAAATAAATATATTGTGCATCCTTAACTATCTCATTGTGCTTTTTTTAAAAAAGCAATGTGTTGCTAAATAATGTAAAACAATGTTCCCAATACTTCTTTATTTGATTACTTACTGAGAAAGGTCTCTAGGAGGACTGAATATTTTGTATTTACTGATGATTTTCTAATTAAAGTAGCATTTATTCTCTCAGGTGAAGTGCTTTAAAAATGTGCATTGCTATGCAACAATTATGATGAGATTATAAAGAAATAAACCTCACAATAGACTACACTTCCTTGCAGAACTCACTTTGCCTAACCGCTATTAAAAACAGGCCTTAGCCTCATGGGCTGTAGATACGGTATTTCTTACAGGGTTTACTATGTATGTAACACTCAGTTATAAATGTTGTTTTCATATCCTGATGAATGTTTCCTGGAGCATTAATAGTTTGTTCGTGGTAACTATTGAGGCCAAATTAAGAATCGGGGAGGGGGACAGAATAAAATATATTAAAATAAAATAACATCTTATGCTGTTCGGATATGGAAAATATGCCATTATCTACAATTTGAAAAATCAGGCATCCATAATATTAATTATTTACACACTACTAAAAATCTTATTAGTAATTGTCATGGAATGCTTGTTCACTTGAAATATTTAAACAAAACTATTGCACTCAGATGAGTCACAAGCAGTTTATCACAGAAAGTGCTCTTTACACTTCTACAACCAAGATTCATTTTAAATCAGTCATCCATTCTTTAGTTATATTTATTCTTTTTATAAATCCTGATTGAGTATTTAGATTTAACACAAAATAAGTACATAGACTAAGGCTCTGCTCCTGCGATTTGATCTGCCTGGGTATGCCCACTAACCCAAAAGGGGTCCCACTCAACTCAGCGGGTTCTACACGTGTACAAGGTTTTATCCATTGGGAACATTGTTGTAAAGATAATTTTCCAAGCCTGTTGCTTTAACCACGTCACCCCTCTCTTTGCATTTCTCCACTGGCTCTCCCTTCTCTATCACGTCAAACATAAGCTGCTTGTTTTCACTTTCAAGGCCCTTCATAGCCTATCCCCACCCAACCCCATTCGCTATTGAGCTGTCAGCTCCCATCTCCGATCTGTCCATGATGCCAACCTCCATCACCCACCTGTTAAATTTTCAAACAAGCACCTTTGTGCTTTCTCCCCTGCGGTCCCTTATGCTTGGGAGGCACTCCTCAATAAACAACCACAAACTACCTCATTATCCCCTTTCAAAACCCTCCTTAAAACTCTCCTTTGTAGTTTTGCCTAAAGTATCTAGACAATGATTAGGTCATTGGTTTGCCAAGATCACTACCTATCAGACTGACCAATAATGTCTTATTGTTTCTTTGTACCCCCCGATTATAAGTAAACTACAATAAAAAACATGATAACGCATGGGAGCTAATACACAGCAAAAATGTACCCGAATTTGACAAAGGATACATTTAACTCATTGACAAACCACTGCTCCAAGTATCTGAGGGGATACATTTGCTGACATTTGAAATCATGCTGCTGTTTGGCACCCTTTCAATAAGTTCTGCTTCACTATAAAGAGAGACCACTGTTGCCCGAGCAAAACCAGTCTTTCAGCGAAAGCTGCAGTATCTAAATCTGCCTTCATATACAGTACATGTGTATCTTTATTGTTTCTCAGGGCAGACTTAGAGCTATGCATGCTTTATTTTGTAGATAGATACATACACGTATACACACACCCCAGCAAGGGCCTAATTTTCTACTGATGCAAACCAGTGCATTTCCATGGATTTCATGCCTCCATTTAAAACAGAATAGAATTTGGCCCACTACATATTTAAACTAAAGATTTAAATACAACTCATTACAAAGAAGGTCAAAAGATTTAGCTTAATGAATCATATTTCAAACCATGAGGTAGCACTAAGGTGAACAACTGGAATGAGTTGTAATAGACAAGTCATCCCCAAACTTTTCACAGTCACATCACCCCTCAACTCAGTCTGCACTCTCCCCCCAGGGAGATGGGGGCAAGAGCAGGGCCGCAGCTATGCGGGGAGGGGATGTGGACGGGGTAAGGCCACAACTAGGGGCCGAGGCTGGGGGGTGGGGGTGGGGCTGAGGCCGAAAGCGGAAGCCATGGCCGAGCCAGGGCCAGGGCCAGGGGCGGGGCTGTGGCTAGGGACAGGGCCAGAGCAGGGCTGGGTGGCGCTGCCTTCCTGGGGGGGCTGGCCCAGGCCTTGCTATGCCCACCTGAATGTTCCTCCTTGCCCCCTTTGGGAGCACACCACATAGTTTGTAATAGACTATGCTCTATTAATTTAATTTGCAGACTTTTTAAAAAAAAACTTTAAACATCAACACCTCTGTATGTTAGGATTGTAACATACATAGAATTTATACAAGTGCA
The DNA here is from genome assembly GCF_011386835.1 of Chrysemys picta bellii. Taxonomy (NCBI): domain Eukaryota; kingdom Metazoa; phylum Chordata; order Testudines; family Emydidae; genus Chrysemys; species Chrysemys picta. The sequence continues at coordinate 22,242,837 of NC_088798.1, forward strand.
AAAGGTCACAGAATTAAATGTAAATAGGTTAATTTAAAATAAAATTGTGGCAATGTGTAAGACTATATTACAAAATTGTGACAAATGATGTATTTCTTTCTTCAACCTTCTACCCATTAATGGTCTTCAGAATGAAGAATCAAGGATAATTTTCTAGCTCAGTTTTTCCACCCAAGGGAAAAATAGTTTATCATAATTGGGCTATTTTCATAATTTATTTATTCATCATCAAATCTACTTTGGTGTGACTAGAGCTCTGCACCTATGAATTGATGAAGTGTATCTTAATATTCACTATGATTGACTCTATCGTTCCATGATCTCTTCTCCATGCAGCCAAGTCTGACCTGACCCAGTAATGGGTCATGGCCTAGAGCAAAAACAAATGAGAGCAATATTCAGCAATAATACACAGGATATTTTTAGAAATAAAATCTTGTCATTTTCATATTGATTTCCCCTAGCTGAGTGTTTTATTAAAGTCCACTTGTTGTCTCTCTGATTTCCTGAACCCGAAAAGGTGGGAACAAGTTTTGTTGTTACTTCCTGTTCTTAGACAGTCCAAACCTATGGGCAATAGGGTGACCAGATCATCCAAGTCAAATATCGGGACGCGGGGGGGGGGGCATGGTGGGAGGGGGCGGGGCAAAAAAACCCACCCTTCCTCCACAAGCGCTGGAGGGAGGCCCGGGAGACGCAGGGGAAGCGTGGGGCCAGGGTGAGTGAGAGTCCGGCCGGGCCCCAAGCAGGCAGGACTCAGTCGGGCGGTAGGGAGAGTGGGGGGGTGGCCCGCGGGGCCAGGCGGCGGCTGTTCTCTCCCCCCCCGGCAGCAGGACTTGGGAGCAGCCGCTGCTGCAGCTCCCACTGCCGTGGGGGGGGGGGGAGGAAGTGGCCGATGGCCAAGCTCAGCGGCTGCGGCTCTGGCACCTGGGCCCGAACCCCCCGAGCTGGGGCCTGCGGTGGGGACCCAGCAGTGCGCACGCTGTGCCCAGCCCCTGGCCAGTCGCGTCTGGGCTGCTGCCCAGCTGGTGCTATCCCGCGGCGGCCCCGGAGTGGGGGAAGCAGGCCCCAGCCCCCCCCGTCCCACTCGGGTCCCGCAGGGGAACGAACGTGGCTGGGCTGCCGATGCCTCTGCCCCGGGGCCGCCGCGGGATTGCGCCCGACTGAGTCCTGCCTGCTCAGGGCCAGGCTGTACTCTCACTCACCCCGGCCCCGTGCTTCCCCTGCCTCTCCCAGGCCTCCCTCCAGAGTTTGTGGAGGGAGGAGGAATGGTGAGCCTGGGGAAGAGGTGGGGATTCTGGGAGGGAGCCAATGGGGGGAAGAGGGGGCGGAGTCGGGGCAAGGGCGGGGCGCGAGCACTTCCGGGCTCTGGAGCGTTTCCTTGTTTGTCCAGTGTCCTGACCGCAAATCGGGACGTCCGGTCATCCTAATGGGCAACATTTTTAGTCTGAGCACAGGGCAACAAAAGATTTAATCTGTCTCTGACATGACTCCTTTATATTTCTCACAATGAAAGCAGCCATCAAGGTTTGGAGTAAGGAAGGGATTCCCCCCGCTTCCCTCCCCCCCACCCCCAAGTCTTCTGTGGGCTTTTTTTGTTTTGTTTTGAATTTCCTTTTTCTGAAGCATCAGGAACTGTCACAGCTGGAGATAGCACATTGGACAGGATGGGTCAGGGCTCTGAGGTGGCACTGAGCATTTGCTCAAAAGAGAAAAAAAAATTTCCCTGCCATTGTGGGGGGTTTGGGCACTGATGCACCTCAATCCGGCCTATTGTCTGCCTGTGGCACATAAAATAGACTCGTTTCCTTTGGGCTGTAATACTTTGATCTAATTTCAGGTGTTGGGCTTAGTATGTTGGTACTGAGTGCTATTGGTGGCCTGTGATATACAGAAGATCAGACTAAATGATATGGTGGTCCCTTCTGGCCTGAAGCTCTATGACTATGATGTAATTGCTTAGTACAATTAATGCTTTCAGTATTTATGTTGTTATTTGAGATACAGTAGGGACTAGAGGCCCTCACCCAGATCTGGGACTCACCATTCTGTTATGCATTGTGTGTATATATTTGTGTGTGTGTATAAAAGTACACACCCAACAATATTATCTATAATTTGTGTGTATTTTTATACATACAAATACATATACATGGGAGATATTTTTATATAGATTATATAGATATATAGATAGAAAGGGAGACAGTTCCCATCTTGAAGAGCTTGCAGTCTAAACAGACGCACAGCAAAGAAGTGACGTGCTGTGAGGATAAGCCTGTGTATAAAAACTGAACCCCTAAATTGTGATATTTAAGAGGAAAAGCCTTTTTTTTCCTCTGAGTGAGTTAAAATCTAACCTTTCTCACAAATTTTGTGCATCAAAAATGCTGTTGAAAGATAAGTTGCTGAATACCAAACTAGAAAAAGGGAAGTTATTCACCTGTCCATATAAAAGGAAGAGTTCAAGAATAAGGAACTGTGTCTGTGTACATGGATAAGAAAATATTTGATTATTTTTCCTAGTATTTCAATTTCAACATTTTGCAAGCTCTGCATTTTTTAAATTGTTTTGATTGGGGACTTTTATAGGATATTTGATCCATCAACCGAATTGCCTCTGTAATGAGGGGGCATGGCCTCCCTCTGAGATTTACGGGAGGAACCCCTGCTGACCCAATGGACATCCATGCCCAGAAGGAGAGGACTGGGACAGGAAGTTTAAAAGGGAGGCCCTGCAGTTTTGTTGGGCGGGAGCCGCTGGAGAAGATGGACATCTTTTGCCCGCTGCTGGGGCTGGAGCCCAAAGAGAATCCCTGCTGTGCTGAGGACAGAGCTGCTGGCCGACCAGGGTACCAAGGAACTGCTGGGACTCCTGCTGGCTATCTACCCTGAGGAGATGGAGGACATCCACGGAATCGAGGTACTGAATTAAAGGGTCATAGGAAGTAGCCCAGAGACACTAAACCATAGTCAGTTTGGGTTGTTGCCTGAATCCAGGTTAGCGTGTTTCGGCTGGATCCTCACTGACCCAGTAGCAGAACTATCTGCCACTGTTAGGGCCCTGGGCTGGGACCCGGTGGAGTAGGGTAGTCCTGGGTTCCCCAACCCCCTTGCTGCTGACCCCACCCCTGGAGTGGCAGCCTCCTCCCCTTAGGCCAAGAAGCCTGTGTTTGTCTGCCGCCTGCCAGAGCTAGAGTGTCAGACCCTAGCCTGATTGTGTGTTGCTCCGCCTGCCTGAAGGCCAAAGCCTGCTACACTGTTGGGTGCTCCACCCTGCCCGAGGGCCAGAGCCCTGGACTACTTGCTGCTGAGCCCTGCCAACAGGGCCGGGGTCTTAGATACCACTAATTCCCAAATAACCTGTACCTGAAAGGGACCTGAGAGTGAGAGGGTGTGGCCTCCCTCCAAGATTGACTGGGAAAGATGGCTATGCACTCCTACTGTCTCAAAATACCTACAGACCTGCTGACGGGATATACTTTTGGATCTGTGGGCTTTCCAACCCCAGAATTAATGAAACGGGGAAATTCTTTGCAAGCATATAGGTAGTCTTCTCAAACATAGGGTTGCCAACTTTCTACTCACACAAAACCGAACACCCTGTCCTGCCCCTCCTCTGAGGCCCCGCCAACTCATTCTATCCTCCCCTCCCTCGTCCCACCCTCACTCACTCATTTTCACTGGACTGGCTCAGGGGGTTGGCGTGCAGGGTGGTGGTGAGGGCACCATCTGGGGGTGCGGGTTTTGGGGTGGGGCCAGGGATGAGGGGTTTGGGGTGCAGGAAGGCGCTCCGGTCTGGGGGGTGATACATGGGGTTCAGAGTATGGGAGGGGGCTCTGGTCTGAGGCAGGGGGTTGGCGTGTGGGTGTGGATTCTGGGGTGGGGCCAGAAATGAGGGATTCAGGGTGCAGGAGGGGGCTCTGGGTTGGGGCTGGGGATTGGGGGGGTGAGGGCTCCTGCTGGGGGTGCAGGCTCTGATGTGGGGCTGGGGATGAGGGGTTTCGGGTGCAGGAGGGTGCTCCAGGCTGGGACCGAGGGGTTCCGAGGGCCGGAGGAGGATCAGGGATGGGGTCAGGAGTGCAGGTTCTGGGCGGCACTTACCTCAAGCAGCTCCCTGAAGCAGCGGCATGTCCCCCCCTGGCTCCTACATCCACACAGCTCCCATTGGCCCCAGTTCCCGGCCAATGGGAGCTGCAGGGGGTGGCTTTTGGGGTGGGGGCAGCATGTGAAGCCCCCTGGCTGCCCCTATGGTAGGCGCCAGAGCTGGCTGCTTCCTGGGAGCTGGGTAGCGCAGAGGCTAGCAGGGAGCCTGCCAGCCCCGCTGCGTGGTGCCGTCAACCGGACGGTCAATGGCCCGGTCAGCGGTGCTGACCGAAATCACCAGGATACCTTTTCGAGCAGGTGTTCCGGTCGAAATCCGGACACCAGATCACCCTACTCAAACACCACTGGTGATGCCAGTGATTTCAGAAGGACAGTGCTCCCTTCTGATTCACTAAATGAGTCCTCAAGAGGATTTCAAGGAAGAGGAACCAGATTGGCCTCAGTCTTCAAAAAGTAAGGAAAAGTAAAAGCCAATGTGTGGCTTGTCTGCCTGCTTGCAGCTACAATGGCTACTATCTCTGACCACGCAATGATACCATGCCTGACAAAGAGGCCTGTGCTTCCTCCACACTCCTGGCTGGTAATGAAGAGGTATGAGGAGTCCAGCAACATGCAACATCAAAGATTTGACATCTACAAGCAAGTAACATTGAGCAAGTCAGTCCTTTTAAAACATCAGATCCAGAAAGACCACTGGCTAATAAGTTACAAACAAACACCAACTTTCTGAAGCTGAGTGAAAGAAGGAATTGCAACAACCATCCTGCACAAGTATCAGTTTTGTTTTTCCAATTTTAATGAGTAAAGGGACTTCTCTATCTAGGCATTCTTGCAGTTGGTGGGTTTTTTGTTTTGTTTTGTTTTGTTTCTATTTAGTTCCAAAAGGTGGGTGGTAATAAGCATATACCGATGCATGCATGTGTGTACAGAATCCACAGAATTTGAGAACAGCAGCTATACAATAGTTTCTGAAATACTTAAATAACCTCAAAGATCACACATGCAGATATTTCATGAATTGGGATTTATTTGTTTGATCCTGATACATTATGCTATTTTCTCCTAAATTGTTCATCTAAATTTTAAGTGTAACAAGCTGTGGCATCTTGAATTTTATTGGACTATTTCATGTAATCCTTTGTTGTGAGGGAAAGAAATTGGCTTAGTCACCCATAGTTTGAGTAGGCTGCCTTAACTACATCAGAGCTGTATTCTCAACAATAGCTTTGACATGAAAGAGACTTGACCCTCTGTCCGCGTGCCAGTTGTTTAGCTGGGACATAAATATATCGATTGACACTAAAACTGATAAAGCCCCATTACTTTGAAGGCTGACAGCTAAACTTGAATTATTACATACATAAAATATTACATAATATTTTAATCAACCTGCTAATGAATTTGATTTGATATTAACCCACTCTCTTAATTTGTTTGTAGTTTTTATTTTCACCTTTTGCTTAATTATTTGGTTTAGTTAATAAAATATATAAAGTTGGAAACCTGTGCAGTTCAGATGTTTCTCCCCCAGATGTCAGAGTTCTAAACATGAGGAGAAAATAAGAGGCAACTCTGTAACCCACCTGGTGGTGATCTGTAGAACTGCCCTACAATCCTCCCATAACTGGTGCCCAGAAAGGAACACTATTAGCTTTTGAAAGTTAACTTATGTATTGGTCATTTCTCTCAATAAGCAACATGGGTTCCAGAACATTTGAGGGTCTGCTGTGGTGGATAATAACCTGTGAACCAAAATGCTGACCAATGCTTTGTAATAAATCTACTCCACACCTAACTGGTGCGAGAACACGATTCATGTTAAGTTTCTGGAAGGAAATGTTTGTTTGAAACACTGAATAGATTTGAAAGTTAGGCAGCTTCTTGTTTTTAATTTAACTGCTTCAAAATAAATCTAAATTGGTTTAGGGTAGCAATTTTGACAGATTGTTCACATTCTTTCAAATGCTATTTTTGAATCACATGAAGGACTTGCTGAAGGAGTCCCTAGCCCAATGGCAGATTAAAAATTGGTATTTTAAGGGCCCATAATTTGACTTATTTTAGAATCACTTTTCCTGAATTGAGCTAAACTTAAGCAGTGCTTTAATTTAAAGATATGGAATAGTGTCACACATGTATTTTCATCTTGGAGAGGCAACAGCATGGAATTACCAAGAGAATTCCCCTGAAGATGAGGTCAGCACTGGATTGTCATATCAGTTAAAAAGAAGCCATCCTCCAGGAGCCTCAACAAGGAATTGCCAACATCCACTTAAAGAAGCTGCTGATTGCAAGACACTGCTTTTACCTCTTCTCCAAAATAAGTAACATCTCACACATCAAAAACAAAACAAATGAAATGATCTGCCTTAAATTTGGCCCTACTGTTCTGATTTTATTTTTAGTAGCTGGAATCTTTTAGTTGTGAGTCAGTCTGCTGTATAAGGTTTGAGGATGTGGTCATATTTTTCATAAAGTGGAGTTCCATTTGGTTTGACAAACTTGGATATCTACCATTTAGATTATATTCAGAAAGCCATTGTTCAGACAATTAGTGAAAAGATGACTACGATGGCTAAGCAGTTAATGGCAAAGATTTATTAATTATATGAAACCAGCACACATTTAATTGGCAGCCAGAAGAGAAACAGAAAATTCAGTTCTCAGATTAAACAAGACCTTTGAGATAAGAATTAGGGAGATTGTTTAAAACAGAGAAAGTAGAACATCAATTTTAAAAACGGAGGTTAACTGGTTGGATAAATTAATTCCCCTGAAACAAGAAGAGACTTTGAGGGATCTTGTTAATTATGTTTATATAAATATGCAGTTAATTACAGTTTGCATACATAAGGTGAAGTTTTGTAACAATAACTAGGGCCCTACCAAATTCACGGTCCATTTTGGTCAATTTCATGTCATAGGATTTTTAAAATCGTAAATTTCACGATTTCAGCTATTTACTTCTCAAATGTCAGTGTTGTAATTGTAGGGGTTGTGGAGGGTCACAAGGTTATTGTAGGGGAGGTTGCGGTACTGCTCCCCTTACTTCTGATAGAATCCTGTAGCGACTAAACGTTGACAGGAAACTACAGAATGGTCGTTTATACCAGATTGGGATATTTTAAATTAGGAACATCAGCAGATATCAGACCACAAGAGTGCCATGGTAACTAGCTAACTGACATACATGATAATGAGCTTGAGGTTAACAGACTAGTAAACTATGGGCACCCCAATATTAGTAGGGTGAGGAAATACAAATAAGGGGATGAAACCCCTAGTGAATATGCATAAGGCATAGTGGCCTCAGCATAACACATTATACCAGTTGTATTCCAGCCTGACTGCCTTGGGGAGATGTAACTCTTGGGAGATGACAGGATGACAACCACCAATGAGGAGGATAATTTACACTTTCAGGTCTTTTTGCAAGGGATGGTGAGAGTATATGAATAATCAGACTCATGTTCTGTTTTATCTCTATCTACCTGGTTGGGTTGGTGTGTTTGTAACTTTGCCAACTGTGCTAATAAAACTATTATAAATGCAGAAGGTTTTTCCTAAGTGTGAATGTTGCAACTGTTCACATCAGGGTTCCCAACTGAACACTAATTTCAATACTGGGCCTGATCGTGGAACAAGAATGCACTAAACTTCAGAGTATTAACTGGGAATTCTTAAGTAGTCAATGTAACATACAATCAATAGATCAGGCAACAAACCTTGTTTCAGGGATTATGGCTTATTTCTACAGAAAGTGTGAATACTCTAGATTTGGGGCCTGATCCCTTAAGTGAGGAAGAGCTGCCTCCACCCAGGAATTATTTCCCAAGCGAACAAGCGTATGAGAGTCAGGAATTGGTACCCAACATCCAAAGTGGCAATTGGAAGGTGAAGTGTCCTAGGTCCAGAAAGGGATCAGGAAAACTAATACAAGGATACAGGACCTGAGATGGAACAGTATATTATAGTTTTAAGTCTTGTCCCTGTTTCACGAAGCCACAATTAGCGTGATCATCAAGGTTGGGCAAGAGAGTTTTAGAATACATTACTCTGCTCTGAAATTGCCCCACCAAACAGTTGAAGAATGAACTGTCCCTCCACGTGCATAGCTAATTGAATGTAATTAGTGTTTTCCTATAACGTCAATTTCTTAGTGTGACAGACAAATTTTCTGTGACATCCCAAACAAACCTTATGGAATTAATATAATGCAATAAAATTTAAGTTAAATCTTATTGAATTGGGTTAGTACCTTTCAGGTACATGCTATTAAAAATGCAACTGTGTATGTGTTACTGTGGCACTGCATGTATATTCTCAGTAGGAGAAGGATGGTAATGTACTTCATCCATTATCAGCTCTTTAAAGCCAAGTCCCTGGAGAAGTCTGCATATATCTAGTTCAGACTGGATTCTCTAGGGACCAACAGACAAAGAAAACGTTTTTTTTGATAAATAACCTGGTATTAAACTGGCTCAGGGCCTTTTTCCTGTTCCAGTAAATGGACAGGACGCCTGATTCACAGAGGGCCCCAATCCTTAGGGAAGGACTGGGCCTACTGAGATCCCATAATACCGAGTGCCCATTCTGAGCTGAAGCTGTGATGAACTTGTAACCACAAAAAACCCTGTGGGTGGGGTGTTGAAGGTCTGCTCCTGCCAGAATCCATATTAGGGTTGGGATGATCGCTAGTAAGTTTATTAGCATGTGTATAGGTTCTCTTATTGTTTTAAGATGTTTCTCTGTAGAGCAGGGACGTGCTGGCTGCCACTTCCCGCAGCTCCCATTTGCCGGCAACGGCGAACTGCAGTCCCTGGGAGCTGTAGTGGGCCATGCCTGCAGACAGTCAACGTAAACAAAATCTCTCACGGCCTGCCAGCCAACCCCAAAGGTTGCCAACCCCTGCACTAACACCTCTCGGAATAGCCTTAAAACCACTAAGGCTTTGTCTACATTAACGGTGTAAGTTGATCTAAATTATGTTAGTTAAGTTACGTAACTTAAGTTAATGTAACTTACATTGACTTAAAGCACTGCCTACACCGTGCTATGTCAACGGGAGATGCTCTCTCATCTTCAGCAGACCCAATTTCACTGCATCGATTGCAGTGGTTCCAATTTAGCAGCATAGTGTAGACAAGGCCGAAGAAAACTATGCACTGGTGGGACCTGTATTAAGGAATTTCTCAAAATATAGGCTGCTAGAGCACTGAAAAGTCTCAAAAGAAATTAAAATCTAGCTGCATTAAAGCATACAGGATAATACAATAATGAATGGATGTGAGCAGGAGGCTTTGAAGGGATTTGCAGTGGAGGAAGTAAAATACAAAAGTTTACTTTGCAATAATATTGCAGACCATCTTAAGGAAATTTGGAATTAAGGGTGCCTGCCTATAGTAACTCACTCCATCATGCTTGACATGCAATGACTTGATAGAAGACAATATTCTGTAACATGAGTCCTCCTTAATACCTGGAACAAAGCGTAAAAAATGTGATAATCTTAATTCTCCATTTTCTGGGTTATTTTTGTCTGGTTGGTTTTGATATTTTTCTTGTTTATCTCAAAATTTCAATAATATTTGAATGTGTTACCATGGTTTTACTTGATTAATATCTTGAGAGGGAATTGTAAGGGTAGGGAATTTTTGAAGTGGGAGTGGGATTAGAGTTTTTTAAATTGCCCAGTGAGTTCAATCTTAAATTGTACTAATGTATTTAGGATGTATTTTTAACTTATATCAATGGCACGTAGAGAATATGTATTGGTGACCTTTGTAGCATTTCCATAAATCAAATAAATAATTATGGTTAGTAATTAAGTATTTATGGCATCCCGAATCATTTGATTTATCAGTCACATAATATTCAAAATAGATGTTACTGGATGGATGAAAACGCATATCATATGGATGTACAGATGTGTACACACTTGTAAAGACTTCTATAAATAAAATTTCATTTGTATTTCTTACTACAAAGGGCATGAGAGCTGTTAATCTATGGCCCCTTCCTACTCTCATTTATACTAGATTTTGCACCAATATATTTTGCCATGGACTCCAATGGATTTATTCCTGGTTTATAATAGCATAAAAGATGAGTTGCTGATCATCTCCTTAGAGGAGCTAAGTATCAACAGCTCATTACGTTACAGAATCAGGCCCTTAAATGAGACTTAGGATCAATATGTTAATAAAAATATTATACTTTAACATAATCTACAGCAATGTTAAATATAAAATACAGAAGTTGAAATAAAGCCATGTGAAATGCAAACTCCAAAATTGCTGCTATTGGTGGTAAAGGTAACAACATTTTCTTAAATTACACACCTATATTTTCATCATTTGTTTCTGTAGCATTTTATAAAGTTGAAAAAAAATCAAGTAAATACCTAATTAATGCTATTTCGTACCTACAAATGCGCACAAATCTTTATTATCATGAAACAAAGTAGGTAATTAGCTTGCCTTGGGCCTTGTCTACACACAGAAATTGCTCTGCTTTTTAAACTGATTTAGTTAACTGAAAACCCCTGTGTGGACACTTTTATTTCACTTTACAAGTCGCTTATTTCAATTTAGTTTAAACCTGTTTCTAACTGACTTAAGCTAAACTGAAAGAGACTTTGGCTTAAAGTGAAGTGTCCATTACAGCCTCTTGGAGTGATTTAACTAAATCAGTTTAAAATCATATCTTAAATTAATTTTTTTGTATCTAGAAAAGACCTTAGCCACTGCTGCTACAGTGATATGGCACTGGAGAAACAGCCTTTATTTGTATTTATTTACAAAATAAAATAACGTGATGAGGCCTTTGTTCTAAATTCTTCAAATATTTAAAATTAATCTACTAATCTACACAGGTTAAGGTAGTGGGTCATAATTTTTCTCCAATTAACTGGGAGGAGTTGCTAGATTGCAGGCCCTGGTTCTCATGGGAGACTTTAATCACCCTGATATCTGCTGGGAGAGCAATACAGCGGTGCACAGGCAATCCAGGAAATTTTTGGAAAGCGTAGGGGACAATTTCCTGGTGCAAGTGCTGGAGGAACCAACTAGGGGCAAAGCTTTTCTTGACCTGCTGCTCACAAACAGGGAAGAACTAGTAGGGGAAGCAAAAGTGGATGGGAACCTGGGAGGCAGTGACCATGAGATGGTCGAGTTCAGGATCCTGACACAAGGAAGAAAGGAGAGCAGCAGAATATGGACCCTGGACTTCAGAAAAGCAGACTTTGACTCCCTCAGGGAACAGATGGGCAGGATCCCCTGGGAGAATAACATGAAGGGCAAAGGGGTCCAGGAGAGCTGGCTGTATTTTAAAGAATCCTTATTGAGGTTGCAGGAACAAACCATCCCGATGTGTAGAAAGAATAGTAAATATGGCAGGCGACCAGCTTGGCTAAACAGTGAAATCCTTGCTGATCTTAAACGCAAAAAAGAGGCTTATAAGAAGTGGAAGATTGGACAAATGACCAGGGAGGAGTATAAAAATATTGCTCAGGCGTGCAGGAGTGAAATCAGGAAGGCCAAATCACACTTGGAGTTGCAGTTAGCAAGAGATGTTAAGAGTAACAAGAAGGGTTTCTTCAGGTATGTTAGCAACAAGAAGAAAATCAAGGAAAGTGTGGGCCCCTTACTGAATGAGGGAGGCAACCTAGTGACCGAGGATGTGGAAAAAGCTAATGTACTCAATGATTTTTTTGCCTCTGTCTTCACGCACAAGGTCAGCTCCCAGATTGCTGCACTGGGCAGTACAGCATGGGGAGAAGGTGACCAGCCCTCTGTGGAGAAAGAAGTGGTTCGGGACTATTTAGAAAAACTGGACGTGCACAAGTCCATGGGGCCGGATGCGCTGCATCCGAGGGTGCTAAAGGAGTTGGCGGGTGAGATTGCAGAGCCATTAGCCATTATTTTTGAAAACTCATGGCGATCGGGGGAGGTCCCAGATGACTGGAAAAAGGCTAATGTAGTGCCCATCTTTAAAAAAGGGAAGAAGGAGGATCCGGGGAACTACAGGCCAGTCAGCCTCACCTCAGTCCCTGGAAAAAGTATGGAGCAGGTCCTCAAGGAATCAATTATGAAACATTTAGAGGAAAGGAAAGTGATCAGGAACAGCCAGCATGGATTCACGAAGGGGAAGTCGTGCCTGACTAACCTAATTGCCTTCTATGATGAGATAACTGGCTCTGTGGATGAGGGGAAAGCAGTGGATGTGTTATTTCTTGACTTTAGCAAAGCTTTTGATACTGTCTCCCACAGTATTCTTGCCACCAAGTTAAAGAAGTATGGGCTGGATGAATGGACTGTAAGGTGGATAGAAAGCTGGCTAGATCGTCGGGCTCAACGGGTAGTGATCAATGGCTCCATGTCTAGTTGGCAGCTGGTTTCAAGTGGAGTGCCCCAAGGGTCGGTCCTGGGGCCGGTTTTGTTTAATATCTTTATTAATGATCTGGAGGATGGTGTGGACTGCACTCTCAGCAAGTTTGCAGATGACACTAAACTAGGAGGCGTGGTAGATACACTAGAGGGTTGGGATCGGATACAGAGGGACCTAGACAAATTAGAAGATTGGGCAGACAAAAACCTGATGAGGTTCAACAAGGACAAGTGCAGAGTCCTGCACTTAGGACGGAAGAATCCCATGCACTGCTAGACTAGGGACCGAATGGCTAGGTAGCAGTTCTGCTGAAAAGGACCTAGGGGTCACAGTGGACGAGAAGCTGGATATGAGTCAACAGTGTGCTCTTGTTGCCAAGAAGGCTAACGGCATTTTGGGCTGTATAAGTAGGGGCATTGCCAGCAGATCGAGGGACGTGATCGTTCCCCTTTATTCGACATTGGTGAGGCCTCATCTGGAATACTGTGTCCAGTTTTGGGCCCCACACTACAAGAAGGATGTGGAAAAATTGGAAAGAGTCCAGCGGAGGGCAACAAAAATGATTAGGGGTCTGGAGCATATGACTTATGAGGAGAGGCTGAGAGAACTGGGATTGTTTAGTCTCCAGAAGAGAAGAATGAGGGGGGATTTGATAGCAGCCTTCAACTACCTGAAGGGGGGTTCCAAAGAGGATGGAGCTCGGCTATTCTCAGTGGTGGCAGATGACAGAACAAGGAGCAATGGTCTCAAGTTGCGGTGGGGGAAGTCCAGGTTGGATATCAGGAAAAACTATTTCACTAGGAGGGTGGTGAAACACTGGAATGCGTTACCTAGGGAGGTGGTGGAGTCTCCTTCCTTGGAGGTTTTTAAGGCCCGGCTTGACAAAGCCCTGGCTGGGATGATTTAGCTGGGAATTGGTCCTGCTTTGAGCAGGGGGTTGGACTAGATGACCTCTTGAGGTCCCTTCCAACTCTGATATTCTAGGAGCAATTTTATTGAAAGTAAGTGGCAATATTGATTTGTGTGGGTTAACAAAGGTTATTTTCCACATCTGTCCTTTTTGCCTGCACTGAAAACTTGTTCCTCACTAAATCAGTCTCAGAAATCAAATTATTTGGGGGTTTTAGTCAGAGTAGCATCCAATCCTTAAAGACTTTAAGAGTTTGATAATGTGAAGTCTGTAGCTCTCCCTAAACTGCAATTGACTTGAAAGGAAGAATTCAGGTGCTCATCACCTTTTAGGCTGGGCCCAATTTTTTAAAATGTTTACATTTGTTAGAATTAAATGTCTGAGCTTGTAACTTTTGCTTACGTAAGTAATCTTTACTTATGGGAGGGGACCACTCAAATCAATAAGTAAAGGGGGGAGGGGGAGAGGGATGCTGTATTTTGAAATTTAGCTTCACCTAAAAGTTGTATTTCTTAATGACTTATCTTTGGTCAAGTGACAGCTCTCTCTCTCACACCGTTGATAACTGTTCCATGTACCAACCATACTACAATTTTGTGTATATTACAGTGGTGGGATCCAACTTTCCCAGCCCTAGGGCCAAACATTATTTCGAAATGGTCAGGAGATCACAATCAGTACTCGGGGGGGGAGGGGCAGATTCTATGCCCTGTTCTGCTGCCTTTACACACTGGGGATTTCCCTAGACTGTGGGAATCCCCACATATTTAGAGCAGGCTAGCTCAGGGGAGGGCAAACTACGGCCTGCAGGCCACATTCGGCCTGTGGGACCATCCTGCCTGGCCCCCGAGCTCCTGGCCCAGGAGGCTCGCCCCAGGACCCTCCCCTGCTGTTCCCCCTCACCCGCAGCCTCAGCTCGCTCGCTCTGCCACTGGTGCAATGCTCTGGGCGGCGGGGTATTGAGCTCCTGGGGCAGTGCAGCTGCAGAGCCCAGCCTGACCCCATGCTCTGTGCTATGTGGTGGCAGCAGCGTGCGGCTGTAGCACCGCCAGCCACAGGTGCTCCAGGCAGTGCGGTAAGGGGGCAGGGAGCAGGGGGAGTTGGATAGAGTTCGGGGTGGTGGTCAGGGGGCGGGGTGTGGATGGTGGTCGGGGGGGGGGAATAGGGGGTTGAATGGGGGAAGAGGTCACGGGGGGGTTCGATGGGGCGGCTGGGGGCAGTCAGGGGACAGGGAGAAGGGGTGGTTGGATGGGACAAGGGTCCCAGAGGGGCCGTCAGGGAACGGGGGTGTTCGATGGGGTATGAGTCCAGGTGGGGTAGGGGGCGGAGAGGAGGTAGGGGTCGGGCCACGACCCCCTCTCCTAACCGGCCCTCCGTACAATTTATGAAACCTGATGCAACCCTCAGGCCAAAAAGTTTGCCCGCCTCTGGGCTAGCTAGTTCCTACTTTTCTCTTCTGCAGTCCTTAGCTGGAAACAGGAAGATGGAGTGGTAGGAGTGCACTGCATTCCAGGTATCCTTAGCTAGCACATAGTTCCTAAGGGACTGTTGGGGGCTGTAGAAAACCAGAGTTACCCAGGTTCCTCCAGCCTTTGCTGGGGCAGAGATCCAGTGAGCTATAGCTGGCTGTGTTGTGATGATGTTTCTCAGCTTCTACTTGTTGTCTGTCTTGGACTGCCCAGGGGGACTTCAACAGGTGCTTCCCTAGGCTCAGGCAGAACCTATTGAGTTCCCATCCTGTTCTATGTGAGGCTCCCACAGCCCAGTATGGAAGAAAGAAATTGATCAGACAGAGCTACTCTCTCCTCCCTTCCCTTGCGTGGCAGGCAGCCAGCAGGGGACCTGCTGAACAGCAGCTGTAGCATGGTTCAGCCTCTCAAAGTGTCCCCAGCACACAGTAGCTCTACTACATGGGCTGCAGGAGAAATGGTGGAAAGCCTTTGGAGACAGAGCATCTCCTATCACCGCTCCGTAGAGATGAGGCTGATTCAGACACTTTAGTCTAAAATTGCAGGGCACAGCTCAGAGAGCACATATTCAATTCATAATCACATGCACATTACTTCTTAACTGGTCTCAACAGCTGCTGTTCAGAGCTTCAGATTATGCAAATGGCCTTCAAGCCACTAAATGGACACCACTGTATTCCAGTATATTTCTACTATCATGTAGGACATGTTATTTGATAGAGAGGTGATTTGCAATATTAGATTTGATTTCAGTTGTACAGGGACTGACTTCTTATGTGAAATATCCGATTTGATAGATGATGTAATTTATGAATGGTAATAGCCTATATTTTAGTGTGAACCATGTCACATTCAACATAAGATGTGTTTATTTCAAGAATATAATGTACAACTCATCAGGAATATAGACTTCAATGGTTAACATTTTCATTTAAATATGACAGGCATTCACAGCTATGGCTTTTTTTAAAACAAATGACACTGTAATTATCCAAAGCTAAGGTTATGCTGGGAGTTCCTGTGTCAAGCTGAACATTTTAATGGGTAGCATCAGAGCCACAGAGGAACAAACAAACATTGAGTGTTAAGCTCCTTGTCAAACTTCTTTTAGATAATTAAAAAATAGTAAATTGACATTTTGCAGTTTGAATACCAAATCACTGAAGCCATATTTTCTCAGTACACTACATTATAACTATTTGCTCACACCTAGACTCCCAATAGTACATCTCAGTAGTTCGTAATTGCATTTAATAATTATACTGAGCATACTCTACACATTCTAAAAAGATTTTCACCTTTCAGGCAGAGGAGTGCCCACCAGTTGATAATTAATAACTGTTAAGGACCCTTCAGGCTAGCGTGATATCATCAAGAAATACCACAAAGTGTTGACACAACAGTCAGCCAGTTGAATGTCTCAAACAAGACTGCATTCCCCCCCAACCCTCATTTAAAGCCAATGTACTACAGTGCCAGCTGGCCAGCATGTCTCTTCTTTTGGAAACAGAAGTTGATTTGTTTTATTATTTCTTTGTTTGATACAGAAGGGGAGGCAGGGAAAAGAGGCAGAGGAAAAACTAGTAGTAAAATTAAAGTCTTATGAATTACTGTAATATAGACAACTTGATCAGTAAATACATAAGACTGATGAATGTTTGGATTAATCACTTACCATTCTGGACATTAACTGTTAGAAGTAAAGGCTTTCCCACTCCCCATATTAAACATGAAACCCCCAATTTTCATTTTCCCTACATCCAATCCAAACTTCAACACTAAGACTAAATCTATGGTGAACAAAATCCGCATATCATCAGAACTATTTTACCTGGGCACTTTGATGATTTTCTTCCACTGACTAGCTCATATTTTTAGTGCTGTCTCCCAGACTTCTGACAGATTAAAGACCTTCAAAGTAGGCATTATCAAAGATTACGCTATGGTTTTGTGTCTGAGAAATATTGCACAGTTTAACTCAACTGTTTTAAATATATCTAGTTAAATTCCAACCCACTCTATAGATAAGAATATAAAAGGGCCACCAGACCATGGGTCAGCCCAATGATCCATCTAGCCCAGTATTCTGTGTTCCAACAGTGGTCAGTGTCTGCTGTTTCAAAGGGAATGAACAGAACAGGGCAGTTATCAAGTGATCCATCCCGTATCATCCAGCCCCAGCTTCTGGCAGTCAGAGTTTTAGGGACACCCAGAGCATTGGGTTGTGTCCCTGACCATCTTGGCTAATAGCCACTGATGGACTATCTTCCATGAACTTATACAATTCTTTTTGAACTTAGTTGCAATTTTGTCTTTCAATGAGTTCCAGAGATTGACTGTACATTGTATGATAAAGTACTTCCATATGTTTGTTTTAAAACTGATGCCTATTAATTTCATTGAGTGACCCCGGGTTCTAGTGTTATGTGTAGAAGAAAATGGCACTTCCTCATTCACTTTCTCCACACAAATCATGATTTTATAGACCTCTATCATATCCCCCTTAGTTGTCTCTTTTCTAAGATGAACAGTCTCAGTCTTTTTAATCTCTCCGTATATAGGAGAAGTTCCTTACCATAATCATTTTTGTTGCCCTTCTCTGTATTTTTTCCAATTTTAATACATCATTTTTGAGATGGGGCAATCCGAATTGCACATAGTATTTAAAGTGTTGGTGTACCATGGATTTATATACACCGCTACCTCGATATAACGCAACCCGATATAACACGAATTCAGATATAACGCGGTAAAGCGGTGCTCCGGGGCGGGCGGGGCTGCGCACTCCGGTGGATCAAAGCAAGTTCAATATAACGCAGTTTCACCTATAACACGGTAAGATTTTTTGGCTCCCGAGGACAGCGTTATATCGAGGTAGAGGTGTAATGACATGATAATTTCTATCTTATCTATCCCGTTCCTAATGGTTTTTAATGCTTCCTGTCCTTGGGACTAACCAAGGAATGAGCCCAAACAAAGGGTGAACTTGAGCAGCACTGAGGTTTGTTTATTGGCGTGAGTTGAGCTTGTCTAATACAGCTATACTCACACATACATCACATTCATGCTGGCCAGCTGCAGGTGCAGGCATAGATTGATTTTGATTTCACAGGTGGCTGAGGCTGGCCAGGTGACCACTGCCCAGAGATCGGCCTCAAGGCGAACGAGAGTCCCCGAAGTCCCTTTGGATCTGCGGGAGGGCCCTACTGCTTCTGGCCCGGTCCCGAGTTTAGCGTGCTGTTACATTTCCTTGTTGGTACCCCTGATCTGGCCGCACGTCTCAAGATTTATACCTTCACCAAGATATCATGGTTCCATAAAAGTCGATATTTGCCCCTTTGTTTTGCCATTGGCTGTCACTCACTCTCTCTCTCACTCATTCCTTACATTAATTGATTACATATTCATAGGCATGAATACAATTGATTATATAGAGCAATGCAGCTTTAAGTAAGCATCTAACATCATTGGAGACTTTCCTGTTATGTTGTTACAAAGCCACAAGCAGCGGAAACTGTGCAGACTGCACTCGAAAGAGCAAATGGGGGAGGAGGGAGGCGTGTCCGGCTACACCTAACATTGTTAGATTTTTTGACTGCTGCTGCACACTAAGCAGATGTTTTTAGAGAACTATCAACAATGACTCCAACATCTCTTTCTTGCGTGGTAACAGCTAATTTAGACCCCATCATTTTGAATATATAGTTGAAATGTTTTCCAATACGCATACTTTGCATTTATCAACACTGAATTTCATCTGCCATTGTGTTGCCTAGTCATCCAGTTTTGTTAGATCCTTTTGTAACACTTCACAGTCAGCTTTGAACTTAATTATCCTGAGTAATTTTTCATCATGTGCAAATGTTGCTACCCCTCCGTTCACCCTCTTTTCCAGATCATTTATGAATATGTTGGTCCCAGTACAGATCCTTGGGGGATCCTGCTCTTTACCGCTCTCTATTGTTAAAACTGACCATTTATTCCTACCCTTCATTTCCTATCTTTGAACCAGTTACTGATCCACAGGAGGACCATCCCTCTTATCCCACAACTTCTTATTTTGCTTAAGAGCCTTTGACATGAGGCCTTGTCAAAGGTTTTCTGAAAGTCCTAGTACATATCAACTGGCTCACCTTTGTCCACATGCTTGTTGACACCCTTAAAGAATTCTAATAGATTGGTGAGGCATGATTTCCCTTTACCAATGCAGTGTTGACCCTCCCCCAACATATCATGCTAATCTATGTGTCTGATAATTCTGTTCTTTACTATAGTTTCAATCCATTTGCCCGGTACCGAAGTTAGGTTTACTGGTCTGTAATTGCCAGAATTGCCTTGGAGCTTTTTTTTTTTTAAATCAGTGTTACATTAGCTCTCCTCCAGTCATCTGGTACCAAGGCTAATTTAAGTGATAGGTTACATACCACAGTTAGTAGTTCTGCAATTTCATATCTGAGTTTCTGCAGAATGGGTGAATATCATCTGGTCCTGTTGACTTATTACTGTTAATTTTATCAATCTGTTCTGAAACCTCCTCTATTGGCATAAGAACAGCCATACTGGGTCAGACCCAAGGTCCATCTAGCCCAGTATCCTGTCTTCTGACAGAGGCCAATGCCAGGTACTCCAGAGAGAATGAACAGAACAGGTAATCATCAAATGATTCCCATTCCCAGCTTTTGGCAAACAGAGGCTAGGGACACCATCCCATTGGCTCCTCAATCTAGGATGGTTTAGTCCTTACTTGGCCAATTTACTGACAGAAGCTAAAGTACGTTAATCAAGTGTGTGACCGGGGTACTAGTGGAGAGCCAGCTGTGGTCACTCAATTAGGGTGAACTGCAAAGAATGGGGCAGACAAAAGCTGGTGGATATTCCAATACTTAGATTCACCAAACCAGAATAAAAACAGCTTCTTTATTACCTTACTGGTTACTCAGAAGTCTAACAACACAGTTCCCTTAAAGTGATCCAGCCTCAGGCCTCCATCCAGGTACCCACATCAAATATGATGAAAATTTCTGTAAATCTTATTTCATCATATAAAAGAAAAGGTTTTATCAATCCCAAAGGATCAGACACATTACCTCCCAGGTTAATGAATGTTTCATATCTTACCCAAATACACGCTACAGCCAATTCTTATTAACTAAACTAAAATTTATTAAAAAACAAGAGAGAGAGAGAGAGAGAGAGAGAGGGGTTAAAATATCAATATACATACAGACATGAGTTCAATTCATTGAGGTGCAGATTCATAGCAGAGATGGTGAGCTTCATAGCTGCAAAGAGTTCAGTTAGAATTCAGTTCATAGGTCATAGTCCAATGTCCAAATCTCATATTCAGGGTGTACCAGCATAACTGGGACCTCAGTCTTGCAACTCAAACTTCCCCTGATGAAGTCTAAGCAGATCTGAGATGACAGAATCAGGACCCAAAGATCTTTTATACAATTTCATGTCTTTTGACAAGTTGAAATTCCTCAGGGAGCACGAAGTAATTAGGATGACTTTGAAGGAGGTCCATTATGGGTACTTAGCTATACTAATAAGGCCATTTGCTTGTTCCTCCACCATTCACAATACATTTGGAGATGAATACTGAGATATCCCATGTTTACAATTCATTTACATGATCGGATGTTCTTTTGGCCTCTGAATTATCAGAATACAGCATAGACAGGGACTGTTGATTACATTGTCCACCCTACTCAGACATATGTAAATACAGAAAAACACAAACATTATCTCCCTATATGTCTTTTGAGGGTTATTTATTCTGCAGGATGTTTAACTCTTTCTAGCCATGTGTCACAAAGTGTTACTCCAACGTAAGTGTGGTTTGCACTGGTTTAATTAGGCTGATTTTAAAATAGATTTAGTTAAACCAGTGAAACTTTTCTTGTATAGACAAGGCCTAAGGAAACATGTACCACTTCTTTAGAACAGGATGGGAAGCTGGGCAAGTGGGAGGGAAGGTTCTAGGGAAATTGTTACAGTAAAGCAGAAAGAGAGGGAGAGAGTAGGAATAGGGAGATTACTGTTTCACTTATCCTAATGATGTTCCTTGTTCAGTATTAATAGAAAGTGACGTCTTCTGTGATTCTTTCCCATTGCCACAAGCAAGCCATCACCATCACAAAGAAGCTACTGTCATCAGAATTACCTTCCCCCATGTAACATGCAAACACTGTTCAAAAATGACTAGCGACTTTCCAGACCATGCACTGAAGAGGCAACTGATGATGCGTGTCAATTGATTCAAGTTAGAAAAGTGTTTTAATTTACCTCTGTGCAGAAATTATCAACTTCTTCATAAAATTAACAGCTTTGGCATAAAAGTCAGCACTTTAATTCTAAAAATAATTATTTTGGACTTCCAAACCTGAGATAGCTTTTGTATTTCACTTCATTTAACAAAGAAATATGAAAAAAATGAAGTATGAAAAGAACTCTGAGTTAGAACAGCACCTCGGTGATCTAATATTTCCTAAATGTCTCCAAAGTATTCCTAGTAGTGCTCGTGTGTACTCATTTTAATAATATCGACCATTGTCCACTGAGGAATACTGTAAAAGTAACTAAAGTCATGTCAGACCACTAGATGAAGAACCATCAACTTAACAGTGATTGTCTAAAGTTTGTTTACATTACATTATTTGATTTTCACTGCCCTAACATGGTTTTCATTCTTCATTATTCAAGGAAGTAAAAGCATAAGTCCAGTAGGAGACCAAATATTTTGTGTAGCCAGTTGTTTCATTTAATAGAGGATTTATGTTTGTGGTTAAGCATAATCAATGCATGATCGATAGGTTTAAATAGGATCAGATCATAGTAGTATAAAGGTTGATAAGCATTTATGAATGTTGAGTGTGTATTAGGTATATACACACAAGCAAAGTAAGGCTGTAATGCAAGGCCTATAGGCTGAGGTCTGTAAGGCCTAAGGAGGGTTGACATAAATATGTGACCTAGGAATAACTCTGTATCAGGAAATTACAAGATTACTCTAAAGAATGTGCCAATGAATGTTATTTGGGAAAATATACCACAACGAATCCATCTAGACCACAAGATCCCTGATTGTACCATCACAGATGCACAGTGAGAATAAAGGGAACTAAGGGGCCAATGAGAAATGGGGCACCCATAAATCAGTGAGGGAGGGAAGTATGGATAAGGAAAAAGGGGTTGGAACCCTTATGCACATGTATGATACTTAGTGGGTATAAACATGACCCAGAATAAAAGGTGTTGGCATGCCTGTGCGTGTAGGGAAGAAACCCACACGGAGATGCCATGATGACGTTAATAACAATGATTAGCAGAATGACTGACGGACACTCCAGAGTCCCACTGCAGGAGATGTGAGTGATGCCGGTTATAGTAAAGTGTTTAGTCCTATCTAGCTGTTATTATATTTTACTATTTGAGAGATTGTTTCTGTTTAGTGAATTTGTTAATAAAGGAACTTGTAATAAACTGGAATTGTTTCTCGTGTACTCCTAGGGTCTCTTAATACTACTAATATTCCTGATGCTCTAGCCCTCAGAAGACTGAATCATTAACCAGTGCAGTCTAAGATTAATCAGTAGTCAATGCACTCATCCATAAATACAGCTACATTTGAAACATTTCGATAATTCAAATGACAAAAATGGAAGAATAGCACCAATTGATATTTCTTTAAAAGTTTAAATTCATTGTGGACAAAGGATGTTCTCCCTTGGAATTATTACTTCAAACATCAAATATTATAGTGAACAACAAACAAGGAGGGATTTCCCTGTCAATCAAGTATCAGGTGGACAAATTGAGAGCCCAGAGGGAAGTCAAGGACACTTGTTCAATGAGTGATAGAAAAAACAAAGGAAGTTGAAAGGTTAAAGATACATTTCATATTGCCTTGAACATGTGACTAGATTTAGAGAGAGAGAAGGTGTATGAGGCAATATCTTTTATTCGACGAGACACACTGTAAGTGCAAAAGCTCGTCTTTCACCAATAGAAGTTGGTCCAATAAAAGATATTACCACCTTATCTTTCTAATATCCTGGGACTAACACAGGCAGGGCTGTCCTTACCCATACGCAAACTACGCGGCTGTGTAGGGCACCGGGAAAGTTGGGGCACCAAATTGCCCCAAATTTCCCGGTGCCCTACGCAGCTGCGTGCTGCTCCAGCGGCCAGCCCGAACCCCTGGCCAGCTGAGCCGGCCAGGAAAGCTGCCCCCGCCCCTGCTCCGCCTCTTCTCCAAAGCCTCCACCCCACTCCACCCCCACTCCACCCCTTCCCCTGAGCTAGGTCCAGGGGACTGCAGCAGGGATCGGGTGTGCCCTGCACTCACCGAGCGGCAGGAAGTGTAGCAACCTGGCCCCAGCCCGCTCCACCGGTGAGTGCTGGGGGGCGGTTCCCTCCTGCCTCCCAAGTCTGGGAGCCAGGAGAGCAGAGCGGAGCAGGCTGTGGCCGGGTCACTCCACTTCGCACTGCCCCATGAGTGCAGGGTCGGGCCCGCCCTGCAATCACCGGGCGGCAGGAAGTGGCGCGACCTGGCCGCAACCCGCTCCGCTCCGCCGGCTCGTGCTGGGGGGCAGTTTCTCCCCTGCCCCCCAAGCCCGCTCCTGCACAAAATGCACTTGGTGCGTAGGGAACCAAAATGTCTAGGGACGGCCCTGAACACA
This sequence comes from Chrysemys picta bellii, assembly GCF_011386835.1. Lineage (NCBI taxonomy): Eukaryota > Metazoa > Chordata > Testudines > Emydidae > Chrysemys > Chrysemys picta. The sequence goes on from NC_088798.1 coordinate 22,266,392, forward strand.
GCTACCATAATGCTATATTTATATGGCTGTAGGAATGGTTTATGGTAAGACAAGCCCTAATGTATGCTGAACTACTTTAAACTGGCCACTGAAATAACTGCTGGGGTAGCCGCCACAGACACTTTCCCCCCCTTAGAATCTAGCCATCATCTCCTCGTCTGTTTATTCAGTGAGGCCCTGGCCCTGCACCATTAAGGTCAAAGGGAGCTTTGCTATTAACTTTAGTGAGCTTGTTTGAACTTTTAGCTTTTACTTGTTCATTCATATATTGACTGCCTCTTTCTTCCCAGAATGGTGAAAACTGTTTTCAGTGTGCAAGTTCCAGCTAACCACATTAAGTCTGCACTGGCAGAAAAAGTGTCAGATAGATTCCCTGGGCCATAGTACTGCAAGCCTGCAGACACCCCATCCCCTACAAATAAGAAACTGGAACTTTCCGCAGCTGTTCTGGAAGAACGATTCCCTCGGTTGGCCAGTCTCTCTTACAGCTCTTTCCTGTTCTGGCCTAGCTTTCTCCAGGACCCTACAACAAAAGCCCCTTCCAGTTCTGCACACACAGACACCATTCAGGTCAGAAACTAGCTTTTTCAGGAGAGCGGGACTGTCTTCTAAAGAAATGTAGCCCCTAATAAGTGAACATCTGAATCAAGGCTGATGTCCAGACTGGCCTGTAAAACATGTGACATGACAAAATTATTTATCTTTCCCAAGAAATTAAAGACCAGAGGCCTTGTTCTCTTTTATACCAGAAGTAACTCCACTTACATTCATTTGGGAGGAAAATGAGGCCCCAGTACAGTAGCCAACTAAGGAGGAAGTCTTCATTCTCAGTATCTATTATGAATATAAAGAACATCCTACTTTGACAATAGTTTAAACAATAAAATATGTGCTTTCCACGTACATAATGAAAGATCAATAAAGACACAATGGTAAAATAGATTATGTATGACATGGATGTTCTCTCAAGGGAATAAGTTATTTTGCCTGTTGTTGACTATATAACGAGATTACTTTTATGTAAATTTAACTACTACACCATAGATTTATACTAAATCAGACAGTTCTTTTTCCTGTACATTTATTCAAAGATTGAAAAATCCCAGAATACTGTACACAAATACATTATATATTTAGTTTGTATTTGCATAACTACAAAACTATTGGCAATTTCTGCAAGAGATACTGCATGTTAGTAGTAACAGTTTTGTCTTTGTTTTAATTATGCATGACTAATAATAGCTGTTTGCCTGTTTGACCATCAGATCATATGCTGTTGCCAAGGGAAAATCTTTTTAAAGAGTGATTGACTGTTTTCCCTCTTATAAAGGAAAACATGCTTTTGTTATCTTTTTATTTCTAATTCAGCTTTGCAGCTTCAAAAACCAAACTTCATCCAGTAATGATGTCGTACATCTGAAACATTGGCCACATATCCCCAAAATTTACCTCTCCAGGCTAAATATATAGGAGATGAAAATGCAACAGCTTCATTAACAATTAGACCCAGACAGCCTAATTGCATATCTTACTTGTTGTGATGTGTACACAGAACTTGTTAATGGGCAGTGCTCACCATCACAGAAATTTCTACCAGTTGAACAACTGAAAATAGCCTACCACCCCAATCAGGAGTATAGGTCATGTCAAATACAGCTGCCTGCCACACAGGTACTTTTTCTCCATGTGCTATAAATAAGTTAAGGCAAGACCATTTTAAGAATTTTTAAGTGATGTTTAAACATTTTACTTGAACTATTTTACATATACCTCCTCATGTAAATCCATGTGCCCCAATTAATCTTGCCTGTTCTGAGGACTCAGTTGTAAATTTTAGTAGGAAATTAAACTTTTGCCAAGAGGATGAGGAAACATTTTTCTGCTTGGTTGATTCTTAAAAAGTGTCAGCTACCCAGGGTTCTGCATTGTTAGATTAACAGACAGAGAGCTGGTGTGTGATTGTCTCAAGTGTTTATAAGATCAACTCATGCAGCTGGCCACATTCTTGATTTAGTGTTTGGATTGGGATTGGAGGAATGGAAATTTTGCCTCTGTGATGAGTTATCTCCTGTGGTTTAAAGGAGGGATTGCCTTTCCAATCAGGCAAGGAACTTGTTTTGAGGGTCTATTCTCAAAGGCTAATAGAATCAGAGTTTTTAAGAGAACTATGAAGAACTTCTCTATACTTTCAACAGGCTACAATTAATGGTTTAGTACAGGACTGTGTAACAATATTTTACTCTCTATTCTCTTCTAGAGCCAAGAGCATTCTGTTTGCCAACTTTATCTTTTCAGATCATCTTGGTTTACAGATGAATCAAGAGGAAAGATGACTAGAGAGCCATTGGAGGAAGTGTCTATGTGAATCTGGTCAATTGTATCATAGATTTTTTTCCCCTAAGCCTTATGTGATGGCTAAGCAGGAGACAAATGTGAAGGTTATCAGCAAAATCTCAGTCAGTGGATGTGTCTCCAGTTGTGGACATCTTGATTAATCCAAGCTGTCTTCACTTGATTGCTGATTTAAATCCCACTAGTTGTGTGTATGTTTTAAAGTATTCTTCTGAAAAAATCGTTCAGATTCAGGCCAAACTATCTCCTCCTTCAACTGTTGAAGAGTAATCTCTCAAGGGGACAAATGCAAGGTCTTCACTGTTTGAGTTATGGCATGTATTACTCCCTGAGTTACTGGAGGGTGGAAGGAGGACATGCCCTTCTTGGCTGCTGACAATCAGTGGCTTTAATTATTGGTGAAGGCGGTCAGTGTACCTATTCAGGAGGGCACAATGCCATCTTTGAAAGGAAATGGTCAACTCAAGATTAAAATACTGTAATCCACTCTACATATTTACATCTTAAGTCTACCCCTGGGATGTACTGTAAACTATCTGGCCATGTAGAGCAGGGATTGGCAACCTTTGGCATGTGGCCTGCCCAGGTAAGCACCCGGGCGGGCTGGGCCGGTTCGTTTACCTGCCGTGTCCGCAGGTTCGGCAGATCCTGGCTCCCACTGGCTGCGGTTCGCCGCTCGAGGCCAATGGGGGCAGCGGGAAGCAGCGCGGGCTGAGGGATGTGCTGGCCGCCACTTCCCGCTGCCCCCATTGGCCTGGAGCGGCGAACCGCGGCCAGGGGGAGCCGCAATCGGCCGAACCTGTGAACGCGGCAGGTAAACAAATCAGCCTGGTCCGCCAGGTAAGCACCCTGGCAGGCCGCGTGCCAAAGGTTGCCGATCCCTCATATAGAGTCTAACCCTGGGACATCCCTTGTACTCCATTCAAGTCTCAGAATCATGGAACTCCAGGAGTCCCTGTGTAGGGAGATTTTGCATACTCTGCCTAGTGGCAGGTTTCCATAGCTCACTGTGTATGTGAATTGTTGGTGTGCTAGAGGTGTTGCCAAGGTATCCATGCAGAGTATGGATCCACTGAATCACATCCCTGTTGGGAGTGAAAGCAGCAGGCCAATCCAGTACTCCTCTCCATAGCCAGTAATGGAGGCCAGAGCCCAGATGGACAAAGAGCCTGAATCCCTGGAATTGATTCTTCCATCTCCTGTTCTCCAAGGTTTGGGTTATAGTCCACTCTTGTGCATAATGACAAGAAGAAAGTAATTAAAAATGTTAAAGCCCTCTTTTTCTTTTTGATGTAAAACAGCATGTCTTGAATGGATCAAATCCCACCATTCATGTCTTACGGATTCCTTAATCTGTGATAGAATTTAGAGGAACCATATGAAACATTTATGATACACACAATAAATAATTATGGAGCAAATTAAGAATAGTTTAACTACTTGTACAATTTTCAAGTGCCATAAGGTGCTCATCTGATAATTGGCAGAGATTTGGAATGTGAAAACTTGCTTAAACGACCTCTTAGTTTTACAGATCTAACTATGGCAAAATGTATTTATATTTTCTGAAAGATCCAAGAAAAGATTCAAGCAGCAGATTAATGTATGAGCCTAAAATGTAGAAGGATAGCAAATAGGGGCATAGAAGTCAAGCAAATTCCCTATTAATAAATGTGAAGCAACTAGGAAAGAAAATAGCAAAGAATTTAAACATATACAACAGCTGTGTGGACATGCATCAAGGGGACTCTAATGATAATACATGTAATCTCATCTAAAATATGCTGGGCCAGTTACTTAGAGGCATATTCTGCTATCAGAACTCTCATTCACTTCACTAGGAATTTAGCATTTGGAATGATGGTGGAGTAATGATGTTAGTGGATTTGTCAGGGGCTTTCCACCTGTATGTGTATTGGTGTTCCTTTGCTGAACACTACCAGATTGATAGGCCAATTTCTTTTTGGAAAACAAGCTGGTGCCAGAGATCAAAATTTTCGAAAGTGACTTGGGAACCTAGTCTCATTAACTATCAATAGGATTTAGAGTCCTATGAAGATTATACACTTTTTTAAATTTTTACCTAAAATCTTAGGATGTTTCCTAGTGAAAAATTTACATTATATACACAGTACCTTCAGCAAAGATGGTGAGAACAGCAGTGAGACTACATATATTAATGTGCCCCCCATACTTTTCTATAGCCAGAAAAACAGCTCCTTCTTGAATAATCCTTGGGGTCTGTCATGTGACATGACTGTCCTGTGCACTATCATCTCAACCCAAAGTCACAAGGCACAACCACATGGGGACTATTATTGCAAACACTGATATGAGCTAATACAGATTTGGGCTGGGTGTTAACTCTGAACTCCTCAGCCAGGTTAGACCATAACTGACATCTACTTGAGTTAGCTTCTCTACAAATCTCCATCCAGACAAAAGAATGCCTAACCCACACGACAGGCTTTAACAAGTGCTTATGTGTGGTGGCTGCAGCCAGGTGTTTTGAAGTCCATTGGGCGCAAAGCTCACCAGCTACATCTACACCAAGATTTTTCAGACTCATAATTCCGAGGGAAGTACAACTCCTCCAGTGTTAGCACTGGTGGAGATTGCAATATAGACAAGGTTCATGCATTTTTAACCATTTTCCTGTAAAACCATGGTAAACCACACACCTGAGTCCACTTAAACATCTGTGTTATAGCTTCCACCAATGCTCCTTCCAATGAAGCTAGAACCATGCAACTAAAAATTCTTAGTTTAGACAAGAACTCTATATTTTAACTCTCTGGATGGAAAGCATCAAGTTATTTTATAGTACTCCGACAGTTTAACAACATGAATTTCATTACCAGTTTTCCCAAATTCGTATAAAGGAAAACAAACACTTCTACCTACTTTCTAAAATAGGGTGACTTGTAAATTTCATTCTCTCATTACATAACAATATCAGATGCATCATTGAAAAGGATCCACTTAGATACTTGGATTTGAAAAAGAAATGAAGAGCAAATTATCTTTACTTTTTCTAACCCCTGTCATAAGTGTACAAAAGTAGGTCTAATATTTTGGGCTATTACAGGTTTAGATTTCAGGTAATAAGAAAAGAAAAACTGAATTGCACTTTAAACTTGTTTGAAAGTAAATAAGTTATTTGGAGCAAATTTTACCCTAACTCCAGTTGGTGTAAATCCAGAATAGTTGCCCTGAAGTAAAAATCTGGGTTTAAATTTACATCAGCAAAACAGCATAATTGGGCCCTTTTGTTGTTTCTATTCATGAACTAATAAGAAAGATCAGGTCTGAAGAAATTATGTTGTCATCTAGATAAGGATAGTCACAACTAGACTTTGAGTTACATATCTGTAGGTGGTCAAACTCATACATGTAGATATTTTAAAGGGGTTATGTTTGCAATGTCCAGCAAAGGGCAATTTAAGGACTCTTCTTTCGAAAATGTATAAGACTTTCTGCAACGTGTAAAATCAAAAGGGCCACATACATAACCCAGCTGCATACTAGGCTATTGTAGTCAGGGGCATATAAGAGTAAAATCCTCTCTCAGTATTTTCCCAAAGTGTTATCAGCAGGGCAGTAAGTCCAGCAGAATGATCTTTGGCAGCAATACACAACATTCACCCTTCAGTAGTTCCTAGAGCTGCACGCAGCAGTTTTATTGGCAGGAAGGAGGTACAGCAACAAGGAGATTGGTAGAGGGAGGCTCTGACAGTAACAAATACATAAGCAAGAGTCATTTGATCGTTGGAGAAATAGAGGCAAAAACATATTCAAGGCAGCTCTCCATCCTCATTGTAATCTCAATTTAGCCTTAATTTGTCCCCTCCCAAAGTGTGTGTTTTCTAAAATTGCAGTTTCTGTTGTTAAGATGTTGTAGACATGTTCCAAACCTTTGCAGCTCAATTCTTTTGTACAATGGCTTTAAATGAGTCATTAGATAACTACAATGTGCATATATTTCTAAACGAATCATGATTGTTTGCAGTATTTTTAGCAATTAAAAATTTTTTGATAACACTTTTCTCTCATGCAATGCTCAGCCCTGGGGTGCTTGTATCAAAGTCTTGCTGACTTCATCGATCGGAGCAGTGCACACATGTTGCAGGATAGAATTCGGCCCTCTGGAATGAGCTGGCTTTTCTTTGTAAATGACATCATACTAAAACATTAGAATAGCAATGCTGTTTTAAACTTTTTTAAAAATCAACTTCCTTTTTAATTAGACTTGGATAAATAGTGGTCCAGTGAATCTTTGCTTGAGTGCAAGGGTCTGCCTGTGTGCTGCAGGATTACAGACAATCTTGGGGGGGGGGGAGAAAGGGGGGAAGACCAGGCCAAATTTGAAGTATGTAGATATTAGGCATCACTCCCCCCTGCTCAGACATGATCCCTACTGAAGTTAAAGGGGGCTTGCTCTGAGTAAGGAATTCTTAATACTTTTGAACCAAAAAGTCATATTAGCCAATAAACAAAAGCTCTTAACAAGTTGGAGAATTGGTCTGAAATTGACAAGAAGAAATTCAATAAAGACAAGTGCAAGGTACTACACTTAGGAAGAAAAAAATCGAATGCACAATTACAAAATGGGGAACAACTGACTAGGAAGTAGTACTGCTGGAAAAGATCTGGGAGTTATATTGGATCACAGACTGAATGAATCAACAATGTGATGCAGTTACAAAAAGGCTAATATTCTGGTGTTTTTTTAACAGCGATGTCATATGTCAGACATGGGAAGTAATTGTCCTGCTATACTCAACACTGGTTAGGCTTCAGTTGGAGTACCACTCTTCAGTTCCGGGCACCATACTTTCAGAGAGATGTGGACAAATTGGAGGGAGTCCAAAGGAGAGTAACAGAAATGATAAAAACTTCAGAAAACCTGACCTATGAGGAGAGGTTAAAAATCTGGGTATGTTTAGTCCTGAGAAAAGAGGACTGAGGGGGGACTAGATAAGTCTTCAAATATGTTAAGGACTGTTAAAAAGAGGACAGCAATCAGTTGTTCTCCATGCCACTGTTAAGAAGCAATCAGCTTAATCTGCAGCAAAGGCGGTTTAGATTAGATATTAGGAAAAGCTTTCTAGCTATAAGAAGAGTTAAGCACTAGAATAGGCTTCTAAAGGAGGTTGTGGAATGCCCATCACTGAAGATTTTCAAGAACAGGTTAGACAAACGCCTGTCAGGGATGGTCTAGGTATTCTTAGTTCTACCTCAGAGCAGGGTGTTGAAACAAATGACCTCTCGAGGTCCCTTCTAGCCTTACATTATAATAATTCAGGTTGTTTGACCACAGATACTTTGTTTCTGGGTGTTTTTAAAGGGCTACATTCAGAGTAGCAAGCAGTGCCTTCCTTACAACTTTTAGCCCAGTGTGGAAGACCCAGGTTCAATTCTCCCCTCTGCCTAATATCTTGAATAAGCATTAGGTCAGAGAGGAAAAACTCCATAATCTGGTAGTAGGAGCACTCACCTGCGATGCCAGAGTCCAAAGTTCAAGTCCCTGTTCCTTTGAATATTTAGTTATTTATACAAAATAGAACAGCTTCAACAAGAGAGACAGAGACAGTCTGCCCAGCACTCAGCTGGCAGGAGGTGGAGAGGAGACCCAAGTTTAAGTCCCTCCCCCAATGAATAGTAAGACTGCATTTTCTAGCAAAAAGCCACCCACACATAAATAAAGCTATTTATGTGAAAAATTTCACCTAGCTCTAGATCCAATCAGGATTGGGCCTAGCCATATTGTGCTAGGTGCTGTAGGAACAGAGGAATATAATCCCTACCTCAAACATCTTAAAATCAATGCAATTACAAAATGGAAGAGGCCTGCCTGTGGGGGCATGTAACTCACCCCCTGCCAGTTCAGGATTGTTCCCCATGGTATGTTTGTCTAATGCTTCGTTTCATGGCATTCCATCAGCATTAGAAAAACATTACAAACCTGTGCTTGTTTTTCTTTAATACGCCTCCACTTGTAAAATGAAAGGACAAACTAGTTATTTTACTTATGATACTTAGTGTTACTCTTCATCTGTAAATCTCCAAGTACTTAAAACATTTATTTTGCATTTTTCAGATGAGGAAACTTAGAATCAGAGAGGTCCAGAATGAATTCATAGCAGTTCATAGAATCTGGTACCCTATCTACTGAAATATGTCACCTGCTTACTACAATAGGACACCCTAAGTAGTATTTTCGGCTCCTAAGGATAGCTTTGTAACAACAGTGAGGAGCAAAATTCTGCCCTCGGTTACACAGGTGCAACTCCATTTGCTTCAGTGGGAATGCACACACATAAACTGAATGCAGAATCTATTCCTAGCTGTCATGTGCAATTAAGTTAAATGGCATAGGCAAAATCACTTTAAAATGTTATAATCTTGAAAACCTGAACAGGAATGTATTCAGAGCAAGAGTATTAAAAATGCTTTGACTCTCAGATAATCAAGACACCTGTAAATCAAATGAATTAGCATAATCTCTCTCATCACCTAGTAAAATGCTGACTCAAAAAGTGAGAAGAATGACTTGTAGAGTCTAACTCCTTTAAAAGGCTTTTTATGCTTGACACTAGCAGTCATATTGGGTGTTTTAAATACATTAATTAGAGGCTTTCTGATTTTAACATGCAAAGTACAAAGGTAACTCCCTGGAGATCCCACTCCTGCAAAGGAGAGAATAACTAATGCAGATACAATCTGCAATCTGACACTAAGTGAGGAGCCAACACACATACACACACACGACACAATCAATGGTCAGCACTAACAGAGCTCCACTACAGAAAAAAGATGCACAATACCAACTTGGAATCACACTTATACAGCTACCTTTGAGAACTGCAGTGTACATATATCCAGAAAATCTAAATACGGTGGTCTGGGGGAGGTGGAAGAAGCTCGTTTTTCTGTGCACAAATTAATCGCTTCATTGAACTCACTGGACTATGTATTTACAGAACAATACTCTGTTTCTAGTGCCAAGACCGAATAAACAACAAATTCCTTAGTTTCATTAATTAAAAAAGTTTCATGTGTATTTATGATATTAATATCCTCTGGGGAAAATTTCAGGAGGAGCAAAGAAGGTCTACATCAAAAGTCTCATTAAATGCGCTATGCTTCTCCTGTACTCCCTTAGTGATGGTGCATTGTCCCTCTAAAGTTATCTCATTAACTTGTAATACAGTAAACGTCAAGCAGCAAGAAAATCTACTAAAGATATGAAAGAGCTAAAAATATGGATTTCATTAATAAGTCATCTATGTCTTTAAAGGGAGGGAAGAATGCTTTATATTGAGATGGAAGGACTATGAATATCCCATATATTATTTCAGCACAAATTTGCTTTTGGGCTTCCGAGTTCTACAGGTAAGTAGTGATGTGTACTCCATCCTTAATAGTATTCTCTTCCAAAACAGATATTCTCTAATTTATGAGATAAAAATGATTGTTTGACTTTAAAACTCCAATTTCATTTATGTAATCCACCCAGCTGCATAGGTACTGAGTTGCAAACTCACAATGTTAGGCCTTACAGAGTTTAATATACTGTAGTGCTCCACTCTAGCTCTAAGCCACCAATAGATAACCCTTAGAGTCACACGAATATTTGTATTACTTTTATTTTTTAATGTAGGTTTTTTTTTCCAGAACCACCAATGACACTCAGTACAGTATTTGTTTGAGTTCTGTCCTGAGCTAAGAACTGCAACTCCTCAACTCTTGTTCTCTGCAACCTTTAAATCTGAAACTCTGAAAATAAAGATAGGAAATGTAACAGCAAAATACGTCTGTCTACAAAAACTGGGAAACCAAAGCAAATGAATTCATGGTTTTAGAATGCCCTAGGAGACTAACTACAGTATATTCCTATACATAAAAAAGTCTGTCAGTTGCACTGCATAGACACTGGTTGTATTCTCAGCAGATACTACATCAGAACACTCAAGGAAATCTTATGCAATATTTTCCAAGAAAATTGTGAAATCCACGAAAACTGTATCTGGCTAAGTCACTTTTTAATCTGGAAGCCTAAATCAGCTACTTCCAAAGGGAAAAGAAAATGGTCTATAGCTAAATAGTTTGTGGTTTAAAACTATTGCAGATTCAAGTCTAGATTTACAAAACACAAGAAGATTCAGCCTATTCTTATCAAATCTGAAGTACTAAGAAAATGATTTTTTTAATTACTACAAACTATCGTGACAAAGTAAAGTATCAAAAAACTAAATTTGAATTTTTGCAGTTTTAAATTGAAGATTAATGAATTTGAGTCAAATAGAAGGATTCAGCTATATTAAGTACAGTGCACTACTACTGGTAAACAAATTTTGCACCAGCCAACTGAACTGGAAAAAAATATCGTTACCATATGGAATGCAAGCTTTATTAAGGGATGCAATAACTGAATTACCATAAGCATGTAGTCTCTTAATGGCGTAAAACTAGAACTCGTAGTTGTCCTTGCAGGATGGTTCTTTTCATGTTAATCATTAGGAAACAAAAAAGCTAAAATCATACTATATACACTTATAATACTGTGCAATCTTTAATGCCCCTTTACAACTGAGCAATATACTGGCAAGGAACGTTTGAATAGCAGGTTCTATAACAGACATTAAAAACCATCATGTAGAATTTTTATCCAGCACTAGGGATTTCCAAACTTCCATAGACAAACTTACTATTCAAAAAGCATGTATGTAATATTTGCATCCATCTAATGTTTAGTGAAAAGTCTTAGAAATTCTTCTGTAATAAGGTATTTGCTGTCAATAGTTGTCTCAAAACATAAATTAACTGAGCAGGGATTCTGAATTTATAACCCAAGGGCTAATCTGTGTTCTTAAACTAGGTTTGGTTAAAATCTAAATATTTAAAGTAGGACATGATTTCCACCACAGATCAGGACTTAAGAGTTTCCTAATAGAATTACATACCACACCCATAGAATTAAATTACAGAGGCACTGGTCATTGGTTATTAAACAAAGACACCCAATGTTAATATTTAAAGATACACATCTAAAGATGTATTTTGAGACCATACAACTCAGACATACCGACTTGCACAGTGAATGAGAATACAGCAATTGTCTGAATAATGTGTGTTCAAACATCTGAGGAGGGCAGTTATGAAGAATTGCTGAGATCTGTACACTGCTGAGTAGCAATTTACATTTAAAAAACAGAATGAGCTTCTGCGAGTATCTCCTTCTGCAATTGCTTCGGTTTAGGGAGGTAACTGGGCTATAGCTGATCTCTGATGAGCCATTACATCTTTCAGAGGCTTAGCAAGGTGAGAGAAACAAGCCTTATGAAGAAAGTAGCAAACTTATTCCAAAGGGGGGAAAAATAAAAAAAACTTCCCAAACTTAACAGAGTAGAAAAGTACACCACGTAGCAAAGGAAGACCACTTGAGAACTGCTACTATATCTAGAAATAGGGATATTGGGGAAGAATAATAGGGACACGCCTTTTAATTCCACTGAAATACTGGGATGGCTCTGGAAAGGGACAAGTGAGAAATAGAAGCAGAGAGACTGGCCCTCCTGAATAGGAAGAGTTGGCATGAATGACTGAGCACTAGTTTCAAAGTGGGACCGCCTCTCCCGGACCTACTCTTACCAGGGCTGCTTGGACTTGGAGATTTAAAAAAAAAAAAAAAAGAAGAAGAAGAAGAAGCCGGAGCGTGTTACAAAATGTCCATCTTTCTAATGCTCAGAATGAAAATAAAACCTCCTCTTCTAAGGTAGCTAAACCAACACGCCTATTAGAAATGCCTGCAGTCGCTTGGCAATGGCTTTGCACAACGCTCTCACTCACTTGCACAGAGAAGTAAAGAAGAGGCTCGGTTTCCTACCTAAGCACAGCCGTGTCCCCTTTTCTGACCACCAGGTTGTCCACAGCTGCCCCAGGGAAGTCCATACTCTGCCCAGCTGGGAGGCAGGAGGGCAACAAGCAGCACAGGCTGAGGAGCACAGCAGCCAGCCACTGGTTTGAGCAACAAGCACCTTGCACCAACAGCATCATGTCCATCCCTGCTCGGGGCTGCTCTCTCTCAGCTTCCAGCTCCTCTCAGTCCCCAGCCCCTGGTACTCGTGACGGGTCTTCCCTCCAGCCAGGCAGCCAAGGCACTGGCAGAGTTCTGCCTCGCCTGGTTTCTTTTGGCCGAGTCCGGAACGCGTCTAGTCTCGGGTGGCTCACACACCATCTAGCGAGGAGGGAAGCGCGCAGGAGACTGAGAGCAGGGGAAGTAGCAGCAGCGGCAGCAGCAGCGGCAGGCTCAGCAGCAGCAGACGGCCCCCAGGCTCCGAGCCGGTTGCCATGCAGCCGTTTCCTTAGCAACTTGGCCTGATGACTGGTGGTGGAGCAGAGGAGAAAAAAAGCTGGGGGGGGGGTTAGCTAAAAGCAAAGCAGCAGTGGGAGGAGGTGTGTTACAGCCACCGACATGGCAATACGGAAATAAATGGCATGCAATTAAAGGCACTGATTGCAGAGTGACCCCCGTTTGCAGGAGGGAGACAGCTGAGTTTGCTCGTCAGCGGTTTTTTACAATACAACTAGTTGGAGCTGAAATGCCCCGCACGGCGGCTCGTAGCCACGCCCGACTCCGCTGGCCAGGACGGTTCCGACCCAGCGATGCTCACGCGTCGCCGGGACCGGGCTAGCAGCCGGTCCGAGCGAGCGGAAGGGGGAGGGGGAGCAGCAGGCTTCAGAACTGGGCTTCTCCCGCGAAGGCTTCACGCTGCCCCGGCGCCCCTGGGCCAACGGAGTCAGGAGAAACCCCCACCCCCTCGCGAGCCCAGCTTGTGGGCGGGAAAGGGGTGAAGTGGAAGGGGGGCTGGGGAACCCACACCTTAGCCTTCATCTACCTAGGCAGAGGAGAAGAGTGAGGAGGCTCCTGTAAATGCCTAGCTAAATTAGATCAGGGGCTTGCATTGCCCTAGGCTGGAGAGAAGGCAAACCCGCATCTCCTCTGAGCTAGGGGGGGGGGGGGGGAAATCAACGCCCAGAGAAACACATCGCATCCCCGAGGGACCAGCGACTCCTATCTCCCACAGGGACACATAGAGAAGAAAAGAAAATACTTAAAAATGGGGCACGTTGTCCCCTTAGTGGAATAGCCCATCCTCCGAGTATGGGAGAAATCCTCCAGTGAGGGTTCCCATTCTTAGGGAAGGAGCAGCTATGTACCATTGGCATCATAAATAATTCTGTGGCCCAACCAGACTGCATCATAGACCTCTCAACCCCTCAGAAAAGTGTCCATTAAATTGTGAAACCTAGCAACTCTTTATTCCAAAAGGCAAGGCAGTAAAGTGGTACACAGGTCTAGGAATGTGAAATGCAGTTTATTTCATTGTCTCCTGGGAGAAACTTACCGGCCACTAACTCTTCTTTAAATCAAGGTGCACATATATTTAGCCCAAAGTATATACTTGATTTTCAGTGGGAAGTATTAGATTCAAGTCAAACTTTGATATCGCATTATATTTTCAGAAATCTATGCAGAATTGTATAATTTCAGCCCCAAAACTACAGGGCTAATCCACATCTAGCATAAGTACACTTCCTGCTGTCATTATCCTTGATAAATGGTTGTGGCACAGATACATCCAATGGAATCTTTCAAGGTGATAGTACAATGCATCAAGGTAGTTCTCCCTAGTCTCACCACAAATGTCAATACAAACCTTCAAGACTTTTCCTTGTAGTTCTTCCTGAAATTCTGTTAGGATGCACATTCAAGAAAGAAGACTCCTTGTCCATCTGTACACTAAAATCCATTTCTATATCCTGTCTCCCAAGAACTTTCTATAGCATCTCTGAGCATGAGCAATTCCTGATAGGATCTCACAACCTCATATCATCACTGATCCAGCTTCCCTTAAGATTTCATAGGAGCTTTGTCATTTTGCCAAAAGCTTGCAAGCAAAATTTTGCTTTAATTTAAATTCTAACACTGCCTTAACATTTACATATTGGGCCTTCTGCTTTCCCTGAAAGGCTTTGAGATGTCCCAAGCAGTAAATCTCTCATGTCTGCCAACTGGCCTAATCTAGGCTGCATAATTAGCCATGCCCTTCAATGTTTTGGCTTTAGTTTCCCTGTTTTTTACCAGGATAAATAGGGGGTCTTCAATTATGGTGAGAAAGGAGCTTAAACAGTGGAAAAACAAAACCATTTACTCCTATAGGCAAATGAAAATAGCAGCCACTAATACCAGTTTGGCCCTGTGGTATGAATAAACTTTTATAAAATCCACCTCAATACACGCTGAACTCTTTAAGATCATCAGGTTGTGGATGACAGGTCGGTTTTGTCCTGCGGACATGTATTTTCCAGTGTAGTAGTTGCATAACCGATGATATAAAATTGGATCTCTGATCAGTTATAATCTCACCAGAAAAGTGATCCAGCATATTTTTGGCTATTTGAGAGGAATGGTACCTCAGTTACCGTTAACAGCATAAGAGATGTACGGTGCCTTTTCATACCATAGGTTGTTACCTCCTGGCATTCAGGACAGATTTTGAAACATTTAAGTTGCAAAACGTAATAGAAGCTTGTATAGTAGGCAAGCTCTGTCTCTCCCTTAGGACTAACCCAGGCTAAACACTCCTGCTTATGCCTCAAAAACTTTTCCCTTGAGTGTCCAAGCAGCATAGAGCTAGTTTCTCCTTGTTAGGAATTTTTATTCCCTTTCACTTCATTCTGCTTCCAGTTGTAAACTTATCTGATGGGACAACAAGGAATCCGGTGGCACCTTAAAGACAAATCTGTTAGTCTTTAAGGTACCACCAGACTCCTTGTTGTTTTTGTGGATACAGACCAACACGGCTACCCCTTGATACTTGTTATCTGATGGAAGGAATTCACTTGTGTGTCTCCTCTTCATGTGAATGTGGAGAGAGGGAAAGAGAAGAGCAATCAACAAAGTCTTTTGGCCTCTGATGATCCACAATAATTTGTTTAGTATTGATGGGCCTTCTCTGTTAAGCAGGAGGACCTAACAACTTCTATTGGAAGCCAGCATTTCACATTAATTTATGTCTTTCCTGTCTGGTGATTTATACAGTTAGGATAGCTTACAATGCAAACGCTCAAATATCTTACAATACAGGGCACAGATGTTATAAGTGAAATTAATACCTGGAACAATTTACAAACATCCAAACACTAAGCACATTTTGTATAACTAATACCTATTTTAACAATACTAACAGGTGAGCCAGACTAATTCCAACTATGTATTTCTCAGCGTTCAAATGAGATATGGAGGCCTTGGCATGAGCTGGCACCTGGTTTGCCATAGCTAAACAGTCCATAAACCTGCGACTTCCAACTCCCCTTCTCTTGACAGTCTTAATTTCCTTTTCCTTTATGCTTCACCCTCTTCTATTGCATCCCACTTTTGTAGGTCTTTTCCAGTTACCACAAAAGATCCTGGTCTAATTCAATGAAGGGCATCCTTCCTCCTTTCTTGTCACACAAGCTTCATACCAAGTCATACAGGAGGCTTGGCACCAGGCTATAAATGCTGCATAATATATAATGCTCACCTTTGTATATTAAGTATCACCTTATAGTAGGGGAAATTCTCCAGTCCCCATATACACAATTTTTTAAAATCATCTTAGATGGTTTAGATCCTTTATGGAGGTCCACCAACTATACACAAGAGAATGTGGGAACATTCTGTACTTGCCCCTAACCCCACCCCCATCTAACTCCCTCCCCCGCTCCCTGTCCCCTGACTCCTATCCACACCCCCACCCTCTGACAGGCCCTCTGGGACTCCCACACCTATCCAACCGCCCCCTGCTCCCTGTCCCCCAGGACCGCATGCCCCTTATCCAACCCCCCCGCCCCTGCTCCCTACCCCCTTATGCTGCTCAAAGCACCAGAACTGGCAGCTGCCACACAGTCTAGCACATCGGGGCAGGCCGGTGGCTCTTACAGCCGCACTGCCCGACAGGAGCTCGCAGCCCTGACACCCAGAGCGCTGGCGGCATGGCGAGCTGAGGCTGTGGGGGAGGGGGACAGCAAGGGAGGGGCCGGGGGCTAGCCTCGCCGGCTGGGAGCTCACACATTGGGCAGGAGGGGCCTACGGGCTGCAGTTTGCACACCTCTGCCCTACACTCAAACCTGGTGAAGATTTGTTCACTATTCTCCCTTTCCACTTACTGAAATAACTAACTTTCTTCCTACCATCCCCTCAGTGGGCTCCCTTTGCCTTTCAAGCTGTTCTCCTATCTGGAGGCTTGTCTGGAGCCTGATGCTGCTGTATCCCTGGGCCTGGAGGGGAGGAGGGTGTCTAGTATACCGTAGTTCTTTTCCTCAGGACTCTAGCCAAACCCAGGAATATTTTCAGCTCCCTTTCTGCTACCAATTCAAGAAATGCTGGAAGACGATACTTAGAATAGGAGTGGACACATGTTCTGTCAGGGAAATTTTTTTTTTGAGCAGTCCCCATTCCATTCCAGACCCAGGAGTGGGGTGAATTTGGGCATCCACTTTCTCCTTTCCTCCTCTAGAAATAGGAGTTCTTCCAGACAGAATCCAACTCCTCCCTAATCTCTTATACCCTCAGTCATTTATATTGACTTGTATCCAAGTTCTCCCCCCCCCCCCCGAGACATCCCACGCTGACAATCACTTGTGTCATGGCCCCAGTGGAGCATGAGTATGCCGCCGGCCACTTGAGAAGTGCAGGACAAAATGTACTCAGAACAGAAGGATTCATTAAAGCCCATATGTTTACCACACAAAACAAGACTCAAAACTGACAAGCAAACACATCAGTCCTCAAAATATCAGATTCCATGGAGTATCTGCATCTTAGCAATTGCTTGACATCAAAGAGCTATCATGGAAGGTGATCCTTTCTGTCTCTACCCACTCTTCCCACGAGTTCTCCTCCCCCGCCCCCAGATCACATTCAAACAACTGCCTTCCTCATGTGTCTTTCATAGATTCATAGATTCTAGGACTGGAAGGGACCTTGAGAGGTCATCAAGTCCAGTCCCCTGCCCTCATAGCAGGACTAAATACTGTCTAGACCATCCCTGATAGACATTTATCTAACCTACTCTTAAATATCTCCAGAGATGGAGATTCCACAACCTCCCTAGGCAGTTTATTCCAGTGCTTAACCACCCTGACAGGTAGGAACATTTTCCTAATGTCCAACCTAAACCTCCCTTGCTGCAGTTTAAGCCCATTGCTTCTTGTTCTATCCTTAGAGGCTAAGGTGAACAAGTTTTCTCCCTCCTCATCCTTTTAGATACCTGAAAACTGCTATCATGTCCCCTCTCAGTCTTCTCTTTTCCAAACTAAACAAACCCAATTCTTTCAGCCTTCCTTTATAGGTCATGTTCTCAAGACCTTTAATCATTCTTTTTGCTCTTCTCTGGACCCTCTCCAGTTTCTCCACATCTTTCTTGAAATGCGGTGCCCAGAACTGGACATAATACTCCAGTTCAGGCCTAACCAGCGCAGAGTAGAGTGGAAGAATGACTTCTCGTGTCTTGCTCACAACACAGCTGTTAATGCATCCCAGAATCACATTTGCTTTTTTTGCAACAGCATCACACTGCTGATTCATATTTAGCTTGTGGTCCACTATAACCCCTAGATCCCTTTCTGCCGTACTCCTTCCTAGACAGTCTCTTCCCATTCTGTATGTGTGAAACTGACTGTTCCTTCCTAAGTGGAGCACTTTACATTTGTCTTTATTAAACTTTATCCTGTTTACCTCAGACCATTTCTCCAATTTGTCCAGATCATTTTGAATTATGACCCTGTCCTCCAAAGCAGTTGCAATCCCTCCCAGTTTGGGATCATCTGCAAACTTAATAAGCTTACTTTCTATGCGAAGATCTAAGTCGTTAATGAAGTTATTGAACATTTAACTGCACTTCAGAGGGAGAAGAGTAGGCTCCTCTTTTCCCAGCATGTTTGGCCATTTGTCATCGGACCATAGCTCAATCAGCTACAGAAGTAGTTCATCCTTCCTCTCAGCTGCAGAAATAGCCTACTTTCCACTTTTCCCAGAATTCACTCTTCATATAAGATGGTCTTCGATCTCCACCTTCATCCCTTTCCCAAACTGAGTGCTCATTCATTCTGTCATAGGAGATAAGGGGTGCTCTGACCCATCTTTACCTCAAAGGGCTAATCTTGGGACCACAGTAACACATAAATGGAGAAAACAGGTCTTGCTTGTTCTTCCCTGAGTCCTCTCTATTTCCCACTGATTGCATACCCTGTCATAGAATCATAGGGTTGGAAGGGACCTCTCAGGAGGTCATCTAGTCCAACCCCCTGCTCAAAGCAGGACCAATCCCCGGGGTCTGTTTTCAGTTAGTTACTTTGATCAGTGTCCGGGTGTAATAGAGTGGAATTTAGCTGTTGTTGTCATGGGTTTGTGCAATATTGTTATTAGAGCTGGTCAGATAATATCTATTGAATCCAAAAGTATTAGGAAATGTAAATGAACAAAATATTGTTATCATATGGAATGCAAGCTTTATTAAGGGAAGCAATAACTGAGCTACCATAAGCATGAAATCTCTTAATGGCATGAAACTGAGTCATCCAGCATCAATTGTTAGATAAGTTACCATTCATAGTTTTAAATAAAGGCATTTCTTAGCCTCCTGTTAGCATCAAGAGGAAGACTAGTGAAGACTAGGGAACAGCTGGGAATCAACTATTTTAATTGGGAGAGAGGCAGTTGTGTTATGTGAGAAGTCATTTAAATGTTTTGAGCTCTTATGCAAGATAGTCAATATTACACACTCAAATTGTGGTGATGGGTATGATGTAAGAGCACAGGTAGATCTAATTTTAGGAAGAGCCATTTAACATTTATTCAGTCACATTATACTGTTTTTACTTGACCTCAAGTATTTAAAATATTTTTGCTCTTTGAATAAAGAGACATTTCCACAATAATATCCTGTTAATTTAAACCAGGGGTCGGCAACCTTTTAGAAGTGGTGTGCCGAGTCTTCATTTATTCACTCTAATTTAAAGTTTCGCGTGCCAGTAATACATTAATGTTTTTAACGTATAAGTCTATAATATATAACTGAGGTATTGTTGTATGTAAAGTAAATAAGGTTTTTAAAATGTTTAAGAAGCTTCATTTAAAATTAAATTAAAATGTAGAGCCCCCCCCCCAGACCGGTTACCAGGACTCGGGCAGCGTGAGTGCCACTGAAAATCAGATTGTGTGCCGTCTTCGGCACACGTGCCATAGGTTGCCTACCCCTGATTTAAACATAAGATCATTTAAGATCTCAGTTAATGATAGTATTGAGGTCAATATGAATGTTTTTCATTTTCAGATTTAAATCCCCTGGTTTCAGGCCATTTGCAGATCAATGAAAAAGCAGGTCAGGATTCAATAGAGTTTTGTTGTTCTGGAGACTAAATTCTTTCATCTGGATCTGTTTTCTGAGACTGTGCAGCACCTGCCACCAAATGTGTGCACATGCACAGTGCACTTCCAGAACAGAACAGAAAGCTTTCCCATTAGCTGGTTTTCCAGGAAAACAGCTCACTTGGAATGTCTTTAATGGCACGGGGAAAATGTTCACTACAAAGATCTGTAAGTGGGTTCCTCTCAAAAATTAGATAATTTATAAATAGGAATGGTCAAGCCATATGATAGAATATTTGTGCTGAATGTAACTTCTTTTTTGGTTAGCAAATCAGTAACCATTCAGGGACTATTATCTTGGAATGTATTTGTTATTTGTAAGTATTCATTTAATAGTCTGGACAAAGTGTTCAGACTGACAAGCTCTTCACTCATCTTTTGTGTTGTGTGTTTAACTCATCTAGAAGCCCTAGTAAAAGAATGTGGAAATGAAGTGATAACTAGGACATACGCTGAGTAGGAAACTGGCACTTTTGATCTCCGGTAGATCAATGTACCACACAGGAAAGGATGACAAGTGATTCAAGTAGGATGTCTCCAAAATGGTGGCCACTTGAGATCCAATGTGCAGTACATAGTGACATGGATAACTATAGCAATGAAGCTGGGTTCAGCAATCCCTCCTAATATGTCTTTTTCAAATATACATGTGGAGTGTGTGGTGCTTTTGTAACAGGCTCTTTGGATCTATTTAAATGCTTTTGGGATTCTTGTTTGTGTTGATTTTTATTAATAATCATTGTCCCAAGGGCATAGGAAGAAGCATATCAATGGTATCAGCCCTGAGTGTCCTTCAATTGGAGCTGCTATATGCCCTGTTTCTGGACATTTTAAACATGGCCTGGGCACTTTTGGGAAAAGGATATTAGACTTCAGGCTTCCAGCACTTCTGGTTTCACTGGCAGATTCAACCAATTGTTTGAGTTTACAGCCCATAATATTGTTTTTAAACTTTTTAGAGAAGGAAGTCAGTTGTTGCTGTCATTCAGATATTTGTTCAACTAATTTCTCAATTCCGTTACAATGACTCATTGTCACAGCACAACTTGAGGTGTCCATATGACAGTCCAAGGAAGAAATCTCACACCCATGTTTGCCTCAGAGATATTCTCAGAAGTGTCTTTGTCAAGCCTAATTCAGCTGCATGCTTCTTATTCTCCATTCTGAGCAACATAGCAAATTGGAGAATGGTCGTGTTCGTTTTCTTTTGTTCCAGTTGGAGGATAAAAATCAGATCCTGATCCCAGTGCATTCTGCAGAACTGTTTAAGTAGTAGTTCATCTCATTCTGTAGAGGGAATTCTCCCTCTTGCAATAACTTTATTAAGAGCTGCAAGTCTCTCTCTACCTCTGAGCGCAGGATTCTGGTAGATGTTATCCAGTTCAGCATAACTGAGGTTAGCAGTCTTATCTCTCAGAGGTGAATCAGTGCTACAGTCCAAATCTTGCATAAGATTCCAGGCAACGCTGTGTACATTGCTATTAGGCTGTTGTTCAGCTGAATTCTGTGTATGAAGGTCCAAATTCTCAAAAGTGCCCACCCTGTGCTCAGCACTTCAAACAGGTTGTTTCAAGGTGGGCTCCCAAAATTGGGAGATATTTGAAAATTTGATCCCACTTTCCCAGTGTTATTCCCCCCCCCCCCCCATTAAATTGCTGCATATGCCACAGGGATGCTAGATAAGAAGTTTTCCCAACCAGCTCTCAGAACCATTTTCCATTAGAGAATGTAGTTCTGTCAAAATCTCACTGTGTTGTGAAATCACATCAATTTTATGTAATGTCATTTTGGAGAAAAAAGGTCCAATCATTTTGACATTTTCTGAACAAAGACTGTTTTGATTTTTCTTTTTGAAAAAACCTGTTCATTTCCATTTTTAATTTTGTACTATGTATTATAATAAAATAAAATTGCAATCCAAACAAAATATGTTTTTTTGTCAAACTGCAGCAGCAGGAGCATCTTGAGAACCATCCCCAGCCCTATGGTTTGTGGCAATGACTGTGAAAGGCACCACTGGAGGACAGCTCTTGTGTTGATTAACACAGGCTTATATTCTAATTGACAATCTTATTGTCCACTTTAATTAAAAAATGTGATGTACACAAAACAAATTATTTTGCGGGGGGAATTCTATTTTGCAGAGAATTTCAAAAATGTTCAGATTTTGTTCATAATTAGGGCCCTACCAAATTCAGGGCTGTGAAAAACACGGCATGTGCCGTGAAATCTGGTCTCTACCATGAAATCTGGTCTTGTGTGTACTTTTTTGTTATAGTATACAGATTTCACAGGGGAAACCAGCATTTCTCAAACTGGGGGGTCCCAACCTAAAAAGGGATTGCAGGGGGGTTGCAAGGTTATTGTAGCGGGAGTCATATTATTGCCACCCTTACTACTGCACCGCCTTCAGATCTGGGTGGCTAGAGAGTGGTGGCTGCTGGCCAAGGGCCCATCCCTCAAGGCAGCGGCACAGAAGTAATGGTAGCAATACAATACCATCCTTACTTCTGTGCTGCTGGCAGTGGCACTGCCTTCTGAGCTGGGTTCCTGGCCAGCACTTGACGCTCTCCGGCCGCCCAGTTCTGAAGGCAGGGCCACCGCCAACAGCAGTGCAGAAGTAAGGGTGGCAATACCACGACCCCTCTACAAAAACCTTGCAACCCCCTGCAACTACCCCCTGTTTGTGTCAGGATCCCCTACAGTTACAACACTGTGCAATTTCACATTTAAATATCTGAAATCATGGAATTCATTATCTTAAAAATCCTATGAACATGACATTGACCAAAATGCACTGTGAATTCATAATAGTAAAACAATTTGAATTCTCAAAATCCTGTGCAAAATAGAGTTTCTGTTCTCCACACAGGTCTACTACGTGATCATGAATAAGCAAGGAAGGTGTTCTGTGAGACAGTCTATTAAGCTGCAGTCCTCATTGCAAAAATGCGAGAAACCTTGATATAACTTACAGGGACTAGCTCTGATAAACATACCAAAAAAAAAATCACAAAACTTATAATGGAAAGAAAGCCATAAATGACACATTTATAGAAAAGCATACTGAAAGTTACCAGTCACATTATTTTAACGAAAATGTTTTGCTATTAAGACGGTTTGAAACTCATGATCTAGCAGTTAAATCCTGTAGCAGCAACAATGCTGGAACACAGGCAGCAGAGAGATGTTGCTGCCTCTTTCAGCCTCTGCAAAGGCAATTGGAGCAGCAGTGCTGCAGAGTAGCCTCTTAAATCAGTTCTTAAACCAGGAGATGTGCAGAGCTGCTATGCAGCGTCTCATCCAAGATATTCTTTTGAAATCTGTGCTCTGCTTCTGGTCAGTTAGAAGAGTGCAGGTAACTTTAGGTTCTTGATTTTCAAGCTTACTATCTACAACAATTATCGGGTAGGTTCGCACAGCGTGCAGTTATCAATAAAATGTTAGTCATGTGTGGGTGCATGAAAACATTTTCTTTACCATATGGTATACTAAGGAAATAATTGTCAAATGACAGAAGCTCACTAATATTGATGCCAAATACATATATAATACTGTCAACTTTTTAACAGCCTACATTTTCCTATTTTTAAGATACACAAATGAATAAAGTTTGAAAACATCTAGAACAAACCTCATATTGGAGGCTTTTAAGAAGAAATATATTCCAAATACAAGGGTAAATTATTATTATTTTGTATCACAACCAGTTGTGATTTGGATCACACTGAAGACAGGCAAAGGGCATCGGTTCATACCTGAATAAACCCATCATTTATCTATTTAAAGTTAAATGATAACATACAGGAGTTTTCAGTTACCAATTTGAAATGTCTTCTTGCGGCTGCTATTTCCTGGGGAACTGACATCTTCAGTATCCCGAGTAGAAATGGAATTTTGGCTTTGTGGAGAAGCAATTCTAATGAGTACTACAA
Source organism: Chrysemys picta bellii (assembly GCF_011386835.1). Lineage (NCBI taxonomy): Eukaryota > Metazoa > Chordata > Testudines > Emydidae > Chrysemys > Chrysemys picta. The sequence continues at coordinate 22,290,158 of NC_088798.1, forward strand.
TTCTTCAAGCTTGAAGACTAAAAAGTGAAGCCACTTCTCTTAGTGGGGATAAAATATCTTTTAGAAATAGACAACACTAAAACAAACTTTATATAATATTTTGTCTTAAATTTTCTTGCTGATTGGTAGAAGGTAGCTCTATCAAAAGTTACATCTGAAGTGAAGTTAGTTTAAGAATGAATACTGAAAATAATTATGGTACTTTAGAATGTCATTAACCAGATTTTATACCTGTAACTTTCATGTACTTTGAGAAGCTATGGATTATGCTCAAGCACTATGTTAAGTATAATAGCAACAACAACAACAAAAACAAGTAGTTGCTTCCTTGATATTTTTCAGTCAGTAGATGCACAATTACTACTAAACAGATCAGAATTTAAACTCACATTTGGTGTTTGATACATTCATACTTTACAATTATTTGAATCTGAATCCAACACCATATTATTTTACTGCAGAAGGGTTTATGAGAGTGACTTGGGCAAGATAGGACCTGTTATCTCCCAAACACCTCATGAGAGCTCATCCCTTCTAGATCCTTGAAGGGAAGAGGCCCCTCTATGTAAGCATCTTCTCACATTTGCACAGGTGCCTGTACATCATCCTCCCAACCTCATTGAGACCTTGTGGAGAGAGGCCCCTTGGGGTGATGAAATGAAGACTGGGTGAGCTAAGCAGGGGGAACCAAAACCAGGGAAGAGAGGGAACATATTGTCTCCACTCTATGCCCGATAATAAAAGCCCATGTCAAGGAGCTGGTGTCAAGGCAAGAGGCTTCTGCTAGGATTGTTCTGGTCTCCCACAAATCCCTGGAGGTCTATTAGGTTTGGGAGTGGTCCCTGCAGCCTATTTTCTAGGAGAGGAAAAACCACTGCCCCACAGAGGAGAACTCAGTGGCATGGCACTGTTTTATTTATTAGAGGTAATGGTGGAGTTCCATTAATTAAATTAGGAAAAGAAACTGTACTTGGGATCCAAGTCTCCCAAATTTAAATCAGAGAGGATAAATGGGTGCCTAGAAATGTAATACTAGAGATGGGACCAAATCATAGGATTTAAATGTTCAAGTTCAAGATAGTTCAGATCTGGGGTTCTTATTCAGGTTCATCTCTAATGATTACTAAGGGCCCAAATTGGAAGACGTGTCACCCATTGTACCACTTAATACCATGAGTAGTCTTATTGATTTGTAGCCTCAACATGAGAGTGAGCTAGCCTAGAATTAGAGAACGTTGATTATTTACTTTGTGAAGAGTACATAAAATCAGTTGCAACATTGTTCTTTTGCTGCCTTGGAATGAGTTGGATAGCTTAAAACATTCTGTTCACTCCAGAAGAGATAGAAATATATCTATTTCTAAATAAATTTAGATATACAAAGGGCTCCTGCCCATTTATGAACATTCACTTTCATATATTGTGCTTTAACTTTGTTCATACTAGTTTTTTCCAGTTTTATTAAACTTCTTGCAGGTTTCTTGCCTTAAATAATTGACTTCCTGCTGAGTATTCTTTAAAAATCACATTAAAAATTATTGCAAACAGTTTAAAGAAACATTCATGTTCCTGTTCATAAAAAGAAATAATCCATCATAAAAACGGAATATCTTCCTTTTCCTACCTCACAGCTCACTTCCGTACAGAGTAGTGGCCATTATAACATTCAACATCTGCCAATGCATGGGTCCTCAACCTGGGGATCCTGACCCATAATGGGGCTGCAAGCAGGCTTCAGGGGGTCAGAACCACCATCTATTTCTTTATGACCAGCTGGAAGGGAAGTTCCAAAACTATTTTCTGTTGTAATATGGAGTCACAGTATTGAAAGGTGAAAAACACTGTGCTATCAGTTATCACCATTATTTTCTGTTTTAAGCATCAGAAGGAAATTAGGATTTCACATTATTTACCTACAACATTCTCACAGTGTACTAATTTTAAATAAAGTCAATAAAGCGTCAGCAATACGTGACCTATATATCAAGGTGGGAGTTACCAGATGGTGCTGTCATACATAGTCTCACAATTATTATTCTTCACATGTGAGCAGTGTAAGGACTTGGAAGAAATACTTTTATTGTTGTTACTTTTGTAATGCTTGTTCTTTCTGGGGTAGCATTGGAAAAAAGGAGAAGTTTGTTGTGAGAATTTATGCTAATTAGAGAGTAAGGCAAACAGCAGAGTTGCTCCCTGGGAACCAGACATTGGTATTTTGGCTGAGATTCCTGAAAAGGGGGACTGTCAGTGTCCCTGTTAAAGCACTTCTTCTCAAGAACTGTCGTATATAATGTAAATTTAAAAAGTGATTAAGAAGATACCAGGATTCTGTGTTACTGATTTCTAGTGCTGATTAGGAAGTTTCTTAAACATTGTCAGAAAATATAGATTCTTGCAAGTAGATTCAGCTGATGAAATTACAAATTGACCCTTCTCTCAAAATTGAAATTCTTTTGAAAAAAATTGAAAATTGTTTAAACATCCTGTTTTGACATTTTTGATTTTTTTTTCCCAATTCAAAACAGGTTGTTGGTTTGGGGTTTTTGTGTTTTTTTTAAATTTTAGTACATTTATACTAAAAAATTTAAAATAAGAAAGTCAAAAATCAAAACAAAACATTAGGAAATTACTGACCTAAAACATTTTGACTGACCTGATCCAAACAAAAGGTTCAGATTGTTGGTTTGAAAAAAATTAAGATTTTGATTTTTAATCCCAGTTCAGAATGGAAAAAGAAATCTTAACTCTAAAAAGCTCTTGTGGAATGGGAAATCCATCTTCCACCCAGCTCTACTGTTATTTTCCCTAATGAGAAACCAACGTGCAAGGCCATGAAAAAGCTGCTACCACTCAGCAGTGAGGCAACAATATATATTCTATTCAGGTAATAGAAGCTGCATAATAGATGATAAATCCCCAAGGCAGAAACCTTAGTTTAATTCATAGCAGTAAATTGCCATACATAACTGTGCCACTTCATCTGTAATAAATAAACAAACAACATTAGAGCAATAAGTGTGTTGTTTAGACCCAGAAAAGACAAAAATTCAGTTGTAATTTGGTCCTGAGGAAGATGGGCAACATTCAAGGTGGCACTCCATTTTTGTTGAACGGTGGACGTTTGAGTCTAACTTTATTTCCTTTGAAATGTTCAGGTAAATAATATTTTAAATGTAAATTTTAATGTAAGTAGTTTAATTCAACAGAACTTGAGTTAAAGCTCCAGTCACCTTTTTAAAATAGATTATGGTTGCTCTCTTGCCACCCAGTAGTGAAAGTAAAAACAAAAAACAAACAAAAAATCCAGGGGTGAAATAAAAATTGCTGAAATATCAGAAGCTGTGTTATTGTAAATATCACATTGTGTGTTTTAAAAATTATTTAACTTCACTTCACATACAAAGTTGGATGCAGTTAACCAACCCCAACAGTTAAAACTTTAGAGGGAATGTATGAGAAAATGGGAGAAAGAGGAGAAAACATTTAAATACATGCAGACCTATGAAGTCAGTAAGAGACAAGAAATCAGAAAAGCTGAAATACTAAGATCTGCTGCATTCCGAAAGAATACAAGTACAGGAGATTTACAGCAGGCAGATGTGGAGACAGAGAAGGGGACAATATTGATGTTGTGATCAAAATGTTTGAGTAGTCTCGTGCGCTGCAGAAAAATATCATGGTTGAGTGCCACACGTTCAACATTTACAAAAGGTCATGTACGGTCCTTGATCTGTACCCATAACTCCCATTGATATAAATAGGAGTTGTTCCATTTATCCAAGGTACTGTCTGACCACAAAAGTACATAAAACATTTGACAAATTTATAAGAGATCAGATACCTTCCCTAATGTGAAAACCTCATGGAGAGAATAATTCTGTGATGATAAAAAAAGAAAATGGATTATAAATGCTGAGACAAGACACCGATTATTGTAGATGCCTGCAGTCTAATTCAACAAGAGTTTAAATGGAAAGAAAGATTATCAAGTACACTGTGTATGGTCAAAGATTAAACAGCGTGCTGTGTTAAAGAGAATTCCATTTCTGACCACATAAGCAAGTCTTTGACTACAGTTTGAATACAGGTTGTGAGATAGATAGGCCTGTATATAAAATTTGAATCCTGTAATAGGGAGGCTTGTCCTTAAGGGCCGAGGGCTGGTCAGCCCTGAGTAGAAAGGAGTCACACCTGGATTGGATCAGATGGTTCACTAAAGGAGCAGCAGGAAGCTGCAGTGAAGAAGGGTTGAGGGAGTTGCCGAGACTTCCAGAGATACAAGGCCTGGCAGTGAGCTGTGGAAGAGAGACCCCTGAGGACAGTGCCTAAGATCAGCAGGGGAATTGTTATGATGTTGTTTTCAGTTTTGCTTTGCTGTACTGGGAAAATGAAAGAGAAAAGCCTGGTCAGGAAGGCCTTTGAGACTTTTTGGTGGGAATTTAATGGGAGAGCCCTGAAGAGTGGAAAGTTATTAGCAAGGCACTGCAGAGGCATTCCTGGCCACAAGCAGGTGCACAGGAGGTGACTGATCCTACTATAAACCCCCAAAATTGTGCGTGTTTAAAAAAAAATGCTGATCAATGTTGAACCGCTGAATACCAAAATATAAAGCGAAAATCAAAAGCTAAAATACAAACTGCCCCTCTATATACATGGCTGAGTGAATATATGATTCGTGTGATTTTTCTAGTTCCAATTTCTTGCTAGCATTGCATATTATTGCAAATTATGTTTGAGTCAGGACTTTACCATGGTTGAGATAATGTCTATGGCCTGACTCTTGACCTCAACGGTCTAAAAATACCCATTGAGTTGCTGACTGACCAGATATATTTTTGAATAAATAGATTTTCTAAGCCCAAAGTTACTGGAATAAGGAGGTTCTTTGTTTGCATGAAGGTGACCTATCAAGACCCTACTGGGTGATGCCAGTGACCTCTGAAGGAGAGTACTCCATTTTGATTAACCAAAAAGCTCCTTAGGAGCAGCTCAGAAAGGGAAGAACAAGTTAGGCCACCATCTTCAAAACCTGAAGTAAAGGAAGAAGCCTTGCTGCTCACTTCAGGTTTGTTATCCTGCAGTAACTGCTGCTGTAGTTATTGGCTTCTGCATCAGCAATATCACCATGGCTAATAAAGAGACCTATGTTTCCTCTGCCCTCCTGCTTGAGGGGTAGGAATCCAGTAGCACGCAACATCTAAGGTTCAATATATGCCAGCAAGTCCATCATTGTTAAATATCAACACCAATAAGACCACTCGCTGATCTTTACAACCACATGCCAACTTCCTGAAGCCAAATGAAACCACAAGAGTTGTGACAAATATCCTGCTTAAGTATCAACCTTTTGAGTTTTGTTTTCCAATTTTTATTATTAATGGGATGCCTCTACCTGAGCATTCCTGCATTTGTTTTTAACTTCAGAAGAGGGCTGGTATTAAGAGTTAGAACCCACAGAATCTATTTGAGAACAGCCCCTATAGAATAGTTCCTCTAATACTTTGCTGTTTAAAAGAAAAGATTAATGAATTTCCTAGATTAGGAGATGCCTATTTAATCTTGAGAAATGATGTTATTTTCACCTACATTTGTCATTTGAATGTTCAAATGTTCTCCTGAATTGTATCAGAATATTTCATGGTAATCCTGTGTTGCGGGAGAAGGGATTGGGTGATCGGCAGCCTGCCCAAATTATGTTTTATATGGCATCAGAGCTTCAGTCTCAACAGTTGCTTCAATCTTGGAGTGATTTGACTCTCCCTGTATCAGCTATTTAGCTGGAACTGAAATATATTGATCGGTATATACCCTACTACTTTCCGGACTGATATCTAAATAGACTGCTGCCTTCCCAAATTACTACATAGAATTTAAGGAGTTGTTGGTTTATTTGAGATGACAATCAGCCTGTACCTTGTTTTATGATTTAATAGTAACCCACTTTGTTTTAATTTTAAGCTTTTGCTTAGTTATGTAGTTAATAAAAATATACAAAATTGGAAACTTGTGGCCTGAGCATTTCCTCTCCAGATGTCCAAGTCTCAAATATGAGAGTCCCCAGAGTAAGTGAGGGGCAGCTCTGTGACCCATGGGGTGATGATATATAGACCTTCACTCTAGTCTTCTTGTAACTGGTGCCTGAGCTGGAACACTGTTGGTTTTTGAGGGGAAGTTGACTTTTATGTAATGATTATTTCTTTTGATAAGTAATATAGGTTCCAGAACCTTTGATGGGCTAGTGTGGTGGATGAGAGTTGGTCAACCTAAAGGCTGACCAGCTCCCCATTATATGCCTCAAATAAAAGATGTATGTGCTCTTCTTAAACTCAAATGCAAATATTACAAGAAAAAAAATCACATGGATGAGTTTCTGTGGAAATGAACTCGCTTTGGATGTGCTCAATTCCATGTATCACAGGCATTTGAGTATGAATATTCAAAATGAGCTTTACAAGATATACATTCCTGGGTGGAAGGTGAATTAAAAAAAGCCGGATGTTCCATGTGCAGAAACCATATACAGTATTAATCTGGATATTGAAGTATTTGCATTAGAAATGCTTGAACATTATAATTCAGTAGGGCAGTGGTTCCCAAACTTGTTCTGCCGCTTCTGCAGGGAAAGCCCCCGGCGGGCCGGGCAGGATTGTGTACCCGCCGTGTCCGCAGGTTCGGCTGATCACAGCTCCCAGTGGCCACGCTTCACTGCTCCAGGCCAATGGGAGCTGCTGGAAGCAGTGGCCAGTACATCCCTCGGCTTGCGCCACTTCCAGCAGCTCCCATTGGCCTGGAGCAGCGAACCGGGGCCACTGGGAGCCACGATCGGCCGAACCTGCGGACGTGGCAGGAACACATACCGGCCCGGCCTGCAGGGACTTTCCCTGCACAAGCGGAGGAACAAGTTTGGGAGCCACTGCATAGGGAAAGAAAATAATGTATTTAACCAATCACAACTAAACAACATAGCTCATTTTGAATATTCATACTCCATCCATAGGGTAACAATTAAAAAAAACCCCCACAATTCATCAAATTCAAATAATGAATAAAGGAGGAGGAAACTGCAATCTGTGTATGGATATGAAGCAAGTAAAAAAAGTTTAATTCATCACATACATTTACATTGCCAAGTCACTTAACTATAGTTTCCAGTACATACATTTGATATACACATTCATAATGGTTCAAACAGATACGGTCGGACACTCTGTTCTAGTGTAAAAGGGAGTAACACCATGAAGTTAATGTAGTTGCACCAATTTAGCAGAAGGGTTGAATTTTATACAGAAGCACTCCCACATAAATTTGTAGATTATCATTCCTAAGTAATTCAACAAAATGCACAGATCACTATGATAAAGCCAACTAATAAAACTTTTTCATATGCAAGAGCAAGAAACACCAGATTTATATAAATGGGAAATCAGAACAAAGATTAAAAAGTTTGGAGCAAAATCCTGTAATTCTACATAATGCAAATCCTCATCGGTTCAATGGGAATTTATAGATTCCTAGATTAAGTTCAGAAAGTCATTATGATAATCCAGTCTGCCAGAGAATCTCACCCAACAATTTCTGCATCAAGCACATTAGTTCTATGGCCTGTGTTATACAGGAGGTCAGACTAGCTAATTACAATAGTCCCTTCTGGTCTTGGAATCTGTGAAACTTCTGTTTGAGTTATAGCATTTTTAAAAATGCCCAGTCTTGGGTTTAAGTGATGGAGAATCCACTACATCCCGAGGTAAATTGTTCCAATATGAAAATTATTTGCTGTCTAAAATTGACAACTTTTCTAGTCTGATTTCCTCTAGCGGCAGCTTTCAACCACTAGATTTTGTTATGTCTTTGTCTGCTAGATTAAAGAGCTCTTGACTATTAGAATCTTTTTCCCCAAGTAGGTACACATAGACCATGATGAAGTCACCTATTAACCTACTCTTTTGTAAATCTCTAATGATAAAGCATGTTTAAGACTTCAAATAATTCTTGTAGTTCTCTTCTAGACCCTTTCCAATGTTTCTACATTTTTTTAAAGTGGGGACACCAGAACTAAACACAGTATTTCAATAATAGTTTCACTAATGCCATATACAGAGGTAATACAACCTCCCTTCTCTTACTTCATCTTCACCTGCTTATGCATTCAAGGATTGGATTAACCCTCGTAGAGCTGCAGGATCACGCAAAACGCAAAAAAGAGGCTTATAAGAAGTGGAAGATTGGACAAATGACCAGGGAGGAGTATAAAAATATTGCTCAGGCGTGCAGGAGTGAAATCAGGAAGGCCAAATCACACTTGGAGTTGCAGTTAGCAAGAGATGTTAAGAGTAACAAGAAGGGTTTCTTCAGGTATGTTAGCAACAAGAAGAAAATCAAGGAAAGTGTGGGCCCCTTACTGAATGAGGGAGGCAACCTAGTGACCGAGGATGTGGAAAAAGCTAATGTACTCAATGATTTTTTTGCCTCTGTCTTCACGCACAAGGTCAGCTCCCAGATTGCTGCACTGGGCAGTACAGCATGGGGAGAAGGTGACCAGCCCTCTGTGGAGAAAGAAGTGGTTCGGGACTATTTAGAAAAACTGGACGTGCACAAGTCCATGGGGCCGGATGCGCTGCATCCGAGGGTGCTAAAGGAGTTGGCGGGTGAGATTGCAGAGCCATTAGCCATTATTTTTGAAAACTCATGGCGATCGGGGGAGGTCCCAGATGACTGGAAAAAGGCTAATGTAGTCCCCATCTTTAAAAAAGGGAAGAAGGAGGATCCGGGGAACTACAGGCCAGTCAGCCTCACCTCAGTCCCTGGAAAAATTATGGAGCAGGTCCTCAAGGAATCAATTATGAAACATTTAGAGGAAAGGAAAGTGATCAGGAACAGTCAGCATGGATTCACGAAGGGGAAGTCGTGCCTGACTAACCTAATTGCCTTCTATGATGAGATAACTGGCTCTGTGGATGAGGGGAAAGCAGTGGATGTGTTATTTCTTGACTTTAGCAAAGCTTTTGATACTGTCTCCCACAGTATTCTTGCCACCAAGTTAAAGAAGTATGGGCTGGATGAATGGACTGTAAGGTGGATAGAAAGCTGGCTAGATCGTCGGGCTCAACGGGTAGAGATCAATGGCTCCATGTCTAGTTGGCAGCCGGTTTCAAGTGGAGTGCCCCAAGGGTCGGTCCTGGGGCCGGTTTTGTTTAATATCTTTATTAATGATCTGGAGGATGGTGTGGACTGCACTCTCAGCAAGTTTGCAGATGACACTAAACTAGGAGGCGTGGTAGATACACTAGAGGGTAGGGATCGGGCATACAGAGGGACCTAGACAAATTAGAGGATTGGGCAGAAAAAAAACCTGATGAGGTTCAACAAGGACAAGTGCAGAGTCCTGCACTTAGGACGGAAGAATCCCATGCACTGCTACAGACTAGGGACCGAATGGCTAGGTAGCAGTTCTGCTGAAAAGGACCTAGGGGTCACAGTGGACGAGAAGCTGGATATGAGTCAACAGTGTGCTCTTGTTGCCAAGAAGGCTAACGGCATTTTGGGCTGTATAAGTAGGGGCATTGCCAGCAGATCGAGGAACGTGATCGTTCCCCTTTATTCGACATTGGTGAGGCCTCATCTGGAATACTGTGTCCAGTTTTGGGCCCCACACTACAAGAAGGATGTGGAAAAATTGGAAAGAGTCCAGCGGAGGGCAACAAAAATGATTAGGGGTGTGGAGCACATGACTTATGAGGAGAGGCTGAGAGAACTGGGATTGTTTAGTCTCCAGAAGAGAAGAATGAGGGGGGATTTGATAGCAGCCTTCAACTACCTGAAGGGGGGTTCCAAAGAGGATGGAGCTCGGCTGTTCTCAGTGGTGGCAGATGACAGAACAAGGAGCAATGGTCTCAAGTTGCGGTGGGGGAGGTCCAGGTTGGATATCAGGAAAAACTATTTCACTAGGAGGGTGGTGAAACACTGGAATGCGTTACCTAGGGAGGTGGTGGAGTCTCCTTCCTTGGAGGTTTTTAAGGCCCGGCTTGACAAAGCCCTGGCTGGGATGATTTAGCTGGGAATTGGTCCTGCTTTGAGCAGGGGGTTGGACTAGATGACCTCTTGAGGTCCCTTCCAACTCTGATATTCTATGATTCTATGATTCTATGATCACATGGGGGCACATTTTCAGTTGGTTATCCTCCATGATCCCTAAATCCTTTTCAGTGTCATTGTATTTCCCCCAACTTGTGTGACCAACATTCTTTGTTCCTAGATTTATGAACTTTGACTGTTTTAAAATGCATCTTGTACTGATGAACCCACTTTATCAAGCAATCCACATCAATCTGTAGAACTGACCTGTTTCCATCATTATTTACCACTCCACCAATTTGTGTCACCTGCAGAATTTACCAGCAGTTTAGTCTGCATAGAAAAGTGTCCCAAATCATGATGAATTGAATGCATTAGCACACATTTTTGTTAATCTGAGAATGAGTGAACAAAAGCTGCCCAAAATCAAATCAAAGACAAAGATGAAACATTTAAAGCCTGAAATGGTAATGTAAAATGTTTGGCCTGCAGGCAAAAAGGTATCCCACTTACTACAGGAATAAGCATGAGCTGGATAGATTGAATGTTTGAGACTGAAAGAATGATAATAAAGGATGAAAAATTGTGTCATTTAACCAGTATCAATTTTAGAAAAAAGGAGAAATTAAAACACTTGGAATGAGAGATGATGTTATGGTCATATGCACAGAATCCGGAGAGGTAGAAATAATTATATTTAAATTTGACAAGTGTCAGCTGCATTGAAGTCTTTAACAGAACTAGACACTCATAACTTACAAAATTCCACATTGCCCATGGCAAAATATGGGGACAGACTTGCTCATTTTCATTTGTGAACATTTACTCATAGTTTGAAATAACACCTCTACACCAAAAGTAATACTGTGATCATTCACACACACAAGACGACATTCCCAGTAGCCATGGTGTACCTGAAATAATGAAATCAGTCAATGGATCATAATGTATTAGTGAGGGACTCTAAAGATGCTTGTAAGTGGGAGTTCAGATGTGAAGCAGTGTATTGCTGAGAAATCCACAAGCAAATAGACTGGCTGAGAATACAGTTCAAATAAATCAAAGTCTACTGAAAAAGGCAAGAGCCAAAGGAGGTGATGATTCCTACCTAGTTTCTTAGACTATAAAATAATTCCTATAGGCATCTGCATTTTACCACATTATGTGCAGATAAACAAGCAATTTAAATCTAAACCAACTCTCTCTAAGCAGATGCCAGAAGACCTCCTTCCACTTAAAAATCAGATCAAATGAAATCAAGAGAAAATAAAACCAAATACAGTATTGTAGCAAATCTGCAGAAGTTATATATAGCTGAGTCTGTTCATGAACCAAATCAGTCAGATGGCAAAAAGAAATCTATTAGTCTTAATCACAGAAAACTTTCTGCATTAATGCATAATAGAAACACCCAAAGGTAAAATATTCAGTTGCAATAATCAACTGATAAAACAGGAGAGGTAGTAAAACAGGATACAAGACTTTTGGGACACAGGATGTTAGATGCAACCATATCTACAAGTAGCAACAAGTACCTACATCCAATCTGCTTAATATTGTTAATATAAAGACTACTTAACTGATCTAACCAAAGAATCAGCCACAGGTTTTGACAACACACAGTATCCAAAGGAAGTGTTAACTATAAATCTGTGGTATGAAGACTAAAGAAAAGAATAAATACAATAACCTTAGAGTAGGTGAAATAAAAAGCCACAATAATCCTCTCCCCTGCTAAGAGAATTTAGTAATCTAACTTGAACTCCCAAGGGAAAGAAAAAGTCTGTTTGTTATAATATCTAACAGATCTATTGGTGGTACATTTATATAGCTAAGGACTTATGACTGGGATTTCTTTTCATACTGCAGTTTTAATTAAAGCATGCTCCAATTTTGCATTTCCAGTATCTGTATTAAGAAGAAAAAATTGCTATACATATATTCTTATTTTTAATAAAAAAAAATTTAAAAAATTGAATGTAGTGTTATGAAACACATTAGACTGACAGCTGAGGAATAAATTCCTCCATTTCTGTGCAAAAAAGGTCCAATACATGATCCCCCTCACCATGCCTCTGCTGGGCTGGGAATAGACTACAACTCTTGGGATGCTTATTCAGTAATTTCATACCACATAAAAACTTTCCCCCTCTGATTATATATTCAGTAATGTAGCAAATGGTAAAATATTTCCTTAGGAAAAATTATTAGAAAACAGGTTATTGTATGATGAATATTATATGAATATTGTACGATGAACAGCTTCTCTTTGTTTGAATAGTAATTATATGGTTCTATAGGGTCTAATTCTAAACCGGTAAAATTGGTATTGCTCATTGACTTCAGTGAAGTTCTATTAATTTCAATGGAGCTATGCCAATTTACACCAGATGAGGAACTAGCTCATAATCTTTTAATGTTTTCCCATGGCTAGTATCATATGTATACACTATCCTTCTAAAGCTATATTATTATTATTTTCTGCCTTGGAAAAGCAATAAAAGGTTAATATTTTACATTGTAAGCCAGTAACAGAATACTTACCCTAGCAGCATTATCTGTTAGCAGTGTCCTCCTTAAAGATACAGCATGTGAAATGGAGGACAGGGGTCTCTTTGGATCCAGAAACTGATCTTTTACTCTTTCCTTCTTGTCTGGGGGTTGACCATTCCCTGCCATCGATTTTGAGATGCTGTTTAATTTCTTAACCTCCTCAGTGTAACTTTGGCCAAGGAGGCAGAGCTGAACAATCTGAAGAGAAGAAATGTAGTGGTGTCAAGGTAGCTTTATAAGTCCTACCAATCTCAGTTATCTGATCTGCTCAGGCAATGGTCATCCAGCAAAAGACTGGACAAAGTGTGCAAGAATGTCAAAGATAATTTTTCCCCCTGCACAGGGATTTAGAAAGTCTAACCCATTTATTTGTTTTTCTTTTCAAGTCCTATATAATCAACATGCCCATAAAGGGGCCCACTGCTTGCTACCTTCCCCTGGACTACAAGCAGTACACAGTCCTGCTCCTCACAATCTTGGAGTTTCCTGTCTTTCTGTTAGGTATTGTTTGTGTTCTAATATCCAGAAAAACAAGTGCCTCTTCCCAATTAGGTGCATGAGATAGTTGTCTCTCTGCTGGCCATAATGCTCCTCAGTCACTTGTCAGAGTATGCATCACATTGTGAAAAATGGCAGCTGAAAGTCTTCATTCAGTGGCTCCTCTCTGCTGTAGTGGTGCCTAGAAGTTGCCCTCCAAGTACTAGTGATCCAGCTATGACATTCCATCTCTCTGAGCTAAAGGGCATGGTCTTGTATACTCAGACTTCTGACAGTAGTAGAGACTGGAACTAACTTAGGACTGATGGGAGAAAGCCTAGGAGAGAAAGTGTGGACCAGATCCTTCCTCAGGCCTAACAGCTTAGGAAGGTGGAAAGATGGAGACTCACAATTTGTCAGATTCACTCCCAAAGGCCTTCGTACTAGGTGAGGAAATCTTCCCACAAAGGGAAGATACCATTTAGGGAGACAGCTAATATAGTATTGCCTACCCATCTGATGTAATCTCCTCCATGGCCTGGAACTGGACAATGGCACACAAGAGAAGAGTTTGATGCATTGAGTTCTATTTGGTGCTGAGATGGTTTCTACCTCAATAAGGTACTCCATGCCCAAACTTTTGACTTTCTCTTTATAGCCATACATTGAAAGGCATCAGGTGAATATATCCCCCATGAATGAAAAATAGAGTGAGTACAGAATGTCATGTCAGACATCACCCGATATTATCGTAAAAGGCAACTAGATGACCATATTTGGAAAACAATGTGGAATCACTCTCCTATGTATAAATTGCCAGCAGAGCAATTCAGTCACCTAGGAAATAAAAGAAAAAGTTCTTATCTTCTGTATTTTCTTTATAAATACGGGGCAATAATTTCTTTCTAGGGCAAATTTTGTTTAATTATGGTAACACTAGTATGCCATTTTGTATCAGCATAATCTAATTTTTAATAAAGTGAAACAATCATGTAAGTAGCTGAACAATTGATTTAATCATTTTTTGATATATTTTATTAAAAACTGAAGAATTATTTTGGAATATCATCACAGGTTGATACATAGTATCTTTTTTCTATAAAGAAAGAACAGATCTTTTGTGCTTTAACTTAACTTCCCCCCCCCATCTTTTTGTCCTTTGTTTTGTTCAATGAACACAAAAGATTAGCATGTTTTTGAAAATGCTAGAATACCACTGTTTAGTGATATGACCAATATTAAATATAATACAATCGATAGGGAAATAGTTGCAATATTTATTTTTGGAAATTAGACAGTAAGAAAATAAGTTAATAGTCAAGTTATCTTTAAGAAATCCTTTTCTGGTAAACACTGAAATATTACTTTTTCAGAATAATTATGAAAAGAACACTGAATTGAAAACCTGAATTCTAAGCACTCACTTTGGTTAATCTGAATTTTTGTGGCTTAGAAACACAGCCAACTTTTCCCCTCTGGAACTCAGTTCCAGCCTATTCTGAAATCCTTAATGAATGGATTCAGTCTGACTGAAGACAAAGTAAATTTGGATCTGCATAAACATAATGGTTGATTTACAATATCAGCAAGCACTACCATTCAACCTGAGTACTACATGTACTGGTAAGTGAACACTATTTAACATGTAATTCTTATATCTGGAGAAGTTTAAAATAGTTCTATTTTTGTTGTAAGAGAGTGAGAAAAGAAGAGGGGTGGGATGGAAGGATCCATGGGCCAGCAAAGTGTTAATTAAATTAAGTGAGAAAACGTTTATGCATTGAATGAAGCAAGAGAAATATTTTACTATTACATAAGTGCAGCTACCATTAATAATATCAAATGAACATATTTCTTCCTGAACCTTTTTCCTAGGGCCTGCAAGTGGGAGTTTTGTCATTGACTTCAGGCAGAATTGGTTGAAGTCCTTGTACAACATGTTCTAATGTTGCACACATGGTTGTCAGTAGAGCTGGTCAGAAATGTTTTTTTACATGGAAAAATTCAACTTTCCATCAGAAACACAAAATGATTTCAATTGAAAATGTTTGACCAAGGTTTAAGTCGTGAGACCAAAAGTTGAATTTTTCTAAGGAAAGCAGGCACTTTCTGCAAAAAAATGTTTAGTTGAAAACCCAGTATTCTCTTAAAAACAACTTTAATGGTATGTTTTCAATCAGTTCTATTTGTTAGTCTTGTTGCCTTTTGTAGTAATGGACTACTTTAATACATTCGCTTCATCCACTTGTACATAATGGATAGTCTCAAAGGCTGTTATACAGTAGCAGTGTTAGAAATGGTCATCTTCGAAGCAGAGTAAAATTCATTGAATGTTGATGTACATCAATAGCCAGAAGGTGTTTCTAGGCTATGTTACTGGCATATGACTGTGCTGCACTTGTTACACAGAAAGGTATGTATTTCAGCCTTCAGCATGTAGTGGCTAGAAGGATGCTCATCTGGAAATATCAAGCATTACTGTACCTTTTACCAGACATTTATATGTACCAGACATGTAAAATGTGAAAGTCCTCCCAAATTATGAACATCCAATACTTTTTTTTTTGCACTTACAGCTATGAATGGTGTTTTTAGTAGCTAGCTGCCTAGCTACCTGAGAATACAAAAATTAAACCTATGTATCAATGAATACAAACTTGTGACATTAGGTGAATAAGGATTGAGGGATCTTTGCTCCTCATTGAAAGTCAATGGAATTTAGTAATCCAAGTGTCTAAGTCACTTCTGAAAATGACAGGCATCGAAATCAGTTTTGTGTTGCAATACCTGATATTTCTAAAAATCTAGACCTAGGGGATTTAGACACACCATCCATTAATTTTAAATGAGAGATAACTGATATTAAATGTGTTTAAGTTGAGTATTAAAAAAAATATCACAAATCTTATTGTCCAGTCTCCAAGAGTGTGTTAGACCTTTAAAGACATATCCAGAAGAACGTCAATATAATATAAACATGTTACAAAATTAAATATTATCTACAAGTCTTTTCCAGTCACATCTTGGAACTGCATGTTAGAGACTTAAAGAATGCCTTTAATTATTATTTATGTAGCACCAAAATTATGTCAAATGCTTGACAGGCAACATAATGGGAAGAACTTAGTCTAAACAAAAAGTTTATGTTGGGGATGGGTGCAAACAAATTGCAAATGACTGAACGGTGATGTTTACACACTAGGTTCCCTCTTAGGGTGATCAGATGTCCCGATATGCGGGGCTTTGTGTTATATAGGACCCTATTACTTGCCTCCCATCCCGATTTTTCACACTTGCTATCTGGTCGCCATATCCTAGGTCCCAAAGATAAGTGTCTCTGATCCATGATGAAGCTCTGTTTTGCACTTGGCTTCCACTTGGCTCAATCTTAAATCTAAATGATTAGGCATTAAGTCATGCGCCTGAAACCAGATCACATTATTCCTGTCTGAATCCACTTCAGATGAATCATGCTTCTCAGTATCCCCGAGATGGTAATGTCCATTCTGGAAAGTCCTCACCGACTGAGCAACAATTTGTAATCCCTTCACTTTTGTATGTTACATTGTAAGCATAATCTATTTTTCTGATCTATGAATATGTAAGCCACATTCTCCCTTTATAGGCCCAATCAAGACTTCATTAAAGTCAAATGGAAATACAGGGGAGAGTAGGGACCTGAGTTAGCAGCAGACAAGGAGTTAGACAACAGGAATGAGGGAGGAGTTGAGTGGGAATACTGGAGAGAGGAAAGGGGAGACTGAAAGAACAAAGTACAGGACATTACCAAGGGCTAGGACAGTCAATAATAGCACTATGTATGAGCCAATATGATCTTAATCTTAACACCACTGCTATGTTTCCCCCTCTTTCACTCAATGTTTTCACACCCCCACCCTCTCTGCTGCACTAATCCCACCCCATTACCCATCTATTAAGCTGTAACAGCACACGCATGTGCGCGCACACAGCACAATGCTGCCCGCCTGCTGATTTCATTCCTTCTTGATTTCTCCATGGACCAGCCCAAAGATCCTGGTGACTGATGGGCTAGGCACTTCTGTAGTGTATAGTGTGTGCCACTTCTATAAGACAGCAAGAAGAAAGTCTACCTGCTGTGACAGAGCTAGTGATGGTTGGGTGAATAGGAGGAGGTAATTGATGCTGATACCACCTTACTGCTATAGGAGATATTGTAAGCAATAGCAACAACTTGAGAAGCTAACAGGTTTTACTGCCTGAACCCGCCAACTGCTACAGTACAGTGCTGTCTAGCTTATGACAGTTGACAAATCCTAGAGGCAACATGTGCAACTGTATGGTTTACATGTTCTCTTGGCCAGCTCTGGTAAAATTAAGACCTGGGGCTGCACTCTTCAATAAGCAATATAGGATGGGTGTAACTGAGTCCTTGCTTATATCAAGTCATGCACCTGTGAGGGATATTTGGCGGACAGACAATTTATTTATGGGAGGTAGGATCTGAATGTGTTTAACAGGACTGAACATGTTGAATTTGGGAGCGTTTTTCAGATATTTCAGTTTGACATACCTGTCAGTTTCACTCCTTTCAGGGGTTTGTTAAAATACTAAACCCACTCATGATGGGTAGGTCAGAAGCAGGAGGAAATAGCTGTCTGTGTGTGCAGAAGTAGCACCCAGCACCTACAAGGAGAATTTTGTCTTCTCTTTCCACTCAAGCTTAACCCCATGGGGCTACGCGCAAAGGGGCATTGATTTCACCTCCCCATCTCATCTACACCTGTCGGGGGGAGGAGGGGGAAATAGCAGTGATTTGCTGTGTTTTGACAGAAGGGTTAAACAGGGACTTGTACAGGCTTCCGGGCTCTGCGTTGAGTGATAAAGCTTCCAAGTAGGCCACTTTCTAAATGACTTTTCTGACTCATTTACAAGGAGATTCTGACTAGAACTGAATGAATTATTGATTTTTCAGTTTAGAAGCCAAAAAAAATAAAAATGAAAAAAGTGTGGTTCATTTTGAACCAAAAAGATTATTTTTATTCCTGCTGAACCAAACAAAAATTTTTGTTCAGGTCAAACGAATTGCCTTTTCTAAATGAAATGTTGATTTAAAAAACAAAATGTTAAAATGGTTCATTTTGAAAATGTCAAAATAAATTTCACATTTAAAAAAAATTCCTAGCTTTTTTTTTTTGCCGAAACTATTGGCTAATAGCTATCCAAATTTGTTAATGTATTTTTTGATGAATTTACTATTCACTGAAAAAAATTCACTCAGTTCTAGCTCTGCCTTTTAGATCTGCTCCTGGAATCCCACTGCCATTTCCTCTGAATTTAAAATTCTTTACTTGTAAAGCTAGGTAAATACTAATAAGAATCATGTTTATATTTTACAGTCTGGTAGTGGCTCACCCAAAATAAGCATATCAATCAAATATAATTAAGCTGTCAGTTTTTAAATTAGGAAGAATATTGCACTATAAAAAAGCAAACAAATATCAAAAAGAGTGTGACATAGAAAAAGCAGTGCAGCTGTCATCCATTCCCATATTCGGAGAAAACCTGAGTTTGCTACTTTTCTCCTCATTCCAGGTTGTTGTTTTTTTAACTTAAAGTTATTTATCTTTTTCTAATTAATGCAAATGTAACTGTCTAGCATTTCAGCTGAAATAATCACAGGAGAATTTGAGACTGGATGTTTGATATTTAAACCTACCTGAAAACTGATTCAGACAATACCTATGCTTGTAAATAGGAAGTTGACCTTTAACACCATTAATCTATGCTATATTTTTATGCTGTTTTCTATTATGATGATTAGGATTCAGTTCCAACAATGTAATCAGCACTAGACAGATAAAATAGCAAGTCCCTGCTCTGAAAAACTGACTAGTTAAATCAACAGAAGTGAACCAAGCAAAAGAAAGACAAGTCGATACATAATGTATCATATATACAGACGGTTGAAAATTTTCTGTCAAAACTTTCATCCCCGTCCCCCCCCCAAGTGTAAAATGGCTTTTTAATTAAATGGAAAGTTTTATGGATGAAAAATCTGGTTTTGTCAAATATACGGGTGTTCTCATTAAAAATCACAAAAGAATTCTAGGGAAAAAAATGTTTGAACTAACTCAAAATCTAGATGCGCCACTGGCTGGATAGTATAGTTTATACTCATTGCAGTCCATATGAGACTACTTGTTTTGGACACAAAAGGTCACACCTCCAGTTTCTGGCAGAGTTTCAACAGCCTATTTTATGTGGTGGTTTTAGGATGGTTAAGCACTGGAATAAATTGCCTATGGAGGTTGTGGAGTCTCCGTCATTGGAGGTTTTTAAGAGCAGGTTAGACAAACACCAGTCAGGAATAGTCTAGATAATATTTAGTCCTGCCATGAATTCAGGGGACAGGACTAGATGACCTCTTGAGGTCCCTTCCAGTCCTATGATTCTATGTAATATGATCTGGGTAGTACTGTATGTTAATGGCTTGCATGATGAATAATGCTTGATCTATTTACAGCTTTTAATTCAGATCCTGATTGATAGACAATAGCTGTGATTTAATTGCCTAAGCGCACGCTCTCTCTTTCTATTTATATTTATATTTATTTATTTGGCCTTGACCATCCAACCAACGTGCTTTCTCATCTCCCTCGAGGTCCTTGCCATAGATGGCTAAATAGAAAAATGTGCAAGTGAGGAACCACTACAGTAATTATCTGCCCACTTCCATTAATCGGGGATTGCCACTAGGGAAAAAAAGTTTATGATGCCACAGCAGATACAAGAGTGGTTCTCAAAAGTATTTGATCGTGGAACCATCTTTAGTAATGCTGATTATTACCTTATTCTGCAAGTACACTCAAGGGAGGACTAAGGGTGTCAGATTTTGGCCCAATAATATATTCAATAAAGCACTTGTGATTGATGATATTTTCATTGCAGTGACATCCAATAAATAAGGCACAAAAAATCAATACAACATTCCAATTAGGTGGGTTTTTTTATTTTATTTTTTGTTTAGTACCTCTGAATATGGAGATATCTGTCTAGCTCCAACAATGAAGCAGAGGGTATTTGGATGCATGCTACATCACATGCCTGCCTGATGACAACACACTGGATCAAAGTTTCTTAAAAACTTTCTTCTTTAAAAGGATTAGTGGACAATTGTGGATAGGTAAACCCGGATAATCTCAAATTAGAATGGATTAGGTCCTACATCATTTTAATTGCTATGCATTTCCCTGGTTTGCCTGTCAAGAAAGGAAAACAGTAATCCTATACTTTAAGGATGTAATACAATACCCAATACAGGGAACTTAAACATTCATATGTCTCCAGGCTATACTGCCTAGGGATTCTGAGATATCCACAATGGCTGCGATAACATACAATTATTCTGTGAGGGGGAAGAAAGGTGTTCTAGTGCCCTGGATTTTTTTATGCTGAGTAGAGCTGTCTCAACAGTCACACTGTACAGTTAATTTTAGCTTCTTTGAACATTCTAGCTGGCTGCATTTTGAATTTATTGATAAGACTTATTGCAGTAACAGGAAGGCCCTCTAAGGAACACTGCAATAACCAAGTAATTTTGTATCAAAAATAAGAAGACAAGTCTTTGCATCCGTCATAGAAAGGAAACATCTACTGGATAAATCCTCCTTCTGGAATGGAGCGTTCAGGATGGTGAGAACCCACTGACCAAGACTGAAGTAATTTCAATGCAGTTAGACCAAGAAATTTGGAGTCTGAGCTGATCCATACACTTAATATTAGCAGTTTAGCAATTAATTCCACCATAACAATTGAAGACATTTGATGTATGGTCTTTTAATTATTCAACAATTCAGTTTTAGGTAAAGTGTGGCAAAACTAACTCTTTGCTACTAACATTCTCTTTTAGGCTGGTAACTAGAGAACAAACAGATTGCCTTATCAATTCTAAATGTACAGAAAAACTGTGCGCGTTGCTCTCCACATAATAAAAAGGGCTCAAATTTATATTGCCCAATAGTATCTCTAAATAGTAATGAGTGATAATTTAATGATCTAGCTTACACTAAATAGATCTGATGTCAGAGAGGCAAGGACAAAATGATTAGTGAAATATATTTGACAATGGCACATATTTCCAACATCACTTAAACATCCAGAGACATCCTGATTGAAAGTGTTTTTTGGCAGAAAGACAGACTCATTTCACCTCTCAATTAAGTGGATGTTTTATAGTACTGTGCATTTAATCTGTAAATCATATTATATTCAATCAGTAGTGCACATCAGGATGGTTGGGCATGTAATGCTAACTAAATATGTTTCGATCTATGTGCTGGGAACATCCACCCTAAAAATCTATGGGCCAGATTATGCCCCCACACTCCGGCATCACAAAAAAAATTGGAAAGCAGTCTTAAAAAGTTACCCCTGCATCGTGCGCAGCTTTATGCCACACTTCCTTCTGGTTCGTGGCACAGGGGGCTTTCCTAGGGGTAAGAAAGTATGCCCTGGGGAGCCTGTGTTGCAGTCTTGCCATACCTGGGTGCCAGAACAGTCCCTTATAGCCTTTTGGCAGCTCTGCTCTATGTCAAAGATTGGACTGGATCCCAACCAGCACAAAGATCGAAGGAATGCAAAGCAAAGCAAAGCATAAAACTATCCTTGTCACTCCTCCCACTATCATTGCACTGAACACAGCTTGGCAAGATCAGCGTATCTGGCCCTGCATAGGGCCATTTATCATTCAGAAGAAACACAGAGCACTTTGGACCTCTCCTGTGTATGAGTGAGAGCCATTGTACTAACTTTGAGAGTCCAGGTGTTTTCAATTAAGGTATATGCCAGTGATAGTCAAAGTAGTAAAATGTAATTTGAAACAGATTGAGCATGCCTCCACATTTCTACTTTGTTTCATTTCTGTGTTTTACGAAAGTCATAAGCCTGCCATCCCAGTCACCTTTACGGTTTTCCCTTTTCAATGCCAGATATAAATCTAGGGAAGAACTTCTGCAAGATGACTTCATTGTTGTGCTGTAATACAAAGCCCATTAAGAAGTCTATGCATTTTATCAATAAGATAAACAAGACTCTCTTGCTAGCGGAGTTCATTGCTAGCTTTGACAGTGCCAGTATTTAAACAGAGTGCTAACAAATGAAGCAGACAGCATTATGAAATTATATATTAATATATATATATATATATATATATATATATATATATATATATATATATATATATATATATATATATATATATATTAAAATGTTCAGAACAGATACTGCATGTTAGATTAAGCTGTAATTTATTGTACTGTATAGTGAAGCCATGCCTATAACTTTTTCATTTTTAATTGACGTGACTTCAGTTTTTGGGTGGTGGATGTTAGATGTACCTTTATTATTTCTTGTAAGTGAGGGCAAAAGCAAGAAAGCCCTTATACTAACACCCTATATATATATCTGTCAGATGGGTGTTAGTATAAGGGCTTTCTTGCTTTTGCCCTCACTTACAAGAAATAATAAAGGTACATCTAACATCCACCACCCAAAAACTGAAGTCACGTCAATTAAAAATGAAAAAGTTATAGGCATGGCTTCACTATACAGTACAATAAATTACAGCTTAATCTAACATGCAGTATCTGTTCTGAACATTTTAATATATATTAAAATGGACTGGCATATAGACATTTTTCATTTGCATTAATGCAATTGGATCACTGACAGTGTCAACAATGACCTCCTTTCTTCCCCGTATCAGAATCAAAGATGCAGCCAGGGCTGTTCTGTCTGAGTGTCTTTTAAAATACATTCATTACTATGGATGATATGGTGACCTTTATTGTGCTTATTA
The DNA here is from genome assembly GCF_011386835.1 of Chrysemys picta bellii. NCBI lineage: Eukaryota > Metazoa > Chordata > Testudines > Emydidae > Chrysemys > Chrysemys picta. The sequence continues at coordinate 22,313,097 of NC_088798.1, forward strand.
GCTTTATTATTTTTATGCACAAGCATATGCAAAAGAAATACAGCAGTCAAAAAGAAGACAGATATAGGAAGTAGAAAACCTTTGTCATAGCTTTGAAGTGATCTGTCTACACTTACTATGCATTGAGCAATGCAGACTGTTCAACTATTGTCTTGTTCAAAGAGAATGAGAATCACAAAGGTAGACCTGTTTTTGAATATTTTAGATGAAACCCCCTGCAGACTGAAAGCAGGTAGAGAAGACAGATAAAGAAAGGTCTGAGACTACAAAAAAAAGAGGAGAGGAGGAAATTTAAGGAATAAAATTAGTGACATAAAATGATAAAAGGTGGGAATGAAGATTGAGAGTGGAAGGTGTCAGATCAACCCATTCCATATCTTTAGTCCTAGATGTCCCTCTTAATACTGAACATTTGCCCCATGCTGTAACTAGGCCATTTTGCTTAGCGATGCATAGTCCCTATTCTTCTGCTACTTAAAGAGATTTGACCAGGTATTCCCAAATACATGGCCTGTGCAGAGAGATGTAGTCACATGACTTCTCTCACTGATGCTATGAGAGCATATGTATCAGAGACATACTGATGCAAACCTGGTCAGCAGCAGTATGAAAATAAGCTAATCAAGACCACATCCAGTATAATAGCCCATATAACCTCTCCCTGTAGGAAGTGGGTAAGGATAAATCTAGTATCAATCATCTAGTACTACATACCCTGAAGAAGATCAAAAGCACACACTGCCAGATCAAGTGAGAGATTAATGTAAATTCCAGAGATAAAGACTGAAAATGCTTTGCTACTAGCCCCTTCCTATTTAAATCAGGATGGCTCAACCCCTCACCCCCAATTCAATTGCACTAGATGAGTTTTCAAGCCCCACATACACTATAGTAATCTAGTCTGGAGACATCAGTAAAGGCAGAGGCATTGGAAGTCCAGAAAAAAAAAGTCACATCCTTATCTGTCAAGCACTTAAGGGGGGGGAAAAAACCCCAAACCACTCTTGGCCACTGCTGCTACATGAACATCTAGGATGAAAGGATCCAACATGCTCCTCAAGATGGAACAACAAAGAGTGGAGAGGCTCCTTCCAGTGGAGATAATAATTCCCACCATTTCACCTAGTTGCATCCTCTAACCTACAGGATCACCTCATATTTCTCTGGGTTACTGCTTAGTACTAGGATGTTTAATCACTTTTAGATCACAGGCAGTGAAGACAGAGGGTGCATTCTGGAATGATGGGGTTTTTGCACTGCTGTTACAGAGTGTTGCTGGATGATTCACTGAGAGGCAGTGATTAGTGACAATTAATGAAGCCTCATTCTGCAGCTCCCAGTAAATTATATGGTGCCACAACAAGGTGTCCCTATTGTGTTTTTTGGTTGGCAGGAAGAGTCAGAACACAAACCCTTGCGCACTATGATACATCCTACAATCTTTGGATGTACTCCTTATAAATGTGAAGTATTCTTTAGCATTTTTCATGTGAAGACCTCAAAGCTCTTCACAAGGGTGAGTACTTATCACTAAACCCATTTCACGGATGGGTAAACTGAAGCATAGTGTTTAACTTGTCCAAAATCATATAAGGAGTCTGTAGCTCAAGTAGGATTAGAAACAGTTTCATAAATCTAAATTGTATGGCCTAACCCATACTCAGTCTATGGCCAAATTTAAATCCTACCTAATTGATAGCTTTCGTAAAACAAAAGGGACATAGTCCAGAGTTTAATAAACTCATTTTGATTTATTATTAGCAGTCATGCTGTCAATGTCTCACTTTTGTAACAAAAGGAAATGTAACATATAGCTTGTGACTGACAGGTGCTTCCTTTTCAGCTTCTTGCTCTAGAAGTATGTTATGAATACTTTATTAGTTGTAGACAGATTGGCTTGTAGACTTGTTCCTGTGTTTCCTGTTTAAAACGTTATGTATCCCAGAAATATATTTGCTAGCCAGAGGCAATTTGACATGTGCAGATCTCATGCTGCCTTCAATAATAAGAAGCACCAAAGGTAGACAGCTAAAAAATGTGTCATCTTTAAGGAACAAGGAAAAAAAATCAAATAAACTGTAGTATTTGTACTTTCTAGATTCTGCTAATAAATCATGCCCAAAGCAAGCTTGATGATTTGGTTCATATCAACGTATAGTGATAGAAAATATTTTTTGGAGCAAGATTGACAGGGAGAAAAATGTTCTGAATTAGTGGGCACAACACAGTGTCAAATTTTGACAACACTTTTTTCCAATATGTTGATTGGATCATTTTTTAAAATCTGAATTTCTATACTTTCCTATGTCATTCAACTCTCTCCTCAACAGCTTTTCTGTTTTTACAAACTCTGATGAAGCTAGAGATCATTACAAAAACAAAACAAAACAAAATCAGAAACATCCAGATATTCTGCCAGTATTCATTTGTTAACTAAAGACCAATGATTTTCAAACTTTGACTACTATTTCTCAGATAAAGTAAAATTATATATAGTCAAGCCTCCTCTAATGTAAAATTTTGAAAGAGGATTTCAGAGCACTCTTCCTAGGAGAAGATTATACTACTAAAATACATGTTTTAAACAGATATTCAGGGACAGCCAGCTAATTTTTATTTTTTGCTAAATCATTTCAAGTTAGGACACAGGAGAAATTGTCTATAGAACGTGTATTATAAGAGGATTCTTCCTCTGCTGAATCATAAGTGAAGTGTATACAATTTCAGAGATTAGAGATAGTTTCCAAGTGGTCTACAAACTATCATCAATGTTATGATAAATTTTGATAACCATTACCCAGATAAAATAGTAGTCCACAATATGGATTAGCCAGTTATTTTTTGTTTTGTTAAAAAGGAAACCAGAAAAACAAAAACAAACACGCTCCCCACCCCCCCCACACAATGCGTAGGACAACAAAAGGATGTTGTATTTCGTAATATTCTTTAAACAAAAATGTAATCTGTTTTTCAATTTCTAAACAAAACTGAGTAAAAAGGTCTGTATTTCCACACCAACCCCGAAGTCAGGTCAGCTCTAGCTAACAGGAACACTTGTGGATTTGATCTGTCTGTAATACTTGTATAGTGACCTTGGTCTTCTTTGACTTTATCAATGTAATAATGAAGCCCATCTAATTAGAAGACACTCTCGAACTGTGTGTGGAACAGTAGCATAGCATTATTTTACATCATTGTGCTTCCAACATGGAAGTAAGACAAAAATTGCCTCTCACTGTACTGTTTGTGAGAGAAACTTCTGTTTAGCGAATGTTATTAAAAAATAAGAACAAAGCTGCTTCTCACTGGAGGAGACTTCAGAATATGATACTTCAAGCCTTATCCAACTCAGGTATACAAAAGAGATCCCCTTTCTATTTACCAAAATGAGAATGACATCAGTAGAGCCACAGGATAGATTTGACTCAGACCCAATGCAGAAACAATGACTCAGTTTCAGTCTACCTCAACACTTTGAATTTGTATTTAGACTGTCTGCATACTCAATCTAAATAGGGACAAAATTTCTTCATTGCCTCCAAAAACCCTTATCTGAAATGGAAGTCACCAGATCAGGAACAAGAGATAGTCCACTTTGAAAGAAGAATAAAGGGTGTGTAAAGTAGAGTTAGTGTTCTGCTAATTGTAATGGACAGGCCAGAAAGTAAACGAGTTATTTTCAGTTGGACACACGCTGGAGAATACATCCTCATGCACCCCTCCCCCTCAAATTCAGGTCGACAACATGTGACAGGCATAATATGGATCCCATATGGCTCATACAAAGCTAAAAGAAAATGTACACCATGCTCCTCATTAAGGTAAAATGTTATAGATTCATCATGAAGACATTCAGACTCTAAAGGGAAAGTACGCGGCATCATCACTTGAAAAGGCACATCTCCCTGAAGAGTCAAATAGGGAGAGTGATGTGTTAATCATTATTGATCACCATGGATAAAAGAATCAGATTTAAAGGCACATCCCTCCACATTCTACTCTATTTGATTGCCTGGTTAACTCAGTGAAAGTTGGAGGAACTATGATTGGTCCTGATTTCAATGACAGCCTATCAGACCATTATTGTGGATCTGTGACAGCTGCTCCATAGTTTCTACTGCCACAGAGTTGCTATTGTAAGCTTGATTTTTCACTGCCTACCCATAAAATTCACACAGAAATATCAGCCTTACAATTGGTAATGGTCTGTGGCAGAGGTAGGATTTTTCCTACTCGATTTTATGCCTAGTGGATGAAGGATTCATTAATTAAATAGGACATCCCTTCCCCCTCAAGAAGTGTCCAGAGTTCACAACGTTCAGGGTTTTTATTCACTTTGCTGTAAAAGAGACCCCAAGAGGTAGAGATAAAGGATAGAGATGTAGTGCACATAACCAAAGATTAGGTGATTAGTCTCTTATTTTAAAAGTTATAATATTTTAAGTTATAAGCATGGGTCATGGGAAACTGATAAACTACAGTAATTTCAGCTCATTGGCAGCTCAAGTGATGGTGCTAGGAAGCAGGAGCAGCCAGCCAGGCAGGAGGGCACTGGGGTTAGGGGAGAAAAGAGTGAAACCTTCTGTTGCTGCTACACTACACCTCTCCCAAGGTCCCTAATCTCCTAGAACCTTAGGAGAAGGTTTGGCTTCCCTTCCTATGCCCTGAGCCTAAGGAGGCTTTTTAAAGATCCATAATTCCTCACGAGCCACGGCCAAGCACAAGGTGCACTTCTTCAGTCTTACCTTCTCTAACAAGTCTGTACCAGTGCATATATAAAATAAACCCGCAAACAAAACCCTACCAAATCAAAACATTACATTGCGCGCACACAATTCTCTTCTTGGGGAGAATGAGAGAGACTGAACCACCCATGGCAGGGATTAGTCACAGTACTTAAAGCACAACTGGTGATGATAGCACTAGAACAACCAACAGAATAGGGGCTCCTGGGCTTTTGCAGATTAAATGACTAGAGCAGACTGGAAAATGTCTCTTTTCCCCTTTGTCAAAAAAGAAAAATGTAGACTTCAATTGAAGAACTCAAAACTACAAGCTCTTGGGTACAACCCAGAATTTTTTGGTTTTCAGCCAAAAATAATATTTCAGTTTTCATCTAAAAAGATTTCAACAAAAACTCATTTCTATAGAAAGCAGGTAGTTTTCATGAAAAATTTTGCTGTGTCAAAACTCCCATTTTCTGTCGAAAAACACTTTTGAACGAACCTTTTTGACCTGCACTGTAAAGAGCCATAGCAATCTTGTTAGTCCCGGGAAGCCCATTTTGGGGGCGCTTCATAAAGCTTAATGATCTAAGAGACAAAACAAAACACAGAGTTCCGGTGTAGAAAATTCACCAGGATTTATCAAATAAACTGTTTTAAAAGTCAGGATTTGAGTAAAAAGATGGAGGATGGATGGTAGAAAAAAGGCAAGACACCATTCCAGCTTAGCAAACAGCATAAAACATTAAAAAATAAATCAACCCTGTGATTCTTATGCAAAAACTCCTATAAAATTTAATGTGCATGAAACCCGGAAGGTGCTATACAAATTGCTCTATAAACCTGTAGAATGTATTTAAGAATGATGCAAGTTTTGCAAGCTTTTTGAGCCGTTCTGTACAATTGTAGTTAGTGGGATTCTAGTGGGATATCAATGGGCTCTGGATTAGGTCTCCAGAAATTAGAGTGATGGACATTTTTCATTTGTTTAAGATAAATGGGTATTTTGATTCAGTTCTTGAATCTCATTTATCTGAGTTCCATAGGATTATTCTATAAGAGTAGAGTTAGAAAGAATTTCATAGGGCCAGTTCTGATTCAGGTAAAACTGCTGTTGATTTCAGATCAAGTTTTGCTTGATTAACGGTCAAGCCCAAAGATAACAGAGGGAACAAGATAGATAGCGACACAAAAGGAAGACAGAGTGTAGTCCGGAGTATGATTATGTAACATATTGCAGGTGAAGGCTGATCCAAATTTTTTGAAAGGGGAGAGGGTTGCAAAGTATTTTGAAAATATAAATCATGATGTTTCCAATTTGAGGTTTCTGGGGGGAAAATTAAACCAAAAATGTTTTGGTTATTGAACTAAACTGTAAAAGGATGTACTTTGTCAGCCATCGTGCCTGCACTCCTGGAGAGGAAATGGGGTTCCAGGAGAGGGTAATATGAAGGAGTAATATCTATGGGAGAAGAGGAAAGGGAATGGGGAAGCTTCCGTTAGTCACAGTAAGGGAGCACAGAATGGCAGATTCTGCTCCCTGGCAGAGAGGTGTCAGGGAAACCTTCACAGGTAATCTGCCTTCTCCACAAGAGATGCATATAGGGAGGTGGTGGCAGGCCAGTGCTCTCTAGAGCCACTTCTCACACAGATCTTTCAGGCCATAGTAGGACAGTTACAGGCACTTCTCTCTTTTTGCAGGAATTCTCAGGCAGCAAGATTCAGGTAATGGGCAAGGCAAGGAATGTGAGAGAGTCCACCACCATGCACTGCCTTCAAAACATTGACCCAGTCATCAGTAACTTCAAAGCCAAGTGATAGGTCAGGGTCTTTAACCACACCACAGTGACAGCTTCAGTTTCTACAAGATGTGGTGCACTGTATGCTGCTTCTCAGAGCTGCACACAGAGGGTGGCATGCGGTCAATTGAGGTTGGTACTGACAATGCTGCTGCCACACTTGTGAGCAGTGGTACTGTCATTGGTATCTGCAGTTCTGTGAACTCAGTGGGTGTGACTGCTCTGGAACTCAGCCACTAACAGTTCCAGCGTTCCTATTTGTGTAGTCATTCCTGATGTTCACAAGCATTTCTTGTGGCCTAGACTGACCTTGTGAGCCTACTGTTGATGCACTGCCCTTGTACAATCCAATTGGTCAGTTAAAAAAAAAAAACCTCCAAAGCCAGGAGGATGGTTTTGTTGATTTACTGGGCCTGCCACCTGGGATCTAAATTGCTGTTTGCTGCTGAAAGTGACATATTGCAGGAGCAATGCCCTCCTACGAATGCACACAAAGCCTCTTTGCACTGCTAGTGGCCGCAGTCACATTTCATCCCAACTGAGAGCTAAGAAAAATGTCCATACCAGGACTGAAAAAGGCCTTCAGCATTTATTGGAGAGGGATAGTTCCCTGGCCACTAGTACGCCCTGGAGTAATCTCCAGCACAGCTTCACCCTCATGCTGGTCTGAGCATACAAAGGATGGACTAACTGGCGCTGCACTCTGAAGGAAAGCCGCCTCAGCATCATTGATGCCATTACAAGTTATCACAACCTTCAACATCAATATTTGTCAGGGGAATATTCCTCTCCTGAAGCTTCCAGGTCACAAGTGAGTCCTCTTCCCTTCCCAGGACTGTTGTTTAAGGAATTCGGCAATGCCCTTCCCAGTGAGCAATCCCAAGCTGGAGGTGAAAGATGTCCCTTTAATTGTATCCGAAAGGACTGCTGCTTCTTTGCAGCCTCCGTTTGTGGTCTGCTATGCTCAGAGGAACTCATAGGATGTGACACTGGTCTATCCCAAAGGCTCTCACCAGTCTTCTCCTTTCAAAAACTAAGAACTAGCCATAGGCCTTTTTGAGAGGTCTTTCCCACACTGCCAATCCCTTTTGAACCTCTCAGAAATAGGGAAATATTTCCCCGCCACCCAACAGGTGAACAAGCAGTGCTGAGAGGCAAACACTAATGAAAACCTCAGACCAAGAGGGTGACAGTAGTGCTGCTTATGAAATCAAAGTAGTCGGCCTGCTTCAGTGACCCCAGTGTGCCCACACACTATCAGCCTGCTTCCACAAGCACAAAGGGATGCCAGAGTGAGACGCTGCTGGAGTCAGCGTATCACACACATTCTCCAAGAATTTATCTTCACACTCAGCCAACCAAGTCAGAAAGATACCACATAACATGAGTGCCTGTAATCTACCTAAGGTTTCCCGGTGAGACACCAAAAATTAAAATTACTTTAGAACAGAAACAATTCATTAAAACAAAAACAAACAAAAACAAACCCCACAAACACCATTTCAGCAGAACTAAAAGTTTGTGAATTTTTTCCATTTTGAAAATTTGCCCATTTTCACTGGAAAAAGAAAAGGGTTTGTTTGAAAGATTTTGATGAGTTCTAATGAAGAGCTTGAATATGATGCAGCAAAAGACAGGATGGCTGTTAGGAGGATGGGGAGGAGAAGAACATGGCCAGAACAGTGAGAGAGGTGACACTAATAAATGATGGTGGAATTGCCAATGAATAAAGTTCTTTTAAACATCACTGCAGACCTGTTGGCACTTGCCAAGTGCAAGGCTCACAGCAGTGAGAATGGAACATTTCTGCAGCCTTAAAACTGGCAAGCATGTTAATTCACTAAGTTGTCTGGGAAGAAACACTGATAGCTCTTGCAACACTGAAGAAAAGTCCAGTCACAATATGTAAAGAAATTAAAATGCGTAAAGGTAAATATTTAAGTGGGAATCGAGTTCAAAAGTTTTAAAACATAAGGAGGGTTGTAGAATATATTAAAGCTATTCATGGTTAAAGCAAAATGGAAAGAACAAAAAGTAACTGGCACATATATGTGCAGATTACACAATAGGTACAGATCTTCATTTATTATTTCATTCACCAGCTAGCTAATGTTTACTCATCAGCTCCTTGGTGTGTGGTGAACAGCTGTATAGAGCATATTAAGATTCACCAACCAAGTCTACTCCCACTACACATGATATAAACAGAAACAATATGTGATAACCCTAATGAGCCCGTTAACATGATTCAGCGAAGACCCACTTAGGAAAAGTGTTTTAATTAAATGCCACTTAATAATAATTAGATATTAAACTTCATTGGAAGGAAATTAGTGAATTGTCTTATTTTTGATCAATGTCTGAAACAATGTTAAGGTTACAGGAGAAAAGAGATCAAGCTAGCCAAGTCATGCTAATATTATTGTTCTGTGATCACCACTAGCCTTCGGAATTCTGAGGATGCTCTGCACAGCTTTGCTTAGCATAGTTTTTTGTTAAATTTATAGTAGCACTTCACAACAAATAATCACAAGGGCTCTCACTGACTTATGGCAGATGTGGACGTGGAATATCAAAATGCATATTTTACAAGAATTTTAAAAAAATAAAGTCAAGCCAACTGACTCCACTGATGTAAGCTGAAAGTGTTTCATCAGACGAGGTGGCTCAGAAAATGGTCTGCACACAGACCCACTTGGAAACATGCCTACAGCTGCTGTGAAAATGAAAGTGCTATACAAAATCCAAACATCTAAATATTAAAGATCTGAACTGTCTTCCACTGGAGAAAGTCTGCTTTTCTATAATTTATATAAAATAACCCTGCTGGAACATGATTCTGCCATCTAACTTACATGAATCTGATATTCATGAGCCAGGATTATTCGTTGCCCCAAGAAACTATCTCTAGGTATATATGGAACAGGGGGTTGAGACAGGAGAGATAAAGGTGAGGAATGGAAGGCACATTTCTACAAAATGGGCGAGGAAAAATAATCAGAACAATCTATATGAACTGAATGTTACACAGATTCAGGAGAGCAAAGCAGGATTGTTATTTTTATTAAAGCAGAGCCTGCACACAGCATGTAGAGGAAAGGCAGACATCTTCCTAAGTACATTATTTCTGCCTTCTAAGACCTAGAAGATCATTAATGTCTTCCACAGTTTCTAGAGTCTCTCCTGGGATTCGGATAGTGATGATTGCTGGAAGGAATGGGGATTTGTGTTTAGTAGATATGCTTTTTTCTGTATTCTTTGAGAGTTGCAGGCACTGATCCTCAGTTGCAGCTGAGAAACAATCAGCGCAAGTGAGATGGGGTAGCTTGAAGTCACTTTTACTATCCTCCAATTGCGAAGTCTTTCAGGCCCAGGTCTGAAGGCTGTTCTCATCTGCTCTGGTTACTAGTGACCCCCGAGGCTATGCTGCAGCCAGGGATTACCAGAGCATAGCACACTCCAGTTATGCCCTGTATGCCAGCAGCCTGGAGAGGGGTTGACATAGGAGCCATTATGGCTGCCAATGTAGGATTTTTCTAGGTCGGGGAAACATCACTATGCAAACTTTAGGGCTACTTTAAACTACCAGAGCAGTGCAAAATAGCCACAACATAATGAAAGATTGAGGCCTCATTGTTTTAGGGGCCACATTTTGGGGGGCAGCGAGGGAAGCAGTGTACAATGGAAGTCTTCCACAGATGGATTTAATACTCTTACTGTACAGAACAAGTAACCACAGGCACAGTCATACTGTATCCCTATGTCAGAGTTAGTTTCACTTACTGGAGGTAAGAATGAAATTTTGGTAAGTGATCTAGATATGGGAATTGTGTCTGCTGTTCAACTGTTCCCTTTGGGCTGCAAGACCTCAGAGGGGAAACATGACTGATCTGATGGCAGGTTTATATTATTTTAACTGGTCAGAATATTCGTTAAACCAGATCCTGATTTATCATGTGGAATGCATTGACTGCACTGGCTTTGCATACCTGGATTCCAGGATGTGATTTTGTGAACAAAGTCATCTGAGAGAGGCTTGCCCAGATGAACCTCTATGTCCCAGAAGGATTATGGAATCAACAAGATAGAAGACTGGGGGCTTGGACTCCTCAAAAGCAGCATGGGACAAAGTTGGTGCCTTTTCCACCAAGAAATGCATCATCGCTTTGTAATCTACACCATTTAAGGCTATTGACAGTGTCTGAAGCTATGGATGAGGCTGAGTTACAGGCTGGTCTCATGACACATCAGAGTCAGTGCCTGAGAGCCATAGAATCATAGAATATCAGGGTTGGAAGGGACCTCAGGAGGTCATCTAGTCCAACCCCCTGGTCAAAGCAGGACCAATTCCCAACTAAATCATCCCAGTCAGGGCTTTGTCAAGCCGGGCCTTAACCTCCAAAGAAGGAGTTTCCACCACCTCCCTAGGTAACCCATTCCAGTGCTTTACCACCCTCCTAGTGAAATAGTGTTTCCTAATATCCAACCTAGACCTCCCCCACTGCAACTTGAGACCATTGCTCCTTGTTCTGTCATCTGCCACCACGGAGAACAGCCAAGCTCCATCCTCTTTGGAACTCCCCTTCAGGTAGTTAAAAGCAGCTATCAAATCCCCCCTCCTTCTTCTCTTCTGGAGACTAAACAATCCCAGTTCCCTCAGCCTCTCCTCATAAGTCATATGCTCCAGACATCTAATCATTTTTGTTGCCCTCCGCTGGACTCTTTCCAATTTTTCCACATCCTTCTTGTAGTGTGGGGCCCAAAACTGGACACAGTACTGCAGATGAGGCCTCACCAATGTCAAATAAAGGGGAACGATCGCGTTCCTCGATCTGCTGGCAATGCCCCTACTTATACAGCCCAAAATGCCGTTAGCCTTCTTGGCAACAAGAGCACACTGTTGACTCATATCCAGCTTCTCGTCCACTGTGACCCCTAGGTCCTTTTCTGCAGAACTGCAATCTAGCCATTCAGTCCGTAGTCTGTAGCAGTGTATAGGATTCTTCCGTCCTAAGTGCAGGACTCTGCAGTTGTCCTTGTTGAACCTCATCAGGTTTTTCTTGGCCCAATCCTCTAATTTGTCTAGGTCCCTCTGTATCCGATCTCTACCCTCCAGTGTATCTATCACGCCGCCCAGATGTTGTCTTGCCTCCTGAAAATACTCCTTTGAATTCTGAGTCTTAGAGCTGCCATGACTCAATACTCTAAGACCAAGGATACCACTGGCACAATGGAAGTTCCTTTGACACCTGTCTCTCCAGGAAGGTATGATCACGTTGCAGAAGAATTCTGGTATCAGTTTGAGCCTTTGGATTTTGAAGCTGACAGAGGATGAAGGCAGCTACTCTGACTTGCTTCTGAGTCCTCAGCTGGATGCTGCAAAAGGAGGGGTCAAAGTACTGTAGAAATTAGCAACTGTTTGTTGAATAACACTAAAGTGATGCAGGGAGTTGAGCCTTATTTCCCAGATTTACAGCGTTTTAAAAATTCTACTATTTTCATTTTGAGATGGAGGCTCATTTGACAGTTTTGATCCCAGAAAGCATTTTCTTTTCAAGAAGCTGGTTAAACAATGTTAAAAACACATAGGCACTTTAGTGGCTCGCCTCCCTTTGAGCTCTCTTGCTTTCCCTCATCCCTTCATTTGATGTTTCTAACTCTTACCTTCCCCTGGTCTCTCTTCATGTTGGCTACTTAATCAATGGGTGCAGAGATGGGCATAAAAAGGGCACAGCAATATGAATTTTAGAAACAAAAGTGGGCCGGTAATGCTTTCCTGCAAGAAGTGCAGATTCTGAAATCTATGTAATTGGTTAAGCAGCAGCAATTTTGTTCAATAGATTCAATGTAGGAGTGGCTTTTCTATTCTCCCTTTCACTAAAGAGACAACTCTTTCCTTACAGAAGATCATTCAAGAGCTGGTATTGTGTGTGGAACAACACGTTAGTAATGTTAACTATTTTCAATGATAAAAGCTCTTACTCTTGATCAAGCTTTAACTTATCTATGACTTTGAGAGTACGATTATCCTAAGAGGAAACTAAAATTTCACAACTGATCATGTTTTAGATAGAAACCATGAAAAACGACACCTATAGGCTGCCAGAAGATTGCTTGTCATTCTACAGACTTTACATGTATTTGGAACTGGACCACACTATTATATCACTCTCTCATAATTAGGCTTGGCAGAATTAGATTTTTTTATATAAATTTCAATAGATAATATCAATATTTAAGCATTTTTTTCATTTTTATCAATTTAAATTTTCACCGTTGAGAAATTAGGGGGCTCAGACAGTAATTATCGAATGCCAGCAGACATTGACATTCAAAGACAAAGCTTTATAACCTTTAAAACACAAACTATCAACATCACATGTGAAAATATAGAAAGTAAATATCCTTAAATCAAACCCACTAAGTACTCAAGCAACATTTCTCTTACTTTGCCTATCTGTATATTTTGATTATTAATCAATGGAAGTATTTTTTTTATTTGCCTGTGTGGTACAGTGATATCAACATTTACTGACATTTCCCAATAAAAATTTAATCCTTCCAAGTCTACTCAAAGATGGTCTCAATGAGATTTTCTTGTTAAGAGATTCACCAGGGATTCCCCCCTTTTCTTGTACATTACATTCTTAAAGAATTGGACCATTTCTGCATCTCTTGAGAAATCTTGGCTTGCCTGCTTGTTCCTAACACTTTCTCCTTGTAGAGTGTTTGTACGGTGCCTAAGGTACCACAGTACTATTATTACTACCACTAATAACAGCAGCCCTTTCAGTTATCAGCGTATGATGTTGTCATGGTTTTATTTCAACAGTCTCTTGGCTTATTGCAATAATTATAAAGGGGCCTCTTCTGCCTAGATAAACTTGGCTTTTTAGGTGATTCTTGGCAGGATAACGACCCTCTACCTCTCCCCCCTTGCAATTGAACAGGGGTGCAATTATAATTTAGCTGCTGCAGTGGTTCTTTGGGTGTGATCGTTCCATGATAACATGCTGAGAAGAGACAGTTGATTTTAAGAAAATGAATTTACAGTGAAGATCTTTGTCTCTTTTACAGCCTGGAATAAGGTTAAGGGTTACATTTTCAAAAGAGCTTGGCCTTGACCTATTCTGCTCCCATTAAAGTCAATGGTAAAACTCCCACTGAGTGTGATGGGAACAGTTAGGCCAGAACTTTAGAATGCTTTTAGAAAATCCCACTCTGTTTCCTGCACTTCCTTCTTGAGTTGCCTCTCCTTTGCCACTCCCACACCATCATCTCTATCTCAGCCTCTTGCATCACCGCTGCTTGTGCCAGTCAAGTCTACCTCTGCTACCCCTCCCACCAGACATAGCAGCAGACCTATACCTCTCACCACCTCCTCTGCTCAGGCCCAAGTCATCCTTGGCTCGCCTGCCTGCTTCACCTGCTCTTCTCCAAACTCTTCCCTTCAGTTCCCTGCTCTGCCTTCTCTCCTCTTGCCTGCATGTTCTTATGCTGCTGTCATACTAAACAATAGTGGCAGCACTCCACCCACTCTTCATTCTCTCCTTCTGCTAGCTAATTTTACGTTATGTTGATTTCTGTTGGCAGAAAAAGCTGGCTGCCACATGCAAATACATGGGGCAAATAAAGATGCAGCCAGCCTTTCCCCATGGAATAAAACTGATGAAGTTAATTGGTTCTGCAGAAAAAATGAAAATAATTGATACTGGGAGTAAGCGGCAAAACCTACTTAAGCAATGTACTGGGTCGCACAAGCACTATAAAATAGAGTGACGGCAAACAGAAGTACATACTGGAAAATATAAGGCCTTCCAGTTAAACATCATCATAAGTTCTCTGAACAAACTACATCATTACAAGTTGTGTTTGGTAATGCCTCTTACTATACATACACTCTGTTAAATGCAGCAAAATACAGGAAAAACAGTACACTTTCATGCTTTGTACTCTGGATGGGGGAAGCTGCTCTAGACATAAGGGCAGCATGAAAACACAGTACAGAATTGCAAGTGGGAAAAGGTGGTGAAGGGCACGTTAAGACAGGAGTTGGTAGAGCATACGGTATGGGGGAGGGGGTAGGGGTGGGGCGCAGCAGAGACAAGTACTGAGTTGTAGGGTGAGCAATGCTGTACGGAACCTTGAAAGCGAGGATTAGGAATCTGATCTATTTTATCAGCTGCACACTAGATACAGTGTTGTGACAGCCCTACTGGATTTACTGCTCTCTTCTCCTACTGCAAGAAACAGGCTGCTCTCCATAGCGGAGCTGATAAGTGATAGAGGCTTTGACCCAATCCAATCATGAACACAGAATGGATTGAGTCTGAATCCTGGTTTAATTGTCTGCAATAGTTTCAACACTTTCTCTATCACAGCCAGAATGAAAGAAAATAAATAAATACAGCATATTTTGCCTTTTATCTGAGAATCTGAAACCAGTTTGTATACATTTAAGTAAGCCTCATAATATCTCTATGAGGAAAACGTGTTTTCCAACTGCATAACTTCAGACAGAGAAGTTAAGTGATTTGTCAAGGTCAAACAGCATGTCAGTTGCATAAAACCTAGGAATTCTGAATCCCAATCCCCTATTCTAACTACTAGAATACACATTTTAAGAAGTGAGGTGAGGGGGGAGTAAGACAAGAAACAGGCTGGGATTTTCAAAGAAGCCTAAGGGAGGAGGGTGCCCAATAGATTTCGGTGTCTAGTTCTCTTACATCCTTTTAAAAAATGTCACCAATATTTTTCATACTCCATTTTCAGAGACTGGATATATTTCAGTATAAAATAAATTTCAAAAGAAAAACCACTTCCTTTCTTATATTTCCTGGTTAGCAGGTTTAACTTGTATTTTCAAGTTGCAGAAGGCATATTGAACAGATGCATTACAGCAAACCAGAACCCAAAAAGTTTGCGTTATAAACACCTTCAGTGAAATCTTAGCACCAGTCTAGAATTTCAAGTCAGAGAAAACACTGTAATAAAGCATGCAATTGCCACATCTCTCTTTAAGAAACACTGATCCACAGCAAAGGGTAAGATGGCTAAGTTGTTTTCCCAAATGCACTTATTTTATCTCTAACAATATAAATGTAAAACTTTTAATTGGTTCACTGTATGCATTTTAGCATGCTCTGAAGTGTTAACTAATGTTTGTAATACTTAAGGATCTTATCCTTCTAAAATTGATCTTATCTGCCCACTTCCAGAAACAGATCTGAAGGAGAAACACACAAATGTTGTACAACATGTAAAGAGGGAATGCCAATTACAACTTAAGGAACCAAACAAAAATACTCCAAAAGAACTAGGGAACTAGATCAAACTTGTGGTGGCATTGTAGTGTAAGAATTTGAGTCTTCTTACTTTTACACATTTTTATGTGATGGGGGAAATGCAGTTAAATGACCACAACAGATGAGGCAGTCTGAACAGCAAATTGATGATTATTTTTGGAAACATTTTAATGGTCTGCTCCATTCCTCCTTTTAATGAGCCACACAAAATATTTTTATCTAAACAATGTAATGAATCGAAGGGGCCAAATTCAGCTCCAGGGACATGCACCTGCATACTCCATGACAGAATTTGGCACAAAGAATCCACATTGAGGTCCCTATTTGGATCTCTTGCTTCTGTGAATAAATCATTGCAACAGGCATGACAGACTCCATCTGGAATGCTGTGTGGTGTAGTGGCTCTGTATTGTCCTCCTGAAGGACACCTTTGCTTTCGAGAGAACACAATTTAAGGCATCAAATATGATACGAGGTCTGAGGGATCCAGTTTTAATGTTATGGTGATGAGTACAGTACAAATGCTTAGACATATTATATTAGACTAGACAGCAAAGGATAAGGGAGTTAGATATATTCTGACAAGAAAGTAGAAGACTTGACTGAGAATGTAAAAGTGGTAGGGAAGGTTGGTGCTAGGCCCATGAGCTACTTGAATTCAATCTACTGTTGCTCTGTCTTCTGACAACAGTGTCCCCATTTTGACCTTCTGCATGGCAGTCTGCTGAATAGTAGCTGAAGTATGGGACCTTGCAATGGAGAAGAAATCAGTGATTTAGGCTCAGGGTATATTCTACAAAACAACTTGCTTTATTTACATATATGCAGCAGTCCTGGAACAGAGGCAGTCAAACAGCATACAGGCAATTCCCTCTTCCACAAATCCCAGTCCATATACCAATACCTGTCTCCAAGGAAGCAATGTTGTTACAAGAATTGATTTTATTTGAGCAGAGAGGTTAAGACAGAGAGCAAACTCTTTTACTGCTCATCATGACTTCTGCCAAAGGCCTTTGGTTTACCAAACTATCAACCATAGAAATATTTATTCCAAGACAAAACCTTGCTCACACAATTAAAAAAAAAAGGAAAAGAAAAAAAAAGAACCTAGAAGACTACATGAAACAATGCCACTTGGTGACATTTGGCATAGCAATACTAAGGAAAGGGTTGCAAGAACAGGAGTTTTAGGGGATTAGATTTTAAGAAATCTAGTGAGCATGACGCAGTTGGAGGAAGTATAAACTCCATGGGCAAGATGCACTCCCTGCATTGTACACTGGCAGAAACTGTCCCCTGGAAGATTGCGGGCCCCTTACATCAGCCTCAAGCAGAACAACAATGCAAGTTGCCTGCAACCCCACTCCATAATTGTGTTAAGAGTCATTTGGCACAGTCCCCAAAGTAGGTCGGGCTGTCCAAGAGAGGGAAGTAGATTCAACACATCTCCCTGTCAGCTTCCACCAGTGGAACTTATATGGAAGCCTGAACAAATTGTAAAGCTGCCACTCCTCCAACTGCACTTTGGGGGAAAAGCAGCTGCAGCACCACCATTTCCCTTCCCCAAGATTAACTTCTGATCAGGGCTGGTGCTACCATTAAGGCAAACTAGGTGGTTGCCTAGGGCGCCAAGATTTGGGGGCACCAAAAAGCGGTGCTCCCAATTTTTTTTACAGCGTTCCTGGGCTGGGCTGCTAGCGGCGCGCTGACATGTGCGGCTCAGACTCCCTCACCCAGCGCAGCAGCCGCTCCACTTCTCCCGCCTCCCAGGCTTGCAGCACCAATCAGCTGTTTGGCGCCGCAAGCCTGGGAGGGGAGGAGAATTAGATCAGGGGCGGCGTGCTCGGGGAGATGGCGGAGCAGAGGTGAGCTGGGGTGGGGAGCTGCCGCACGGCTCCCCGGGCAGGGGGGTGGGGAGCTGCCACGGGGGGGGGGGGGGGGTGCCTCAGGGCGGGGGAGGAGCTGCCGCAGGGCTCCCCACCCCAGCTCACCTCTGCTACGCCCCCTCCCCGAGCACGCCGTCGCTGCTCCACTTGTCCCGCCTCCCAGGCTTGCTTGTTTGGTGCCGCAAGTCTGGGAGGGGAGGAGAATTAGATCGGGGGCGGCGTGCTCGAGGAGGAGGCGGAGCAGAGCTGAGCTGGGGTGGGGAGCTGCCGCACAGCTCCCCGGGGGTGGGGAGCTACCACGGGTGGGGGGGCACCTCAGGGCAGGGGGGGGGCAGGGAGTTGCCGCAGGGCTGGGGGGGTGCAAGGTGGAAGTTTCACCTAGGGCACGAAACTTCCTTGCACCGGCCCTGCTTCTGATGTAGCTATCCCCACAAGTTCTAGGGGATGAAAACACATTCACTGATAAGGGGTGAATCTAGCTGCACTGATATAAAAGGAGCCTGGAACATTTTCAGTGACATCTTAATTAAGGTGCAATAAATAATTCCTCCAATTCATAAAAATACAAGAAAGAAGCAGACATTGTGGCTTTGTGACGTACTGCTCAAATATCTGATGGTAAAAGAGGAGCCTGTACTATAAAGAGGGGTAGGGAAGAGCGGGGCAGGGGGAGATAATCAGACAAGCCAGAGAGAGAAAAGGTAAGAACAACAAATAAAATATTGAAAGAGTTAAGCAGATCAATAGGAGCTTTGAGGAATATGAAGTATGTTTGGTTTTGTCAGGAGAAAGAAAACGCAAGATGAAGTAGGTGCCTCAGTAAATGCGGGGGGTGGTGGTGGAAGTGACTAGATCTTTGCAAGCTGGCTGCAGTGACTAATGTGATTGGGTTGGGGCTCCCCAGTTCTCACGGTCAGTCCCAGCCCTGATGCAAAGTGCAGGATGGCCATGGTGGAGGGGAGCTGTGACACCCCACTCCATCCCCGACTAGCCTGTTAGGTCATGAAGAGGTGTTAGACGTACAGGCCTGCATTCAGCACATGAGCTCTACCAGGGAGTTCCCCCCACCCCTGAGGAAATTCTCTGCTACATAGTGGTAGCCAGGTTCTGTCCCCTTTGCACCTCGAATGCCACAAAGAGGCCAGATCATATGAGAAAATGCAGCACTATGACTTCCATGAATTCAGCATCTTTCTGCCCACAGAATGCCTCCAAGCAGATCACAATTATACTCATTATTTGAAATGACTCCATTAAAATACTAATGATTTTCCTTTGGGGATTCATAGATTCATAGATTATAGGACTGGAAGGGACCTCGAGAGGTCATCGAGTCCAGTCCCCTGCCCGCATGGCAGGACCAAATACTGTCTAGACCATCCCTGATAGACATTTATCTAACCTACTCTTAAATATCTCCAGAGACGGAGATTCCACAACCTCCCTAGGCAATTTGTTCCAGTGTCCAACCACCCTGACAGTTAGGAACTCTTTCCCAATGTCCAACCCAGACCTCCCTTGCTGCAGTTTAAACCCATTGTTTCTGGTTCTATCCTTAGAGGCTAAGGTGAACAAGTTCTCTCCCTCCTCCTTATGACACCCTTTTAGATACCTGTAAACTGCTATCATGTCCCCTCTCAGTCCTCTCCCCTCCAAACCAAACAAACCCAATTCTTTCAGCCTTCCTTCATAGGTCATGTTCTCAAGACCCTCAATCATTCCTGTTGCTCTTCTTTGGACCCCCTCCAATTTCTCCACATCTTTTTTAAAATGCGGCGCCCAGAACTGGACACAATACTCCAGCTGAGGCCTAACCAGAGCAGAGTAGAGCGGAAGAATGACTTCTCGTGTCTTGCTCACAACACACCTGTTAATACATCCCAGAATCATGTTTGCTTTTTTTGCAACAACATCACACTGTTGACTCATATTTAGCTTGTGGTCCACTATAACTCCTAGATCCCTTTCTGCCGTACTCCTACCTAGACAGTCTTTTCCCATTCTGTATGTGTGAAATTGATTTTTCCTTCCTAAGTGGAGCACTTTGCATTTGTCTTTGTTAAACTTCATCCTGTTTAACTCAGACCATTTCTCCAATTTGTCCAGATCATTTTTAATTATGACCCTGTCCTCCAAAGTAGTTGCAATCCCTCCCAGTTTGGTATCATCCGCAAACTTAATAAGCGTACTTTCTATGCCAATATCTAAGTCGTTGATGAAGATATTGAACAGAGCCGGTCCCAAAACAGACCCCTGCGGTACCCCACTCGTTACGCCTTTCCAGCAGGATTGGGAACCATTAATAACAACTCTCTGAGTACGGTTATCCAGCCAGTTATGCACCCACCTTATAGTAGCCCCATCTAAATTGTATTTGCCTAGTTTATCGATAAGAATATCATGCGAGACCGTATCAAATGCCTTACTAAAGTCTAGGTATACCACATCCACCGCTTCACCCTTATCCACAAGGCTCGTTATCCTATCAAAGAAAGCTATCAGATTGGTTTGACACGATTTGTTCTTCACAAATCCATGCTGGCTGTTCCCTATCACCTTACCACCTTCCAAGTGTTTGCAGATGATTTCCTTAATTACTTGCTCCATTATCTTCCCTGGCACAGAAGTTAAACTAACTGGTCTGTAGTTTCCTGGGTTGTTTTTATTTCCCTTTTTATAGATGGGCACTATATTTGCCCTTTTCCAGTCTTCTGGAATCTCTCCCGTCTCTCATGATTTTCCAAAGATAATAGCTAGAGGCTCAGATACCTCCTCTATTAGCTCCTTGAGTATTCTCGGATGCATTTCATCAGGCCCGGGTGACTTGCAGGCATCTAACTTTTCTAAGTGATTTTTAACTTGTTCTTTTTTTATTTTATCCACTAAACCTACCCCCTTCCCATTAGTATTCACTATGTTAGGCCTTCCTTCAGACTTCTCGGTGAAGACCGAAACAAAGAAGTCATTAAGCATCTCTGCCATTTCCAAGTTTCCTGTTACTGTTTCTCCCTCTTCACTAAGCAGTGGGCCTACCCTGTCTTTGGTCTTCCTCTTGCTTCTAATGTATTGATAAAAAGTCTTCTTGTTTCCTTTTATTCCCGTAGCTAGTTTGAGCTCATTTTGTGCCTTTGCCTTTCTAATCTTGCCCCTGCATTCCTGTGTTGTTTGCCTATATTCATCCTTTGTAATCTGTCCTAGTTTCTATTTTTTATATGACTCCTTTTTATTTTTTAGATCGTGCAAGATCTCGTGGTTAAGCCAAAGTGGTCTTTTGCCACATTTGATCACAAATAGTGTAGTGAATTCGTTGGCTGGTTTTCGAAATCCTACCTGTGGTCTCAATGATCTCAGCATGGTTTCTGTTCCTTGCTTGATGAGTGCAACAAAATCTGCAGGAGGAGGGGTTTGGGATGGGTGACATAGGTCTTCTGGTACCCCTTTGGAGAAGCACATCCTGAACCAGAGTGTGTAGTCAGGTTTTTGGGGTTGAATCCCTGTAGAGGGTTTCAGGGTGCCTTCCTGAATTGAAAAAAAGCAGGTGAAGCTTAGCCTAGTAAGGTTTTGTTTGTGGGAAGGAGGAAGTCTAGCACAGGGAGCTGGAGACATAAAAGCTGATCTCTGAATACTGTTGGGTGTTTCTACATAGTTTATTTTGAGTTTAAGGATTTATGCTGTATGAAGGAAATGTGAACAGACTCTGATGTCTTATGTATTTTATACAGACCCACCCACACACATGCAAAAATAAACCTGAAATCCCAGAGAGGAGTTGTAATAGGATGGCAGACTCTATGACCCTTTATAGGGCTGCAGGACTTCTCTCAAGACTCTCTTCTCTCAAGTGCTTGAGCCCCACATAAAGATAATGCAATGGCATGTATTAAACTTGAACCTGAATGTTAAAAACTTCCAAGGAACTGCACATGGCAGTCAGAGAATCCTGTCATGGTTACAGGGCTAGCTGCACCAATGACCCCTTCCTGGTCTCTGAGCTCATCCCCTCAGGTCTCAGATGTCATGCCTTCACCTGTCTCGGGGTGGAATTTCACAATTCTCCCACTCGTAGACTGGGACCTGGGCCACAATACCCTGTGTATCAACTATGCTTATTTGGAAGGTCTGGCTGAGTCAACACCTGCCACTCTTCCATTCAGGACCAATGGCCATGGGTCTATGTTGATCAGACAGTGTTATAAAAGAAAAAGTATTGCTTATTTTAACAGTTTATTTTTCTGGCATTGTTCCTTAATTCAAGTGTTTGCTGAGAAATGGGCCATCTTGAGCCATTCTTTTCTTTCCTACTTGCTTTTCCAGATAGTGCCCTGTTGAGCTACACCATTATATTCATATAGTAAACATCCTAATAATTAGTTCAACATACAGAGGACATAAATCAGAGGGCAGCTCCAAATCCGTCATAATTATTTGATGAATAAATGTCAAATAGCAACTATATAAAAATCAAAAGCTTTTTTTGGACAAATTGTAAAAAAAAAAAAAAAAAAAAAAAGGTTACAATTTGTTGAATAAATTATCTACCATGAATGTTTTTATTCATCTTTAATAAGAAAGCCAATTTGGACCTTCTGGATAAGTAGGATAAGAGAATTCCTTATTGCCAAGAGTAATTTTTCTTTTTCTTTCTCTAAAGAGAAAAGAAATTAAACTCTGATGAGTTGGCCTTAAGCAAGAAGTTTTTCCACAGGTCTTGGAGACTACTCTAGATTTTATAATTCATTCACTGAACATCCTACACAGCCCCATCAGAAAAAAAAAAAAATCAGAAGATTTCAATGCAATGGCTGCATTCCTGTAAGTATTAAAAGTGATTAGCTGTATTCATGAATCTATAATTGCACCTGCATACAAAGAAGAAATCTATAGAAATATGAAGTGTTTTCAAAAACATGAATATGCATGTGGTATGGGATGCCAAAAATATCATAATGAAAATTTGAAATTCTTCAGGACCTCGTATTGCTATATTTTCCAGATGTCAGAACTCAGCCAGCTATATAAAGCATAGTCACCATATTGTAAATATTTAATATGCAATTAGGCTTGAGCAGGATTTTATATAGCATCTTTGTTTTAGGATGGTCCCTGCCTGGAGTGCCCTCCTGCAGCAGACCACAGCTCAATAGGCATACCTGCCTCAGTTTCCCCTTAGGAGTCCCCAATAACTCTATGCATGCTCTCCTGACAATAGTACCCTCCTTGGTCCAAAATATAAGTCCTCAAAGCCATATATACCTCTACTTCAATATAACGCTGTCCTCGGGAGCCAAAAAAATCTTACCGTGTTATAGGTGAAACCGTCTTATATCAAACTTGCTTTGATCTGCCGGAGTGCGCAGCCCCGCCCCCCTGGAGCGCTACTTTACCGCGTTATATCTGAATCAGTGTTATATCGGGGTAGATGTGTAGTTCATTTCTCATCCCAGTGCAAAGAGTCATCATCCAACACCCCATCCCACAATGCCCCACATAATCACACACCAATGCCTTTGACCAGGCCCAGATTCTCTGTCAGTCCTTCCCCTGTTCTTGTATCAGCACAGCACCCCATCCCCAACCTACCAGGGGAAGAACCCTCACTCCCTCTGGCCATCATAATCCTTAGAGTCAGAAGATTAGGAGGTCATCTAGTCCAACCCCTTACTGAAAGCAGGACCAACCCCAACTAAATCATCCCAGCCAGGGCTTTGTCAAACTAGGCCTTAAAAACCTCTAAGGATGGAGGTTCCACCACCACCCTAGGTAACCCATTCCAGTGCTTCACCATGCTCCTAGTGAAATAGTGTTTCCTAATATCCAACCTAGACTTCCCGCACTGCAACTTGAGACCATTGCTCCTTGTTCTGTCATCTGCCACCACGGAGAACAGCCGAGCTCCATCCTCTTTGGAACCCCCCCTTCAGGTAGTTGAAGGCTGCTATCAAATTCCCCCTCACTCTTCTCTTCTGCAGACTAAATAAGCACAGTTCCCTCAGCCTCTCCTCATAAGTAATGTGCCCCAGCCCTGAAATCATTTTCATTGCCCTCCGCTGGACTCTCTCCAATTTGTCCACATCCTTTCTGTAGTGGGGGGCCCAAAACTGGATTCAGTACTCCAGATGTGGCCTCACCAGTGCCGAATAGAGGGGATTAATCACTTCCCTTGATCTGCTGGCAATGCTCCTACTAATGCAGCCCAATATACTGTTAGCCTTCTTAGCAACAAGGGCACACTGTTGACTCATATCCAGCTTCTCGCCCACTGTAATCCTCAGGTCCTTTTCTGCAGAACTGAGTTCAAATCTCTGGTCCTGGACATGTCAGCAGGTAAGCCCCTCCACTGCTCCCCAGCCTTCAACCCTCTTTGGCCCTTAGCTCTAGCTTAGAGCCAGCGAGTATCTCCTCTGCTGTTCCTCCTACTTTCAGCTCTCTTCATCCCTGGCTTTTTGGCTTAGGGATGCCAGCTAGTGAACCCTGCTGACTGATCCCCTGACTTCAGTTTTCTCCCAGATCCCAAATATACAGTCTCTGGTAGATTTCACCTGCCCCCGACTTCCACTCAGGCAGTTCTGATTCACCAGGCCTCTCCAAGTCACTGGGTCTCTCCCTGTCTCAATCTCCATGGTCCTTTAGAGCATCTAGGTGTTGTCCTGCCCTCTTTATTGGCCAAATGGAAGCACCGGACCCTACTTCATTCACGAGGGCTAGCCCACTTGTAACCTATGAAAAATCTCACTGTGAAAGAAGTTATTTCTTATTACTGTGCTGTATCCAATTTCCAGAGAGAATCCCAGAGTCAAAATGTATTCTAAAGAGAACTAAAACATCAGCTCAGGAGTGAAAAATCGAGGCTTAAGCAGTTCACATCAGGGTGCAGGCTCTCATCCACAATGGAAACACAATGACTCACCTTTGCTCTATTGGATATAGCCAGCACCCAAAGTCAGCAGCGTTCTTTATTTCCTTCCAACATGGAGACTCCCACATATCCATTTTCTTTCTTCTAACTCCTCAGAGGTCTTTGAGGAAGTACTGCTGGCATATCATAGCTGCTGTATATGCTGATAATTACTGATTTGTCCCTAGAGAGGTTCTTCTGCAGCTGTGCGTAATTACCAGCTAATGATCTGAACAAGCCTTTTCCCATACTGCTGTGTACGCCTCTTCTCCAAACCATAGTGGCCATGGCATTTCCAGAATTTCTGGCATGAAGTCTCTTACTTTCCCCACCTTTCTGGTCATAACTCATCAGTAGCAGCCATAAATGCAGTCAAGGCTTAATCAGAGTGTGGAAGCCTGACATTAATTTCTTCTCAAATCCCTTGAGTAGTGCTTGCTTCTCTTCTTCATAGAGAACCTGAGTGCTTCAGTTCTTGGAGGAGTCATATGGAGAAGTCAATTATTTGAGAAGGCTGGATTGCGTTCTGTATCTTCTGAAGGCAGAACAGTTCATTCCGATTTAAAAGCAAAGAGTGTTCCTAAATTGTTGGCTCCAGAAATAAAATGAGTGTCTGGTAGAGGAAGATTTTGAAACTTGTGTTCTGATCTAGCAGAAATCCCTATTTTGTTGATCATCAAGGCACTCTTATCTAAAATGTACACATTAAATACCTATATTCATTAGCTTGGATAAGTATGGGGTCTGCCAGCAAAGTATTTTGTTTGACTAGAATTTGCTTGATTCTATGTAACGTAGACAAAAGTTAAACAAAACAGCAATATATGCCACAAAGAATTACTATTTGATCTGCCAGAATATCCGAGCCCCTCGGGATTTGCTTTGCGTCAGCTCTCCCTTTCTATTATTTGACTCGGATGTGAGCCTGATGCTTGTTTCATTAGTGAAATGACAAACCACAGAGTGATTCTCCTTGAGAGGCACATACCCAATGATGGACAAGAGATTGAATCAGATGACTGGCAGTGGAATCACCAGAGCCTTTCATTGCTTGGTCACTGGCTCCAGTCTGACCCAGAGCAACATGGGGATGTAACAGAAAACCATTTTAAATAAATAAAGATATCCCATCTCCTAGAACTGGAAGGGACCTTGAAAGGTTATTGAGTCCAGCCCCCTGCCTTCATTAGCAGGACCAAGTACTGATTTTGCCCCAGATCCCTAAGTGGCCCCCTCAAGAATTGAACTCACAACCCTGGGTTTAGCAGGCTAATGCTCAAACCACTGAGCTATCCCTCCCCCCATTATTCATTATCATCCAGTGGTTCTTTAGTAATTTATTATATGAAATAAGTCAGCAGTAACATTCTAATCCCTAAGTAGGAAGATGTTCACCACCATCATAGAACTACAATACTAATTTTAAGACCCCCACAGAGCCTCAGTGAATATACTAGTGATTGTTAAATTACTCTCATCTATTGGGTTGATTGCTATAAATCAAGGTTCAGCAAAGTTCATCTTAGTTCTCCCTAAAGATACAAAAATACTCAGGACTCCCACTTTTAATAGAGAAGGAAATCTCTTTCCAAGGAAAAATAGAACATTTTAGTAGGATATTTTGAAAATATAGATGTACAGTCAATTTCTTTGTTCTTGGGTCATTCCCAATCACGCACCCAAAATCCATTTATCATTTTCCTCATCTTGCCTGAGCTTTTGCTTAGAGAGCTTGGAACCTAGCCAAAGAGGCCAGCCTCGTAGTTTGACAAATACTGCTTTCGACCACAGGTCAGTCACAATGGCAAGACAGCTTCAAGCAGCTTGAAACCCCTGTGGCCCATTCTCTAGTCGTTTATGGACAAGCAGAAGTCTTCAGTCTTCAGCTCGACAAAAGGTTATAAACACTAAATTCCAGTCCTGCCTCTCTCCCCAAAATGGAGGCCCAAATAATCCCTTCCCATGGAAAATACCCATGGGATTGGCCTTGGATGGAAGACATCTTCATGATGATCCTATCACACATTGTCCTATTCAACAGGGCATGGGGAGACCATAGGGCACATTCCTAGTCCTAGCAGCTCCTTCAGGAGGTTAGGGCCATACCTGTGAAAGCTCTGTACCATCAGTTCTGGCTGCTCCTGGGGAGGGAGAGGGCAGTGGAGAAGATAACATAGCACTATCTTTCTTCACTGATTTCTGTGAAGCAGAAGGGGGACAGTTTACATCTCCCTGACCTGTCCCCTTCCTTTCCCATCCCAGCCAGGTTCTATCCCCTCCCACAATTGCAGTCCCCAGGCAACAAGAAAAAGCCTCTGCAAGATCTGAGAGTTGGTGGGACACGGCTGCAGAAGCAGATGATCCTCCTCCAAATATGGAAATGAGAACATGCACACACAGTATCTCCTCTGAGCACTCATGAAAGGTGGATAGTCTGGCCCATACTCTGGAGTTTCAAAATGTAAGTGAAGGTTGCTTTGTCACTTGGATTTTGTTGACATTTGTCAAAGTAACTCTCAGTCAAGCTTATTTAAATAAAATGTTCACTTTGAATTTTTTTTTAATTAAGCTTTTAGAAGGATCTGAAATGAATATGTTTTAACTGAAATAATGGAACAATTCCCATCTCTTGGGTAAACATTCATTTGGCCTTAAGTAAATGACTGAGTACAACTATTATTTTATAGATAACCACTTATACTTAATTGGTTAAATAGCACAGTGCATTTTCTATATATTCTTATGTGCCTATTATGTTTTTCATTAAGCATATTATTTATTATTGGACACTGAACTGCATTTGGCTAATCATGAATAAGTAGAACATGCTTTGAATAAAGTGACATCCAAACTGCTAGTCACACATCTGCTGAATTCACAAGATCAAAACGGATTCATGCCTACAGATCAGTTGATGTAGCACGTAAAGATCTGACTGAATCTGAACACCAGATCCAAACAGTCCTGAGCTATAGAACTGCTAGGAGCTGATGCTGGAGCTTCAAAGTTCAAATTATCTATAATTTTAGAGCTTGCTTCTGCAGTCTGTGCATACTCAGAAGAGGAGGTGGGGGCATCTCTACATGAAGTCACTTAGATCCAGGATTGAGCAGGAAGAGGTGGGGGAAGGGAGATCACCAGCCCCCATAACAAGAGACTAGGGGTACATCCCCGTATTGGCAGGTAGCAATCGATTTATCCGGGATTGGTATATCGCGTCTTAACGAGACGCGATATATTGATCCGTGAACGCGCTCACCATTGACTCCGGAACTCCACCAGAGTGAGCAGCAGTAGCGCAGTCGACGGGGGAGCTGCGGCCGTCGATCCCCTGCCGTGTGAACCCCAGGTAATTCGATCCAAGATACTTCAACTTCAGCTACGCTATTCGCGTAGCTGAAGTTGCGTATCTTGGATCGATCCTCCCCCAGTGTAGACCAGCCCAAAGAGCAGAAAACAGAGGGATAGGAGCAGCTGGGAGGTATCAGGTAGTTTGGCAAAAGTTTAATGTGAAGTGGTTCCTTTTGAAATGGCATCTGTGTAAACCTACAGAGATGATGCAGTACCAACTGCTATGAAGAGAAATAGCAGTACACCAGGTTTGTCTCCTCACTTTTGTGAGGTCACAAAGCATTGCTTCATTCTCCTACTCCATTTGCTGGGAGTCAGTCTGGACTGGCACAGAGGGACACTGGAGAATGTAGAGTTATTATAGGCGCTGACTCTGGAGCACCCATGGAAAAAAAAAATAGTGGGTGCTCAGCACCCACTGGCAGCCCCACGGATCAGCTCCTCCCCCTCCCTCCCAGCACCTCCCACCTGCCTCCATCAGCTGTTCAGCGGTGTGGAGGTGTGAGGGAACAGTGGGGGCAGAAAGAGGCAGGGGGAGGGGGGCAAAATGGGGCAGAGTTGGGGTTGAGCACCCCCCTGGGAACTGGGGAAGTCAGCACCTTTGAGAGTTGCTGTGCAAACATAACAAGTAGAGGTTACTAATCTCTTATTCTAGTCCTTGATTTAAATATTCTCTTGCCATAATCATGGAACAGTGAATGTAAATCAAATCTTTTTTAATTGCTGAAGATTTGTTTTCCCTTGATTTAGAAAATGCGCTACATCTAACAGATCCTCAGATGATAAAACCAGGCTGATTTATATTTTAGTGGAGCTTTATCAGTTTACTGCAGCTCAGAATCAGAGCTGTGTTTCATTTGCTCTGAGGAACCTTGATACAAAAACACTTCAATCATATGACCTCATTCTCCTAAGCCACACTAGTGTAAATCAGGAGTAACTCCATTTAAGTCAGTGGCATTATTCTAGCGTCAGAGAGGAGAGAATCAGGCCCACATTGGTTAGAATTGAAATTTTGAAGTGTCCGACTTTCTTTCCAAATAACTACTATACACTGCCAAGGTGCTATTCGCAGAGTAGGATTTCCCAGGCCCTTTATGAAACAGTAGTATTATTTATTCACTGTGTGCATCTGGCTAAAGAGATTATGTGGATTTGTTACTGAAGTTCTTTGCCTTGTCAGTTTTAGAATTAAAGACGGCAAATATAGTGCAGTTAAGAGATTTTTACACTGTACTGAATTTGGGAGTAACATCACAGCAAACGAACAAATCTTTGGCTACATTTCTTAACGAATAATCTGCTATGTAAATATCTGTTAAAATCGAACAGACTCATTGGGATATGAGGAATACTAACTGTAGTGACACCAGTCACAAACTGTTACTTTGAAACATCGTGTTATTGTGAAAAATTGCTTGCATTTCTGAATAAGTATGTTTACATTGTGTTTACATTTTATAGCATAAAGGCTTGATGGTGACTTCACTTAGTTTTACACTGGTGTAACTCGACTAACGTCAATGGAGTTTCTGCTGATTTGTGGGTGTCTCAACCCAGAAAGAAGCCCACCCAGTTTAAAAACAGCCATACTATTCAGCAGGAATTATTCCTTTTAGTGACTAATATTTTAATTTTCAATATCATGCTACTCTATAAGTTCACTTTAAAGTAGTATTAAATGTTTAAAAAAATCTTATTTTGGCTCGTCTATTGAGTAATAGAGGAACCATGCAGTTACAAATAAGTTTAAACTATAAATGTATATACCTGTATATTTTTCCCTAAAACTAATTGTTGTTAATAAGGCACTCCGCTCAAGTCACAAGAGCAACACTGATAGACAACAATCTTTGATTAACAAAAAGTCCCCATTTATTGTGGTACTAGCAGTTGACTACATACCATGCACAGTGCAGAATAGCTGGGTATACAATTGTGATGAACGTTTTATTTGTTAAGAATTTTAGATGATAAACATTTTTGCAGCTATTGAACAACATACTAAACTATTTCTTTTTAAATCTACTATGGTAGGGTACTTAAATGCAGTGCTCTCTTAGGTTAACACTTGAATTTAGAGTCTGATTTGCTTCTGTTGAACCCTTAGTCATCCTCAACTTTAGCTAGATGACAGACTCCTGTCAAACATAACCCAAGTAATCTCCAGATATGTATTTAAAAGGTCAGGCTTATGCTGCACAAAGCCTAAAAAGGCTTTCCATTTTTCTTTTTTAAAATGATAGCAGTTTTTCTGTCTCTGCATAATTCACAACATAATAAATAAAGTTAGTATTCATTATGTGCATATTACAGTGTATATATTTCCATTGTTTTTTCAAGGTACCTGAACTACAAAAAATGTGTAATAAGGGCTACTTGGGTGGTTGGTAGATGGGGCTATTATAAGGTAGGTGCATAACTGGCTGGATAACCGTACTCAGAGTTGTTATTAATGGTTCCCAATCCTACTGGAAAGGCATAACAAGTGGGGTTCTGCAGGGGTCTGTTTTGGGACCAGCTCTGTTCAATATCTTCATTAACGACTTGGATATTGGCATAGAAAGTACGCTTAGTAAGTTTGCAGATAATACCAAACTGGGAGGGATTGCAACTGCTTTGGAGGACAGGGTCATAATTCAAAATGGACAAATTGGAGAAATGGTCTGAGATAAACAGGATGAAGTTTAACAAAGACAAATGCAAAATGCTCCACTTAGGAAGGAACAATCAGTTTCACACATACAGAATGGGAAGAGACTGTCTAGGAAGGAGTACGGCAGAAAGGGATCTAGGGGTTATAGTGGACCACAAGCTAAATATGAGTCAACAGTGTGATGCTGTTGCAAAAAAAGCAAACATGATTCTGGGATGTATTAACAGGTGTGTTGTGAGCAAGACACGAGAAGTCATTCTTCCGCTCTACTCTGCGCTGGTTAGGCCTCAACTGGAGTATTGTGTCCAATTCTGGGCACTGCATTTCAAGAAAGATGTGGAGAAATTGGAAAGGGTCCAGAGAAGAGCAACAAGAATGATTAAAGGTCTAGAGAACATGACCTATGAAGGAAGGCTGAAAGAATTGGGTTTGTTTAGTTTGGAAAAGAGAAGACTGAGAGGGGACATGATAGCAGTTTTCAGGTATCTAAAAGGGTGTCATAAGGAGGAGGGAGAAAACTTGTTCACCTTAGCCTCTAAGGATAGAACAAGAAGCAATGGGCTTAAACTGCAGCAAGGGAGGTTTAGGTTGGACATTAGGAAAAAGTTCCTAACTGTCAGGGTGGTTAAACACTGGAATAAATTGCCTAGGGAGGTTGTGGAATCTCCATCTCTGGAGATATTTAAGAGTAGGTTAGATAAATGTCTATCAGGGATGGTCTAGACAGTATTTGGTTCTGCCATGAGGACTGGACTCTGACCTCTCGAGGTCCCTTCTAGTCCTAGAATCTATGAATCTATATTCATGATTTGCTTGTATTCTACAGCTGGCTCTACTACAGCAAATATCTAGGGAAGGAAGAAGGGACTGCTTTAAGCAAATCCATCTGCAGGATATGAGAGTCCATTGCTAAAACCAGTGTGGTATCCTCATGATACTTTGGTTTCTAAAATGCAACTATGTCTACACAGGCTGCTTTACGCTCCCCACTGGCTTCCTCATGGAATTTTCTGAACGACTATCAAGCTGCTACTAAAGTTCCCTAAAGTTTATCTATGGGAAATTCAATGAACATATACATGATTTCTCAAAGGGTTTGTCTTCCCAGTCACTTAGTGCACAGCAAGCCAGGGTGTGAACATACAGTACAGTAGCCTGCCACACACCAACTGGCTGGGTGGACCCTGCTACCATGTGGTAAAAGTTCCATAGTGCCCGTTGATGTCCATCTGAGCAGTTAACACAGGACAGGCTAGTGTGCTGTACATTTAGCAAGAAGTAGTGGTAGTGGACTTGCCAGAAAGGATTTCCTGAATATGAAGTGCAAATTGGTGGCTGTGCTGGAAGAAAGATTCTTGGATTGGAAGGGCTAGTAGAGATGCTATGGAGCTCCCACACAGTCGGGTTCAGGAAACAGCAGTCCCCTAGTTTCAAGAAAGAAAGGAACTGATCACCCCAGGAGTCAGAAAGAGGAAGTCAGAAGAGGCTTGGCTGTCTGTAACCAGAAGAGACAAAAGGTTAAGGCAGCATTCTATGTGCCTGGATACAGAGGAGGATGGGCAGGCTGTAGTGCTCAGAGAGAAGAGGATCAGGAGAAACTCCACACAACTAGAAGTTTCCAATCAATACCAGGTTCTCAATGTGGAAACTGGAAGATATTTCTCAAGAGCCAGCTGACCCTAGGGAATGGAGAGATGTACAGGACACACCTGTGGATGGCTGCTCGACCCAACCTGTAAGAAAATTAAGCCTGCTCGCAAAGCATTCTCCACCTGCTCAAGGAAGACAGATGATCCTTGTTGGGGATTCATTACTCAGAAGAACTGAAAGAATATTCTGCAAGAGTCAGGGGGACAGCAGAGTGGTGTGCCGTCTTCTCAGAGCCAAGAGACGAGACATCACTAAAACTGAATAGGCTTCTGAAGTCCATAGGCAAGGATCCATTGGTGATGGGTCACATTAAAGTCAATGACACGGTGTTGCAAGGGATCACATATAAATAGGTGGACTTCAGGGAACTTGGAAGAGTGCTAAAGAAGAATTTTGTCCAAATAATCATCTTGGAGATCCTTCAACATATCCATAAATGATCTGGAAAAAGGGGTAAACAGTGAGGTGGCAAAATTTGCAGATGATACAAAACTATTCAAGATAGTTAAGTCCAAAGCAGACTGCGAAGAGCTACAAAAGGATCTCTCAAAACTAGGTAACAAAATGGCAGATGAAATTCAGTGTTGATAAAAGCAAAGTAATGCACATTAGAAAAGAATCCCATCTATACCCATAAAATGATGGGGTCTAAATTAGCTGTTACCACTCAAGAAAGATCTTGGAGTCATTGTGGATAGTTCTCTGAAAACATCCACTCAATGTGCAACAGCAGTCAAAAAAGTGAACAGAATGTTGGGGTATCTAGAGAAGATCTATTGGAATTGGAAAAGGTTCAGAAAAGGGCAACAAAAATGATTAGGGGTATGGAATGGCTTCCATATGAGGAGAGATCAATAAGACTGGGACTTTTCCACTTGGAAAAGAAATGACTAAGGGGTGATATGATAGAAGTCTATAAAATCATGACAAGTATGGAGAGAGTAAATAAGGAAGTGTTATTTACTCCTTCTCATAACACAAGAACTAGGGGGCACCAAATGAAATTAATAGGAAGCAGGTTTAAAACAAACAAAAAAGGAAGTATTTTTTTCACACAATGCACAGTCAACCTGTGGAACTCTTTGCCAGAGGATGTTGTGAAGGCCAAGACACTAACAACACAGTTCAAAGAAGAACTAGATAAATTCATGGAGGATGGGTCCATCAATGACTGTTATCCAGGGATTTTGTCCCTAGCCTCTGTTTGCCAGAAGCTGGGACTGGGCGACAGGGCATGGATCACTTGATGATTACCTGTTCTGTTCATTCCCTCTGGGCCACCTGGCATTGGCCACTGTTGGAAGACGGGAAACTGGGCTAGATGGACCTTTGATCTGACACAGTATAGCCATTCGTGTGTTCCTGTCCCACAAGTGACGGAAGACAGAAGGCAGAAAATTCTGGAAGTGAATCACTGGGTAGGTAAGTGGTGTTGGGTGTTTGTTTTGAGAGGGCTGGGCCTGTATAATTTGGATGGCCGCCACCTCCATAGAAGAGGAACCAATTTCTTCAGGGACAGGCTGGCTAGAGTAGTCAGGAGGGTGTTAAACTAATAAAAGGGGATGGTAAAAAGGGAAGATATGAACACTCATTTAGCACCAAATCAAGATTTTGAGAACAAAATTAAGAAACCAAAGGATATGAAGAGAAGAATTTCTTCAGTTACCTACACACCAATACTAGGAGCCTGGATAACAAACAAGAGGAATCGGAATGGCTTATTTATGAGCATAAATTGAATCTAGCTGGTATTACTGAAACCTGGTGGGAGGATTCACATACTTGCAATGTTAAAAAAATCCATGGTTATAACATTTAGGAATGATCAAGTGGGCAAAAGGGGAGGGAGAGTGGCACTATATGTCAAAAATGGCATTGTATGTTTGAGTCACCGACAACTCAGAAGAAAATTATCTTTAATGCATATGGATCAATGTGCTAATAAATAAAGCACAAGTTGGGATACTAGTTTGTGTTTGCTACAGACCATCAAATCACACTGGGGAAATGTATCACCTGCTCTGTAAAGCACCTATCAATAACATGCAGGAAAAGCTGTGTGATCATGAGGGATTGCAATTTGAGTGACATATGCTGGAGGTCTCTTGCTACCAGTGCTAAAACATCTTCTGAAAATTTTAAATATTATAGATGACAATTTCGTGGCTCAAGAAGTGTTGCAGCCAACAGGGGAATTCTTTATTGGACCTTATCTTGACAAAGAAATTAATCTCAGAACTAAAAATGAATGGTAAGTTTGGTGCAAGTGATCATGAATTGATCACATTTACAGTGTGCAAAATTCAAATCATTAATATCTATACTTGGTGCTTTAAAAGGACCAATTTCACAAAGCGGAAAACAATTATGAGCCAAATCAACCAGTAGGAAGAATTTAGTCAGAAAAATGTGAATGGTAATTGGGAATTTATTAAGGACACCCAACAGTCACAATCAAAGGAGCAGGCTATCCTAGTTTAAAAGTGACCTGGTTTAGAGGGGAAATGAACGCAGCTATAAAATTATATATAAGCAAAAAAAAAAAAAAGAGAAGTTGGTTGTCACGAATATAAATCAGTCTAGGAATTGTAGAAATTGATAAGGGAAGCAAAGGAAAAACATCTATGACCAGCAGAGTTAAGGACAATAAATAAGCCTCCTTCTTAAAGTATATTAGGAGGGCAAAAGAATCCTAACAATGAGATCAGTCCATTACTAGATGGAAATAAGTAGAATTATCAATAATAATAATGCAAAAGAGGCAAAAGTGATCAATAAATATTCTGTATTTGGGGGAAAAAGATAAATTAACCATATCATGACAACACATTAATTATTATTATTACTACTCTTCCCGTTCCACTAGTATCTTGCAAGGATGTTAAAACAGCAGTTACTAAAGTTAAACATTTTAAAATCAGCAGGTCCAGATAACTTGCATCCAAGTGTTTTTAAAGAGCTGGCTGAGGAGTACATTGGACCATTAATGTTGACTTTCATTTCTTGGAACAATGGGGAGATGCCAGAATACTGGAAGAAAGCTAATGTGCCAATATTTAAAAAGGGTAAAATGGGGTTACCCAAATAGTTATAAGGCTATTGGGCAAGATAATGGAGCAGCTGATATGGGACCTGATTAGTACAGAATTAAAGAAGTGTAATATAATTAGTACCAGTCAACATGTGTTTACAGAAAATAGATTGGGTCCAACTAACTTTTTTTTAAAATGAGCTTACAAGTTTGGTTGATAATAGGTAATGTTGATGCAAAAGACATCTGCAAGGTGTTAGATTTGGTACCACATGACATTTTGATAAAAAAATAGAACTATAAAGTTAATATGGCACACATTGGATGGATTAAAAACTAGCTAACAGATAGACCTAAAAAATGTAAAAGTAAATGGGGAATCATCATCATCATCATCAAACAGCTGTGTTTAAGTGGGGTTCCAGATGGATCAGTTCCTGATCCTGTGCTATTTAACATTTTTATCAACAACCTGGAAGAAAATGGTCACTGAAAATTAACAGAGACAAAAATTGGAGAATGGAAAATGGTGGAGAGGACAGGTCACTCATACAGCATGATGTGGATTGCTTGGTAAGTTAGGCACAAGCAAAGTGATATTTGTTTTATTATGGCTAAATATTAATGTATATATCTAGAAACAAAGACTAAGCCAGACTTGCAAGAAAGGAGACTCTATCCTGGGAAGCAGTGACTCTAAAAGATATCTGAGGGTTGCAGCAGATAATCAGTTGAACCTGAGATCCCATTGCAATGATGTTGCTAAAAGAGATAATACGGATCCTTGGATGCATAAACTAATGAACCTCCAGTACAAGTAGAGAGATGATTTTACCTCTGCACTGGGCACTGGTGCCACCACTTCTTGAATACTGTGGCCAGTCCACAGTTCATGTAGGATGTTGATAAACTGGAGATGGTTCAGAGGAGAGCCATGAGAATAATTAAAGGATTAGAAAACATACCTTACAGTGATTGTTAAGCTAAATAGATCGACTCAAGAAACTCTCCAATTGCCCCTACCAAGCAAAGGTGCTTAAAGCATTGCCGGAAGATGATGCTAACCTAAGTAGCATGGACCTGTGATCCCCTAATGACTATTGACAGCAAAGATTATACCTGTAGGCACTACTGCTTGCTTCTGAGAGGCATAATCCCAGAAACCCTTAAACAAGAATCACCAGACAATGTGAACAGCCCCTCCAGTTACCACACCATCTTTACAGATCAAAAGCATCAGGAAGGTGGTAGCTAACCAGCTTCACCAAACACTCCAGCTCCTACAAAATGCCCCTTGACTTTGTCTTCAGACTAGGGTTAGGTTTAGAGTCAACAATGAATATTCTTGGAATATGGGACCAAACATGCATTCTACTGCTGTTATAACTCTCGTCAGCCTTAAATCCAGTCATCACAAGGTGCTGCTGACTTGCCTGTAGGACCCAGCAGGCATGGATGAGGTTTTGGTAGGCTGACATTGCACCTTCCCAACCTCAAAGCTTTCTCAGCTGAGGATCCTCAGCCATCATCTCACTATTATGAGAGATCAAGCAGAACCCTGATCTTACAATTTTCATGTCATTTAGCAGGCATTCCATGATGAGTGAAGGTGTGGGTCACTCCCAGCAACGTGCTCCTGAAATCTAACTGTTCATAAATAAGTACCTTCAAATTTATGGAGGAGAAAAGATGAAATGATTCCTTCTCCTGAAGGATCAGTGATGTCAATTTTCAATTTATTTAATGATCCTTGCATACTTTGGAGATTTGAGCCTTAGAAACATAACCAAAGAATAATAATTATCTAGCACCTTTCACTCAGTTTCCCAAGCCTTTGTCAATCCAAACTCCTGTGAGCTGGGCATAGACTGTTACATCCATTTTGTTCATAATAGAATAGTCATGTGGGAAACTAAAGCAGAAAGAAGTTAAATCACTTTCTCATAGTCACCCAGAATCGGGGGGACTAATCTATAACACAGGAGTCTTGGCTTCCTGATCTTCTCCCATCACTAGATTGTACTCCTCTGCATACTCTGATCCAGAATATTCTCTCTGCAGCATTTGATATACTAACTTGATTATGACAAAAATAATGTTGTGTATAATTAACCAAAGACACTAATAATTTTTATGCTACCAATGGTCATTCATCTGATTTTCAAAGTGGATATAAATGCTTTTTGCAATGCAATTAGAATGATATATTTTCAACAAAACTAGGATAATATGCTTCACCTTTTCTGTAAATGTTTCTTTAGCAAAAGAGATGAGCTTCTTCATTATGACAGGTGAAGAGCTCCAATACATAGACATTTCACCTTTTTTCACCCTCTCTGGCAGTTGTTGCAGGCTGTTAAACAGCTTTAATAGACATTGAACCCAGCCTCTTGCTCTAAGGGCATGGAAACTTTACTTTTATTGTCCTTA
This sequence comes from Chrysemys picta bellii, assembly GCF_011386835.1. Classification (NCBI taxonomy): domain Eukaryota; kingdom Metazoa; phylum Chordata; order Testudines; family Emydidae; genus Chrysemys; species Chrysemys picta. Next base: position 22,350,824 of record NC_088798.1, read on the forward strand.
CTATCTTCATGGTTCATTGAATGCAATGTACAACCATTTTTCAAGAGCTACTGGACCCCAGAAGGGCCCAACAGTTAAATGAAAGTTGTCTGTCTTCCTCATGCTCTAGCTAGATTGAGTAATAAAAGGGGAGAACCTAGAAGCAAGGCCCAAAACTTAGATCACTGGACCTAACAAATAAAAAAGTTAAATGAGTTCTTCAAAGACAACAGGGAAGAATAGGGTTCTCCCACACCCCAATTTCTAGACTAATGGTGGGCAGTAGTAATACATTTATAATGAAAGGCTATTAAAATTACCATTGTGTCTTAAAGAGTGGCTAAATGGGAAATTTGTACTCTAATATTTACAGAAAAGGACTAACAGGTAACAGAAGCATTTGGATGCTTTAGGATGTTTTTACTATTACAGTTGATTTAATGCAAGATAGATGAGGCTTTGGAGACACTTTCACATCTATTTATTTGTATAAAAAGGAGAGTACAAAACAGAACTATTTAACTGCCTTTGCATTTTAAAGGTGTAGGTTACAGTGATTAATCACTCTGTTGAACATAGACATGGAAATGTCCTGGTGTTTCCAAGTGCTTTAGCTTGCTATTCAGTGGGGAAGCCACACGTTTTTATTAGAATGAGATTATTGTGGGACCTCAACTTTATGCTTTAAACAGCCAGAAAGGAGGGGCAGAATTTGCTTTGTTCCAAGTATGGGATCAGGGGATACCCGAATACAGGGAGCATAAGAAATTGCAGGGGAAACAGGAAAAAGAAGCGTTCATCTATAGGATCACAGTACCTCACTAATCTGCACTTTATGCCAACCCTCATGCTTTACATCCCCACAGAAAACTCCTAGTCTTTCTCCATGTCAAAAGATTTAACAGCAGGGGGCTGCAAAAAGAGCTTACATTACAAAGTCTTCATTATTTTCACAAATTATAGCGCAGTTGACAACTGTAGTTTACTTTTATTTCCAATACGTCCTGCAGTACATTTACTAGTAATTTATGAACATGATCATAACAAAACTACATTACATTGTCACAGCCATTTAGTATTGATATATCTCAGATGAGCTTCCCTTGCTTTTTAAAGTGTCTCCCTCCTGAGGCTGACCAGATGTTCTGATTTTATAGGGACAGTCCTGATATTAGGGCTTTTTCCTTCATAGGTGCCTATTATCCTCCATCCTGATTTTTCACACTTGCTACCTGTTCACCCTAACCCCCTCCTTCCCCCGCCCCCACACCACCACTCACTTGCAAAATACAGTAGTTCACGTGGCTCCTAGTTGTATGAATTAGTGAGAGTCTACACATGGGTGCTGGGTATTGTAGGCACAGAAAGACTCTGCCTTCCCAAATAGCCTGACGTCCCACCACCCATGCTCCATCCCCAGGCCCCATCCTGCCTGCTGTTCCCTTTGTGCCAGAGGCTTGGGCAGGCAGGCCGGGGGGCCGCAGTGCGCCCTCGGGGCTGTGCCATGCCACCTGTCCTCCCAGGGCCGCTGCAGTTGGGGCTGTTCTGCCTGGGGGGCACTTTCAGGGGCAGGGGGGCCAGCCAGCCGTTGGATGGCACTGCCCAGGGAGGCTGGGGCCACATTGCCTGGTTCTCGGGGTGGGGGATGAGGGGGACTGGGGGCACCGAAGGGGCAGGGCTGGGGGGCTACATTATTTGCGTAATTGAGACAATTTCTACAGCTAGTCAGGAGTCACCACAAGGTCATCATCAGCATAAAGGGAGAGGAGGATATCCCCCTCATGTGAAAAAACCCAAGAGAGTTGGGCGGCAAGAGACTTTTCCACTGGTTAATTTCTATTTTTGCCTCATCACAGAACAAGCAAAGAGCTCAGCTCCCAGAACTCAGCCTTTATTTCCTGGTGGATTTGCTGCTGACTCCTAGAGCAGAGTAGGAGCCATTAATTTGTCTTTTCCTCTAGCCCCACCCCATCTCATATAGGGTCTACCATGTAGGTCTGGATGGGTGCTGTAGGCAGCCATTTTCACGGTAGGGGGAAGGTAGATATTAAATCATGGAGGAAGTACACAGGTGATAGTTTCCCCAGGATTGCTAAGTGATTAAACAGCTTCATATATCCACTGGACATTTCAGGTATGTGACGGAAACTCCTATAAAGAAATAATAGTATTCTTCACTAATGGTCCTACCACTTCATTCAGCAATACTGTTAATACAGCGAGTTTTTGGCCATTACTGCAGCGCACTCTCATAAGGACATGTTCTCGCCACCACTTAAAAATGAACATTTCCTGTAAGATTTATAATTTTGGGGGAGAATTCCTGATGGGAACATTTCCTCCTGAAGACTATTTTTACTGAGACTTTGTAACAGCATTTCCCATTTCTCTTACTGTACCTCTTAATTATCCCTCATTATCTGAGTATGCAAATCATCTCTGGTCTCTGGTCTACCTTTGCCCCATGCAAACGTATTATGAGCTGGGTATAATTCTCTGCTGTCCTGAAGGCCAGTACAAGACCTATGCACCACAGCAGCCTCACTCCAGCCCTTACGTGGCACATAGCCTTCTGCAGGCCCTCTGCCTAGGGGTGAATTTCACCCATCTCACCTTTGATTTTTGTAAGTTATTTGCATCAGAAACTCAGAGGCATGAAGCCTGAGAGATAATACATTTATATTAGGATACTGATCCTACATTGTTTAATGTGTTCTGCAATGTGTTATTCTCTCTCAGACTTGGCAAAGTGAAAAGCAATGCTCGTCCTCTATGCTGATTAGTTCCCCTCTCCTCCACTCTTCTGATATCAGACACACCAGAAAGATAACAGCCTTTCAAAACACTGACCTGGGTGAGGAAGGATGGAGCACACTGGTGCTGTATTTTAAATTGAGAAATCATCCCCACTGTTCAGTGTATCATAAGAATTTTTTTTTTAATATCATAGTTTGGTATCACCTTTTCTGTACATTTTCACCAATTTTTGTGGGATCCCTCTCACCCTTCTGGGTGCCAGTAAGTTACGGAGAGTAAGGAAGCCACTGGAATCCTTTGTCACCAGTGTCACTGTAACTCCAAGGCTGGAAGAGTTATTTAAGTTCTGCTGTTAACTCAAGGTCTGCAGACGCTCCAAAACATATTACCTCTGAGTCACACACACGCAGCTAATAAGCAAGACCAGTTTTTACACTTACTCTACCTTTCCCTTAATCATCTTCTTCACCTTTTCCAGTTAGCTGGTGTCAGGCCACCATATTAGTCTTTTCCAGGCTTGCCAGTCCCAGACCATCCTCCCATACACACATTCTAGCCCCCGCCTCCCTTTTTGGCCATCATATTATACTCCACCCATTAACTCTAGTCTCAAATACCTACCTAATAGGATTCCTTTCATTCATGTCCTGACCATCTCAGCCTCCTCCCTGATATTGCATACATGGTCTCATTCCTGCTAGCACTATTCCAAATATAATCCAGCAACACTGAAGCTATTGAAATGAGAGGGGTAATGTATTCAAGTGCCTCTTTGGTTTCCCACATCTCTAATCCATACAGAACAGTTGGTCTTGCCATGGTTTTGTATTGTCGTCCCCCAAGTAGTCTGGACCTCTGTATATCAAATAACTACACTTATCTTGAGCCAGACTTCCCCAAGCTCAACACCCTTGCTTTCAGGTTTCTGTGGATTTCTCCATTTGCCACTAATCAGTCCCCAAAGTTCTTTAGGCACTGGCACCAACATTGATTTTCTTCAGTGTTTGGTTTTGTGTGAGTCACCCACGTGATTTCAGGCTTTTCTTTACTCATTTAGAGGCCACAGTTTGTTAGGTCAGTCTTCCAGGCATCAGCCACCTGGACCAAGCCTACCTGACTGTCAGCCATTAGTGCAATATGGTCTGCATAGACCAACTTCATACCATCTTCCATGTGGATTTGCTTACTTATGAATTCCATCACAATTATGAATAATAATGGACTAAGCACTGCTCCCTGGTGGAGCCCCAACCTCACCTCAAAACACTGAAGGGTGTCCCCCATTTTTTATCATAGAACTGTCAGCCAAACCTGTCACCGTCTGGACAAGGTCCTTCAGTAGCCTGATAGAATTCTATCGGAGGCACTAGCAGTTACCAATGTACTTTGAAATAGAGGAAAACCCAACCATTGTCAACATTTCCATCCAGCTTCTTTTCAACGGTCTAGCAATGAACGTAGGGTTCTCATTAGGTAGACCCTCATAGTATTTTTACCATTGATTATGTACCATGTCTCCTGTCACAAGCAGTCTGCCTCTTGCATCCTTTAGGACTGGTGTGTTCACTCCATCTTTCATCCTTTTTTTTGTCTGTATAATTACATATATTTTCATTTGGCAAATTGAGAGCAGTTCAACTCATTATACAGCAAGTATTTTGCTACTTGCATGGAGACTCTATAGGCAGAAACTTTTTTTCTAAAGAGTTAATTTTCCATTACCTTTCTGGCTTCTCTTATTTCTTAATGTTTTCTGCCCGCTCTTCCCCACTCCACCCCACCCCCTCAAAAGAAGATGGTGTACCCAGCTTAGTGTGTCCACATAGCATCTCAGATCAATATGTTCTTGAACATCCGTCACTCTTCTGCTGTTCCAATTTGCGTATCTCTTGGCTCAAATCTTGTGACTGTCTCTCTAAAGTGGTTTTCAGTCACACTGCACAGTTCTCACATCCTGATGCAGTCTCCTTGTCACAAAGCTCACACTGGGTACATTTGCCAATAATGTGTGTTGCCACCAATGGTTTGGGTTGTGGTGCAACAGTTTCAATCCTCAACCATCTTCCTTTAGTTCATTCAGGTTAGCAAGAAATCTATGTGCATCTTCACTCTGCTGCTTTGTAAGTGTTAGCAATCAGTGGGTGATTGCCAAAACACATGTCAAGGACTGCATACTGTATTCTGTGATCCCAATGTATACCATCTCAGTATCTGCTCATAGGCTGAATGACATGAACTCATATGGAGGAGGAGTAATTCCTCTGGTTCTGCCATATTTGCTAGGTTCTGTCTAACTTCTTCCTTCTTTTCCTCAGGATTACCTTGTTGTGGGGGTGTATATGGATACTAAAACCAATCCACACTCCTTTACTTGTACTCAGACAGCCATTAGTCATTTCCCCAAACAGTTTTACAAAGTTCATCACGAACCACCACTCTTAAACCCTTTCTTCTTCCATTACCACCTGTGTAATACAACTTATAGACCAGACCCATTCTCAGCCTGCACTTCCCAGCCACCTGGTCTCCTACACAGAGTGTATCAATGTTTCTTCAGACCATCAACTCAGCCAACTCTATGCCTTTACTGGTTAAGGACAAAACATTGAGTAGCAGCAACTTGCAAAGATTTGTTAGACATGTATTTCAGGAGTCCAAATTTTCATCCAGTGATTGATCTTTAGGGCTATTCTCCCTGACTCTGGGGAAGACATCCAGATCACAGCCACTAGGAATCCTATTAACCCAGGACCTGCTAGGCATGAGGCAGGCAAATGCTCCATCTAGGGCTCAAGAGCCCTCCCACCATTTGCAAGAATCCCTGATGGGATGATAAACATGCCAGACTAGCCACCTCTAAAAACTGGTAACTACTCAGGCCCTTCAAGTGCAAGCTGAAAAATAACAAAGATGCAGTGTGTCACCTAGCACCATGATCAAGGTCTCCAGCTGGCAAAGCTTGGCAAGACCCATGGCCTGGCTGCTGCTTCTCCCTTTGTAGGTACGCTGCCATCCAGCTAGTTCTGAGGAGTATATATGCAGTGTCCTCTTCTCTCTCCAGAGCACCATAAGAGTACTGCCACTGCCTAGTACTCTAAACATTATCCCATCTCAAGAGGGTTTAATTAGGAGTTTTCTTTCTCCTATGTGAGTTACCTGCCTCAGCTAGAGGGACCCACCCAAGCAGCCTCATTTTATGGCATCAGACACTTTTCACACCCCCATTAAACAGTTGCCATGGCCTGGGGTAGGTCTGATAATGAACTCAGTCCCTATAAAAACATTCCAAATGGCCACCACAATACAGTAGCATCTGACAACTGAGCTTCTACCACTTTTCTTATGGTGAAGGCGATTCCTACTTTTCTCAGTGTTTGTATTTATTTCTCCAGTGTATTTTGTTGTTCTTAAACTTAATAGAAGAAGATATTTCTCCAGTAAGCATTTTATAGTTGTAATAGAAAAGGTATAAAGCAAAACACTGGACATTGTCAGATGTTATTGAACAATGGAATATATTTTATCCTGAGGAGAACAAAAGCCTAATTACTACGTTGTTTTTATGCATCGGGAGAGTTTTAAAATAGCAAATCTGAAGTGAGAGACATTCCTTTGTACCAATAATATAAACATGTGACATTTTATGACAGATCTTTTCAGATCCTGTAGTACTTCGTATTAATATTAACCTAGATCATAGACACATTTAAAAGCAGGACTGGAAGTATGTAAGATATAAGATTATTTGTATTAAAATATTAGACCAGAGGCTGAAGCAGATGTTACGGATGCCAAACTAATTTACAGAACAGAGCCAGTACAAGAAGTTAAAGCTCAAGAGAGCCACGGAAAGCTTGGCAGTTGACTGTCAGTTTCTGCAGCAGTAAAGGAGATGAGTTCCTGGCAGGAGTCAAAACCAGATGAAGTAGTGCTTGCTAAGGATCCCTGGGCTTCAGACAATGATTATAAGTCTTCCTAAGGGAATGTGGGTCACTTAGCAAATATGACCTCAGCTAAAAGTAAACAACATCTGGCTCCCATTTTACCACAGCCTAAATAAGACCTGAAAGACTAAAAGTCAATGGATACTGTGCTTAAGGAAGCTAGTCTAGAGACAGTTCAAATATTGTAACGCTTACGGTATCTTAAATTTAAAAAATATATGCCCAGTTTTTTTAAAACCAGGTTCTATTACAGGGGTCGGCAACGTTTGGCACGCGGCTTGCCAGGGTAAGCACCCTACCGGGCCGGGCCAGTTTATTTACCTGCTGACAAGGCAGGTTCGGCCGATCGCGGGCCCCCACTTGCCACGGTTCACCGTCCCAGGCCAATGGGGGCGGCGGGAAGCGGCGTGGGCGAGAGATGTGCTGGCCACGGCTTCCCGCCGCCCCCATTGGCCCAGGACGGTGAACTGCGGTTAGTGGGGGCTGCGATCGGCCAAACCTGCTGCATCACAGGTAAATAAACCGGCCCGGCCCACTAGGGTGCTTACCCTGGCGAGCCGCGTGCCAAACGTTGCCGACCCCTGTTCTAATATAAAGCAAGCTATTTTGATCACTTAATTCTTTAAAAATAAAGTGTGTAAAACATTGATATATCAATTAAGTTTAATGATAAACAGATTGAGGACAATGTTTAGGTTTATTAACCTAAACCCTACATATTTACCATATGGGACAATCTCTGTTTCAGTGAAATGAAGTGCACATTCAGATATGTATTCAATGCCAGATTTTTGGAATTGTGCAAACATCAATATGCACACATTGGTATGCCTAATTTGTGTACATGTATTATGATTACACAAGAAATAATGGCAACTACATGCTCAAATAACTAGTTTGTTCCACTGCTGCAGGCACTGAATGCACAATTGTGATGATTCTGTGTGAATGTAGCAGGCCTCACATTTTGTACACAGTTCTAAAACTAATTCCTTTCACAACTATTAAAAAGGGGATAGAAATTGGTTTACCTACATCATCTCCCGGAAGGCTTTTCCTTTCAATTAATATTCTAAGTTAAGGATCCCCAAGTTAAATAATAGCTTAGATGGAACTCATGGTAACCAATTAGGATGAAGTATTTGTGAATTATTTGTTAATATTGTTTAGTATATTATTGACCTACTCAGAAGTTAATAAGATATTTACTCATAAAGTGACTAATTTTTTTTTCAGCCAGACCTGAACCAGGAATAAAATACATTCTATATCTATACAGTATATACAAAAATTAATTAGGTTTAGACCCTGAAGTGACATCACTTTTGAAAATGGGAAATCATTTTGGTATTTTTGAAAAATACTATCCCTAGTTTAATTTGAACTGCACAGGGATCCAGATTTGAACTCTGACTCCTTAGCTGATCTCCATTGACAATGGGCCCGATTCCAATCTGACAACCATGTAAATTGGAAGTCATTTCACTCAAGCCAATAGATCCCTGAAGTCCGTGTAAATGAGATAAGACTCAGGCCTAACAAGTGAGAGCAATTTCAAGATGCCTCCCACTGAGTAAACCATGTTATAAAGTAAAACTCCATGAAAAATTACATTCAAAGTTGAGTTATTTGCCGGTAAAAAGGTAGTGTACTTTCTGGCTTGCTATTTTATTTTGCTTTCCAATAAAAAAAGCCTGTCAACTCCTCTAACGTGTATGTTTCTTATCTGTCATGGACCACTAGTTTGTGGTAAATTTGTCCCTTTACAATGCTTAAAGTGACACAAACCTAATTTTTCTCCTTTATTTAATCCTCCTTTTGTGGTATTTCTCCTCCAATTTTCCTTACATCTTTCATTATAAAAGCATAAGCAGCAAAATGCAAGGAGAAAGATCATTATATATACCTGGCTATGGCGATTTCAAGTTCTTATTAAGATAACATTTGCTCAGAGTAAAAACAAGAGACAATACTTAAAATATTTTGCCTATGGTCAGGTATTAAAGCTTTTATTTTTTCCTATAGAAATAATTTAAAATAATATTTCTGGTTGGTGGAATAGGAATGGTTTTATCACAGAGGCCTTGTAATCACATACACTCTTTGTATCCTTTTCCATTTCATTCCTGCCTATGTGAAAATGAACAAAATACAAAATCTAGTGTAATTTTAACGTTGACATTAGCAAGAGAACAATGGCTAGCAGCTTTGAACTGCTTTTCCATCTGGCACTTCAACTACTGTTTAGATTAATACTGGTAGGTACAATAGGAGCTGAAATTTTTCTAGGCCAGAGTTTAATGGTGTTCAATGCTGCTCCTCACTAAAAGGCTCCATCCACCTGTGGACAAAGCATCCTGTCTGTTACCATGGCCCTGAATAAAGTGACTGATGAGCATGTGAATCCGTTTCAAGTAGCAAGAAGGAAGCACTTATATTCCAGTTAACTATGCTGTCTTGATACGAATTATACAAGCTGAGATAATCAATAGCGTATCAGACTGCTGAGAACCCTATTAGCATGTGGTTAACATGCTAGTGCTCACAGTAGCATTCTGCTGTGTAGAAAGTGGCCTTTGGTATATCACACTTCAATGGTTTAAGTTCAATAATAATAACTCTTGTTTAACAAGATACAAGATTGACTCTTATAAATTAGAAGATTGTTTTCATGATCCATCTAAAGTGCTCTATTAATAAAAATAGACCAAAGCCTTTTGGCACAATTCATTTCTCATTTCCACTTTCAAGTGGGCTCTAAATATAAGAAATCATGCCTGCCCAATTAATCACAGTACTGAAGATCTTGAATACCTGTGGAGAATGAAAAACCATTGCTATTAGAAAGTTTAAATTAACACACTTGAGCCAAATTAAGGAGCATTTTAAATACAGTGACTGTTGTCCAGTAGCAGCTAAGAACTAACCTCTTTGGCTCATTCCCTTTTATTTTTTTTCCTTGAAATTGTCTAATAATTTGCCAGTTCCTTTAGGGCTTTTTGAGTCTGCTTGATGCCATTCTTGTTAAAGAAGAAAACAGCAAGAAAACAGAGTTCAACAGTAAACATTTAAATTCTAAATTATTTTAATTTACATGCTAGTGACAAAAACAAGGTTTCACGTATGGTGTCAATGTGTTAACCAACATTATCTACTTTCTACTACAGTATCTGAACACTATGTAGACACTAGTCTTAAGACGAAACAGCTGAATGCAACTTATGTACATTCTACACTTTGGGATTGTCATGTTGCATCTGTGGTATTAAATGTTTTAAGGAGCTGTCAGGTTTAATTGGAGAGTTTGCACTGTTCTGGCTTGTGGTATAAAAGAAAAACATTTTGGTAGTGTGATGTATCACTTTATGCTAACTTGTAGATCTAAATAAAACCATCTGTGAACAAAGCCTGCAAAATTAAGTAAACGACTATCATACGTTGACTTAACTAATGCTTAATTTGTACGTTTCATCGTTTTTTGCTGGATGTTTGACTGCAATTATTTTTAAATTGTATAAATTTAGTATTTGAGTGACTGATGCTGGGAGCTCAAGCCAGGCATAGCAGTGACAGATATGTACAAGCCTCATCACACAAACAGCTCTACATAGGACATCTCAGTTTGATCTGCAGCAGTCCTGTTCTCAAGGGTTTCCCAAAGTTTTTCTGTCACAGCTCCAGGCTCCTTTGAGATTCCTGGCAGAGTGTTTTTATCTTCCTTTTTAAAAGCCCTTCCCTGTTCGGGGGAGTGGCTTCCAAGGAAGCTTAGGATCCCCAACCTGCAGCAAAGAGAGGAAGTGTACACTTATCACAACAGTCAAGTTTGACACATGTCTATTAGAAATGGGTGGATAGCCCATTAATCAGTCTGAGTAAACTCACAAATTCATATACAATTCGTTTTGGATATTTCAGACTTTTGATTTCAGAGTAGCAGCTGTGTTAGTCTGCTGCTACTCTGAAACCTGTCATTATGCAAGGCACTGCATTTAGCCGTATGGAGTGGAAATTCTCAGACTTTTGGGTTGAGCAAAATGGGCACCAGTTTTAATCATATTTGAATATCAGGTAAGAAAACAGAATAGAAGTTATTCATCCAGCACAGGAAAGGAGTTATAGCATTGCATCTCAATAAAGTGAGACAACAACACATTCATTTTTCAATGTCCAATGCAAACTACAGCAGCCTTAAGAAAATTAATGAAAAGCTTTCACCAAGCTAGAAGGACCATGGCAAAAAACTTAGGTGACATATCAGATCTGAAAAGCAGGTGTTACAAGTTGACTGAGTATAGTAACAGTCACATAAGCCTCTTCCTTTTTGATTCTGGAGTCTAACCTTTGATATCCATAAACATGACTCAACAAAGGGCTCAGCACAGGTGATGTATGATCGGCCTTATTTTTTTTTGGCATGGGACTATTTAAAAAACAACAACAAAACAAAACACTGTCAGGGATAATCCATCATGTAACTGTCTTTTGACATGACCCTGGCCTTTGAGAGCAAACAAATCTACCTCAGATAATGTTAGTCCCATTTAGGATATTCTCTGTAAATTCAGGATAGACAAGGAGCCTTTGTGGCAATGGGGGAAAAAATTCCTTGAATTAATACTGCACACACAAATTTAACCTCACATAAAAGTCTAGCTAATGGTTGAACGTTGACCCCTTGTCTGAACAGAGGGTGTTGGGAAACTCCTCTCACAGTAATATCTGCATTTTCAGGAGGAAGGGACCAGATTACTTTCCATGGACCTTCTATATACAGAGAGACCCACTGACAATTGGTAAGCCATCTGTGGGTCACTTTAATAAGAGAATTTTGCTCTGGGTTGTTAAGCTTTTGCTAAAGGAAATATTGTAATTTTTATAGAGCTGGGTGAATAATTGATTTTTCAGTTCAATAGCTGAGTTGAAAAATAAAAACCTTCATTTTGGGTTTACCCAGAGGGTTATTTTTTGGGGGGGGTTTCCCTTCCTCACCAAAAGAAAAGCCCAAAATTAATTTGTTTCAGGTTGAATGAATACTTTTGTTTGACTCAAAATTAAACATTTTGTTGTTGGGTGCTTTTTATTTTGGAAAGTGAAATATAGCCAATTGTCTAACAAGATTTGAGGACTTCATTTTGAAGTGCTGAAATGTTTTCTGCCCAAAAAAGGGTTAAAATGACTTTTCAATGACTTTTTTGGAAATTCCCCATCCCCTCCATTTTTTGTTTGGCTGCCGATATTTGCCAAATTCACTCCGAATCATCAGTTTCAGTCAACCTGAAACTGCACTTTTCAGTGAATAAACTACTCAGATGGGAGGGTTTTGGGGGCACAGATCTAAAATGTATATTTAGTTGGCAATTACTGCAGGTTATATGCCTGGAAACTCCAGGAAATGTATGTATCCTCCCCTTATCCTGATGATTGGACCAACTGGTATCTACCTGAAGCATCAAAGGGAAGAGAAAAGTCATTTCCTTAGATACCAGCTTATCTTTCAGTTACTATGAATATAAATCAAAATGACTTCAGAATCAAACTTGGAATCTAAGAAATGTCTGGTCATGCAAGGGCAGCAACTCCTTCCGTGGATGGAAACGGAGACATTTTTTCAGTAGAGCTTTCATATTGAAAATCAGAAGGACAATACTCTCCAAATTTATCATTGGCTTCCACACTCAGCATATGGGCTTTACTCAGTTTAATGCTAGTTTTGGAGCTCTTAAGATAGCGTTTGCCTGATGGCTGGTCAGCAGATGTTTCAGCTCAAGCCTCCCACCATGAGTTTTTCATGCAGTCCCTATTTGTTTTCCCTCTGGCATTTACTTTATTAGTTTACAAGCTGCACATATTAAGTGCATGTCAAGATTGCTGAGTTAGAGATGAAGTCCTACAGCCTTTTGCACTGCTTCCTGTAGCTGCAGCAGGCTTATCACGGAGTTCACTTGGGAAACATACATTTTTCAAGTTGCATTATGCAAATAGCTTTCTGGTGTATTAACCTCTTTTCCTTATGTACAAATTCAGATCTCCCTATTTTGTAGTCAGGCAAAAGACATCCGAGTGAACAAGGAGGATATACATATAAAAAAATAAAAACAAACAATGTTTTAAGAAGAGCCTGGGTTCAGGGACAGCGCTTACAATTGTTTATTTTAGAAATGTATGCCTTTTTATTCTGTTTATAATAAGACCAACTGTGCAGAAGGGACTTACTTAGAAAGTCATACGGTTTCCAGTAAGCAAGTAAACGTGAATGGGTGCATCATGCTTATTACAATGGTGAGGGAAATTGCTACATGATAAACAGCTTATTTGTGGCATTCACCAGTACTTGTATGTAGGTTATTTCCTTGTTAGGAAAATAAAGGTATTTTCAGTAACGTTTAATGGGCAGAATGTTTACATACAGTGAAAAAAAATTACCATTTGACCCAACTCTAGAGATACAGTACCTGACTCTTTTTATTTACGTCAGAGTAAAAATAAAAGAGGTCGTTCTTATGGACTTAATGGAATTATGATGGTGCAAAACAAGTGTAAGGAGAGGCTCGGACAGTCCTTTTTTCCCCACTGAACCATAGGTGGAGTTGGGAGGACAATGTTCTGTTAAACTCCGTAATTCACAAAAGATATCATACAACATTTAATCTAAAAATATCCAATAAATCCGATTAAAATCTACAGAGATTGACTCAAACTAACCCCTACCCCATCCCAGTACCTCTTAAGCTTATGGGAATTCGAGAGAGATCTGGATCCAGTATTCAGCCCATCTGTGCCATCATTATTATCCTAGTGTCCCAGTCAAGGATCAGGGTCCCATTTTGCTAGATGTTGAAAAACATGTAGCATTTACCCTAAAGAGCTTACAATTGAGTTAAGGATTTATTTGGAAAATAATTCATCACAGTTTAAGCAGATTGGCCTACAATAGTCACACTCACGAATACATACATGAGTAGTTTAGTTTTCCCATTAAAGAGTTTAGTACATAGAGTATGCCATCTTGCTGGGCTATTACAGCAGGGAAAGTCTGTGCATGAACTGATAGCGGCTTTCCAAGTTAAGAGTATTTATACAGCACTGCTCTTTTCTTTTTTGGTAGTGAGCTATTTTTTCCCCTGAAGTGTGCCAATATTGCAAATATTTTCAGCTTACAAAGATGCTATTGGTTCATATGGAGCATTTTTAATAGAATAATATAAATATTCATTGAAGAAGTTGATCATATTCTGGATGAATGGAAAAAAAAATCAAATTCACTTATATCCAAGTTACCAGTACTCAATAGTATACTTATACATCACAGCTGTGCTGTTCAGAATCATCTGGACCACCTCCTTTTTTATTTCACTTGTAAACTGTGGTTACTACATACTGGACAGAGCTCATATTAGTAAGGAAAAGGTAATGTTCAAGTTCATGAAAACAAAATACAGTACCAAATTCTGCAGTGTTTTCTTAGGGAAAAATACACTTTTCTGGTGATTGACAGCGCGGACGCCACAGCACTGCGAGCATGGAGACCGCTGCGACCATCACTGCAGTTATGGTCGTTGTCAACACCTCGCACCTTATCATCCACCTTTTTCAGAGGCAGATGCTGAGAAATTGGGCAAGGAGGCTACAGCAGTGCGGTGAGGACATTAAGTCTGAGAGGGGCACAGACCTCTCACAAAGCACGGGACCCCGCGCCGTGAACATCATGGTGGCAATGGGTCATGTTGATGCTGTGGAACGGTGATTCTGGGCCCGGGAAACAAGCACGGACTGGTGGGACCGCATTGTGCTGCAGGTCTGGGATGAATCACAGTGGCTGTGAAACTTTAGGATGCGTAAGGGAACTTTCCTGGAACTTTGTGAGTTGCTGTCCCCTGCCCTGAAGCGCAAGGACACCCGGATGCGAGCGGCCCTGACTGTCCAGAAGCGAGTGGCCATAGCCCTCTGGAAGCTTGCAACGCCAGACAGCTACCGGTCAGTCGCGAACCACTTTGGCATGGGCAAATCTACCGTGGGGATTGCTGTGATGCAAGTAGCCAACGCAATCGTTGAGCTACTGCTGTCAAAGGTAGTGACCCTGGGAAACGTGCAGGTCATCATAGATGGCTTCGCCGCGATGGGATTCCCAAACTGCGGTGGGGTTATAGATGGAACACATCCCTATCCTGGGACCAGACTACCAGGCCAGCCAGTACACTAACAGAAAGGGCTACTTTTCAATGGTGCTGCAAGCACTGGTGGATCATAGGGTACATTTTACAAACATAAACGTCGGATGGCTGGGCAAGGTTCATGACGCTCGTGTTTTCAGGAACTCTGGTCTGTTTAGACGGCTGCAGGAAGGTATTTACTTCCCGGACCACAAAATAACTGTTGGGGATGTGGAGAGGCCTATAGTGATCCTCGGGGACCCTGCCTACCCGCTAATGCCCTGGCTCATGAAGCCCTATACAGGCGCCCTGGACACTGAAAAAGAACTCTTCAACTACCGTCTGAGCAAGTGCAGAATGGTGGTGGAGTGTGCTTTTGGATGTCTCAAGGGGAGATGGAGAAGCTTACTGACTCGCTCTGATCTCAGCGAAACCAATATCCCCATTGTTATTGCAGCTTGCTGTGTGCTCCACAATCTCTGTGAGAGCAAGGGGGAGACCTTTATGGCGGGGTGGGAGGTTGAGGCAAATAGTCTGGCTGCTGATTATGCCCAGCCAGACAGCCATGCGATTAGAAGAGCCCAGCGCGACGCGCTGTGCATCCAGGAGGCTTTGAAAGCTAGGTTCCTCAGTGAGCAGGGTAACCTGTGACTATTAAGTTTGTTTAAAGAGAAGCTGAACCTGCCCCTGTTTCTTTACCCACTTAATGTTGACTATCCTCTGCAGTTACATACCCCGTTCATCCCCTTCCAACACACGTTCAAAAATAAAATAAATGGAACTTTGTTAATTAACACCGTTTTCTTTGTTACGGATTTCGCGGTAAAGTGTTGAAACTGGGATGCAGACTGTGGTGGGGAGCGGGTGTAGTGATGGAAAGGACGCTGCTAAACTCGAGGAATGACAGGCTCCTGCTCCTAGAGCGGTCCGCAGTGGTGGACTGGTTGTTTCAATGGAGCCTGCCACCCCTCCTATTCTGGACTCTGTGTGTGGGGGCTATGTGACTTTGTGGCGGGGGAGGATGGTTACAGATCCCCTGCTGCGTGGCTCTGTGATCCAGGCTAAGGACCGCTGCATAAGATCTCTAACCGCCCTCCCCCGCCACAAAGTCACATAGCCGCCCCCCCCCCCCGCCCGAACATGAAAACCACCTCCCAGACTGACCAGGGTGCCTAGTGACTGCAATGTGTGTGTGACCTTCTGCTGAACTTGCCCCCATGTCTGTACCCTGGTAAAGATGACTGTCCTCTCCAATTACCAACTCCCTTCCCCCCCCTTCAAACACACTCTCCTCTAAAAGAACATGACGGAAACAGTAATTAACAGAAACGTATTTTTTATTAGCAACTACACAGTTAGGGGATGAACCTGGGATGGGGGCTTGGGTGAGGCGGGAAGGAAAGGACTTTTCAAATTTTTGGGAATGACAGCCTTCTGGTACTTGAGCAGTCTGCAGGGGTCGAGTGACAGTTTTCATGGCCCCTGCCGCCCCTCCTTCTTGGGACTTTGGGTGAGGGGAGGTATGGGACTTTGTGACAGGGGAGGGTGGTTAGAGATAGACTGCAGTGGGGCTCTGTCCTCCTGCCTCCTGTCCTGCAGAACATCCACAAGGCGCTGGAGCATGTCCATTTGCTCCCTCATTAGTCCAAGCAGCGTTTGAGTTGCCTGCTGGTCTTCCTGCTGCCACCTCTCCTCCCGTTCGCTGTGTGCTCGCTGGTATTGCGACATGTTCTCCCTCCACTGGGTCTGCTGGGCTGCCTCGGCTCGGGAGCAGCCCATAAGTTCAGAGAACATGTTGTCCCGTGTCCTTTTCTTTCTCCGCCTAATCTGCGCCAGCCTCTGGGAGGGGTATGCCGGGGTAAGTCGGGAGACATTCGCGGCTGTGGGATGGGAAAAAGGGAGTGAATTCCTCACAAAGACACATTTTTGGTGAACAATGAACATAGTCTTTCTCTGTGAAGACCTTGCACAGCACCTATCACATGCACACTCAGGACAAGGTCGAATTTTCGGCCTTCGCATTCATTGCCTGGGGTCTTGCAGTGGAGATTAGACAAGCGGGGCAGGACAGCAGAATTCGGGTAGCAGGCTGACACGGTAAGCCTTAGACTTTTGGCTGTTTAAAACTTAATTTATAGCAGTGCCCTCCTTTCACGTTCAAAGCAATGTTCCTAGCGTTGGCCAGTTCATGCTGCCTGCAATCCGGCAAGCATGAACTCTGCCCCTCTCCCACCCCCTCGCAGCTGTCCCCGGGAAATATCCCTGTATGCTGCCCCTCTCCTGCCTCCACCACGTGGCTGTAAACCGCCGGTTACAGTTATGTAAAGGAACAGGCAGGCAGTCCCAATACTAACATTCCCCTAATTCAAAGCAGGTGACCATGAGCGACATCACTCTGATGAGGATTTCGGAGACAGAGAAAGAGCGCATGCTGCGTGAAAGCCAGCAAAAACCAGGGCCGTATGCCGCCATGCTCTGTGAGGCAATGATCCCAGAGTACTTGATGATAGCCTGGCACGGAAAAGTTTCCTACCACGGAGAATGCAATAAGGCTGCTCTCCCCAGGAACCTCATGCAAAGGCTTTCCAATTACCTCCAGGAGAGCTTCGTGGAGATGTCCCATGAGGATTTCAGCTCTATCCCCAGATATATAGACCTTATTTTCCAGTAGCTGCACTGGCAGGGACTAAAAAGTAGAGCGCCTAGGGCAAACTAATCATGAAAAACCAATTGTTAATATTCCTGTTCTGTTCAAAATAAATGTTTACATGTTTAAAACACTTACCGACTGATCCTTCCCCTGATTCAGGGTCCGGGTTAACGCCTGGGGAGGGTTGGTAGGCAATCTCCGTGAGGGTGATGAAGAGATCCTGGCTGTCGGGGAAATCAGCGTTGTAAGCGCTGTTGACTGCCTCATCCTCCTTATCACCTTCCTCATCTTCCCCGTCCACTAACATCTCCGAGGAAGCGGCCGTTGACAATATCCCATCCTCAGAGTCCACGGTCAGTGGTGGGGTAGTGGTGGCGGCCGCACCTAGAATGGAATGCAGTGCCTCGTAGAAATGGCATGTTTGGGGCTGGGATGTCTGTTTGCCGCCTTGGTCTTCTGGTAGCCTTGTCTCAGGTCCTTGATTTTCACGCGGCACTGTGTTGCATCCCAGCTGTATCCTCTCTCCGTCATGGCTTTGGAGATCTTCTCGTAGATCTTTGCATTCCGTTTTTTCGATAGCAGCTCTGAAAGCACGGACTCATCGCCCCACACAGCGATCAGAACCAAGACTTCCCGATCAGTCCATGCAGGGGCCCTCTTTCTATTCTGAGATTGCATGGTCACGCTGCTGGAGAGATCTGCATCATTGCCAGTGCTGCTGAGCTCGCCACGATGTCCAAACAGGAAATGAGATTCAAACTGGCCAGACAGGAAAAGGAATTCAAATTTTCCTGGGTCTTTTCCTGTGTGGCTGGTCAGAGCATCCGAGCTCGGACTGCTGTCCAGAGCGTCAACAGAGCGGTGCACTGTGGGATAGCTCCCGGAGCTATTAGCGTCAAATTCCATCCACACCTACCCTAATTCGACATGGCCATGTCGAATTTAGCGCTACTCCCCTCGTCGGGGAGGAGTACAGAAATCGAATTAAAGAGACCTCTATGTCGAACTAAATAGCTTCGTTGTATGGACAGGTGCAGGGTTAATTCAATTTAGCGCTGCTAAATTCGACATAACTTCCTAGTGTAGACCAGGCCTTAGAGAAAGGGACACAATCTCCTTACCCTCCTAGTAACTGGCATATCGATGTCTGACA
This sequence comes from Chrysemys picta bellii, assembly GCF_011386835.1. Taxonomy (NCBI): domain Eukaryota; kingdom Metazoa; phylum Chordata; order Testudines; family Emydidae; genus Chrysemys; species Chrysemys picta. Next base: position 22,369,457 of record NC_088798.1, read on the forward strand.
GCAGTTAGAGATCCAGGAATTAATACAAATACTCCGCAGAGTACAAAATGTACCAACAAAAGGCAGTCAGATACCCACAATAAGAAGGGTAGATTTAAACCTCATCATTAGTTCCACTGGCTTCCCTCAATTTATTAGAATCACCTCAGTCTTTTACAGCTTGAACTACAGATGAGAGATAGCTCAACCTCCTCCAAACACCAATACATGGCTCCAGGAAGCAAGAAAACAAAAGTACTTTCTACTTCAGTCTTTTTGCTTCTTCAGTTCTGGAAGGATGGAGGGCAGAATCATGTCTTAACTTTTGCATTCTTCCCTGACTATTTTTCCTTTTAGCTGCAAGCTAGAAGTTAAAAACAAAAAACAACACACACACACACACACACACACACACACACACACACACTAGGGAAAACTTAGCCAATGAACCCCAGCTTAAAACAGTTTATTAGTGGAGAATACTAATGAAACTCCATGTAGGTTATTAACCATGCAAGAAAATCAGAGTACTAAGCTCTGTGTGGGTAATTAGATATCTTGGAGTGTAAGGATGCCCATTCAGGGTATATTTTGTTACCCTGAGAGCATTAGCTGACCCACCTCCTGTCAATCAGTCAGGGAAAGCATGCCGTTCAGATTCCTAGATGCTTATGTAGGGGCTGGGGCTTCCTTTGACAGCTGAAATCTTACGAGACAGTCACAAAGCATACTCAGGAGGGATTTTTAAATCCCCTTAACACAAGTCACAAGCACTCTGGCATATAGGAGATGATTCACATCTCATATCCAAGGTCAGATTCTGCATTGCACAGTGAAGTAAGGGAGCCTGAGCTGGGGACAGAATCTGTCCCTTGGAATATTTTTGTTCAGCCAGTTCTGAGTTAATCAGTGAGCTTAGAATTCTTTACATTTCTATCTATAATGTGTGTACATAGATGTTTACCTTCTTGCCCAGTTCTCTAATAACTCAAAACCAGTTGAATGGATTTTTCAATCAAATTTTACTTACACACACACACACACACACACACACACACACACACACACACAGAGATTCCCTTAGGGCTGAGACCAAACAAACTCAGCACTAAAGGTGAATTACTGAAGAACTCATGAGCATATGTAGCAAGGGTCATAATGGACGGTTAATTATGGCCTTAATTTAACTCATGGGAAAGAGTACATAGATGTTTACCTTCTTGCCCAGTTCTCTAATAACTCAAAACCAGTTGAATGGATTTTTCAATCAAATTTTACTTACACACACACACACACACACACACACACACACACAGAGATTCCCTTAGGGCGGAGACCAAACAAACTCAGCACTAAAGGTGAATTACTGAAGAACTCATGAGCATATGTAGCAAGGGTCATAATGGACGGTTAATTATGGCCTTAATTTAACTCATGGGAAAGAGCAAATACATTACATTTTTGAACCTCTATGTTCCCACGAAATGGGAATTTGTAGTGGAGGTGGAGTTTGGGATTTTTTTTAAGTATTATTTTGCAGATTTCTTGTGGATGACTGTCCTGACATTCCATGCAGGACAGCAATCAACATACATCAAAGCTATTATAAAATATTGTTTTGTATTTAAAGATCAAAATAAAAAGGTACACGAAGTGAGATTTACATGAGTAAGAATATTTTGAGCAGCATAGTGATGTTTTGAAAGGGGCTTTTTTAAAAGAAGTGGTCATTCTGGATGTTTGATCTTCATGATCAGTCCAATGCCTTTTTGTCTGAAATGGTTCTTCATATCAGCCTCATGAGAACCATTTGCACAAGAATTAATTTAATTTACTCTTTGCCTTATTGCCTGATTTCTGTTTATTGATGCCAATTTTAAGTCTTCAAATTTCAACTCATCATTTCATTTCAATGCAGAGTTTTCCCTTCAGGTGGAAACTCTAATAGTTATCCCTTTTGACCAAAATTGTGACATAGGAATGATACCTCTTTGTACAAATTAGTGTAAATTTATTTCCCTGGTTACTTGTCTTATTAGAATAACTGATAGTCTTATTCCTGTTTGCAAAACATTCTGAAGAGTAAATGCTAAGATTATAATTAGTTCAACATTGTTTGTACTAGATTTTTAGTCCCAAAATGGTAAGAAACAAATTAAACAGCTGGGCTGGTCAAAGAAAGGTGCAGATACTTTTTAAATATCTCACAAGACTACTGGCTACACAGTAAATCTAAAATAAATCTTCACAGAATAGGAATTCAGACTTCAGCCTGAATTAACATGGTGACAGTGATGTGTTATATTTGTGTATTCTTTTGAATGTTCAGTTTCAAAAACTTGTCATACTAGCATATCAGAATTCTAAAATGCAGAACCCTGTATTGTTTCAAACCAGATGAGCCAATAGCTCCAATAAATAGAATATTACAGCTAATCTAGGTATCTTCAAACCTAATAATGGAAAGTGGGCACTGATGCTCCTATTCAAAATATTTAAACTCATGCTGAATTCTATCCTTTTTCAGAAAAAGCACTTAAGCATGTGCTTAACTGAATCCTGCTGAAGACAGTGAGACTTACTTATAGGCCTAAACTTAGCATATACTTAAAATAAAATGGATTGTGATTAATTTTAAAGTGAATTTAAGTTTTCACCATTTCTCCCCCACCAGCAAATTCAATTTTTTCTAGCCTTAGGCAGTTTTGAAATGACAAATAGAGTATTTACTTTACTGTTGCAGGAATTTTTATATGCTAATTATCTGAACATATTCCCTTGATTAACCTATTCAAAGAGAGAGACAAGGGGCATGAAGTAATATTTTATTGGACCAATTTGTGTGAGTGTGAGTGAGACAGACAGACTTTTGAGCCAACAGAAGTTGGTCCAATAAAAGATATTGACTCACCCACTTTGTCTCTCCAGTATCCTGGGACCAACACAGCTGCAGTACCACTGCATACAACCATTCAAATGTAAGCATACCTGGCTGATGCAAAAAGAAGAACAGGAGGACTTGTGGCACCTTAGAGACTAACTGGCTGATGCAGTGGCTCATAATATTCATTGTTTCCTGAATATTTATGCTTATAAGTTTGGCAACTATTCCGATGCATGTTATACAGATTGTTTTAGTGAAATACCTGTCAGAGCCAGGAGATTTTTTGAAGAGAGTGTGGGAAAGAAGATGGCAAAGCTGCCATTGGTTTGTCTCTGCTGAAAGTGCATGATCTCAGGTAGAGTATTTGTGGGGCCTATTTCAATCCCTTTAGGCAACTCAGATATTTGGTTTTCAAAGCATTCATTGCACTGCATGATGGACTATTCAAATCCCTAGGCTTTTGATTCCAGCTAGTTTACATCTAAATTGCTTTCTTCATTAAGCTCAAACTTCAATTTTCAATATATTAAATTTGTGTGTTGTTCAAAGCAACAAAAGGTTCTCTTTATAGGCTTTGTTCCTACAATTATTAAATTAAGGCTATCATTAAAAAGTAGTTTATCAAGATTTATTGTATATAGTTTGACTATTGTACTATGAAATCAAATAAAGCAAATTTGATTGCAGTTTAAAAAGGAGAAAAATACACTCTGCAAGAGTTAGATTCCTCCAATTCCTCTTTGCTATACTCCATTAGGAATTATTCATTATGGTGAAATTCACCCCTTGTGCTTAGCCCAGACAAGACTTATGTTCTTGTTAGGTCCCGCTTGAGTCTTCAAAAACTGGGCTAAGTGGTGGACAGACCTTTATCAGGCCCTCTGCACAGTAGTGGATCTCACAAAATAAGTTCATGTTTTTCCTCCATCACGAACAAGCCTGCTCCTCTTCATGTTTGTTACTGTACATTAATATAAAATGGTCAATCTTGAAACTATTATAAAAGTAATAACCCTACTTCCCTTCAGGCTTCCTATGCTGCTTCCCTCCTCCTCAATAAATCATCAGGAGTCTGTCAAATATTTAAGAGGCTAGTTAAAAATGATAGTTCTTTTAAACAATTTTTGGGCAGTGCATGCAAACACATTGAATCAGAGTCTCTCTGCAGCAAGAGTTCATCTTGGCTGAACAAATACTGTGTGTGTCTAAATCCATAGCTAATAGCTAATTCATTTCACAACATTTGGAATTGTGACAGGATACAAATTTAACATTTAAAAGAAAATCATACTAAAATATTCTCCGTGTAGGGAGATAAGAATCAGAATAGCAACTACCCTCTACCCTCCTATGGGTCCCAACGAAAAGAATGCTTACTTCTTGAACACTGAACAACCAGTCTGTAGCTCTCCAAAGTGCCACTTTGCTAATACAATACTTTCCTTGTGAGAATCTTACAGCATGTCTGATACCACAGGTTTCAGAGTAGCAGCCGTGTTAGTCTGTATCCGCAAAAAGAAGAACAGGAGTACTTGTGGCACCTTAGAGACTAACAAATTTATTAGAGCATAAGCTTTCGTGGACTACAGCCCACTTCTTCGGATGCATTTGTTAGTCTCTAAGGTGCCACAAGTACTCCTGTTCTTTTTTCTGATACCACAGTATTCTTTCCACAACTACACTGAGCAATCAAAAACCTTAGCAGTACTCACAATTAGAGCTGGGGGAATTTAGCCAAAAATTTTAGTTGGGGGAAAAAAATGCAGATTCAGTAACAAAGTGTTTCATGAACTCATATCAGTTTCACTAAATTGTTAATGAAAAAATTCCCAAAAAGTCAAAACATTTTGTTTTCACATTTCCTAAAAAAAAATGTCAATTTTTTTGGTCTGAAATGATTAAAACAGTCAAAAACCTTTAAAAATGGTTGACATTGAAATGAAATGTTCCTGGTTGAGTAGAATGTCAACAAAACTACGTGAATGCAATGAGACACTTAAAATTTTACATGCATAAATGTTAGGAAATTCAAAATGACCCATAAGTTACTGTAATTTGTCCACTTTGCATGCATAGTAGTAAAATATGAATAAATATCTACATTATTGAAAGGATAAATTCATAGAAGCCCAGATGAACAACCCACCTGATTTACTTCCTCATAGTCCAATCTTTTGGCCTGAGTCTGCACTGTAGGGCCCTAACTGTGGAACATGATGAAGTGGCCACAGATGAACCATTCAGAGAAAGCCGATCAATTGTTGTTTCTTTGACTTCCATACCAATATGACTAAAGTAAGCTCTTAAGCATGGACATTTAATATTAAACAGTAATGGGATAGGTGGTCAACGAGTCTGAGATATGATTACTGTGGACACTCTTATTTGCTGGATTTTCATCATGTATTTAGAGTGTTAATCATAATGGTGTGTTTGAGATTGTGGGGAAGAGGTTATGCATGTGAGTACATTGGGGTGGGCAAAGCATTCTATCTAGGTATGAATATATTACAGGTGAAATTACAATCATGGAGCTCTGCATCCTTTTTGTATTTTATAGTAACATTTACCCAGTAATGAGAATTTTAATAGTCTGATGTCAATGTAAAAATTATTTACATAAATAATAAACTATGTTGGCGAGTTTACTGGAGAGGTAAGCTCAGCTAGCCTGTGCATTGAAGAGGATCTTCATTTTCCTCTCAAATCATATAACTAAAAATCGGGCTGTAATGTAAAGGATGAATAGTTTGACATGCAGCTATGAATAAATGTAACGGATTTGAGGGAGATTATCTTTACAAAACTGACAAACATTTGTCTCTACTGTAGTTACTATGTTGAATTTAAAAAAAAAAATCTACTTACATGAGGCACTGGTGTGTGGAGCCATAAATGGGGTAACAGGAAGCAGTACCACCAAGTGTACTTTTACTGCTCTTTGAAAAAGAATTGTGCACGTCATGCTGCACACCACAGTATACAGACTAGCTACTTATGGACTTGGCCACAATCCCTAGATGATACGGCACATCTGCTTTTTAGCCCTCAGACTGTGGCCATGTCAGTGTTTGAGACACAAACAGGGAGGGAAGCTCTCACCATACTAACCAAGGAGAGATGTGGGGAGGGGAGAGCTATTAAGGGTATGTCTATGTAACCCACAGACCTCCTGGGTGTGGTGTTCTGTCCCATCTAGTGGTGCCAAGACATGAGAGAGAGATCTCTACAGTCTTAGGCTATGGCTACACTGGTGCTTTACAGCGCTGCAACTTTCTTGCTCAGGGGTGTGAAAAAACACCCCCCTGAGCGCAGCAAGTTACAGCCCTGTAAAGCACCAGTGTAAACAGTGTAAGATAATCCCCTCATGGAGGTGGAGTACCTGCAGTGCTGGAAGAGCTCTCTCTCAGCACTGACGCGCGACCGTACTCGCACTTCAAAGCGCTGCCGCAGTAGCGCTCCTGTGGCAGCGCTTTGAAGTTTCGAGTGTAGCCATGATCTTAGCTAACAGCCCGTTGGCTTTTAGCTCATGCTGTAGAGGCTCATGCACTCTTCAGAGGTCCCTGGTTCGATCCCGCCCGCTGATGACCGGGGTCTGTCAGCGTTACAGCTACACTGCAATTAAACACCCACGGCTGGCCTATGTGAGCTGAATCGGGATCGGGCTGCGGGACTGTAAAATTGCATGGTAGACATTTGGGGTCAGGCTGGAGCCTAGACTCTGGGATCTCATGAGGCAGCAGGGTCCCTGAGCCCAAATGTCTACACTACAATTTTACAGCCCTGCAGCCAGAGTCCAAATCAACTGACCCAGATGAGCAATGGGTGTTTAATTGCAGGCTAGACCTACCCAAAGAAGAGGAGAGATATCCCTTTGCTTTTAGTAGTGCAGGGGGAGCTGCCCTCTGGCTGGTGTGCAGTCTGGAATCTAAACAGACCATTCTCCTGAAGGCAAGGAAGAGAAAAGTTAGATGCCTGCAAGTCACTAGGGCCTGATGAAATGCATCCTAGAATACTCAAGGAGCTAATAGAGGAGGTATCTGAGCCTCTAGCTATTATCTTTGGAAAATCATGAGAGACGGGAGAGATTCCAGAAGACTGGAAAAGGGCAAATATAGTGCCCATCTATAAAAAGGGAAATAAAAACAACCCAGGAAACTACAGACCAGTTAGTTTAACTTCTGTGCCAGGGAAGATAATGGAGCAAGTAATTAAGGAAATCATCTGCAAACACTTGGAAGGTGGTAAGGTGATAGGGAATAGCCAGCATGGATTTGTAAAGAACAAACCATGTCAAACCAATCTGATAGCTTTCTTTGATAGGACAATGAGTCTTGTGGATAAGGGAGAAGCAGTGGATGTGGTATACCTAGACTTTAGTAAGGCATTTGATATGGTCTCGCATGATATTCTTATCAATAAACTAGGATAATACAACTTAGATGGGGCTACTATAAGGTGGGTGCATAACTGGCTGGATAACCACACTCAGAGTAGTTATTAATGGTTCCCAATCCTGCTGGAAAGGTATAACAAGTGGGGTTCCACAGGGATCTGTTTTGGGACCGGCTCTGTTCAATATCTTCATCAACGACTTGGATATTGGCATAGAAAGTACGCTTATTAAGTTTGCAGATGATACCAAACTGGGAGGGACTGCAACTGCTTTGGCGAACAGGGTCATAATTCAAAATGATCTGGACAAATTGGAGAAGTGGTCTGAGGTAAACAGGATGAAGTTTAATAAAGACAAATGCAAAGTGCTCTACTTAGGAAGGAACAATCAGTTTCACATATACAGAATGGGAAGAGACTGTCTAGGAAGGAGTACGGCAGAAAGGGATCTAGGGGTTATAGTGGACCACAAGCTAAATATGAGTCAACAGTGTGCTGTTGTTGCAAAAAAAGCAAACATGATTCTGGGATGCATTAACGGGTGTGTTGTGAGCAAGACACGAGAAGTCATTCTTCCGCTCTACTCTGCGCTGGTTAGGCCTCAACTGGAGTATTGTGTCCAATTCTGGGCACCGCATTTCAAGAAAGATGTGGAGAAATTGGAAAGGGTCCAGAGAAGAGCAACAAGAATGATTAAAGGTCTAGAGAACATGACCTATGAAGGAAGGCTGAAAGAATTGGGTTTGTTTAGTTTGGAAAAGAGAAGACTGAGAGGGAACATGATAGCAGTTTTCAGGTATCTAAAAGGGTGTCATAAGGAGGGAGAGAGAAAACTTGTTCATCTTAGCCTCTAAGGATAGAACAAGAAGCAATGGGCTTAAACTACAGCAAGGGAGGTTTAGGTTGGACATTAGGGTGGTTAAACACTGGAATAAATTGCCTAAGGAGGTTGTGGAATCTCCAACTCTGGAGATATTTAAGAGTAGGTTAGATAAATGTCTGTCAGGGATGGTCTAGACAGTATTTGGTTCTGCCATGAGGGCAGGGGACTGGACTCTGACCTCTCAAGGTCCCTTCCAGTCCTAGAATCTATGAATCCTGCTCTGCTTCCTTCATGGGGTTAGGAGTCAAACAATCCACCCCCCTGGCGTACATGCTCAGCGCATTGCAGGATGTGGCTCTCATTTAACAAAATAACCTTGGTGCAGGGACCTTCTTTTTGTTTTATTTGTACAGTGTCTTGCTCAACGTCGCCCAGGTCCTTGACTAGAGTTCCTAAATGCTATGGTAATACAAATAAATAATAAAATAAGGCAGCAGTTCTAACAAACCGTTTTTAATTACCACTCATCACCATTGCACCTGAACATATTCCATGTAAAACAAATTGCAAAGTTCCTGGTGGATTTTGTGGAGCATCTGGCTTATCTTCCCCCTTATCAGTTATAGAAAGCTGGCTTGGGGTTTTGGTCATTTGACTGACATTTCTCTACAAACATACAAAACACTTTCAGATGAAATATTTAGATCCAATACTTGGATCTCATCTACCTAAAGCATTAGCAAAGTGTCCATCACTAATATATAGAAGCCTGATCCAAACCCCAATGAAGTCAACAGAAAGAGTCCCATGAGTTCACTGGGTTTGGACCAGGTCCTAGGCATGTCAGTATACATCTGGCTTTCCAGTGTGCAACCACATCCTGTTGAAGTGTCTGCTTTGCTCTTCAAAGGTTCATAAAAGAAAATTGGTTAAAATAACCATATTATATATAATTAAGGCCAGACACTCGCCTTCAATTTCCATGCACCGCAGATGAGCACTTTCCTAGCACACTACACTTGAACCTTCACCAGGACAAACAGCTTTCTTTTAAGTTAAGAATCACACACTACTGTCTGTATTCTCATTACATTACAATTTCTGATTAAGAATGGCTATTTGCACTGAGTTATGGGTAAATCTAATGTCATATTGTACTCACTTTTAGACTGACCTGAGATAACTAATCATCTATGTTTTACACTAGATTAAATTCTAAGTGGCTGGAGATGAAAGGGCAGTGATACAAACATGCTTTTATATTGTCACATTCTTGGACAGTTTAGTAAGGACAATACATCATTCAAAAAGGAAGGACTAATATTCAAAATCTGAACTTGTTTCACACATTTCTATCCTTTTTTAAAAAAGTACTTTTCTGCCTAAGTGACAGAGTGACTTGCAATACTGCCACTCATCTGATGGTAGATAACATTTAAAAGGCTTTTAAAAGAGTTTTGTTAGAGCATATTTTAAAACCAATCATTAACATGTGACCTTTCAGGACAATAGACGTAGGAACCACAAGAAATAAACACAAAAAGAAGAACAGGAGTACTTGTGGCACCTTAGAGACTAACAAATTTATTAGAGCATAAGCTTTCGTGGACTACAGCCCACTTCTTCGGATGCATATAGAATGGAACATACCCTGTTTCCCCGAAAATAAGACATCCTCCGAAAATAAGGCCTACTTACAGTTTTGCCTCTCGTTGTAATATAAGGCATCCCCCCGATAATAAGACCTCCCCGATAATAAGGCATCCACCGATAATAAGGCATTTTTCATTTCTGAAAAATAAGACATCCCCTGAAAATAAGACTTAGCGCATCTTTGGGAGCAAAAATTAATATAAGACACTGTCTTATTTTCGGGGAAACAGGGTATATTGAGGAGATATATATACACACATACACTGATTAGAAATGGAGTATTCACTAGCATATTTTAAATCCAGTTTCAGCAATAACTCACTCATGGTTACTTTTAAGACCATTAAAACATCCTTTTAGGTGAGTTTTCTTATTTGCAAAAAGCTGATATTTTTATGGAAATTCTAGCTTTTTATAGTCATATACACATTAGCAGCAGCCAATAATTTCTATTCTACATGCTTCTAACCTACCAATAGTCCTCAAAATGTGGAAAGCAGTATAGTGTATGATATGGAGCCAGGAATTTCCAAATTCTAATCCTGATTAATGTTTTTTTAAGGCCAGAAGAGACCATTGCAATCACCCAGTCTGACCTCTTCCATAACACAGGCCATAGACTTTCATACAGCAATGCTCTGCATTAATCCCAGGATTAACTTGTGTTCCTTGAAGTTCTTAAAAAAAAAAAAGGGTTTGTTTATCCACTTGTAAAATGTGGATAGCAGTAGTCTAAGGTGTGAGTTAAGCATTGATGTTTGTACAATGTTTTGTAAATGCTATTATTAAACGGTCTTTTCAAACATGTATCTACTGTAATTTTCTACCCAATCCCAAGTAAATTGAAAGAGGTCAGTTACATACAGAGTTTATTGTAAGCTTTTTATAGATGCAGATGATACCTTTTAATTGCAATACAGATGAGGAGGTAGCCTGTTTGACAAGCCTGAATCCTGAATGATGTTAGTAGTATTTTGGTGGGTTCTTTTCCCCCCCCCTCCCCCCATTCTGGTTTTCAGATACATCTAGATCTACAAGCCCTTGTGCTGGATAAGTGGGAAAACTTGTGTAGCTCTTTTGCATTAATTCTGATCATGAAGTGTATCCAGATACAATGCAGACACTCACTTCTGAGCACTTAAAAAGAGCACCGCACAAGGATATCCATACACTGTGGAATAGCAACACAATGCATTTCTGACCATGCTCATGTGTAACAGTCTCATTAGCTGATAAAGCACAGTTGTTAGAGACACATGAGGCACCTTTACTTTCTTTGTCTTCAATCACTAAGATGTGTGGCATTTCAAAAAGTCAAGTGGGGAGGATTAGACTCAGCTGGAAAAAAAAATCGTTGCAGAGCAGATAAACACCAATCTGAGTGGAAAGCACATTTACAAAGAAAGGCAAGGTAGAAACCACTCTCCTTTTCTGGTTTTAGGAAGCAAGAGTACAGGGACAGGTTATCCTCACCTGAAGTCAAGACACAAGAACCTACCAAAACAACTAGAACTTAAGTCTACAAATGGCTTGTTAGAGTAGAAATCATATTTTTAAGTGATAACACAGCATTAAGTAGTATTCAGATTTTAACATTCTGTATGCTGTAGTTTCAGAAGACCCACCTGGTAGCAAACTATAATCTGAACAGGTAGAAAAGGGCACTGCATTCCCCATTGAATTGGAAGTGGTGGTGGAAAGCCACAAGTTTCTAACTTGCACAGCACAGAAATGCAGAGAACAGACACAGAGCAGCTATGTTTATTATAGGTAAAGTACATGCATAGAAATCCTCCTAGAATACAGTCTACAATTCAGCCTGGGTCATGTCTAGACCTCATCCTTGGTCATGCTGAACTGTGCCACTTCAGTCTATACAAGCCCCTGGTATTGGAGAGTCCATGTGAACAAAGTTATGTCAGTGAAAGGAACTTGCAAGAGTCATTTCACAGGAGGCACAAAGTATAGTGGCCAGGGACAGGACATAGCCTGGGCTGGTAAGGAACACTCACTTCAGGCCCTCCCCTAGGCAGCCTATCATAGAATCATAGAATATCAGGGTTGGAAGGGACCTCAAGAGGTCATCTAGTCCAACCCCCTGCTCAAAGCAGGACCAATTCCCAACTAAATCATCCCAGCCAGGGCTTTGTCAAGCCGGGCCTTAAAAATCTCCAAGGAAGGAGACTCCACCACCTCCCTAGGTAACGCATTCCAGTGCTTCATCACCCTCCTAGTGAAATAGTGTTTCCTAATATCCAACCTGGACCTCCCCCACTGCAACTTGAGACCATTGCTCCTTGTTCTGTCATCTGCCACCACTGAGAACAGCCGAGCTCCATCCTCTTTGGAACCCCCCTTCAGGTAGTTGAAGGCTGCTATCAAATCCCCCCTCATTCTGCTCTTCTGGAGACTAAACAATCCCAGTTCCCTCAGCCTCTCCTCATAAGTCATGTGCTCCAGACCCCTAATCATTTTTGTTGCCCTCCGCTGAACTCTTTCCAATTTTTCCACATCCTTCTTGTAGTGTGGGGCCCAAAACTGGACACAGTATTTTAGATGAGGCCTCACCAATGTCGAATAAAGGGGAACGATCACGTTCCTCGATCTGCTGGCAATGCCCCTACTTATACAGCTCAAAATGCCGTTAGCCTTCTTGGCAACAAGAGCACACTGTTGACTCATATCCAGCTTCTCGTCCACTGTGACCCCTAGGTCCTTTTCTGCAGAACTGCTACCTAGCCATTCGGTCCCTAGTCTGTAGCAGTGCATGGGATTCTTCCGTCCTAAGTGCAGGACTCTGCACTTGTCCTTGTTGAACCTCATCAGGTTTTTTTTGGCCCAATCCTCTAATTTTTCTAGGTCCCTCTGTATTCAACCAGTGAGGCCCAATAGCTATCCTCCCATGGTAGGATTTGCAAGAGGGTAGCAGAACACACACAGCTTACCATCATCAATGTCCGCTGGTGTTCAGGGCTGGTTTAACAAGGTGAAAAGTGTACCTCTGTCTTTGTGGGGGGGAGTCCACCTAGAATAATTTAGCCAGTAGACAAAGGAGAGATTTGTAGCTGGGCTACTTGCAGCTATAGCACTACTCGGATGAACCAGTTTCTTCTCCTTGCCTTATAGAGACCAACAAAAGGGATAAAGTATCAATTCCTTACTTATTAGCAGATACTAGATTACTCAAGCCATAATCGAGTCCCAGCAGGAACATTTCAACCTAAGGCCTTTCTTGCACAACTAAGGGAAACAATGAAAATATTCTATTATTTAAATAGTTGCCTGCCTGTTCAAAAGCTTATCAGCTCCAGCTGTAGGTATGGGGTATCTACTATGCCCACTCTCCTAGCAACAGACCAGACACCTGTGTCTCTACTGATTTTTTCCTAAAGCTGTAAAGTATTTCAAGAGACAGTCATGTTAGAGAGCATGAGAGAAGTATTCTTAGCTCAGTTTAATGCTCATTTAAATGTTTAAAGAGACTGGCACCTGTATTTTATACACACTAATAAAGATACACAAAAATAATCTAAAACAATGAAAGCGAAATTTCATACTAATATCTTTGTCCTATTCCATACTGAAAATTTAACAGTAGCTAGGAATAGAAGACCTAAGAGAATTTGTATTTGTTACATATTCTCAAATTCATTATCAATGTCTCCTTGACAGTCATTTATACTTCATAACACTGTCACAGTAATTACTATAGAGAGTATAGCACAAGCAAATAGCATGTTTCCTACAGACCTCAGAATACATATGGGCCGTTGTAGCCCCATGCCTTCCATGGAGTTATACTGATTTACACCAGTTGAAGATCTGGCCCTTTTTGTGGTCTTAACAAAATGAAATAAAAAAATTAAAGAGTAAATAATTTTCAATCACCATGTAGGTCATCTCACATTATACAGTAACATATATCACAATGTTCTCTTTGTTCTAAAATGTACCTGAGATTTTATATCCTATTACAATTGGAGGAACTAAGGTATAGCTCCACAAAGGGACTTGGGTGTGGAAACTGCCTTGAAAAAAAAAAAAAAAAATCAATGGAATCCAGAAAGCCGGAGTTAGGCACCGAGACAATGCATGGGAAGAGAGAGGTGCCAAAGAACAGCATCCACACAAGCCAGCATGCTAAGCTACCAAATAGATGCTAACAAGAAGGGTTTTTCTTAACTTCCCATCCCTGACCCATGACTTAAGTACCTAAGGGAAGTAACTATCTCCTGGGATCCATAGCCATGAACCTCTGTTGGAGTTAGGTGCCTAAGCTGTTTCTTGCAAGAGACATAAGAGGAGGAGGTGCCTTCCTTAAAATTCTTAACCCAGTGGTTAGGACCATGCCCCTGGGATGTGGGAGATCCAGGTTAAATTCCCCCTTCTGCCTGATGGAAGAAAGAATTTAAATACGGATCTCCTACCACTCAGGGACTGCCCTAACCACTGAGCTATGGGGGCTCTCTCAAGTGCCCCTCTTAAAACTGTTTCACTTCAGATAAACACGTCAATAGTATTTGAGCCAGGGAGAGAATGAATATTCTAGAGCCTGGCAGTTAGGTCACACACATGGGAGTCCCAGCATCCAGTCCCCCTGCTCCAGTGACTATTTATCCCTAAATGAAACAGATTCTGGGAACCCAGCTCAGAATATCTGATAGCCCTGTGGTTAGAGCATTCTGCTGAGAGGTGGCTGATCCCTGTTCAAATCTTTTCTCCCCATCAAGCAGAGGAAATAATTGAACCCAGGTCTCCTACACCCCAGGTGTATGCTCTAAGGCTAAAAGTGAGGCTCATCCTTTGGCTGGATTTTGCATGGGGCCTGATCCAGTAGCCTTATAATGAGCACACCTACAGGGCTGGGCATCACATCACCTGGTTTGATGTTCCAGGTGCATAAAGCAAGGCTTTGTACACATACCCAGCAGCAGAAACGTACGGGGCTTTTGGCAAAAAATTAGACATCAAGGGATTTTAGGTGCCTACAGGGTTAGGCTGCAGCCTAGCAGGGCTTCTGAGGATCTCTGAGGTGCCTAAACTTTGGGCTTGAGTGCATAAAGTGGGAGTTAGGAGCCTAAGTCCTTTTGGGGATCTGGGCCTAAGATCATATTGTTCATTCAATTCATGTGCTTGATTCATACACATTGAAGAAGTTTCCTTTGTGTGAATTTGTAATGAAGTTTTATTGTAAAATTACTATTTCGAGCTAGATCGAGCCTTTAAGCCCGCCCCATACATAAGGCTGGTATGCAGCTCCACTGACAAAGGAGAAACTCTGATAAGGTTTCCTGGCTCTCCCCCCGGCTCCATTAGGAAAATAGTTTACTACAACCCTTTACCGGTGCTTCCCCTTATGCCTGCTCACCATTGCTGGCCGGTGGATTGGGATGCTGGAGCCCAGGATCTACCCACCTGCTTAGAAGGGTAATATCATGCAGCCCTGGTCTCTACCCTACATGGAGACCTGCAGAGCCCCAGGCACAGATTAAAGCAACTTCCAGTGCTACTCTAACTTCACCAGGCTCCCTACAGTCTCATGAGCTGTTGCAGCAACCAAGATAGTCACAGCACAGAAACTCACCCCAGCATAAAGGAGCCTTAGGGCACCAGTGAATCAGACCCCAGGGGAGAGGGATAAAAGAATAGCGAAGTCTGGGAAAAGGCAGCATGGATTGCCAATCAATTGCTCCAAGTCTAGAAGCACAGCTCAATTAGCCAGCATTATTCCTTTGTCTCTAGAAAACATTTGGCTAGGTCCCTGATTTTCCTTTAGCCGGTAGGTGGGAGGTACAGTTCATGTACTTTGTGACTAATATTTTGTATTTCCTTTCAAACAATTTTTCATACCATATTGTTGAAACTTGATTTAAGCAACTCGCTCAGCAAAACTTTGCATCTCAGCAATGGTTGTGTTTTAACATAACCCTCCCTTTTTTTAGGAATGACTTCATCTCATGAAACCAAACCCTGGAGATGGGTGTTTAATATTCTGTAAAATGATGCATCACTGGTGAAGTCTTGTCAGTTCCATTTGCAGCAGTGTCTACTCTGTAAGCCTCACTTTAGAGCATTTAGCTCTTTCTGTGTACAAAACAATATGTTAAACAAAATTAGGAGTATTCTATTGTGAATTAACCTGCACATCATCACGAGTTGTTTACTTGTGAGTGGGTGAGAAAAAGAGTTTCCTTTTATACTAGAAAGACAATGAGAGCAGGGCTCACAAGGAAATGGATTGACAAGAGATTGCTGGAAATATGCCAATCGTACATGTAGGTGTTCAACTGGAGGCATGAGGAGTTATTTTTGAGCACCCAAAACTGTTAGAGACAGGACATAGGGCCTGCATTTCCACACACAAATAGGATACAAAAAGTGGGTTCCATAAACAGACCAAAGGGGGGAGGGAGGGCGAGAGGAGAGAGAGAGAGACGAAGGAGAAGAACAACAGAAAGATAAGGCAGCTATTTAGTGAGGCATGTACACATCTCGATAGAGCCATTGAATTATGTTTATAAGCTTTTTTTTTTACATGCCAGAAGTGTCTTTTTAGGAAGGATTTGAATAAGAGGGAGGTGGCCTGGTAAATAGGTTTAGGGAGGGGAAGCATGGATGCAGGAGCAGAAAGAAAATGAGTATGCGAGACCTATGAAAGGGTTAGCCAGAAGCCCTTCTATGTGCCAGTACACGTAAGAGCCATTTTCTCAGAATATGTACAGACAATGAGGGTGTATTTGGAGGGTGTAGTCCTATCTTGTCTCTGATTAGCTGATGTGAAGTTACATGGATATATTTCTGAAACTGACCAGAATGATACTGTTCTCTCAGCTTGCTTGTGTGGTTGAATTAAGCTTCCTAGTAATTCCACTGTTTAAATCCATCTCCAGATTTTAAAATGCTGTCGCTCCAAACACAACAACTCTGAATAGCTCTGCTCCCTAGGCGCATTACTACATCGTTAATGTGATTTACACCTTTCTGGGTAGCGCATCCACACCCAATATCTTATTTTGCTAGTGATTTGCAATTTGAAAAGGCTGTTACTTAAAGGGCTCGTGTGGTTAAAATCAAGACTGAGCTGCTGCATGTAGAGAATGAAATTCTTCAGATGAGGACATATAAAATTGAAGTCTTAGCCACTTGTGGTAAATGTTCATATACCCTTCACTCAATATTAGTGATCCTGGCCAAATACAAATTTGTCTCACTAAGAACTGGACTAATACTACCAACTCACTTCAACAAACAGTAATAATAACTTTTGGTCACTACCTCCTGTGGCTGGATTTGAAGAGGCAGCCTGTACGTGAAAGGCCCTATATCACATTTCCAATCCCTAAGGCCATTATGTCAAAGAATAGTAATTTTTCCAATCCTCTGTCTGGGGTTTGAACCTATGCTCTGTATTTGGTTACTTCCAACTGAACTAGCAAAATTTCCTCCTGCAGTTTCATTTGGCTAATGGTATTCTTCACTCCCTATCCCAGTATGCTGCATAGATTGCAGTGAACTGTTCAAAAGCTGTCAGATTGCACCCTATCAATTAATTTAATTGGGACAGTTTTCCAGAGTGATTTCCTGTTTATCAAATTTGCCTACTTAAAAAAACCCTCACACCTTAGTTTTAGATTTGGGCCCCCTACTAGACATAAATATGCTTCACAGGCTCACCCTTTAAGTTGCAGAATCCATGCACTTTGTCAATTACAAATTGCAGTATGATGCATTGCAGTTTTCTTACCTATAGACCTTCCTAGCCAAATCAAGTGATTGTTCTCCAAAGATAGTCAGCTGGGTAAATGTCAGGAGCTCAAAAAGTAAATTATAGTGCAAATAGCTTTGATATTTCTATGAAATGAAAGTAAAGCATATTTATTTTTAAAATACAGAATTTTTTTTAAAACAAGTGAAAATCTTCTATTGTGACCTTTACTAGATTCCAAACAGTGACGAATTTGGTCATTACAAATAACCTTTTCCCAGCAAGAGCTTTACCAACTGGGACTTCCTTGCAGTAATATATGTGAATTAATTTTCTTCCTAAAAAGTGTGCAATATAAAATCCTGTGTATAATATAAAATCCGTTAAGATATTTAATCTGCAGTGATACATTTTTTTAAATATGAAAACAAAAAAGAGGAAATGACAAACAAAAATTTCAAATGATGCGATAGTGGTAATGTAGCTCGTATTGAAGTCATATCCATAGATCTTATGCAATGAACTAAAAAAATACTTATTTCCAAGATTAGACCCTGATTCAGCATGGGGTTTAGAGATCTGGGATTACCCATGTGCTTAAAATTAGGCACATGCTTAAGTATTTTACAGTATTAGGGCCTTAATGCAAAATCTGAATATCTTCTCATTTTTCTTGGGATGTTGCATCCCCATTTTGCATTTGTTAAACAGAGCTAAAATTAAAAATCAAAGTACCAAATGAAGCCCAGACACTAAGGAATTAAACAATAAAATACCAGTTCAGACCTCACGTTATAATACTCCATGCTGGTATTGTACATTACGAAATAAATATTATTCCATAGACACTTATCACAGACAATTTCCTTCCTCTATTAACAATATTGAACTGTGAACACAGAATTGGCATTTAATCAATAATTCAGTGGGAATACAAGAATGGCAACCCCCCCAAATCTTGAGCAAGCAGTTGAAATGGCATCACGTGGGAATGAAATACTCTGTAAAAGTAAATTTTGTTTATTTCTATTTTAAAAGGACCAAGCCAATGAAAAGCTTGGAACTATTAACAGAAACTTAAGTGCCACAGTGATGCACTTTCTCATGCAGCTAGACCCAGTTAAATGTGGCTTTAAGCTATATTGGTCACATGATTAGTGATCATGTGATGTGTGGTCAGGCATGAGGAAGAAGTAAAAATGACTGAAGTAGTAGCACCTAAGTCCCTGTGATTTTAAAATGTATGTCAAGGGCTCCCAGGACCTTGGATGAATGCTCTGTGTGGTGAGTTTGTGAAAGTCTGTACATTAAATAAATGCATGTTTAAAGAAAGTTGAGATTTGCCAGTGTGCTAGGGGATTTAGTCGCACAAGCTGCATTACTTTCAATGGAGTCATGTGACTCCCAGTTCACAAGAAAAAACCTCATACTAACTACCTAGAGAGACTGAGTTAGCTTGCATGAGGTGACAAAAATGGTCATTGGCACGCTCCATATTTTTCACCTAAAATGAATCCTGCCTGAAAAACAAGCCCTTGCAGGCCTTTGACAGGAGAGTAAGTCAATGTATTGTCATCTTATAAAGCTAGGTTTAATTTAAATTAAAAAGGGGCCTGCATTTAACAGATCTGCCTTTTTTGGTGTTGAAATGTCACCTTTTCATGCTACAGTAATCAAAAAAATCTTTTTTGTGTCAAATTCAAGCAAACTAAAATCCATCACTTTCACCCATTGTTAGTTGTCAAGTACAATTTCAGTATTAAGCATTACATTCAAAATGACTTAGAACTTCACACTGTCATTAATTTAAATGTCATTTCTTCACTAAAAATTGAAGATAATAAATAGGAAATGAGATAACAGATTTGGGGGTGTAAACTTTGTCCTTCTGTGCCACCTTTAAAGCATTAAAACAATCACACTACATTAAAATTTTATGTTGCATTTACTTGCAATCATTCATTAGCAAACTACAGGTAGTTCAGAAGAGCACAGATCTCTCTGATGAACCCCATTGGTGGGTCCTCATTCTCCCTTCCTGCACAAGCTATGCTTTTTCACTTATCTCCTCCTACACAACTGTGGGAGGACGGAGGTAAACACAGTCTCGCTCACTGTGAATCCCTATGCCCCCATAAAGCACTATTCCTCCTTGAGATCTCCACTCCACAACACTGCGTCTTCCACTCCCAATTCCTCTCCATATCATCATACTCCCTTTCTACACAGCCATTCAAACTGCTTCTTTGCTCCGCAGGAAGTTCCTAAATGGTACGCTGGGGGGGGGGGGGGGTTGGAGTAGCGGAGGGATGAATGGGAATATGGAGGAAGGGTTGAGGGATCAGGGTGTTGGTTAAGGGGCCTGGATGGAGGAAGCAGGGCTGTGTGGATTCCTAATGCCTTTGCTCTGAGGCATTGGTGTTTGAAGCACTCCCATGGTGTTGTTAGCTACTACATCTTTGAGTTATTCTATTGTTCACTCAATTATGTCCATATACCAGGCTACAGGACCTTAGTCTGAGTCTATTAATTGTTCACTTCATCACTTCCCACAGAATCAGACATGTAAAAGGGTTCACTCACCACAGGAGCACCTCCTTGTAGCCAGGCGTGACAGATATCTCCCTATTTGGCACTCCTCGCCAACAGTCACTCCATTGCTGGGATAGTGTCTCTTCTAGCAATTTGGCCTTCTGGACAGGTCATGCATTAGTCCCCCCCCAGTAGACACAGAAATCAACCCAGCTATAGTCCAAGGTCCTTAAAACAGGTCTTCCATCTGTCTCTGAGCTCTGTGGGGTTTTCACCCCACCTTCCTTGGTAGCTGGTACAGGAACCCAGGCCCTCCCTCTACATTGGGTTTCACTCTAAGGACCCTGTAGCTAGCAGCCAAGGTCAAGGCCTTACTATCTTCCTGAACTGCTTCTATCCCCCCAGAGAGCAAATACAAGAAAGCTCTGCCTCCCTTCCTACAGGCCCTGAGTGTGCCAAACTTCATGACTTTATAAACATCATCCAGCCCTCTCCCCAGCTGGGCTCCATTATTAATTAAATTTGGTTTGCTTGCTCTCTGTCCCAGGTGCTGCCAAGTATGTTAATTGGCCTCAAGCCCACATTAACTCCTTCGGGGTTGTGTGGGGGTACACCCTGTCACAAGACAGTTTTTAAAGACACTATATGAAAATATTTAAATGTACATTAGACATTTCTCTTCCCTTTTGCACAGTATCTGTCTCAAAGTCTATCCAAGCCTTCCCCCTTTCCTTGGAGTTTTCCAGTTACCTTCAATAGCAGCAGCTTTTATGTCCTCAATATAGAGGTCCAGCTACTTAAGTTAATGTGAATAAGATCAAGCCCAAATAAATGGGTAGAATTAAAGCAGCATTTATAACCAGTCCTGACAAGATGGATATACCCATCGGTAGAAAGGGAGGGAGATAGAGAGTAAAGAGCTGAAGAAGACAGTGGCTTAACCCCAGATGTCTGACCTTCTACTTAAACTTCATCTGTAACATAAAAGATTTTTTCTGCCTTCCTAGAAAAGGCTTATGTCAACCTTAGCAGCAGTATGAAGCTCTGCAATGTATTTAATTTATTCGATTTTTCTTCTGTGTTGAATAAATTTTGTTTTATTTAACCCAAATAGGAGTAATTGGCTATTCTGAAGGTAATTATTGCAAGCCATAGTGAAGACAGGCAACTGACCCTTCTACCACCAAGATGAGGGGTCTGAGGCTGAGGCCATCTTCGGTTCTCATTCAAAAGACAAACCATGAGATCTCATATTGTAATAAGCTTTCTGACTACAGCATAAGAAAACCCCAAATGCCAAGGAAGAGAGCTATGTTTAAAGGTGAAAGTATATTTGATTTTTTTTTCAGTGTGATCTTTAACTTTCACCTCCGATACACATTTCTTATTGTCCCACAGTATTTCCTAAGCCTATTAGAAATTGAATAGGGTTTTAACTTATTGCAAATTAAGGACTTATTCCAATTGTCCACCGAGGTCAACTGAAGGACTCCCATTGACTGCAATGTGAGTTGGATCAGTCCCTAATGATACTATATCGGAGGAACTGACTTTACATAATACAGGTCATGTAGGCAAGAGTCAGGATCCAGACCCAAAATAGCAATTTAAATACAGTACAAATTTGTGCACCAGTGTGATAACTTCAGAACTAGGGTAGTGAATATATAGACTGTGCCTGGTGATGATAAAAGACTCTGGAGCATTCAGCACAGCTTGTAATCCATGCAGCTCTGTTGGGAGGTCTGTAAAGTAAAATAGTGCCATAGTAAAACAGATGAAGCAAACCATGCATAAATCTCCTTGCACCAAGACATCTGAAGCCAAATATTTATTAAATAGTAATACAGTTTTCTAACTACAGATGATGCATGTTGAACAAAAGACATAACTAAGATAAACACTACAGCAACATCTGTAAAAGCAATGTGATCACCATCAATCTGTATTTCAGAAGAATGAGCAATGCCTCTGTAACCAGGTGCGCCAGTTCATAAAAATTCCTCCTATGAGGCATTAAATTTAAAAATAAATGTTGGGACATTTATGTCTGAGCTTCTGTCAGGCAGGATAAGCAGAATCAGAAAAAAAAAGCCAGGTATAGTTGAGTATTATCAGCAAAGCAGTGAAAATTGAGTCCATAGTGTTGGAAAACTGAAGTCATTGGGGTCATATAAATACTAAAAAGCATTGAGCAAAGAACAAAGCCCCGGGGAACTACATTAACTTGAGCTGAATACTTCAATGCATAAGATACAAATTGTGACCATTTAAGTAAATAAGAAGAAAACTAGGTAAACACTGAACTAGGCACTCCTACAAGATGTTTCAATTGATCTGAAAGGACCTCATGATCTATAGTCAATAGTGTTTAATACAAGTCGAGGGGCTTGATTTTGATCACAAAAATGCAGGCACGCATCACTGCACATGCACTGAAATGGATTTTGGAAGACATTGGATTTGATCGGTAAATGTATATAAATATCAAGAAATTCCTGGAATCAGCCTGTAACAAAAGAATACTCCACAGACTTTAACAATGACCATCGTGGTTCGGTGACCCTGACTAAAGTCCAGCTGAAACTTGCTGTAGTGTATAAAGTTACTGGTGAAGAAGAGACTGCAGCTGCAACAACCCCTTCCCAGAACTTTTCTCTGTCCTTTATTCAATGCTCAATGTGAACTGAGTGCTCATGAAAGGTGTTAGATTGACGGAATCTCTCCATTTATCTACAAAACTGGGACACAATGGGTAGTATTTATTTAAATATAACTTAAAACACATACCAGACCTGGGGTGATTACTGTTATTATTTTTATAGTACCATACATTTGCGTGACACAGAAAAAGAAACTCACCCTGCCTTGAAGCGTATATAATCTTTAGAGTATATCTACACTGTAGTCAGAGGTGTGATTGTGGCTCAAGCAGATATACCCATGGTAGAATGGCTAAAAATAGCCATGAAGCCCACAGCAGCACAGGCTTCAGCACAAGCTATATAAGCTCATCCAGGCCCCCTGGCTATGTACGCATGTTGTTAGCCTGCATTGAAGCCTGTGCTATTGTTTCTTCACTGCTATTTTTAGCATTGCTAGCTAGATTAAAGCTAGTGTAGGACGCCTACATGAGCTGCAGTCACATCTCCAATTGCAGTATAGACATACCGTAAGTCAGGGGTGGGCAAACTACTGCCCGTGGGCCGGATCCAGCCAACCAGCCATTTTAATCTGGCCCTCGAGCTCCCACTGGGGAGCAGTGTCTGGGGCTTGCCCCGCTCTGGCGCTCCAGCCAGGGAGCAGGGTCGAGGGCTACTCCGCGCAGCTCCCGGAAACAGCGGCATGTCCCCCCTCTGGCTCCTATGTGTAGGAGAAGCCAGGGGCCTCTGCTCTGCATCCTGTCCCCCTCAGCTCCCATTGGCTGGGAACAGGGCAGCTGCTGGGCCGGGACAGTTTGTTTACCTGCAGCGTCTGCAGGTTTGGCCAATCGTAGCTCCCACTGGCTACGGTTTGCCGTTCCAGGCCAATGGGGGCTGCGGGAAGCGATGCGGGCTGAGGGATGTGCTGACCACCACTTCCCGCAGCCCCCATTGGCCTGGAGTGGCAAACTGCGGCCAGTGGGAACTACGATCAGCCGAACCTGCTGACGCTGCAGATAAACAAAGCATCCAGCCTGCCAACAGATTTCCCTGACAGGGTGCGTGCCAAAGGTTGCCGATCCTTGACCTAAAACTCATCCACCTTGTCTCACTATAAATAGTCAGACAAAGATCAGACACAGAAACATACTGGGAGACCCAAAGAATTAAACCATTATTTTAGTTTGTTTGCATCATGAATGTATTATCTGATACTTCATTTATTTTAGTTTTGGCAAAGGCTAGAGGAAAGCAGGTTTTGATAAGTCACATGAAACAAGAGAGAATAATTCACAGAATGTCAGGCTCAGTCATTATAGCCCATTCAGGGTTACTTTCACCCCACTAGTGAGTTGTTTTTACTTTGCCCTAGCCATTTTACTACACCCTTACAGAAATAGGGGAGATGATTTTCCCTCAGAACCCATTCCTTTTCCTCTTTATCATTCTTCTTCCCTCAGTATCATCTTCTTCTCACCTTAGTTCTTATTATTGTGACAAAGTTCCTCCTCTACCTTGGTGGGTCCTGCACTTATTGGTGGATTTGTTCCCTTCACAGATTCACCCTGTGGGTCAGGAAACAGTCCAGAGACCTTCCCCTCTGGTAGAAGCTATAGTCCAGGTCAATTCCTCCTGTGTTTGATCAGAAGTTGGGAGATATGGGGGGAACCTGGGCCCGCCCTCTACTCCAGGTTCCAGCCCAGGGCCCTGTGGTCTTCAGCCTGTTTAGAGTGCCTCCTGGTACAGTTGCACAACACCTACAACTCCCTAGGCTACTTCCCCGTGGCCTCCTCCCAACACCTTCTTTATTCTCATCACCAGACCTTCCTCCTGATGTCTGATAACGCTTGTATTTCTCAGTCCTCCAGCAGTACACCTATTCACTCTCAGCTTCTTTCACACCTCTTGCTCCCAGTTCCTCACACACACTTCCTCTCCTCTGGCTCCCCCTGGCTTGACTGGAGTAAGCCCTTTTATAGCATCAGAGGGGCCTTAATTAGAGTCAGGTGCTTAACTGCCTCACCTGACTCTTAGCAGGTTAATTGGAGTCAGGTGGTCTATTAGCCTGGAGCAGCCCCTGCTCTGGTCACTCAGGGAACAGAAAACTACTTATCCAGTGGCCAGTATATCTCCCTTCTGCTACTCTGCTGTTCCCAACTGGTCTGGGTCTATCACATTATGCATATGCACAAGGGAGTCAAATTAAGGTTGCACTAGTAACTTTAATTCTGGCATTTCCTAACTTCAGAGTGCTTGACTTTGCAACATTAACAGTCTTTTAATATAGCAGAAAACAAAGTTTGCCTTTCCAACTCAGCATATGTCCATGTACTTCACAAAGTAGTTAGTTAAATAATGCTGATATAGTGCCTATGTGTGTATTCCATTCTATTCATCCGATGAAGTGGGCTGTAGTCCACGAAAGCTTATGCTCAAATAAATTTGTTAGGCTTTAAGGTGCCACAAGTACTCCTGTTCTTAAAGCAGCCATTATGGACTTAACAGCCAGAATGTCAGAATGTATTTTATTAAGAGAGGGAATAGTGAGCAAGGTACTTTTTTCAAGAACTACTCTGGAATACATGTATACGATACACCCATAAATTCAGGGTGAAGACAGAAAAACGTAAATAGACATATATATATTTATTGTAGCTAAATAACAAACACTGAAAATATGTTTTTGTGGGCTTCATCCTGTCACCTTCTCCACAGCTCAGGACAGCTGTGAGCCAATGGAACTGGTATGTTCCACTGAGAAAGTTGGAGTAAGTTTGGATACCACCACAGAGCCCCTACTCCACAGGAGAGCCCAAGGTGCAAAAGGCTTTGTGGAATAGAGGCAATGGATGCATTGAAGCGTGGATCCACTAGCTATTTCCTCCCAGAGATGCAGAGCACACGGGTCATGGAGGCTACTGCCTCTGTTGTCTGTGGGGAATAGTCCTTCAGGCTGAAATTTCTAAAGGCACCACAAGGAGTTATATGCTTGACTTCATTGAATTTCAATGGGATTTGGATGTCTAACTTCCTTAGGTTCCTAGCTTTCCTTCGTGTCTATCCAGGAATCCCCAGAACATCCTCTGGCCAGGGAGGCTGTGTGTGGAGTTGAGGATTTGGCCTCATATATTGAATATTCTCTCTGAGGACACAGATTCTATCACTGAATTTCTGCATCCATACATCATAAAGCAAATATAAATCTAGCTTTACACATGTAACAAAGCCTGTTACAGAAACTGTTGGTGTTCATACAACTTTATTGCTCATAAAGATTGATATCTATGCCTCAAAGTGATGGAAGATAAAACAGTATCACTGACCTTGTTAGAAGTGCTTTAACATAATATACCAGGAAAGCAGGTGTTTATATAGAGGGGAAATTGTCATTAAACTTGATAGTATTCTTCCATTGTTTGACCAAATAGGTTCCTGAGGGCTTATGTGTCAGCAACAAAAATCATGTTCTGTGTATAGAGTTAGGTAAGGTATAGAAAAGTAGTGAATTATAAACAATTCAATAAAAAAGATATAATGGAAGAAAATGAATTAAAATTACACCCTGCAGTTTTCTAGAAATGAAGTAGAATACTATATACATTATATCTCTGCTCTTGAAGGTGGAAATGCATTTGCTATCATTATTCTAGTATGCTGCATAGCATAAAACAAGATACACTAATGGCAAAGCTTTTGACAGTAGCTAAAATAGCCTACAGCAGCTATCAATACCCTACCTGTTAATGTTACGTAAAATTAAAAGACCAGCTTGAGGAAATCATCTGCAACATCTCTTGGAAATTGTTACTATCAAATAGGAGAGAGACTGAAGAATCTCACTCTCCATTTTAATTTGTTTCAAAGGAAACCAGCACAATGCCATATGTAAAGTAAGATGTTAATATGCAATTGCTAAAATATGTATTATCTTGGTTCTCTGAAAAAAATGCCATATTCATAAAAATATTTATTATCCATATTTTAAGATAGTAAATTATTTTTTTATTTCAATATTTCTTGCACTGTTATGTAGGTTAGAAGAGAGCGTTATTAGCAAAAAATGTAATGGTTTTTAATAATCAGATTTAGGTCCTTAGAAAAGTATCCTTCAGCTAAGAAAAGGAAGATTGTGTAAAGAATGCCAGATATATAGTTCTGTGGTAGTCTAAGCTGGGTATGACTTAAGAGCAGCAAACTGTGTTCTTCTAACTCTAGCAATGTACTCAGGTGCCAAAATCCCTCTTTCCCCCATAGTATGAGCATGTGAATAGCTGGCCCAGTACATGGTGAGGTAAACTCAGCTATGTTTATTTCAGTGATAACATACTCACCTGCAGTAAACCAAGGTGAAATTCACTTGTAGTTCCACCATAGGCCTCAACTGGTGTGCACTCTGGAACACATGGGGGGGTCTGTGTGTTCACATGCCCTGAGTGTCACAGAGAGAGTCTTCTGACTGGCTCTGCATACAACACTACCCCTCTGAGTGGGACAGAGACAGCGTAGCAGCTATTGCAGGCCATTCTTCCTCCTTCATATGGTGAGACTCAGACACATCACCCTACAGATACACACAATATATCCAGTTTCACCCCATCTACTCTATAAATTTTGGCTACAGACCCCAGAGTAGCCCATTCATTGAACAAGGCAAATACATTACTTTTTTACCAGGTAGGAGAGAGAGGAATCGACCTATGTGCAGTGTATGTTACCCTTGCCTACATGAAAATGTAAGTGGCTAGGGGCCTGGTTCTGCAGCTCTTACTCATTGTTGAAGCATTCACATATCCAAGGGCTGCATGATTGGGCCCTAAAATTGTAATTGTTATGATAGAAACCTGTTCCCATTAGGTCAAATGTGGGTAGGAATTATGGTTGTTTTTGAAAGCATAAAAGTTAACAATATGTACAGTCAAATAAAATACTGCATAGAGTATGCACAAGAGGACCCAGTAACTGCTGGTGTGGGAACTATAACTTTGCATTTCCTGACATGTTTAAAACTGCAACATAACACTGCATAGCTTGTTTATTTGCAATAAACCATACATTAACATACCAGTACATAACATTCTCTTAACAACTGAATAGCTTAATATAAACTGGACAACTTTAAGGTACCCAGTTATGAATGTTGAAGCTAATGCCCAAGCTTTGCTCCTATTGCATAGTGGGGAGAGACTGTCTACATTGCAAAGGTAAAAAGTTAAAGGAACCAATTAACCAAACTTACAGCATCAATTTTATTCACCCCTTTAGTACAAAAGGTCAAATAGTAAGAGGCTTTCCTCGCCATGAGAGAAACTGTGAAATGTATTTAAAGATAAAATGCCAAAATCTCCCCTGAGAAACAAGAACATAACTCCAGTGGAATTAAGTGAATGTGGCAGTCCAGTCTCTGAGAGCAAAGGGACTGATCTTGCAAATTTATCAATAAGTAGCCCTTAATCACATGAGTAGTTCCACTGTTATCAACAAGAATGCCCCACTGAATAATACAGGACTGCTAACGTGACTAATAACACTGCTCAACAGCCAAAATGCTTCTGAAATAAATGTAGTCAAACTTTACTAATTCTGGGTCACTGAGAACGAAAATGATGCTTAAAATTGTTGATTGGCTCTAGTTTTCAGGATATGCTATTGGGTCAGTATATACGACCCTTGACTTGGGAATGGCAGAGGATATGTGAGTTATAAAGGGAAGGGATCTCAATTTAAACCAGAAATGACTAAAATACAACTTTGACTGGATCTATGACTAAATCTATGACTGGGTTTGGACAGAGATAAAATGTGCTATTTATTATGTATTTTGATGTGCTGAATTCAAAGATGACAATTAAAACAACTGATTGGCTACTGTTTCTAAGATATTTAAGTTTTTACATTTTATGTCTATGTATATTGTGTAGATAGTAGAGTTTTAATCATAAATTGTAAACCTAGGTCTTTTCATGTGTTTATGGTTGCTTTATATGATAATATTTCATCTGTCCTGTTTATGTAACACTTTAAAAATCAGCAAAAGGGTTATATAAATAAAATTTATTATGAAACAAAAGGCAAAAAATATTCTGTACATAGTTTAGTCCTATTCAGTGTCTACTCGGCACTTCTTGGCTTGTCTCTTGTATTCATTAAATGGAGCATCTCTTGTCACTGTCCAGCAATAGTCTGCAAGCACTGATGGGCTCCATTTGCCCTGATAGTGTTTCTCCATTGTTGCAATGTCCTGGTGAAATCGCTCGCCGTGCTCGTCGCTCACTGCTCCGCAGTTCGGTGGAAAAAAATCTAGACGAGAATGCAAAAAATGTATCTTTAGTGACATGTTGCAACCAAGGCTTTTGTATGCCTTGAGGAGGTTTTCCACCAACAACCTGTAGTTGTCTGCCTTGTTGTTTCCAAGAAAATGTATTGCCACTAACTGGAAGGCTTTCCATGCCGTCTTTTCCTTGCCACGCAGTGCATGGTCAAATGCATCATCTCTAAGAAGTTCACGAATCTGAGGACCAACAAAGACACCTTCCTTTATCTTAGCTTCACTTAACCTTGGACATTTTCCATGGAGGTACTTGAAAGCTGCTTGTGTTTTGTCAATGGCCTTGACAAAGTTCTTCATCAGACCCAGCTTGATGTGTAAGGGTGGTAACAAAATCTTCCTTGATTCAACAAGTGGTGGATGCTGAACACTTTTCCTCCCAGGCTCCAATGACTGTCGGACTGGCCAATCTTTCTAGATGGAGTGGGAATCTCTTGCACGACTATCCCATTCGCAGAGAAAACAGCAGTACTTTGTGTATCCAGTCTGCAGACCAAGCAAGAGAGTAACAACCTTCAAATCGCCACAAAGCTGCCACTGATGTTGGTCATAGTTTATGCACCTCAAAAGTTGTTTCATGTTGTCATAGGTTTCCTTCATATGGACTGCATGACCAGCTGGAATTGATGGCAAAACATTGCCATTATGCAGTAAAACAGCTTTAAGACTCGTCTTCGATTAATCAATTAACAGTCTCCACTCATCTGGATCATGAACGATGTTGAGGGCTGCCATCACACCATCGACGTTGTTGCAGGCTACAAGATCACCTTCCATGAAGAAGAATGGGACAAAATCCTTTTGACAGTCACGGAACATGGAAACCCTAACATCACCTGCCAGGAGATTCCACTGCTGTAGTCTGGAGCCCAACAGCTCTGCCTTACTCTTGGGTAGTTCCAAATCCCTGACAAGGTCCTTCAGTTCACCTTGTGTTATGAGGTGTGGTTCAGAGGAGGAGGATGGGAGAAAATGTGGGTCCTGTGACATTGATGGTTCAGACCAGAAGTTTCATCCTCTTCCTCTTCCTTGTCTGACTCAAGTGAGAATGATTCTGGTGCATCAGGAACCAGCAGTCCTTCTCCGTGGGGTACTGGGCATATAGCTGATGGAATGTTTGGATAATGCACTGTCCACTTTTTCTTCTTTGACACACCTTTCCCAACTGGAGGCACCATGCAGAAGTAACAATTGCTGGTATGATCTGTTGGCTCTCTCCAAATCATTGGCACTGCAAAAGGCATAGATTTCCTTTTCCTGTTCAACCACTGGTGAAGATTTGTTGCACAAGTGTTGCAGCATATGTTTGGGGCCCACCTCTTGTCCTGATCTCCAATTTTGCAGTCAAAATAAAGGTGATAGGCTTTCTTAACCATAATGGTTATACTGCGCTTTAGTGATGCAAAAGTCACTTCAACACAAACATAGCAGAAATTATCTGCACTGTTCACACAAGTACGAGGCATCTCTGCTCACTTTGCTAAACAGAAATGTGTCCCTTTGCAAAATCAAACACTGACAAATAAGAGAGCACGGCACTGTATGATTTCTAGAGCTGATATAGGGCAATTTGTTCAGCAGAGTGATGTAAGCTTGGTTAGGATTGCATCATCCATGACTTCTAGGAATAACATGATGCAATTCATATCATGTATGACGCAATACCAGCTTCAGATTGCATCATTCATTGTTTTGCCTAAAAAGCAAGTACTGTCCAAACCCAGTCATAGATTTAGTCATAGATCCAGTCAAAGATGTATTTTAGTCATTTCTGGTTTAAATTGAGATCCCTTCCCTTTATAACTCACTTATCCTCCGCCATTCCCAAGTCAAGGGTCGAATATACTGACCCAATAGCATATCTTGAAAACTAGAGCCAATCAACAATTTTAAGCATCATTTTCATTCTCAGTGACCCAGAATTAGTAAAGTTTGACTACATTTATTTCAGAAGCATTTTGGCTGTAGAGCAGTGTAATTCAATATTATTTTCCATGGTATACTTTACAGTGCCTTGTATAAAATAAACTTACTAGAGACTCTTCAAGCTGCACAAGCTGTCTGGCCTGTTTTGAGTCAATTACTGTATACTCTTTATCAGCTGCTGCAAAGATCACATTTTCAGGTTTTACCAACTTTTGCTGAATAAGCAGCCCTAGCGGTGGGATTGTGACACACAACTGAATCCTGTTTATTGCAAGCATTGTGAGGGCCTACCACTACCTTTCCATTTTAATCATTACTCCAAATGTATTCTATCTGTTCCATTGAGCTATATTGTAACTGTTTTGTGTTTCCTTTTCTTTTTCCTCAGTACAGAAGCACTAATCAAACGACTGGAGCCATTTCAATCTCTTCTCAGAACTCCTTTAAGATCATTTTTCATTGCAATTTATAATATAAATTGTATCAGGAACAGTTTCAATGTTTCCTATATTGTCTCTTGGTTTACATTTAAAGAATAGCATAATGGAGAAAGATCACATTAAGTTAGTTCTGCTCAACTAATGGCATTTTATTCTCCCCCAAAAATTCAATATATGGCTATCTGGATGCAGGGCTGCCCAGAGGATTCAGGGGGCCTGGGGCAAAGCAATTTCAGGGGCCCCTTCCATAAAAAAATTTGCAATACTATAGAATACTATGTTCTCGTGGGGGCACCTGTGGGGCCCGGGGCCTGGTGCAAATTGCCTCACTTGCCGCTACCCCGGGCGGCCCCGTCTGGATAAGTGTACATGAAAATTAATGGACAAATGATTATGTAAAAATAGCTATTGTAAATGTTGTATAAAAATAAAATGGACAAATACTTTGTAAATCCCAGAGGGGCAGGTTCTCATACCTGTAGTGTTCTCACTTTGGTTCATACCTTACTCTAGGAGTAGCCCCACTGGTGTCAATGGGTTTGCTTGCAGACTCAGGTACTACCCAGCATGAATGGGGATATTAGAATGTGGTTCATAGAAAATGTCACTATTGTATGTAATTTTAAATGTAGTGCTTGCCATTAAAATAAACCATATTAATACTACAACGGAAACCTGTGACCCGCTTATGAATGACTGAAAACATCAGAGCTAGTTGACACACACCACCTTTTTATTTTTCATTTTCTTCTGTCCCAGTTGTTATGATTTAACAATGTGCATTGTCAAATTGTTTCTTTAAATTTTAATTGCTAAATTTAATCTTTGAAGACTATTTTTCAGTATCAAAAATGTAAATATCAAAAATAGGGCTGAACAGGAGTCATATGAATAATTCAGTCTTACAGTATGCAGTTTTACACTTAGAAATGAGTGATTCGCTGTAAACATATAGCCATCACAGAGAAAGTACAGACATTGAAATATGGGGAAAAAATGTGAATAAACCATAATTATTTAATAGCATTCCAACATTATAATTTTTTTAGATTGTGCTTTAATTAGAATGTACCTTACAGGATGAATTTTGCATCTCCAATTTAGTAAGAACTCGCTTTAAAAAATAAAAACATGTCTGGTGTCAGCTAGCTATGACTGATCTGTTTTGTCAATCATTCTTAAGCAGGTCACTGTTTTCTCAGAGGAATATGTATCCATTTTTTTGTTGACAAGTAGGAAATTTGACATTGTATCTAATACAGGTGTTTTCTATTGGGAGTTACAAAGCAAATCTATTCATAATGTATAGGAAGCATACAAAGATGATGTATAGGTCCCTTTTAAAGCCTTCCAGAGACATGCATTTTAGCAATTATAGATTGGGCTTTGTGGGACTATATCATATATGATGAGCATTAACAGACATAATTGTCCTCTCATTTTCATCAGCATAAAACAGGAGTAACTGCATGGATATGACATTGTGTAGAACCAGTGTAAGATAAAGACGAATCAATCCCAACCTATTGTATCAGTGTAGCTGAGTCTTATCACTTCTTTAATGAGCACAGATCTGATGCTACTCCCTTTTGAAGTCAATAGCAGAAAGCCCATTGACTCTACTGAGAGTAGGACCAGGACCCGCAGCCGAATTTCCATCAAAGACCCGGAGCGGAAGGACCCCACCACCGCCGAATTTCCACCTAGAACGGCAAAATGCCACCCCCCAAATCCTGCCGCCCAGGCGACCGCCTAGGGTCACCTAGTGGAAGCGCCGGCCCTGACTCTTGTATTTATTTAGAGACACAACTTTTCACTGAATTATTATACCTTTGGGAGAGAATTTTATACAGCAGTATAAATCCTTCCATTGACTTCAATGGGGCCAGGATCTCACGCATGAAGACTAATTCTGATTATGTAGCCAAAAGCTGTAATTCCTACACAACAGAATTTTCAGGCTTGAGCAAAAACCTCCTGTCTTCTGTGAAGCTTGAACCTGCACCTCTATCCCACAGTGATATAAACCATTACATTTACATGCTGAAAAAAGTCCTGGCATTAGCAGTAGGAAGGGCTCTCAGAAGTTGACCGAAAGACACTGACCCATTTAATTTCTAAAGAAAAAGTTCTCTCTGGTGCATAAGGTTGTCTCCATCATTTAAGCCACAATTATTCCCTTAACAAGTGTTGGGCTGGGCCCTAGCATTAATTCTAGCACACAACCAAAAATAACTTATGTCTACTTTGCAACATCCAGAGTTTCCAGGCTTTCCACTTTTTCTACAACCTCTCAAGCCTAAGAGCCTGTCAAGGCAGTGGCTGCAACCTGAAGAGAGAGAACATTTCTTACAAGATGTTATTAAAAGTGTGGTTTGAAATGCATTATGATGTGGCAGGGTGATCAGCAGCTATGAAAATCTGTCTCAAAGTCTTAAGAATGGACTCTGCCAAGAAACACCCCCATACTTGAGGGACTGCCTTGATTATATTCCACACAGCCTATGGAACTTACAACACATATGGTGGGACATTCAGTAGGATGTAAAGAAGCAGCTGTCCTCCAACAGGATTCCCCTAATTATCACAGTTTTATGGGGACCAAGCCAAGACATCTTTGTCACGCCCTCAAAAGATGTGTAGGCCCCAAGCTAGCACTGGTAGAAAGAAAGAAAAAAGCAGCAGTGCAGCTCTAGGTATGCCCCAAGAATATGTCTTTTCTGACTAGAGAAATAATACATTGTGCTTGACACTACACCTACAATTTTACACCTCAATGATTTTAATATTATGAATAACAGATATCTAATATCAACTTTCAACTTTCGGAGATGGAGGGCTTGCAGTGCAGCAGTTTTGCCTGCAATTTAGATTCTTGTACAGCAATTCAGTCTCTGTAGTATTTGGATTACAGCCATGTTACTGTCTGAATATTTGAATTTTTATCCTATCATATAGTGTAACACTTTTATATACAGTATCAGTTCAAATAGCAGTAAACAAGTCAATGTAGTTCACCTCCACTTGTGGTAAAAACTGTCAATATTTGAAGGGAAAACTTTTAGATGGCATTAGTAAATTTTTACACCAAGTAGCATTTATATGAGGTAAACAATATTGACCAGTAACTACAAATGAAATAAATTTAAAAATAATTGGTTGAGTTACTGAAAGATATCACCTATTTTGTCTCCTTGGAAACCCCTAATTCTCAACAACAGTCCTATTCAGCACTTTGATGTCATTTTTAGCAGCCAATGTCCTTAATGTATTTTACTTTGAGCATTAAGTAATTAAGTCTCACAACATATCTGTGCAGCAGGTTAATTATTATCCCCTGTGATGGGGTGTTCACATCCCACACTTGGCCCCAAGAGATTAAAAGACAATACTGGGCCCAGGTATTCCTGCCCTTCACAACCTTCAGAATATGCTCCAACTGGAGAGGAGACTTAAAAGGGAGCAACCCAGATCAGACAGGGGACAGTGGGGAGAAAGGAAGACCTACTCTCAGGGCTCCTGAGCAAGAGTGCTTGAAGAAGCCTCCCTGTGAGGAATAGGACTGCATGCTGAGCTCGGTTGGGGCAGAAGGTTTAGCTGCCTTTTCTTTTTCTTTTGTTATCTTATATTGGACTTAGAGCAGTGGGGAGAGATGGATGGTAGGAAGTGACCCAGAGATAACTTTGAGGGCACTCCCAGGTGCCAGATACTTATTGGCTGTCATAAGGCCCTGGGTCAGTGGCCAGTGGAGTGGAAGAGCCCGGGCCCCCTAGCAACTACCCCTGTTGCAGGAGGGGCAGTAGCCTCATCTTCACCCCATTCACCCTCTGGTAAGAAGAGGGCAAGCACATTGAAAACCTCAGGTGAAGCTCAGCTCATACACAATTGAGGAACTGGAATGAAAGGCCTTCCCGTTGAGAGAAGAGTCTGGATACTGGGTGTGCTACCCATTAGACCATCATGATATGGCCCTCTAAGGACTCTATTACATTTGATGGAGAATGCGGGCAACATAGTATCCCAAGACTGATGGTAGGCCAGAGAGAGAGAGAGAGAGAGAGGTTTTGAGGAACTGCAGAAGTGGGTTCTCAAGAACCAGCAGCAATAGGCCACCCAGCAATAGCATCGTTCATCTGATCCAGCAGCTTGCTGCCCAACAACAACTGCCAGTGTCACAGCAGCAGCTAGTTAAGGAAATGGCAGTGCAGCAGCAAGAACAACATGAGTGGCTCATCCAGCAGATGGCAACGTTCCTATTGCAACCTGGGGCGGCCTTGAGTCTCTGAGGGAGAAATGCTAACCCAATACCACCCATCCCTATAAAGCTGACAAAAAT
Organism: Chrysemys picta bellii; assembly: GCF_011386835.1. NCBI lineage: Eukaryota > Metazoa > Chordata > Testudines > Emydidae > Chrysemys > Chrysemys picta. The sequence continues at coordinate 22,405,097 of NC_088798.1, forward strand.
GGGCCTCAAGGACAACCCAGAGGCATCATGTCTGAGAGAGATGCCATCGCGGCCCAACAATCCAAGAAAAACTGGCCACCCTATTGGTCCCCTACTTGAATGGACTGGCCCCAGTGGCATATTGGTGCCTTGACGTGAAGGCGAACAGGAGTACATGCATGTCAACATCTCACCTGAAACCTACTGGCAGGAGTTTTGCCACTAGAAATCCCCACCCCCACCCCTGGAGCATGACCAAGGACTGTTGCCCAGAACCTGAAAAAGCATTGCTGGAATTGGCTCCAGCAAGAGGGATGCATGCGTGGCAGAGATGACTGTCATGGAACAGTTCACCCAAATTCTCCCTGGTGGTGATGGGGTGGGGCATGAGTGGGTGGTAAGACATCATCCAGAAACGTGGCAGAGGCTGTGTCTTTGGTGGAGAATTACTTGGTGTCCCTTGGGCTGGAGGTAGAAACACCAAAAATCAGCCCTGCATGCCCCCCCTCCTCCTGTAACCCAGATACCTAAACTCCGCCAAGTGTACCTCGGGGAAGTTGGACACCCAACCCTAGTGTAGGGGGACACAAAGACCAAGAGAGGACCCTGAAAGCCAACTGTTAGTTAGCTAAGAGGGATCCTGATCAAACTGAGTAGCCTTATCTGAAGAGGCCATCCCACTTGGGAGAATCAACAGCAGAACCAGCTTCGCCCATGGGGAACTGTTTTGCATGTGGACAACAAGGACATTTCAGAAGATACTGCTGGTTCATGGACTGTAATTAAAGGCAGGCATGGACAGCTAATAACTGGGCTCAGAAGAGGGACCCAGGGAAACTGTTAGTCCCTGTGCAAGTGGATGGAGAAGTAGTACAGGACTGATAGACTCAGACTGTAGCCAGAGTTTAGACAGGGAGAGACTGGTGGGGTCTGGAAGTAAATCTGGAGGCATGATCTAAATCCAGTGTAACCACAGAGACATATGACCCTATCCAATCAGAGAACTACGTCTGACTGTGCAAAAACACACTGAAACAGTATGGGCTGGCATGACTAAAGACCTGGAATACCCAGTTATACCTTTTTTAGAAGTAGTGGTCAAAGGGTGATGGGGCACATCCATAGAAGAGGCTAAACCAGAGCAGGAAGACCCAGGAGGGCTGGAGATGGCTGCAATAGCTGAGAGGGGGCCTTGAAAGAATAGGCTCTGAGGGAGGATGAAGACCAAGGAGAGAGACCATCCTCATAGGTAAAGGACATGAACCTAACCAGAGCTGCCACCTTTCAATCTGGACCTGCTCTCCAGCAAGGTAGACTTCATGACAGAACAAAAGAACTCAGATTCAACTCTGAGTAGGGTTTATGAGCAGTTCATCCAGGCAAATAACGAAGTATTAGATCCCCAGCAGTTGAAAAAGTGGCCCCTGTTCCAACCAGACTTCTCAAAGTCATTTATCCTACAAAGAGATGTGTCCAATGTTGAGCTTGAAACACTGCTATCTCAAGAATTTGAAGGAGAAGAATATCCTGTTTCCTATCTCAGCAAGAAGTTGTTCCCATGAGAGGTAGCTTACTTGGTCATCAAGAAGGAGGCCCTGGCAGTGAACTGGGCCATCGATGCTCTACACTATTACTTTTGTGAGCAGCTCTTCTGCCTAATAGCTGACCGTGCACAACTCCATTGGCTGAACTTGATCAAAGACCACAACCCACATATTATGCAGTGGTACCTCTCAATGCTGCCATATAGCTTCCAGATGACCCATTGTGCAGGCATAGAGAATAAAAATGTGGAATTCTTTTCACAGGATGGAGGGGACACGAACTAGGCCTAAGATATCATGAAGGCCCAAAGGAGTTAAAGGATACTCAGGCGCTACTCACTAGACTATTGGGCCCTCCAAGGACTGCAGAGGCTAAGTGACATTCCCTATGACTTATTTCAGAGTAACAGCCGTGTTAGTCTGTATCCGCAAAAAGAAGAACAAGAGTACTTGTGGCACCTTAGAGACTAACAAATTTATTAGAGCATAAGCTTTCGTGGACTACAGCCCACTTCTTCGGATGCATCCGAAGAAGTGGGCTGTAGTCCACGAAAGCTTATGCTCTAATAAATTTGTTAGTCTCTAAGGTGCCACAAGTACTCCTGTTCTTCTTCCTATGACTTATGTAACTCCCTATTTCTTTTTCTTATTTCATGGTGTTTAGCCAAAAACACTGATTGCTGTAATTACATCTGCTGTTTCTACTTGCTCTGAGTTGATAACAGAAACATTCCCAGACAAGTACAGCGCCCTGAGAGACTGCAAAGAAGGATTTGCTATTTCAGCACACTAGGAGTGCAGGAAGTTGCTAACCATGCTCAGTAGCAGTTTTGAAGCTGGTGTAGAAGGCTTCATTAAGGGCAGACTTCCTGCATGTACACACATACACCTCCCCCCTGTCTCCCCCGCCCCACACACACTTTGTTACAAGCTAGAAGCTTCTGACCAGTCAGTAGAGAGTTGTGTCAGGGTACAACACTGGTAGCCAGTGTGAGCTCTGGTTAGATCTAGCCCAGCCCTACAGGGAGAATATAGAGCTGCCTGAAGTAACCCAGACTGAATCTGTCGGGTGGATCTCAATGCAGTTTCCTGTAATTTTATAGGGTATTTGGACATTACTGGTCTACAGCAGTTGTATATTAAGGTATCTATACAGTCCTTAGATCCAAGAAGGAAAATAAGTATTTTTTTATATAGTAATGGATTATAGTTAAGAGGATAGGGAAGTTTGCTACTTGCCTAAAAGGATGCTGCCTTACTATTGTTATTGTAAGACACAATCTTAGAATTAAGTAAGTAAGGCAATTATATTTGTGTGAATATATACATATTGAGACACAAGGCATGGCCCTGAGCCCTGATTGGTAGAGCACCAGTCAGAACCAGCCAAGTCCTGCAGGGAGAAGATAGAGCTGCCAGGGGTAACCCAGATTGAATCTGTGGGTTGGATGTCAATATAGTTTCCTCTAATTTTACAAAAGTCAGTGGGATTGAGACTGGGAAAACACCATAAAGGAGGAATCAGATCCTGGAGACCAAATGTCTTTGTGAGGCATATTACATCATTGGACCAAAGAGCCTAACAGCCGGAGCCCTAGACCCTTTTAAATCACGGCTCTGGGGCAGCTACTTCTTTTGTCCCCCCTCCCCGCCGTTGGCAGCGGGGGGGGGGGGGTGGCGGGGAGCAAAAGGGGCAATGACATTAAAGCACTGCCGTGTTAGCGCTTTAAGGACCCTGCTTAAAGCATTGCCACGGCAGCGCTTTAACGTCACTACCCCTTTTGCACACCCCATTAAGTTCTTAAAAACGTACTCCCAATTTCTTTAACAGATGTCAACAGTAAAAGGCAGAAAGGTGGCTGCTTGTTTCCATTTAGTCAGGATAATCCGCTGGCGAGCCACAAGACAGTTTGTTTACTTTGGTTGTACACAGGCATGGCTGCCCGCAGCTCCCAGTGGCTGCCGTTCCCGGCCAATGGGAGCTGTGGGAAGTGGCACGGGCTGCCCGCTGCTTCCCACAGCTCCCATTGTCCAGGAACAGCGAACTGCAGCCACTGGGAGCTGCGGGCAGCCGTACCTGTGGATGGTTAATGAAAACAAACTGTCTCATGGCCTGCCAGCGGATTACCCTGACAGGGCTGTGTGTAGCCCACGGGTGGCAGGTTGCCCACCACTGACTTATACCCTCTATCCACAAAATCTCTGTCAAAGATTTTGGTTCTGGTATACAAAACCCCTGCTATGTGAGTGTTGGACTGCTCTTGAACGAAGACTATCCATTCTACTCAGCTCATCTCTATAAAATGAAAGTTTTCTGATTTGTGAAAATAATTATGAAATATGATGATTTCCCCCAGTTCCACTGACAGTGGGGGACTTTTCCATAATTGTAGTACTGAAAGCAAGTCATTTATGTGGAGAGCCTTTAGGTATGGCTTGAGTTAGACAGCATTCATTCTTATCTTCTTCAGCCAAGTCAAGATCAGGTTTTATAGGCTGGAAGGTTTTTATGCAAGTAATATACCCATCATCTCTAGTATATTTAGAAACAGTCTCCAGAAAGTCACCCTAGTGAATAATGAGCTCTGTGAAATGGTGGCCAATTAGAACAACTCTGAAAAGTATGTGGAACATAGACATTAACAATTTTAACTGGACTCTAGTGTAGAATAAATACACTGCATAGATAATGAGTAAAGAGGCATTTATTTCCTAGCTACATTTAACATCAATCAATAGGAGAAAATTAAACTTATCTTTAAGAAACAAACTGATATCCTAAACATTTGGGTTTTGAGACTGCCTGAAAGAATAGCATGTCTATAACCTGTGGTGCATCAGAAAAGGGTCTTATCTATGGCAGAGGAATAATATATTATACAACTCATAATTTTTATGGAACATAACAGCACATTAGCTGTTATTCTATCTGAAAGAGAGACTAAACATGCCTATATTTTACAAGCAATCAGGGAGCTGTATAGAATCCAAAGAAGAAAGACTAATTTACAGATATGCACAACCACAGCATGGGGTTTCTACACAAGCAAATACAGCTGTGGTATGTGTGGGTCCTGATGTTTATACACGTGCATCTGACATTCAGAGCCATTTGTATTTACAAATAGCATGACTTTAAAATTAAAATAAAAATCCATGAAAATAATAAAGATAGAGGATAACAGAGCTGTTTAATGCTTGAAATATTATTAAACTAATCATAAGTTGGGGAAATGTCAATTTTCTGTGGCTACAACAAATGGGAGCCTTGGTTTTTGTTCATGGATGTGTGTAGTCACTGAGTGGGCAGGTGACATATTGGCACAGGCCAACCTGAAGAGCATCCTTCCCCCTTCCCATTTCCTCCAAAAAATCTTAGCAACACCCTTAAAGAGCTTCCAATAGCATTCCAAGAGCAATGTCTGAGCTGGCATTATTGCTGGCCAAATTCTGGAGTCCTGTCTCATTCAGTCCTTAAATGGGCAACTGTAAGTTGGGGTTGACACCCACCTTTCATGAGCACCCCCTTCTGGTTGAGTGTGATCCTGCCATTTCTTAGTTCTTGGAACAGGGCAGCACCTACATCTGGTGAGCATCCCCCCACTCGGCCAATGGTTTCTTCAGAGGGTCTTCAGTGACTCAGCCCTCCAGCCAAGTAACACACATATCTGTGGGTGGAACAGAACAAACCCTTCTGAGGAATATAGTCTTTACCTTCCACCAAGGCTTCCTTCCTTCAGACACTGCCATCTATACCAGTCCAAAAGGGCCCTTTGTGATATCCCCCCTCCCACCCTTCCACCGGGTTTAGTCTTTAACCAGAGCAACAGGACCCATTGTGGTATCCTGGCTAGGTTCTGAGCTCAGTCCTTGCTTGGTCCCTGCAGCCAGCCAGGAGCTCCTTCTTATCTCCCCCAGCCTTTGGCAGCCACCCTTCCCAGGCTCAGCCTTGCTCACACTGAACTGTCCATGGCCCTGTTGCTGTTCCAGCTAGCTAGGAACCTAGTGCTATCTCTTCCAGCTCTTTGCGGTAACTGACTGCTCTGTCTCTGCTGCTTCTTTTTATATGGCCCTCCTAGCCCCTGACTGGCTGCTCCCCTTAAACTACACGAGGCCCTCTGGAGGACTTCTCCTCTGATGTTTTTTGGGACAGGGTGAGACAGGGTCACGAGGCCTCCAGCAGGGGGCCTCCAGACCTAGTCCACCCCGTCACAGCAACACTCCCATTTAAACCAATGGGAGCACTGCCTGAGGAAAAAGTGTGTGAAAAGACTAGTATTTGGCCCCATACTATCTGAAATAGGTAGATTAGCTGCATCCATACATCTATGGTGTGCTGCTATCTGGAACACAGACACTCCGCCAAATGTGGGACATAGACCTCTGAGAGCCAGTACTTCTCCCTTCATCCTTCTGTCCCCATTCCTTTCTGCCATCTTTGTCCCCTCCTTCTTCTCTTTTCTGTTCTTGTGCTCACACACTGCCTCCCTATTGCTCCAACACACTATGAAGAGTGTAGTATCAAGCGGTCTGGAGCACAGTAGTCTTTGTGCTATGGCAGCACCATGACCATCATTAATAGACCACAGGGGCGGGGCGGAGGAGGGGGAGAGCCCAGGAAGTGGGTATAACCTCAGTCTTCTCCAGGTGTAGGTTCAGTCAGATGCTCTTAATCCAGTCACTGATCTCATTTATGGACTGGGGGGATATGGATGCAGGTGTTGTTAGCTTGTGAAGTTAAGAAGATTTATAGTTGGGTATTGTCCACATACTGTTGGAAGTTTTACATACAGATGTGACAGGGAAAAGAGGGAAGTCTACAAGTGAGAGGTGTGGGGGCAGAACTGTAATCACCCATCACCAGCATTTGGGACAGGTTTGAGAAGAAGGGCCTGAGACAGTTTACTGCATTTTTCACAGTTCCAAGTCTATAAGGACCAGCAAGACTTTATGATTGGCCATGCTGAATGCTGCTCAGATAGCCAATGTTATAAACATGGACATAGCTAAGAGGAAATATTCCACTAGTGCAACCAGCCCCATTTCTGAGCTACTCTGGAAAACAGATTAGGATGGGTTCTGGACATTGTTGGAGATCAGTAAATGGAGTTGACTCATCAGTAGCTTCTCATTTATCTTGCTCATGAACTGGGGTTAGGTATGTAGTATTAGAGGATAAGGTTAGTTGTAACATTCATTATTTTGTGGGCACTGGTAGCTCTTTACCTTTTTTTTTTTTTTTTTTTTAGATAGGGTAGCAGATTGCTTTCTCCAAATAAGCATCAACAATTTCTATTTAGTAGCAAGTTAGATGCTCATGGGTGCCTTTCACCAGCCAGACTTGGCATGGCTCATAGCCACAAATGGTGGTTGGATTTCTATTGATATTTCAAGTTCTTCCTCTTGACTTAATGGGCTTACTCCTTTGTTCAAGAGATTCTCAGTGGTGGAATAGCAGAGCTATTTCAAATCAAGTCTGAGGTGTGCTGGCAGAAATATAGATGGGGGCAAAGTTTACACACTGCCTGGAAACACTATCCCTAGCATTAGCCAAAACTTGCATTGTCTATTTCACAGTACTTAAAATCCCCTCCAGTTACCACCAAATTGAAAAATAAGAGGCTACATACAATCCAGCTGTTGATTGTATAATTAGCCTTTCTGTGGGGCAGAAGCATTACTCTCCATCAAACGCCTGTAGCTGCTTTGTCTGCACAAACGTACTCAGCTAAAATCCACCCACCCACCAGTTCAGGCGCCTGTAAAACTGACATTTACTTGTTGGATCACTGGAACAAACTCATTAAAAAAGATACAAACAGACCTAAACCAGGTGGGTAATTTTTCTGCAAGTCTAACTTTTAAGCAGAACCAGAAATGTAGACATTGTTGAAGGCTGAAAGGAAATGCATTTGTTTTCTCCTCTAACATTCTATCCCCCACCTCAATACACTTTTTATTATAGGTAAAGGAGAATTGTATCATTCTGTGACTCCCTTGTCTAATGATTTTTTATTAGATATGCTTGATACTACTGGATTCAGAGAAAAACTATGGTAAAATCTAATCAAAGATATACAAAATAAATTATCACTCTTTTCTGCACAACATAAAAATAATTGCTACTGTGATTCCCACAGTGATTTACTGTGTATATAAGTGAAAAGGCACCTGATAAGCAGATGTGTGATGGCAAGTGATGATAAATATTCATACATATAGTTAATACTAAAACATTTTCTTCTCTAATACTTATTCCACTTTACTTATTTCTAGTTGCTGGAGAGGTAGACATATTAAAATATTAATTTTCCGCTTTACTGGAATGATTTCAGAGTCAAGTGCCATTAAAAGTCTGAATGTAAATATGAGAAAAGAGGATATGACTTGCACTAATCCGCTTCATTTAAAAAAAAAAAAACCAAACTGTTTGTTTGCACACTTGTTTTCCCCTCCCCCCAACCATTTCAGAGTTTCAAAATGTTTTTGGAAAGAGTTAAGCCAGACATCCATCAAAAATACATTGGGCACCACAGTTCTGTGAAATACTACGGTTCTATCTTTCAGGAGCTGCTGAAAAGGCTTGCACTTGTGGATCAATAGGAAAATATGGCGTAGGTTAGAAAATTCCAGCTCAGTCATGTGGGCTTTCCACATATACCTGTGTGCAGTACATTATATACCTATCTACCTTGCAGTTGAGGTAATATGTTGTGACTGTGTTGTCCTTCATGATTTTCACTGTTATGTCTTTGATGTGGGAGAGGTAAACTCTCTATGCCAGACAAACTGCTCAAAGTGAAAAAGAGGCAGAAAATTAATTTTCACATTTTCCAATGAAATTTTGTGTGTTTCGGGGCAAATAATCAATTTCACATTTTCTGTGAAATCTATCCATCCAGTTCATCTTTGTTGCCCATCACTATGTTATGGGAGTGCAATCCATGACAACTTGATGACTGTAAAACAAATACATCCTCAAGACAGATTTTGGGTCTAAATCTTTTCTCATGCCAATTTTGCACTTGTAACCCTACTGCCCATCTAAGTTGGCAGCAACAAGGGCCGGGTTCTGTATCTAGGGGTTCCGTTTCAATAACGCAATGCAAAACCGGCTCGAGCCCCCACCCAGTGACCAGGGGCAATTACATACCATCCCCTGGGTGCCTCTGAGAGGCAATACTTCCCCTCTCGCAAGCACGGAGTCTGAGTGTAGCAGAAAATGTTTAATAACATGAGGTAAACGACATCAGCATTAAATTGGAAAAACACCACAAACAGGATTCATAACACAAACCATGAGCAAAAGACCCACCCCAGCAAATTGGACCGTGTCCTTTCCCTTTGGTTCTTGAATCCAGCAACCCAAAAATCACCCAAAGTCTCTTGGGTCCAGCAACCACCCAAAGTCCCAAAAGTCCAACAACCCCCAAAGTCTCTGTCCCTGGTCAGTGCAGCCCCAGAGAAAAAGGGGGGCACACAGGGTGTTAAGGGGCACCTTACGTGATCCGAGGCCAGCCGGCTGTCTCTCCGTGGGGTTCCGCTGCAGCCTTCACCATGAGCCAGTCCACTTCCTGCTGTCCCACGAACTGCTCTGCTCTATGAGCTGCTCCGCTCCGCTCACCGATCTGTGAGCCGCTCCAGCCGTCCCCACAAACAGCTCCGCTTGCCGTTCCTTGGGCCGCTCCAATCGTCCCCGCAAGGCTCCGCACCGCTCGCTCCTCCTCCAGTCTTCCCCGCGAATTGCTCCACCAGCTGCTTAGCAATATAGCTTCAGGCTCCCCCCCTAGTTAACACAGCACTCAGTGATCTCAGCTCTTAATAACTTTAGCTCTTTCGTGATTTCAGCTCATAGTAGGGGAGTCCCAGTGCTGATGCACCATTGGACCAAAGTGAATTCAGCTCAGCAGCCTGTAACTAAACTCCTAATGGAATCAAAGTTAGCTCTGACATTCAACAGTGGAGAGTGGTGGTGCAATTGGTGTTTCAAGCTCTCAAAGGGGACCTATGCCATCAGATACAAATACCTGTCCCCATCCTCTCTCAATCCACTGGGTTTTGTAACCCAGGCCCCTTGTCAAGCAAGTGCTATTTAGGTAATGGTGAGTCCTTCTGTCATACAACAGTTCCACTGGCCTTGATTCACAGAATCAGGGTAACAAAACTTTATTCTTCCTGCCCCAATAACTGAGAAAACTGGGGATCCCACACCAGCAAAAGTAACCACTTTGAGTTGCTGTTGTTTCATGCCAGGCGAGTGGGTGTGCCTATGCAAACAAGATCAGCCCCTGGAGTTCTTTTCCACACTCGCCATAATTCACCACCAGATGTCAGGGTAGAGCTCATCCTGACTCTGCTTACAAACTGGTATCATTCCATTCACTTCAATGGAGTTACTACTACTAATTTAAAGCAGTGGAGGTGAGACGAAGACCTTGTTGGTTTACAACACTATTCATAAACAATAACTTAAATAATTGAAATATATCCATCATTCTGTATTATTGCAGGGGTTGGGGATGCTCAGGTGAGGTGGAATGGCAGGGGGCTGGGGAAGAATAGGGTGTGGCAGCTGTCTGCATGTGCATGTGCCAGGAGATGGACAGTCTACACCCATTCCCTTCCTCCCCTCCCCCCCCCCCCCCGGAATGTTTGGTAGGATCTGGGAAACTCAGCCCACCCCAATGGTGTCTGAGTCCCCCTCCTTGCTCCCGTGCATGTGTGACAAGATCTGGGGGAGCTGCCCATCTATGGGGATCTAACCATCCTCCCTGCCGCTGTTCATGGGATCCAAGTCCTGGGGAGGGGTTTGCCTTACTGGGGGTGTCTGACACCCCTCTCCTTATTCCCCTTTCCCATGTGAGCAAGGATCTGAGGAAGCCCTGCCCCTCTGAGTGGATAGTTCAGAATAGGCTTGCTCAGACCATGTGCCAAGAACACACTGAAGTGAGGATCTGAGAACGGGCATGATTGACACATACCAAACACTCTCCAGCATTGTAAAGGGAGGATGGGAACATCCACGGACACAAATGGAGGAGTTAACACATCTCAGAGCTATTGCTTCAGGCTTTATTCATCTCCTTGAGGAGTTTTCAGGTGAGAGCATCACGTTGAGATGAATCGGCCACTTCTGAGCCTCCTGTGCTGCAGATGGATGTGTACACCTGTGTTCTGCACCTACTGACAAAACATTGGAGGATATGAGAAGAAATGCAGACTGGCTAAGCAGTGCACAGAATACAGCTTCTTTTCAGAAAATTGTGGTGGCATTTGAGACAGCCTCTGGGTTCTTGCCTCATCGATAGAGGAAAGTCAGATTGCAAGCAGGGCTGGCTCTAACTTTTTTGCCGCCCCAGGCAAAAAAGAAGAGCGCCGCCCCGCTGTAACACGCCCCCCACGAGCGTGGCACTGCCAAAACCCCCTCCCACCCTCCCGAGTGCCGGGCCGGGCCGCCGAAACCCCCGCCCCTCCCCGAGCGCCGGGCTGGGTCGTCGAAACTCCTGCCCCCCCGAGTGCCACGCCGGGCCGCTGAAACCCCCGCCGCCCCTGAGTGCCGTGCCGCACCGCACCGCCGAAACCCCTGCCCCCCGAGCACCGGGTCACACCGTCCAAACCCCCGCCGAGCACTGCACTGTGCCAACCTCCACCTCCCCCAGTGCCGTGCCACCAAAGCCCCCATCCCCCCAGTGCCGCGCCGCTGAAACAAAAACAAATAAACAAACAAAAAACCTCGAGCGCCGCCCCACTGAACCAAAAAAACCCCGAGCGTCCCCCGCCACCCCAAGATTGGCTGCCCCTTCCAAGGTGCCGCCCCAAGCATGTGCTTGGTCGGCTGGTGCCTGGAGCCGGCCCTGATTGCAAGGGTGGATCCAGTTGGAAACCTCAGTACACTGCCATGAAAACACATCAGGAACAGCGCACCCACACCTGGAGTGGAGGGTAGCCTGGAGAAAGAAGTGTGGGGAGAGTGGCTGGACTGGAAAGGACAGGGCTGGTTGGTAGGGGAGGAGGTGTGGAGCTAAGCAGTGGAGAGGAGAAGGATAGGTAGTCCACTTGGCCTACATGCTATCTACAATTGCCACAACGATCATTAACTCCTACCAACAAGTTTTCTTTCTGTTAAAAAAACCTAGGAAATTAAAGGGAAAGAAACTTGGTTACCACAGCGGTTTCCTAGCAACAAGGTTTCCTGGTAACAACTCAGCAAAACTGAAACTTAAGAAAACCAGGGAATAGAGTGATAAAGTAATATAACTTTAACACTGTCCTCTTTGAGCATTGCTCCCAAATGCCAGTCATCACACACATACCCACATTCTGCCATTTTGCTATATTACTTTTTGCAGGTAGATACTTGCATCTGCCCTGCATGCAAACACTTAACCTACTCCCCTGACAGAATGCCACACTTGTGAAATGCAACAACCACTTCACACTGACTCACACGATACCATGTAATCCTATATTTTCCCTTATCATTAAACCAACAGACTGCTCATATATCCCACCTACTACTGAGAATTCCCATGGCAAGCCTCACCCCCAGTGCCTTGCTCCTGAGACAACCTATCCAGCTGGTCAATAAAATGATGCCGACTAGCTCCACAGGATACACGTGCTTCCTTTTCCTTTACTTGCACACATAGAGTGGGTCCAAAACCCTGATCTACTCATATCAGAATCACAGCTCTGTGATGCTTCTCAGAGTAATTCCCATCTCCTCAGCTCCAACACACCTCTGCCAGCCTCCACCACATTCTGCCTCCACTATTCAAGCCATTCAATACAGCTACAAATCACACACTGAATGCAACTGCTGCATGCGGATAAGTGCTTGCCAGTTCCAGGGGGAGAGAGTCAAGGTTACGTGAGCACTTATCTTAACTCTATTTCCTGAAGTTTGAGCTTTGCGGAGCTTGACATCCTAGAAGAACATGAGCTGTCATTGGGAAACATTTACTGTGTTAACCAAGTTTCTTGCCATTTAATATGATTTATCATTTTAGATATCTAATATAGCCAATGGACTCTAAATAGAAGCTCAATGGTTGGATGAAGGCTATTTTTGTCAAAATTGTTTGGGTTCTATTTTTCAATGACTTTCTGGCTTACTTGGTTCAATACACAGTCAAACTGACAGTTTTTTGAATTGCCAAATTTATCTAATGGATATGCAGCACTATGAAGAACTACATCTACTTGCATAGGACTCACAACATCTACCCCACCTGTTCTGTCATAGTCATTTTTACCAATTAAGAGGTGATGCTGAAATGCTTTGACATGAAAATTCCTCCTTCCTTCTCTAGAAAACTTGGTAGTTCTACTGTATGAAAACAAACTGCAAGTATAAAATTCTACCTGTCCAGAGTAGGAGCTCCTTGACTACATACTATGGGAGAGATGGACTGCAGAAGCAATGTGAGGATCCAGATCTAGATCAAATTTAGACTAGAGTTCTGGTTCAGATATGATAGTGTCGAAATCTAGGTTTTGGTAAGGTTATGGCTAAAATGTCATAAGTTATTTTTCTGAGATTTCAGCCCAAGAAGGTGGGTATCTCAGAAGATCCCCTGCCTGTTGTGGACATGATCCAAAAGGGTAACAAAACTGAAGAAGTGTTTGGAAGGTGGAAATCTCTACCTCAACATTCAAAAATGTGCAAATTCCAGGTTTTGGTTCATCTTTATTATAAAAGATCTCATAGTGAAATTAAAACTGCAGTATTTTCTTAAAAAAACAAAACAAAAACAAAACCCACTATGATTCTTAACAGGCAGATGGAAGAGCTTATCTGTTTGTTGAGCTAGAAAGAAGAAAAAAATCCTAAATGATGGGCTAATTCTAACAAAATTAGAATATTTGGGGGGTTCAGCTATATTTTAGTTAATTCATTGTCAAATAACCAGTTCATTTGCTCATTCTGGATAACCGATTGTCAAATAACCAGGTCTAGGGAGATGGTGGAGGGAGGAAGGGTTTCAAGTACTGGTAAAACAATGGCTGGCTCCCTTTGATAAATCCAATCCAATCATTATTAAATCTTTTTATGGATGTCTAGTGGAAATCAGGTCTCCTGGTATTTGTGCTCATCAGCCAGGGAAAGATTGATGAAATCGGATAAATTTTGGCTAAACAAATAACTGCAGGTTATTATTCTGTATAATGTATGGAGTGCCACCAAAAGAACAAATAAAGGAACATAAACAGAAGCTATAACACATATACAGGTACCACACTGAGGGTAGTCTAGACTAGGCCTCAGTGAGAAACTCTTTACACGGCCCTCAAGTTCATGAGCTAGCAGAAATACCTTATGCACAGTGAGAAAACACATGTGTCAAATTATAATTACAGGCAGACAGTCTGGACCAGAATCCGCTGCTTCAGCTCAGGAGGGCTTACTGCTGATGCAGAGGGGAATACAGTGGTGGCTTTTAGCCAAGTTTGTGAACTGGGGGAAGTGCTGATCATGTTTGGGCCTAGAAGCTAAAGTGAGAAGGCTGAACTCCAGCTAGGGAGACCTGGGAAGACTGGCTGTGAGAACAGTCTGGGACAGAAAAAGAGCTCTTGTGGTGAGAGAAGACTCAGAGCCAAGTATGAGCTTTTGTGTGGTGACAGACTTTAATTTGGGACCCTGAGGATTATTAGGAAATGTTTCTGTTAAAAATCAGCTCCAGATAGGGGTGGCATTAACCCAGAAAAGAATTATTTCTGTTATTAAACCCATCCCCGCAGGGCTATGGCCTGACCAGTGCTGAGAAGAAGGGGACAATTACCTATTGTGTCTTACATATGACACTCCTGTTAATACACCCCACAATATTAGCCTTTTTTCCACAACTGCATCAGATTGTTGAGTCATAGTCAATTTGCAATCCACTATAATTCCCAGATCTTTTTCAGCAGTACTACCACCTAGCCAGTAATCCCCCATTTTGTAGTAGTGCATTGAATTTCTCTTTCTTTACTGAAGTACTTTGCACTTGTCTTTATTGAATTTCATCTTGTTAATTTCAGACCAAAAATAATGACTAGGACTGGAGCTATGACTGGCCCCTGCAAGACCCCACTAGATACATCGTCCCAGTTTGACAGTGAACCGTTGATGAATCCTTTGAGTTGGGTCTTTCAACCAGTTTTGCAGCCACCTTATAACAACTTTTTCTAGACCACATGTCCCTAATTTCCTTATGAGAATGTCTTGTGGGACTGTGTCAAAAACATTAACATCAAGATAGATCAAATCTATTGCTTTCCCTATCCAGAAGGCCACTAACACTGTCAAAAGGGAAGTCAGGTTAGTTTGGCATGATTTGTTCTTGACAAATCCATGCTAGATATTCCTTATAACCCTATTATACTCTATGTAGTTACAAATTGATTATTTAATAATTTGTTCCAGTATCGTTCCAGGTATCAAAGTTAGAGTGACTGGTTTATGATTCCCTGGGTCCTCTTTGCCCCTTTGTTCACCTTTTTAAAGATAGGCACTATGTTTGCCCTTCTCTAGTCCTCTGGGACCTCATCCATCCTCCTTAAGTTTTCAAAGATAATTGCTAATGGTTCTGCGATTGCTTCAGCTAGTTCTTTAAGTACCCTAGGGAGAATTTCATAAGAGTCTGCTGACTTGAATACATCTAATTTATCTAAATATTCCGTAACCTGTTCTTTCCCTATTTTGGTTTGTGATCCTTCACCCCTGTTGTTAATATTAATTGTATTGAGCGTCTGGTCACAATTTACCTTTTTAGTGAAGACTGAAGCAAAATAGGCGTTAAATGCATCAGCCAAGGGCCAGACCACCTCCTCTGGCAGAAAATGTCATGGGAGGGAGGGCTGGGGAGAGGAAAACAGCACAAGGTTCCTCTCATGGAGGTGACCTAGCACTGTCCCTCTGATGAAGGTGTTTGGGGGACTGTGGCATTTGGAGTGGATACCCTTACAACCCGACAAATGTTGGGGATCTGTAGGGAAGGAATCATGGCTGGAGCAATGTTTCCCTTAGCTCCATTGCCACCCACCCTCCAGCAAAAATAGGGTCAGAAACCATTGGAGAATGTTGTTTTCAGTATTAGGCACCTAAATTAGATCCACTATTTCCATTATTATAATAATAATTAAGTCTTCACTCAGTTATTCCTGGTTTAAGTAAAACTGAAATAATATAGGTGATTCTAGAGGGAATTTGTCACTATTATAATATCACATTTAAAATTTTGAGATTTACTATACAAGGGCAAACCTTGCTGGTTTACCAGCAATAAGCAGCATTTTGTATTCCATTCCATTCTTATCCATTTTTCATGCTTTAGCAAGGTGAAGCTTTCTAATCAGGAAAAGTAGCATGGTGAATGTGTAGATAATATACTTCGATGGAGGTTTGTAATGAATATAGTATTTATTAAGACACAAGTCATTAAAAGAAGACTTGCATGGTTGCCTAATTATTTTATTGATTTTTTTTAATGCATGAGTCAAGGCAAGGATTATAGTTTACAAGAAACATTTTCATTTCTAATCTTTAATTTGATAATGTGTCATCATATTTGTTTTGTGCTGTTGAGAATTTTTTGGCATACACATGCTGTGCATCCTAAATTGAGTGCAAGGTTTGAAAGAGTAGGACTGAAGTTGAAAAGAATAATGGCAAAAGTTTGGAAGATGTATTCAAGTCATTGATTTTATTAATCTTTTATTTGTGTCTCTATTAGTGGGGTGTTTTTTTTCTTGTATGTTTGAATATAGCACCTGCCCTTGCCCTCACTGAAGTCAATAATAAGACTTCCACTGATTTTAGTAGTGCAAAAAGAAGTTTGTAGTGCACATGAACAATATCAAATTTGGCAGTTTCAGAGGATGAAGTTCTATCAACAGAACAAATACAGAATTTACATTGGCAATGTAAATCTGCCCTCCCCCCAGTCTCCTGTCAACATACCTCAACCATGATTTAGAGGCACTATCACTAATGTTAAGCAGATAGCCATTCTCTCTGCCAATTTAATCTGTGACCTCTCTGCTCAGAATGTCGCTCAGCTGACCACTTAGCAGTTTAAAACCACTGTCTTTTGGAAATGTTGACACTTGGGAAGTGGCCAAATAGCCATAGAATGGTAATAAGAATCAATTTCATCCACTGCAAATTTAAGCTGGACTTGAACTGGTGACCTAAGAATAAAGGTCCCTCTTCTCATTAACATTCCCTAATGCGGTCCCTTAATGTTTGCTCTTCTTTATATGCCAAAAATATATTTAATGAGTCAAATTATACATTTTAAATCTATGCATTGTATATTTGATGATAGCATCAAAGATGTTGTTTTGATATCAGAAGCATATGAAATAGAAGTCAAGATTAAGGCATGGTGCTGGTGCTTCATTATTAACAGAAAACTCCAACTGAGTTCATTGGGCACCTGTAGCCATGGAGGGAGGAATCCAAGTGAAGGAAACTGCAAAAAAGAACTTTAAAAGAGTTGATAAAAAGACAACAGCTGAAGGACAGGGCACAGAGTAAGGCTGAACCCCAATCCCAGAGGTTGGGGTATCTGGGATAAGCTAGACCTACCTAAGCCTATAAGTAAGATAGATAAGTGCCAAGGCCTTTTATTGTATTTAAAACCCTTTTCTCTTGTTATGCTTTGTTCCTACTGTTGAGATTAAACAATAACTCATTTTGGAAAGTCTGTTTTGGGTCACTGTATTCATTGCTAGTCACAGCTCCCCAGGGGAAGACTTGTAAGCACAATACCTGTGAAGTGAGCATTGAGGAATGATGGAGCTTTAACAATCAGATTGTTGCTTTGGCCAGGTCTACACTACCACTTATGTCAGCAAAACTTATGTTGTTCAGGGGTGTGAAAAAACACCCCCCTGAATGACATGAATTTTGCCAGCATAGCAAAGTGTGCACGGCTCTCTTGCTACCGCTGCTCATTCAGATGATTTTACTATGTCAACGGGAGGGTTCTCTCCTGTCGGCGTAGTGCGCCTACATGAGCGATCTTACAGTGGTTCAGCTGTATCGGTACAGCTGTGCCACTGTAAGTTAGCTAATGTAGACATGGCCATTGTTTTTTTGGGGTGAAAGTGTGGCGCAAATCTGCAAGCGGAGAGCCCTTGTAAGGCACAGAAAGAGAGACATTAGAACTCTTCTCTGGGGCTTGACTTATTTGGTGATCCTGTTTGTGGAACAGACTTCCACCCCTACTTCAACTGCCAGTTTCAGAGCAACATCTTCTATTTTGATTAGGCTTATCTCAGCAGTTTAACTCTGTTGCTTAAGCAGTCCTGTTAGGTCTCTGATGTCAGGGTGCATTTGTAGTAGTTCGAACGGTACGGCGTGTAGTGTTTGAGTCACACTGGCTCAACCACTGAGGAAAACTTCACAATAATAATCCAGCTAATGGTAAAGTACAAGGTGCTCAATACACAACAAGAACCAATGTGTAAACTGTGTTGTTTTAATGTTTCTTGTATAGGCAAGGTGTCCCAGTTGCATACAAATGGGTATATTTGCAGTAAAAATATGAATGCTCTTATAGTTCTCCAGCCAGCATATCTCTCATAGAATAGGTATGGTAGGGATTAGCCATCTTCTTGGGAGTACTCTCACACAAAAACAAAACAAAACACCTAGATAATTGCCCTGACAGATCCAGTGATGGTGCAGATTTCATTTATACTCCTTGAGTCATTAATAACCTGATTTAACCTATGCAATGAGCAATGCTCAGTCATTGCTTTTGGGTATTTCTTTTATGAACACCTTCTACTTTTCCCGCCTTCCATTACTGCCGTGGCAGTCATATCTTTGAACATCTAATTTGAAAAGGTCAAGCCCAAACTCAGAAGCACTTGTTAAAATTGTTATTGGCTACAGTTTCTGTACTCAGTGCAAATACTGGGACAAAACCCAAGAATTTCTCTTGAATACAGGCACTTCCACGCTTCATTTCAACAAACCTCATTCCTACAGACATTTGTTCACTCTCCGCAATGTATGTCGGCCCATCAGCTAAAATACTGATGCATTTGCTGTCTCAACAATATAATTTCTCACTATTTGAGCACAGATTTCAGATAATTCATTTTGCGTTCAGACTGATGTGTAGACTAGCACCATAACTGGAGCACTTTCCAGATATTTTCCTTGGCTCAGTGCAGAACTCAAATACTGTTTGCGCATTCCCTATGGTGCTGTCTTGTGTAACACTGGTCTACAATTTTTGAGAAGTCGTCTGCTTCAGAGATAAAATGTGCTATTTATTATGTATTTTGATGTGCTGAATTCAAAGATGACAATTAAAACAACTGATTGGCTACTGTTTCTAAGATATTTAAGTTTTTACATTTTATGTCTATGTATATTGTGTAGATAGTAGAGTTTTAATAATAAATTGTAAACCTAGGTCTTTTCATGTGTTTATGGTTGCTTTACATGACAATATTTCACCTGTCCTGTTTATGTAACACTTTAAAAATCAGCAAAAGGGTTATATAAAAAAAAATTATTATGAAACAAAAGGCAAAAAACTATCCTGTACATAGTTTAGTCCTATTCAGTGTCTACTCAGTGCTTCTTGGCTTGTCTCTTGTATTCATTAAATGGAGCATCTCTTGTCACTGTCCAGCAATAGTCTGCAAGCATTGATGGGCTCCATTTGCCCTGATAGCATTTCTCCATTGTTGCAATGTCCTGGTGAAATCGCTCGCCATGCTCGTCGCTCACTGCTTTGTAGTTCGGTGGAAAAAAATCTAGATGAGAGTGCAAAAAATGTATCTTTAGTGACATGTTGCAACCAAGGCTTTTGTATGCCTTGAGGAGGTTTTCCACCAACAACCTGTAGTTGTCTGCCTTGTTGTTTCCGAGAAAATTTATTGCCACTAACTGGAAGGCTTTCCATGCCGTCTTTTCCTTCTCCTTGGGGTACTGGGCGTATAGCTGATGTAATGTTTGGATAATGCACAGTCCACTTTTTCTTCTTTGACACACCTTTCCCAACTGGAGGCACCATGCAGAAGTAACAATTGCTGGTATGATCTGTTGGCTCTCTCCAAATCATTGGCACTGCAAAAGGCATAGATTTCCTTTTCCTGTTCAACCACTGATGAAGATTTGTTGCACAAGTGTTGCAGCATATGTGTGGGGCCCATCTCTTGTCCTGATCTCCAATTTTGCAGCCAAAATAAAGGTGATAGGCTTTCTTAACCATAGTGGTTATACTGCGCTTTTGTGATGCAAAAGTCACTTCACCACAAACATAGCAGACGTTATCTGCACTGTTCACACAAGTACGAGGCATCTCTGCTCACGTTGGCTAAAAAGAAATGTGTCTCTTTGCAAAAATCAAACACTGACAAATAAGAGAGCACGACACTGTATGATTTCTAGAGCTGATATAGGGCAATTTGTTCAGCAGAGTGATGTAAGCTTCGTTCTGATTGCATCATTCATGACTTCTCGAATAACATGATGCAATTCATATCATGTATGACGCAATACCAGCTTCAGATTGCATCATTCATTGTTTTGCCTAAAAAGCAAGTACTGTCCAAACCCAGTCATAGATTTATTCATATATCCAGTCAAAGATGTATTTTAGTCATTTCTGGTTTAAATTGAGATCCCTTCCCTTTATAACTCACTTATCCTCCACCATTCCCAAGTCAAGGGTCGTATATACTGACCCAATAGCATATCTTGAAAACTAGAGCCAATCAACAATTTTAAGCATCATTTTCGTTCTCAGTGACCCAGAATTAGTAAAGTTTGGCTACATTTATTTCAGAAGCATTTTGGCTGTAGAGCAGTTGAATCAAAGCACAGTGACAGGCACAGTTGGGTGCAGCTTTTGGCAATTTTCATGATATACCCACTGAGAATTCTTCATTTAGCTATTCCTCATAGATGCTTTCTTCTTGGGAAAGATGTATGTGAAGTGGGTTGCTTGCTCATAAACAACTCTGAGGCATCCAGATTTAGTGTGATGCCTCACTGCTTCATTGAAGGTCTTGTGTTTGGCCAAATATCTGATGTCTCAAGTCACTTTTGGCTAGAAAACAGTATGGAGTTCCTTTCAGAGTGGAAAAGTAAGAAAACTGAATTGTGGTCAAGCTGTAAATGGTGAACTGATCTGGGCCCATTGTCACTCTTGACATCATTAATGGTGGGTGGAGTCTATTGTGCAGTAATGAGGTCACTCTTTGATCTGTTAACTAGTAGGTGGAACTGGATCACATATTCTCAGAGTCAAGGTGTGTAGCTGATTCCAAGAGGCACGGTTTTCTATATAGTCTCCTTCTGTTGAGCAGCTTTGCCTGAGATCCTCCAACAGAATCTGTGGAGCTTTTCTTGGGCATTTGAAGCTTTCTGCATCTTAAAAAAATTGTGAATATTCATAGCTAACTCGAATGGAAGAACTAGAAAACAGGTTTTGAATTAAAAAAAAAAAATCAAAAGTCTTAAATACTTTGAGTTTAAATTTACAGTTTGCCAGGATCTATTGAGAAGAATGAGTGTCACCGTAAGACAGGTTTATTTTCAAAAATGACAAACAAGGCACTAATATCCAAGGATGAGTTAACACAATTTTAAATATTATTTGCATCTTTGAAAGCTATATAACTCAGTTAATGAGATCATAGGGCATGCTACAAAATTCCATTCAAAGACTTCAGTTTTCATCTCTCTCCATTTCAATCTCCCCACTTTCTGAACTCTGCTCCCACCCCACAGGGCCAAACTTCATTCCCTCCAAACCCATGTTGGATTCAGATTCTCCAGGAGCCTGCCTCATTACATCTTGTATCCTGGGAACTCCCATCACTTCAACTCATGTTCTGTCCCCATCACTATCTGACTGTATTCATGCCTTAAAAACAACATCCCAGCTCCCATACTCTAAGAACCGAACTTACCTCTGCATCCTTAACTCACTCATCCTCAGGAACCCACCCATCTCCAAATCACTCCTTTCTCTCTATTCATTCAGCTACCTGCCTCCTTTATGGCTAAATAACAGCTCAGTAGAACATGACATATGCAGCTCAGCTGAGCTGTAGGAAGCTCAGGAGCAGATAAGAGGGTGAAAACAGTTCTTGTGTACACAGATTCCCCCCACCCCTGCCCAGTGGTAATGGCATGCTAATAACAGAATTTGTAGGGGGCCATTATGCAGCTGGGGATAACCTAATCTCAATGCACTTTGGCCATGCTTCATCCTGCTTGGGACACTAAGCCTGGATGTGGCTGAGAGGAGGAGGTACAGAGTCAGCTAATCTGGCAACACTAGAAGAGCTGCCTCATGCCAGTAGAATCCCTACGGCCCTGTTCTTAGTGTACTGCATAAAGGGAGAGCGGCATCTTCTTTTAAAGTAACAGTACAGTTGAAAACTTAACCATAGTTGTCCAAGATACTTTACTGAAAGCAAATGGCAAAGCTATCTTCTGTGACATATGTTTTAAAATTAGTTAGGGAAAAACTGGCCTATCTTTAAGGGGAAAAAAACCTGTTTACTCGTCTCTTTAATG
The DNA here is from genome assembly GCF_011386835.1 of Chrysemys picta bellii. Lineage (NCBI taxonomy): Eukaryota > Metazoa > Chordata > Testudines > Emydidae > Chrysemys > Chrysemys picta. The sequence continues at coordinate 22,427,159 of NC_088798.1, forward strand.
AGATTTTCCTTGCAAATGCTTTTCAAGCCACATGCTAAAAAAGAAACAGATTTGTATCAACAAAGCAAAATACTCTTAATTCATTTTCTCAGACCAATAAGGGAACCTTTACTATTGATTGGGTTACTTTAGTTTTGTCTCCCACAAAATTTTAACTGCTACTTGTTTCTTTGCCTTTAAGGATGTAGTTTTTCAGTTTATTATATACTGTAATATAATATGCATTGTTACACAGTGAAATGTATTTTCTATCAAAACTTTCAATATGCATATTACCTTAAATTACGTATAAATATTATGGGACAGATCCTTAGCTAGTGTAAACTGGCATCCTTCTGTTGACTTAGTGGAGTAACACTGATTTACACCGGCAGAGACTCAAGCTCATGTGTTTAATTTTTATGGGGACTGGTTTTTTTTCTAATACAAGTAAAGCCATAACCTATATATCCTAAGCCACAGCTGTTCCTCCTGACCTGGTGTTAGTCTATATAATATATTCTAAATGAGCATGTGACTCTCAGGCACTTCTGTCCCTGCCCGTTTTTCCTCTACAAGGAGGATGTGGTCCACCTATTGGCTGAGCAGCAGTTGAGGATTCAAGCCTTCCTTTTTCAGCTCCTGCAGAGTCAGCAGGCAACCCAGGCAGTGCAGCTCAAGGCACAGCAGGTTGTTGCCAGCAGGTAAGGAAGATCCTGCTATGCTTTACATGTGGGAATCCTACACCCAAGATGGAGTGCCCAAGGGGACAGTGGGTGCACTCAAAGTGGGCTCAGGGGCAGATAAATGGGGCATGGAGTGGCAGAGTGGCATGCTAGTGGATGAGAGGAACAGGCTTTGTCTCCAGGCAGCAATGATGGGGGCAGCTTGGGAGAAAGAGCGGTTTCTCTTTGAACATAGTCAGAAAAAAGGAGAGCTGGACAGGGTATAGAGTGAGAAACAAACCTGTAAGGGGCAACAAAAGAAATACAGCATTCCCTTAGGTAGAACTTGCTTTGTGGTGGGCAACATTCTGGAGTGAGGGCAGAATAGAGAGGGTGGCCCCAGGTTAGGGGGCCAGCCAATCCTAGTTACAAGGTAGGCACACCTGAGCAGGGGTCAAGTGATTTCCCTGTAGTAGCAACATGAAGCTGCAGAGGCAGGTGGCTACTTAAGGAGACCAGGTGGAATACAGAAGCTGCTAGGAGGGTGTGCTCCAGCAGACAAACCTGTGAGTTGGGAGTGAAATTATGAGCATTATGAAACTCCAGGGAGGAAATGGTGAGAAACAGATAGACCCTAAGGGAGGAGGGGCTGGGCCTGGCTTGGGATTGGGTGAAACAAAGTTACTTTAAAAAGACAGGAAGGGGTGTAAGACTGGGGTGGAAAAGACTTTATTTTTAATTTATTTTATATTAATAAACCAGACCCCAAGAAGGGGTATTGTTATTGGAAACTTTTTGTGAGTTATTGAGAAGCCCAGGAAAAGGAGAAACTGAGGCTGGGGACATGCAGCAATATCTCAGTCCACCAGGGGGCACTCAGGAAGTGGCCAGCCTGTTTCCTGGATCCAATGTTCTATAAAAATGTCTGGCAAAAGTCGTTATGCTACATAACTCAGCATTTGTAATCCCAGAGCTGGTGATATTTAACTATAATGTGGGGACTGTAAATTTAACATCAAATGATTAGTAGAGAGTGTTAATAGAAGGTATTATGACATGTGAGTCATTAATTATGGTCAATTACAGTTTAAGCATTAAATTAATATTTGTAAAGTAGCTTGTACCTAACAAGGTCTAAGTATAGTTATACATTATATTAAAATGATATAAAATATATGATTTTTTTATTTAAATGACATTTTTGAGAACAGCGGGAATGATGGGAGTTCATGTTATCAGCTGTAGAGTCTAGAGAACATATCACTAATTCCACTTCTCTGTGTTAGTTTAAAAGAGAATAATTATGAATACACTTTCCTCTCATGCTTTCCCCACATATATGCTATGACATACACCTCTGCAATCATTTCATAGCCAAACTGTCACTTACAAAGCTAGACTTCACTCACTCATTTTAGCACCATTCTTACCCCATAGCATCCCACAGAAGAGTACAGTTCCACTCTCTACCCTTCTATCTCTCAAAAGAAAGAAAAGAAATCATCGCTTCTTGCATACTAGGAGTAAGTGTAGTAAAGGTCAAAGTCATTCAAAAACCACTTACTGTCTTCTTTTATCTCAACCCTTTGTGAGCCCTGCTGATCCTGGAAAAGAGAACTTTCCTATTCATTCTAAAAACAAGCCCTAGACACAAATCAGACACATACTACTGGACCTTAATAATCACGATAGAATTTATTTTATTTTAAAATAAGGAATTCAAGAAATCTTCCTTGTGGAAGAAAAAGCAAAAAGTTGTTTTATATATCATACTTTGTTGATCAGATATAGAAGACAATCTATTTTGTATTGCTTCATTTAATCTTTCATTTGCAACAGTCATATTCCTCTTAATGATTAATTTTGTTCTTTCATCAAAAGAAATACAAACATTAATTGCATAGTTAAGGGAGAGAAGGCCATTCAAAATGCCTGTCACTTGTTCTCAGTGATTAGCATGATGCTAGGATAGTCTTTTGATCTCTTCTTTCCTTTTCACAGGGCCGGCTCTAACTTTTTTGCCGCCCCAAGCAAAAAAAAAGAGTGCCGCCTTCCATAGCACCGCCACCCCACCCCACCCCCCCGCGTGGAGCACCGCACCGCCGAACCCCCCCAGCGCCGCGCAGCCAACCCCCCCCAGTTCCCCGTGGAGCGCCGCGCCGCCGAACATGCCAACCCCCCCGCAGAGCGCCACCGAACCCCCCTCCCAGCCCCCTGCGGAGTGCCGTGCCGCCAAACCCTCCCAGCCCCCCACGGAGCGCTGTGCCGCCGAACCCTCCCGCCGCCACACAACCTCCCGCCGAGCGCCGCTAAACACCCCCACCGCCGAGCCGCGCTGCCAAACACCCCTCCCCCCGCGTAGCGCCCCACCGCGCCGCCACCTCCCCCCTGGAGTGCTGCTGCCGAATCCCCCTCAGCCGCCAAAACAAAAACAACCCCCCCCAAGCGCCGCCCGACCGAATCCCCCCCCAAAAAACCAAACACCCTGAGCGCCCCCCGCCACCCCAAGATTGACCGCCCCTTACCAGATGCCACCCCAAGCACGTGCTTGGTCGGCTGGAGCCTGGAGCCGGCCCTGCCTTTTCATATCCATTGTTGGTTGGGAAAGTCACAATCCATAGCTTAGTTGTTCTCACTTGTACCTGCCAACAGACTGGCTGTTGTTGGTAAATCAAATTCCCTTGCTTTCTAACTTTTTCAAATGGTGTCTTTTTATTATGTATCCCTATAGAATGTCAACATGTCTGTGCTGTGCACGGAAGGCAAAGCATTACACCAGTAATTGGCCTTGGCAACGGGGCAGTGCACTATGAGGGATTCTGCAGCAGCTGGGGAGGGAGAGCATGAATATCCCAAGTAGCAATCTAAAAGGCTCACTTTTAGCTCTATCTAAAAGTGAGGTTTTTTAATCCACGAAAGCTTATGCCCAAATAAATCTGTTAGTCTTTAAGGTGCCACCGGACTCCTCATTGTTTTTGTTGATACAGACTAACACGGCTACCCCTCGGATACTCAGTCTATGTATGCATTCAAAAACATTTAAAAGAAGAAATATGGTCTGAAGAGTGAGCCAATAAGAGGCAAAATGTACAGAGAACATAACCTATGTGTATGTTTTGGAACATACCATTATTAGTGCTCAGCCATTAGTATGGCTATCTTGACTGCTCTTGCCTTTCCACTCACAACTTGCACCATCAGACATTCCTTCAGCACTCTGGGCAGCCATGGTTGATGCTAAGTGATGACCAGTTGAATGGACTGTGTCTGATCAGTGCCTGTCAGAAGAAGGTTAAGTAGTACAGTGGGTAGGAAAATTTCAACTTTTCAGTGAAAGATTAAAACGCAAAATATTTCAATTTGAAAATGCTGTCACAATGCCTCATGCTCTCATTCATCTCTATAGGTCTCGCTGGTAGGACCACAGTCTCCCCTCTCATTGTGGCAAGACAGTGATAATGGAAGTTCTCTGGCTGGGAGAAAGTCTGACTTGGGAGCCCGCCCCATAGAAAAGAATGGGGTCATGAGACAAATGAATTGCAATTCCCTTGAGCCATCAGGGTTAGTAGTTTTGGGATGTAGACTTTTTCAATGAAATAATGAATTTTTCAAGGAAATCACATTTTTTTTCAGAAAATGTTTTATTTAGTCAAAAACCTCATTTTCTGTCAAAACAATTTTTTGAGCAGCCCTACTAAGCTGGAGGACACATTTGGAGAGAGAGAGAGTGCCGAACGGCTTTGGATTTAAAGTAGGCAACTTCAATTCCTCAAAAAAGAATAAACTTATAAATAAGTTAACTGTGCTGCAGCTTGGTACGTCATTAGCCTAATGTTCTGTTTAACTACAGCTATCAATCATTTCTTGATTAAAACCTTTTGTGCCTGGCAACAAGTAAATGTATGTGAAGCAGCAGCCTTACTTCAGAGTCCTGGAAAGATGAAAGGTATTGCTTTGGTAGAAAAAATGAAAAATAAAAGAGGATCTGATTGTGTCAATTACTAACCAAATCACTTAACTACAACTGTGTTTCATTAATTGGGAATTATATAATAGATTTAGCAAATAAACTCACATAATGGATGAGATCCAGAACCCGTGTAAATCAATGTAGCTCCCTTGACTTCAGTGGAAGAAAACTGATTTGTATGAGCTGTGGATTTAACTTTACATTCCTACAATATTTATTTATAAAGGGACTGATCTCCATTCTATTATGCCAGTTTTATGATGGGGGTAACTGCACTGAAACTAGTATAAAACTGGTATAATGGAGTGAAGAATTACTAATTAGTGTAAGTTTAACAATTTGCTCCCTCTACAGTATGTTTTTTCAGCAGATGCCCTTGAAACTAGCCTCACCTTAGCAACAGTGTTCATTAAAGCACATTGTAAATCAACTTTTCATAGAATAATATATGCAGTTTTGCTAAGTCCCAAATCTGCAATCTGATCCACTGAGGCCCAGAAGCAAAAGAGGCTGCCTGTATGGATCCAGTTATAGAGGACTAGTGATGGAGGAACTCCAAAAGATTCTGCACTTGGATGCTTATTCAAAGTATACTAACATATGGAGAACTCCATCAAGCTGTGTGGCCCTATGTCTCCACCCAACAGACTTTGCAACCGATCCATGTACAATTAACTCCCTAAAAGGTGTTGCCTTCTAGCCAGGAAATTTCAGAGGTCAGCTAATGTGCTAGAGGAACATTATGCCGAACAACAGAGAAAGAAGCCAAATCCATCAATATGACATTCAGTAGCCTGAGCAGACCAGCACAAGATAAAAATAAATGGTGGAAACTAGTCAACACCCTATACACCTGAGGATGTGGAGGATAAAGAAGAACAAACAAATAATGAAGATATATCTGTGGAACTATATGTGCATATAGAATCTGAGCTCTGGTGAGATTATTGTTAGAAATGATCTTTGCAACTCTAATTCTTACTCACTTTTGTTAGTGTAATAATTACTTACAACAAAGTCTTGTATAGCTGCCATACGGCAGCAATATACTTGCTGCATTTGACTTTGACATTTTCACCCTTTTTGTGTGAAATTGTCAAGAAAGCACCAGTAGTCAGATGGAGGGGGAAAAGGCTCTTAAAGACATAAAACCATATATTAGAATGAAAAAGAGTGTTCTTTTTCTGAAGATGTACAGGGACTGACAAACATGTAGGACTAATATGCAAGTATTATTTCCTACTACTATTAGCAATTTAAATTTCGGTAAAATAATAAAAAGGGAGCCCAGTTTTGTGATCAGTTACATGGGTGCAAGTCATATAACTGAGGACCTAATTCAGTCTTTAGTTCTTAATTTAGTCTATGGAACTAAATATTTCCTGTTTTTGTTGTTATCATTTCAATTGACAATCTTTCCATTTCTTCATTTTGCTTAACATTCTTGGATTTGTTTCATTTCTAGAAGATGCAGTCTCCTTTAATTTACATTCAATTGTGCTGAATGCCATTGTGTTACATGATCTTACCTGATGTCAGATGTTATTTGCTGATTCCATTTTAATCTGGGGACTATTTTCACACACTGGAAATTAAACCTTGACGCTTCAAAGATGCTGGCTGCAGCTGCTTCCACCCTGTAAACTGGCAGGGCATGTGGATTAATTATGGTGGATCACCACTGCTATTTGAAAAGAATCCCATCTGGGTATTAAAAAAACCAACACCACACCACTGGAGCAGAAACTTGAAGTTGAATTCTGAACAGCACCAGTTCATCACCTCCTTAGAACTATTTGTGGCTGTGTAACTTGTATCCTGTGATTATCTACTTTACATCTAGTCTTTTTGTACAAAAAACCTATTATCTAGCTTTGCATCAGTCGCAATGGGCATTCTGACTGGCCTGTGAACAGTGCTTTCATATACTATACATCTCAGGAAACTCTTGTTGTCTGGATACATGTGATGACATGAATTCATTTATGTATTGGCAGAAAAAATCTGTTTGACAACCTATGCTGAGGCTAAACTAGACCCAGCTATTCCTTCCTACCTGTAAGTCCTAGTATTTTCTTTCTCACAAAGATTTCCACAAACTTATTTTCCAGTGAGCCTTCTCATATGTCACAATTGTATAGCAAATAACATTATACTTATGGAATGACTTTCACTTGAGGATAATAAACATTTAATTATCTTTACACTACCCTATGAAATAGTATTATTCCCATTTTACAGAAAGGTAAACTGAGGTGCAGGACAATGAAGTGAGTTGTCAATGCTTATACAGCAAGTCAATGTCAAAATGAGAAATACAATCTGGGAGTGAAATCCTGGGCTTATTGATGTCAATGGGTGTTTGTTATTGACTTCAATGGGCCCAAGATTTCAGCCTTGGAGTTTGGCTCCCAGTTCCCTGTGCTAAACGCTGGACTATGCTGCCTTTTAATTTAGGAATGAGTATATAGGTTATCAAAGACTCTATTTTACATGAAAAAGCAATGTTTAAATAAGGGTACACAGTTTTCATGCTTGCAATGTGGGCAATCCCAGAGGGCCCTAATGGTTTTCTAGCCTTATTCCCTGAAATTGGGTTCAGGGATGGAACTTGCTATCAAGAAAATCCATCACTATGTTCCATCTATTTTTCAGATGTGATTTTGCAGCATAAAATATATCACCCTATGACATCAAATTCATTTGGAGAGATGGAGGGAGAGGGGTGGGGGGGAGAAATACAATAGGCCAGATCCTCAGAGTATATTAACTCAACTCCATTGGAGTCCATGGAGCCTACAACTGGCTGAATGATTTTATGCCTCAGAAATAGACCTGAACATCTAATAGCTAATTTGAAGCACTGGGACGGGAAGGGTATGTCTACTCTGTAATCCAAACTGTCATTGCAGCACAGGTAGGCAAACCCTGTAATAGCATCATTCTCGGTAGCAGGGCTAAAAAATAGCAGTGAAGATGCGGCAGCATGGGCTTCAGTGTGGGTTGTACAAGCCCAGCTCAGTATGTACTCATGTTGCTAGCCTGCACTGAACCCTGTGCCACTATGTTTTCATGGTTGTTTTTAGTCATGATAGCTAGATGAAAGCTAGCATGGGGCTGCCCACCCGAGCTGCAACACCTTCATTTTCAGCATAGATATGCTTTAGGCATATTCCTGGCAGTTTATGTTGCCACTCATTGGAGGAGGGTACTTTGGGATTTGCACTAGAGCCGCTCAGAAATTGGGAGGCTTTTTTCCATGAAAAACTTTGAACAAAAAATAATTTATTTTGGTCTAAATGTTCTGCCAAAGAAAAACCAAAACCCACCAAACTGATTAATAGATTCCAAGGTCAGAAGGGACCAGTGTGATCATCTAGTTTGCACTCCTGTATAACACAGTCCATAAAACTCCCCGAAAATAGTTTCTAGAGCAGATCTTTTACCAAACATACAATCTGGATTTAAAACTTGCCAGTGATGGAGAAGCGACCCTTGGTAAATTGTTCCAATGGTTAATTACTCTCACTGTTAAAAAATTACACCTTATTTTCAGTCTGAATTTGTCTAGCTTCAACTTCCAGCCATTAGATTGTGTTATACCTTTCTCTGCTAGACTGAAGAGTCCAAAATTAACTATTTGTTCCTCATGCAGTTATTTATAAACCGTAATCAAGTCACCCTTAACCTTCTCTTTTTTTAGACTCAGGGAGCTTAATCTACTTAGTTTATCACTGTAGCAGAGCGAAGACTCACCAGAGCAGCACCTCCTGCTGATAGTCCTGGGAATTAGCTCATCCAGCCCTCGGAGCACCTCCTGGTGGCTGGTGTCTTGCCTGCCTCAGGCCCCCATGCCTCTCCCAGACCCCGGCACCCCTTACCCTGGGGTTCTGCCCATCACAGACCACGCTCTGGTCTCCCCTCCCAGGGGACACCCCCCTACACCCACCTTGCCTCCGTGGCTACTGCCAGTCATCATCTAGCCCTCTCTCACTGGGGTAGGGTGACCAGATGGGTGACCATTTTTAAAGGGACAGTTCCATTTTTGTGGACTTTTTCTTATATAGGCGCCTATTACCCCCCACCCCATTTGTTCACAGTTGCTATCTGGTAACCCTACACTGGGGCAAACTGCAGTCTGTAATGGCCACTCATCACTGGCAAGGGGGTCAGACCAGCTGCGTCTGCCTATTCCCGGGCTGCACCTCCCAGCCCCAGGTGAAGGAGGAGCAAATACAGGACCCTTGGGGTAAGTGACTGTCTGTAGTGTGTGTTTGTTTGTGTTTGGGGGTTACTTGCTGTGTGCTGAGCTTGTGTTTGTCAGTCTGTTTGTTTGGTTGGTTGTTTGAAGGACTGCTGTGGCTGGCAGTTGGAAGCTGTGAGCTTCAAAGGAAGGTCTGAAGGCTAGAAGCCTCTGGTAATTGGCTGAGCCTTAATCAGTGGGCGGGGCATTCACCCAGGCCAGGGCAGACAAATAAACAGTGACAAGTTTTTAAAGTGCTTCTACACAAATGCTAGAAGTCTAAATAATAAGATGGGTGAACTAGAGTGCCTTGTGATAAAGGAGGATATTGATATAATAGGCATCACAGAAACCTGGTGGACTGAGAGCAATCAATGGGACACAATCATTCCGGGGTACAAAATATATCGGAAGGAGAGAACAGGTCGTGCAGGAGGGGGAGTGGCACTATATGTGAAAGAAAATGTACAATCCAATGAAGTAAAAATCTTAAGCAAATCCGCATGTTCCATAGAATCTCTATAGATAGAAATTTCATACTCTAATAAGAATATAACATTAGGAATCTATTATCAACCACCTGACCAGGACGGTGATAGTGATGATGAAATGCTAAGGGAAATTAGAGAAGCTATCAAAATTAAGAACTCAATAATAGTGGGGGATTTCAATTATCCCCATATTGACTGGGAACATTTCACTTCAGGTCGAATTGCAGAGATAAAATTTCTCGATACTTTAAATGACTGCTTCATGGAGCAGCTGGTACGGGAACCCACAAGGGAAGAGGCAACTCTAGATTTAGTCCTGAGTGGAGCGCAGGAGCTGGTCCAAGAGGTAACTATAGCAGGACCGCTTGGAAATAGTGACCATAATACAATAGCATTCAACATCCCTGTGGTGGGAAGAACATCTTAACAGCCCAACACTATGGCATTTAATTTCAAAAGGGGGAACTATGCAAAAATGAGGGGGTTAGTTAAACAGAAGTTAAAAGGTACAGTGGCTAAAGTGAAATCCCTGCAAGCTGCATGGGTGCTTTTTAAAGACACCATAATAGAGGCCAACTTCAATGTATACCCCAAATTAAGAAACACAGTAAAAGAACTAAAAAAGAGCCAGCGTGGCTTAACAACCATGTAAAAGAAGCAGTGAGAGATAAAAAGACTTCCTTTAAAAAGTGGAAGTCAAATCCTAGTGAGGCAAATAGAAAGGAGCATAAACACTGCCAATTAAGTGCAAGAATGTAAAAAGAAAAGCCAAAGAGGAGTTTGAAGAACGGCTAGCCAAAAACTCCAGGGTAGTAACAAAATGTTTTTTAAGTACATCAGAAGCAGGAAGCCTGCTAAACAACCAGTGGGGCCCCTTGATGCTCGAGATACAAAAGGAGCCCTTAAAGACGATAAAGTCATTGCGGAGAAACTAAATGGATTCTTTGCTTCAGTCTTCACGGCTGAGGATGTTAGGGAGATTGCCAAACCTGAGCTGGCTTTTTGGAATTAATTGATAAACTTAACATTAACAAGTCACCGGGACCAGATGGCATTCACCCAAGAGTTCTGAAAGAACTCAAATGTGAAGTTGCGGAACTATTAACTAAGGTTTGTAACCTGTCCTTTAAATCAGCTTCTGTACCCAATGACTGGAAGTTAGCTAATGTAACGCCAATATTTAAAAAGGGCTCTAGAGGTGATCCCGGCAATTACAGACCAGTAAGTCTAACGTCTGTACTGGGCAAATTAGTCGAAACAATAGTTAAGAATAAAATTGTCCGACACATAGAAAAACATAAACTGTTGAGCAATATTCAACATGGTTTCTGTAAAGGGAAATAGTGTCTTACTAATCTATTCAAATTCTTTGAAGGGGTCAACAAACATGTGGACAGGGGGATCCAGTGGACATAGTGTACTTAGATTTCCAGAAAGCCTTTGACAAGGTCCCTCACCAAAGACTCTTATGTAAATTAAGCTGCCATGGGATAAAAGGGAAGGTCCTTTCATGGATTGAGAACTGGTTAAAAGACAGGGAACAAAGGGTAGGAATTAATGGTAAATTCTCAGAATGGAGAAGGGTAACTAGTGGTGTTCCCCAAGGGTCAGTCCTCGGACCGATCCTATTCAACTTATTCATAAATGATCTGGAGAAAGGGGTAAACAGTGAGGTGGCAAAGTTTGCAGATGATACTAAACTGCTAAAGATAGTTAAGACCAAAGCAGACTGTGAAGAACTTCAAAAAGGTCTCACAAAACTAAGTGATTGGGCAACAAAATGGCAAATGAAATTTAATGTGGATAAATGTAAAGTAATGCACATTGGAAAAAATAACCCCAACTATACATACAATATGATGGGGGCTAAATAGCTACAACAAGTCAGGAAAAAGATCTTGGCGTCATCGTGGATAGTTCTCTGAAAATGTCCACGCAGTGTGCAGAGGCGGTCAAAAAAGCAAACAGGATGTTAGGAATCATTAAAAAGAGGATAGAGAATAAGACTGAGAATATATTATTGCCCTTATATAAATCAATGGTACGCCTTCATCTCAAATACTGCATACAGATGTGGTCTCCTCATCTCAAAAAAGATATACTGGCACTAGAAAAGGGTCAGAAAAGGGCAACTAAAATGATTAAGGGTTTGGAATGGGTCCCATATGAGGAGAGATTAAAGAGGCTAGGACTCTTCAGCTTGGAAAAGAGGAGACTAAGGGGGGGATATGATAGAGGTATATAAAATCATGAGTGATGTGGAGAAAGTGGATAAGGAAAAGTTATTTACTTGTTCCAATAATACAAGAACTAGGGGTCATCAAATTAAATTAATAGGCAGCAGGTTTAAAACAAATAGAAGGAAGTTCTTCTTCATGCAGCGCAGTCAACTTGTGGAACTCCTTATCTGAGGAGGTTGTGAAGGCTAGGACTATAACAGAGTTTAAAAGAGAACTGGATAAATTCATGGTGGTTAAGTCCATTAATGGCTATTAGCCAGGATGGGTAAGGAATGGTGTCCCTAGCGTCTGTCTGTCAGAGGGTGGAGATGGATGGCAGGAGAGAGATCACTTGATCATTGCCTGTTAGGTTCACTCCCTCTGGGGCACCTGGCATTGGCCACTGTCAGTAGACAGGATACTGGGCTAGATGGACCTTTGGTCTGACCTGGTACAGCTGTTCTTATGTTCTTATCTGCATAGGCACTTATCAAGGCCTCAGCCTGGCGAGTTGCCAAGCTGGAGCTCCCCAGCGCCTCTTGCCCTTCCCCAGCACTGCTTTGTTTCAGGTGCCCTGTGCTCCCCGGCAGCTAGGTCCTTCTCCCTACAAGACTGGAGAGAGACTGACCCAGCTCCTTCCTAAATCCTTATAACAGGGCAAGGTGTGGACTGATTGGGGCGTGGCCCCAGCTGTGGCTGCTTCCCCAATCAGCCTAGCCTTTTCCACCGGAGCGGGGTAACTGCCCCGCTGCAATCATCATAAGGCATATTTTCTAATCCTTTATCATTCTTGTGGCTCTTCTCTCAACCCTCTCCAGTTTATCAACATTCTTCTTGAATTGTGAACATCAGACCTGGACACAATATTCCAGCAGCAGTTGAACCAGTGCTAAATATAGAGGTAAAATAACTTCTTTACTCCTACATGAGATCCCCCTGTTTATTGCATTAGTCCTTTTGGCTACCACATAGCATTGGGCGCTCTTGTTCAGCTGATCATCCATCATGACCCCCAAATCTTTTTCAGAGTCACTACTTCTCAGGATAGCATTCCCCATCCTGTAAGGATGATCTACATATTTTGTTCCTAGATGCATATATTTACATTGAGCCATATTAAAATGCATACTGTTTGCTTGTGCCCTGAATACCAAGCTATCCAGATTGCTCTGTATCAGTGAACTGTCCTCTTCATTATTTACCACTCCCCGAATTTTTGTGACTTGAAATTTTTATCAATGATGATTTTATGTTTTCTTCTGGTTCATTAAGAAAAATGTTAAATAGCATATGACCAAAAAGTGATCTTTGTGGAACCCCGCTAGAAACACACCCATTTGATGACGATTCCCTTTTTATAATTACATTTTGACACCTATCAGTTAGCCAGCTTTAACCCACTTAATGTGTGCCATGTTAATTTTATATCTTTCTAGTCTTTTAATCAAAATGTCATGTGGTACCAAGTCAACTGTCTGACAGAAGTCTAAGTATATTACATCAATGCCATTACAATTTTCATCCAAACTTGTAATTTAATCAAAAAAAGATGACAAGTTTGACAGGATCTATTTTTCATAAACCCATGCTGATTGGCATTAATTATATTACCCTTTTAATTCTTTATTAATTAAGTTCTGTATCAGCAATTCCATCACCTTGCCTTGGGTCAATGTCACATTCAGAGGCTTATGATTACCAGGTCATCCCACTTATCCTTTTAAAATATTAGCACAACACTAGCTTACTTCCAGTCTCCTGGAACTTTCTGGGTGTTCCAAGCTATATTTAAAAGCTGTTCCGTTGTCATGGAAACTAAAGCCCTAAACAGGGATACCCTGAAAACAGCTATATTGAATTATGTTAATAGAATTTTAAAAGTAATTAGATCTCAAAGATGTTTTGTCTTTTCTAGTTCAGGGCTTTGAAACACTGCTAAACAAATTATTGTGAAAATAATAACTTGTTTATGTTAATAAGATTCTGTCATCTGAATTCTTTATCAGTGGTCTTATAATCTTCAAACCTGTATGCACTGTAGAATTGTTTAATTTGATTATTATCAACTCTGATCAATCTAATTTTCTGGAGTTTCACTTGATGCTTCTTTTTTGGCTTCTGATTGGCTGAAATTATTGCGCCACTTTTATAACGTGGCACAATGAGAAATTCTAGCGTTGGAGGGTAATTGTAGTCATCTCAGTTGGATTACAAATACAGAATTCTCAGAAAGTTCCATTTGAGCCGGCTTAAAAAAAAAAACTTTCCTTTTTGAGAGTTGCCTTTTCTTCCCTTCTCTTTCCCTTTCTGTTGCTGTGAAGATTTCTCGTATTTGTGCTGGTAAAGCAGTCATGTAACCTTCTAAAACTCTTGTTTGAGTTGTGCCTATATTTACATGGTTAGGAGGTCACCAGCAAATTCTTTTGGCTGGGTTGCTGAGGGATGTTTTGGCTGGGAAAACATGTCAGATGTTAAATATATGACTATCACCTGCAAAAAGAAAAGAAGTCACATATTTGCAAACCAATGTAAATATGTCTCAGAAAAATGTCTTCCTGTCCATATTTCCTTTAGGATTTTCAGGTTGCCTGGGAGATATACAATGTGCTAATGGGGCAGAAATATGCTGAGGTGAAAAATGGAAAGTAATTGGAAGAAGATGTAAGGGAGAATGTTCTTACGATGAGACAAAAAAGTTGGCCTCAAACTTAAATGAGAGAGTTAACCTTCATGTGCCATCTAATCATAGGTTTCTCCCTCTCCAAGCAGCACAAGGGCTTGCAATCCAGTAGAGCCCCAAAGATCTGGGTGGAGTCTGGGGGATCTGTAGATGTCATGTGTCTCCTCCTTTGCTCTGCCCCCTGCCCCCAGATCAATGGCAACGTGACTCCAGCAAGGAACATGATGCAATCTGCCCCAGAAGCCCTCCTGAGGGATCCAATAGTTTAATGATCAATTTAATGCTGACTGGGTAAGACTGTAATGAAAACAAATATGTTTATGGTCTCTGTACTCCCCTCCATGTGATAGCATCATAATCATAAAAGGCCCCATGAGCTTCTATTAAACATACCTCTTTTGCTACTAGCATTGTTCTTTGTGTTTTTACTTTTCACCCTTGTTGCCTGCCATCAACCCTCATTCACTCTGTGAATTGTTATATACTGTGTGTGCATTTGGAGCTGGGATTTGATTTTCTTCCACAATTTATGTGGGGATGGTACAAAGAGCAATATAATGAAAAAGTCTTTAGTTGACCTTTTCTTATATTCCCAAAGTATTTAAATAAGTTCCTACTTGCACTTGTATATGATACATTTGGCATAAATATGGTTTACAGTAGATAAAAAGAGTTTGAATGTAATTATTTTCCTATTTATATAAATACTAATATTTCACAATGGGCTTGATTAATCATTTCTTCATGGCTCCTATGTGCTAGGTAGGCTGCTGCAAAAGGATCATAGGAGATGTAAACCATTCTCCACCAGTCCCCAGGAATACCCCTCTGTGCTGCCTCTGTAACAGCCCCCACGCCAGGGAATATTCCAGGTTGCACAATGAGTGGAGCGAGGGGTGTGGGGCAGAGCATGGAGGGGATATGTCAGAGGCAGATCAGAACCTGTGCCCCATGATTCTCCATCCCTGAAAAGCCCCATAGTGCTCACTGAAGCATCACTACATCCGTCTCCAGCAGACCCTGTATAGGGAGGCACTGAAAACTTTCTCTCCTTTATCTCTGGATAGGAGTCTGCTCCAGCATGATCCTCTTATCTCTCTCCATCCTGTTTGCCTTTCACTAGAGCTCCCTTCTAGCGTGCCTGTCCTACGAAGCTTTAGGGGATATTTTGTTATTTTCACAACCACTTTGCAGGCTCCAAAGAGCTGAAATTCAACTCCTCTTTTGTCGTGAAAACATTCTTATTGTAGCCTGGTCAGTTTCATATGAACAACTGTAACAGAGGTACCACTAGTTTTTAGAATAGGAGCATAAACTGCTGATGGACAGAAAACAGCAGGTTCTCTTCTGGATGCTGGTAATTTTATTTAAAATCATACATGCAGTAATTGGAAATACAGTTCAAGATCTCAAAGATTTCCTCCTCTCAGCTCGCTGTCTGGCTGGGTTGCACAAGTCCTGGCTTTTGAAACTTAGATATAGCTGAAATTAGCATGACTTCTCTGTACATGGAGTGGGCTGGACTGATTCACAATTGCCTTCAATCTCACACCATTTGGACTTTATTAGTGAATTAATTCTCTATATTTTTATATTAAGTGTTGAATTCAGTTCAGGGACATAAATGGTAGCACCAGAGCTGTACACCATGCTTTATAGCAAACAAGGCCAAAACCCAAATCCCCGCACTACAGACCAAGAGAGTGTTCAAAGTGGTGTGGAATAAGGTACAATTTAAGGAGAGGGAAAAGGAGAATAAATAGTGAGGAAAGAGAAGGATGTAGGAAAAAATAAAGGCACAGAAGAAAGCAGGGGCCTTTGAACACAAGAATTCCAACTTACTATTGTCAGGGATAAGAGACACTGGATTATGATTCTAGGACACTGTGACAGGGTCAGTAGCTCACCGCTGCGGCGCCTCCTCCTGGTCGTCTCAGGGAATTAGTTTTAGCCAGAAGAGCGTCCTCTTTGGGTGGCGTCCCGCCTGTCGTCTCGCCTTCGTTGGGTGCGCGGGTTCGCGCTGCTCTCCACGTACGGCGTCCGCTTCCGGAGCACTGCCCTCCGACAGTGTTCCCTGGTCCATTCACACCCCCTTCCGGGGGGGTGGTTAAACAACAGCCCCACCCCTCGAGTCCAATCCTCAGAGTCCAGGACCTGGTGTGGTTCTGATCGGCTGCTCCCTGCGGCCCGTGGCTGTGCGTGGGACAGCACAGCAAACAAAGGGGGAAAAAGGGGGGGGGGGACTCAGGCCCACCCACTACTCTGAGTCCCGGTCCAGAGGCCCTCGGGTGACAGTCTCACTGTCTTCCTTCTCCTTCCTCCTCTGACTATCCCTCTGGACCGCTTCCCCAACAGCCCTTCGCTACGCTAGGCCTCCTCCTCCCAGGCCTGCCGCCTAGCAGGCTATGGAGTAGGGCCTTCTCCCACTCTCTCAGGCAGGCCTGCACTGCGCTGTCCATGGTGCTGGCCTCCCAGCTCTGGAGACAGACCTTCCCCTCTGAAGGCCTGGGACAGACTGACTGCTCCTGCTCTGGGCAGTCTTTTATATGGCTGAGGCGGGCCCTGATTGGCCGGCCCCAATCTGCCTTCTGATTGGCCCTCTGTAAGCCCTTCCCTGATTGGTTGGGCGGCTGCGCAGGCGCCTAGGCCTGCTGCAGCCCACCCTCTCTGAGTGTGGGGTAATCGCCCCACCACAGACACAATATAGACAATTCTGTTCCTTCTACCCTAAGCAAGGCCAGTTGGAAACCTTGCTGGGTATTTAACAAAATCACGTATATAAAAGGCCAAATATTGCCCACTTTAGTTAAATGTGTAAAAATCCATGTGTTCCACTTACACTTACTTATTGCAATATGCAATCACCTCTGTGCTGATTGCTTCTTTATGAAGCTGTTTCCATGCCTTCACTTTGGGCTTGTCTTCACTACGGGGGTAAGTTAACCTAAGTTACGCTACCCCAGCTTCGTGAATAATGTAGCTGGAGTCATGTAGCTTAGGTCGACTTACACTGGTGTCTTCAGAGCGCTGAGTCGATGGGAGCCACTCTCTGGTCGGCTTCCCTTACTCTTTTCGGAGAGCTGAAGTACCGGGGTTGACCGGAGAGCACTCTGCCATCGATTTAGCGGGTCTTTACTAGACCTGCTAAATCAATCCTTGCTGCATCAATTGCAGCAGTGTGGATCTCCCCGGTAGTGGAGACCAGCCCTAAGGATTTTCAGCACAAAGGAAGTTCATGCACAGAGATTAGGAGACTAGAGCCCTTTAACAACAATTTAGATTTACACACCCAACCATCCCAAAGTGAAAAGCTAAAATCACCTTTTAAAAAACCAAACTGTTAAAATAAGGTTCACTTTGGTTTTTAACAAGCAAAATAGCAACATTAAACACATATTTAAGGATTATATTAGGCCTGTTAGCCACACACCTACTTTGAGGGGAATCCGGAGCAGCACCAACCCAAGGAGAGTAATGGGAAGCACTGTGATTCAGGGAGGGGAATTGCATCCTAGAACTCCCTGGTGTACAGTGGAAGGGCACACCCTACACCACAGTTTAGGAGGGTGTCTAGTACCCCACGGGACACAAGCAAAGGGTAATCCTTGTGCCTGGTCCCTGTGCAAGGATGCATGGCTCTGTGCACCCTCCCCACAGTTGGTGCTTCTGTGCAAAGACCAGGCAGAATTAGGTTTCCTCACTGGACTATAGCTCTCCTTATGCACTAATGGGGCCCAGCCAAAGGAGAGACTGTGGTGAATCATGGGAGATGTAGTCCAATGAAGAATCCCAGCCTGAAGGAGAGAATGGGGATATGAGACATCTAAACTATGACTCCGATGATGCACCGTGGCAGTTCAGGTGGACGCAACTTAATGTCAACCAGACCCAAAATGAAATGTTTTGATTTTCCATCAAAAAATTGACCATGTAGTAAAAAAATAACATTTTCTTCTGGAAAATTTCAATTTTGCAGAAACTACATTTCCAATTAAAATAAAATCTAATGAAAAATTCTCAGCCAGCTCTGGTTCTGGGAGCTAGCGCAATTAAAATACTACATAGATTATTAAAAAAATTAACTGGTTAATCAAATGTTATAGTAGTTGCAGCTTTGTATTTCTTTATCAACATATGGAGGAACTCAATTTTATTATTACATTATTTATTATTTGTATTACAGATGTGCCCAAAGACACAAATCAGGATCATGGCTCCCTTTTCCTGCACGCTGTACCATCATAACATAAAAGACAGTTGATAGTAGGCAGCTAGTAATGGGAACACACCGTTACCTATCTTAGCTGAGTATACAATTCAGAAGCTTATTAACTTTTGTTTATAAATAAAATGACTGAAAGGGAGATATAAATGAATCACTAGCAGACCATCTGTTTAGAATGATAACTAATACAGTGATATTTATTTTCTTGCTATATCTAAGATAGGTTAGTAAACTGTTTTAGCGTCCATTTATAAATATACTACTCATGACTAGAAGTGAGTTTCATAGAGCCATATGATGTCAGAACAGACTAAAATTCTAATGCGTTTCACAATGTTTCACTCATCAGAGTCCATTCATCTAGTGCTTCATGGAAAATGTATGCTAACTCCTATTACTACTAATGGGAGTTATGGATGTAAATGTGACACATCACTGGGAGAATGGACTGCATGCATAAATGAAGCTATTTTTTCAGAGCATTTGGAACTAGCGATGATAATAATTTTGCTTTTTACATTCAAGTCACTGGACCAGCTCCTGAGAGGTAAGGAGCAGCTGTAACTCCCGTTGAGGTTCATGGAACCTGCAGATACTCGGCGCCTCTCAGGATTTGACTTCGATGGGATTCTGTGTCTGAACCATCCATGTGTTCACAGGATCATGCCATATATATGGCACATAATACACAATTATGGGTGGCCACGTGTGGGGTGGAGGATGGCAAACAGCTGCCCCACTGCAAATTGCTTGACAACGTGTGAAGTGAGGGTGTGGAGGGAACAGTGGCCAAAGACAAAATGACAAACTCCTACTCTGCTGAAAGGCTCATTATATATTTAACAATAAATAACAGGAATTGGAAATGACCATGGTCAGCTGCTGTATGGAGGATCCTCTCCATGTGTGGCTCTCTCCCTATCCACATAAAAAGGCAAGGTCAGCTGCCTCCCTGGCAACATTTCTTTCCTTCTTTAGACCCACAATAGGAGTAACCGTTCACTGCCTTCTGTACCTACAAGTGTGAGGACTGCTATTTGCATCATAATCAGTAGTTCCAACAATAGAATCAATATATTGGGTTTCTTCCATACAACATATATAGAATCATAGAAGAATCATAGAAGATTAGGGTTGGAAGAGACCTCAGGAGGTCCTCTAGTCCGACCCCTTGCTTAAAGCAGGACCAACCCCAACTAAATCATATGTGTGTGAGAGAGAGGGGGCTTGCACCGGTGTAGCTACACCTCTGTTAACTGGTAGTGTAGATGTACTAGTGTAAGATGTGTGTGACTTACTCTGCACCCATGCTATTTATCGTAGTATGTTACCACAGTAACTACAGTCAGGATTTGCAATGGGGCAGAGACCTTGATGTTGTTACACAAGTGCAAATTTCCTGAATCTAGACATGCCCTTACTCTTGACTGTCCCCAGGATCAGTAAATTAACTACAGAAAGGGCTTTTCCAACAGGGGCATGAAGCTTTTCTCATCACAGGAAAGCCGATCACATGGTAACTTGATCTCATGACACTTACACAAGTCAGAATGAAAGAGTCAAGGTTTATTATTATTTCAGGGCTCTTGACATCTTGTGAATAGTGCAGTCAGTACTTGGGTGACTTGCTAGAACAAGGTATGTATTTGGAGTTAAATATAGGAAAGCCATGGGGTAGTGTAAAATGAACTGGGAGGTAAGAGAAAGAGGGCAATCCACTATACTCCCCCATTCAATGACATAAAGTCTCAGCAGAGTCTCTTGATGTTCAGTGTGCACAATGACACTGGGACAATCACAAAAACAAAACAAAAAATACCCCAGTTTGGAGGCGAATTTGGAATTACATGCAGTAAATTTTCAGTTTCACTTTATTAACCACCTAAGATTTATAGAGAGACCTTAAGCACTGTTATTGTTTATAATGCTGCTTTGCAGCATTAAAACAATATTGTAAATCCCCGATACAGTATAAATTGTAGATTGTTATCACACTCAACATAAATCTGGCCTTGTTGCAATATGGTTGAAGGAGCTGATGATTTCTTTTTTCACTAAAAAAGAAAACATTCTCTAATTCTCTTTGTGGCAAATTTAGCTTGTTGCTGCCTATTTAGCATCTCTTAATTATAAACAGCTTTGAATATATATATTCGAAGCTGTATATATATATATATATATATATATATGTCTTTTTTACCTGGGGGAACATAAATGTGTCTGTGATGAAGTGGCCAGCATGGTGACTTAACTAGCCAAGGGCCAGCTTGTTGTTTGTGCATTCTAGGCCCACTGTCTTATTCTTGGCAAAAACAGATCTGGTTTTGAATTGCAGCCAGAGTAATTAGTACATGTTTTAGGAACTCAGCGCACGAAGCAAGATGGCTAGTCCATTGAGAAGTTTTCTTGAGAGTGGAAGGAAAAATAACAGGGACGGATGTGAGTGACCTTGAACCTTTAGTCAAAACACATCAATTGAATCAATTGCTACCACATACCGTGTTCTGATTTGCCAAAAACCAGCAGTATCATCACAATATCTTTTCTAGCTGTACATTCTGAACTTGTGCAAAGGAAAAGCTGAGAGAGAGAGAGAGAGAGAGAGAGAGAAAAGGCCAAGAATAAAGCCCAAACCTGGACTTCCCTAGAGACTGGCTCTCAAAAGAGGAAACTTAAAGGCTTTACTAATAGTGACACAGTTGGGAATCTGCATAAAAGAACTCTCAAAACACTGAACTGTTGAGCTATCTTTAGATAAGGTTAGAGGCAAAGCTAACACTACAGACTTTTTGATTTATTAGTTATTAAAAAGCACTAAGGTTCCTATGCCTTGATTTTGCACTGTTATATTGGAAACTCTACAGCTGTGATACAGGCATTTTGAATTCTTCAGGGAACCAGGAGTGCTGTGATCAACATTCCAAGATGTAAGCTTCATGTTGGAGTGGGGTGGGGGGGGGTGTTAAGCTCTGGAGAGCTGAATCAAACACTTCTGCATTTGCTTTCTCCAACAGCGATTTGTGGTGTAGCTAAATCAAAGTCTGATATGCCACACTTTCTGAAAGTAATCACCTTTTAGCAGCACATTGCAAAATAAGAGTTTAAATTAATACTAACAAGAGCTAGGAAATTACTACTTTTCAAATGACAAGACCCATACTTCATGTCATTTTCATTTGGCTACAGAAAAAAGACAGATGGTCATATTGTCTGCCTTATCAATAGCAAGATGCCTGTTTATGCAAACCTTTTAAGATTTAGCAATCTGTAAATCCCATGGCTGCAGCAGCATGAATCCACATTTGTGCAAAAGACTCTGTGAAGTGAAAATATCCAACAAAATAGTACAAACTGTGCGCATTAACTGTCAACTTTTAAACAAACCCCCCAACCTTGGCACATATGTTGTGTATTTTGGAAGACAGGGTGGCTACATGCAGAAGACTCTAAAAATCAGTTTGTTTCAAGAAGAGAAAACCAGATCAAAGCTGTCACTGTTTTTTAATTAATATTATTTTTCTTTAAAATTGCCTTTAACCTAGCTGTTAAATTGTGAAGTTTATTGATGAAAATACCAGAACGCACCATCCTTGTAATGACAGTACATCAGATGAGAAAAAAAATAAATGCTAATTTCCAGTGGAAGTGGTAACAGGTCAACATTATTTTATCCTGTTATAACTGCCACCTCCATATGTTTTTTCCCCTGTTTAGCTCTTTATGAAGAGAGGTGAAGACCCAGGGAATGCAGAAATGCATGTTTAATTATTTGCACAGAAAACTACTTTAACTTTATGAATATTAAATGGTAAGAAAAGCCTGTTATGAAACCATGCAAAGATCTGGTAGAAGAAATAAAAGATAATAAACTCAGAGCAGCATCATTTTTATTATAGTAAAATGTTTTATTCACCAAATACTGCATGAATCATCAACAGATGAAAAAAAAAAGAGTAAGTGGGTTGTAGGATAGGTAGAAGGCAATACACTGCTAAGAAGGGTATTAAATGTACTGTATGTAGCAGACTCTAACAAGGTAAAGACCTGGTCCTGGGAAGAATTCAGCACCCTTAGCTACCACTGACATGAGTGGGAATTAAGGTGCCCAGCACCTCAAAGGATCACACCCTTAGAACCAAACCAATTTCAATTCCATATATTTTATACTCAAACTGAAGTCTGAATTACTTCAATTGAATAGAATTATTTGCCTTTAAGGCCCTTCATCATATAACCGTGCCCTAACTATCAGACCCACTCGCTGATTGAGCTGTCATCTCCTGCTTTTACTTTGCCACCAATGCCAGCCTTGATTGCAGGGATGCCTACTTTTTCGCCAGGCAGCTTTCAAGCTGCCCGCCATATGAGAAACCCACCCACCCCCAGTCCAAATTCAGAAAAATGCCACTTTTATCCTCTTTTAAATCCCTCCTGAGAATCAAACTTGGCTGTGATGCCTAAAACTCAAGCATCTCCGGCATTGGTTAGACAAGTTGACAAACTGTGACTTTTGCTTTTGTACAGCTACCTTAGTATATTGCCACTTATTCCATGCGAAATAACAATGAACTTTGCTACTTTCTTTTTAGGTCATTCCCCAACTGTGCTGTGCAACCACTGGTTCTGTCCTCTCCTTTCTTTTCTTGATGTGTAAAAATGGTGGCCAACAGGCTTCTGTTCCTTTTCTTATCCCATTCTATTTTGCCCCTTTTCAGCAATTCTGCAGAGATAAAAATAGGGGTCAATTCTGTCTGCGAAGAAGTGATCCCTTTAAAGCAGGACATAATGGGAAACCTCTCCACGATACCAAACAGTGTGTTTCCAGATGGAACTCAACTAGTGCAGAAGGAATCCAGACATCTAGCTAGAGGAAGCAAGCTCTTTTATGGTATGGGATGTGTTTGATTCTCTTGATTTATGCCATTTTTTATAGTTTTAATAAAGTGGGATTTTGGGGCACATCTTGAGTCCATTTTCAAGGCTGGTTTGATCAGATCTGGGAACACAGGCATTCAACAGTTCTAAGGCCCAGGACTCAAAGGGTATGTCTACATTGGAATGGAAGACTGCAGCACACCCACAGTTGGCCTGGGTCAGCTGACTTAGGCTTGCAGGGCTAAAAATTGGGGTGTAGATGTTTGGGCTATGGCTGGAGCACAGGCTCTGGGACCCCTCCCCGCTGCAGAGTGGCAGAGCTCAGGCTCCAGTCCCAGCCCAAACATCTACACAGCAATTTTATAGACCCACAGCCCAAGCCCCGTGAGCCCCAGACAGCTGACCTGGGCCAGCCATGGATGGTTATTGCTGTGCAAACATACCCAGTGCACTCGCATACTCATTTACACAACCCGAGAGAGTCCATGCACTGGCCAATGCCATATCCATACTCACATACCCAAAGATTTCATACAATCAGGTGAATCTCTCAACAGGTGGTCATTGAGAAAGGGGTTGTTCCTGCTGGAGTCATCCCAATGAGGTCTTTCATCGGTCTTCCTCCCTCCTTAGCCTAACCAGAGAACCTATTTTATCCTGTTGTCGTGACCACGCCTACACCTTATGCACATGCATAGGGGTTTCAACCCTCTTTCCTTATTTTTACTTCCACACCCCATGAATGTTCAGTTCCTCCATTATTCATAGGTTGTTTTCTTAGTGCCCCTTATTCTCATGAGCATCTATGCACAACATGTGTCCATGGTAACACAATAATAAATGGATGACAAAATGAACTAATTGGCTACAAGAGAGAAGGTGGGTGAGGTAATATCTTTTATTGACCAATTTCTAATGTTGTAAGGTACAAGCTTTCGAGCTACACAGAACTCTTCTGCTTTCTCCCCCAGACCTGAAGAATAGTTCTGTGTAGTTCAAAAGCGTGTACCTTTCACCAACAGAAGTTGAGCCGATAAAACCTCATCTCTCATATCCTGGGACCAACAGAAGTACACCACCACAGATTTACTGAGAGCAGATGGACAGCACCAAAGGAAGGGCTTTGGTGCATGTGACATATTAGAGAGAGCTAATTTATTTTATGTATTTATGTAATTAGATTTAAAATTTTAAAAATGATGGCTTTCCAAGGCTCTATATTGTAAATGCAATAAGTTAAATCTCACCAGCATTAAAATCAGTTCCACAACAGTGACTGCCCTGCTCTTCCCAACCCCCACTCTTCATTACCTAGAAAGCACACTCTTAGCCTTCTCCAGAAACCCTATCAGAAAAATCATTTTTTGCATCATGCCTGGAAAGTCAATATATTTGGGCTATTCTGGACCTGGGAGGAGAGGCAAGTACCAGAGTTCTGGAGCCCTCATAGAGAATACTCTGCCAGATTCCCCCTCTACCATATAACAAGGGAAATTCAGGTGAGGTGCCCGTGCTGACCACAACTATGACAGTATGGCCTGGCAAGAGTAACAATCCTTCAGGCAGTCTGTTCCCAGGCCATTTAGGGTTTCATTGGTCATAACCAACATTTCAATCTCCATCCAGAATCCAACGGGCAGCAGGGGCATATCCTGTAGTGTCATGTGCCCCCCAGCGAGCTGTCCTGCTCAATAAGTAGTAATACTTTGTGAAATCCAGATCTCATGAGCTGATAAGTGTTCACCCTACCCTCTGGATCAGCCAGAAATGAAAAATTTGCTCTAATGAATAATTTGTAACATAACATCCTTGTGTAGGTTGAGTTCTGAACACGTCTTTCCTATCAGAGACCATCTTAGCTTCTTAGCCTACTCAAGCAGCTGAATTAATATCTGCTAATAAAATAATCTTTCTGATTTGCCTCTGGACTCAAGCAGACACAGCTATAAGAGATGGGGTGTATGCAGGGTGGGGTAGGAGGGTGTTGGCCAGAGAGATTCTAACCTTAAGACTAAGGTTTTCAAAGTTGATTAAAGCCCAACTCTAAAATCTGCTGAAGTCGCTGGGAATCTTTATGAATTAGATAAAGTTAATAGGAACTGGACATCCATATTCCATAGGCAACTTGAAAATTCTATCCGACATGTTTGGAATAGTGTGCAGCCTGAAGATCAGGAAGCTCCTTGCATTTTCTGTGGTGGTTCCTGTCATGGGGTGTGTCTTCTCTGTAGCAACCCTTTTTGGCTGTTCATAGTGCTGCAGACACTCCCGGCCTCAATTTCCCTTCACCAGCGTGTTCTGTTTTTTTCCCAGGGATATGTGTGGCTCAGCCCTCTGACTGGTCACTCTCAGAGTTCAGTCCTCTTTCAGGGAAACAAACTCCAAACAAATAAAGGTTCTTCTACCCCACTTGGGCTCCTCTTCAGCTCATCATCCAGGCTCAATTCCCAGTGTCTTTTGGGTTATTTTAATCTCTCTGCTCCAGGATAGAGCCCAGATTTCCAGGTTGCTTCCCTGGGGTCCTTCCAGACCCTACTTCAGTGCTTGCCACAGGAGCCTCACTTCTCCCTCTGATTTCCCCCCTCATCCCAGCTGAGTTTTCTTAGGCTTTTTATGAAGCCCAGGTATTCCAGGCTGTCACCTGACACCCCTTCGCCTAGGAGGCAGCTAATTATGGCACAGACAGGGCTGGTTGAATAAGACTGGCTAGTCCCAGATCTCCTGGACAGGCTTCCCTTTTATATTCCCCCATTTTATAATTTACAGGCAATTAGAAACTTTCTATATTAGGTACTCCAGTTCTTTCGATAGCACATCTTTTTAAGGCAGCACTGTAATTCATTGAAACCTGAGCGCACATGGGGTTGCACACGGCTCCAGGGGCAAAGGCAATGAAGAGACAGCACAAGCGCATCCATCCCCTACACAGCAAATTTATATATTTTAATTAGATCTGTACTTAACTAGTTTTCTGTCCTCAGCTGTTATGCCAGCTATGCAGAGGCATAAATGATGATTGTAAGGTATTTATTTAGCTTAAAGATCAATGGAGATCTCTCTGAGTCTGAGGTAAATGGAAGTAATACTTTCTTCAAAAAAAACAAAAAAGATTCCATAAGAATTGTCCATTAGAACTCAGGTCATTTAAATAATGCTCTTCTCCCTGGGATCAAAAAGATGATCAGGAATTTCAAGGAGGGGGGTGCATTATCACTAAAAATCTACCCAGGGGGACTCTAAAGAGGTGAGCAAGGGAAGGCAGAAATGGGGACGTCACCTTTCATTTGTAGTCAGGGCAGGACTGGTGAATGAATGTGCTCAGCTCCTTCTTGCAGGTCAACACTACCTACCTCTGTGGCAGGAGACTGTGGGCCCTCTAGTGCAGAGTATGTGTGTGTGTGGGAGGAGGGAATAGGTAGGGCCTTCCCAAATTCACTGTCCATTTTGGTCAATTTCATGGTCATAGGATTTTAAAAATTGTAAATTTCATGATTTCAGCTTTTTAAATCTGAATTTTTCC
Organism: Chrysemys picta bellii; assembly: GCF_011386835.1. Taxonomy (NCBI): domain Eukaryota; kingdom Metazoa; phylum Chordata; order Testudines; family Emydidae; genus Chrysemys; species Chrysemys picta. The sequence goes on from NC_088798.1 coordinate 22,454,026, forward strand.
AGTGTTATAATTATAGGGATTCTGACCCAAAAAGGAGTTGTGTGTGTGCGGGGGGGTCACAAGATTATTGTAGTGGGGGTTGCGGTACTGCTACCCCTACTTCTGCACTGCTGCTGGCGATGGCGCTGCTTTCAGAGCTGGGCAGCTGGAGAGTGGCAGCTGCTGGCCAGGAGCCCAGCTCTGAAGGCAGAGCCACCACCACCAGCAGCACAGAATTAAGGATGACATGGTATGGTATTGCCACCCTTCCTTCTGCACCACTGCCTGCAGAGCTGGGACCTCAGTCAGCAGCCACCACTCTCCACCCGCCCAGCTCTGAAGGCAGCAGCGCAGAAGGAAGGATGGCATGGAATGGTATTGCCACTCTTACTTCTGCGCTGCTGCTGGCGGGGCATTGTCTTCAAAGCTGGGGGCCTGACCACTTTCCGGCTACTCAGCTTGGAAGTCAGCACAGAAAAAAGGATGGCAATACCGTGAACCCCTAAAATAATTTTGTGACCTCCTGCAACTCCCTTTTCTGTCAGGACCCCCAGTTTCAGAAACACTAGTCTCCCCATGAAATCTGTATAGTATAGGGTAGGAGGTAGGAGGCATCCTTCAGTCTCGACAGACCATAGGTATGTGACCCTGAGAGATAAAGAATTTACTCCATTGGTTTTATGGCAGCCGTGAACATGGCTGAAGAGACCCACTTGAGAGAGACAATCTCTGCCCCATCTGTCACATTTAAAGGTGATGTTTTGACCTTTTGGGCTCTGCCTTCTGTGAGCTCTTTTCTCCTCTGCTAAGCTGGACGGCTTCTTCTTGAACCCTGCAGACCTTTGTTAAGCTTTTGTTTCCAAACGCTGCAGTCTTGAGTCTGATCTTCCCATTTGTCCATATCCATGTCCATTTCTTTGAGGTCTTGCTTGCACACATCCTTGAAATGCAATTTTGGACATCCTTTGGGTCTTTTTCCAGATGCCAATTTGCCATAGAGGATGTCCTTTGGGATGCACCCATCATTCATTCGGCATACATGCCCAAGCCAGTGGGGCATCCCTGTTTGAGGAGTGTTTGCATGCTAGGTATGCTGGCCTGTTTGAGCCCCTCTGTATTTCGTCCCTCCAGGAGATTCCAAAGATTTGACAAAGGTAATGCATATGAAAGTTGTTGAGTCTCTGTTCCTGATGAGAGTATAAGGTCCATGTCTCGCTACCACACAAAACTGTGCTGATAACACACGCACAATACACACAGATTTTTGTGTTCTGTCAGTTTGTTGTTTTGCCATATCCTCTTGTTCAGTCTAGACACTGTTGTAGCAGCTTTTCCAATGTGGATGTTGAGTTCTGTTTCACGTGAAAGGTTGACTGCAATAGTGGACCCCAGGTATGTGAACTTGTTCACCACTTCAAGTTTGTAATTGTTGATCTTGATGTAGGGTGCTTCCTCAACTCCTTGGCATATTATGTTCTTCTTTTTAGGCTAATAGTAAGCCCGAAGTCTTGGCAAGTTTTGGAAAAACTGTCCATTAGGCTTTGATGATGAGCTTCTGTGTGGATTGTCACTGCTACATTATCGGCAAAGAGAAGGTGTTGGATAAGGGCCTCCCAAGTCTTGGTTTTAGATCTGAGTCTTGCAAGATTGAACAGCTTTCCATCAGATCTTGTGTACAAGTAGACTCTCGCAGTCGAGGAACCAAATGTTCGTTTCAGTAGCAGGGAGAAGATCCCAAACAGAGTTGGGGCAAGTACATAACCTTGCTTAACTCCACTGCAAATCTAGAAAGACTCAGACACTCAGCCATCATATTGGACTGTACCATACATGTTTTCATGGAAGGATCGAATCATGCTTAAGAGCTTGGAGGAACATCCAAGCTTTTCTAGAAGTGCGAATAGTCCACTTCTACTTACAAAGTCAAAAGCCTTTGTGAGATCGATGAAGGCTATGTAGAGGGGCTTTTTTTGTTTTCTGCATTTCTCCTGTAGTTGTCTCAGCAAGAAAATTGTGTTGATAGTAGACGTTTCAGCTCTGAAGCCACACTGTGATTCAGGATAGATTCTGTCTGCAAGGTTCTGAAGTCTGTTCAGGACAATTCAGGCAAAGGTTTTTCCCATAATACTAAGACGGGAAATGCCACAATAGTTGGTATAGTCGCTCCTGTCTCCCTTGTTTTTCTAGAGAGTGATGATGATGGAGTCTCCCATTTCTTGTGGTACTTCACCTTCTTTCCAGCACAGGCAGAGCAACTCATGAAGATGTTGCAGTAGAATAGGTTTTCTGCATTTTATGACCTCGGACGGTATGCAGTCTTTTACGGGGGTCCATTGGGGAGGCCATCTATGGCAAGTCTACTAGCATCATACTTCCCTTTAATTCTTGTCTTCCAGAAGCCTGTACGAACTCAAAACTGTTGATTATGTATGTTGATCGTTGACCCCAGACATGATTGTGAGAGGTCTATACCTAGAATCAAACTATAATCTATGTTAGGAAAACTTAAGATGCTTAAGGAAGCGGTAATAAAAAAAATTAAAGTTATAATGCAAGTGGGGAAAATAAGATGTAAAAGTATTTAAAATAGGCTTTGCAATAAGCTTGAGGCTTAACAGGTCCCAGCAATTAGTACAAGGTTTGAATAGTTAGCCTATTGCTGGACCTAGGGTTGCAAGATTTAGCAATATGAACCTTAATTAACACAAACTGCAAAATCCATTTTAATATAGGAGGGATATTTACCACATCACACTATGGTTATGTACAGTATTAGAGTTAAAATGAATGAAAGCTCAGCTATCTGTATGCAAGGGAAAAAAACAATATATTATGGCATGAAGGATCAGTTTATTCTTTGACAAGTGAAAATTCTTTGTATGGGAGAAATTATGCAAAATTCATCAACCTTAAATGTCTTTGGTTTTCAGTATGATGAGGATCCAAGGAGCTTAAGTGAAATGTAATTACAGCAGGTAGTGTTCTCCAAGAAAATTTGCCCTAATCATTGCAATAAAAATCTATATGTACATGATCATTTGGAATTACAGCCTACAATTATAAAGGATATACATTTTCGAATTTCAGGGTTAATTACTTGCAAGGGTCAGGAAGGAATCCTCTTCCACCTCTGCCCCTTCCTTCCAACCCTTCTTGATATTGCAATGTATAATTAGGTAGGTGCAGTCTTCTTATGAATTATCTCCTCATTGTCTATTGCTGAATGCAGGAACCGGGACTTTCTCCCACTCTTTGCCTGTCTTGTTTATTTAGACTGCAAGCTCTTTGGGGTATGTATTATCTCTTAGTATGAGTTTGTACTGTGCAGAAGCACAGTGGGGGTCCTGATCTTAGATGGGGCCTCTAGAATCAATAATAATAATATTAATAATTAATAATGTTCTTGAACCAATTGTTTGCCCCAGTATGTGAACTCCTGTTTTGGAGGTAACATAATGACCAGAACGGTAAAGGATAGTTATTTCTAAATAATGCTCCTGCTTTTATTTTTAAATAAATCTACTAAATCAACCATAAACATAGACTGGTACAATGTGGTGATATAAACAACTAATTTTAAATACATAAATACTTCTCAAAGATCTGCACTGGAGGATACAATAGACGAATAGATATTATCTTTATTAAATAATTTTACTTTTTTGTCCGTCGACCTCCACACAGGAAAAGGGTTTCCCTGTAAGTGTATTTATGATTTAGCAGTGTGACAACAGTACATTATGACCTTGGATAGACATCAGCTTTGTACAGTATTTAGTGATGGTTGTATGAAGAAATTTCCACAAAGGTTCTAGCTAAATATGATTTGACCTCCTAGATAAGCACAGACTTCCGCAAGCTCCTAAATGTATAGGCTGTATCCAACATTTAGGATGGTACAGCCTCCCTCACACACTATGTCTGGCCTAATATGGAGAGGGATGGGACCATCACTGCACCTCCTACTTGCCCCTCCCCACCTGCTTAAGCATAGTGAGTGCAGAGGGAGCAGATCCTGTGCTCCTCTGTGTGCAAGAATTTAGACTGGCCTTGGCTCTTGAGTAGGGCAGTGAAACTTAAACCCAATTATCCTCTGCACATCTGCCCAAGGGCCAATCACAGTCTAGCCCTGAGTATTTAACTAATACAAAATCTGGTGCACCAACTGGCATATTGTCAAGACAAGTGCATCTGGAATTCCATATTCAGGGATGTGCTTTGTATTGTTAGAAATATAAGGCTTTATTAAAAAGAGAAAAGAATACTGTCAAACATAAGAAACACAGTATCTTGGTGAATATGAATCAGTGTTTTATAGATTTCCTTCATCTTCTGCTCAGAAATTCAGTCAAGTATGACAGTCTTCAAGGAACCCCAGATTTTGAAAGTTACATGCCCTTCATGAATTCTTTGTCAAATCTATAGGGTCGATCACAGTAATGGCAAGCCAAGCATTCAAAAATCATGCATCAGACCCTAAAAATGGCTTAAAAATATTTTTTTAAAAATATTAATCTTTGGATTCTTTTTATTTGCTTTCTATCTTGGAGCCTTTGGGGTGCATGTTTTCAAGGCTTTCTCTGCTAGAAACTTTTATTTTGAAGAAAAATGAAGGCTGAGATTCTCATGTTCTCACCTGACTCCAGAAGCTGAGTGAACGTCAACTTCAAATTTACAAATTCTGCTTCATGTGTGAACAGGTGGGCCCACTCTAATTATAATTTACAAATCCAGCCTTTGAAAATCTAGCTTCCAACACCTCTCCCTTGTTTTAATTTCACACACAGTATGCTCTGTACAAAAGTACATCTCTTTCCTACCTGGGCCTAGGAGTTTTTCTCCATTGGATATGGTGGTACTCGTTAACATGCAGTGAGATTTTGCTGAATACAATGAGAACACCTTGTATCTTAATGAACATTAAAGAGTTCTGTGATTGCCCTACAGAGTAGAGCTCATACCTTTCTAGGAGGATTTGCTGAACTGCCTAAAGATGAGCAGACACTGCATTCAATATGTAAGCTAACTTCATACTTAATTGGTCTCTTCCTTTCCATATCTCAGACACATCAGGGCACCATTGTTTAAAAATACACACACTATAACATGACATTAGAACAACAGAATATATAGACTATGTCCTTATGGGTGCCATTTTGCTGGAGATTTGAACAACTGTCCAAGAATGTCTCAGTTACATTATAGATTTACCTCAATAAAAAAAAAGATTTACCCTACTAACTGGAAGTTTAAATTTAAAATGTGTGTTTGCTCCCAGTGTGAGAACATTTATTCTGTATTTAAGGGGTATATTTTCATTTTTAAAATTCAGCTTAGCTCTCATAATAGGTACCAGACTGATGACCCAGAACAATGTTTCTCAACTGGTGGGTTGTGAACCCCCTGGTGGGGTCACAAAAGGAAATCGGGTGGTTGTGAGGCATCAAAATGTTGGTATAGAGGTATTCAACCTCTATGCTAATAATTCTAATTATACCAAACCTCTCACCAATTGTGATGGTATTTTTTGTTAATCTACCCACCGGAAAATGACTTGAGAGTTATAACTAATTTGACATCCATACGGAATTCAGCTGGTAATGATATAATTTGGTCATTACCTTTGAACCAATGATCCAGATGCGAAAGGATGTGCATCCCCCTGAGTTATCCAGATCCCTGTCTAGTTCATTTTCTCTCTTAGAAAAAGTCAATTACAAGTTTATCCAATGGTGGAACTATGTTTCACTAGCAAAATTCAAGTTTTCAGTTCTTGTTTATTTGACAAACTGTTTGTAGTTTTGAAAAAAAATATTCTAAATGAAACATGGTTAAGCAGATCCTGAGAAACCCCTGTCAAAATTGAACACAAGATGACCACAAGACAATGCCAATGAAAACTGCTTATCCATATTGCTGGTCCCTAAAGAGGGAAGAAATTGTGATCCAATGTCAACTGTGATGTTCTCCCATTAGAGGGAAGAGGGGTTGGTTCCATACCCATTGAAGTCAATCGGAGTCTTTCAATTGACATTAATGGGCTTTGGATCTAGCCCTGAGCCCATAGGGTTCCATCTTCAAAAGAGAAGAACTAGGAATTCAGGAAACCTAGAAAAATATAGGAATGTCTGCCTACGGCATATGATGTATGAATCTGATTCGGTTAGCTGTTGAAAAACATCTGTTTGTTAGGTGGTTTGACATCTGTTTGACATCAGTGGGAGCTATGCACCTAAAAAGGAAGGAAGAAGATAACCCTACGCAAAATACATTTTATTTCAAACTGTTATGCTTGGTTTATTAAATGACTGAAGAGATGTATGTACCATTAAGTTGGATCATGTCAAAGTGACCTGGGAACAGTGTACTTTTAAAGGTCCTTTAAAAAAACAAAAAACTCCTATAGGTTTCTCACTGATTAAACACCACTCTTTTTCCTTCCAAGCTGCCCAGTTTTTCTTCCTTAAAAATAATGATAATAGTCTACTTATAAAGCAAAGCACTGAAACAGTTACTTATGTAAGAAAAGTTTCATATTCTTTCCCGATGCTAATTGTAGGGTTTATTCCTTCAGCAGGCTGTGAGTACTATTAGACTTTGAGGTTACTATACTAATTATTCTTGTTCTTAAATAGTAGGATAATTACTGGAGCAATATTCTATTCAAAGTGGAAATTAGATCCACCCCCTGGCAGATTTAAATTAGGAACCATTTTTTTAAACTATGTTCTACTTTTCTCCTTCAAATATGCAAGGTTGATCTTCGAAAGGGACTGGCCGCTCCATTCAATTTAGTGCTCAAAATCGGAAACAGATTGGCCAGAAGACTTAAATCCTCCACCACAAAACAAGTACAGCATGAGCAACTAGACTAGTTAACATTGCTGAGTTAGCATTTGCCAATGTCTGGATTAACATTGCAACAAGTCCCAGTTACATTTCAAAATAACCGACAGTGTAGTGATGCCAAATGCATATGTGTGGTTGATGGCCAATTATAATGATGGGAGTCTATTTTTTTCCACTGTGAACAGGCATGGGTCCCTTTAACATAAGCGCCAACTGCACATATGTAGCTAAGAAAAAATAGATTATTTCAGATGGATTTATTCCATACTTGAAATTGTAATTTACTGTTGTGACAGATCTCACCATTACCAATATAATATATACACATGTCTATGTATGGGTACAGTGATAGAGAAAGGGATAATCTACATGAGAGCCAGCAGAGTGTTTTTATTCTCATGAGAAAGGAGCAGGATGAGTACATAACTCATGATTGCTAGTGTGAAGTGAAGAGACTCTGTGTTGTGCATGGTTATTCCTCACTCAATAAAATAATCTGAGGTTTTTATCTAGGAACAGGAGTACGATAATCACCAGGAAAATGACTCAATGAACCTGACATCTTGGGGTGCTACATTTAGTCTCTCTCAAAGATTCATATCACATTTGTTCAGTTTACAAGTCAGAAGACAATTATTCTAACTGTCAGCCCTGGAAATTCAACTGCAGATCTGAGAGTCCAAGTTGTAGCTCTTATAGTTCTGCTGCTATAATCAATGGAAATAAAAATTCTGTAACTGGAGCTTAGCTCGTAACTTGTACTGACGATGCACCAGGTTGAACAGGATCAAACTTCCTCAGCTGTATTCTCATTAGACCAGGCTGGAAAACAAGAATTCTGTTTTGCAAAACTAAGACCATTTGAAGTTTTTTAATGGAGAGAGTGGGCTACCACAGAATAGCTAATAGGATGGGTTAGGGCACTCACAGGGGAAGAGTCAGATTCAAAACCTGCTCTGCCAGCTTTAGAGCAGAGACTTAAACCTAGGTATGTTACATACTAGGTGAGTGCCCTAACCACCAAGCTATAGAGTCAGTCCCAATTACTCTTTATAGAGCTGTTCCACTTTGTGTAAATAATTCAATATTAATTGCACCAACAAGAGCAGCTAGCTGCATAATCCAGTAGTTAACCTTTGTGTGGGGCTACCAGGGACCCAGTTCAAATCTCTGCTCTGAATTAGGCAGAGCAGGGATTTGAACCTGAGTCTCCCAAATCAGTGCCCTAACCCGTTGGCTAGTCTGGGGTCTGTTTCAGTTTCTTTCTCTTGGTGGTGTTTTTGAGCAGGAATTTCTATTCTGAGCCTGAGAAACCTTTTCAACGAATCTGTTTTTTTCCAATAAATACATTTTCATTGACAAATTCCCGACCAGCTCTAATTCCCATGTTGGATCAGGCCAGAAACCCATCTGTACCAGTATCCTGCCTCTGACAGTGGCCAGCTCCTAATGCCTCAGTTAAAGGTATAAGAAACCATGCAGTGAACCATTATGGAAAAACCTGCCCATAGGGGTAGATTCTTCCCAATCCACATTAGTTAATGGTGTATTTATTCCATGAAGCATAAAAGTTTGTATCCTTTCATATAACTGTAAATGTTTTCATTATTCATGTAAATACCTAATCCTTTTTTTTAATCTACTGAGCTGTTGGTCTCAATTTTATTTTGTAGCATTGAATTCCATACATGTTCTTTTAGCAATTTTAAATGTGTTGCCTTTCAACATCATTGAATCTACCCTTACTCTTGTATCATAAAAAGGTAAATAGCAGTACCTGTTATGCCTTCTCTGTACTATTCATTAGTTTGTATACCTTGATCCCTTTCTAAGGGTCAATGCAAAGCGCACTGGTCTTCAGGGCAATCAGAGCATAAATTAAACAGCCCCAGTCTTTTTAATCTCTCCTAATAGAAGTCAGTTCATACCACTGATGATTTTCATTATCCTGATCTGAATCTCCCCTCTATTTCTGCTATTCATGTTGTAAGATAGGTTAACCAGGACCGAACACATTATTGCATTCAAGTCAGAAGATATGAATCAGACATACAAGGAGCAGAGCTGCTGAGTAAGAAGCGGGTAATTTTACATAGTAATTTTTCTGACTATCCCTGAACTTTCAGCTGTTAAAAAACAAATAAAATAATAATGGGAATGCAACCCCATGGAAAGAAGTGTCTTTAACCAGTTCAGAGCCCTATGGGCCTATAGTGCACAGACAACACCTGGTCTATGTCAAATACTGTAATGTTCTATTGTAATTTATCACGTTGTGACCCCTTGTCACCCAAACGAACAGAGGACTTCACTTGAATTTAAAGACATTTTAAACATTGTTTTGAAAAAGAATGACATTGCCTTTCATCAAAATGCACAAGTTCTCCAGATAACAGCTGTCTGGTTTCTTTTTGCTCCTTATATTTCGTAATATGGCCCTTTGGAGAAGAAATATTTAGGTGTCGAGAAGCAGAGGAAATTCAACTCTTGGCTTCATAACAAGCTATTCTTTCACTCTTCAAATCCCTTCCTCCTCCTAAGAGCATTGCTATCCAAGAGGACACTATTTTCTCTTTGAGATCTAGCACAAATGTTTCTATTGGGTCTTTCTGAGGCCAGGCACTAAGACCTCTCCAGAAAATCATTGCTTCCCATGTATATTGTCCAATACAGGTGTCATAAACAGATAGTTAAGGGTTAATGCCTCTTTTACTTGTAAAGAATTAAAAAGTTCACCTAGCCTAGCTGACACCTGACCAAAGGAACCAATGGGAGGACAAGGTGGTTCAAAAGGAAGAAGGCAAGTTCCCTTTGTCTGGGTCAGTTTCACTTTTGACCGGAGTGGGAAAGCTCCAGAATTCAGCCTCTTATTAAGTAGTGAGTATTAGTGAAGAAAATAAATAGGTTTATGTTTATTTCTTTGTAACTTGTCTTGTGCAATTAGAGGAATAATCAAATTGGGTATTTGGGTATTTTTTGTGTAACTAAGTTTTTGCCCTGGGGAACATCCTCTGTGTTTGGAATCTGTGAGAGTAGCTGGTATGCTAATCTCTCCCAGAGGGTTTTCTTTTACCTTTCTTTTCTTTAATTAAAAGCCTTTTTTTATACCTGATTGATTTTTCCTTGTTTTTTAGATCCAAGGGGGTTGGATCTGGATCCACCAGGAGTTGGTGGGAGAAAGGAGGGGGGGGATGGTTAATTTCTCCTTGTTTTAAGATCCAAGGGGTTTGGATCTGTGTTCACCAGGAAATTGGTGAAGTCTCTCAAGGCTACCCAGGGAAGGGAATTAATGCTTGGGAGTGGTGGCAGCCAGACCAGATCTAAGCTGTTAATTGAGTTTAGAGCTTCTCATGGAGGTCCCCCACATCTGTACCCTAAAGTTCAGAGTGGGGAAGGAACCTTGACATGGTGGTAGCGCTGGGATTTTTTAGGAACCAAAAGCCAGATTATTTTTCCCTCTGTTGAAATGCTGGGGAAGCAGTGAAGGAGAGATACCCTGAAGGCAAACAGATAACAGCTTCTAACAGAGGGCTTTTTGTTAGAAGGAAGCTCCAGCTGTGATCACTGGAGGGTCATTAACATGCTGCCAAGACAAGTCACAAAAAAACCTGTTTTACTTGTTTTTTTTCTAAAGAGTCACATTACAGTAACCAAAGATTCCAAGCTGTTTCCGCCCCCCCCCCCCCCCCCCCGGCCCCAGATAGCTAAGGTAGACCAGGGGGGGAAATGTCAGGCAAAGGGGAAAAAACTATGCAACAGGACCTAGAATTAGCCAAATTCCAGGCTGAGAAAAATGAAAAGGAACATGACAGACAGATGGCCAGGGCTGAGGCTGCACACAAAAAAGCTATGGAGGAAAGGAAAAAAAAAAAAAGCCAAAGAGGATGCCCACAAAAAAGCAATAGAAAAAAAACAAAAAGAGATGGAGCTAAAACAAAAAAGAATGGAGCTGAAACAAAAAGAGATGAAGGAGAGGGAAAGAGAGAGGAAGCATGAACTGGAATTGGTAAGGACTAGGCAGGATATACCAGCCAACCCTAACAACCCCTCTCTAGGTACCGCTTCCCATCCCAGAAAACTCCACACCTACAAGGCAGGTGATGATACTGAGGCCTTCTTACACAATTTTAAAAGGGCCTGCCTTGGGTATAGCATCTCTACAGACCAGTACATGGTAGAGCTGAGGCCGCAGCTCAGTGGACCCTTAGCAGAGGTGGCGGCTAAAATGCCTAAGGAACACATGAACAGTTATGAACTTTTTAAGAACAAGGCCAGAATCAGAATGGGGTTAACTCCCGAGCATACCCGTCGGTGGTTCAGAGCCCTAAGGTGGAAACCAGACGTGTCATTTATCCGGCATGCCTACCATATTGACCAAAATTGTGATGCCTGGGTATCAGGAGCAAATGTTAAATCTCTGGAAGATCTGTTTTTCTTAGTGAAAATGGAGCAGTTCTTAGAGGTGTTCCTGAGGAAATAGAAAGGTGCATCCTAAATGGGAAACCCAAAACTGTAACCGAGGCGGTGGAGATTGGATCCAAATGGGTGGAGGTTACAAAAAAGAAAAAAACTAATAGCAGTTGGAGCGAATATCAGAAGGGGCAACCCGAAACAAAATCCTACCACCGGGGACAACCCAAGGCCCCCCCACATCCCAAGGGAAACCCCAGATGCCTTCTCACCCCTCCTCACCAGTCTCCACCAACCCCAACCTCGACCCGGTAATATCTTAGCAGGGCGATGTTTTAAATGTAATGAACTGGGACATATAAAGGCCCACTGCCCCAAGAACCCCAACCGATTACAGTTCATTACACCACAATCACCCCAAAGATCCCCAGGCCCAGATGCCTCTCAAATACCCTCGGAGCGAAGGGAAACTCTGAAAGTGGGCGGAAAGAAGGTTATAGCATGGAGGGACACTGGGGCACAAGTGTCAACGATCCACCAATCCCTAGTAGACCCCAAACTCATCAACCCAGAGGCTCCGATGACAATTCAACCCTTCATGTCACACTCTTTAACCCTGCTTACAGCCAAGTTGCCTGTCCTGTACAAGGGCTGGTCAGGAATGTGGACTTTTGCAGTCTATGACCATTATCCCATTCCCATGCTACTGGGGGAAGACTTGGCCAACCATGTGAAGCTAGCCAAGAGGGTAGGAATGGTCACCTGCAGCCAGGCTAAGCAAGCTTTCACCCCCATCCCTGTTCCTGAGCCGTCCACCAGGGCCCTGTCTGTGTTACCAGAGACCCAGACAGAGGTGGTGAAACCAGATCCCTTGCCAACGACTGCAACAGTCGTAGTGGATCCAATCCCAAAGACCCAGCCAAAGCCAGTCCCAAAACTGGAATGCAATGGCAATGCAACCAACACCAGAACCATTGCCAGCACTGAGTCCAGCGCTTGCAAACCCATCTACAACTTCAACGCCAGAGGGCACCAGCGAGCCTGAACTGGCAGAAGCAGTAGATAACCCTACCCAAGAGGCTCAGCCAGAGCCTGAAATACCAAATAGTGCACCAGCGGACAGCAGTTCACAGTCAACGGAAACAAACCCAGCACCTGCATCGCTCCAAAGGGACCAAGCCCAAGTCCACAGTCCAAGGAGGAACTGATGTCTCCAGCATCAAGGGAACAGTTCCAGGCCAAGCAGGAAGCAGATGACAGCCTTCAGAAAGCTTGGGCGGCAGCACGGAGCACCCCACCGCCTCTCAGCTCTTCTAACCGATCCTGGTTTGTTGTAGAACAAGGACTTTTATACAAGGAGACTCTTTCTGGTGGACACCAGGAAGACTGGCATCCTCAAGGACAGTTGGTAGTTCCAACTAAGTACCGGGTAAAGCTCTTGAGCTTATCCCATGATCATCCCAGTGGCCATTCCGGGGTGAACAGAACCAAGGACTGGTTGGGGAAGTCTTTCCACTAGGAGGGAATGGACAAGGACGTTGCTAAATACGTTCGGTCTTGTGAGGTGTGCCAATGAGTGGGAAAGCCCCCAAGACCAGGTCAAAGCCCCTCTCCAGCCACTCTCCATAATTGAGGTCCCATTTCAACAAGTAGCTGTGGATATTCTGGGTCCTTTCCCAAAGAAGATACCCAGAGGAAAGCAGTACATTCTGACTTTCATGGATTTTGCTACCCGATGGCCGGAAGCAGTACCCTTAAGCAACACCAGGGCTAAAAGTGTGTGCCAGGCATTAACAGACATTTTTGCCAGGGTAGGTTGGCCCTCCGACATCCGTACTGATTCAGGAACTAATTTCCTGGCAGGGACCATGAAAAACCTGTGGGAAGCTCATGGGGTGAATCACTTGGTTGCCACCCCTTACCACCATCAAACCAATGGCCTGGTGGAGAAGTATAATGGAACTTTGGGGGCCATAATACGTAAATTCGTAAATGAACACTCCAATGATTGGGACCTAGTGTTGCAGCAGTTGCTTTTTGCCTACAGGGCTGTACCATATCCCAGTTTAGGGTTTTCACCATTTGAACTTGTGTATGGCCGCAAGGTTAAGGGGCCATTGCAGTTGGTGAAGCAGCAATGGGAGGGGTTTACGCCTTCACCAGAAACTAACATTCTAGACTTTGTAAGCAACCTACAAAGCACCCTCCAACACCCTTTAGCCCTTGCTAAAGAAAACCCAAAGGATGCTCAGGAAGAGCAAAAGGCATGGCATAATAAACATTCCAGAAAACGGTCTTTCAAAGTAGGAGACTAAGTCATGGTCTTAAAGACACTCCAGGCCCATAAAATGGAAGCATCATGGAAAGGACCATTCATGGTCCAGGAGTGCTTAGGAGCTGTTAACTATCTCATAGCCTCCCCTATGGTAACCTCCCTAAGGTATACTATGTTAATTCTCTTAAGTCCTTTTATTCCAGAGAATTAAAGGTTTCCCAGTTTACAGCCCAGGGAACAAATGACGCGGAGTGGCATGAAGGTGTCTACTACAAAGGAAAAAGTAACGGTGGTGTGGAAGAGGTAAACCTTTGTCTGGGTCAGTTTCACTTTTGACCGGAGTGGGAAAGCGTCAGAATTCAGCCTCTTATTAAGTAGTGAGTATTAGTAAGAAAATAAATAGGTTTATGTTTATTTCTTTGTAACTTGTCTTGTGCAATTAGAGGAATAATCAAATTGGGTATTTGGGTATTTTTTGTGTAACTAAGTTTTTGCCCAGGGGAACATCCTCTGTGTTTGGAATCTGTTGTCTGTAAGAGTAGCTGGTATGCTAATCTCTCCCAGAGAGATTTTACCTTTCTTTTCTTTAATTAAAAGCCTTTTTTTTATACCTGATTAATTTTTCCTTGTATTTTAGATCCAAGGGGGTTGGATCTGGATCCACCAGGAGTTGGTGGGAGAAAGGAGGGGGGATGGTTAATTTCTCTTTGTTTTAAAATCCAAGGGGTTTGGATCTGTGTTCACCAGAAAATTGGTGAAATCTCTCAAGGCTACCCAGGGAAGGAAATTAGTGCTTGGGAGTGTGGCAGCCAGACCAGATCTAAGCTGTTAATTGAGCTTAGAGCTTCTCATGCAGGTCCCCCACATCTGTATCCTAAAGTTCAGAGTGGGGAAGGAACCTTGACAACAGGCAACCACAAGAACAGTATGGCTACATCCACACTTGGAGCTACGGGTGTGATTCCCAGCTTGAATAGACATACTCATGCTAGCACTCACAGAGCTAGTGCGCCAAAAATAGTAGTGTGGCCATGGTAGCCAGGGCAACGGCAAGTGGTGGAATGGGCTAGTCACATACCAACCTGCCCAGACCTTGTGGGTACATATTTGGGGCAGCTAGTCCATACCATCATGTCTACTCAAGCTGGTGTAACCCTTCTGCCCATCTGAGTTGGCAGCAACAAGGGCCAGGTTCAGTATCTAGGGGTTCCGTTTCAATAACGCAATGCAAAACCGTCTCGAGCCCCCACCCAGTGACCTGGGACAATTTCATACCACCCCTCTAAGAGGAAATACTTCCCCTCTTGCAAGCATGGAGTCTGAGTGTGGCAAAATCCTTTTACTAAAGGAGGGAAACAATGTGGCATTATGTTGGGAAAACACCACAAACAGGATTTATAACACAAACCATGAGCAAAAGACCCACCCCCAAGTAAGTTTGGCAGTATCCTTTTCCCCTCAGGGTCTTAAGTCCAACAACCCAGAAGTCTCTGTCCCTGGTCAGTGGAGCCCCAGAGTTCAAAAGTTTATCTGCAGAGTTTTACCCCCCCAGCCTGGGTGGAAGCAGGGGGGGAGGGGCATGCAGGGTGTTAAGGGGCACCTTACGTGGTCCAAGGCCTACTGCTCCGCCTCTCCATGGGGTTCTGCAGCTCTTTAGTGATTTCAGCTTGTAGTAGGGGAGCCCCAGTGCTGGTGCACCATTGGCCAAAAGTGAATTCAGCACAGCAGTCTGTAACTAGACTCTTAATAGAATCAAAATTAGCTCTGCTATTCAACAGTGGAGAGAGGAGGTGGTGCGATTGGTGTTCCAGACCCTCAAATGGCACCCATCCTATCAGGTACAAATACCTGTCCCCAGCCTCTCTCAATTTACTGGGTTTTGGAACACATGTCCCTTGTCTAATGAGTGCTACTTAGTTGATGGTGAGACCTTCTGTCATAAAACAGTTTCATTGTCCTTGATTCACATAATCAGGGTAACAACACTTTATTCCTCCTGCCCCAATAACAGAGAAACTGGGGATCCCACAGCAGCCAAAGTGACCATTTTGGGCTGCTGTGGGCTCATGCTAGGCGGGGTAGGTGTGCCTATGCAAACAAGCTCAGCCCCAGAAGTTCTTTTCCACACTCGCCACAATTCACCACCAGATGTCAGGGTAGAGCTCATCCTGACTCTGCTTACACTGGGAATCACACCCTCCGCTCCATGTGTAGATGTAGACTTTTCCACTGCCTTTAAGGGAATCACTTCCATAATGCTCCATCTCCTACCTCATGCCAGGCAATGAAGTAAAAGAATGGACTCAAGAATTGCACTCTAAGTCCTTAGCAGAATGATATGTTACATGTAAGCCACAACATTGGCCTTCTCTATAGTTCTTTTATATTTTGAGTTCTCTATATCAGTGGTTCTCAAACTAGGGCTGCCGCTTGTTCAGGGAAAGCCCCTGGTGGGCCGGGCTGGTTTGTTTACCAGCCGCATCCGCAGGTTCGGCCGATCACGGCTCCACTGGCCATGGTTCGCCGCTCCAGGCCAATGGGGGCTGCAGGAAGGGCGGCCAGCACGTCCCTCAGCCCACACCACTTCCTGCAGCCCCCATTGGCTTGGAGCAGCGAACCGCGGCCAGTGGGAGCCGCGATTGGCCGAACCTGTGGATACAGCAGGTAAACAAACCGGCCCGGCCCTCCAGGGGCTTTCCCTGAACAAACCGCGGCCCTAGTTTGAGAACCACTGGTCTAAGTAATAGCAAGGCAGAGTAGAAAGAGATTGAGTATGCTTAGGAAATTGTCATCATACCAAGACTAGAAACATGCTTCCTGGATGCCTATGTCTTAAATATTTTGTTGCTGAATGTCTGTGCATCCCCTTCCTCCCCACTCCAAGTACAGTAGTATGGAAAACTTCAAACAAATGGCTTGGTTTATAAGCCTCAGCTACAAATCAGAGCAGCTCAGTGTGTAATGATCGCCCGCAACAGGTGGCCCCCAACGGAGTCTTTAAAAAACATTTTTAGGAAAGTAAAAAACAAATACTCTTTAAAATAATTGCTCAGCTGTGCTTTTCAGCAAACACAGAGCACAGCAGTTTAAACACAGCTTCTTGGTACTCGTGCTTTTAAATTACCCACATTACTTACTCAGGTGCTTCACTTTGCCTGGCACTAAAAAATGACTGGTAGGTCAATGCATGGCCCCAGAACAACACAATTAGTGAAATACACTTCTCTCTCCAGGAGTCAAGCCAAGCTAATCAATGATTAGCTTCACCGTTTCATACTGTTACATCAAAAATAAAAATGAGAGATTTCAAAGAGCCAAAAGAAAGAAGAAAAAATTCCTAGCCTTTGGGAGAGGAGGTGACTTTTCTCAGCTTGAGGCTTTTTTAACTTTCAGTAAGATCATCCTGAGTCTTCTGCATGGGGGCACTGAAAACATGGAGACATTAGAAACCTGTACAAGATACAACCCTTATTAGGCCACTGCTGCACTTGTAAATTTCTCTCTTGGGCCTAGAGGCTTGTATTTTAGTAACATCTGTTCAACTATATGAAGAAGTCTTGGAAATAGTTTGGCTTTATTAAGGTTCTATGGTCTTCCAGAAATATGCAGGAAAATGGAACTTCTAAGACACATTCAGTACAATTTTCAAAAGTGACTCCGTGATTTAGGAGCTTAAGTCCCATTTTGAAAAGAGACTTAGGCACTTAGAAGTGGTATCTCAGATACTGGCTCTTGGCAAGACCTGACTTCTTAATGACAATCCCTTCAATATATAATGAACAATTCAGTGGATAAACAGAGATAGAATGTGTCTCCTAGATCTGGGTACAGAGGACACCTGTTCTATGTGGATCTGCTCCTGGCTGCACTGTAGGGGGATGTCAGCTTTCCATCATGCACACTCTGCCTCCCCATCCTGCAGAGGGAGCCTCATAGATCTGGGATCTGCTCATGGGACAGTAATGGTGGGTTTCTATATATTGTCCCCTTCACCATGCCAGAAAGCTAACTCAGCCTGAAGCTGCTTTACCTTCTGCACGGAGACTCCTCCCCATTGTGGAACCCTCTCCTTCAAAAGAGGTTCTGGGGAAGGTTGTGGGCAGAGGCATCAATGTCAGCACAGCTCTAATGGAGCCACACAGCCAGAAAGCTAAAGGGGAGGAAGGCCGGTACTCAGCAACTGGATGGAGGCAGAGGGCCTCTGTACAAATGGCTCTGTGCCTTCTGAGGTCCAAGATCCTAGGGACTGAACACTCTGTTCACTCTGCAGTGGAGGGAAGATGGGAAGGGAGATTTGATTGTGGGAAATCTCGCTGTGAGAACCTTCCCTGGGCTTTACTTCCTCTCCCAGGCATTTTTCCTCAGGCAAGGGTGATCTGACCTACCAGTGTTCTCCCTCTTGATCTTCCAGAAAAGCAAGAAGCATGAACTTTAAACTTCTTCACCTCCCTGTGCTTGTGACTGATAGGGGACACATTACACTATAGAGGCAATGATCTCAGTCCCTGAACTCTTAATACCCACAATGAAGGGGCCATCTCATTTTAATTGAAGTGAAGCAAATATACTTGTCACACTAATTCCAAAGTACTTCACTCCATCTCCTGTAAGATGTATTTAACTAACTTATAACTTTCACACTAGGCTGACACAAGTCACAATCACTGTGTGCTGCTGTCCCATATTTAATCAGTCACTGTAATCTTTCAATTGTGACTCAAAAATGCAGAAACTGAATAATTTAGAGGGGATCAATTTTCATCCACTACATTTATTAAGACCAGGAATTACACTGTTTAAATAAAATAATCTCTAGAGACAGAGAAAGGACCCTAATAATATTTGATATAAATGATGCCATTTCCAAATAATCTGTTAAAGTTTATGTTTTAAACCCATAGCTGTTACTGAAAATGAGCAAATGTATTTTACTTTTTGGTAACTCCTGTGTCCTAATATTTGGTTTCCATGATTAAAAGATATAAAGCTTCGAGCAGTCACCTACTTTAGATAAGCAAAACGCTTCATGATTGTGCATATAATACTGATGAAATGAAACCATATTCTCCCATGATTTGCTGTATTATTAATAGTGCTGCTGAGCTCATTATATCAAATTTAAAGACAGATCTAGCAACAAGACATATGAAGGATGATCTGAGTTGAGGGCCTACAGCAAATTGCTTGAATCTTGATATAATTACTCCTGAACATACAGAGTTACAAGCTTTTCACATTTGGCAAGGAATTTATGAAAATTAGCTTGATCACTGTCAGAAGATTTTGTGAAAAAAGAATTTTTAGGTGTTTGCAGTTAAATGTGCTCATCAAATTATGTATGTAATGCTGAATGAGTTGGCTAATGATTCAATTCCCATTTCGACAACTATGTTGCTTATCTGTGTTTTAACTTTTTTGATATCCAGTATCTCAGTTTTGCATCAAAATAAGTGGAGTGTTAAATCTTCAGTGTGGTTCTATGTCACACAAAATAATGCAGCATGATTTACTGTTCATGTAAGAGGTGGGTTGTAACGGCCCCAATACAAGAGATGCATATCACAGACAGAACAATGGATGTTCAGTAAATTATAGCAGTGCTGGTAACTTGGAGCACCTTTGTGTGAGGCAGCATTATGTACAATGTTATGTCACTGCATCTTGAAGAGAGCAAATAGATTTACCCATGCTGGAAAAGTAATTAGAGTGCTGGGGGGAGATGGGGGGGGGGGGGGGAAACAGCCCAACAACCCACACCACACTGGAATTTGAGAATTGGTTAGCTGAAGAGCAGATCAATGATTATTTATGCCTAAAGTTCAAATACATTTTAAAGCAGCAATTGAACTTTTTAACCTTCACCAAATGCTTTGCGTGGCTGCAAATTGTAAGCCAGAAGATAAATTCCCACATTTTAGCAGGCATTTGAGTCATAATCACTCTCGGACCCAATATATAACAGAATATTGATCTTAATGAATGAGACAATTATACTTTGATTATGACACTACAGTGTGCATCATCATTTTTATCTATCATGACCCTCTCCTAAAAAGCTTTGTTTGCTTATGAGGTGCTGTATTTTTGTCTGGGCTAATTTTTGAAAATAATTTATAAACTAGCATAGACTGGAGAAGCATTACGATTGCCTGTTTTATAATCTGGTAGGCTGGAATAATAAGTAGCTGACACATTGTAGAACTGAATTACAGGCTTCAGTGATCACAAGGGAGTGCTATTCAGTTAAAAGGAGAGGTTCTTTTTAATATTTCTAATGCATTGTATCACACTGGGAAGTTCACAGATGACACCATCTTCCCTGTAAACCCCCTTTCCTCCTGGATACTCTTGCAGTCTCACAGTCTAATAGTCACTCTCGATAGGCTGGAAAACCTAGGTGCTGCAAGTGTGCCAGAGGCTGTGCTCCTATTCCCACCTCCACCCCATACCCTTGATTTAAGCATTAGCAATTACTCCCATCATTCTGGTCACCGTCTAGTCTCAAGGCAGCTTTGGGCTTTATATTAGAGTTAGTACTTCTTTTTTGCCTTGATGGTCCCCTCACATCTATTAAATATGCTGTGATAGCCCTCAAGCTAGCTTTTACTCAACCCGGTTCCAGCTAAAAGTTTCAGGAGATACAGTGATTCAGGTCCTGATTCAGCAAAGAACTTCAGTACCTGCTTAAGTTCTATTGAAATCAAATGGGAATTAAATGCATAGTTAAAGGTAATCATATACTTAAGTATTTTGCTGAACAGGGATATTTAAAGTTAAGCATGTGCTTAAATTCTTGGCTGAACTGGGGCCATATGCCAGAGCTTACTGTCCATTAACCATGTGGAATGCACAACTCACTCAATCTCTCCAGTGTATCATTGCCCAGGTTGCTGATGACTCCTTACCCCACTCCGCAAAATATCTTCCCCATTGACCATTGTGTGAAGTTTGCTATAGTCTTGTTGCTAAACAGCAACAAATACATTACACCATTACTGACCTGAGCACCAGGTGCCTCATATTTCCTTTATCTACCAATAGTAAGACACCCATCCCCATGCCACTGACTATAATCAGCTTCTATCACAATGCGATCAGTCTCATTTAATCAATGAGGAAAGTAACTTTTCACCAGTTCTGACTTTGCCACTTAGATCCAACCCTCAACCACCACTTTATTTCTCCCAAATGTTTCCCTTTCCGTTGGGAAAAAACCCAAATCTTCCTATGTGTCTTTTTCACTTTCTAAATGCTACCCTATCTACAACCTCCCTTTCATTAGGAAAGTTCTGAATATTGTATTATCCTCTTAGCCCTATGACCACCTCGTCAAACTTTTCCTCCTTGATTACTTTTATTTAGAGTTAGCTAAAATATTTTTGGGAAATTGACTATTCTTAAAAAAAATGTTTGCTTGTTTTTCGGGAAACTGAAAATATTTGCAAATTCAGGTCAAATTCAATAAATACTTTAGCTACCCCTCAAAAAAACCCAACCTGCAATATTTTACATTTTTTAACTTTTTTTAATAATTGACACTTCAAAACGGTTGGTTAAAATTGAAATTCTGTTTAGACAACGTCAATTCAGTTTGACACTTGAAATGTTTTCTTTGACCTGAATGATGCTTGTTTGTTTTGTTTTTCCTTTTTGTGAGAAAAAAAAACAAAAAAAAAAAGTATTTCAGGTTGAAACAAACCTTTTTTTTTTTTTCAGATTTTTTTTCCGTTTGGCCAGCAAACTGAAAAATCAATTATTCCCTCACTTGTACTTTTAATATGGCCCTTGGCCTTTTCACAGTGCTGAGGTTACCCATTTCCCAGCAGTAATGACTATTTGTTTCTTCTGTTCAGAGATTTTCTCTCTCTCTCTCTCCTCATTCTACTTAATAATCTCAGTGCAACTTTCCTTATTGTGTGCCTCAAGCAAAAATCTAATTTTTCCACCGTTCTCTTGTTTTGCCTTTTTCTCTAAGCCATTTCTTTTAGTTTATTATTTACAACTCCCTCCCTCCCTCTAAGGTCTGGGGCCAAATTCATCCTTGATGTAACTTCATTAAATCAAGTCAGACCTCAGTTACACTGGTATAAACCCAGAGCAATGCTATTCACCAGAATCCATTCCATTTAACATGCCCTTTCTATCTAATTTAAGATTAACACTTTATGCAAAGCCTTTTATGATATTTAATGTGAAGGAAATTACATACAAATAAATTGCATTGCATGCTGAAAAATCATTTCACATTGCTTCAATGTCTATATTATGTAAAGTAGCATGATATAAAATGTACAATTTACAATTTCTCGGAAGAAAGGGAGATATGTAAACAATGAGGTACCAGCAAATGCAGAGATTTCCCATGACAGTGTGGATTGATTTCTGTGGCGAACTCACACTCTTGCTATTTAAATTCTTCAGGTGATAAAACCCAGGGGAGGTGCACCTGTCTGTGGGTTCACAGAAAACAAAACAGACAACAATTCAAAGTGTTTCAGTTTTAATGTCGTGTGTGTTCTCAATTAAACAGGATCATCTCACCATCACCATACAAATCTCCATTTTACTGCTGCTTTTCCAACAAGCTAGATTTTTATTTTCAATAAACTGAGGTTAAGGGACTAGCCCAAGGCCATAGAAGAAATCAGTGGCGAAGCCAGGACTAGAAAGCAGGGGTTCTTCACCTCTGCCCTGAATGCATGTCTTTAGGGGATGCTCACAGATCCACAGGTATGTAGTTAATAACAGCTAAAACATTAGATGTGCTGCCAAAGAGCTACACAACATGTTACACATGCTGTTGCTTCATTTCAAAATACTGGAAAACAACCATTTGATCTTGTTTAATAGGGAACACTTTGGGAAATTGTGTCAAAGCACAAGAAATGGCTTAATGATCGCTACCAATCATATTGCTGTTCAGGTTCTGAAATGTACCAGTTGACACAAAACAGAATATTGTAGACAGTTTGATTTCAACTGATGGCCATCATTAAAAACCAAAACAAACCAACCACAATGTTATACAGCCATGGTCCAAAGCATTGAAGTTTACAATGGTGGTACCCTAGTGTTTGAGCTATAAGTGATCATACGTTTAACAAATATAAGCTAGGGAATGATTTCTCTTTTGACTTTTCATGATTTCACAAAGCTTTTCACAAAGACACATGAATGTAGCCTATTAAAAATAGAATCCTCTCAGACATTATTCATCTCAGAGCCCTTGAAAACACTATCTTGTATTATACATTCACTGTAAAGGATAATTTATGGGCTTCATCTTTGATGGACAGCTATCAGTCTGCCTTTTCACTCTCTTCTGCAAATGCATAGATTGATTTGTACTGTAAGGAAAGCTGCAATTGCCAAAGCAAGTCACTGGACTTGGGCTGCAAATGAAAAATGCACATAATCTACAATAATTAAGCAAAAAGTAATTGATAGACAGTTGTACAACAAATGTTAATTACAAAGCTATTGAGGCTAGCTAGCACCATAGGTCACTACAATAGCTTTTGCATCTCCAGAGACTTAGGTTCAAATCCTTATTTAGGTTACAAATAAAAATGAGTTTGGCAGCCTTGTCCTACTTCCCATTTGGCCACATTGAAAAAAAAATCCAACAACACAGAGTTGGGTACAATTCAATACAATTGGCAGCATTTGCTCAAGAGAGACCCAGGACATGGATAGCAGGAGTGTTACTGCTCTGTTATACAGAGGTGCGTGGGAAGCTTTCCTGGCTTTTGCCCACAATATGCCTGGCTGAAACTAGAGCCCAGTTTTTGAACACTAAATTCACCCATATTTTAAATCTTGAAAAACAAGAAGTGTCGCCTGAAAAATGCTCTTTAAAAGCAATCAAATCCAAAGCAAGGAAAATAAGAGCCATACTGCATCATGATATGTGTCAAAGGCCCTGCATGCAGGCATCAGTACACAGTATATTGTTTTGTGTGGGTGTATGAAAACTTGTGAAGAGACTAATGTGCAATGATTAGAGAGGTGTCACAGCTTGAGGAGACCTTGTGTCATATGAGGGGCTTGTTAACTGGATGCGGAAACTCTGTATTCACACAAACATATGGAAAAGGGGAATTTAAGGGGATGTGTCAGACTAGGTTACCAACCAAAAAGGACGGGAGAAAGTTTATTATATACAGACACCAGCTTACAGGGAAAAAGAATGACTTAGCATGTGGATTAGGGACACGCTGAGCTGGGTGAGAAAGGAAGGTAATTAACATGATCCAGGAATGCAGTCAACACAGGTGTACAAGTATTGTAAACTGAGTTGAGTAGCCAGGAATACTCATCAGAAAAATAGCATCTGGTGCCTCTTTTAAACTTTCTAGTGAGACTTTTATGGAAGTTTTGTGAGGACATTGGATGGCAGGTTAGAGGGCTGTACATGGGGTGATGAGAGTTAACTATATTCCAGTAGGGAGTGAAAAGGATCTGTCTCTTTCATCTACACTCAGAGAGAGCCAGTGAGACCTAATTCTGAAAACTTCTCTTTTAGACAAAATCTAATATGACATGCTTACACTCACCTCTCCAGTTTTCTTTATTTTTTGCAGTACACCTCTACCTTGATATAATGCGACCCGATATAACACAAATTTGGATATAACGCGGTAAAGCAGTGCTCCGGGGGTGGGGAGGGGAGGAGGGCTGTGCACTTTGGTGGATCAAAGCCAGTTCAATATAATGCAGTTTCACCTATAACGCGGTAAGATTTTTTGGCTCCCGAGGACAGCGTTATATCGAGGTAGAGGTGTATATGAAAGTTTGCCTATGTAAATATCTCTTAAATATTGAATAGTGTTATTTAAAAACTAGGCCATTCAATCGAAGCTTAAATATTCTCCATCTAGAGAGACTCTGTGTGTGTGTGTGTGTGTGTGTGTGTGTGTGTGTGTGTGTGTGTGTGTGTGTGTGTGTAAAAATGTAAAGACCAGTCACTGGGATATGGAAGGCCTGAACGGATCAATAAGTGTGCTTGGAGATCTAGGGTCTTTGATGTAGAAGTTACATATAGAAAAGCTAGATGATAAGTTTGTGAGAAGTTTGTTGTCTACTGTGGAGTGAAAAATGTTTCATAAAACAAGCACAAAGAATTTCATGGTTTGAACCTTTAGCTGTCACCTGGCAGCTTGAGCTATCCTGGAGTTTGGAAAGTAGTTACTGTGGAAATTTAGTCGGTGCACTTTGTAACATTGTGCAGTGTACTATCCATCAATGGATCATATACATATTTTTACTAGAGCTGTACCTGGAAATCTTTTAGTTAATCTGCTCCTTATGGTAGTTTGGGACCCAAAGGCCCCAAACAGGATGGGGCTCCATTGTGCTAGACACAACAACTAAGAAGCAACACACACACGTAGAAACTCAAATCCTGTCCCCGTGTAACTAACGAAACCATGATAAACAATCGATGCGTGTGATATGCCAACTATGGGCAACCTATACTTCCCAAAAGCAGTATTCCCTTCCAACTATATTCAATTATTTTGTTCCTGTAACTTGGAACATAAAGTCCTTGGGCAAGAGACTGTGGCTGGGATTTTCAAAGCACCCTAAGGGGCTTAATGTACCCAAACATCACCAAAATTCTCCGTGATGTGTCCTTTGAAAATGCCAGCCTGTCTCTTTTTAATTACCATACAGCAGCATGCACAAATATAGTGCTACATAAATTATGTCATAGTCAGAACTCCATTATGTGATATGTGTGAATTAATTAGTTGCTGGGGATGCTTCTTCTGGAATAAACCACCAGATATGACTGTTAAGGTTCAATGATTACATGTTATGGGGCCTACTTCTACCAGAGACCTAAGCACAGGACTCTTGCAGATTCCAAATGGAGCACTGCTCCATGAGGGAAGTGAAGCCAGAGTTTAGCTCATTGTGTTTTACAGTATGACAAGTACCACAACGTTGGAAGAGTAGTTACCATTAATAAACAGTTATTCCTTCAGACATGATATCTGATCCCCATTATGGGGCTCTATTTTTTTAATCATGATTTATAGATGCTACATAATAGATTTTGGACTAGATAATGGACTAGATTTTCAAAGTCCCATGTAATGGTTTTACAGCAAAATGTCTGTACACCCATTGTACACTGATCTCCCAGTCACATGCACATGACCATCCACCCCATTTACTCTGTAGAAACCTTTTCCTATGTAGTCTGAGTGGGGAAATCTCCTCTCCATTTCCACAGACAATATGAGAGGGGGAGCTAAGATCATCTTATCCCCTTCAAGGATGGTCATTGGAGTAACATGTTCTTTTCCTCCACACGGAAGACTGTGCTGAGAGTTCTGATTTTCTATTTCCTCTTCTTGAACATGAAGAAAAGATACCCCTATCATCCCCTGGGCCCTTTCCCTATTTGCTTGAAACTGGGGCAGGGTCCAATGGGAGAGAGGAAGACAGATATTCGGTGCTAAAAGGAGTCAGTCCCATGCCCTTTGCTTTTGTTTTAATTGAATGGCAACCAGCAGCCTTACAAAGCATAATTTAGTCAGCTCAGCAGATGTCCCAGACACCACGCTAATACTAGGCCCAGGACAACATTCACACCTGCCCCCATGATGGTGGCCCTGCTTGTAGTGGTAGTATTGAGCTTTGTACTTTTGCCTTAAGATATCTGGCCTTCACTAGACTTACATGACTAAGCTTTGATCTGTGACGAAAGCATCAAACATCTCTCTCTGTTGCTTTGTTCTACCGCTGAAGACACAGCTTTGCATATGCCTCATTCTTTTATGGTGAGCAGCATACATCAAATATTTGCAAAAATCACCTCCATTTTAGTATGTTTTCTCCCTGCTTCTCCTTACAGAGAAGCTGAAAAATGTATGTAAATGTATTCAAGCTATCAATTGCTGGTGACCTTGCAGTTGTGAGAAGCAATGCGATTTTTCATTTGTCAGGCATTTCAGCTGCACTAACTGCCGTGGTGAGATAGAGCTGAAATCTCTGCTTAAAAGTTCCCCAATTACAGTCCATATGTCCAACCATTTGCAATGGAAATGGAAGCTTAATTTCATCCATCATAACATAAATGTCTTTCTTCTTGTGCTGTGCTTTTGTGGCTGCTTTTTCAAATTTGCTTTGAATTACCGTGAGCACTTAGTACCATGTAAAGATTAGCAATCGCTTAGAGCAGTCATGTCAGCAAAGGAAATTGGAAGAACCTTTGTTTGACCTTTATTCATCATAGAGAGACCCATTCTTGCTCCCACTGAAGTCAATGGCAAATCTCCCATTGACCTCAACGGGAGTAGAGTCCAGGTTTGTAACCAAAATGGGATCATACTATAACAGCACTTACTGCAGTAACATTCAGAGCATATTATTATTACATCTCTGGGCCTTCACAGTGTAGATTGGGATTGCTAAATTGAGAAGTAATTTTAACTTTGCAAGTTCCATGAGCATTGCCTATAAAGTTAATGTGCCATTTGGATAACACATACTTACAGGGTTTGAATTAGTTAAATTTTTAAATTAAAACTATTTGCCCAGTGTTGTCTTTTATTATGTAAAATCCCATTGACATTCCCTATAGATTTTAAGGTTGCAGGGCAAAGACTGTAAATATTTGTCACTCATAGACTGATTAGCTCACTAAGGCAAATCCTGGCTGTTGAAGTCAATGGGAGTTTTACCATTGACTTTAGCTGGGCCAGGATTGTATCTCATTTGCTTGTATCAAATAATAAGTAGTAAGAATTGGGGCTGGGATGTTAGAAAGTAGCATGATAATAAACTGGTACTGACATATTGGATTTGTGGCTCCTTGGCAGGGTTACTAGAACTTGGAGTGCTGGGGGTGTGGCACCAGCCCCTGGTTTGACGTAATAATAACAGCTGAATTCAATGGTTTTCGGTAACCCGCTTTATACAAAATTGTTCCGGTGCCATGCTCCTCTCAATCAGATATTCAGTGGGATTTGGAGTGCTAACTCCATTGGTCTCCTTTAAAAACACTTCCTTGAAAACTGTTGAATTATAAGAGAATTTACAACTCCTAATTAGAGCTGTGTCATGCACAGATTCAATACAACATTAACAGAAATATCCAATACTATGGGCCTAACTCACCACTGCAATAAACCGGAGTTATGTAGGTGTAACTCCTTTGAAATGAAGCGCCAGGCATTTGATACCTAGCTATTTAGGGTGGGATTTTTCAAAAGTAGTCATCTTTACATTAACTATACTCTCTCTCAAGTCAATGGGAGATTTTCCACTGGCCTAGATGAAAGCAGGGCTCGGCCAATGCTGAGTGCTTTTGATCATCCCACCCTTTTACTAAAATTATCCTTTGATTTCAATGGAAATTTGAAAAGAAAAAAGGTTTCAGTTTATGTCAAATCTGATGCAAAAGAGCCACATATTCAATAATATATCAATGGCAGTTTATTGTCATGCTAGTGTCTAACTTTGGTGTTAAATATCAGTTTAAATAAACAAATAAAAAGATACTGACATAACAGTTAAGGGGTTCGATGTGAAACAAACCAAAGCCAGGCAATTAAAGTTATTACTTCATCCTTAGATTGAAGTGCCCTGAGGGCCTGCTGCAATACTGTGGTGAAAAAGAAGGTCGCATTCCTGAATAAGGAATTTCCTTGCTTCTCTCAGTTTCAGTCAAACCATTTCCTCAGAGTCTGTGTGTGTGAGATATGCATCAGGTGTAGTTTACAGCCACTGTATAATAAGATACCGGGATTTATTTCAATGGGATGGGCCGACCCCATCACTATGGGGAGCATAGCCATAACTCAGTGATGCAGGTCACTCCCCATTGACTGTAGAGACATTTTAAGTATAGTTATTACATACTGGATTTATATAACTCCCCATCTCTATAACTGTCTTTTTGATTTGCACTCCACTCATCCCACAGACCCTTACTGTGTAAAATTAGCTCTTCCGGAATGTGAGTGGGATACAAGAGGAGAGGGGAGAAGAGAAGAGAGAAACTAAGGAAAGGTGAGGAAATGGGAAGGTGAAAAATCGTAAAGCATAAAACAACTGAGTGCTTAACTAAATTGTATGTTTATTGATTGATTATATATATATATATATATATATATATATATATATATATATATATATATATATATATATATATATAATGTGTGGTATATTTTAAATGAGTTTACTGAAATTTCCCCCTGGCCACTATAGATTTCTACATAAACTGTATTCTAACTGGAGTGGTAAATCTCTGAAAATGAAACACTCCATGAAATACAGGTATTGCAATTCACATCTTTGCTTCATGCAAGACTTTTTCTTCTGTTTTGACACCGGTGAAAATGCAATGGTGTTAAGTGGGATTTTCAAAGCTGCTGATTCCAAATTCCTATTAATTTCTATTGGAAACTTGATATCCAAATCCCTTAGGCAGCTTTGAAAATTTCAGCCTTAACTGATTTTGTCCATGCTGTTTTATCTTTAAACACCCTGGGTCAGGTGGGCAGAAATTCCATTGACTTCAACATGGCCATGATTCCACTGCAGGAGACTACATGAAATGTAGTTCATGTACTGACTCCAAATAAGTCTGATTTAAGTGGCAGAAAACCTTAATTTAATAGGTTTGGTATTGTAGCTGTGTACTTGAACTGTATTATACCAGTTGTATGTACGCAATGAAGTTGAGGTTATGTTTACACCACATTCTGCTGTCATATCTTTCCTCCACCCGGTCCAATTCCAACATTATACAATATAACACCACACTATACTATATATACACACACACACACACACACACACACACACACACACACACACAGATATTATTTATATGTTAATAAATACCAGTATGTATGTGCGTAGAGACTATTTAGCACACGTTGTTCAAAATACATTCTACTACTGGTAAATATTAACAAACTATATTTAATGGATATTCCACATACAGAATTGACTTTAAAGATTAATTTATAAGCTTAGGTAACATAGTTTTAAAAATCCCACAATTGCATGAAAGGAAATAAAAGCATTTCTATTGATCTTTATTGTACAACCCTGATTCTTATTCTTCCAACGTTTTCTATTTGGAAGTCACTGAAGTGAAGTGAAAACCATTCACCCTATTAAACAACAGTTTGCTTCCTAACAGGAAGTGATGGCTAATTTGTTACCCTTTGATCAGTCACTAATGCTAACTTCATATGTGGTCTCTCCATGTTTTTGGTGTTAAACTGCTATAGATTAAAGGATTTAACCATTTTCTATGGTATCAGAGAGACAAGGTGGGTGATGTAATATCTTTTATTGGACCAACTTCTGTTGGTGAAACTGACAAGCTTTCAAACTCCACATAGCTCTTCTTCAGGTCTGGGAAAGGTACTCAGAGTGTCACAGCTAAATACAAGGTGGAAAAGATTGTTTATCTCAAGTAGTTAACGCATATTGTACTAGACCATACAAGGTGAATTGGCCTGTTAACATCTCTGCAGTCATCGGACAAGGGGTGGGTGGGTGGGTAATGGGTTACAGATTGTTGTAATAAGCCACAAATCCAGTGTCTTTAGTAAGACCCTAATTTTTAGGGTCTACCAAGTTTGCTTAATTATTTCCTCCATTATCTTTCTTAAGTGAAAGACACTTAAGGTACGTAAGTGAAGCTGACTGGTCTGTAATTCTGTGGGTTGTCCTTATTTCTTTTTTTATAGATTGGCACTATATTTGCCCTTTTCCAGTCCCCTCGAATCTCTCCTGTCTTCCATGACTTTTCAAAGATAACTGCTAATGGCTCAGATCTCTCCTCAGTCAGCTCCTTGAGTATTCCAGGATGCATTTCATTGGCCCTGGCGACTCAAAGACATCTAACTTGTCTAAGTAATTTTTAATTTGTTCTTTCCCTATTTTTCCTCTGATTTTACCTCATTTTCACTGGCATTCACTATGTTAGACATCCAATCTCTACTAACCTTTTTGGTGAAAACCAAAACAAAAAAGTCATTTAGCACTTCTGCCATTTCCAAATTTTCTGGTATTGTTCCCCCTGGGAACTGTAAAACTACAATACCCACATGGGGAAGTGAGGAAACAGATTGACAGAGCAAGACGGGTACCCAGAAATCACCTACTACAGGACAAGCCCAACAAGGACAATAACAGAACACCACTGGCCATCACATACAGCCCCCAGCTAAAACCTCTCCAGCGCATTATCTACAATCTACAACCTATCCTGGAAAATGATCCCTCACTCTCACAGACCTTGGGAGGCAGGCCAGTCCTCGCTTACAGACAACCCCCCAACCTGAAACAAATACGCACCAGCAACTACACACCACACCACAGAAACCAATCCCTGTAGCAAACCTCGTTGCCTACTCTGTCCCCATATCTACTCTGGCGACACCATCAGAGGACCCAACCACATTAGCCACACCATCAAGGGCTCATTCACCTGCACATCCACTAATGTTATAGATGCCATCATGTGCCAGCAATGCCCCTCGGCCATGTACATTGGCCAAACCGGACAGTCCCTCCGCAAAAGAATAAATGGACACAAATCGGACATCAGGAATGGTAACATACATAAGCCAGTAAGTGAACACTTCAATCTCCCTGGTCATTCTATTACAGATTTAAAAGTCACTATCATTGAACAAAAAAACTTCAGAAACAGACTTCAAAGAGAAACAGCAGAACTAAAATTCATTTGCAAATTTAACACCATTAATCTGGGCTTGAATAAGGACTGGGAGTGGCTGGCTCGTTACAGAAGCAGCTTTTCCTCTCCTGGAATTGACACCTCCCCATCTATTATTGGGAGCAGACTATATCCACCCTGATTGAATTGGCCCTGTCAACACTGGTTCGCCACTTGCGAGGTAACTCCCTGCTCTCCATGTGTCAGTATATAATGCCTGCATCTGTACCTTACACTCTATGTATCTGAAGAAGTGAGGTTTTTACCCACAAAAGCTTATGCCCAAATAAATCTGTTAGTCTTTAAGGTGCCACCAGACTCCTTGTTGTTTTTGTAGATACAGACTAACACGGCTACCCCCTGATACTTGACTTCATGTTGCTGCTGACTCAACAGCAATGTGTTTATACATTTCTCAATAAAGGGGGAGGGATAGCTGAGTGGTTTGAGCATTGGCTTGCTAAACCCACAGTTGTGAGTTCAATCCTTGAGGGGGCCACTTAGGGATCTAGGGCAAAATCTGTACTTGGTCCTGCTAGTGAAGGCAGGGGGCTGGACTCAATGACCTTTCAAGGTCCCTTCCAGTTCTAGGAGATAGGATATCTCCATTTATTTATTTATAAAGGATTTTTTCCCACTAATTTAGCGTTCTGAATGAATTTATTCTGAAGTACTGAACAATTGTCGTTAGCATTCACTTTCAGCAAAGAAACAACTTTAATAATGCAATTTGATTTTTCTGTTTGCCCCAAACACTGTTCATCACCCTAAACACTTATTCCACTGGACTGTCCTGCTAAATTCTACTGTGAATAGCAATACATCTTGAACCATTTGTGCTTATAAAACAACCAAATGTTTTGATTGATTACATGAAAAATAAGGACATTCCAGGTGCAAAAAATTAATTTCAGGTCCTGAAAGAAGACACTGGGCTGTCCTATGAAAAATTTGGGACAATCCCAATAAAACGGGAATATATGGTCACTTTAACATAAATAGATCCATTGACATCAGTGGAATTACTTGCATGTTTAAAGTTGAACAAATGCTTATGTGTTTGGCTGGTTTAATATCATACAGACAAGTCAATATTTGAAACTTTAAAAGGCAAGCAGTTTCCATGAATGTGCTAGGTTATTCAACCTATAACAGTTTACCATCAACAGCTAAGAAAGACCACATATGAAATGAAATTAAATGGATTAAAACAGCTAATAGTATTTATATTTGTATTTATTTAGTGACAAGGAAAAGAGTATTATTTTTATTGGATGCAGTTCTAGGACTGCGGCTTATAGTATAAAGCAATTTTTGCAAATGAAACTTCTTTTCACTTAGTTAAACTCAAAGTAGAGCATCACAATTGAAAGGGGAGAGGGTCAAACCTAAATTTAGCTTGTCGCATCATTTACTCTTGGTCTGAGTCTAACCCATATTACCTGCAATGACCTGTCTTCTGGATGAGATGTAAAACAGAGGCCCAGAGCAGCTGTGGTCATTAAAGATCCTATGTCACTTTTCATAAAAGCAAGGGTGTTAGGTTAATCTTGGTGTCCTGGCCAGATCCCAACTTGTATAATTACTTTCCAAGTACCTAAATTCCCACTATAATGTTACTAGGAGGAGTTGATATTCTTCTCTACATCTCCTGAAAAAAACGGTTGTGAATAATGTTGGTGGAGCAGAATGGCAGCCACATTCCATGTTCCATTTCAGTGGCAAGGTGACCGACCCCTTTTACTGCACAAATCAGTTCGGGCTCATTCAAGATAAAAATCATTAATAAATTCAGAATTATTATAGCAGTAACATCAGTGCTTTCTGCCATAGAGCCCACACCCAGAGGCGAATGGCAGAGATCAAGAAAAAAAAATCCAAAGAAAATTAAATATTAAATATTTAATTAAAATAGGTGGATGTCTTGGGCTAGACCCTCGGCTGGTGCAAATCAGCATGGCCCCCATTGGCTTCAGTTCATACCAGCTGAGCATCTGTCCCTATTCATTTGTCTGTACGTGTCTTATGTCCGTTTACTAAAGTTATAATTAATGGCTAGGACAAATCAATAAGCAAATATACTCTTTCTTGAAGAGTAACTACTTTTATTCTGACATCTAGGAGAGACCTTTAGCTTGGAAATGAAAACAACACAGGTAATATTTACAATTAAACATACTGAAAGTCAGCTAATTAACATTACAAAAATATCTCAGCCTAGTTCTGGAATCTTCACACATCTGAGAAGTCCCATTCATGCATATAGTCCCATTTTGTTAGCTAAGTGTTGTTTAGAAAATGAACGTCCTGTTTCTAATGCTAGCTTATTTTGTCTAGTTTAGTTCAAGCTTATAGTTCAAATCATGAATTTACTGTGACTAACAGAAAAAAGAAGGGGGTGGGGAGGGTGGGAAAGGACTATTTAACTCACACATAGAAAATCCCCATGTACCAGTTTTTAGTGTTATTATTTTGGTTTATACTTTCATATTGTTTATGTACAATAACAAAACAAAACAAAACAACAAAAACACCCTCCAAAAAACAATTCCATTATAGTCTGGAGATCATGTGTCTCTGACTTTGGCATAGCAAACTAATTTTCAATAAACAGAACATTTGTTGCTAAGAGCCATACAAATAAATATTGATTTATTAGCGCCCAGGGCTTCTTGTCTTCAGCACTATATTATCCAGGGGGATATTTTTCCAGAAAATATAAGGTTAAAAAGACCACCTACTCTTTGAACACATGTAGGCATTTTTCCAGGCCATCTCATCAGCCGCTAACCTCCAGTTCTACAGTGGGATTTACCTGGGTCTTTCTTCTAGCATGAAGTCCCACTGAAATCAGTGGGATTCCATGCAGGCATGAAGGTTTACCCACTGCAGGATCAGGGCCCTAATGTGAAATTGACCACAGGTATTGCAAAAATAATAGTGAATGGGATTCAATACTTGGAGCTGTATGAAAAATGTGATGTCCCCCCACTATAAACTATTATTTTCCTGTATATCTATTTTTTCTGTCTTTGTTCAAAATGTATTTTGAGCATAAATCCAAAAGCCTTCATAACGCTTTCATGTCAGGAAAGCATCTTTTTGGTCAGAATCTTTTAATTAAATCTGATAATAATTGAAAGCACACACACAAAAGAATCCTGGCTTAATTTGCAAAAAAGAAAATTCTCATTCATAAATCAGAGTTATTAATTTTGAAATACATTATACCAGTTTTAAAAAATGCACCCAAAATTTGCAGAAAACATGGGATGTTACATTCCATGTCAGAATATTGTTATGCGTTATTATCAGAACCTAAACAAGCCAGACAAAGGAATTCATGGTTTATGAACTGTATTATAAAAGGAGCAAGGATGTATAAAAGACATTAGGACTTATTCTCCTTTGACTTTCCTGTTTTATAGCCATTTACATCTATACAAAGTCATAGTAAAATGCTAGCAGCAATGTGAATGAGTGGAGATTTCTGATTTTGTAGCATTTTGCATTGGGATTGCACTGGTGTAAATGAATTCATTAAGCACATGGCAGAGGAGAATCAGGCCCTTCATGCTTCATTTCTAAAATGGAAATTATTAGAGATTGTCCTATATGAGCATGCACACATACATGAGGTGGGAAATAGAACTGATTCCACTTCCAGAAGTGATAATGGGGATCTATGCCAGGTCTTCTGTTAAGTTACGTTAACTACACCCAGACTCTCTTAATATAATGAGATAGGCGCAGGCATCTCAGCTTGGCTTCTACGTCTTGGGGTGAAATTTTGCCAAGAATGTGCAAAGCAGCCCCGGAGCTAATAAATCAATATCTAGTTGTATGGCTCTTAGCTACAAATGTTCTGTTTGTTGAAAATTAGTTTGCTATGCCAAAGTCAGAGACACATGATCTCCAGACTCTAATGGAATTGTTTTTTGGAGCATTTTTGTGGTTATTGTATATAAACAAAGAATATATAAGTATAAACCAAAACAAGAACACTAAGAACTGGTATATGGGGCTATCCTAGGTGTTGGTATTGGGTTTTGAGTATTTTTTATATTTGTTTTTCCTTTTTTTTTTTTTAAATAACACGAAAATATTTATAAGGCATAAGATATGGAAACTGTCATGAGAAGATCAGATATGTTATTTTGACACCTTAAACAACTTCCTCGGGCATTCAAAAGTCAGTAAAACATATAAACACATATAGAAGTAGAGATAGTTGCAGCTTTGAATGCACAGCCCTAAAGTGTAATAGCAATTTTAGAAGACATTCTTGGAAATTTGAGCTAAAAGGTGCCGGAGGAGTAGTACGGCTATTTCAGTTGCTGTACATACTGCCACACCTTCAGGTGATAGAAGACTGGGAATAACACTGTCACAATTAATGATTATTATTATAGTATATGCAGAGGCCCCACATTGGTCAGGGGCCCATTGTGTTAGGCACTGTACAATCACTGCCCAGAAGAGACAAGAGAGACAACTAAGGCATGATACAACAAGTTAGTGTACCAGATGGGAGTGAGTGGAAGAGGGAAGATGAAAGAAGTGTGATAAAAATACTTAATTACTAATTACAGGTTTGTGTAATTTTATAAGATGAAATAAATATATAAATCTATCAGTGATCTCTGCTGACCAACATAAATTCTGATATAACATTTTAATTACAGCTGATAGAAACTACCCTCAGGTATGCATTATCCCTTGTACAGTACAGTCATTTGCCATTTCAACCACATCTTCATTGGTCAGGAATAAGGTTAAAATTTTATCACAATTATTTTTAGTAAAAGTCACGGACAGGTCACAGGCAGTAAACAAAAATTCATGGGAGCCCCTAACCTGTCTGTGACTTTATTTAAAATATCTGGAGGGGGCAGAGCTGGGGGGAGGAATGACAGCTGGAGCCACATGGGGGGGACTGACAGCCTGAACCCCACCATCATGCAGGGCACACAGTCCCTAGCTGCTGCCACTGTGGGGGAGGGTGTATGGGCCCAGCTGAAGCTGCAGGGGGGTGCACAGTCCCAGCTCCAGGCCTAGCTTCAGCTGCTGACAGCTGAAGCCAAAGAAGTCACAGCGGTCTAGTAAAGTCACGCCATCGGTGAGTGCCGGGACCTCCGTGACTACATCGTATCCTTAGTCCTGAGACAAGAAAAAGGGAGATTTTTATCATCTTGTGGCTGGCAAATCAAGAACGGGCATCATTATTATAACAGTAAGTATTATTCTTGAACTTGCCCAAGCCAGCCCTCAAGTCCACTAATATTATATCAACTTACAAAGCTTCCCCAAGGACATCCAAACTTCAGACAATGATAAATGGCTCTGTAAGGTTAGAAGAAGCTCTTCATTATTGTCTCCAAAGTGCATGTGCAAGCATATTTCCTTGTTAGATGATTGCTTCAGCATTGCCAAGAAACAATAGAAATATCTTTAATTTCAAATATCCCACAAACTGAAAATCTTATATTCTCCCGCAGCCCGTTGCGCTTGAATACGGCACAAGACCTTAAAGACAAAGGAATACTGGAATTTACACCATACTACCATAAATAAGTAGGTGTCAAGGCAGAAGCCCTACAGAATCAATTTCCCTTTACAAAGCTTTTTTATACAGCATTTGGAAAAAAAGAAAAAGTATATTTCATCCTCTGCTCCAAATTCTATATTTGACGTATCCAAAGTTCCAAAACTCAGTCAGTCCCATAATCCAGTTTATTATACTGTTCAATTAAATAAACAAAATTATAATACATACAGTTGCGACACACTTGAAGTTTCTCAGCTCCTGGAACTCTGTGCAACTCCTAGGGGCTCCTACCCCATCACTACAACAATAATGGCTGTCCTCTGACACCATTTCCCAGCATGCTTGGAGTCAGGGTGGAAACAGAACAGACTAGAAACTACAGCTGAGGCCAGTGGGGCAGCTTCTGCAGGGGTGCTATGGACAAACAGTTTGCTGGGCCAGTGATGAGACAGCGTGGTCAACCCCTCCATGGGAGGAGACAGGCTCACCCAGAGACAAAGAGAGTAGGTTTAGTTTCTTTCAGTTTTGAGCTTTGAGTTTGGAGCTGAAAGAGATGCAGAACAGTTCAGGGAGTCTCTTATTAATTCCCCTCCCCACAAAGGGAGTCTTTGAACTGCTGTGGGATCTAGTGCATGTCTCAGGCAGTTCCAGCCCTGTGGAGATCCGTGTTTGGATGGCAGAGATTTGAGCCAGCGCTGACTACCGAGAGCCAGCCGAGACCTCCACATGTCTCCAGACCAGTAAGTCAGGGGAGGAGCTTATCCTACCCAGAGGCAAAGACACTGTAAGAGGACCCCTTTTTTTTGTTAGAGCCAGTCAATATTCACAGCACTACAGCAATCA
This sequence comes from Chrysemys picta bellii, assembly GCF_011386835.1. Lineage (NCBI taxonomy): Eukaryota > Metazoa > Chordata > Testudines > Emydidae > Chrysemys > Chrysemys picta. Next base: position 22,491,643 of record NC_088798.1, read on the forward strand.
CCTCCAGACTCACCCTCAGTGTACCATCTGCCTTTTCCTGCTCCCAGTAGAGTTCCCTTTTGTTATATTTTTTGGTGTGACTTTTCTTTGCTGGGGTTTGTGTTAATGTACTTTATTGTTTCTTGTGTACTGGAGGTTTTATACTGCTTGCCAGCAATAGTAGTATTATTCAGTTTTCCAAGGGACAGCACCCCTTGTGTCCTGGACACAGTGAGGTGTCACTTTGGATGGTGGCACTATATGCCACAACAAAGAACCCAGGACCAAACCCATATATGGAGAGGGGAGAAACCACTTCAACAGGCAATCAGCAAGGAGAAGGCTTGAGCCACACCTCAGGGAAAGGGCTACATTATGTAGAAACACTTTTTGGAGGAATATTTCTGTGTTATCTCTTCTGTACATGCCATCAGGTGTGATGATGCATGATTATATATTGACAGAAAGCATCCATATGGATGCTGTTAGTGTAAGGAAAGGATATCTGTATATTACGTTCACCTTTCATTGAACTGTATGTCAGTGATACAGAGACCAGAAGTTCACAGCTAATTTAACTACATCTGCATTGAGAGAATGAGGAATGGGGTTTACATTGTCAGAAATGAAATCTAAGGTACAGAAAGAGAAGGCATAAGCTGCTGCAGTTGAACGACTTTTACCAGTTATACTGTTCATGCAGAATTGAAACCCACTGTGTTTATCATAGAGCAAGTTGCAAGTCATTTGCATTCGCTTTGCTCTTTCTACTCTTGTTCACTTCATTTTTCTAGAGGAATATTCAACACCATGCCCCCTTATGATCTAAAATATGAGGCATTTCTTCCAAGGCAAGAGGAACATATCTTCGATAGGACCCTTGTTATGTTAGTCATTTTATCTAAATTGCATACACTAGAGGATGATAGTGATAAGAAGTAGAACTAGTTGTGAAATACTTTTTTCCTACAAAATATTTCAATAAAAATAAAGATTTATTTTCATCAAATGTATAGATCTTTGTCAAAAAAGTAAATATCAAATATTTTTAGGGTTTTATCAATTGAAAACTGAAAACTTTCAGTTGCCAAAAACTAAAAAATGGGGTTTAGTTTGTTTGTTTTTTTACAACCTTCCCCCCAGATTTTGACAATAATCAAAATTATTTGTGAAAATTCCCCTTTTGTTGAAAAGCCTTTTCTGTTCAAAAACATATTAATGGGAACTTTCTGACCAGTTCTAATAAGATGTGTGAATTTTGCAAATATTACCATAGGAGCAGAAGATACAAAGCAGGCTTCCCAAAATTGAAATGTTCTCTACCTCTCTCACCTCTTCATTACTAGTAGGTGACAAAAGGGAGTGTTTTCCCAAAGTAATTTCCATGTTAAGGCAAAGCAATTTCTGTGTAGCACAGGTAAAAGATTCATTAAATGAAGTAGGAGTTAGCTGGCGAAGGAACCTATGCTGAAGTTTGTTATAAAGAACCTATGTTTTATGTCATGACTTCATGTTTCTTTCTTCTTGTTATTCTGACCCAATTAAAGTCATTATAGTTAATTTAAAAGGCATGTTAGAGTTATTGCATTTTGGGGGCCCCACCAAGGAAATCATTTCAGCAATGTCCTGTCAACATTTTTTAAAAGAAAATCTATTTTAAAAAGTTTTGTAGAGTGTACATTATCTCTGTGTCCCCCATAAAGGCTGTTAGATTTAACCACTTCTTTTGGAGAGGTTGAAACCATTCTGCTGCTACGCTGTGTGTGAAATCAGACTGATGAGTAGTCAAAAAACCTAAAGCAGTGTGTGACCCCCCAAGAGCTCATAAAAGTGTACCGGTGGGTTGTAATGCCCATTTGAAAAGTGGAGTTAAGTATATGCCTGTTCAATGCATAAGGAATTCCTGTGAGAGACGGAACACATGAGATTTGACAGATATTTACTACTGTGATGACTGTTTAGACTTCATATCCAGATTGCATTTGAGCACACAAGAATCAATTCCCTAATTTAAAATCAAAGCAACACACACAGCCTCTGTAACTTAGCAAACTTAACGTTTCTTAACTATAGAAAAGGGGTTTTTCAGACTCCTAGATCTGGCCTGTCTACTCCACACCCTCCACAAGGCCACGTGTCATTTTGAATACATCAGAACACATTGAAGTAACTAGAATTATTCTTTATTATATATCATCTTGCAAAGTAAAACAAAAAGCGAAATGTAGAGGTGAAATGTAACAAAAATACTTATGTGTAATTTACACATCTAGGACCCAAAACAAGTTGTAAGTTAAAGTAGGTGGCCTTCATTAACTTTCACCCTCCTTGTAATTTCTTTTCATATTACCTCCCTCTTTCTCAGACCCTCAGGATGTAAGTTACATCATCTTAGACTATCTCAGACTCAGTGGGCTAAATTCAGAGATGTCAGAGGTAGGTATAATTTACACTTTGGAAAATGGATACCAACCTAACTCAGTACAGCTGAGACACTGAGGAGATCACAAGAAGATTCCCAGACTCACCTCTCAATCTGGCTCACAGTTTCTTATTGTCATGGAGGAAAAGTTGGGGAAATACTGTTTGGGGGATATCAGGGGTTCCCTACTGAATATTCCTAACTCTATTTAGCACTGTGTGTGCCTTTGGTCTCCTGTTGTTCTCCTCTTGTTGGTGCATTTCCAGCTACAGTTGGAAGATATATATTTCTCTGTGCTTGTATTTTAAATACTAGAGTGAATATCTAACAAATGGCAATACTATGATGTTTTAGGAGAGATTCTTTCTTTTAAGAGTTGAAATATATACAATGCAATACATATGGTGTAAGAAATCTTAAGATTCATGTGGTTGCTAATGATGGAATTCATATATGCTATGTGCTTATGGTTTGGTTTAGGTTTAGCTTTGTATTGAGATCTTGATTCATAGACACACATGCCAAAAATTCAGTCTCAGTTGTAACAATCTCCTCTCTAGCCATAAGTCTGCGGGCTGTCCAGACTTCTTTGATCTGCAAAACTGGGCTGAATACACCACAAGAACAGAGTTTCTCTCAGTACTTTTTGCTTTTTCTCCCAAACAATTTTTTTTTAAATGTACAAGTTAACCTAGCTGTTGTTTGTTTCAAAGTTATCCAAGCATTTGTTTTGGTTCTTATTATATCTGAACTGGCTCACTCAGGCCTACTTGTACAGAGTCCTTTGATTCATTAGGACACTGGTTCAGCATAGCACTTAAGCATATGCATAACTTTAAATAAATGCTTATGATTCCTGGAAATCATCAAGAATTAAACACATGCTTAAGTGCCTTGCTGAATTGGAGTTTAAACGCAGTCACGTTGGGTAGTATTCCGCTCCACCAGTAGCTCTATTCAATGGGACTACAATGGAATAAAGTACTTCTCAACAAGTGCAGAATCAAGCCCCAAATCAATTGGTTGATGAAAGAAAATAAACACGTAAAACACTAAAAGAAACAGTTAAGCTTTTGAAATGTACTAAAACCACCACATCCATTTATAGTAATGTATGTTTTTGTAAAACGACCAAAGATTTTAATGACATGTTGAAAAAAGCATTTCTCTTTCTGAAGAAACCTAGTCTGTCCGATATAGCCTGGCATGAGGCCATTTTGTAGTGACTGGTAAACCCTGTGTAATTTGTGGAAATGCAATGTTTAATTTATAATTCCCCACAATCAGACCTTCTGGACCTTTAGCCCTTTCTAACGCCTGACTTCATCCCTCTTTCCTCTTTTTTCAATTCATAATAAATAGCCATACTTCAAAAAGCCTTGTTATTAGTCCCCTCACTTCTAACTTGTCAAACAAAGTGTTACAGGATTCTTACACAAACATCTGCAGCAGACATGGTGCTGTTGCTATGGTATAGTGTGGTACAAAATATTTGTAATCCTGATGCTGAAATTTGCAATGAAAATATTTCTCTTCAACCCATAATCACCTCCATGCATGATTCTGGTCCTGAGGGAGGTCTAAAGATAGCAGAAAAGTTTCTGTTAAACCTTTTAAATATGAGAAATGGAGACCAGAGGTCTAGTCTAAATAGCAGCAAAGGGGAAGTTTCTTTGGGTAAAATATAATGCTGTAACAGAAGACTGGTAGGAAATAAAATACTCCACTGAGATGCCAAATAGACATGAATAGGGTATTGTTTGGGAATTCTTTCTGCTGCCTCCAACACCACAGGAAACCAAAAGCCAGTTAAATGTCCTATTAGGACTGGAAATGTATCTATTGTAGACCACCAGGTTTATAGCAGATATTTTCTGGTCACATCTGGAAATCCTGTTTGTTTTTAGGGTATGCTAACTGTCTAATCACACAAATGTAAACATCCTTGCCCCGCCCCTTTCCCAAGACCCTCCCCTTCTCTGAGGCCTCGCCCCCACTCACGTCAGCCCCCTTCCCTCCGTCACTCGCTCTCCCTCACCCTCACTTACTTTCACTGGGCTGAGGCAGGGGGTTGGGGTGTGGGAGGGGGTGCGGGCTCTGGGCTGGGGCCAAAGAGTTTAGAGTGTGGGAGGGAGCTCCGGGCTGAGCCTGGGGCAGGGGTGCAGGAGTGGGTGAGAGGTGCAGGCTCCTGGAGAGAGTTTGGGTGTGGGAGGAAACTCGGAGCTGAGGTGGGGGTTGGGGTGTGGGAGAGGATTCGGGGTGCGGGCTTCCTCCTGGGAGGGAGTTTGGGTGCGGGAGGGGGCTGGGGCAGGAGGTGAAGGTGCAGAGTGCGGGTGCCGGCTGGGCGGCACTTACCTTGGGTGGCTCCCAGAAGCGGTGGCATGTCCAGCAGCATCTCCTATGCTCAGGGGCGGCCAGGCGGCTCTGCGTGCTGCCCCTGCCTGCAGCTGCACCTTGGTTCCCCATTCCCACCCAATAGGAGCTGCGGAGTCGGTGCTTGGGGGTGGGGGCAGTGTGCAGAGACCCCCTGGCTGTGCCTCCGCCTAGGAACTGTTCCGGACATGCCGATCGCTTCCGGGACCACGCGGAGTCAGGGCACGTAGGGAGCCTGCCTTAGCCTCGCTACGCCACTGGACTTTTAGCTGCTCAAAGTCTCCCGGATTGGCTTCAGTCTCCAGGAGATCAAGCCCGATTCTGGGAGACTCTCAGCCAAACCAGGAGGGGGGGGCAACCCTACTTGCTTTTGGTCTTTCAGTTTAAATATATTGCGGAAGTTGGGATACCCAATATTCATCATTCATCTCAAAGTCTAGTTTTATCAGGGTTTGGCACTTGCCAGAAGGTAGAGATCATACTTCCCCTAGGCCTAACAAGCACCATTAAGGTAGATACCATGGCTCCCCATGAAATCACCATTTTTTTCTAAATTCAGCCAGGGTTACCCATCTGATCACTTTTGATACAGCAAACGGCCATGTTTTTTCTGTCCTTACCTGCACAATTTGGAGGTGAGACCAGGAGAAATGTATGATTGTAGAAGTTAAATGGGCTGCAATAGATGGGAGGTTATGTCTGAATCCCAAGTAAATGCTGTAGAGCTGCTGAACCAAGTTTCAGATGCTAGAGGGCTAGATGCTAGCACTCTGGCTGTGGACAACCAAAGCCAGAGGTAAACCTGCCTTGTATGCCCTTGTCCTACTTGAAGAATTCTGCTGATTCTTTTTGCTCCTGGAATAACACAGTTCTCTTTCGCTATCAGCAATTAAAATTCATTAGATAGCATTCTCATTGGTAAAGGTGCTTGGGGTTTGTTTTTAATTTTACAACTTCCAGTAATTATTTTACCAAACATGATTTCCCTCCATTTTACCAGACCACATCATTGACACTTTCAAGGATTTTTTTTTGGAGGGGGGGGGTCCTTTATTTGACCTTTATTTCCTTAATTACTTGAATTCTTTCCAATCAAAGCACTTTCTCCCCTTTCAAAGTAATTTGTTTAATCTCCTTGCTGGCCCTTTACTTACCTAGCAAGTGTCTCTAGTCTCCATCCATCTGCAAGTTTTCGGGAATGGAAATATCTTCACACTTTACAATTCAAAGTCCACTGTCTTATTCAGACTCTCAGTCCACACATGATCACTAGAGTCTCTTGTCCTGCCTCTTTACAGCAGCTGCTCCTGGTTAGCATTTATTTCTACTATCTTTCAGAAAGTCAGATGTCTGTTAGCCCCTCACACTATACTTCATGTTCACTACAGACTTAGAGGCAAGATTTTCAAATGCAAGTAGTGATTTTGGATGATTCCATTTTTTGTTGCCCAGTTTGAGATGACTCCAGGGGCCTGATTTTCAGAAAGTGGTGAGCTCCCATCCTGGAGGAGTCTCAAGTTGGGAATTGAAACACTGAAGCAAAATTACCACTCACTTTTGAAAATCATGGGCTAAGTGTTTATTTTTATTACAACAAAAGTTGCTCCAGGATGTAAATTAAATGTTGGTAAAATATGGTTACTGAATGCACGGTATAAGAATTCCCGTTCTACTTGCATAACCTTCCTCCCTCCACAGTACGGCACAGAACTTTCCTTAATCAGGCTTGTTGCCGAGTTCCATAGGAGGTATTTGACACAAAGATGAAGCATTTTGAGATATACCAAATATTTCTTACTTTTTTGTAGGCTGGCCTTAGCTGGAGATACAACAGGAACCAAGGCACAATCCTGCAAACGCTTATATGTGTGTTTAACTTTATTACCGTGAATAGTCCCTATGACATAATTGGGACTACTCATAATAGTAAAGTAAAATGTGTGCATGAAATAGTTGAGATAGAAACATAGACGAGATGGATAACATCTAATCAGTTGCCACACTAATTTAATCAGGTTCATATGCAAAATAAGGAAATGTGTGGCATACAAGTGAAATAAATTAATATTAGCCAATTCCAAATGCAATGCAGTGCATCACAGTCGATGTTTTACTGATACATATTGTGCATTATCAATTATAATAGCCTCTACAATATGAAAAGCACAGAAGATATACTGGATGTGGGCTGCATTTAGATGACTGTCTGCTTTGGGTCATTGTGTAAAAGAATTACCATATTGTAGCTTTCTCAAGTACACAATTCTACATTACTGAATATACTTTTGTATTCTGTATTTCTTCACCTAGGAAAAAAGCCCTTTCATGTGCATATTCCAATATAAGGAACAATTCACAGTTTGCTCAATATCTGTTTTTATTTCAAATGTCTAAAGGAAGCTCTTACAGTACCACTATTGTAATAGCCAGCCTAACGTGATTTTTTCCTTTTAGGTACAGACTTTGGTTGGAGGCAGTAAGTCTGCATGTCTGAATATAGAGAGCTATTTTGCCCAGACCCTAACATTTATACCAACACTAATAACTTCTGTTACACCATCACTGGTTCTAATACTCACCCATGCATTGATGATGAAGGAGGCCCACAACCTACCAAGAGAAAATAGACTTCTATATTCTTGAGTTAAGGAGCAAATCAAAAATGTCAGAAACATGCTGGATGTGCTGGCCACCAGAGTGGCAGGAATTCTTCCAAGCCTAGTGAGTCCAGACATCAAGGAAGATGGCTGACTGGACTGGAGAGTGCCTGGAAGGACAGCACTGGTGCCTTTGGAAGAGCAGGAAAATAACTATAGAAAAGGACTATTGTCATCCTCTATCACAGTGAACTCGGACCCAACTTTCCAGGACCTCATTGACACTTCTATGACTCCAACATGATGTTTTCAAAGTCTTGAGCAACATTCTTATTTTTAAGTAAGCACTATAGCAGGCCCGAAGGCTGATCCTGCACCATTGAAGTCAATGGGAGTTTTTGCTATTGACTTCAATGAGTGCAGGATCAAGCCTTTCAACATTGGAGATAGGAGAAATAGAAAGAAAGAAAGAAAGAAAGAAAGAAAGAAAGAAAGAAAGAAAGAAAGAAAGAAAGAAAGAAAGAAAGAAAGAAAGAAAATCTAAGTACTGTACAAACAGTGATATCTGAGCATGGGCAAGAGCAGAGTTCATTTTGAATCACTTTTATTCTTATGTAAATCTGGAGAATGAGTCCCATGTACTATGGTGATTGGCCTCCTATAAATACCAGGGCCCCAGTTCTCTACTGCTTTCAATGTTGTGCGGTGATTTACACCTGTATAAAGTGAGTACAAAATGTTACCAAATCAGAATGGTGGCTGTTGGCATCCACCTTGCACTCATTTTGCATAGATGTAAATTAATCTGCAAGATCTGAGTTAGTGCAGAATCAGGACCTACAGCTAAATTATACAGACTTTTTAATAGCAACAATTGTATGTTGATTTTAAATATTTTTCACAGGTGAACATTGTACAGTGAATACAGTTCCTCATTACAAATGTGTAGAAGATCTTACTATAACCAAATTCTAATTAAAAAGCGCAATCAATAAAATACAATAATGATGATGTAAAGAATAAACATGTTACAACAGTTATTATCCTTTAAATAACATCAGGAATAATAAAGAGTACGAAAGAAAACTTTGAAATAATCACCCCAAATAGTCTGGCAAGTTTCATCTAGAATACTTGACCTTGTACATGTTTCTTGATTTTAAAGAGCGACATTTAATTAAAACTGTTCTTGTTGGAATAATTATTATTGCAGATAAAAAGATCTGCAAAACCCTGAGCTAGTGGTTTGGTAAAAGCAACACAAATTCTTTAATATTACTATATATCATGTTTAAAGTGTGATATACTATGTAGTTTTGTATAGTTCAAAAGCACACTGGGGTTTTTTGCTGGTTGAATTAGCACACAAGATGGTGTAAGAAGCATTTCAATTAAGCCCATAGTCAAACAGACATCAAGAAAATTCTACCTTTATTTGCAGTGCTGTGCATAAAATTATTCAAGCATCACATTAAAGAATTAGAATTCACAGAGTATGAAATCGGACGAAAGTTTCTTCCTTTAATAGATATCTCTTCCTCTTCGTAGTATGCAATTGTTTAACAAATGACATTTAGTAATGTACGTGAGTAATTGCCATGTTTACTGCTCATTACCTCTTTAAAAACCCAAGAATATAGTAATAGCTCTTTGATTTTTTTAATAAGAAAATAATTTTCATTATAAAGGTTAAAACAAAGTAAGTGATCTTTCTTTATAATGTAATAGTTTAGCTACTGTTTCTTTGTGGTATTTAAATTCTTAAGATTAGCATTTCAATTGCATTTATGGAGACTATAAAAAAGATGACTTTAAAAGGTGAACTCTTAATTTTACTCTCCAAAGTGATTTTTTTAAATTCCTCACAATTTATATTGTAATAGCTACAAATCTCCTGAGACAAATGCATCAAATGTATTCCCCCGGACCCCCAAGAAGCACAAGATTTTGTTTCCTATCCATATGCCACTCCAAAATAAGAAGTTTTATGGCAGATACACAGGATTTACACCTCACAATGCATGCTGAGTACATTGCACTCCATTGGAGACAGTGGGAGTCGAGGGTGCTCGGCACCTCACCAGAGTGCTGAGTGCCTTATGGCATTGAGCTCTGAGTCTAGAGTGGCAAGGTGATGTGTGCCCTCCTCTCACTGGGAGTTGAAAGCACTCAGCATCTCCCTGTAGGCACCATGCACCGTGTAGGGGCGGATCTTAGACCATAAATTGTTTGAGATCAGGACCCCATGACTCCTACTTGTTCAGTTCAGCATCAAGCACACTGTTGCAGTACAACAAATAAATAATGGCAGAAATTCAGACGCATGCCTTAGCTTAAATAAAACAGCGTATTGTGTTCTTTGGAAAGCACCGGTTGTATACAAAAATATAGAACTGGAAATGGCTTTACACTGAGTTTCCAGTCTCCTTACAAAGCACAGACAAAAGAAATAGAAACTATCAGGACCTGCTTAACTATCCACAAAGTCACATAGGTAAAATCATTGCAACAAATATGCTGCTCTTAAAAGGTAATCCCAGAGGATCATGTATTAGGGTAGTATTGTAGAGCTACTCTAAATGTGTCTGGTGAGGCATATACAGTTGCTATTCACTCAATCTCTGCTTGGACAAAAGACTGCGATAGTTTGGATTTGTGATTTAAAGAAATCTGCCACATGTGATATGCTGTAGTATATAATTTTAGTTACTGGAGGAAACATTTCTAATATCAATGTTGAAGTAAAGTCAACTAGATTTTCTGAACTCAGATATACTCTTCATGCTTTCAAAAGAGAGTGTCAAACTTGGGTATTGGTGTGAAAAGTTGTGCTAGGCAAGTATCCTCCCTTGTGGGGAAGTGAAAGGTTATGGTGATGCAAATTATTGTGTTTATTTTGAGATTACTGTGAAAGAATAGTATTAATTTTGGGGCAGAGTTAAGGTTGTTTTGTGTTTAAATACATTTTAATTTATAATTGATAAGAATGTTTTATTTATTATGTGGTAAGTGTTCGATTTCTAATGCCATTAATTCTCCACTTCCTTTCTTTCAACTGTTTGGGCTTTGTAAATGGATGTCATAGGTAAGTTTGGTTGTTGTAAATCACTGACATTGTTTGGTTTTTGGAGCGAGGTTATTTTTTATTGGTTTGGGAATATAATTATATTTGCTGTTGCAAATTCTGGATTTGTTTGGGCAAAACTCATTTATTTTGCTTAGTTTTTCAGTCATTTAATTCTCCACAGACACACAGATCCCACAACACAATGCTATAGAACCAAGCAAACAAACTACTATATTCTCACAAATTATTTCTCGTCCTGTCTGGGTAGGAAGAAAAAGGAGAGATTGTTCTCCAAGATGGTTTCTGCACATTCCCACTATAGGATGTGCACCTTTGATACTTCTGAGCTGTCAATTGGGGCTCTCAAGTTACAGAACCTAATAATAAGGTTATAAGAGACAGATGGCCCCACCTGCCTCAATTTTTTCTTGTCACAGCTAGCTGCGGGTTAAGGGAACGTCTCTAGATATTTGGAGTGATTTTTGTGGGGTTCTATCCAAAACTCCCCTATTTTTATTGGTAAAGTGTATTGTAGTTAGAAAGTATTACATGCTTAGCTTTTGTTTGGACCTATTTGGTCATGGCTGATAAGGGTTATAGATATGGATAAGAAGGATAGATTTAAAGCAGTGCACATCACGCTTCCACATTGCAGGAGGGGGATGAGCATTTCTGTTTATTCTGACTGAGAGATGGCCATTCCCCAGATCTCTGCTCAGTGTGGAGCCTGCACAAATCAGAGAATCACAGGACCGGAAGAGACCTTGAGAGGTCTTCTAGTCCAGTCCTCTGTACTCAAGGCAGCACTAAGTATTATCTAGACCGGGGTCGGCAAGGTTTGGCACGCGGCTCGCCAGGGTAAGCACCCTGGCGGGCCGGGCCAGTTTATTTACTTGCTGACGTGGCAGGTTTGGCTGATCGCGGCCCCCACTGGCTGCAGTTCGCCGTCCCGGGCCAATGGGGGCGGCGGGAAGCAGCGCGGGCAAGGAATGTGCTGGCCGCAGCTTCCCACCACACCCATTGGCCCGGGACGGCAAACCGCGGCCAGTGGGGGCTGCGATCGGCCAAACCTGCCGCATCAGCAGGTAAATAAACTGGCTCGGCCCACCAGGGTGCTTACCCTGGTGAGCCGCGTGCCAAACGTTGCCGACCCCTGATCTAGACCATCCCTGACAGGTGTTTGTCTAACCTGCTCTTAAAAAGCTCAAATGATGGAGATTCCACAACCTCCCTAAGCAATTTATTCCAGTGCTTAACCACCTTGACAGCTAGGAAGTTTTTCCTAATGTCAAACCTAAACCTCCCTTGCTGCAATTTAAGTCTATTGCTTCTTGCCCTATCCTCAGAGGTTAAAGAGGACATTTTTTTCTCCCTCCTCCTAGTAACAATCTTTTATGTACTTGAAAACTATTATCATGTCTCCCCTCAGTCTTCTCTTCTCCGGACTAAACGAACCCAATTTTTTCATTCTTCCCTCATAGGTCATGTTTTCTAAGCCTTTAATCATTTTTATTGCTCTTCTCTGGACTTTCTCCAGTTTGTCTTTCCTGAAATGTGGCATCCAGAACTGTTGAGGCCTAATCAGCACGGAGTAGAGGAGAAGAATTATTTCTTGTGTCTTGCTTACAACACTCCTGAGAATACATCCCAGAATGATGTTTGCTTTTTTTTGCAACAGAGCTAAATATGGGTGAATAATGTAACTGTGGTCCACTACGACCCCAGATCCCTTTCCACAGTACTCGTTCCTAGGCAGTCATTTCCCATTTTGTATATGTGCAACTGATTTTCTTTCCTAAGTGGAGTACTTTGCATTTGTCAGTGTTGAATTTAAACCTATTTACTTCAGACCATTTCTCCAGTTTGTTCAGATCATTTTGAATTTTAATCCTATCATCCAAAGCACTTGCAACCCCTCCCAGCTTGGTATCATCTGCAAACTTTATGTGTACTCTCCATGGCATTATCTAATAATTGATGAAGATATTGAGTGGAATCGGACCCAGAACTGATCCCTATGGGGCCCCACTTGATATGTCCAGCTTGACTGTGAACCACTGATAACTACTCTCTGGGAATGGTTTTCCAACCAGTTATTCACCTACCTTGTAGTAGCTCCATCTAGGTTGTATTTCCCTAGTTTGTCATGCAAGACAGTATCAAAAGCCTTATTAAAATCAAGATATACCATATCTATCACTTCCCCCTATCCACAAGGATTCTTACCCTGTCAAAGAAAGCTATGAGGTTGGTCTGACGGGACTTGTACTTGACAAATCCATGCTCATTGTTACATATCCCCTTATTATCTTCTAGGTGTCTGCAAACTGATTGCTTAATTATTTACTCCATCATCTTTTCGGGTACTGAAGTTAAGCTGACTGGTATGTAATTCCCCAGGTTGTTCTCATTCCTCTTTTTATAGATTGGCATTATATTTACCCTTTTCCAGTCCTCTGGAATTTCTCCCATCTTCCATGACTTTTTAAAGATAATTGCTAATGGGCTGCAAATGCTCTGTGCTTTCCTTTCTGAGAAGGCCTTACATGCCCAGTCCCTGGAAATATTAGATCAGTCTCTTTTATAAACTTGACTGCTGACATTTGGTGTCAAGAAAGGACACTTGTGTGGCACTGGTTTCCAGAAGGTTCCCAAGGCTCAGTGTAATCAAGGGAAATGGGTCATTCTATAATCAGGAACAGGCAGAGGCCATTTTCATGAGGAACCGTATTGATACCATGGTAAGTAACTGTTTTCTTATTATTTCTATTTTGCATGTGTGTGGGAGGTACTCAAATGCTACCATATTAGTGGCCATCTAGGTACCTAGGCAAAGAGAGCCACATTCGGTGTAGGTTTTCTAAAGTTATGTTTATTTTGTGTAGAATTCTATACTTCCAAAGTTTAAAATGCATAGTCATACATTGGTTTAGCTCTAGATCATAAATTATAACGTCCATGGGATTACAAATGTTTTTTCACCTAATAAAGGGCAAAGCACAAACATGTGTTTAATTAAAATTAGACTTTAATCTACACCATGTAAATATGTATCAGCTACTAAGGGAATAATGGAACACTCTTAGGATGAATGAGGAAAGTCCACCGCTGAAAGTCTGAACATTACTGATGGGATTCTGTTTTGTAATTCTCTTTGCAATTATCTTTCAGCTGAACTGGGAACTGGACTGCTGACACTTTGTGGCCCACCTGGCCTCAGTCACAATCTAGGGAAAATCCTAGAGCAAAGAGTCCATTCTGTGCCAAGGAGAATGAAAATCAATTTTTAACCCAAAGAATAAGAAATATTAGTGCAGATAAATCTCACTAAATATTAAAACCTGTTGTAGCCAGGGTACAGCACTGACTCAGGATCGGTCAGGAAGAAAAACAAATATTATGAAACTACTATTCTCTAGGTTGTGACAGATCTGAGCTGAGTCAAAATACAAATAGAGAGGAATAAGAGCCAGTTTTATCATAACTGTATATTTAATTAACTTATTTAAATAGACACAATCACTGTACATAGGTTACCAAAACATCAATACACATGAGTAATCAAACTCATCTAAATACAATGGACAAGAGCCTCAGCTGATGTACATTGGTGCAGCTCCACTGAGTGGAGTGCAGCTATGCTGGCTTATACAAGGTGAGGATCTGGACCCTTGTAGTTATCTACCATTAATCAATTTTGAATTATTAAATACCTGTCCCACCTAAACACTTGTAACCAAACTTGTGGGTAGAAGGTGAGCCTACTAAACCATCAAAGACCTCTTTGCAAATGGACTTGAGATCATTACTCCTCTTATGCCCTCCACAGCAGGCAGGGAAAGTGTAGGTTCCAAAAATCACTGTACCACTTATTTACATTTTACAAGAGAATTCACCACACACCTGATGCATACATATTATTCAATTAGCTTACACCTGGGGAAGAAAACACAGAATTGCAACTGGCCATGATTTATGGAATTGCCATATGGTGTCAATAAATACGCCTTCAGTTGATCTCTCATATTCCCTACAACATACATCAACACATACAATTAACACTCATTAAACTACTGTTAAGAGCAAGCATTCTAGAAACACATTTATCCACTAGACAGCTGGAGATGCCTGGCTACAGTTTCAGCACTTGACTGATTGGTGACAACTTGAAAATATATTCAACACAAGGAGAGCTGAGCTACTGTAGTCAGTGAAAACATTAGCAATCACTTTTTTAGTAGCACATACAACCTGCCTGCAAATCACTTCCAGTTGCAGGTAAATCCACAATGGCTTAGAAGCCTCTTTTTATTTTCTGCTGGTGCCATGGCAGGAAAATGAATATGCTCCTGAATAGTGTCCGAGATTTAAGGTACTAATACAAGTAGAGCCAACATATTTGTTGAACGTGTGTTTTGGAGAGGTCTGGGGGTTTTTTTGCTATGGAAAGGGCACGTTACTTTGATTTGCAGAGGAATAGAAATAAGCAATAATTAGCCCTTATCCCCAGGTACCCAAGGAGAAGGCAACAAGCCCTAATTTGCCTCTCCAAGACAGAACATGGAATGTTCATCTGCCACTCCCAGTTCAAACAATTCAGCTCTCATCTTTCTCTTCAACACTACCAAGGAATCTAAGCTATATTATGAATCAATATCTTATCCCTGCAATGGCTTGTGGAATGGGCAGTAGGAAGGCAAGGCTGTTGCTTTGTAGTATAATTGGAAATTATGTGTGTGTGTAGGTATAACTAAGTGCTAAGCATAGTTCTCCATCTCAAGCAGAAATAAGTCTCAAGAGTTCAGGATGTAAAAAAGGGTAGGACAGTAGGTGGAGGAATGGGTGTGTCTGAGCTGTCATCTTCTGCATGCAACTGCATCACTGCGATGCCAATTGCTCTCCACTGGCCTTATCTTGCACTAGACAGGAATAACTTGACAGCCATGCAGCTGTGCTCTCATTATGCAGGATCAGATCCCAGTGCACTTTCTGTTCTGTTAATCACTTTTAAACTTGCATTTATAGGCACAACACTCCACATCTGCACTGAGCAAACAGCCCGGAAAGCTCCATTTTCTCCCCAATCTGTCCTTCAGGCAGTTTACTAATGTCAATTTACCTCTCTAGCCACTGGATTATTTGCACTTGAGAAATGAAATCAAGTGAAACATGAAGTGGTATAAAAGATTTATGAGTGTGTATAATGATGTGTAAATAGTCATATACCTGTGTAGAAGTGTACTGATGTATATAACCACATGTGCTTATGTTGGTGTAGTCAATGTGTAAAGCTCAAATTCTGGGTTGTGCATTTGAAAAAGTATTCCTAATTAAGAGCTTTCACAAAAGAGTTTATAATTGACCTGATCAGAGGTGTTCCCAATGGAAGTTGTGAGTGCTAAAAGCTTGTCAGGATCAGGCCCCCATTTCTCTAGGATTTCAATTATCTTTCATCTGCGTTAGTGGAATGTTTTGATGTTGTTGGCATATTTCTTTAAAAAAGGCCTAAATAATTAATTTCTGACTGATGTAATCTCAAATGGGAAAATATTGTCTGGTGGCTTCACAGGAAGTAGGGTTTTAATGTCCAGCCTGATGGAAAACATCATGCTTGGTCCTTGAAAAGATTCTTGCTTTCATTTGTTGAAAGGCAATCACAGAGTGGATTATATATGCTGGCCGTGCATAAGAGCAGGGTTTGTCCTGTGTGCATCCACTCACCAGTGTGGAGGTAAGAGTCACCCCACATCGAGTTATTTACTAATTACAGTCATCATTTTAAGTTTAAAGATATTTAGTAATGAAATGGAGGAGAGTGAGAGAGAGAGAGCAAGCTAATCAAACAGGTACTCTCCACAGTTTAAGGGAGAATTGTTTGCAATGTACGTGCCCCAATCTCTTTCAGGTCACAGTAAACTCTGGTTCTAACACCACACCATGTGAACAGTTACAAATGAGAACAATAAAGAGGGGAAATGAGTTCCAAACACCAGGGGAAAATGGTTCTGTGCCAAAGTCACAAATGCTACACAGCTCTCTGTCCAGAACCTCCTGATCATGTGTATTTCAAAAGCCTTTTTCTTCCTGCAAAACCTAGAAACCACACAAGCTTAACATTTGCAGTTTATATCTGAACAATATTACATAAAGGTTTTTCTAACCCAGCTCTATATGACATCACTTTAATCTAATGAAGATAAGTGGATGCTCTTATATATTTCCAAATCAAAAGCATGATTGTACTTTACTAGTAACAGCATGAGGATGGTGAATTTGCACCTAGGTTTGTCTGTAGTTATTGTTATAAAATATTGCAAAATATGTCATTTAGGCTCACAATTTTGGTAATCTCTGCCCCCATGTTCATTCTGTATCTGATAGTCGATCATATTCTGAGTGAACCTGAGTTTGGCAAGAAAGGGATTTTGCAATCAAATTTCACTGCCTTCTCAGGGATTAAATAAACTCACTGCACTGTTACAGATCCATATCAAGAGTGGGGACCCAGTATGTAGGCATTGTACAGACACAAAAGGTAAAGAGTGCCCCTGCCCCAGAAATTGCAATCCAATTTGAGACAAGACTCATCATCATGTTTTTGTTTTTGCTTTAATAGGCTAGCTTCTAATCACATTGATGGTTCCTAATGGTTCCCTTTTAAAAAAATAAATAGAATCAGCTGTACCTGTCAACCATCCTTGGTTGGCTGATTTCTGTAGTTGGGTCTAGGGGAGGGATTTGAAGGATGAGTGCATAGTGATGTCATGCCATCATTCCTCAGTACATGAATTCTTTACAGGCATAGGCTCTTTGTGAGTTTGTGGAGGAAAATCTGCCCCACCCATGATGTCAGATGAGCTTCAATTTCAACTTGAAACTGCTACCTAATTTGCAGCCCTGACAGCCTCATTTCTGAACATCTGCTTTGCATGAAGTCCCAGTGAAAACAGACAAATGCTAGAAATGGTGAGGTCTGTGCTATTGTCTTCTACACACCTATGGTTTAAACCAACTTGGGGTGACAATTGCTTAACAGATTCCATTTATAATACTTTTAAAAACATATTTTATGAATAATGTAGTTATTGACCACCTAGCTTAAAGTATACAAATGTTCACATATATCAGCAAAGAAAACAGAGGCCAAATCATGCTTGTGAGTATAAATTTACTCCAGATTTACAGTGGTGTAAGAAGAGCAGAATTTGGGCAGATGATTTTAACTACTAATGTTGTGTGCAACATAATTACTCAAGAGTAATTGGGAGGTGTTTTAGATTGCTCCAGAGAGAGTCATCTGATAGTGGAGAGGCAGCAGTTACCATGATAGTACCTTTTTCACATGGGAACAGCAAAGAGAGAGTATGGAAAGCTATTA
Source organism: Chrysemys picta bellii (assembly GCF_011386835.1). NCBI lineage: Eukaryota > Metazoa > Chordata > Testudines > Emydidae > Chrysemys > Chrysemys picta. Next base: position 22,509,459 of record NC_088798.1, read on the forward strand.
AATATTAAGATTAACAAAGCCAACAGAGGGTCCTGTGGCACCTTTAAGACTAACAGAAGTATTGGAGCATAAGCTTTCGTGGGTGAATGCCCACTTCATCAGTACAAGGCACCTACGATACTATTTATTTCCTAACATCTGCCCAGCAATACAGATTAAAAGAGTGAGGAAACAATTCGCCACTGAAAGAGCAGAAGCCATGATTTTGTACCCGACCAAACTCAGTGTCTCATGATGATAAAGCAGTCATGTTCCGGATCATTCATTCTGCTAATGCACTCTTGGAAGAGATGAAAATGAGTGGAGTGAACAGAGCAAACTGTGAAGCACTGAAAGATTGGGATAGACTTTGGAAAGAAAATACAGGCATAACACAACTGATCTGTCCTGTACAATTCCCTGGTTACATGGCTGAGAGGAGATCTACTATTATCCTTCTTTAATGAACATTAATGTAAATCAGATAGTAGATCCACACTCTCCTCATTGCTCTATAATTCTATTTTGAGTCATAGTCATGCTGTATATGTATCGCTAAGGCAAATACAAGCTTTCTCCTCCAATACATTTGCACCCAAAGCTTCCAGTGTTTGGGTGCACAAGGAATCCAATATCCAGTTGTTTGTTTAACAGCTATGACTACATATATAAAAGGATACACTCTGACTTGGACTACACTCCCCTGCTAAGGAGTAACAGCAAGTAAAACTCTCTGAACATCCCTGCATGGGCTTCCCAGATTTGGCAGATGGGATTATACAGGTGCTTTGCATTTGCTTACCCATTCCTCAAAGCAGGTGGGAGGGGTGAGAAGGGCGGGGAATGGGCAGAGACACGGCTCCACCCCCATCTATTCATTGGCCAGCACAGTTGAGCGGGCATGGAGGGTGTTTCACTCAGAATAAGAAGGAATTGTGATTCTGAGTTATGTCTTTAGGGTTTGGCTACACAAGGATGTTCAGAAAAGTTAATCTGAATGAACTAAAGGTGTGAATTTAAAGTGCATTAGTTAAACCACATTAAATGCCTTGGTGCATACTCTTATTCAGAATTAAAGTAGCCTTAAATTGGTTTACTTTAATTTATTGAGGTGGATTAAGATAAACTGAATTTAATTCAGTGGCTTAAGTGGCTTTAAGCCACTTTAATTCTGAATAAGAGCACCTCCATGGGGGATTAATGCAGTTCAACCAATCCACTTTAAATTCACATCTTTAGTTCATTTGGAGTAACTTTTCTGAATACCCCTGTGTAGACAAGGCCAAGTCACAAAGCCTTCCAGTACTAACACAAGGTTCACACAGTTTGCACACCAATCTTACTTAGGCCTGTGCCTAAGGGCTGGTCTACATGGGGACACTCAGGAAAATTAATCCACATTAACTAAAGGCGTGAATTTAAAGTGGATTAGTTAAACTGCATTAAACTCCATTGTAGACACTCACATTCAAAATGCAGGTAGCCTTTATTCAGTTTACTTTAATTTACTAGGACTCACCTATACAGAGAAGCTAGCAGGCACTAAGGGTATGTCTACACTGGAAACTTCAAAGTGCTGCCGCGAGAACATTCCCGTGGCAGCGCTTTGACGTGTGAGTGTGGTCACGTGCGAGCTCTGAGAGAGTTCTCCCAGCACTCCTGGTAATCCACCTCCATGACGGGATTAGCTCCGAGCACTGGGAGCATGGCCATGCTCCCAGCGCTCGAGGCCTGTCTACACTAGCGCTTTAAAGAGCTCAGACTTGCTGCGCTCAGGGGGGTGATTTTTCACCCCCCTGACCCAGCAAGTTAGAGTGCTATCAAATGTAAGTGTAGCCAAGCCCTAAGATAGGGTGTGAATTTAGAGCATACCAGCTACTCCACGTTGTATCTTCCCATGTAGACACTCTTACTGCGCACTAAGAGTGCCCTTGGGAGGTCTACCTTAGTACACTTGCAAAGTGAATTAAGATAAGAAGAACAAAAACAGTCTTAGCATGCAGTAAGTGTCCACATGGGGAGTTAGTGCGGAGTAGCTAGTGTGCACCAGCTACTGCAGGCTTTTATCAGTGTAAATAGGCCGCAAGAGCAAAATGAGTTTAAAAAATGTCTTCTTGTTATGGATCTGAAATAGCAAAGCTCTCACATCCTGCCCCAACAATTGCATTCAATTCCAGATATCTGCCAAGGACAAATAGGATTTTGTTTGTGACTGTACCCGCTCAGCAAAATGTTTTTCTTTTCTCCTCTTGCTGCTTTTTTACAAAATGAATATTTTATTTCATTTATTCATGTAATGACTAAAGACACAGATTGTTTGTACTTTATTCACATTTAATTCTACGTTAGCAGGTAGCTATGTCAATATTTTTAAAACAATGGTTTGTTTCTTTGGTTTTGCGTTTAATTTCTAGGTCAAATCCTGAGATATTGCCTCCATTTTTACTCTGATTGAAATCAATTGGAGTTTGTCTGCCTGGAGGCCAAATGAAGTCAGAGAACTCAGGATCTGACCATATAATTGTATTTGATATTTTCTCTCTGTGGCTCTCTCTTAGCATTTCATGTGCTGTCAGCTTGAGCCTATTCCGCCTCCATTTCTGTACTTTCCATTTGGGTATTGCTGAAGCCTGACATCTGTACAAAATCCCTTTCAAGTCCAAGTCAATACATGACAAAACATAAAAGTTTTTGCCAACCTTAAGTTTAGAGAAACTCAGGACTAAATGTTGCTCTCTACTATCCTGGTGCATGGAGGGATTGGAGAAGGATGGGTAAGAGGACTTAAGGAGCATTATTCCCTGTGTATGTATCAGGGCTGGATCTTTTCCGAGCTCTGAACAGAATGCTAAGTCGATTGCCTGCTGATGTGCTGACATTCACACAGGGGTCTGATCCTGCAAACCCTTAACTCAGGTCTATAGTCGTTACTCAAATGACTATTCCCTACTGTATCGTTATCATTATTAATATTTATTTATATTACAGTAGCACTGAGAATCCCCTGCAGCTGTTTTGGGGGTAAGGACTATGGGACTGCAGGATCAGGGCCCATGTATTCAGGGGAGTGTAGTCTGTGGGAAGGGGAAATGTACTGACTGCTGCAGACAGCAGGAGCTGCTAGGCAGAAATATACATCACTTCTGTTCCAAGGGGTAGAAAAGTGTACTTCCTAGCCAGTTATAATAAATCCCCCCTTACAAGAGTCCTTTTACAGAAGACGTGTCTTTGTTCCTCTTCACTGTGCTGGCCAGGGCATGTTTCAGATCTATATGTATTAGTAATGAAAAGCTACATTTTATCAGTTCATCATTTACGTTAACACAAATAGTGATATTGATGGAGATTGTACCCTCTGTTCTATAGACCGCAGCACGCTGTATACTTCAGGTATCCTTTGATAGGCGTGTGGAGCTGCAAAGAAATACAGCGGAAGGAAATATGTGAGTGTGACTTGAACTCTTCTACTTCCAATATGATGTCTCTGTGCAGTAATGAGAATAATCTTCAATATACTTCTCAACAGGCTGCATTATTCTCAGTCATTGCTCACGTTTTACTTAACCATGAAAATAAAGAAGGAACAGCTATTTGAAAACTATGCCTAAGCAGGGTAACAGTCTATAAATGTATTTGCAGAGTGTAAACACCCAGGATGAAGAAGACTTGTTCACTGTGGAGGAATTAGTAGGAGTAATGGGCTGAAATGAAGAGGAGACATTTAGGCTGAATATCCAGCTAACACAGCCTGGCAGTGAAGTGCATAGTCACCCAAGGGAGGTGGTGAACCATCACTTGGAACTTTTTTAAATAGGCTGAGCAAGCTGCAGCACTAACGAACACTCTGTTAGGAATAACCATGCACTGACAAAGAGAAGGGACACATGAGTTTTATGCCTGTGAAACTCTTTACTGTTTCATATATCGGGGCAGCATAAGAAAAGATGCAAAACCAAGAATTAAAAGAAAGGGAGCTGTTAAGAGTGAGAATGAAGCAGAGAGAAGCTATGGAGATGTAGACAGGTGAGACTGTGCTGAGTGATGAAAGGGAGGATAAGGATCTTAAATTCTTGCTCTGGGTACCCTGCTAACCAGGGGAAATTCAACCTTCAGCATTAAAGAAAAACAAAACAACAAATGCAGCAGCAGTTTCCTGTCTCCTTTCCCCCAACATAAGCCAGCCAATCATCAGGAAACACTACAATGCAAAATCCCTTGCAACACAGATACAAAACAAAACCATGAACCACAACACCTTGGCCCTCTCCCAAATGCTGAAATGGCATCAGGCTAATTGGGACTGAAGAGAGGGAATTCTAAAGTCCCAGTGACCTCATGGGGAATAGATTTCTCATAGGTAGAAGACTTGCAGGAATGGGCAATAATGAGGATGGTGGGCTGTTATCAATAGAAATGAGGGGGAAGGGAGAGCGTTTGTGTGGGAAGTTAAGCAGCAAGACGTCCAAGATCTGAGATTAATCCTGCAATTAACGATAGTTGGCTCATTTAATATATTATTATTTATTATTGTTTCTGATAACTAACTCCTTAGGGTTTAGTGTTGCTCGTTACCTCTAGTCTCTAGGCCTGATTGCTTTTGGACTCTCTGAACTGATTGACAATGGTAGTACAGCAGTAAGGCAGTGTTCCAAACACTGTAGTACATCAATTTGCATCTTGTATGTTTCCCTTTGTCAAACTGGGAGCCCCTAAGGATGTGTTGACTAAACATGCTGGGTGAAATCCTGGTCACTGGAGTTTTGCCACTGACTTCACTGGGCCAAGGTTTCACTCCTTGTGCCCATGGTTGTCAGGAACAGGTTTGGTGGGTTCAGTTTGTTTGTTTTCCTCCTTGGTAATTCTGGTGCCTATAGTAGTATAACTAATATGTCCTTATCTGGTCAATAGGCTTAAATTAGTGTCGTTAATATAAATGGGATTTTCCTTGTTCCTCATAAAATGACACTGTCAGAGCTTTAAAAAGTAGGGCACTCATTTGTTTATTTTTTTCCCATAAGAGATGCTATTAAGTGACAAAAATTGTAATTATTTCAACATGAGGTTTCTTTGAGAAGGTGAACAGTGTTAGGATACCTATCTTGATCTGCAATGTATTGCATGTTCTTCACGACTGCAGTGTGAGATTTTTACAGGTGCTGAGGGCAAATGAGACAGCTTTTATTTGTGAAGAAGTATATGCAGGATATCTTGATTATTAACATGTGCAATAGTAATTCTGTATAAAAGCAGTCCTTCCAAAATGCTTTCACACACATCCAAATGTCGGAGAAATAATACTATAACAGGGGGCAGCAGCGGCTCCTTCGGTGGCATGCCTGTGGGAGGTCCGCCGGTCCAGCGAATTCAGTGGCAATTTGGCGGCAGGTACACCGAAGCCATGGGACTGGGAACCTCCTGCAGGCATGCCGCCGAAGGCAGCTTGCCTGCCGTGCTTGGGGCGGCAAAAAAGCTAGAGCCGCCCCTGTCAGGGGGCAGTTATAGCTAACCTCCTTACGGTACCCCAGAGAGGTCAAGCATTTGATCTAGACAATTAAATCCTGCTGCTAAACTCAGCATTAACAAATGCTGCATGTTACTTGCTATTGTGCAACACAGAGGGTTGTGAAAGTGTGGGAAAAGCCACGATCGGGCCATGGAGAGGGGAGAAGTTGTTCCTCAGGCTGTTCCCGCTCTATGAAGCAATCTTTTCCTCCAATGCATAAAATTCAGATAAACAAGAAGGGTGGGCGTGGCTAAGGATTGGGAGGGAGGGGAGTAGCTTCACTAATTGGAATGCCTCACCCTCAGAATGTGGAAGAACCACCCTAGAAGCTGTGAGATGTTAATGCTGCTTCAAGCAGCAGCATCTCCCCTGTACACTCTCTGATCAGAGAATAGAGCTGTGGCATCAGGCTACTGCTGGGTCTCTTCCATACGTGCTTCATTTTAGGGCTGACAGGTTAGTGGTTTTCCTGAGAATTCAATCCTGGGCAGCTCTGCTGAGGGTGCTAGTTGGAGTGCTAGTTTATGGGAAGTAGACTGAAATCACAAGCCAGCATAACTCAGTGCATTTCTAAATGCAATATTAGAGAGAGTCCATGCCACAAAATTGGGATCTAGCTCTGGCTTTGGAAACCCTCATTCAGGGGTTGAATTGGGAAATACAAAAGCAATGGTACTCTCCCAAACTTAGCCTCCGTCTGACACACCAAAATGAGATGATACTGGTAAGAAATAGTGCAAATGTTCTAATATCATGCATAGTGTGCTGAACTTAGACTTGAACCCCACTGTGTTCCTCAGTCTTGACTTACCATCAGATGTCCTACTAAACTCCGCTCCCTTTGATAAGACTTGGCTGCCCCACTGGTCTCTCTGAACTTAGCTCCTCCTTGATGGGACTCAGACACCTGCTCTACCCTCTTTCTTGTTGGTTATATGAGATAGATTGGGAAAATATATGTGTTGGTGCTATTCTTCACTGACACCTGCTGGTGGTGGCAAACTTTGATGTCAATCATTGATTGTTAATTATTTTGCCAAAAATCCAAGCCCACAAATAAGGAAAGGGAAGGACATATTCAAATTTGCACAGTGTTGCGTGATAGCATTGTCACTGGGCCTCTGAGATAACACTTCCATTGAGATGAATGGGGCAGCTCACACATTTCTTAGAGCTATTATTTCAGGCTCTCTGTAAACTCAGGCAGACATCACTATATTTGTTACATTTCTTTCACATTTTCAGGGTTATTTCCTCAGCCATACCAGCTACACATTTTTATAGAACAGTTTAGATTCTGAAGCACCAGATTCATAGATTCATAGATTCTAGGACTGGAAGGGACCTCGAGAGGTCATCGAGTCCAGTCCCCTGCCCACATGGCAGGACCAAATACTGTCTAGACCATCCCTGATAGACATTTATCTAACCTACTCTTAAATATCTCCAGAGATGGAGATTCCATCTCCCTAGGCAATTTATTCCAGTGTTTAACCACCCTGACAGTTAGGAACTTTTTCCTAATGTCCAATCTAGACCTCCCTTGCTGCAGTTTAAACCCATTGCTTCTTGTTCTATCCTTAGAGGCTAAGGTGAACAAGTTTTCTCCCTCCTCCTTATGACACCCTTTTAAATACCTGAAAACTGCTATCATGTCCCCTCTCAGTCTTCTCTTTTCCAAACTAAACAAACCCAATTCTTTCAGCCTTCCTTCATAGGTCATGATCTCAAGACCTTTAATCATTCTTGTTGCTCTTCTCTGGACCCTTTCCAATTTCTCCACATCTTTTTTAAAATGCAGTGCCCAGAACTGGACACAATACTCCAGCTGAGGCCTAACCAGAGCAGAGTAGAGCGGAAGAATGACTTCTCGTGTCTTGCTCACAACACACCTGTTAATACATCCCAGAATCATGTTTGCTTTTTTTGCAACAGCATCACACTGTTGACTCATATTTAGCTTGTGGTCCACTATAACCCCTAGATCCCTTTCTACCGTACTCCTTCCTAGACAGTCTCTTCCCATTCTGTATGTGTGAAACTGATTTTTTCTTCCTAAGTGAAGCACTTTGCATTTGTCTTTGTTAAACTTCATCCTGTTTAACTCAGACCATTTCTCCAATTTGTCCAGATCATTTTGAATTATGACCCTGTCCTCCAAAGCAGTTGCAATCCCTCCCACTTTGGTATCATCTGCAAACTTAATAAGCGTACTTTCTATGCCAATATCTAAGTCGTTGATGAAGATATTGAACAGAGCCGGTCCCAAAACAGACCCTTGCGGTACCCCACTCGTTATGCCTTTCCAGCAGGATTGGGAACCATTAATAACAACTCTCTGAGTACGGTTATCCAGCCAGTTATGCACCCACCTTATAGTAGCCATCCTCCAAAAGAGTGTGGGTTCACTAAGCTGCCACAAGCCACCCCAATTCAAGCCCTATACTCAGTGTTGAATATCTAGGTCTTGGGTTATGGTCTGGACCCATCTCTGCATTTCATATTTAAAATGAATGGATTTTAATTTCAACAAATCCTATTAGTAGATGGTATAATGACAGAAAGGAAACATATGCGTAGAGAATGAAGAGGGGTGTGGATGCAGAAGATGAAGATATTTACAAATAAATCTGTTTCTATTTTTAACGGCTAAAAAACAGGGAGAGTGGACAACTGAGTCACAGGAACGTACCAAGACAACTGCAGTTGAAAGTACATTACAGCAGAATTCTAATGTTAACAATTACATTTGATCCTTGAATCTCAGACTGCTCACATTCACATTTTCTAACAAAATAATGGAATAAGTAATTAACAAATTTATTATTGATACATTCCTCTTGTGATTTATGGTCTATAAAATTTACTCAATGTGGGGAGATTTGGGAGCTTACATTCGGCTGCACCACAGAACTCAGCTCCCTGCTTGAGGTTGTGTTAAGGGAAGGTAAAAGGTGTAAAAGGGATTGGATGGCAGCTAGTTAATCATATCAGAAAGGAGGGCAGCAGTGGCATGTGGTTATTGCTACACTCTGATGCTGTATTGGCATGTGCAGAGGGGGTCTGATGCCTCTAACCACAAAACCCTACAATTCAAGAATCCCCTTTATGCACAACCCAGCTGCTTGGGCTATATGCTGGGATGAGGTTCTGGGGCCTAATGAATGCAATGAGCTGTCAACCTGGAAGTCTACATGGTATATTTATACTGGCAGGCAAACTGGGGACATTCATTTGTAATCTCTCTCTCTCTCTCTCTCTCTCTCTCTCTCTCTCACACACACACACACACACACACACACACACACAAAACTCTCATATAGATGATTCTTACTTCATAAAAGATACAAGATACATTTTGAGGCTGGTGATATCTAATAAAACTGTGCGGCTTAGTGTGATTTGTATTCTCCAAGCTGACAGAATACATTTTCTCACAATCAATGTGGCTCTAGGAATTCAAAGTTCAAGCCATTAATTAAGTTAGGGAGCTCCATAATGGCACATGTCTTAATGGAAAGTTGGAGATCAATTTCTAGTATCAGTCTGACTCTGCTAAATACCTCTGATGACAAGGACTTTAGTGAAGTTCTTCCAGAGGTGGTCCGGGATCCTTATTCACAGCACTACATGGCCAATGGTGACTAGATTTTAATAGTCATTCTAAACAGTTATGAGTAAATATCCAGGCCCCAGCCTTCACGTGCATGTATATATACACATGCTTACTCTTTGCAAGTGTAAACATCTCTTTACACAGAACTGTTAGAATTTGTATCTACTGTGACAAAGGGGTTATGGCTGTGATTGTAGCACTAGTAGGAATGCAGGTGCTTACATCAGCAAACTATGGCATGTACCAAAATGTATGCATGCAGTTTTCCATGAGCTCAAATCCTGGCTGAAAATTTGCCCCTAAAAATGTATTCAACGGAAGAGCTGGTTGGAATTCCCCTCCCCTGCACCTGGAAACATTTTGACAAATTTAAATTTCCCCCCACCATTTTTGACAAAGTTTGCAGTGGAAAATTAGGATTTTTAATAGAAAAAACAAAACCCTGAACATTTACTGGGCTTTGGTTTTCCATTGAAAAATCAAAAATGTTCAAGGTAAGTAGGCACTTTCTATAATTTCACCTAGTTGAAAAATCAATTCGCCATTGAAAAAAACATTTTGATAGAAAATTTCCTACCAGTCCTATTCAACAGACAGCTCTGATGTATTCTGAACCACGCTACAGACCGTAGAGCTCATCTAGGGAGTCATGATTCTTGGTATTGCTCACATATCCTCTAGGAGGAAATTCTATTTCAGTTCACATATGGCCCCTATCACCAAGGCAAATCTTAGCCACGCTTTAATATTTGAAATTGCCAGTCTCCATGGTCCTCACGTCCATCACCATTATCTATGCTATTTATTAAGCCACAGTTCAAGTCCCCATCAATAAACTCAATGGCGACCCTTATATGTATATTAATCACTGAAGAGGAACCTCAGGCTTCCAAATCAATGGTTGTATAATTGAGAATGTTATGTAGAGCTTGCAATAGAGCTTTATAATTATAATTTTTGTTAACACAAAACACAGATTGAGTCCTGCAAAACCTTACTCAATGTGAGTAGTCCACATTACCTGCAGTGGGTCTACTTTGATGGATAAGGATGACTCACATGAGTAAGATTTGAGAGGATCAGGCTTTATGTTTAAAAATAAAATATTCTCCATTTTCTAAGTAAATCAGTGACTTAGAAGACCGGATGAAAACAGCTTTATGTCTGTTGGGCTGCCAAAATTAATTCCCTTAAAATGAATATCTTGCTGTACTTGAACTACTTATGCATTGTGATAGCACCGCTTCTGCTGCCAGATACATTCTTCTAAGATTTACACAAGAACATTCGAAACTATATTTGAAACTATAGTTTGAGTAGATGAGTTAAAAGCTGTTGGGTGGGCAGGTATTGTCCACCTCCAGTTTTATCCAGCATTATCCAGCACCCCCTGAACAGATTTATAGAGGATTGGTACAGTACAAACCCCATGCAACAGTTAATTTAGAACATTTGGCTGAGGAATGCTCCTTCCTGCCATGAAATTTCTTGGAAGCACTTGTTTAAATTAAGTTCATTAAGACTGCAATGCAGAGAAAGTGTACTGAGGGTTGTTCATTGAATTGCAATTCAGAAACATACCAGTGATTTGGGAGCCCACCAAATAGGCAAGCTAGGACCAAGTTGTGGAAGGATGTTGCTTTTGAAGCAGGTTTTTCAAAAATAATGGGCCTGATTCTTCCCTGCCCTGCACCCTACGTAGCTTTTGACAGCATGCAAAGTACAGAACAATGGATGTGAAATTCCTCCATAATGATTTACTAGCTTTGTACACCCATTTGGTACAGGTTTAAATGCCTGCACAAGCTGCAGGAGAATGGTGTATAAGGCCTGGTCTACACTAGGCGTTTATGTCGAAGTTAGCGCCGTTAAATCGAATTAACCCTGCACCCGTCCACACTGCGATGCTATTTAGTTCGACATAGAGGTCTCTTTAATTCGACTTCTGTACTCCTCCCCGACGAGGGGAGTAGCGCTAAATTCGACATGGCCATGTCGAATTAGGCTAGGTGTGGATGGAAATCGACGCTAATAGCTCCGGGAGCTATCCCACAGTGCACCACTCTGTTGACGCTCTGGACAGCAGTGCGAGCTCGGATGCTCTGACCAGCCACACAGGAAAAGCCCCGGGAAAATTTGAATTTGAATTCCTTTTCCTGTCTGGCCAGTTTGAATCTCATTTCCTGTCTGGACATCGTGGCGAGCACAGCAGCACTGGCAACGATGCAGAGCTCTCCAGCAGTGATGGCCATGCAGTCTGTGAATAGAAAGAGAGCCCCAGCATGGACTGATCGTGAAGTCTTGGATCTCATCGCTGTGTGGGGCGATGAGTCCGTGCTTTCCGAGCTGCGATCCAAAAGAAGGAATGCAAAGATCTACGAGAAGATCTCTAAAGACATGGCAGAGAGAGGATACAGCCGGGATGCAACGCAGTGCCGCGTGAAAATCAAGGAGCTGAGACAAGGCTACCAGAAGACCAAAGAGGCAAACGGACGCTCCGGATCCCATCCCCAGACATCCCGTTTCTACGAGGCACTGCATTCCATCCTCGGTGCTGCCGCCACCACTACCCCACCAGTGACCGTGGACTCTGAGGATGGGATACTGTCCACGGCCGGTTCCTCAGACATGTTAGGGGACGGGGAAGATGAGGAAGGAGATGAGGAGGGCGAGGCAGTTGGCAGCTCTCACAACGCTGATTTCCCCGACAGCCAGGATCTCTTCATCACCCTTACAGAGATCCCCTACGAAGCGTCCCCAGCCATTACCCCGGACACAGAATCTGGTGAAGGATCAGCCAGTAAGTGTTGTAAACATCTAAACATTTATTTTTAACAAAACAGGAATATTAACAATTAAAAGAATGGGTTGTTCATGATTAGTGTGCCCTAGGCGCTTAACGGTTTAGTAAGGGGCAGTGCAAGTTTTGAAAAGAAATCTAGCAATGTCCGGTTTTCAGTGATTGTCCTGCACAAGCCGCTCTACTGTGTATTCCCTGCTACTGCAGCTACAGTAAAATGCGGTCTATATGTGCGGGGATAGAGCAGTAATCCTCCTGGGACATCTCGATGAAGCTCTCCTGGAGGTAACTTGAAAGCCGTTGCATGAGGTTCTTGGGGAGAGCGGCCTTATTGGGTCCTCCGAAGTACGACACGTTGCCGCGCCACGAGATTATCAGGTACTCGGGGATCATTGCTCTGCACAGCAGGGCGGCATACGGCCCTGGTCTTTGGAGGCTTTCCCGGAGCATTCTCTCTTTGTCGCTCTCGGAGATCCTCATCAGGGTGATGTCGGCCATGGTGACCTGCTTTTAATTAGGTAGGGGAATGTTAGTGTTGGGACTGCTTTCCCGTTCCTTTACAGAACTGTCACCGCTGGTTTGCAGCCACGCGGTGGAGGCGGGAGAGGGGCAGCCGAAAGGGATCATTCCCGGGGACAGCCGCGAGGGGGTGGGACAGGGGCAGAGTTCCCGCTTGCCGGATTGCTGGCAGCAGGGACTGACATTGATTTAAATGTGAAATGAGGCCAGTGGTAATATAAAAGTTTTAAACTGCCACAAGTGTACGGCTTACCATGTCTGCCTGCAACAGAAATTCCGTTGTGCTGCCTCGCTTCTCAAATGTGCTGTTCAAGACCCCAGGCACAGAATGCGAAGGCCGAGAATTCGACCTTGTGCTGAGTGCGCATGTGAAAGGTGCTGTGCATGGTCTTGTTCACAGAGAAAGACTATGTTCTTTGTTCACAACTACATTTATCTTTCAGAGGAATTCACTCCCTTTTTCCCATTTCCACAGCCCCGTCTGCGACTGTCTCACAACCTAGCCTGGAATCACACTCCCAGAGGCTAGCGCGGATTAGGCGTAGGAAGAAGAGGACACGGGTGGACATGTTCTCTGAGCTTATGGCCTCTTCCCAAGCCCAGGCAGCACAGCAGACCCAGTGGCGGGAGAACTTGACCCGAATGCACCAAGCCAACATGGATCGGGAGGAGAGGTGGCGGCAGGAAGACCAGCAGGCGACTCTAACGCTGCTTGGACTACTGAGGGAGCAAACGGACACGCTCCGGCGCCTTGTGGATGTTCTGCAGGAACGGAGGCAGGAGGACAGAGCCCCGCTGCAGTCCATCTCTAACCGCCCTCCCCCGCCACCAAGTCCCATACCCACCTCACCCAAAGTGCAAAGAAGGAGAGGCGGCAGAGTCCCTGCTAACTCTCACTCCACCCCTGCAGAGAGCTCTAGTAGCAGAAGGCTCTCATTTCCCAAAATTTGAAAAGTTCTTTCCTTCCCGCCTGACACAAGCCCACGTCCAAGTTTCACCTCCCAATGCCATGTGTAGTTGATAATAAAAAATTCGTTTCTGTTAACTACTGTTTCAATCATGTTCTTTTGGAGGAGGAGGGGAAAGGGGGTTGGAAATTGGACAGGACAGTCTCCTTTGGCAGGGTACATAGTCGGGGGCAGGCACAGCAGCAGGGCACATACACAGTGCAGTGATGCAGTGACTAGTTGCCCCGGTTAGTCTGGGAGGTTGTTTTGATGTAATGTTGGGGGGGGTGGGTTGCTCTGTGACTTTGTGGCGGGGGAGGGCAGTTACAGATCTTAAGCGCCGGTCCTTAGACAGGATCACAGAGCCACACAGCATGGGATCTGTAACCGTCCTCCCCCTGCCACAAAGTCAAATAGACCTCCCATACACACAGTCCCGATCAGGAGGGGTGACAGGCTCCGTTGAAACAAGCATCCCACCGCAGCGGAGCCTGTCAATCCTTGAGTTTAGAAGCTGCATTCGCATCACAACACTACACCCGCCCCGCACCACAGTCTGCGTCCCAGTTTTAAAAAATTCCCGCTAAAACAGTATTAAAGAAAACGGTGTGCTTTAACAAAGTAGAACTATTTTTATTTCGACACGTGTGTTGGAGGGGGGGTGAAGGGGGTATGTAACTGGATAGGATAGTCAACATTACCTGGGTAAAGAAACGGGGGCAGGTTTAGCTTCTCAGTACACAAACTATAAAATCACAGGTTACCCTGCTCACTCAGGAACTTTGCTTTCAAAGCCTCCCGGATGCACAGCGCTTCCCGCTGGTCTCTTCTAATCGCCCGGCTGTCTGGCTGTGAGTAATCACCAGCCAGGCTATTTTCCTCAACCTCCCACCCCGCCATAAAGGTCTCCCCCTTGCTCTCACAGAGATTGTGGAGCACACAGCAAGCTGCTATAACAATGGGGATATTGGTTTCGCTGAGATCACAGCGAGTCAGTAAGCTTCTCCATCTCCCCTTGAGACGGCCAAAAGCACACTCCACCACCATTCTGCACTTGCTCAGCCGGTAGTTGAAGAGTTCTTTTTCAGTGTCCAGGGCGCCAGTATAGGGCTTCATGAGCCAGGGCATTAGCGGGTAGGCTGGGTCCCCGAGGATGACTATAGGCATCTCCACATCCCCAACAGTTATTTTGTGGTCCGGGAAGTAAATACCTTGTTGCAGCCGTCTAAACAGACCAGAGTTCCTGAAAACACGAGCGTCATGAACCTTGCCCGGCCATCCCACGTAGATGTTGGTAAAACGTCCCCTGTGGTCCACCAGTGCTTGCAGCACCATGGAAAAGTATCCCTTTCGGTTAATGTACTGGGTGGCCTGGTGGTCCGGTGCCAGGATAGGGATGTGAGTTCCATCTATGGCCCCACCGCAGTTTGGGAATCCCATCGCTGCGAAGCCATCTATGATCGCCTCCACGTTTCCCAGGGTCACTACCTTTGGCAGCAGTACATCAACGATTGCCTTCGCTACTTGCATCACAACAACCCCCACGGTAGATTTGCCCACCCCAAACTGGTTCGCGACTGACCGGTAGCTGTCTGGCGTTGCAAGCTTCCACAGGGCTATGGCCACTCGCTTCTGTACACTCAGTGCAGCTCGCAACCGGGTGTCACTGCGCTTCAGGGCAGGGGACAGCAACTCACAAAGTTCCAGGAAAGTTCCCTTCCGCATGCGAAAGTTTCGCAGCCACTGGGATTCATCCCAGACCTGCAGCACTATGCGGTCCCACCACTCAGTGCTTGTTTCCCGTGCCCAGAATCGCCGTTCCACGGCATCAACATGACCCATTGCCACTGTGATGTCCTCGGCGCTGGGTCGCCTGCTTTCTGACAGGTCTGTGCTACTCTCAGACTTCAGGACATCACCGCGGTGCCGTAGCCTCCTTGCCTGACTTTTCTGCATCTGCCTCAGGGAAACCTTTATGATAAGCTGCGAGACGTTGAGAGCGGCCACAACTGCAGCGATGGTCGCAGCGGGCTCCATGCTCGGAGTACAGTGGCGTCCGCGCTGTCAATGACTGGAAAAGCGCGCGAACTGTTTTCCCGCCGGCGCTTTCAGGGAGGGAGGGCGGGAGTGATGGACGGATGACGACAGTTTCCCAAAAGCACCCTCGACTCATTTTGTTACCCAGAAGGCATTGCCGGCTACACCCAGAATTCCAATGGGCAGAGGGGACTGCGGGAACTGTGGGATAGCTGACCACAGTGCACCGCTTCGAATGTCGACGCTATCACCGTTAGTGTGGACGCACAAAGTCGAATTACTGTCCTTAGTGTGGACACACACGTTCGACTTTGCAATATCGATTACAAAAATTCGATGCAAGTAAAATCGAACTACTCTCGTAGTGTAGACAAGGCCTAAGTCTCCTTATTTTCACCAGGCCCAGGCTTTTACTGGTTTAGGTTTTCCTTTCAGTGGACATGCAAAACATTAAAATAAATTATCTGTTTGCCATAGAGAAAAATCAGAGTG
Source organism: Chrysemys picta bellii (assembly GCF_011386835.1). Classification (NCBI taxonomy): domain Eukaryota; kingdom Metazoa; phylum Chordata; order Testudines; family Emydidae; genus Chrysemys; species Chrysemys picta. Next base: position 22,525,352 of record NC_088798.1, read on the forward strand.
AAGATATTGGGACAGATCTTCAACTGGTTCATTGACTTCAGTAGAGCTGTGCCAATTTACACCAGTTGAGGATCTATTAGGCTTTTAGTATTTAACATTTTCAGCAGTTCCACAGTGAAGAGGGAGGCAGCAAAATCCATCAAAGCAAAGTCAAATAAAACTAGGGGATGCCGGAATGGTACTGCATACAGTTACCAATGCTTTGGTATCTCAGTGACTTCTGAGAGCATGAGATAATACCCCGCCCTCCAGACCCTTTATCTCTTTTCATATACACAGTAGGCTCAACCCCTAAAGGGGCAGATGAGCATTTACCTTGACACAGGACAATCTTAAGCGATACAAAATCAGTGTAGATGGTTTTATGTCACCCATCTCCCAACACATGATATAGAGCCATGTTGCAAATGAGGAGAGGGGGAGTGTGAGGCAGAGACAACCCATGCCTGCTGATAGTGGGGGAGGGGAGGCAGAGTGAGGGAAGCTGGCTTCAGTGGTGTTACTGAGCACTGGAAGGTGGCCTTTGTGTCAGGGATGTGGCTTTTGCTGTTAATGTGAAAAAATGCCCACATTTGGCAAAGTTATAAGCCTTTGAAAAATTGCAATGTGCACATGCTCAGTGGAAACTCGCAGGGAGCCTACAGCTGGGAACTGAGGTGAGGAGAAGATTGGGACTAGGATGGGGAGCCCAGAGGGAGAGAATAAGACTGAATGAGCAAAGAAAGTGGGATGGAATGTGGAGTCTGTGACTTGGGCGAGACGATGCGGGTAGGGGAAAGAGAGCACTGGAACAGGGACAGGCTGGAAGACACAGAGACAGAATGGGACAGGCTTAGTCTGAACATGGGCAAAGTGGACTATGACTACTTGAGCACAATCCCTTCCAGAGCCAGGAATGGAACTCAAGATTCCTTCATCTCATCATTCCTGTGTCAGCAAATATCTATGAATCCCAATGGCACAGCATGTGTTTCATCCCCCTCTATTGCTGGTCCATTTAGAGGATAATAAGCTACTACCACAATTGGTTACTTCATTAGTTCAAGTGACAGAGGTCTGTGTGGTGAATTGAAAAGTTCCAACCCTGCCAATGAACCATGTGAGTGTCAATATGATGCCATATGATGCAATTTCTGTTTCTTCAGACAACCTTAATCATGGCATTTCCTAACTTCTGAGTGCTTGACTTTGCAATCTTAATCTTACTTTACCATATCTTTTGTGTGTGTGATAATATAGATAGTAAATGACAGCTCTTTCCACAACTGTAGGCTAACTTACTCTTTTATGGCCACAGATGAGTTGGCTTCCAAAGCTCATGAACTTAATCCTGAGGAGTCAACAATCTAAAGTTCTGTGCAAAGAACATTGTACTTTATCTATTTATTACATCAGCAGAATATAAGGGACAATGACATTCACTTAAATTTTACTTCTTTCTCTCTCTCTCCTCTGTCTTACCCACCCCCAGAAGACAGCACTGAATGATCAAAATCAAAACAGGATTTTGATGACCATCTCTAACAGTTTATGTGATTGAGTGAAAGAAATTGCTGTCTGCTTTTCAGTGTCATTAGCCATGCATCCTCAGGGTAGTCCTTTTAGCACAACATCCTGTGAGGAAATGCAAATGCCATTGGTTTTGTTGTCACAGGTGCAGAAATTGCTTCTGTAATATCTCTTTCCTGTTCTTCTGTTGCTGCTGAACACTGAATCAACAGATTCAGTTCTAGTGCTCTGGTCCTTTATCTTCTAGACATAATTTTGCCACTTAGGTTGTTATAAGCTTCTTCCCCATCCTCTTTAACAGTTTTACCGATTTAATGGCTATATTCTGTATGTCTATCATTTTCACAGACTCACAAAGTTAAAGCAGTGAAGGTAGCATGCTGTACTGATCAAATACTCCAAGTAAATCACTTTCTTTGATAGATACTTCAAGTGTGGTAGTGTGGTAGTAGTTTTTGATGGGTGAACCTGAACATCAGAGGCTTGGTTCAGTTTGCATAACACTCAAATGTATGAATGTTTGATCTATATCACTCGGATTGGAAAAATTGGCAAGAGATCTAACAAAAAATAAGCATTCCCAAGAGATTTATGATAGTTCCTGCTTCTTCCTAGGACAGAAATATCACAACAGCTCCCCCATTTTGGTGCTTTGTTTCTGATCATGGCAGGAAACAGGAACTTCAGAAACATGTGAAAATGACTGTCATAATTTCAGGGTAACTGCCCCTGTATCCTCTCCTCTATGATCCATTCCAGGAGTGTCCAGTTGGGTCTCAGGACTCTTGTCATCACCTATCTCTGGACAGAGACCCTTGTTCCACTCCCTTCTGATCAGGGGTTTTAAAGTCTTTACAGCTCCCTGATATCCCCCGCAAGCCAGTCTGCTCACAGGCAAGCACTTGTGCTTTGCTTTCCCTCTGAGGGCTCTGAACAGTGTATTACCAGCAGTTACAAGTTAACTCACAGCTCTTTCTAAGCAAGCACATTTATTATTAAGGTAAAAGCATTACACAGAAAACATAACAAAAATAAACAGATTTAAACACACACTAAATATACCAGGAGTCACCCATTGGTCTTATAGGGCCCTAGTAAGTCAAAGCCTTTCCAACTTCCCATTGGACAGAGGAACCTGTCCATTTGCTGAATCAAGATGAAGGCCACAAGTCAGTTCAAATTAATCCTTTTATACGAACCCCCCCTTTTTTTGCAGTCTGGAAAACCCAGCCTGTATAGGCAAACCATTCCACAAGGTAGTTCATCTCTAGTTGTCTAGTCTCAGTGACTCACCTCCTCTCCCTCCGCACACAATTTTTAGTTCCTGGAGAAGCTGTAGTAATCCTCCCCCATGGAGTAGAAAACAATCACAGATAAAGCATTCATCAATTGAATACAAATATACTGTATGAGGCTGCAATATTGGTCACAACACCTACTGCCAAAAGAATCTGAACTTTTCTGAACCTCAAAAAGGGTTGGGGTTAGGTTTGCTTTGAGGGTAAGGCCAGTTCCTATTCCCCCACTCTCCCCAAAAAAATCAAATAGCTATTTTCTCACTGAAACATGCAGAAATTAGAACATTAGAAACAGATCCTTGTCTTCATAAAATTTTCAAGGCAGAGGTCCTAGATAACAGAATTATTTGTGAGTAAAAATTGTCAGTCAAAAATTATCCCATGTTGAGCCCAAACTGAGCCTCACAGATCTTTCACCAACTCACACCAATTTTTGTGAATTGGTGGTGAAAGGTTAAATCATAAGACTTAGGTTTTGGAGTTTAACTGCAAATATTTTGAATAGCCCATTTGCAACATGGTTCTTTCCTGGCCTGGCAACCTGACTGAAATGTGTATAACCAAGCTAAAGCCTTGGAGAGTCTGGGTCCTCTGACCAGGTTATAGTTGTGATATAAATAGATCTTTATGTGTATCACTGCTATGGAGGGATTGGACACTGTAAAAAGAAGCAAACACACAGAATGAGAGCGACACACACACAAAAGACCAATGCATAATTTAATAGCCTAAAGGCACCTCAATTAAGCAAAATTACTGACCAATTAAGCAGCAATACTTACCATTAATCATTAAACTCAAATAATCTCATTCAGAGACATTCCATTTAAATAGTTTTCCTGTACTGTGTTTTCATTTGTCTTAATTACTATGGGGTGGATTCCTGAAGAAGCGAGGTCTCTATCCAGAAAACACTGAGGGCACATTAATAACTTCTAGTACATGGGCTACAGAATTATTCTCACTCATTCTCCCTTCTGGCTCAATGACTATACAACTGTGGATAACTACTTAAACAGTCATTGGGCCAGAGAGAAAGAATACTCTATTGTCCAGTGGTTGGGGCACCCACTTGGGAGGTGGGGCATCCTAGGTCCAGTCCCCCTGCTCCAATCACTCATTTTGTATCCAGGGTTCAACAGCTTCAAGAGGAGAGACTGAAGAATATCAGAGGACTACCCCATAGTGCATCAGTTAGCACATGCTGCTGAGAGGTGGGAAACTCCTGTTCAAATCCTTTTGTCTCCCTGTGGTAGAGAGGGCAGACTTGGACCTGGGTCTCTCACATCTCGGGCAAGTGCTCTGTCCACTGGGACTACAGTTATAAGGTGGGCACCACTATCTCCTCCTCCTCCTCTAGATGTTGTGTGCTGGATGAGGCAGGTGCCTAACTCATTCCTGCAATAAACTGCTTAGGCACTGAAGCCTCCTAAGTCCATAGGGTTCCCATTTGTGGATTGTTAAGGAAAGCTAGGCACCTCCCTGCAGCTTGAAATTACATGTCTATCTCCAAGGGGGTGGTACTTATCACCCCCCCCTCTGGTTGGCATCTCCCATTGGCAAACTTAGGCTGCTCCCCACCTAGTGTGCTGGTTTTTGTGTATCACATTCTCTCTCCTCATTCACTGTATAGGGAACCTAGGATGCTTAACTCGGCTTTGTAGATTAGAGTGTTGTTCCTGTGATTCTAGGTGCCTTGACACTCAGTGTTGCAATGCCTAAGTCCCTTCATGGATGTCACCCTTTATGTTTTGGAATTTTGACAGTTTGAGTTGAAAATTTCAATTATCTATAGAAACTTAATAAATACTGTGAAGAATATAGATAATCACAACATAAACTTCATGATGAATCAGTTTTCTATAGAGAAAATTCAAACATTACCATAGCGCTATTTGCTGAAATACAAAATTAGATACAAACAACTGAGAAATGCCATTTATTTGTTAATGTTGTATATAAAACTACGTTTCCCCAGGAACCTGGGGCTCTGCATTCCTCAGGTACAATTTGTTGCAACATTAGCCACCCTTGGCACGTGAATCACAGCAGTTTCAATGAACAATACAGTTTCTTAAAACAGTAACATTCATAGAGTGTGTGTCTGTGTGTAGATGTCTCATATATAAATGTATATCTAGAAGCAATTGTATTTTTGTGTCTTTTTATAACAAGATGCCATGGAATTTAGAAAAGCCACTCTATGTGCCAGCTCTTTCATTTGGGGTGCTTAGATTTCACTTAATTTTGCACTCCCAAATATTCTTCTGACAACAGGTAGTATGTATAAAAATAATCTTCCCAGTGTTTTTATAAATGTAGTCTTACTGTATGCCAAGTGTTTAAAGTTCATCTGACACTTATAATGACAGGGCTTGTAAAAAAGCCATCACACAATAGTGACATGTTCAATGTAATTACTGGATGCAGCACCTAAAGCACAGTACATATTTGCTTAACAAAAAAGTAATTGAGAGAGAACATTGGTGTGCTGGTGGAGAGAGGCATTGCTGCGTGGAATTTCTGTTCAGGCACAGTGGCTGTATTAACTAAAGCATCTAATTAATTTTGCCACAAAAATCATGAGTTAGAATGCCAGTTCACTTTATGAGCTACAAATAATGAAAGACGATAGTATCATGTTTAATATAGAGATATGGAATACAGGATGGTATGAATTTGGGCTGCACACATTGCTGCATGAGAATCACATTACCCTCAACGAGTGCTGATTAATTTTTTTACACCACCCTTTCATATGTTTTGTGTATCACACGTGGATTACAGAAAGCCATCTTTTGGAATGAAGAGATTTATATGCATTTATTGAGACTGGGTTTTGTATCCCCTGGCCTACAAGTCCTTGTGCCTTGGAGAGCAGTGGCCAGATCCTCGGCTGATGTAAATCAGCTCTGCTGGAGATAGGATGATTGATGCGGTCTGAGGCTCTGGCCCAATATGTTTAATCGTACAGGACCTGGAGCTCTAAAATGTAGAGCTTTTCTATATTTGAACTAGAAACAATTACTATGTCTTATTGCAAAGCACGGAATCTTCACTTCCAGTGGTGCAAAATCCTCCATTTCTAGCCTTGCTGGGCGGTGAGATATCAGACATTGGAATTGTGGCACTTTTATGTATAAAAAAGCCATCATTATTAATATTATTTGTTATTTATGCTCTAATACAGTGGCTCTCAACCTTTCCAGACTACAGGAGTCTGCTTTGTTTTGCGTATGCCCAAATTTCACCTCACTTAAAAACTACTTGCTTACAAAATCAGACATAAAAATACAAAAGTGTCATAGCACACTATTACTGAAACATTGTTTATTGTACTCTCATTTTACCATGTAATTATAAAATAAATCAATTGGAATATACATATTGTGCTTATATTTCAGCGTATAGTACTAGAGCAGTACAAACAAGTCATTCTCTGTATGAAATTTTAGTTTGTACTGACTTTGCTAGTGCTTTTTATGTAGCCTGTTTTAAAACTAGGCAAATATCTAGATGAGTTGATGTACCCCCCAGGAGTATGCATATCCCTGGTTGAGAACCACTGCTCTAGTAGGTCCCACAGGCCCCTTAGTCAGCCCTGTTATGCTAGGCACTGTAACACCACACAGAAACATGTGCTCCTAGACCTGAGGAGCATACAATCTAAGAAGAATGCTTGCAGCCTTGTTGGTGCTGGGCCTGAGGCAGATGTATATTTTTCAGGAGGCTGGAGAGGGAATTGAACTTTGGTGGGGAGAATGAGGAAACATTTCCCAGGCAGTTTTATTTTAAGCAAAAGTGGCTGTTTAGCTCTGCTCAATCATTTGGAATTTGAGAATAAGCTGAGCCGGTTATAGGACTACTTTGCACAGCTGCAGGGTACTGAAGAATCTGACACTCTATTTATTTGCTGTTAAGGTCAGCAGTGATGTATTCTAGTTCCTCATTACACAACATCCAGGGGCTACTAAGGGGGCCAGGCTGAGATACAGCATAGAATTACAGGGGCCTCACACAAATGGCCAAGGACTCCAGCAGGTTTTGGGAAATGTACAGCTGTCATGGCTTTTCTTCAGGGGAACAAATTCCTTCCCTGTAGGGAATGAATTCAAGCTCTCTGAGTTTCCAGTTGCCTATAAAAGAGTAACTCTGATTTGGCCCATACTTTTTTTTAGGCATGCTGCAAAGTCACATAACCTTGACATAAAGTAAAAAAGAAAAAATATTATATATATTTTATATGTGTGCACACACACACACTTAGTATTTAGCTTTTAGACAGTTCCGTCTGGGAACATTGGCATCCATTTTAATTGATTACATCACTATTTTCCTCAACTTCCCCTGAAAAAAGTGCTGTACCCCAATCACCTTAACAGCAACCTACTTCAAAAACCTTATCATTTCAATTTTTCACACATTCTGCTTCTGTGTGTGTGTTCAGTATTTCACTCTTATCTCATCTCCCAGCCCACTGCAATAAACCAGTATTTCTTAACAATACCCATTCTCAATCTCAGACCAAATAAAAAGGGAAAAATCTGTATCACTAAAGGAGAATGCTAGCATTTCCTTTTTTATTATTAAAGGTTTCCATTGTTTTATAGATAAAAAGGACTAGAGCATGAAAATGCACGTTGCCAGTACATTAGTTATAGCCATTCTATCATTAATGAGAGATTTTTGATGGTATGCAGAAGTAGGGACAACATAACACACACATGAAATATAGCTTGCTTTGCCTATCCTTAAACTAAACATTCAGAAAACAGAACAATATAGATAAGAATATAACTACTTTATAAAGGGATGGGTAACTTATCTGCAAGCTATTTTGACCATTCCTATAGATGATGGGGGGAGGGATCTTATGCCAGTGACCAGATCTCGCAAGCACGCTATTTTTTTATGATTTATCAACAAACCAGAATAAGTGCATGTTACCACTTCAGCTGCTGTTGCTAAATCAATATTTACTTAGCAACCGTTGGGTACCATCAGTGTCAATACTGTCTCCTGCAGAAGATGTCACTGGTGGCTCACAACCTGAATAAAGAACATCTGCTGTTAACCACCACCCAGGCTTGAGTATTCCTTTTCCTTTTTCTTCCACTACTAAGCAGACTGGAAATTATCAATGGCCACGTTCCAATGGCAATGACAAAACTCCCACTGACTTTAATGTGAGCAGGATCAGACCCACTAAGAACTAAGGAACTTACTAGCATGCTGGAGAGGGAGACACTGAGAATTAGATTGTGATGCTTAGCTGCAGTAGGGGTTTAATGCAATCATACCAATCAAAGGGGAGCCCTTGGAGGGACTGAATCTTGGAAAACTACACTTCCTCCTGGAACATTCATTCTTATGTGGTGCTGTGTGCTCCCTTTCTTCGAAGCTACTCTGTGGGCTAGTGCAGAAAAGGGAGTGAACCAAGGCTCCTCCTTGCCCCTTCAAAGTGATTTATGCCCCACAGGGGCACACTGGAGGGGACCTATCCCTGCATTTCCCCAAGTGCAGAACTTGTGATTGTCCCTGGCTTTTATACAACAGTGGGCTATGAGGGTTCATTATACATTCCTAACCTCCTGGGCATGGGCGCCATGGCCAGGGTCATAACTGGATCACCATTTTCATGTGCACAGATGAAGATTGTGTAGGGATGGTCCAGGGAGTTTTATACCCAAACAATCTGAAGGCTAACTGAAAATCTGGACCTAAAGACTGTACTATGATCAACCACTTGGAGGAATAGTAGTTCTAAATGGGAATGTGGCTATTACTCTACCCCTTCCTCTGAAATCCCTGGGAGCCTTGGTTCACTGCATTAGACTATGGTGTTAACATAATTAATGAAAAAAAATCATATTAATTATATACACAAACTATTTTTGTCCACTCATTTAGTATTATCAATGACTAAGGCTACGAGTCTGTCAGGAGGTCATGGAAGTCACGGATTCTGTAACTTTCCAGGACCTCCTGACTTCCGCAGCTGCAGCGGCTGGTGTGGCTGACCCCAGAGCCAAGTGCACCGGCCTCTGCTGAAGTGGCCCTGAGGCCAGCTGCTCGGGCAGTCCTGGGGACCATTGGAGCAGCAGCAGTCCTGGGGAGCAGCCAGGGCCGGCGCAACCCATTAGGCGACATAGGCGGTCGCCTAGGGCGCTACAATTTGGGGGGTGGCGACCTCAGCGGTATTTCGCTGGCGAGACCTTCCGCTGCCTCTGTGGGGGCCGGCATTTCGAGGTGGGACCTTCCACCGCCTAGGGTGGCAGAAAAGCTGGCGGCGCTCCTGAGGAACATCAGTGGTAACCGGTGTGGTTACCTTACTACTAAAAATGTTATGATTGTCATATGACAATTATGCATGCTTTGAGCTTGCTCCTCAACCCAACATAATTACAATATCTTCCAAACTCAGAACTGGGAGAGCATATGTTTTCTTCATCTCTGCACATAGTAACCTTTCTCCATCGTTACTCAAAAAGGCAGTGGTGATGACAGCTTGTATCTGTAATGCTGCCATTCACATACTACCTGCACTGGCTGCAGGAACGAACAAATCAATCTAGAGCTGGTTGAAATTTCTCAGAAAAAATGTTCACCATTTTTCAGTGTGCTCTAGTAAAATCCAGTCATTGCTGTTTTGACAGATAATAAGCTCCTCTCAGACTCAAATATTGGTGGAATGTTTAAAAACAAATAAGCAAATGATAATTGTAATTGTGGATAATTATTTGATCTATGTCTCCGGGACTTATTGTGAGGAAAGAATTAACATCTGGGGTCAAATTCCCTGCTTTGTCTTCCCTCACCCCCATCCCTGGTGCCACCAAAAAACTAAAACTTAAAAATACTGCAGCACACAAACAAACATCATCCTGGGCCTAGAGATTGAACTATGATCAACCACTTGGAGAAATAGTAGTTCTAAATCAGACGGTGGCCAATTACTCTACCCCTTCTTCTCAAATTCCTGGGTGCCTTGGTTCAATGCATTAGTGAATGCAAGGATGAATTTGATCCCTTATTTCTACTCCATGCATATAAGTGTAGATGGAATGATGCTCTTATAAACACAAAAGTTGGGGTGATCAGCTAGAATATCCTCAGTGAAATTTGAAGACCATAAAAAGGAGCTTAGCAAGACAAGTCTTATCAACAGTGAGGCTCACATGTTCCAGCTACCCCATGCTCTCTGTGCTGCTATTCAAACACAAAACAATGCCACGATCGTTGCTTATATTATGATGGGCAGAATGGGAGTTCAGTATAAAGAGAATTCATTAGACAGTTAAAAATCTTTTTATTCTTCTTATTGGCCTGCTTTTATCTTCTCTCCTTCTTCAGTTTCCATTTTTCTCCTTTATCTTGCTTTGGCAGTGGCACTAAGTATTGATGAGTCAGCACATACAATTATTTCCCAGGTAATTTCTCCTGGTACTGAATACCAAAATCTGTACTTTTCAGGTACCATGTGGGGCCAATTACCCCATGAACTTACAAGAATACGAGGTGGATTCCGTATTGGTAGACAATATGCAGTCCAAGATATTTTTCTATTGGCATTTGCTTGCTGACATTTAAATTCCATGTCACTCTTAAGACAGGAAAGTTATTTCTCACTGTGCCATTGAGACCAAACTGTCATGAAGAAAACATCACAAAAAGATGTACCTTTTTGATGGAACAACATGATTATCCTGATCTTATATTTTATTATGATTTCTATTGATTATTTTTTTTCTGGCTTTTTTTCTTCCCCAGAATAAAGTTTTTACTTTGATGCTTTTCTTTGATAAAGTTATAAAGCTGTGCCAAAGACTTGAAATCTGTCATGGGGCTTCTCCCTTCACAAAGAATAAGTTGCACATTATGTCCCCCGTTCTTAAAAAGCTGCTTGCCTCTCAATCAGCAAATATTATACCATGATACTATGAATCTGTCATTTTTTTCTCTCAACTTTTGACTGAATTCTACTGAAATATTAACTAGATTCCTTACATATGACATTACAAATACAGTGTTTGTTCTGCACATCTTTATTAATATTTATCCTAATGTGGCTTCTTTAGTTTCCAATGGTCTTTTATTTTGGAATGTCACCCCATAGAGTTCTTGTGTCCTTCTGACAGAAGTATTACCAGACCCTAGCAGGTTTCCTAAAACAGCTATCCTGGTCTCACCCAGCTTTGGACTATCATCCCATTGAAAATGAATCTCAGCCAGCTATCACTCTCATTTACATTAGTGTAAATCAGCAATAAGTCACTGAGAAATTTAAGAGAATGACTAAGTACAGGTTCTTAGGTAGCATGGCACACACAATATTTGCTGAGCCTTTACTTTGAGACTTGTTTCATAAGGATACTTTTGTCATAAGGTTTCTGCTTTCCCAACCCATATAATCAATTTTAAACTGCTTGTAAAAATACATCCAGTGATAATTTGCAAAGAACAGGGTTCCAGAATATGGAGAGAGTACAAATGTGTCCCATCTGAACCAAGGTCCATCTCTTTAAAGGCCAGGCCCATCCATTTTCACGTTTAAGAAAGTAATAGATTTTAAAAGGTGAATTGCAAAGGTTTTGCTGAAAAGAACTTGATTGCAAGATCCCCAAAGAGGAAAATGTCTGCAACTGTTATTTAAAAACATATATTTGGCACTGGAATTTAACAAACCTGAAGGTGATGATTAACTCTTTCTGATATTAAGGAATCTCCTATTGCAGATGTTGTCATTCTTCTACCAGAATGAAAAACATCACAGCTATTATTGCTCATGGTATGCCTGAAAGAAGATGCCTTATCCTCTTTACCCATTATAACATAGACTGAAAGAGCCATTCCTGTCATTTTTAACTCCTGAAATAACTCCATGTGACGGGGCACGACTCACCACTGTGGTGCTTCCTGCTGTCCGTCCTGGGAATTAGCTCTGGTTCATCAGTGCGCCCTCATCTAGTGGTGTCTTGCCACCATCGCTTCTGTCCTCAGGACCCATGTCGCTCTCAGGACCACAGTGTCCTCTTCTGGATGCAGCCCTCCAGCTGTGCCCCACTCGGTTCTCTCCCCCCACCACTTCCAGCAGCAGTCCTCTGTCCAGCCACTTGCCTCAGTGGCAGGCTGCAGTCCAGAGTCTAGCCACCTGTGGGGCTAAAGGAGGGGGGACAGCAGTCACACACTGTGTCACCTCCAACCCCTGTCGTCTGTTTCCCTGCGCCATTTCTCTGAAGCCCTAGCACCTTCTCCGCCTTTGTATCAGGGTCCCAGTCTGGCAGCAGTGAGCCAGGAGCTCACTCATGCTGCTCTGACTATGGTGCTGTCTCTTCTCCCTCCTTCAGGGTAGCCAGTCCTCCCTCCCTCAAATTCCAGGAAGTGACTGAAGCGCCTCTGTTCAACAACCCTTCTTATATGGCCCACCCTGGCCCTGACTGGCTGTCTCTCTAACCCTTCTCCCGATTGGCTGTCTCTACAAGCCCTTTCTTAATTGGCTGCCTCCTTCGCAGCTTCTCCGGGACTGCTTTAACCCCTCCTTCTGTTGGGGCAGATGCCCCATCACACACCGTCCCCCTTAAGACCACACACCCAGGGGCGGGGTCTCTACCTTCCCAGCTTCCCTCACAGCTGGGACCGCAGGCTATCCCTCTCTTGCCCCAGGATCTCTATTAAGAGGAGCAACCTGCTTCCCTCTTCCAGGGTCTGGGTCCCCATCATAGCCTATCCTGCTCCTGCATAGGTTCCCCTGTTTGTCTGGGTCTCTTCTGTCCCAACCATCCTATCCATCACCTCCCTACCTCCCCCTTCTCTTCTGGGGGCAATGCCTTTTTATATGGCCCTCCTTGTGGCACTAGAAGCCCATACCTCCCCATGGCCATGGCCCTCCTATAGTCCTTCTCTGGCTCAGAACCGTACTCTGGGCTAGCCTGGGCCCTACAATTTTGGGTCAGGCACTCCCTCTTCAGGTCCCCCTGTTGCCCACAAGCCCAACAGGCCCGATGCCTCCCTGTTCTCCTCATAGAGGGGACTCTTCTGGGCTCTTTCTCTTGTCCATTCTCCGAATGAGGCTGTTGTTTCTCTCTCTGGTAGGGTCACTCCCTCTTAAAGTGTCCCTGCCGCCCACAAGCAAAACATTCTCCTGGCCTCCTGGTCCTGGAATTCCCCTTTTGCTCCCTGTGATTCTTACGGACTCCCCCTCACAGCGACTTAAACAGGTACAACTTCTGCTTTGATAGTCCAGCCATATAGTCTGCAGGTACTCCTGTGCCTCCCATGGTCTCTGCTGGGCTGTGAGCACCTGCTGTAGCAGGATCTGAAGCGCCCCTTGCTGCTTGTCAGACCCTTTCCACAGGGGTACCGACTTTGGAGTCCAGTTTGGGAAGGCCCCAGGACCTTCCACAAAGAGAGCCTCTGACTCCATTTTCTCCACCCTACGTGTCCCTTAGTTTCTCAAACATCTATACCAGGCAATAGTCCCCACAGTCCTCTATCTTCCCCTTGTATCGGGGTGACTATATGCCCACATTCTCCACCACATGTGTCGGGGTGCAACTCACCACTGCGGTGCCTCCCGCTGGCTGTCCTGGGAATTAGCTCTGGTTCATCAGTGCGCCCTCATCTAGTAGCATTTCACCTCCATTGCTTCTGTCGTCAGGACCCATGTTGCTCTCAGGACCACAGTGTGCTCTTCTGGACGCAGCCCTAAGCTGTGCCCCACTTGGTTCTCTCCCCCACTTCCGGGGGAGGGGGGGAGGACAGCAGTCCTCTGTCCAGTCACTTGCCTCATTGGCAGGCTGCAGTCCAGGGTCTAGCCACCTGCGTCAGTGGCAACTGGGGCCAAAGGAGTGGGGGGCGGCAGTCAGGGCCCCAATCTGGCAGCGGTCAGCTGGGAGCTCACTCATGCTGCTCTGACTATGGTGCTGTCTCTTCTCCCTCTTTCAGGGCAGGCCAGGCAGTCCTTCCTCAAACTCCAGGGAGTAACTGAAACTTCTCTGTTCAGCAGCCCTTCTTATATGGCCCAGCCTGGCTGTCTCTACAAGCCCTTCCTAATTGGCTGCCTCCTGCACAGTCTCCTTGGGGCTGCTTTAACCCCTCCTTCTGTCAGTGTGGGGCAGATGCCCCATCACACTCCGTCAAAAGTGTTCCCTGATTTATTTTTATGGACAGCTTTAGTGCATAGCAAAATTTTGGGGAGGAAAATTAACTCAAAATTTAGTTTATTTAACTTAAAAAATGAACCCTATAAATATACAGGTCTTTTTTAAAAAAAATCATTTGCTGTTCACCTTTATGTATAATAATATAGAATCATAGAATATCAGGGTTGGAAGGGACCTCAGGAGGTCATCTAGTCCAACCCCCCTGCTCAAAGCAGGACCAATTCCCAACTAAATCATCCCAGCCAGGGCTTTGTCAAGCCAGGCCTTAAAAACCTCCAAGGAAGGAGATTCCACCACCTCCCTAGGTAACGCTTTCCAGTGCTTCACCACCCTCCTAGTGAAATAGTGTTTCCTAATATCCAACCTAGATCTTCCCCACTGCAACTTGAGACCATTGCTCCTTGTTCTGTCATCTGCCACCACTGAGAACAGCCGAGCTCCATCCTCTTTGGAACCCCCCTTCAGGTAGTTGAAAGCAGCTATCAAATCCCCCCTCATTCTTCTCTTCTGGAGACTAAACAATCCCAGTTCCCTCAGCCTCTCCTCATAAGTCATGTGCTCCAGACCCCTAATCATTTTTGTTGCCCTCCGCTGGACTCTTTCCAATTTTTCCACATCCTTCTTGTAGTGTGGGGCCCAAAACTGGATACAGTACTCCAGATGAGGCCTCACCAATGTCGAATAAAGGGGAACGATCACGTTCCTCGATCTGCTGGCAATGCCCCTACTTATATATATCATAAGCCCACAGCACCTTCTATCCAAGGACCTCAGTTGTGTCACAAATACTGATGAAATAGCACCCCAGGTTGAGTAGAAATATATTACAATCCCCATTTTACAAATGGGCACTTTAAGACAAAGAAAATTTAAGTGATTTGCCAGAATCATAAATCAGTGACAGAGGAAACAACTGAACCCATATATCCCAATTCTCAATATTTGTGTTAACCATTAGATTATCCGTCCCCACTAAAGTAACCTTGGGAACTGGAAAAGCCATGCTAATAGCAAGGAGAGTCTAGAGAGCTCCCATTTGCTTTCTTGAGACCATTTCGTAAGAACAGGTAGGTGAGTGGAGAGAATATGAAAGATAAAAGCTCATATCGACCATTATATCTTCAGAGTCTGAATGTTAAACAAAAAGTGCGCTCAAGATGATCCCCCTCAATTCAGCCATTCTTTGTTGGGTGCCAAAGCAATCTGTATAAACCTATTGGGGAAAAAGGCATGATGTATAACAAGCAAACACCAGTAGAAAACAGAGCTTAGATTACTCCTCTGAAGTAAGCAGACCATGCCATAAAAATATTAACTACTGTGGGTGCAACAGGTGACATTAGAGCATTGATGCAAAGTTATAGTGCAAGGAAAGACCTTTTTTTTTTTAGAACTAAAGAGAGCAGGCAGGAAAATGCTTCAAATCTTGTATGTTTTTTACTTGTTGTTCTATTACTGCTGTTATTGTCACAGGCTCTGTACCATACTTTTTAAAGGTATACTACCAAAATTGGGGAAACATTGGAAGATTATATTAGTGCTCTATCACAGATCTACAACTTGCAAGTGAAGTTTAAGGCAACTCTCTAATAGTAGGAAGTCTCTTGTGCAGTAATAGCTAGGTGGCTCCTCTGGCACAACTGCCCAGTTCAGAGGACAGAAACCTAATAGGAGTGGAGATTCAGCATTCCCTCCACTGGTTCCTTTCTGCCAACAGCATGTCAACCCCTGCTGAAGATGTGAGCAGAGTCTTCAGCACTACCAGACACGAACAAGGCCCTGCCTGATGCTCCTGAGGTGTTAGAAGCACAGAGGGCAGCAAGAGGGAATGGGATCTCCCAAGTGGTAGCTTGTGGAAAGAGGCTGGACCTTGTACAACCCCTTTTAACCTTCGCTTACGTTGGGTGACTGGAGCAAGGAAATAAAGATCACTCCTACCAGCAGTCCTGTGTGCAATACTTTTCTTACACTGGTCAGACTCAGCAATCATAGAATCATAGAAGATTAGGGTTGGAAGAGACCTCAGGAAGTCATCTAGTCCAACCCCCTGCTCAAAGCAGAACCAACCCCAACTAAATCATCCCAGCCAGCTCTTTATCCAGTCGGGCCTTAAAAACCTCTAAGGATGGAGATTCCACCACCTCCCTAGGTAACCCATTCCAGTGCTTCACCACCCTCCTAGTGAAATATTTTTTCCTAATATCCAACCTAGACCTCCCCCACTGCAACTTGAGACCATTACTTCTTGTTCTGTCATTTGCCACCACTGAGAACAGCCTAGCTCCATCCTCTTTAGAACCCTCCCCCCCTTTCAGGTATTTGAAGGCTGCTATCAAATCCCCTCTCACTCTTCTTTTCTGCAGACTAAATAAGCCCAGTTCCTTCAGCATCTCCTCACAAATCATGTGCCCCATGCCCCTAATCATTTTTGTTGCCCTCCCCTGGACTCTCTCCAATTTGTCCACATCCTTTCTGTAGTGGGGAGCCCAATACACCAGATGTGGCCTCACCAGTGCCGAAAAGAGGGTAATAATCACTTCCCTCGATCTGCGGGCAATGTTCCTACTAATGCAGCCCAATATGCCATTAGGCTTCTTGGCAACAAGATCATACTGTTGACTCTCATCCAGCTTCTTGTCCACTGTAATTCCCAGGTCTTTTTCTGGGGAACTGCCGCTTAGCCAGTCAGTCCTCAGCCTGTAGCAGTGCATGGGATTCTTCCATCCTAAGTGCAGGACTGTGCAATTGTCCTTGCTGAACCTCACCAGATTTCTTTTGGCCCAATCCTTCAACTTGTATAGGTCACTCTGGATCCTATCCCTACCTCCAGCATATCTTCCTCTTCCCCCAGGTTAGTGTCATCCATGAACTTGTCATCCCATCATCCAGATAATTAGTTGGCAGCCAGTATCAAGTGGAGTGCCCCAGAGGTCTGTCCTGGAACCGGTTTTGTTCAACATCTTCATTAGACATCGAGCCATTAATCACTACCCATTGAGCCCAACGATCTAGCCAACTTTCTATCTACCTTATAGTCCATTTGTCCAGCCCATACTTTTTTAACTTGCTGGCAAAAATACTGTGGGAGACCGTAACAAAAGCTTTGCTAAAGTCAAGATATATCACGTCCACTGCTTTCCCCATATCCACAGAGCCAGTTATCTCATCATAGAAGGCAATCAGGTTGGTTATGCATGACTTGCCCTTGGTGAATACATGTTGACTGTTCCTGATCACCTTCCGCTCCTCCAGGTGCTTCAAAATGGATTTCTTGAGGACACGCTCCATGATTTTTCCAGGGACTGAGGTGAGGATGATCAGTTTATAGTTCCCCGGATTCTCCTTCATTGTTCATGGAGACAATCTCTTAGTGTTGCAAAGTATTTTTAGCCATATTTTAGCCACTTCCCCCTAGAGAATTTTTAAAAATGTGAACCTCAAAGATGCAGACTGTATTTATCATATTCAACACAAACATCAATAAAATAGAAGACTTCTCAAGCTCTCTTTCATCTGTCATACTCAGGATTCTCAGAGTACAGCCAGCATGCTGTTACATGATTTGCATTCAAAGCATAACCTGTACAGTTCAACTTTCAAATTTTAATGTCAGGCCATAAAATCTTACTGTACTGACCAAACATATTTCCTAGAACATTAAATCCCTCATGAATCCTCCTGCACTACCTTTAAACAGACATTAAGATTACAAACCATAAATACTGAATGCTTTCATTTATTGTAGTTCACTATAACCATGTCTACCAGGGCCTCTATAGTTAAGGGTCTGCTAACATTTTCAATATACCATTACTCTGTCTTAGCGGCCCTTATGATAACTACTTTCTTTTGTCATGGTCAGGAAACGGTCATATAGGTTTTTTAAACAGCGACTAAACCAAACAACTTAGGGCACATTTTGTTTTTCTTCAGGTTTCAATTACCTTTTCTGACTTTAGGTAGGTAAAATGCAAGGCACATTTTTACAGACACTTGACCTTTGCTGTTTCCTTTCTGCCTTTTGTAGTTGCTTATCTGTAGGAAAAAGTAACATCCGTAAGGCATAAATTTTTAACGGTGAGAGTAATTAACCACTGGAACAATTTACCGAGGATCATGATGGATTCTTCATCACTGACAATTTTAAAATCAAGATTGGATGCATTTCTAAAAGAATTATTTTGGGTAAGTTCTATACCCTGTGCTCTACAGAAGGTCAGATTAGATCACAATGGTTTCTTCTGGCCTTAAAATCTATGAATACTGTCAGGGTTCTGTTCTCTTCTGAATACAATGGCTACACCCCACTCAATATGTTGTGTCTTAGTCATTCTGGTTGTCTTTGTTCCTTTCTTTTGATTGAAAGATCTTTGAGGAACGGGCATACCTGGTTGGACTGCCCTATCGTTATACAGTGCCATATATAACTAATAATAAAATACAGTGTGCCTTTTTCACAAAAGAAGCTGCTTCAGTAGTGAAATCAAACATTTGAAAAGAATTTAAACTATTTTAGGAAGTGTGTTTTGTTGGTATCACTGTTACATGCAATTAGATTTCATAAAGCACAACCTTCATTTGATGTGTCACAGCAGCATGATCTGAAATATAATATCTTGGCCGAAATAAACATTGCTTGCCGGAAACCTCTACTGTGTATTTTCAGAGTGCACTTCCAGACAGTTGTTATAATTGCCTGTGTACTGATACATGGAACCACTGAAATTAGATATGGGAGAGACCTTTATAGGCCACCTAGTCCATCATCCCACCAACACAGGATTGTTGCTTACAGTATATTTGCCAGTGTGGTTTCACTACTTCCTCTGGAAGTTTACTACACATTCGGACAGATCTCACAGTTATGCATTTGCCAGAATAATAATTTGAGTCCAAAAGTTAAGACATTGTTATGAAGGAAAAAGGGTCCAGATTCAGAAGACTTGTTCTTCTATGTCCATGGTAGTTTGGGGGAAGGAGGAGTGGTGTAAAATTGGCTGGGCTACTGGGAGTGGATAGGTCATTACACAAAGTAAAACTATTTCCCCATGTTTATTCCCCCCCACACACACAGTTCCTCACACCTTCTTGTCAACTGCTGGAAATGGGCCATTTTAATTACCACTACAAAAAGTTTTTTTTCTCTCCTGCTGGTAATAGTTCACCTTAATTGATCACTCTCGTTATAGTGTGTATGGTAACACCCATTGTTTCATGTTCTCTGTGTATATATATATCTTCCTACTGTATTTTCCACTGCAGGCATCCAATGAAGTGGGTTTTAGCCCATGAAATCTTATGCTCAAATAAATTTGTTAGTCTCTAAGGTGCTACAAGTACTCCTGTTCTATTTGTGACTCTGTTATCCTCAGGCTGCTACTCTCGTACCAAACAGCAGTTTAGAGGGCACTTTAAGATGAGCCAGCTGCAATCTCATGCTTGTTTCAACAGCCAGAAAGTACAAAGCACAGTAGCGCTGACCACTCTTCCGTCCCCAGCCAAGCGCCCAGGACCAGATTAAGGCAATCTGGGCTTTAGGAGCACCATGATGTGGGGCCACTTATGAGTCGATCCTTCTGGTTCCTCTTCTGCACTTGACCCTCACTCCCCCAGTCAGAGTAGTGGTGACTGGAGGACTCGCATCCTGCAGAAGCATGGCCATGGCTCTGGGACCCTTCCATAAACTGGCTAGCAGACCTAGACAAGTGTGCAGCAGTGGGCATGTTAGCCTTTGTATGCCCAGGAGCTCCTGGAGCCATTCTTCTTGAGGACAAACACCACATCAATGAAGTTTGAAAAATGGTGTAGGATCCAGTTGGATGAGGAGAACTATATATAAATGCCAGGATACATTTTATCAGTCCAAGTTTTTAAATCTCTCTCTAACCTGGGGAAGGTCTTATCTCTGGTACAGTGTGTCCTTGAATGCACTTTTTCCTCCAACTTCACATTCCCACTGCAATCACACCGCCTCACCTTTACAAACGATGCACACAAATTAACAATGTTCAACATTTGAAATTTGATTTCACACGTCTCAGCAAATTCTGTGAAATTTCTATGCTTCATCATGTACAGTTACTCACAAAGAATATGTATGAAATAACTGTGGAGGCAGCAGTGAAAGTAGAGAAGCAAAACATGAAGTTGTAATAATTCAGCTGAAAAAGTCTGCACAATGTACACAGGGAGTAAGATTTATTTTATTTTTTGCATTCAGATCTACCATAGCGCTACAGAATCCAGCAGCTGTCTGGGAAACAGGAAAATGAATATTATAGTGCTGCCAAAACTAGGTGACTCTATAATTATCAGCCTTTTTAACTTTCTCATAATTTTTTTCATTTACTGACAATGGCTTAAGCATATTGTAATCACACCTCACTCAAATGCATTATGCTTTATTTTTCCTTTACTAAGCTTTTAAAAGAAAGCTTTTGTTAAGCTTCAGCTGCAAAATAATTTTTAAAACCTTGTAACTTATCAGTTTTCAGAATCTGTCTATTGACAAAAAATATCACCAATCACAGCCACTGTTGTCAAAAGTAATAATTGGCTGAGCTATTTACAGGACTTCGGTGATGCACAATGCATGTCTCACTTAACCGAGCAAACAATAAAATGCCAATAATTGTACCATCCCATATGTTTCTATTCAGATATTGATAAGAATGTTATCATACGTTGGAGACACTGATTCATTGTGTTGTGGAGTAGATATGAAAAAAATTCTTGATGGAAATTGTTAATATGAACTCACTCCATGCTAAGTGTATTAAAGGAATTTCAACCCATCAGGAACTAATCACATTTCATTTTCCATTTTATTTTTTCTTCTCATGGTCAACACATACCAGCACAGCTGAGGTGTGTGATAATCAAAGTCTTCTTCATGGCTGAATAAATTTAATACTCTTGCTTCATCAGTGCAGCGTATTAAAAAGTCCCTTGACATATTTAGCCTGATTGTTTAAGGTATTACACTAGAGCCATGGTATTACAGATTTCACATACAGCATGTGGGGGGTGTCTTTGCTCTCATTTATCTGTAACATGACATAAAAATTGGATTCAAATAGGTTTCTTTGCAAAAAAAAAAAAAAAAAGCAGGACACTTGATAAAGTCATAATGTAATCCCCACCACAAAAATGGAGAACTAAATGAATCATTATTTGGCATTTGTATTATTAGGCTAACACAAACAACTCAGGTATTTTGAACTGTAAGGAAATAATTCAGCAATGTAATGTAATATGAAATAGATATTTGTTTTGTAAGCATACTAGTTTTAAAAAAAAGAAACAGTTCCAGTTTGTTTAAAATGCCAAGTTCTTTTTCTATGGCATAATTGTATGTGTGTATTTAAAATGTGCTGTCTGCTCCTGTAATTCCATGTGTTAGTTTAATTTAATCCATGCAATTTTCCTGCTTTGATTTAGTAAGACTACTAGATGGTCACATAAGAGTTTCCAATCACCCCTAATTCTCTGGGTCTCCTATGCCAAACAAATAAAAATGTTAAAGACTTGAGCTTGTTTCTGAAATTACATAATGCAGCCTCCTGGGAGAAGGTATCTTTCTGCTGCTCCTTTCTAGGAGGTTCGCTGCTGTCAGATTCACAGAAAATATTTATAAAGGCCATTGATGAGGCTGCTTGTGCTGTCTTTTCGCCAGAGCTAAACATCTGACAGTGGTAGGAGCTAGAAAGAGACAAATATGATAACAAAAAGGAGGGATACATTGTCATCTCAAAATGCAGAAGCAGATGGAAACCCAGTGAGGCACTTGTGTTCAGACCTATGCTCGTCGAGACATATCCCAAGGCCTTTCAAACACCACCTAACTTTGAACACGGGAGAAGAGGAAGAATCCATCCTGGAAGCCTTCAGTGTGGCATGAACTCTCAAATATACCATAGAGATGAAAGTAACTCTGAACTTGAAGGGATTAAAATGTTAAGAGGCTTGTGGATAGCTTGGGTATTTTTTGCACCTGATTTACAGCATCTTTGAAACAGTGCACAATACCACCATTCTTAAATGTCAGTGTCACCTAGGAGAACTGGGTATTGAGAATCAGAAACCACACATTACAGTTCCACTACTGCCACTGACTCTCTGTTTAACTTTGGGCAAATTTACAATGGCTGTGCCTGTGGTTCCCCACCTTGGTGTTGTGATGCTTAATTTAATTAAAATGTGTATAGTGCTTTGGAATATTGACTTGCACATAGCTGTGCAGGGAGTGGTTTATATGTCTTTGTTTTGATGGTGACTTTTTTTTTCTCCCCTTTTTTTCAGAAATAATATATTTTTAAAGCAAAGTTTAGAGCATACTGTAAGCCTCCAAGTTGCAATGAAGCATTTAATCAGAGTCTGATCCATCTCCCACCAAAGCCAATTTGTGTCCGTCCCTTCCCCCAAAACAGAAATTCCTTGTTTGGGAAAAGTTAGAAGTGGGATTAGGAGGTAGGTGCCCTCAGGCTCACTAGAAAATCCCAGCCCAGATGTTGTGGTTTCATTTAAATAGGCAGAACTGATTCAAGATCTCTGTGGGTTACCTGTGTACCCACTCAGTTGGACTCACACAATGTAAACCCATGGTACATGTATCTGCTTGGCCATCATCCAAGAAGAGAATCCCTCAGAAAGCCACCCCCACTGATCCTGGGAGAAAAGGCCCCTAGTATCTCCCTCTCTGAGGAGCAGCATCTGAAAAGGCCCTCAGAACCCTTCTGCTCTGGGGGCACTGTTTTCTGAGGAGGGAATTCTCAGAATCCTCTGCCTCCAGGGGATTCATCATCTGTGGAACAGGAATATCCTCTTGGGAAATTGTCTAAAGAAAGCCTCATGCTGAGGCACTGTGGCCTGGGTGAGAGAAGACTCTTAGGAAGACCCTCTGCTGGGGCACCAACACCACATCTTCAAATCCCAATCCCATTATGACTCCCACAGGGCTGCCCCATAGATTCATGGATTCACAAGACTGAGACAGATCTCAGAACTTCACTGCCTGATGCCTGGTGTGACACCATCAACAATGGTCACACTGTGGCTGGACAAACAATCCTCAGTAGACAATGCATGCTTGTGACCGATGATGATTATGTCTCAGTCAGGACATGTGGAGTATTCAACTGCTGGAAACTTGTCACTTGATGAAGCCTCAGTCTTCAGCTAAGCTGCTCACTCCCATTTGTATTTGGAGTGAAGCATAGAATGCTCAGTACAGTCCCTTTCTCTTTCCCACTTCACTCCTGTAGGGTCCCTTCCCAATTCAGGGTAGTTGCAGGGTGTGCATTCTGCTAGAGCCAGCCCTTTGTTTAATTGGCTAAACTTTTTATAATATTTCTATTTTAAAGTTTTCCAGATATCTTTAAGGCTCTAGTCCTGCTTTCTTTGATTTCAATGGAAGAAGAAAAGGCCTAAAATGGCTGAGTTCTGCCTTTCCTATATTGGCTTACATTATACATGACATGGTTCTGTTAAATTCATTACACTTTACAGATACAAGAAGTCTAGAGAGATTTTTCAGGACCCTATTCTGTAGCTGCAGCAGCAGCAAACCTCTTTAAAAACAATAGGAGTTGTGCACAGCGTTATAGACCTGGACTTTCAGACATTCCTTCTATGTCTAGCACCTGAGTTTCTGAGCTTTGTTTGTTCAGAACCGCTTTTCTTGTAGCCCAAGCAGAAGAGAGTGACATTTTCATGTAGACTTCTTTTTATTTTTTCAGATTGATCTATAGCATCCAAGAATAAAAGGCAGTAACACAAATACTTATTTAAAAAGGCTAAGAAGCCTCCACATGTCAGTGAAGCCTTTTATTGGAGCCTGATCCAACTCCCATCCAAGCTTATCTGTATCCCTCCTCCAAATTAGAAATTCCATGGTTGGGAAAAATACTAAGGAAAGACTTCCACAACCAGAATTACAATGGATTAAATGCTTCACAGGGATGAATGCTGGCCAGTACTGACAGAATTCTTAAGATGGATTCAGAATAATTTCAGAAGCCTATTCACCTCAGCATTGAGGAAAGCAGAACTCCTCAAAATTCATAAGTTTGCACACTCCTCAGTTAACGTCTAACGGCCAATTTAACTGTGTCAACTATTAGACAACTTGAAAAACTTTAGACAGAAAAATATATCATACATTAGGTCCCTGCTGGGCACAGTTACATCTAAATTAGAAAACATCAAAGCAAAAATGTGTTGATTTTGTAGTAAAGTTTCTGCATTAGATACCAGAATGCAGCGGAGGTAAAAAAAAATCTTCAGTAGTTTGGAGAATAAATCTGTGAGCCTAAAGCAAGTGCCTGAGTCTATGATAATTTAAAACAAAACCTCTCTGTTAAAGGCCAGACTGGAGCTTATGGGAAATTCAATTAAAGTTAAAATATGTATTTTCCAGGCCTCTCTAATAGAGTGGATGGTAATGACCCTGCCTCAATAACTTCAAACTTGCTTTGGGATATACTCAAGGGGGCAGATTTTCCTATTGTTAATAAATCATTTTGTATTCCAGTGAACAACTAGAATTGCTTCAGTACACCTATGGCTGGGAATAAAGAAAGTGGTGGCAAAATGTCTCTCGGTACTGTTTTACTATGGGTAAAATTCCTCACTGATATCTGCACAGAAGATCTTAACTCCCATATTCTGATCTACTTACATGTGTGGACACCCAACTAATCATTTGGAGGTCACACCTGTACAGAAAACAGAATTAGTGTCCAAATCCTTTGTGATGATCTGAGAGGAGAATTTCCTCCTACATTTTGTAATATTTCTACAACAGACAAAAGGGCAAAATGTTCCCTCCGGATGTGTAGCAAGAAAGAGCAGGCTAGATCCAAAAGTTTAATAAATCATGATGGTTTTGGGTAGGTGGGAAAGTGGCTGGGTGGTGTTGGTGGCCTGTGATATAAAGAAGTCAGACTGGATTATCTGTTGGTCCCTTCTGGCCTTAAACGCTATGACTAAAATACTTGTGACAGAATAGATGACATGATGTGTGCATTCTCTGAACTGCAAAATGGAAACTGTACACAGATTTGCAATGTAAAATAGGTGTGGAAGACACAATCGGTGGAGCCCTGAGGCTGGTCCATTGGACTAGGTTCTTTCATTTAAATGAATCAGAAAAAGGCCTGGAAAGCCTGATTGAATTAATGCTGAGGCTCATGTGGAACAAAATTATATAGATTGTATACGCAAATATCATTATAAATAGCACTGGACTGATATGGCTTGTGAACAGATATGAAAATGGCTCTTGTCACATATTACATATGTATGAAGTATGACTGCACTATGACAGAACATCAGATCCACTCGGAGGTATGGCCATGTTCTTGTAAGGAGCTGAAGCTCTCAACTTCCCTGGAGATCAACTGGAGTTGAGGATAGTCAGTACCTCACAGGATCCAACCATAGTCTAATAAAAAGCAGAAAAAGATCCCTGTCCTCCAGACATTATTTTTCAATATTTTTATTTAAGTTTACAGTTTTATTTATTTCTTGAGTGCTGTTTCTAAGACAGGATTACAAATTCTAGTAGTTCAGCATCCAGGTATCCAGAACTAGCACACTACGTGGATTTTAGCACATCATTTGATTTTCCTGCATCATGTTGGACTTAGCAACCTTTCCTGAAGTGATTTCTCCAAAGTGCTCAAATTGCTTCAAATAGGCACTAAAAGCATGCTACTTCTGCATAAAATGCCCTTTCGTTGAAGGAGAGAATTTAGAGATTACTCGCAGGCTTTCAGTGACAATACAGGTTACTTAACCTTTAGAAAACTTAGTTTTGGCAGTTTGTTTATATGTGTAGAGCCTCAGATAGCAACCCAGAAGAAATTGCTCCGACCACATATAGACGACGTGACTTATGATTCATGAACAGATTCAGGATGCGATTGTAATCACAACACAAGCCTCGTGCCCTCTCTACATCTTGATATGCACGTACTTCGGAGGAAAACAAAAACCAGAACAAACAAACAAAAAACCCTGCTGCCCATGTATAGAGCACTGCAGCAGCAATGAACTGAGCTATCTAGTGCACAGGAATCATGACAAATCCATTTCAACACTTACTGATGGAGGAAGGCTTTTGACTCTGCTGTGAAATTTCTCAGCACTGCACCCACCCACAGTGACCAAGCCGTTTGGGCTAGAATAGTCAGCCATTGCTATTGATATCTGAAGCTGATCAGTGACAACCTGAGGATAGGAATTTTACTGTTCAAGGAAGACTTGACATCTGCATTTATGAAGAGATTAAACACCCTGCACCTGTACTAACGATGCATAAGTAAAGGTTTGCAGGGAATTTTCTTATCAGAGTACAGACTTCTGAGACAGCCTTTGTTCTCCAGTCCTGATCGGGATATTGATGTTTAACTGTGGATTTCAAGGCAGCTTGAAGGGATGCACTAAAACAGTAGTGTTCAAACTAAGGCAGCTGCTTTGCTGCAGAGTCCCCCTATAGTTTAAGTGCATATCAAAGGCTGAACAGCTTGCTATGTTCGCGCAGCACAGAAATCTTCAGTTTACCAAGCATCATGACACTGATGCATAAAGCTCTGCTCACACGCTAGCAAAATAAAAAATTACTATTTAGGTTGTGCATTAAAGAGCTCTCAGCTCCTCAGCAAAAGCCATTTTGAGTAGGCTTCAGTTAAGGATGACACAAACCTTTGCCTTAAAGCTAAAAGAACTATTAACTAAAAGACAGAGCTTATAAAAAGGTATTGTTAGTATGAAGTCCATTACTATGTCCTTAGTAATAATAATATCCAGATAATGAATTGTGCTATTCTGCTAATGACTTGGGGGGGGGGGGTGGAATCATACTTTCTAAATGCTGTTCTTCAGAAGATCACACATCAGGCAATTAATATCCTCCCTTGAATAGTGAAGATGCTAACCGCACTGTGATTAAAGTAAATGAAAAATTTGCCATTTGATTATACTGAGAATAAAATGGGATATGCAGGGAATAGAATTCCTGCACTGTAAATTCTAATGACTAGCATCCAACCGGGAAAGTGAGGGAGAAACTCACATGTCCTAAAAAGGACCTGAGCTAAAGTCCATCGCAGTAAATGGAAAGTCTCCTATCTGTTGCAATAGGCTTTGGATCCAAAGTCATTATTATTTAGTGTGTGTATTACAGCAATGCCTAAAGGCCTCGGACAGTATCAGAGATGGATTGTGCTAGGCACTGTACAAAGACAAGGTGAGAAAGAGTCCCTGTCCCAAAGAGCTTACATTGTAAGTAGACAAGACGGGCAAAGGGTGGGAGGGGAAACAGAGGCAACGAGAGAACTAGCTTACCCAAGGTCACACACTAGGTCAGAGCTGGGAATAGAATACATTTCCGGAGTCCCAATCCAGCACTCTAGCCACTAACCCACACTGCTTCTCAGGAGACCTTTGAAACCAGTTTAACTAGTTTGGCATCAAATAAACATTTTCAAAGCAATCTGTGTTGATATTTAAAATAGTCAAAATGAATAACATAGGCCAACATTTTCAAACCTGGGCTCCTAAACTGGGTTCCTAACTCCACTTTGGGCACTTACATAGAATTGGCCTGATTTTCAGATGTGCTGAGTATGAGGCTGGTAAACCAAGTGCCAGCTCTGGCCAAGGCCATAGGTGTTAGCTAAGAACTGATAAACTCATAGTTGGAAACCAAACCAGCTCACCTGTATGTTAGTTTTGTTCAAAAAAAGGTATTAGTCTGATAAGAATATATTCACTGTTTAGACTATGAAATTCTTGTAACCTGCTGCATGCATTCATCTCATTTGTGATGTCTGTATTCCATGCTACAAGGTATATATATATATATATATATATATATATATATATATATATACCTGCTCTGAACTTGTGAACTCAGACTGGCAGAGTGGGTCCCTTCCCTCCTGTCCATCCAGGAGGACTATCAAAAATTAAGTGGGTCATTGTAGGACAAAAGTTTTGTTAATTGCCCCATCAACCCATGAAGAAGAATGTGCAGAAGGCCTTATCCCATTGGTTTGAATGCTGGAAGAGGGAAATAAAAATAGCTAACAAAGATTTTTCATCTCTTTGCTGTTTGGACTCTCACAAGAGCTGGAGCTAAGAAACAAAAAGCAGAGGTTCCTGGGATTAAGCCCTAAAAAGCCATTCAGTGTTGACAGATTACTACCTCTCTCACCTTTTGAATCACACACTGGAACACATTTGTTTGTATATGCTTCCTTTAACGTGTAACTAACTCTTATCTCTTTTTCCTAGTTAATAAATCTTTAGTTAGTTTGTTGCAGCACTGGTTACAAGCATTGTCGTTGGTGTGAGATCTAAGGTACAAATTGATCTGGGGTAAGTGACTGGTCTCTTGGGACTGGAAGCAACCTGAATATTTTGTGATTTTTGGTGTAAGTGACCATTTTTCATTAAGTTCATT
This sequence comes from Chrysemys picta bellii, assembly GCF_011386835.1. Classification (NCBI taxonomy): domain Eukaryota; kingdom Metazoa; phylum Chordata; order Testudines; family Emydidae; genus Chrysemys; species Chrysemys picta. The sequence goes on from NC_088798.1 coordinate 22,553,788, forward strand.
CTACTTATGTTCCATTCTCCTACTTGTGCTTTGAAAATCTCCCTTATTACCAAATACATGATCCATGCAGTAGGGTATCTTATCTTCAGCATGCTCTTTAGCCTCTTGGCTCACCTTCTCCCCAACCCCAATCACAGACATTCTGGGGCAGGATGGAGGTTTCCTGAGGGCTGGAGGGGCGGGGTTCAAGCTGGCTGCATTCTGACAGTCTTGGGACAGTGGAACAATTCCTAGGGAAATGTGCCAGCTGGGGTAAAATGGAGGAGCCCTAAGGCTGCACTAATTTATGCTGGGGGTCTGTTCAGCCCCTGTCAGTCCCAGAATCAGGTGAAAGAAGATGGTTTAGATTAAGACAATGATTTCTGATTTTTCTAGCAGTGAGATTTTTTTATAAAAACATTTTAGGTAATTACACTCACATTGCAATAGTTTGTTGTATCTTTACAATATTATAGTTTTCCTACATTTTCTTTTTAAGTACCTTACTATATATGTGGCCTATCCAATAAGTTAAGGCTATTTGAATTCTGGCCTGTGACATATTATATTTTCAGATGGGTTGGTTGATAACATAATGGTATTGGTATGTATGTTTAGGGGAGGTTTAAAGTCTTTTTAAAACAGTGTATGTGAAAAAATATGGCATTTATACTCCTATATAATACACAAATATAATAGAAAAGCTGTTAGTGGCCAAGATGATTGCAGTGGTGGTGAGAGATGTCCAGTTTGAGGGATAAAGTATTTCTCTGGTGTAATGATTGTTTTTAAAAATGGCAGCTGTTTAAACCTGCTCAGAGATTTGGAATGTTGGAATAAATCCCAGGAGATGAATTAGTGGGCAAGTGAGGCATTCAAAGGGGCATGAGAAATAAATCATATACAGATATCACCACCACATATGGATACTTTTGAGTAGGAGGGATTGTTTAGAAGTTCCATGGATAGAATGGATATTTCTATACATATAGAAGTCTTCATATAGGGTCATTAGGAAGGTTAGTCAGAAGGCATGGAGTGTAGTGTTTTGAGAACACTAAGGACATCCAACTGTATGATTCTGTCTTAATAGATTGGGTGATGCAGTTCAGCATTTAAGTCAGTATCTTGCCAAGATTGGAGCATGGATGAGAATGAGCTGTCTGAAACTCAGCCCAGACAACAATGAGGGTGTTGATTGATGGTGGGCTGGGTGAAGCAGCCAGAGGAGATATTGGAGGTAACATCAGTCACTTTGACTGAAGGAGTACATCTGCCATTAGCGTTCATAACTTAGGGATGATTTTAGACTCCCAACTGCTGCATGATGATCACATTACAAGAGTAACCCAGTTGGCTGTATATCTTCTGCATCTGGCTAAGAGATTGTGACCTTTCCTTTCAGTTATTTATACTTTTGTCATCTCAAGAGTATACTACTGCAATGGGCTGTATGTGGGCTACACCTTAAAACCATTCGGACACCGAAGCTAATGCATAACGCAGCAGTTCACTTACTGAGTGGGGCGTCTCACTGGGAGCATGTGACCCCCGCGTTCTGGGATCTATCCTGGCTGCCTTACCATTGATCTCGTTATATGATAGAGGTTGGCAGGGATTCTCCCCTCCCCGATCCAAAATAGATCAGATCTGGTAACTTTCCAAACACACTGCAAAAGACATCTGCTTGATAGGGTTTGGGGATAGGCTGAAGGGAAGTTTCCCACAATGACAATGGAGATGGAAAAATGTTTCTGCGGGTGGCTGACTGGCTGAGTTCCAGTGGAAGTGATTACCTTAATGTTGCTCAGTTTTTCTAGTATTAGTAATGATGCGTTAGAGTGCCTAGAGCCTTGGATAGGTGTCTTTTTAATTACTGTAAATCTAAATAAATAAAAATAAATAGATAAACAATCTCCATATTAGCTGTCATCACAGGAAGTTAGACTTCTGAAGGGAGAGGTTCCAGAATTAACATTACAGTATCACCCTGTAGTGATTGGCTGATATGGAGGTGCTATTCTTAGAACAGCTAGGAATACATTCTTTCAGATATGACAGCACGTTAGCTTCTACCAGCTACAGAGGCCCTGCAAAAACAGGGATTGTTTTGCTGGGGGATTACCCTTGAGCATCCAGGCAGATTGCATTGCTCCAATTTGGAACACTTTGACATACATGCCAGGCACAGACTGCCTCAGCTTTGATTTTGGTTTCCCCAAGCCACCTTGACATGGTTTTTTGCTGTACAAAGCCCAGAGCAGGGGTAAACCAGATGTACGTTTCATTGTATCCAAACTACCAATGGGGTTAAATACAATTTTGATCCATCACTGACACATACAACACCATTTAGCCTTCCTCTAAAATCTAATTCTTTGGTGTTTCTTTCAGTGAAAAGAACAACATTATTATCTTATCAGTCAGTCTAATCTGAATAACTACTCTCAAAACCTTGTTTTTCAGAATAACCAGCCTTATCTCAGAGTCTGGCTTCATGGGCTGGACTTCATTGCTCTCTTCATGTCTTGATGCTGTACAGCAATTGCTGTACTCTCTGGGGAATGGAGACAGAGTCAGACTCGCTGTGCCTTCTTCTCCTTGCATTCCAGTTTTCAAGTAATGATTCTGGTAAACTGGAAACTAGTTTCCTACCACGCAGCTGAGATTAATTCTCCAAAGACTCCTCTTTGGAGGCAAGCAGATGGTACATATGCACGTATTTTATTTTTGATTGTACCAGTTCTGAATAATTTAAAGTTCCAAATCTTTATAATACTATTGTATTCCCATTTCCCAATACAATTTTTTCCTCTTTTGCTTCAGAAATTCCTTCCCTCTGCTCTATTTTGACATTTGGCTGAAACTTCCTACATTTTGCACTAGCTTCATTGTCACAAGCCCGCTGCTGTTCTTTGTTACAATTTTAGATAAGTGAGGCTTTAGAAAACTCAGATGCTTTTAGGAACTGTTCTGCCAGTGATTTCGCTCTTACCATTTGCAAAAGCGTTTTGTGTACATAAACAGCACATTAGCCAAATGATGTTGTTATCACTGTTTGTGTGGGGCTGCACTTGGCACTTGCTTTAGAATTACCCAAATAGGTTTAAATTCCAGAGGTAGTGGGGTGTTGTTGCTGTTGTTTTAGTAGCTCCACAAGGCACTTGATCACATGCATGAACTAAACTATGTTTTATGTCAGTTTGTTGGAGATTCAGTCCAAACTCTGGGCTTTATCTGCCATTCATTTTTGCTTCGGCCCTATTGACTACAATAGGAGTTGTGCATGGAAGTGATGACAGGATATTGCCCTCCATTAAGAATGCTTGCTAGTTATAATTGCCCAAGAAAGAACATAAGAAGCAAGGCTGAAATTGGTCTCAAACACATGCTGGATCTGTCATAGCCTAACCGTGGAATTTCATTAGGTCATAACAAAACACCAGGACTAGGACAGCTTGTTTGATTCATTTGTAGTGCTATTTCTTCCTCTAAGGAAGGAAATGTGTTTTATATCCTGGAGCGGAGGCTAGGTGGTTGATCCCTTCTGCCTCAGATAGGAACAAACTCCACCTTCACATGTAGCAGAGTTATGCTAATCCTGGGATTTGCATTTTTAAAAATAGTACTTCCTTGTAATCATAGGCCAACAATTACAAACCTGGGTGCCTGAAGTCAGGTATTCTAAATCTATATTTATTATTCTCTGTCTTCTCTTTACATTTTTAAAAACATAGTTACCATGGTACATTTTTGTGACATTTCAAATGTATGAAGTATACAATTCAGTATATGTGAATTTTACAAGCCAATCTGTAAAGAAAATTTTGGTTCCTTTATTTTTCATGCACAATGTAGTGTTGATGATTCAAACACAAAGCAAATTGAACTGATGAAAATGTGAGGGTGAAATATAATGAATATGTAGTTATGATATTTTATGTAGTTATAAGTAGTTTTGATCAGGTCTAGATAACAGTAATGCAAAGGGTCTGTAGACTCAGTATTCAACAGAGATAGGAGATGAAACACTTCTATGTTGCCAAGGCTGATTATATCACCAAATATCTAACCAACTACTACTAAGAATATATAGTACTGATGGTACAGCAGGATTTGGCCCTTAGAATGCATGCCAACAGCTATAGGACTGGCAGCTGCAGTTCCCAGAAAAGTATCTGCTTTTTACTCATCACCCGAGCTGGGCATCTGGATGGATACAAAAGTGCAACTAAGGAAATGACATATTTATTGGCTCTTCATGCAGTGCTTTCAGGAATATGAAAATAATCTGGAAAATCCTAACTATTATTGTTTTACATTATAGTCTAATTCCATGCTCTGGACTCCCATTAAAATACATAGGAGTTTTGCATAAACATTAGAATTGAGATATAATGACATAAAGGGTTAAAAGCCTCCACCTATGGAGAAATCAAGGATGAATGGTTACTGAGGGTAGCATTGGCTCTGTGTCGGTAGATGGTAGCAATAAGAAGATCCAGTGGTGCTTGGGTCTATGAAGGTTAGGTTGAGACAGAGCAGTGGAGAGCTGAGTCTGTACAGGGTGGATGGAGCCAGGGACCAGGCAGAAGAGCAATATTATGAGAAAGGTGTTATAAAACTTCTTCCTCCTTAACCCATAATCAGGAGTAGGCTCTTCTTAGGATCATGTTCCTCCTCAGGCTCCGGACCATCAGGCTTGGTCCAGATTAAGTCCCCTAAATCCAATATATCAAAATATTGAGGAAAGGAGTGTTGGATTTGGGAGGGGTGGTTCTGATATAACACAAAGGGACCTATAGGCCCAAATCCAGCAAAGCACTTCACCTGTGCTTAAGGTTAGGCACATGCTTGAGTCCCACTGAAGTTATCACAGACATTTAATGGGCCTGAGAAGCTAGTTAAACTTTAATACTGAAGAATACCTGAAGACAATCAGAATATATGTGAGTTCAAGTAATGCAGCAGCAAACAAGGCCAATGCAATTTCGGGCTGCATATGCAAAGGCATCACAGGTCAGGTCACAGGTCTTTAAACTTCTCCTGCAATACTACATTCAATTCTGGACACATCAGTACTATACAGATATAGACAAATGAGAGTGAGCTCAGAGGAAAAACCAAAAAGACTGTGAAGCTGGAGTGACTGATTTTATGGGGAAATAGTAAAAGAGCTAACCATGTATAGAATAGCTTCACCTACTGATAATGAAGGTGAAGGGGAGATGGAACAGTCATTATAACTGCATGGTTGTCCCTCCATGGTATTTTCCCCTCACATCAAGATTGACCTTGCCATCGGAGTCTGCAATTCATTTTTGGTGTCAGAGCATCAGAACAGACTTTTATAAGGGGGGAGGGATAGCTCAGTGGTTTGAGCATTGGCCTGCTAAACCCAGCGTTGTGTATTCAGCCCTTAAGGGGGCCACTTAGGGATCTGAGGCAAAATCAGTACTTGGTCCTGCTAGTGAAGGCAGGAGACTGGACTCGATGACCTTTCAAGGTCCCTTCCAGTTCTAGGAGATAGGATATCTCCATTAATTTATTTTATGTATTTATTTATTTTTATTTGCTGATTTGCCAATTTTTGCTTCTTAAAATGTGTGCAAAGAAACCTGAAATGTCTGTATTTGCAAATAGTTCAGCAATAAAAAAAGTTTTGCTTCATTCGCCAAGGGTTATTTTAATTCAAAGTATTTACCCCCCTCCCCAAAACTCCCAATAAATTGCAAATTTAATTCTTTCTCCTCCCCCCAATTGTCACATAAAATTTTCTAGTTTATGCTTTTGTATTTCATTTCACTGGAGTCATTTTTGCTAGTGAAAATGGGTGGTGGACATTAGTTAAGACATAAGATGGTTTATGCCTAGGAAAAATGGTCTTCCAACATAGCAAAAGGTATGTGGGGAAAGGTAGTTCCGAATGACCATGGAATTAGCATACTTTCCCACACGGTCAAAGATCACTTGATAGTGTAATTTGTACAATTATTCTTCGATCCTGCAGAAATATCCCTAACCAGTGCACAGTCAACTTTATTTTACTATAGGGTTTAGTGCCGACTGTGACATCACATTCTTAACATTGTAGAAAGAATTGATTCATTCTGCACCATGCCCCAGTCCCTTCTTGGAAATGGATTCATGTTGTGACATTTTCTGTTCTTGCTACAATCTTTGTCACCGAAATGAGGTATCCAGAATTGCATTGTCTCATTTTCACATTGCTATGCTGTACTTTGTTGACCTTTTTAATATTCAGTATTTTGAACGGCTGACCATTCCACTCCTCCTCTTCCTATTAAAAAGAGAGAATAGCCTGTTGCAAAGGATAGGAATGACCAGCCAATTGAAATGAAGAATTCTGAAAAGGTCATAGCGGCACAGAAACTCCATCTATTGCACAAAATTTATTAGACATTAAAATTGGATGCCTCCTTTTCGTGACAAAGACTGTATCGACAGCAAAAAATAAAAATAGGCACAACATCAATCTAGTGTCATGCTAACAGCAGTGCTAGAAAAAATGTGGGATTGTATCATTTATCCCATTGTTATTTTGGTTTTTAGCTTGTGCTCCTCTTTAGATAGCATATTAGAGAAACAGAGGAAAGATTAATTTACATTTGATTCAGGAATCTATTTCTGGTGCTACCCAGACTCCTTGAATGCTTGTGTTTATGAGAGTCTCCTTAGCTACACTAGATCTCTAGACAAAAGAGGTAAAACTCATTCAGATAAGAGACATTAAATTTTTCTCCTTCTTCAGCAATGTTGGAAACATTTTCATAAGGTAATCTCAACAAAGTGTCGGCATCAGCATTACCATTATCAATGGACATCTGGTATTCATTGTCACATACAGAAGCAGCAAATTTAAAGTCCAGGTTAGCATATTCAGTGCAGCTAATGTGCTAGGAAGGAGAGGAAATGTAGATGGGAACTAATGTTCACTTTGAATCAAAACTTGATTTGAAGCTATTTTAGAGCCAAGTGCAGTTTAAATGCATAGGAAAGGCCTGAGCTAGCAAGATGTTCAGGTATAATAGTGTGAAATATGTAAATTATATAACTGAATGCAATAATCATGTCAAACGCGGCTATGCTCTCAATGCATATTAAATGGAACCTCATTTAAAGAGGCAGGTGCTGCTTAAGGCCCTATCCAGTAAAGTTCTTAGGCACATGTGTAACTTGAAGCTAGAGACAGGTCACACTGAAGTCATTTGGACTATGCACATGCTTAGCATTATAAAACTGAGATGTATACATTGAATAATCCTGTGTTCAAATTATTTATTCACCTTTAAATCAGTGTTTGCGTACCATGTACTCTAATGGGGCTCCAACCATGACTTGGGCTTCTTACTATAACAGTGGTTTTCAATCTGTGGTCTGTGGACCCCTGGGGTTCTGCAAAATATTCTAAGATTTCCAAAAGGGTCCGTACCTACATTTGAAAGTTTGTAGGGGTCTGCAAATGAAAAAAAGGTTGAAAATCATTGCTACAATAAAATTGACAAATAATAATACCAATATTTATATATGTGTGTGTGTGTGTGTGTGTGTGTGTGTGTGTGTGTGTGTGTGTATGTCTGTATATGAACTGTCATTTTTATTATATATATAGTTTTTCATATATCAGTTTCAGTTTGGTCTCTCACTCTAGGTTGGCAGCTTGGTCCAAAATATTTTTTTTTTATTTTGTGTAGAACTAATTTATATGTGCCTTGGGCTTCGAAAACAATAGTTATACACTGAAGCCAAAATTGGCTTAATATCATCCATTCTTCAAAACTTTTAAACAGGAATAACAGATTTGGGTATTCTGCCATTCCAACTATCATTTAAGGAAGAGAAAGGGTTTTCTTACTTTCTGAAATAAGCTTCCTTTTGTATTTGATCACATATGCCTTCTTGAGAAAATTAAATCTTAGACATAATGGGAAAATTGACTCAGAGTTTTACTAGGGTCTGGCCTAATGGGTGTAGGTTACATTACTGTAATCATTAAAGATGCCTCATTGTTCTATCATGATTTACCATCACAAGTATTAACATGTGTTTTACTATACTTGCACTCATAGCTAGTTCCTCACAAGTATCTGTAATTTTCACCCATGCATCTGAAGTGTTTTTTTACCCACAAAAGCTTATGCCCAAATAAATCTGTTAGTCTTTAAGGTGCCACCAGACTACAAGTATCTACAGAATTTATTCACTGTAATCAGTTTCAGCTCATATAATCTACTTTTATGATTCAATATAATGATTATGAAACTGATTTTATTGGCTAAAGTCATATAAGGACTAAAAAAAGCACAGATTCCCCTCTGCATCTTAACTGCGACTTGTAGCACTCCACCCATTCAAGGCCTTCTGTTGTCAAAAGCTACCAAATATAATCCATATCTAAGTTTTTACACCGCACTCTCCACCATGGCATCTGAATGCCTTATAAGCTTTAGACTATTTGAAGAGTATATATATATATATATAGTTGCTTTTCCTCCCCCTCCTAATATTTTTTTCTGGAAGAGAATGAAAGGTTAAGTGAACAAATAAAACTAGCACTAGTAAACCCACAAAATTCATTGGATTGATGTCCAAGCTATATTCTAGTCCTGCTGTCCTGAGAGATTGTTTAGTTTTTTGTTTGTTTGTTTTGTTTTAAGTACAAACATTAAAACCGGTTTTAAATGATTACTCATAAAAATTAGTTCCTTCAAGAGAAGCAGCCTTCTAATAAGGGTGGGATACAATTGTACACCCCACTTTTAAGGACATTTTGGGGGTGGTGTCTTCTTCCAATACAGGCTTAGCTATGTGTAAAACCTGTTCTGTAATAGATACTTTAGACATATGTGAGCAAATGTAATATTACAAGCTTAAAAAATAAATTATGCTCAATCCATCTCAACTGGTTCTTTGGGAATTAGAAATGGCTTGAACTATGGTCTTTGAAAAGCAGTTCCTCTACTATCAGCCAAGTGATCTAAGGCTTTTACATTTTTGCTCAGATTTATATGTTAAAAGTTTGTTTCAATTCCTTGTGTATTTTCATACTGAAAGCTATAGTCCAGTTACTCTGAGCACTAAGGTTTGAACGGACCTCAGTGAGGTCTATAAAACTGCTTAGTGCAATGTTTGTAGCCAAATGATTTCACAATGAATAGCAGATGTTAGTCACATCTCTTAATGTACTTCTGAAAGAGATTTGTATAAGACAATCAGGTACTTAATCCTCTCTATTAACATGTGTCCAAATACAGTTCTGCAAATGTATTTCTGTGATTTTGCAAACGCAAACGTGAGTGAATAAATCTATGTTTTCAATGTAAGAGGCTGCTTTCTGAATGTTTTATTTAGCTTCCATTAACCAAAAATCAATAGGGACAATATTAGGGTTGTGCCGGTATGGAGGGAAAAATGGGGGAAAACCCTTGCAATCCTAAATGTTACTCTGCAGAAACACACACACACACACACCAATAAAACCCACAGCAGGGTGAATTAAGGAATCACTGTCTGAACTGGTAATGGTACTTTCGGGCCAAGTCCTGCTAATCCTATTTGCATGAATTACTGAGAATATTCAAGTGAGTAAAATGAGAAGGATTAGGCCCTTAATTTACAAAACACAGATTTCAATGCTGTTATAAAACATTCTTTGCAGACTCAAAAGTCTCAAAACATGTGTGGTATTTTGATACTTTCAAAACCTGCAGCACCCAGTTTCAAAATGCATATACAATACCTTGGAGAACACAGGGACAGGATATGGTATAGTTGTACAGCCCTTTAGAGAATTTAGTGCTATATGATTTAGACTATTTTTGTAGATTCTGGAGTTGCCATTTATGGCAAATTATCTTTCGTGTGAAGGTTTTGGGGTCTCCTTATATCTGATACTAGGTAAATTTATTTTATTTTTATTAATATTTGTAAAATGAAAGAGGGAAAATAAAGCACTGAAAAATTCAGTGATAATTCTTGCAAAATGAGCACTATGCTCACTGAAGCTGTATGCGGTGGGTCCTTTTCTAGCTGGCAGGAAGAAAAGAGATTGTGGCCCCTTTAGTTGCCCTGCAACTGACCGCAGATGGGGAGGAAGGGGAAGTTTACCTGTATGAAGCCAGGAGAAACAGGAAACAGCTGGACCAGATTTGGTGGGGCACTGTCCTTCTAGCGGACTAGAAGATGGGGTTTATACCCTGTGCTATCCCAGGGAAGCCATCTTTTGCCTGGATTGGGCCGGCAGCACTCATCCTCCCATCCATGAAATCTGAAACAGGACCAGGTTCCTTCATGATCTGCTGTGGGTATCATGCAAGGCTCCCCTTTTTCCCGGGAGACTAGGAAGGAATTTTTCCCTCCCTTAGATTGGCCAAGATGGGATGGGTTTTTTTGCCTTCCCCACAGTGGATTTGGTGTGGCCCCCAGTGTTGTGCAGCATGGGAGTTAGTTCTTGGGAAGCTGAGTGGAAAGAGGTCTTGGAGGGAATTCCAAAAATAACCTGAGTTTGACTCCAGATTTTATCCCTGGGGTATCTTTATTTGGCATGCAACAAAACTACATGGAGTTGATCAGACTCAAGCATAAGGTTTGGGTATAGGGAGTATTACACTTCCAAAGTTACACAGAAAACTTCTTCCTTTATATACATTTACACATTGCATTGCATTTACTATACATTGCATCATGTTTTGGGACTGGCTTGGTTACTTTGTAGGAACCAATCCCTGTACAATACACTCTGTCCATGCATAACCTGACCTTAACTTTATTTTACAACTAGGCTTGTTTACCAATCCAGATCATTAGTGCTCTAAAATTTGGAAAGGACCAAGATGAACATCTGGGCAACAACAACACATATGTTATTTGCACTGCGTTGAAAGCGATGGTAGGCAATATAGGTGCCAAACATCCTATGCTTTTATTTAACCTGGGCCCACACTTAACACAGCTATTGAGAAAGTGCCTCTTTGTATTTTTAGATTAGAATAAAAATGAGTTTCAAGAAGTGTGGATTAAGCCCTATTTGATTAACATACCATCTTTTCTAGTGTTGTCCACTATCTTCTTTTGTAATACTGTCTATGAATAACTGCCTGTTTCTTTCCCTGATGGAACTGGTCTGACCCAAAGAACAATTGGTTTAAAAATCAGTGGAGCATGTTAATCAAATTTAAACGCTTTTATGATGCAATAAGTGATGTGGAATGCATACATGTGATTATTTATACAATTTTCCAAACACATTTTTTCAGCTTTCTTTTTTATTATTTAAATCCCATCAGCCATTCCACTTAGACATTTCTCCTTACTAAGGGAGAATAAATTGCCCTTTACATTTCCAAGTGATTAAACAAAGCGTTTCTTCCTTCAGTAGAGGTGATCTTAGAAGTTAGTTGTACCTGTACCTTTCAGTGCCTAATTTGAAGCTATGCCAGCTGGCAAGAGACCCTGGCACAGTGACTGAAGGCTCTATTATGCATGATACATATTCTGCCCAGCATGTACAGCACAATGTAATTTAATGTGATGAGTTTTAAGGCTACCTGAATCCTCAATAGCTGTACACTCATACCAAATGTCTATTTTTTCATGAATAATATGACATTTTACTACCCCAGTCATAATGACACATTGACAACCACTTTATCTATTTTCAGAATGCTCCTCTGGGAAAAGCTCTTCATTCAAAGTCAGGAATAATATCCTTTCTATCAACAGGCAACTTGTGCCTACAGGCTCTCAAAAGTTTCATAAGTGCTCCCGGATTACATCACCTACTTACCAGACAATTTTCTAGACAACCACTGGTCCCAGTGGTTAGGTTGATAACCTGGGACACAAGAGACCTGGCTTAAATTCATTATTCCACCATAGACTTCCTGTGGGACCTTGGGCTGGTCACTTAGTCTTAGTGCTTCAGTTCCGCATCTGTAAAATGTGACTCATAGCACTCCCCTACATCGCAGGGTGTTGTGAAAATAATTACATTCATAATCGTAAGGTGCTCAGAAACTATGGGTCATTTGTGTGTGTTGGCAGTTATATCTATGAGCAAAGGTACACTGGCACAGCTAGAATGGTGCAAGTGGTGCAGTCATACCAGGGCCCGAGGTTACGAGGGCCCAATCAGACGGAGCAAGACTCCAGCACTTCACCTGGCTCATGGGAGTCTCAATGCCACTCACTCAAGTTTGTCCCAACTGCCCCTCTGTCATGATGGAGGCTTCATTTGGGCCAAATCTGAGTGGCACTATGACCCCCATGCACCAGGTCGCAATGTCACTCCTCATTCAAATCTGGTCTGCCTGCATTAGAGATGAAGCTGGTACCGGTAAAAAGTGGCCGCCAGTACTCAGCCGACGGGGGCAGGGGCTGTAAAAGGGGCAGCAACGTTAAAGCGCTGCCATGGCAAGGGACCCTGCTTAAAGTGCTGCAGTGGCAGTGTTTTAACGTCGTTGTCCCTTTTACCTCCCCACCCTCCGGGCCGACGTGGGGGGGACAAAAGGAGCAGCTCACTTGGGCCTTGTTACACCACTTCAAAGATACAGTAGCTTGAAATAGTTAATTCAGTTTATGTACTCATACTTCACATCATACAAGTCTGATTAGCATAAGAAAAGGTAGCAGAAGTCACAATGTGAAGAATAATTTCTAAGAAACAGATTTTTGCTCCCCTTAGGAATTGAACAAAAACAACAACAAAATCAACCCCACGACTATTCTGCAATCACCAGCATATACAGCTTATCGTGGGTAATAGCACTTGCAAGAACAGGTGATAAATTTAATCTTTCATTTTCTCTGGCACAGCTAAATTCCTTAACAGGCTGTAAACTCAAGTCCCAACAACAGAGAACATAGATTCACCCTCCCACCCCCCTTTGAAACCATTTCCAATTATATGTTAAAATCTTCTTTAGACTCTTAATATTCTGTAATCCTGCCAATTTGCATTTACCATGATGCTTTCCCTTTGGAAACAACAATCCCTTACCTATTCACCATTCTGTCAAATTTGTAGAAAAATTACCTTGCTGTCAATGGAATGTTCTGATAGTCATCTTGAAAATGTCTATTTCCTAGACATTTTGGTAGCCATTTTTAAGTGTTCAATTGAGAGACGTCAGGAAGCTTTGTCAATAAAATGTCATAGCACAAAGAGATCTCAAAAAGGTCTTAATTATGTGCTATCGAGGCTTAAATTGTGCACACACTCTACCCACTATTACAGGAAATTACCTCAAGTCTGATGTAAGCACTTCAGTAAATCAAGTGTAGTAATTCAAAGACCTGGAAATGACAGTGTTTGGCTGTGGCTTACAAAGCCCAGGCCAGTTAATAAAGATCTCTGCATTCTAATTGCCAATGACATAATACAGCTTCATAACCAAGTGCTCCAGATATACGACCGAACATAGCATATGCTAAAATCACATTTTTATTTTATTGAGCTACTGTCGCAACTCAGCCATAGCAATTAATGGCTTGCAAAACAGCAATATTAATTTAGTACTGATAGTTATCACCAACCCATACTGTTTAAAGTTAAAATTAAATTAACACTGTAATAGATTGGAAAGAAAACTTAAAATGCTGTTGACAAGCCACACATTTTTTAATGCCAAACACAAATTATGGTCATAACCTCTTTCTCTTTTTATTAATTCAATACAATGCCTTAAATCAAATTAACCAATACTGATAAATGTTTCAGAAGTTACTTCATGGCAAATAGTGATTGGGCTGAGGTGTAGATTACAGTCAGGAAGCTATGGGAGAGTTACATATCTCTGCCTTCATGTTTTTATGCCAATTTCATGTTCGGTTTTAAAAATTCCCCTTAAAGCATTAATCATATATTTTGTTAATGCACCAGCCAAATTACCAGGGGAGAAAAGAGAAAAAAGTTAGACATTTACTACATTTCATAGAAATTAGAGCTGGAAAAGCCCCAATTGTTCATCTAATGTTGTGTTTCTCAACCTTTTGCACTCCGGGATCCCATGTTACAACAGGAAAAAAGTTTCTGGACCTCCCTTTGCATCTAACCCTAAAGAAAGAAGTGCAGTTACATAGGTGCTGGAACTAGGGGTTCCAGTTACTTAGGTGCTGCCGTGCTCCCTGGGTTGAAGTGGTTTCCATTATATTCAGGTTTACAGTTTGTTTCAATGGCTCTCAGCACCCCCACCATACAAATTGTTCCAGCGCCCTTGTACAGTTCTGAGCCTCAGGTTGAGAACCTCTGCTCTAATCTGAGAGAACAGAGAGAGGAACTAATGAAGGGATGGATATTCCCTTCAGTATGTTCTTCAGTGTTTTATCTGCAACTGTACATCCCTGGGTGTGTTTTCAGCAGTGAAGATTGAACCTGGAACCTCTGAATCTTAAAACAATCTCCGCTACTGCTGAGCTACAAGCCTCCATTCAATTAGCCAAGGATGTAGGCAGTCTCTTAAACCGGGATCTGCGGCCCAGCCACCCCAGAGGTGGGTACAGAGTGCGACGCTATGTGGCTGTGGGTTTCATATGCTGTCTGCTTTTAAAATACTCAAGGAATAGGTCTTCCAGCATTTCAGTTGGAAAGCTATTCAACTGCCAGTAATTTCATGTGGTCTAATTCTTTGAGGTACATATTCAGAAAAAACATATTGTCTTCCCTCTCATTGATCTCAGAGCTTGAGCAACCTTGTATACTACTGACAGCAGAAGGAAGCTAGTGTCATAAATACTGTGCATATTGGGGTTTGGTGTAATGAATTAACTTTGTGTGTATTTTTATAAATCAACTTACTTTCTAGTCGCTGGCTAGCAAAGAGGATAAAGAACATGTAAGTGCCAGCTAAGGGACATCTTTATCTCAAATTATAGAGGCCTGTGTTTTGGGAATTGAACTTTGCAAGTGTATGTAATGTTTCTAATCACCTTCAGTCATCTGCAATACATGGATTTGTTACAAGGAGACTGGATGGATGAACATGATATTTCCACATTTTTTCCTCCCTTTTCCTCCTAGTTAGCTCTTCTCCATTGTGGTAAAGTGAAAATGGCTTCCACCAGCCTCAGTGAATTTTAGATGACTCACTTCCATGGGCTTCTCCATGCAAAGACTAATTCCAATGTTCTAATGAAAGTATAGCTAAATTAGAGTTTTTCAAGGGGAAAATGAATAGAATCCTTGGTAAAGTGGTTCAAGAAAACTAAAGTCCCAGGTGCCAAATGGTATCTAGAGTTCTTAATAAACATTAAGTTTGTGTTTCAGAAATGAGTTTTCAATCTGATACATAACAACCTTTAAACCCAAAAGGCAAACACCCTGAAATAACTCATCCACTTCACATATAAAAATGTATTTGCAGAAGTTAAAAGCAACTGGTTTGCATCTTGCGTAGCTAGAGTAAGCCTAGAGTAAGCCTACAGTGCCCAAGGACTCTGTACTATGCAGCAATAAATAACTCACTGAAAAGAAGTATACATTTTGATTTGCAGTAGAGATTTATAGCCTTCTCAGCAGCATTGTGAAAACATGCACCATCCATATCAATGTATTTTTGCATACTACACAAATACTTGCTGCAGTGCCTCAAGAAGGGAACAAGGGAGCTAGAAATCCTTTTAATTGTTTAGAAGGTGGCTGAACAATGGGAAAGTTGTCTTTGCCTACAATCTCCCTTTCTAATTGCTTCCCACATCTAAGTAGACAGAACTGACATGTTTAAAAGCACATTCAGAAATAAGAGCTGCAATGATTGCTTTTGTAACATGGTGTTTCATGTTTCACATTTACTAAAGTATTATATAATAACACTACTTAATGTGGCACTGCTTGAACACTTTACATTTTAAGTGTTGTACAAATATTAACCAACTAATCCTGTGCATTCTAATTTCATTATGTACCATTGCAATGTGCATTAGTTATATAGGGTTAAGAACATTAGAAATCTTAGGAAACTGGAAATACTAACAATCTCACGAATGGCTGCCCTTCTTGGGCTGACTTGCCACAGTCTGGAGCATCTCAGGACTCAATGTCAGCAAAGTAGCAATAGCAGTTGTCAAGGCCTATCCAACTCCACTATGATTTTGGTATGAGTTGGAGGGAGGATGGAAAGAGAACTGCTCTGACTGGTGAAGTGCAGCTTACCAAATAGTTTCCCAAATACTAGCAGGGAAAGGAGAGGGCAGAAGGCCAAAATGGAAAATATTGGAGCTTAGTGAGCGAGATTGCACACCAAAGCAGCGTGGGAGAGGAGAGAAGAAAGAATCACTTCTGTAAAGATTGTGGGTATAATTCCCAAAATTGGTCCTACATGGACCAAGGCAAGGCAAAGATAAAATGGTCTCCATCGGCTGTAATTGCAATCACCATTTATTTCAATTGCTGCTCCTTTCCCCTGTTGCTACTCCTAACCCAGAGGAGTTCTTTACTCCCAACTCTTCTCTAGCTGCTCACAGTTCTCAACTTATAGATGGCTTGCATGATAGCTGGTACTTGTCGGGGGGAGGTTTTAAAGCTGTAGCTCCATCCATCCCTTATATGACTTAGAAGTATTGTTTCAATTATTTTTAGAAAACAGATTATTAAGGACAAATATTTTCCCTCAAACCATGAGAACTTAAGAGTAGTTATTTCTCCCACAAATTAAGACAAAACCACAGAGTCTTTGCTTTTTCTGAGCAATAAAACAACAAGAAGTCAATCCTTTCTGAGCTTTCCTGAGAGTTTTTCCAAGGCTACTGAGGTTAGTGAGTCAGAACCAGGTATCACTAAAATGTTTTGCTTCTCAAAACACTTACCCCTGAGAGAACACATGCAAATTGCCATCAACAAGTATTTTCATATTTTTACTTCTCCTTTACAATATAGTATCATAGACTACTGAGGAAAAATAGCTTCTGGAGGCATATATGAGTAGTGAGCATTTCACCTGGGCCTCACATATTAGATATGTGGGTGAAGTAGCCCACCTTCATTCCAATCATAAACATGTATGTTTTTATCACCTCATAACTATCCAATCTGTAAAGTGTAGGAATATAGTGTGCTATCAAATTTCTCACATGCTATCACTGTTATTTGTATTGTAGTAGTGCCTAGAGGCTCCCGTCAACAATCTGGGCTCCATTGTGCTAGACACTTTACACACATCACAAAGAGAGAGACCCTCCCCAAAAGCTTACAATCTAAGCACAGACTGAGAGGAAATAGATGGATACAACAGACAACATGGTAATAGTGTGACAATTACTATAGTAAGCATCAGTCAGAAATGTAACTCACCAATTTAAAATGAACAACATTAATAACTGTATCAGAAACTGTAATTTTACTTGGGGGGCACATGGATTTTTTAAAGTCATCTTGGACTAATGTGGATTTTTCCCCCTACAGTGATCTATTATTTTTACAATTAGTTACTTTTCATTCTTGCATTTCAGGAAGTTGTTTTCAGCAAATACCCACCTCTCACACTCCCCTGAGCAGGTAACTGGAAATTGAGGTAATTAAAGGAGAAGGTTTTCAAACACGCACATTTTGTAACTCACACATGCTCAGCTCTTGATGTGTTCTATGCCTGTTCTCATTAAATTTTATACACAGCAAACCTGAACAAAAAGCTTGTGCAGTGTTAGGGAACAATGATTCCTTTTTGTCACTAAAGAGGAGATTTATGGAGAAAATCACTTGAATCTGACAGTCACTGACATCAGTTCTTAGTTCATGAAAAGTGAGTGGGACCTGATGGATCCTTCTTCTTTCATCAGAAAGCTACTATTTTTCTTGTCTCTGCTAAGAGTGGGAAGAGATGGTGATGATTTTAAAAAATCCTCTTTTACCTCAGTGATTTTTTTTTGCATTTATAACATGAATCATTTAAAAAAATCTGATTACATACTAGAAAGTATTTTCATTAAAAAATAGGCTTTTCCAAGCACCTTTCCTACAGGAAAGTCTGTCTTATGAGAGATGCAGATGTGATATATGAACATAAAGAGACTGATTTTCAAAAGGTGACCTCCACTTGTGCCCTAGCATCTTTAGGCTTGCACAGTCCTGTGCACATGCTTTTCGTGCATCATTATCAGCACACAAAGGGGAGTAGCATCTATCACTTATGTATGCAGGTGCTAGTGTATTCACTGAGAAATCCATTCACTTAAATTTAACACCTGCCTGAAGCATGATCTTGACTCCTTCCATTCACAGCATGATCCTTTTTGAGCTGTCCATATAGGGAATGCTTGTGGAATAGGGATCTGAGGAAATTGTCTATAAATAATCATCTGCCCTTTCAAAATAGTTGTACTGAAGATTTTCTTCCCGATCCCCACCCCAGTGTGCAACATCACTCATTTTGCTAGGTGCATGATGGGTGTCTCTCCTCCTTCTGAAGCACCAGTTACAGGTCCCTGACAGAAGAAGGTAACCACCTTGCTAAAATTAAGGTGAGAGCCATATGGAAATGCTTTTCTTCGGGAACTTGGCTGAAAACATTGTTGGCACCTAATACTTTCTAATAATCCTTCCAATCCTGTCCTAATTAAATACAGGTCAAATCCAGAGGTCAGGCTCGTACAAGTTGAGTGGAAAGACAGTTTAAAGCACTCTGTTTTAAGCATGCCGATTCCTCCCCATTTATTTTTCCATCTGACTTCTAGGAGGCTCAGTCAGATTAGGGACAGAAAGATTTGTGTCAAAATTGAATTCTTACAACATCAGGTAAGTTTTCCTCTAAAACTGGGTTAATTTTTCTGACTTTTTTTTGGTTGGCTTTAGTTTTTCCTCTCATGTTTGACAGGTTCTGAAAAGCCCATTCACATTTTTATTAAATAACATTATGCATAAAAGACATGCCCCAAGGGAGTCAACATTGAGCTCAAGTGCCTTAATATTCAGAAGTCACTAGATTTTGGTTGCCCAACTCAAGATACCTCATATGGGCCTGATTTTCTTAGTGTGGGTTCTGAACACTATCTGAAAATAGACTACTTCCTTTAAGATGTTTCAATTTGAGCAACTAAAATCATTAACCACTTGGAATGGTAGGTTGTGAGTTTTAGCTTGAAAAGGTGTCCTACTCCAGAAATATGGACAAGAAAGGGAGAAGGGAAAGATATACTGATTGAAGGCTTTGTGGTGCTCTCTGATTCCCCTTCCACGTTTCCACAGACTCTTCTTCATACAATAAACCATTTTTCCTCACAAAGTTTCCAGCTGCCACATGATTCACAAAATCATGACAATCTCTGTCTGCACTTTTGTTGATATCAAATTCTTTAACTCTATACTCATATAGACTCATTTTTGTAAGAAAACTTTTCAATCATAGTTGGTTTTTGAGGTTGAAGGTATGTTTGGGATATCATGGGGAAATCTCCTTGATCTTGACTTTGACAGCAACTATTATGACTGACTAATTAAAGATTTTAGCCTATCGAGGGTATTAGTTTGTCCAGATCCACTGTCTTGATTGGCAGGCCCGTCAGGACAGTTGGCTTCAAACATTCAAAAGAATGCCAAAAGGAGTTGCAGAGATGAGGCGAGTCTGACAAGTTTATATATTTCTATACATCGTGTGCATTAGTGTATTTTTGTAGCATGTACACACCCACTAAATCATAAAGAAATAGGACTAGAAGAGAGGTGTGTTAACATTTACAGTTTTAGACTTTCATTGACTTAGTGTCACCCAAATTATTTAAATTTAATTTTACAGAGCTAATCTTTTGACAGCAACTGTGCTTGAATTATAATATTCATTAAAAAGCCCCATCTGATCGCATATTTGTGCTATCTTATGCTGTGGTACAGAAAGAAAATACATATACATGCCGCTCCTTCTGAAAAGAGGATCTTATTTATTTATCTCCCCATTTGTGAATGAATTTAACACTTGTGAAAGTGAAAGGGTGGTATCAACTGAATAAGCAAGATCCAGACCTAGTTTGGGGAAGACCCACTGAAATCTTCCATGTGTTGCAGGATTAATGTATCTGAACCCTGACCATATTATCCTACTGGAAGACCTCTCTTGAGGACAGACTGCCAATCATACTGAACTTCATGTTGGTTTTCAGTTGTATGCAGTGGAGTCCACAATAGGCCCTTGTGCACTGTATTCTTGGAAGATCATAAATATGAAAAATGCCTCAAATTCATCCCTACATCTCTGTTGCAGGCCCTATTTGCGCATAACTAATTAATAACAGCCTCTGTCCTATTTTCTTTACACTAGAAGTTTCCAAAACCTGTTTTGCTTCATCTGTAGCCCTGAGAATGTGTAGTTAATTGGTATATTTCTTTAGTTTTACATGAGAAGCTTTTTCAATAATTTTGTAAAAATATTTTAACTCAACCAGAAGAGAGAATGTATCATTTATTTTGTCACTTGATAGAATTAGTTGTTCTTAGCTTACTGTGGCAATATAAAATGTGAATGCAATATTTTCTAAAGTGTCCTTTTCCCCTGAGATTAGAAAATTTAATTTGAAATTCTGTATTCACAAGTGGTGCACTGGCTGAAGGCAAGCTGTAGAACAGATGACAAAGGTTATTACATTTTTGAAATTATATTTTAAGGACATTTAATAACTGTGAAGAAAAGACCTTTATGAAAATGGAAATTGGCAGATTAAACAGTGAGTTACACATAGTTATTTTAAAAACACACAGTTATGTTTCCTATCACCTCTTAAAGGGCAAGTTCCTGTTCCCACTGGGGTCAAGGACAATACTTCATTTGGGACCAGGGTTCAGCAAAAACTGCAGTTATACTCTGAAAAGTGACTCTAAAAGGGCTTCATGATGTTCCACGCTTATTGTTTCTCAGTGATTTCCAGATACATTTTTAAGTTCTAATTACCAGCTTTTCATAGCATAAGCTGAGTTTGTAAGTCCAATGATGTTCTTCTGGCTCGTGCATCAACACCAACAAAAAAGTTTCTGTATGCCAAAATCTGCCTTTGGTTGCACCTGTGTAACCCCATTGTCTTCAATGCATTGGTGGGAATGAGGGCAGAAATCGACTCTACAGTGGGAACTGAAGACTTGATCCTGCACCATTCA
This sequence comes from Chrysemys picta bellii, assembly GCF_011386835.1. Taxonomy (NCBI): domain Eukaryota; kingdom Metazoa; phylum Chordata; order Testudines; family Emydidae; genus Chrysemys; species Chrysemys picta. The sequence goes on from NC_088798.1 coordinate 22,574,858, forward strand.
AGCTAATAGAGTTCTTCCATTGACTTGAATGGGAGCAGGTTCAATCACTTAATTAACAATCTTGTGGCTGTTACATGAGCCAAAACAGAATGCAGCTCACTCTTCTATAGATGTCTTGTATATATGGTGCTAAAACGAGTAAAAAGAAAGAAAAGCATATATTTGGTACACAAGTCAACAGGCATGACTGAATACACACCTTGAAAAGGTGACATTTTTACACTAACTTTTCTGAACCACCTCCTCCCACCATTTTAAGGTAAACAAACAAACACAGATTGTTAGTTTTGCATATAGAAGTAATATAATCAAGAATAAATTTGTTTGGTGTTTGCCATCTAGTTACTAATCTATAGTTCACATCACAAAACCCATCGTCAAAACTGACACTAATTGGCACCCTTGCCTGCTGTCTAAACAGCGAGACCAAGCTTTCAATTTACAGATCGAGTACAATGAAGAAAGATGGTCTCTTTTTGGTCAGATCTGAGGTCCATTAGCAGGGCGTGATGGAAAAGCGTGAACTGCTGCTACCTATGGTTTACACTTGTTCTCTGGACAGAAAAAAATAATTGCTATTGCTGCCAATCGGTCACCATCAGGGAGCACTAAATTCACTTTTAGGCAGTAAGAAAATATTATGGGTCCTATTTTGTAGGGGCCTGACCCAAAGTGCATTGCAGCCAAGGGATATCTTTCCAATGCTTTGGTATTAAGAGGATCAGGCTCTAAATTCTTATTAATGTGCGTAATCCTTACCCAGTGAATTAGGCTGCTCACATTAGAAAGGGTTTCAGGACTAGGTCCCTTGTAGCATTTCAATATTTGCTTAATATAAAAAGACATTATTAGAATTCCAGTGTGTTCCTACTAACTTCTGCACTTAAACTCCCTTTTAATAAGACCTATCATGGTATCATCCCTGCATGAAAAGCTTCTATTGCTACAAAAATAAACTTGAAGGATAATATTATTTTTACATTTTGCATACTTCCATAATCAGACACTTGGGAAATTCAAAAAGGGATGCCAGAGGGTAGTTAATACTTTGCTCTTATACATGATTAGTTAAAAGTCAGAGCAAATACAGCATCTTTGCTTTCTTATATCTGTCGGTTGTTCATTGCTACAGTTATCACTTACTGGCATCAAAAGAGTGATATTTTCCCCTCCACTCTATTGATATTTTCAATGTATTGGGAGAAACTGTCAGGTTGGAGGCTTGAGGATCACAGCAAAATGAACAGAATTCCAATGAGGTAAAATGCATTCATATGTAGCTAGTTCTACAGAATCATGTCTAATATACAAAATTCAGTGATGATCATCTGGGTCAGATGTTGAATTTGGTAAAGTAATATGGTGAGGGCCTTTCAGGAACGTAAGCATTTGTTTACCGAAGAAAATTTGGAAAACTTAGCTCTTAGCAAATTTGACCAATGTGATGCCAATATCCAGAATATGGACTTGAGACTGAAATATTGCTTGAGGCCCTGTTTCACCAAGTCAGGCATGTGCTTAGCTTTAAGCAAGTAGGCCCACTGACTTCAGCACTTTCTTAAAGTTGGACTGCTACTTAAAATGCTAAGCTGAATCAAACCCTGAGTCTGAGCAGAAAAATCTTCCTGTCTGAAAGGTAAACACTGAGAAAATGGGGGGGAAAATAGCTCTGTAATGAAATGAAGTAAAATACCCAGGACAGGACACTAGGCCTTTGACTTGTGCTATGTACTATTTCATTAATAGAGGTTTTCTGCTGCAAGGAAATGATTCTTTGGTTAATTTTTATGTCCTTTGTATAATATCCATGTTTTGTGTTATTTGATAAAAGTAGAAGAAATGAAATGCTGTCTTGATAAAATTAGTTTTTCCTCTCCTAAAATTTGAACTCCATCTCGGGAAACTTGTGTTCTCTGTAAAGAAAAGTCTGTGCTCATATTGGAAAGGGCAATTGAGAGCTTTTAAAATGGGGTATTAATTACGAACATCTACATATCCTGTGTATTTTCCTTTGCTCTTAAATTAAAAATTCTCATCCTGAATTTTCATAAATTAAAGTTGTTCTTGGTCAGTTTTATGCTACACGTTAAGGTTAATTACAGATGCCACCTTTAACATTATCTAAGCCAAGGACCATTATCAGTAGATTCAGACAATTAATATTCCTCTTTCATTTCATTATTTGTGAAATTTAGAAGGAGAAACAAGGATACGTTCTCTTAAGTGGCACCATAAAACATTTTACATTCCTGTATACACTTTACTTACACAAAGGACAAATAAAACCTTGTACAATATCTCCTGATAATGGAATAAGGTTCATACAAAAAGCTACTTTCTGTGATACTAGACACAAAGGCACAGATGGTTGCACTGAGGAATTGGCCCACATTAGGGTGTAAGGAGCCATGCTGCCCTCGGGTCAGGGAGGAACAGTGCTTCAGGAGATACTTCCTGGGTTCCCCAACATGGAGAGGAAGCGTCAACTGTTGCAGAGAGGATAAGGCCAAAACCTTATCTATTTTCTCTCTCATTAGGGATGATCTGCACCCTTAAGGGTGCACAGAGAGAGCAGCCCATGTGCTGCCTGAAAGTGGTATTTATCCTTAGCTCCCAGTGTATCCCTCCCAACCCCTGCACATCAAAGGAAGAACAAGAGACTGAAGAGACAGGTGGTTCTGTTCCCAGTTCTATCAATAACCTGTTGTGTGACCTTGAGCAAGTCACTTCTTCACCCCCCCCCCCTTTTCTTTTCTACTCTTTGTCTGTAAGCTGTTCTGGGCAAGGCCTGTCTCCTATGATGTTTGTGCAATGCTTAGCACACCGGGGCCTCAGACTCAGTTCGGCCTCGTATGTAGTACAATAATAAAGGGATAATTTGACCCAAAAGTAATCTTTAAAGGATTTGAAGATGCAGTTTCAAGGAAGCAATGTATGTCAGAATCCTAACCACGGGCTTGTACAGGGCAAAAACTTGAACGATTCAGAATTCTTCTAATTTCAAATGGTGTTTGTAGGGGAATTCCTTTACCATTCATAGGATCAGAAATGAACAAACAAAGTTAGAATTACACTGCCTGCGATTTGCAGTATAGCTTCAGGGAGAGCTACTTTCCTGCACATATATATTTACAGACCTTAGTATTTTTTGGTAAACTAGTGGAAAGTATAGGTAGATGCTGCACTGGTTTCCTGAAGATCACATGAAAACATATTCACTGACTGTCCAAATACTCCACAAAATCAAAAAAATAGTTGCTAGCAGTAGCTCAGGTAAGGCTCAGTTAAATGATGAAGTGGCATCAGCAGCACTGAAGCAGCCACAATTGGGATAGCCCAGAATGATCACTCATGTGCTGAAACAGAAACATATGTCAATAGAGACAGCTTGTCTGGTTATTCAGATGCTGATGCTGTAGTATGCTTCAATGAGACAGGCTTGTCAGACAGCCTATTTGTGAAATCCTGGTGTCTGTCTTAATCATTTGTTAGGGGGGAGTGATGCACTGCCAACAATTAGAAAAAAGTAAAAACTGATTACAACAAACCAAATTTTCATTTTTCTGTTGAAAAAATCAAGATGCCAACTCATATTCTTTTTGAAATGAAAAATCTTGCTGGAAAGCTACATTTTCCATTTTCAGAACAAATTGTGATAAAATGTGAGGCTCTAGGACCCTGCATGGATGTGCAGAGCTACTCTGCATACTCACCGTGAGAGCCAGATCAGGTTGATCTAAAGAGGAACAGTAAGAGAATAGACCAGGGGTCAGCAACCTTTCAGAAGTGGTGTGCCGAGTCTTCATTTATTAAGGTTTCGCGTGCCAGTAATACATTTTAATGTTTTTAGAAGGTCTCTTTCTATGAGTCTATAATATATAACTAAACTATTGTTGTATGTAAAGTAAATAAGGTTTTTAAAATGTTTAAGAAGCTTCATTTAAAATTAAATTAAAATGCACAGCCCCCCAGACCGGTGGCCAGGACCCAGGCAGTGTGAGTGCCACTGAAAATCAGCTCACGTGCTGCCTTCGGCACGCGTGCCATAGGTTGCCTACCCCTGGAATAGACAATCCAATTAGATACAACCGTACTAGGTGGTAAAGAGGCAGGGGGGCTGTAACAATTTTTATACTGGGGGTGCTGAGAGTCATTGAACCAAACTGTAAACCCTGTATATGATAGAAACCACTTCAAGCCAGGGCGTGTGGCAGCACCCCTAGATCCAGCATCCATAGAAAGAGGTTTTCTTTGTGGAGGGACCTAACAGTTTCCCCCTCCACACAGGGAGAGAAGTTAGCCCAACCTGTGAGAGCAGAGGATACTTTGGACAATAACCAGTGTTTATGCTGAATTCAGTGGTGTGGGACCCCACCAAGTTGCACAAACCACGCCCCCCCCCTTACACACACACACACACACACACATTTTCAATATGGTTGCCAAACGTAGTCCTATTAAATTGAAAAATCCAGCCCCCACTGAAAAATTCTTGATCTGCTCTGCTAAGGGACAAGGCTTTATTAGGAATTGGTAAAAATCTAAAAACCCAGCTTAAGAGGCTCAGAAGCAATTTTTCTATGACTTATTCTTTTTTTATAATTTTATTTTCCCCCAAGTAAATAGCACTTATCCTCAGTTAGGCCTATCTCTACAGCTAGTTTCAGCTGTAGCCCTGTTCATAAAAAGTGTGGTTATAATTTTTTTTTTCCAGGAAAAGTGTATTTGGCTGAATGGAAACTCTCTAACAAAACAAAACAAAAATCACCATCAAGCAGAGATCGAAGAATAGAAAATTTCAGCTCAAAAGGGACATGCTCTGAAAAATGAGGAGTGTGTGAAAACAACCTTCCCTAAAATAGGAGTGACCCAGGCCCTCTATAATTATTTGTTTTTTGTCCCAGTGGCTCTGAATCTAGCCCATGCCCATTGCCTCAGACATGAGAGACCTATTTCTACAGTTAGAGTATTCAGTAACCTCCAGAGTTGCTCCCTACAGGGTTGCAGAATATCATGCTGAGTTTCACATGACCGGTATTACAACATCACTGCTTGCAATCCACTGCTTGTTTTCTTTACATTAGCAACTCAGGATTGTTCATGTCTGTTTTCCCCAGACAATAGTTATTTGATTCCTTGACTGACTTGTTTTTTTTTGCATCAGCCAAAAGATGGTTATTCCTGTGATGGGAAGTAGTATCTTTTGCTACAGGATACTTTAACTTTTGGAGATTGTCCAAGTCTCAAAATGTGGATCCAAATTATCATGTTGCTCATCTGGTTTTCTTGTACAAGAGTTTTTGGACGTGGGCCATTATAAAGATTGGGGCCATTTCCAAAATCCTTATCCAGGTCTGTATTCTGAATGACCCAAGTTCATGTGTATCCAATAATGGAACTTTGGCGTGAGTCCATCTCTAATTATTTTATTTACAAACTAATAGTCTTTAAAGTTTAGCCAAGTTTATTGAATGTGATGGAGCTTCTTAATTTTTGTCAGACCTTACGACAAAACCAAGATGAACAACATGTAAATGATGAGTGATATTTTGTTCAAGTGCTGGTTTTCAGTTAAATATATTGATGACATCATGAATTAACAGGAAGGAAGCAATACCTGACATGCCTTCCTGGCTATGATAGGGCTAGAAATATCACAGAAATAGCCTCTTTCACAATATTTTTGTTTCCTGGCCCAGATGAAATGAGGGAATGCAGAGGCATGAGAAATTTTTAAGTACAGTTATCAAACATTTTAAAACATGAGAAAACCTAAAGTTTCTGAGTGACAGTTTGGGCTGGTTTGTATTTTATCCCATCTGGTCCACTCAGCCCCTGTATCCCATATTAGGCTAAATATAACTGAGTAGCATACAAGAAGTCTTGGACCTGTAGCCAAATTGTTCTCTGGTGTAACTCCATTTAAGTCAAGAGATACACACTTGTCTCCTGATGTCCTCCCTGAACACCTGATTGACTCCCTTCATGATCACCTCATATCAAACTTATCTACTATTAAACAGCCAAATGGCATTACATGGACAGTTCTATTGCAATTGCATTCAGATTCATCCTTTTCTGTAGTCCTAAAACAATGGATTATTGCTGTCCAAAGGCCAATGTTATTCAAGCTTCAAAAGATGGTTTCAAACATCATTTATATTTTCCACATTCTTGCACAGTCTTGCTTGATATAGAACTTGTATATAAATATGTATGACATTTAACCAGTTACCTGCATATCCCTCCAGTTTTTAAAAGTTATTTATGGACCGAAGAGTCCACAGTCACAGGAAGTATCACACTTTTGATTTTAAATTCTCATTCAAGGCCTCACTCCAATTCCTCTCTCTAGTTTATTATCTCCCTCGAATCCTGCAAAGAGACTTTACACTCCGATTGCCTACCTTCTGTTTGACCCTCCATCTTATAGGACAACCATGGGTGCCCAAAGCTTTTCCTGTTGCTGTACTATCTGGTTAGATCTCTTCTGTCTCTAAGGTTGGGCAGAGCAGTTTCTGCCTGTATTTAAATTCCCACAGAAAACCATTTTTTTAAAAATGGATGGATGATGATTTAGGACTAGACTGTGATTCTAAGATGTAGCCCTGACAGTAGGAGGAAGAATAAAGCCATAGTACCCCAGGTAAAATTCAGAGAAGTGTTGGAGTAAGTGAGCCACAAGGATGCAAAATTCTTCCCTGAGCTTCGTGTTGCACAACAGCTTGAGCACAGCTTGCTCCCCTGCCCTCCTCATGCCAGCGTGGGTGGTGAAGGGAGGGTGAGGCCATGGAACAGCTTTGGGGCAATGTGCATCCTGGGGGTGAATAGAGGGAACTGGACACTGCTTCAGGACACAACTTTAAGATCATACATATAGATGACTGCAATACAACCTCTACTCCCATGGAGAAGCCACCTCCACCACACCCCACACAGGACTTGCTTAGAGTCTGAGGAGAGACAAGGGGGGGTAAAGCCATGGGTGGGACTAGGAGGCTGTACGTCACAGCCTCTGCACCCAGGATAAACAGCAGAGGAAACCTATTACAGCTAGAGGAAGGAAAAATCAATTTCACACATACAGAATGGGAAAAGACTGTCTAGGAAGGAGTACGGCAGAAAGGGATCTAGGGGTTATAGTGGACCACAAGCTAAATATGAGTCAACAGTGTGATGCTGTTGCAAAAAAAGCAAACATGATTCTGGGATGTATTAACAGGTGTGTTGTGAGCAAGACACGAGAAGTCATTCTTCCGCTCTACTCTGCTCTGGTTAGGCCTCAGCTGGAGTATTGTGTCCAGTTCTGGGCGCCGCATTTTAAAAAAGATGTGGAGAAATTGGAAAGGGTCCAAAGAAGAGCAACAAGAATGATTAAAGGTCTTGAGAACATGACCTATGAAGGAAGGCTGAAAGAACTGGGTTTGTTTAGTTTGGAAAAGAGAAGACTGAGAGGGGACATGATAGCAGTTTTCAGGTATCTAAAAGGGTGTCATAAGGAGGAGGGAGAGAACTTGTTCACCTTAGCCTCTAAGGATAGAACCAGAAACAATGGGTTTAAACTGCAGCAAGGGAGGTCTAGGTTGGACATTAGGAAAAAGTTCCTAACTGTCAGGGTGGTTAAACACTGGAACAAATTGCCTAGGGAGGTTGTGGAATCTCCGTCTATGGAGATATTTAAGAGTAGGTTAGATAAATGTCTATCAGGGATGGTCTAGACAGTATTTGGTCCTGCCATGCGGGCAGGGGACTGGACTCGATGACCTCTCGAGGTCCCTTCCAGTCCTATAATCTATGAATCTATGAATCTAGAGTCTGTATTAACTTTTATGTGAACCCCATTTGCAATGGGAAGCCTTTAAAAGTGAGATCCAGGGGCAGACATCAATTGGGTAGTACCTTAAATTGTAACAGCAAAAGATCTCCACTTCCAGGGAGCCAGGGCAGAATCAAAAAAGGCCCAGAGCCAATGTAGAGGCAGTCACAGGACCTCTGCATGGTTGCATCTATGCTCCCATCAAATTCTTTAGACCTTTGTGGCTCTTAGGCAACTTGGAGGGCTTTGTGGGCCAGCCCCCGAAGAGAATTCACTGGAAATCAATCCCTTTGGAGGAGAGTTTCCAGGCCCCATCACAGGTGCCAGGGATAGGGATTTCCATGTAGTTCTATTATCTCACGCTAAGTGATTTCCAAAAATAAATTAGCCAGTTATATTTGTATCAGTTTTTCATGATATCATGTATTTTACCAAGAAACAGCTCTCACCCCTAACCTGTATGTGGGCAACAATCAAACCTGCATCAGCACCCTACCTGACTACAATTATCTCCTTTCCCTTCCCCCCTTAACACCAAACACAGTGCTAGTGAAAGCTGCTGGTGTATTTTCCCCCCGTAGAGAATGAACTCTTCAGTCCATAGAACAGGTACAGTCCAAGCAGCTCCACAAGTTGACCCATGTTTTGCCACCAATTTATCAGTGTGTCTGACCTAGAGAGACCGCCTTCGGGGGCAACAGGGTAGTTCTGTCTGTGTGCCTTTGCCCATTCAATCCCTGACCCTACTGACAAGGCCAAAGGTGCAAGTTATGATGTGGGAAACCTGAATCCCCACTAACTAGCATAAGGCAACCAACCCTTTTTACACAGGCCAATGAACAGCCATGTTATATAACATTTGATTTATAGTCAAATACAGCTTGGTTTTAAATCAATGATCTCAAGGCATCTGTATCCTATCACTAGTCCTGCAGAGTCCTAGATTCCTCACTTACAATTAACTCTTTAATTACCTATGCTTCCTCCTGCGTGTGCAACACTTTAAAACTCTTCTTTATAGAATCACCCCAGTTTCCTTGCCCATCTTCCTACTTAATATGCTATACCTTGTGACATATGCTTTGTTCATGTCACAAGCTATTAACTATCAATTACAAATTGGTTTCAGAACTCCAAGTAAGTCTTGTGTGCAAGAGAGTTGCAACACTCCAGTTGCTTGCTGGATTTGATATTTCTAAACTATTTGCTGGCTCTTGTTGACAAATCTTAAAGAATCACCTTGTGTTGGTAATTAAATATTAGTGATTTCCATAAGTAAAGCATATCACCACTCCAGTATCCATGCTTAAATATTGAAATACATTTTGGAAACTAGTTGTATTCATCCAAAGACTTTTTCCCTGAGAGTAAAAACCACACTGTCTATTTTAAATCTGTAGCAACTGTGATGTATACAGGGAAAACCTGATTTATTCTCCACAGAGTCTGAAGAAACAGAAGACTGGATTATACCGCTCTTATGAAGCCACACTGGAAATCAGTGGGGACAGCTTGGGTTATAAGAGACACAGGAGGTGGCCCTTTATGAAAATTAAGGGCTAGACTCTTTCACCTTTACTCATAATGAACAGTACAAGACTCTTTGAACAGTCCCATTAATTTCAGTGGAACTACTCATGGAGCAAGGCAGTGTCTGGCCCATAGAGTTTTGTGCGGCAATTTCTTGGAGACATGAAAGCTACAAACCCTGGATGTTATGACTCTTTGAAATACTGAAAACAGCCACTGCAAGGAAGAATGTGCTGCAAGTGTACAGTGTGAGACATTCTACTTTATAAGCATGCAAGACCCTCTTTAGTACTAGTTTAGGAACCATCTCTTTAAAAACCAAATATAATTAATTATGCATGATTCCTGCTCAGCTATAAAATGTCTCTAAGTTGAATCCATCTCCCTGGTGGTAGTTAAAAGCTGCTGACTTAAAATGCAGGATAACAGAATCTGAAAATTTACTAGACATTTACAACACCACATGACTTAATTGAAAAGAGCAATTAAAAAGTTTTTAAGTTGTGGCAGTCAAAAAGGGCAGTGCAGTTTTGGACTGCGATATGCTGAGGCATCACATCACAGAGCAGAGGACTAACAGGCCCTCTTTATGTGTCTCATGTGCATACATGCAAAGGTCTGAGATGAGCTGCTGAACAGTCAGAGCTGGAGCCCTTGGGGGAAAGTTAAGACAAATACCTGTATGTGAAAAACTGTGTTGGCTCAGTGTTTGGTGTAATGCACCTTTTCATTTCTAAGGACTCTGCCTGGCCTGTGGGCTGCCATTTTGTTCGTAGGGTTCCTGCAGCCTGTTATGCAGGAGACACACAGACTGAGTGAATGGGCTATGTGCAGGATGTGCCACAGGGGAGGAAAGGATCAACAGACTCCCCCACCCCCAACTGTGATAGCAAAGCTAATCTGACGCTGCTGTGCCCCCAAGTACAGTGCTTAAGGGAGGTCAACAGATCTGTAGAAGTACCGATCCATGGCTCACACCCCCATTGCTGAAACCATCCCCTCCCCCGCCAATACTACTACAGACAAAGCAATAAAAAGCATAGTTTTGAAGCTCGTTAGGGATATTGCTCCCTTTCCAGACTTCCCAAATCCTGCACCATGCTCACTTCACATTAGAACCACACCCAATTCCACTCCCAGTTGGGCCTCTCACAGAGCTGCAGAAAGAGGAATTGGAGCAGGATTTCCCCCTTAAACTCTTGGACACACTTTGTATTAGTGCTAACCACTGTTGCTGCTTGAACTATAGTATGTAGTAAGTCTATATCGCTTACATAACAGTGAAAGAGTTATGACATGCACAAGCAGAAAAGGATGCTACAAACCTCCTGCAGGGAGAATTTAAACATCTTTGTGATGCTTTATTGCACCTTTAAGGACCTAACACACACAAAAAGGACCTCTCTTAGTCAAAATTTACACTAAAGCTTTAAGGCAGAGATTGCTAGAAGTAGGGTAGAGCAAAGATGAAACAGGGGCTCACTGCAGCCTAATCCCAGAGAAGGAAAGAACAAAAACACACGTAGTTGCTTCTTAAAACACCCCCCCTTTCTGACATTCTACAACCACCCTCCTGCCAATTACATCTCTTATACTGTGCTGGAGGAAACGAGCTAATTACCCACAGCTGGCTTAGCTCTGCTAATCCCTGCACTCAGGACAGGCACCTGTGGGCCTTGCTCTAGCAAGGAGAGGGTTAGCTGGTCCCTTGCCAAACTCTGGATGGGGTGTGTCCATTCAGTAACAGATGTGTATGACTAAAAGCTACAAACTATGCTCCAACACATATACATTTCATTTGCTGTTTTCCAAACTGTACACATCCTTATTTTGGGGCATCCTGTGTAACTATCAAGATATTATATGAAACATACTCTATCTGGGGAAGATTTTTTGTGTGTGTGTGTGTGTGTGTTTTTGTTTTTTGCATGGGGCTGACCTATGAGCTTCAGGTATAAAAGCTACAATCCAATTGACCTGTTTAATGTGCTTATTGTATAAAACTAAACTGTACTTTAATACTGAAAACAGAAGTAATAGTAATTGAGCTATGATAAACCCAGGAGTGCTATAAAGCTATGAGAATTCACAGTACATCACTTATTCAAACGTAGTTACACTGAGTATTATTCTGAGATTTTAGCTATTAATATTGTGTGAGCATTCTCCTCAGCTAGTCATTGATTTTGATATCTCTTTACCGCATTACCTATATTAGGTGTGACCCTAGGCAACTGCACCTCTCTGAAGGGGTGTTTCAGTGGTCAAGTTCTGGGTTATTGCAATCTTATTGACATTCCCCTCCTGTTGTAGTACTCATAAAGGTTCAGATATTATATTATTTCAGGAGAATGTATTGAATAGTAGAGCACTAAATTAACATTGCAAATAAATGCATGTATTTGACTTTCACAGAGTTTCAGATACTCTATATTACTATATGCACTAGGTTTCATTTGTATGTTATTTCTTTCCCACTTTCTGTTTGAATTATTTCTATATCTGAGATATAATTTACATTCAGTACTACTCAGAACAATAAAGTGCACTATTATGTTATACAAGGCTAATCTTTCCTTACAGAAACCTAATTCCTACAAAGGACTTATGTAACACTATATTTGCTGATCTAATATGGTCTAGGAATGCAGAGTGTTATATTTGCAGAAGTTCTTGAAAGGGATTAGCTATGGATGACAACGCCTAAAATACTGCAACTGGAAAGTGGTCCTAATGACACTATTATGATACAGATGCTATGGTTGAAGTGAGATAACCCAACACATTTCTTTACTAGATGTTATTTTTCTCTTTCATTTTGACGCTTTTTAAAATAAAATAATAGTAATACATAGATGACCCTCCCCCTTCTCATGTGGCTGCTTCAGGTATAATATGATGGAAAACATTTAAATAAAATAAAAACAGTTTAATGAAAACCACCTTCTTAAAATTAAAATGCATAAGGGAGATCAAATCAATAGGAAAAAGAGAGGCAAATAAAATAAAATTGGAGGTGAGGGAGTTAATAAATATAAAGCCAATAGCAGTCACAGTGAAAAACACCTTTGAGATGGACTGAGATGGATGGCAGGAGTGAGTGAGGAGAAGATTTATGGAGAAGGTAACTAATAAAGGTGGACCCTACACAAAGAAATTAAATGTGAAAAGCTATGGAACATTTGAGCCCCACTTGTGGTCAGACCTGGGTTTTAAGGGTGCCAAACCTCTGTGAGATTCTCCTAACAGTATTCTCCAGAACATGCCATTGGGGGGTCAGGGTTTCCCCACTGTGGAACAGAGTTCTGCACCCATATACTTTAGATCCCTTGGGATCCACAGGAAGCTCTGCACCACTGGCAGCCTGCCCCCCTCACTATTCCCAGACAGCACAGCTCCAACAGAGAGGTAGTGCCATGGCTTCTGCAGCAAGAAGCTGTCCTGTGGACACCCAGTGAGAAGGAAGCAGGTGTTTCTTTCCAAGGGCTAGTAACCGTGTATCTCTCTTCTGGCTTTGCCACCTGCCCACCTACTCCATCATGTGTATGCCTGGAGCTGTGGTGCACCCTCTGGAAGTCCTGCTGAAGTGCAAGATGCAGCTGTGAAGGTGGCTAATCTCCCTTTCCATGCAGGGGCCACAATCACTCGAAGTGTTATAATTTACATAGCTCCATGGCTGCAAGATCCTTGCTTTCATAAGTTTAAAATCAAGGCTTAATCTTATTGACATAATTAGGCGTGAGCCTAAACCAAAACACAAATTTGAATGTCCTTAAAGTCTGAGACACTTCAGATCAGGATCTGGACTTTGAAGCTGAGCCCCACCTCTAAAGACACTGTAACAGAAATGAATTGCTCTTTCTTTCTCAGACTTGCCGCAGCAAGAATTTGTAAATATGTTGGATTCTGGATAGGTACATGTTTAAAACATATTGTCTTTAAAATTAGTTGCACATACTCCATGCACCATTTTGTGCTACTGCATATATATTTTGAGATCATGTAACAAAGGGCCTTATTATAATGCATATGCAAGGCGAAAGTGTTAGGACTGCGGTTGGAATCTTAACTCTGAATTTTGTGACTTTTGTGTAATTAAAATCTCACCCTGAATCTTGCATTAATATAGCTTTTCCTACATATTTATAATATATTCTGAAATTATGGTATCAGAATAACAAAGTGGTACAATCTTAAAGTCAAGCCATGGCTAGCCTACCCTTCAACATTAAAATGAATGAAATGGAAGTCAATTTTTCAGCTTTCAAAGAGTCCGTGGTAAGAAACAAATTAGGCTTCACTGTAACTTGACTCTTATCTGCTTTTTTCATTCTCGGCATGGCTGGAGGATTTAGTATGTTTCTTGCTATCACTGAATCCTCCACAGGAAAGAATCCTGTGTTCCACTGCATACAATCTACATGGTACAGCACACATTGGGAAGAATGAGCAGCTTTTAACCACAAAAAGGTCTTTCTCCCAAGCCAGGATAGTTCTGTCACTCCTTTCTTCTTGATGAGGATGTGAGAAAGAAGCAATGCTTTCCTTCTCTCATGCTAATTAAAATATCTCAATGACTGCAGCATGTACAGTGGTCGCCATTGAGAATTCAGTGTTTCCCAGCTCTTACAACATAGTGGCATTGTTGTTGATTATTTATTATTCTTTTTACAGAAGTGGCTAGAGGTCCCAGTTGAGATCAAGCATCACAAAACAGGTGAGAGAGTCCTTTTCCTGAAGAGTTTACAATGTAAATAGACTAGACAAAAGGGGGTGGAAGGTGAAGAAAGATAGTATTATTATACCTGCTGTACCGACAAGAAACAGTTGACTTGTCCAAGGTAAAACAAGAAGTCTGTGATAGTACCTGGAACTGAACCTAAATCTCTAGCCAGGCCTTTAACCACAAGGCCAACCTTCCTCAATCGCTGAGATAACATAATTATTTCCTGTCTGAGGAAAACAGCACTATGTGGTCTCCTCCTCCTCCTCCTCCTCCTTTTGTATGGCGATAGTGGAACAGTGAAAGTACCAGCGTGACTACAATTGTATCTTAAGATCTCTTATCCAGTCCAAAGTAGATGGGGCAGCCATGTGAATGGCTGCAATAGCTCCAAGATGAGCATAGATTGGGCAGTTGTCTCTGATGGATCTGACAGTTTGCACGACGCCACAGTCGCAGTTCAGCGATTCCCTCACTTTCCATCTATGGAGTAAGTAGGAGCATCTTCCATGTCATGTGTGGATATGGCTTACAGCTGTCCATATGCACCATGGGGAAGAGAAGCCCAATACTTGTACAGTTTAGTTGCCAATTAGACTTTTGTTTGGTATGTTGGCAGCCGCCCAGGCCTCAGACTATCTTCTGTGAACGTCCTTATCTTCCGCAAGGAAGGCTGTGGCACAAGACCGACCAGCACAAGAAGGGTTTTCTTGATTTTATTCAGTGGTGAGGAGGATGTTCTAGGTCATAGTATAGCAATAGTTTAGTATTTGCCATGAGCTGAGTGTGTGGTAATGTTGGTTTATGCTAATATTTAATGCTGAAATATGGAATTGTAAAATTTTAATAAGCAAATTGAGACCTCAGTTTAAAAATCCAGTTTTCTTGTTTTACGTATTATTTGCTTTACACAGCAAGTGCTATTCTTTTTCCCTTTCCTAGCGGTCTGTGCACCTTCTGCCTCTCTTGCATACCTCTCCTGGGCACAAGGTAGTCTTAAATTATTTAAAATATATTATTTCCATTACTGACGTAATTAGAACACCACAACAGCAAGAAGAGGTTCCTGAAATTCCCCAGTAGCCCCTAATCTAAAAGTAATCTGGAGAGACAAGATGCATTATTGTAAATTCCTTCCTTCTAGAAGTACCTGCTAATCAGCGAATAACTACTCTTGATATACTGAGGCCTAATATACAGCATTCAGTTTATTTAAACATCCTTCAGAAGCAATAAAAAGCTTTGACCGAATTTTAACAATAGATACATAGTAGGTAGCTCCCTGGGTGAACTCAGAAACTGATTTACACAATATGAAAACAAACACAATAGAAAACCTTTCAAAATCAATGCCTTGGTGTTAACCCTAGATATAATGTTCACATGTGCTCTCCTTCAGAAATAGAAACAGATGGAAAAGTTGTGTTGGAGCCATCACCAGCAGTGCGTTTTAGTGATATGGAGAGAGAGAGAGAGAAAGAAGGAGAGAGAGAGAGAGAGAGAGAGAAAAATCGCCAAACATCTGAACTTTATTATATAACTGTGGAATAGGTAGTAAAGGAATAAAACAAATCTGAGAAATAAATTAGAGATGGGATGAGATAAATATAGAGGGACAACAGTATAGCAGCTACAGCAGCAGTGAATGTTTCTCTCCTGGCTTGGTATTGAGGGTGACCTTTGTGGTGACCCCGTACATCTCTCTTCTCCAGATGGAGGTGAATGTGCTCTGATAGAGGTTTGAAACAATTACAATGGGCTGGGGAAATATTGCAAAAGAGATGGAGGAAGAAGATCATGCCTGAAGGTACTTTTTGCAATATGTAAGAAGAAGGGAAATATATTTTAAAGTATGAAAAAGAAATCAATAGTGCAATCACATAACCAAATGGGGCTCATGCTTTGTGGTGGCCTTTTTAAACGTAGTCCAAATGAAGCTATTATTGGTATATGTTATTAACATCCATTTTCTGTTTAAGGAGACTGACAAATAAGGCAATTAATTTAGGTGCAAATGCACTGCCATTTTAGCTGGGATGCATTTAGACAGATGTATGAGAGGATAGTTGAGAAGGAAGAATCCTCCCCTACCATAGGCCTTAGAGCACCAGCAGCGCCACCTCATGGGAACTTTTTCAGCCCTATAGCTGGAAAACTCGTATGGAATTTAATACACAACAGTACCTATTCTAGATATTTTCTGACTCTCCTGTACAATTTAATAGAATAGATCCTGGCTGTAAAATTCTGCAGGTTTGTTCCCAAAGCCTACACATTTTCTGTGCAAATCTATAGGCCTCTACAGCAATTCGTTAGAACTCCATTCCATTTCTGTAATACCATCCCTATTCTATTCTAAAGGTATTCATAAGGTAGGCCCCTCATAAGGCATGAAGGTCTATCCGTTGGGGGAAGCATAAGAGGATTCACACAACAAAAGAGGATCCTTTCACAACTCTCCCTCTGCCTGTTTATATCCAGCCCCACCCTCCCTCTATGCACTGCAGCACAGGGTCACAGCAGAGCCCAAGGAGCACCCACACCTGCAGAGGCAGAGGCAGGACCAGTTTTCTTATCTTGTTATATTCTATCCAACATCACTGTTCTGGCTGAGGAGCCTATGACCACAGAAGCTGCAGCAACGCCCATTTATCAGTACAGATTCTTAAGCTGTGACCATTGCTGGAATCTGGTCACCCATCTCTGAATTGTGGCCAAAAGTCCTAAAATTTTGAAGAAAGTCCAGAGAGCCTGAGATACCACTTAAAAATATGCAACTCAGCCCAGAAGCTAGGTGTGGGTAAGGAGAAATAGAATCTTGCTTTGGAGGAGAAAGGGTTGTGCTGAAGCAAAATGCAAGGGAGACGAGCAATAAAGCGGAATGAAACTTAGGGAGGGAAAGAAGAGATAATATGGAAGTACAAAGAGGCAGAAACCTCCAGCGTTAGGGGAAAGAACTCTAAAATAACCAAGGTAATATATATATATATATATACATATAGTGTGTGTGTGCATGTGTGTGTGTGTGTGTGTGTGAGTGAGTGTGAAGAGGAAGGTGAGCAGTTGTGACAGAAAACCAATTTGTCCAGATACAGATCCTCTTGTCAGTCAGAGACAGGAAGTGCTACTTCCAAAATAGCCAATTTGGGTGGCAGGAGAAGATACAGAAGCTTAACTCACCTGACCAAAAATAAGCAAACATTAAAAACTGAAAATAAAAAGGCCAAAGGAAAAGGTGAGGGAAAACTGATTACAAATTAAAGAATCTGGATACCGAACTACCTAATATGCAGGTGCCGATGATGTTCTGTCATTAGTGCCAATGTGTACAAGAGTCTGCCGGGACTCGACCCTCTCCGGGGCGGCGGGGAGCCACACCGGCTCACTACACCCCGTTGAGCTTGGGGGGATTCGTCCGGACGTGGGATCTCCTTTGGCACCTCTTGCTGTAACTGGAAGAAACACGGTAAGCCCGGCCCTGGCTCAGGGTGGGGCAAAAATGCTAAGTCAGGGCTTTGGCCCTCCGTCAGAGCTGAGCAACAAATAAGTACAAGTATTAAGCCCAGGCCCTAGGTCAAGGTGGGGCAACAAACGCTGAGTCAGGAGCTAAGGCCCTCAGTCAGGGCTGAGCAACAAATAGATTCAAGTATTAAGCCCAGGCCCTGGGTCAGGGCGGGGCAACAAACAGTAGACTCCAAGCCTCCAAAGGCCTGGGAGAGGGGAAGACTGCCACCCACGGGTTGGGTGGCAGGGGGGACGCAGGCCCTCCCACTCCACTGCGTCCCAGCCCGGGGCCCTAGCAGCAGCAGAAGACCCACTGCTTAGTCAGTGGGGATCCTGGCCGCAATACACTGACATGCACTCTGGCAGTGCAGCAGAGAGACTAGGGTCGGCTGCTCCCGAGTTACTTCCAGACTCCCCCTCGGGTAGTACCTGGGTCATGGTGTTGTCCTCCGGGGGGTCCAGTACCATGGGTTCCTCTGGGTAGTGGGCAGGTGGCAGCCCGGCAGCTCCTCTGGGTAGCAGGTGCAGGGCAGGCCTGGCCAGTCCTGGCGGCCGCCTTGGGCCACGGGGTCTTCCCAGTCACGAGCTAGGCTGGAGACGTCTGGTCTCTCCGGCGGCTGGGGCCTGACTGAGCTCTGAGGGCGAGCCTTTATACTTCTGGGTCGCCGCCTGACCCTCTGAGAGGCGGACTCAGAGCTCCCTAGCTCCACCCTCTCCGGCCTCTGGATGGGCTCTTCCCCTTCCGGGGCGGCGGGGAGCCACACCGGCTCATTACACCATGGTAGACTATGCATACTAAACTCTAGGAGTAAAATTAAAAGCCAGGTTAAAGATTCTTCAAAGTCTGAGAAGTTGGATAAAGAAAATGTGAACACTAGTTGTGCGCTCATTTAATAGTCCCTCTACTGCCTTAAAATGGCATCTGCCTAATGTATAGGGTGACCAGATGTCCCATTTTTAAAGGGACAGTCTAGTTTTTTGGGGCTTTTTCTTATATAGGCACCTATTACCCCTCACCCCCTGTCCCATTTTTTCACAGTTGCTATCTGGTCACCCTACTAATGAAGAACCTAAGAACAACCTTTAATGCCCACACATAATATGGACATTGAACATGGATTTTATTTCATTTCAGCATCATAAGCTACCACCTCAATCTTGTCATTGCACTCTTTTTTTCTTTCCTGTGTGTGTGTGTGTGTGTGTGTGTGTGTGTAGGTGTAGGTGTAATTCAGTGAAATGGAAAATTTGGGACAAATTGAATCTCTAGTTAAAAATGAATGAGAGACTCCGGAGTCCACAAATGCCCATTAATTTCTCCATAAATGGCAATTACTTAACATTTTATTTGTCACATCAACAATGAGATCCACTGATGGTGTGGCATTAACTTACAATAACAGTGTCATTAATGTATGTCAGCATTGTATTATAATCCGAGGCAATGTTTTCATTGTCTCTCTTTCCATTGTAATGGGGCGAGACCACTATGTTTGTTTGTTTGTTTCTCACTGCTGTGGTGATATTTCTGCTCATTTGGGTTTATTAAGTCATTATATGATACTATTGTTCATAAAGCAAATAACTGCTCCAGTGCCAGACAATCATTTTTGAGGGGTTACTTTTATTGCAACACTAGCATACTAGGTTTTTAGAGTGACAAGTGTGTGAAAGTTTAAGAGTTTAAGGGATGAGGGCTGTTGAAGTTTTAATTAATCAGTTATGTAGCACTATATGTGTGCTGGAAAGAAAAGTCCCTGTAGTGAACAGTTTACAATCCCAATAGACAGGTATCTTTCCTATAGAAGTTGATATCAAAAACCCAAATGACTTCTATGGGGCTTTGGATTGGGGCCTCTATTTGACAAATGCAGCATGATGGTTAAGACACACTGTCTCAGTCTTGCTTCCTTTGTAATAAAGGACAAAACTCTCGAGATGGTCAAAAAATGACAATTGTTTTCTACAGAAAATGTTTTTCATTCATTTTTCCCCACTTAAATTTATGCTGATGTGTATGTGGGGCGGGAAGTTATGTGCTTTTGTTTGTTTGCTTGGTTTTTTTTTTATGAAATACCCAAAACATTTTGGATTTCAAAGGCTGAAAAAACAAAAACAAACTTTTTGAGGGTAAAATTAGCATTTTGTCAGTTTTTGCTTTTTCAGTGAAAAATGGATCCAATCAAACATTTTCCATGCATTTTGTTGTTGTTGTTGTTCTGGTCAAAACCCTTTTGTTCATTAAAGACCAGCTTGATGGAAATATTTTGCCCAGGTCTACAAAACTCCAAACGATGCCAATGCGAGATCAACCCCAGGAGCAGAACTGAGAGCAAATAGCTCCAGAGTGTTAATAAGCAATGAACCCTAATCAAAGAGCTGACTTTTCAGAAGCACATTTGAATGAGAAAAGATAAGTTAGGAGATTTTTAAAAAAAAATGTATTTATGGAAAAGAGCGGCAGGCCTACTATGAGCTGGTGTTAGATAAGAGTTCCTGCCCACTTCCAGCCTGGAATTCATCTATCGTAACAGTGTTTCTATTTTGATTATTTTTTATTAAACAAAGCACCCCAAAGAGTCTTCTGCATGTCATTTTAGCAATAACACAGCTCTGGAAAAAGCACAATGGTCCATTCTTCTCTCCTTCTTTTTCAGCTACTTTGTCCCACTCAGGTGGTGTGCAATGCTGGAATCTGTTCCTAACTGGCCAGCCTCTCGCCCTCCCACCCACAGCAGCATAGGGGAGCTCTGAGCTGGTGTAAAGGGGCATAGCCAGCTTTTACACCAGCTGCATCCAAAGCTGGCCTAAGGGGCAGGAGGGAGCATGTTGCAGGCGAGACATAGTGTGCCTGTGCTACACCAGTTCATGAGTGGTGTAGGTTTGGGCCATTATATCCATGACTGGTGCGGGTAAGGGGAAGGAAGGAAAGCAATGCTGTTACCAACAAAGATAGAATTGCATGTCTCTAAGTTAAGTGTCTCACTTTTTCCTGTCCATGCAGTGTTGTACTTCACCCACCTTGTCTCTGTTTCCTGTCATACTCATTTTTAATAGAGCAGAAATAAAGTAGAGGGTGAGGATTTCCATGCATCCCGATCCTTAAAGGAAGTCAGTAGATCAAAATAATTCATGAGACTCATGATAAACCGACTAAATATGATCTCCATGAACTTTTTTAAAAGATCAAAAGTATATATGAAAATTAAATCTAAAATAATCAATAATCACTGTACTAATAAATCATCTGTCCATAGCAGTCACTGATCTTTAACCAGCATGCGAGAGCAGAAGGAAATGTAATATAAAGTACTTTAAAATCAGAACAAGCTACCATAGATATTATTTATGTTCATGATCCTTTCATATTGTACTTCCAATTAACCTTTATTTACTGAGAAATTATGACATTCTAATTTGATTGGCAGCACTGGTGCTGGCGCCAGTGACTGGAGTTCAGAAACTCTGCTGGAAAATCATGGTTTATTAATACATCATTAAGCACTTTAAATGGATTCCATTGGTGTATGTCTAAGGAAGGAGATAATTCAGCATTTGTTAGTTACTAACAGAATACAGAATTGGAATTTATAGTGCAAGCCTTAATGTTAAAAATCCTAATGTGCCAGCAATTGAATTACAGTATCATTTTGTAGCCTGTATGTCATCTGCTTCTTTACCAGGAAGAACTATAAATGTTAATGATGATACTCTTTTATCCAAGCATAAGAATACTGTAATACAGTAATACAATCTAGACAAACCTGAATGCAGATAAAGCAGCAATTCGATTTATTTGTGATGTTTATGATGAGTGTTTAGTCCATTAAACCCCTTTAGCTGAATGACATCATTTACAGTAGAAGCACGTAATTTGCATTATAGTCCTTTTAATGAGTATACAGTCATTCCAAACAAACATTTCAAAAGTTTTATCTGTATATCTATATCCACCCATAATTTAAGTAGCACAAGGATGGATCTATTCCACATGACATAAAATATGCTGATAGATTATCAATGCTCTAGAAAATGCAGAACAGTTTCCTGATCAGAGTCACTCTAAATCTTCCAAAACTTTGGGTAAAACCTGCAGAAAATTCTCCCCCACATCCATTGTCCCCTTTAATCTCTGGAATTCTGCACAAATAAAATTAACATTTCATGCTTTATATGATATAGGGCTCTGGCATTGGATATTGATTTGTGAAATGCTTGCTATAGGGAAATGTATAGAAGAAAATGTATTTTTGCTGGACACATTTGAGACAGCTGAAATGAGTTTCATTGCTGGCAGTGTTATTGCATGTTGACAGCATTCTATAAAGAATGTGGTGGAGAATAGGAGCAGTACACCAAACAATGCTCCATCTGGGAATCTTACAGTCTACAAGCTCAACACGGTACAAATACAGAGTGGAGCAAGAGCCCAAAAATGTCACTAACAAGTGTTTTTTAGTCTGAAAGAGGAAAAGCTGGACAGGGTGGTTGGGGATAGTGAAGAGGCAGAGAACCAAAGGGTTGAAGTATGCAAAGGAAATGGTGAGTAGCAGGAGAGAGGGGTCATGGATGGAGGGGATGGAGGTAGTAAACAGGGTCCAGCTGAAGCCTCTGAGTAGAAAACATGAATGACAGAATTTCTAAGGGAAGGAAGTAATTTACAGAATGCTTGTAGGACACTCTTTTGGACAGCACAATCTTATTTTCTTTTGTTTATACTTTATGCTTTTGCCACAAACTCTAAGGGAGTCTTTCAGAGGGTGTGTATGGCGGTTTTACTGAAAAGCAGGC
Organism: Chrysemys picta bellii; assembly: GCF_011386835.1. Taxonomy (NCBI): domain Eukaryota; kingdom Metazoa; phylum Chordata; order Testudines; family Emydidae; genus Chrysemys; species Chrysemys picta. Next base: position 22,597,222 of record NC_088798.1, read on the forward strand.
ACCTCTAAAGCAATGGTTCTCAAACGTATTTAATTAGGCCCCCTTCTTTGTGTCTGTAGTCATTTACACCCCCTACCACAAGTACATACACTGCCCCCCAGCTCTGAAGGCGGCACCGTGCCAGCAGCAGCACAGAAGTAAGGGTGGCAACGTGAAAAGTGATATTTGACTTAGTGCCCCATTGCCACCCTTACTTCTGCATTGCTGCTGCCACCCCACGCCCCACCACTTCCAGGTGAGGGATTGGGCGGGGGTGGATGGAGAGCCTGAACTCAGGCTACCTCTTGGTGAGGGATGGGGGAGGGAGGAGAGCCTTAGTCCGGGTACTGGGGCTCTAGCTGTCCCCTTTATCCCAGCCTCCCCGATGTGAATGGCCCTTCTGCACGAACCCCAGCCATACAGGTCTTGTGACCCATGACACATTCCCACACCTCCTGTGGAAGGCCCACCCCATAGTTTGAGAACCGCTGTTCTAAAGTGTTTCAGGTTGGGCACACAAATATAGGTGGCATCCTGAATCCCTAGTCACTTTGAAACCTTGGCCAAAGTATACTGTGTGAGAAGATGGCTTCCTCATTCTGTTGTGGTAGAAGCATAAAGTCTGACCAAGATCATACATAAAGAGAATACATTTGCAGTTTTTAATTAGGACTGGTGTCCTCATATGTCCACATGATTTTATTTTACTAAATGTTTATGCTGAAATAAGTTTACCCCCTACTCAAGACCCTTTAGGAATCACATTTATTATACTGCATATCTTTGTGAAACGTGACCTAATCATTCTTCTTCTTCTGGGAACAAGAACAGGACCTTTACCAGCTTTATTATCCTGTTGTTTTAACAACCCTCCCCCCCCCAATCAAAGTTTACAGAAAATCAAAAGATCCTTTCTTTAACCTCTTGAAGAACAGACCTCACTGGATGATCAGGAAAGTAGGTAAAATAAATTGAGGTGGGGGGGAGGTAGATGAATGTTAAATGGTGGGAAGGGCATCAGATATACAACAGAAGACAATAAACAAGTGATAAAGGAGGAAACACCCATTTAGGTTAACACAACCCTTTCCTGATTTCAAGAATAGGGCCATGTGTGTTTGTCTGCAAAGGCAAATTCCCAGAAATATCATTGCTGTTATTCTCATCATAAAACTGAGATAATGGGATGAGATAATATTTTACCTTAAGGGAGAAGGGGTGCCTGAAGACTTGCATAATACTATTAACAGATGTATTCAAGGGTGTTGTATGTAGGTGTAGAATACCGAGGAAGAGAAGAGGCCAACAAGAAACCTGAAGGACAAAGTTTTTCAACTAAGAACAAATAATAGGGAGAAATGGTAGGAAGGGGTAGAGAAGGAATATCTGTTTTGAAAGAAAATTAATCAGGTAGAGAAACAGTATATCTTCTATTCCTGTACAAATGAAGAGAGATAAATATTTGAAAGCCTATGAAGCAGGATTTTGATATAACTGAGAAACAGCAAAATGAAGAAAATGATTAAAATGTTATAAAATAAGGATACTGAAAGGCTAGACTTAACAGGACAGGAGTAGGCTAGGAGGATATACAGTGATGTCTGAAGGAAGAAATTACTTATGCAGCCTGAATACCAGTGAAGAGATCGTTTGGATTAAGGAAAAAAATAGAATTGGTAAAGAAATAAATGATAAGAAACTGTAGTGAACCTCAGGGCAGGAAGAAAAGGCAGATTCAGAAATATATTTACAGATAAGAGAAGCCTGTGAAAGTGCTGGAACATTAATCATGGAAGATTTTAATTGCCCTGATGCTTCTTGGGGTAACAATAGTGGAATCACAGTGCAAGGTGGCATGCTCCTACAAGAATGAATCCTTGCATAATGTGTAGATCAAAGAACAATGGATTTAGGTCTTAGAAAAGAATTGGTAGTGGAATGATCTACTGGTTTTGTGATCAACTCATTATGGATGAATGAGATACTGAATACAAGACTAGGAAAGATCACTTAGGGTGAAATCTCTTCAACCAAAGACAAGAACGTAGCAGAACTGTAGCTGTCCCACTGCGGTAGGGCTGGGAGGAAAAGTCATCATAATGGCAAGCAAACCTGGAGCCAGGCTCCAAGTGGCTCTCTCCACACTAGTTTGGGTGGCTCAGAGATTTGAAAAGTGTGTGAACAGCAGGTCTGTGACCTGCCAGGAGCCAGGCCGTGATTTTCAAAGGATGCATTTAATGCACTAAGGCCCCTTTGAAAATCCTAGCCCCACTAAGGAGTCACTGGCCAGTAGCTGCCATGCGTCATGACTGCTACTACAAGCACAGTCTGTCTGTGCAGGTATATGCATGTTCCAGATGTTCCAGCTGCTGGTTCTCTGCATAAAACCTATTTAGTTGGCATATCAGAAGGTTTCGTTCACAGATCAGTATTGCTTTATATGATTTACTCCCTACATTTTCTTCATCCATGTCTAATTATATTTATAATTGTTTTAATAATAAAAACATTTTATACGTTAATTAAAAAGCAATTTGGAGGCACTTTTTATTACACAAATATATGTCTGTCTGTCTGCAGTGTGTGTATCTGGCTGTCCATCATTTCCTAGCGCCTGTTTTCAGTGTCTCATTCAGCTTCCTGCTGTATCAGAGATTTCACAGAAGTAACAACAATTACTTGCAACAACGTCCAGAATTCCAGAGAGTACAACACTGTCTTTCCCAGGTTCCCTGAGATACTGTGCTTGGAGCATCATTACCAACAAAACTAATGGCTAGCTCCAGTCCTGAAAAACATAATTGCTGGTCTTTAGTTTCTGAAACAGTGGATTTTTAAAAAAAAATTTTTTACTGTCTCTTTCTACTATCTGCAGTGTGGCTGGCTGGGGATTATGCTGGCTCCCTGCCTCATTCTGCTGAACAGCACTAATTTTTATGGAATAGGATCTGCCTGAGTGCCTCATCTTTTGCTCATGTTCCAGCTCATTACAATAGGCGAGCCACATCCCCTCAAGCAAGATCTCACCAACTAACTTTTGGATTTTCCAAAAATTGCCTCATTTAAGCTCAAATAGTATCACTCCATTGCCCTGTCATTATTGCCTGTGAAAACTGGCTCTGGATAGTCTCTGGGTGATATTTCAGACCTGACTTGGCTCAGTCTGATGCAGAGATAATATGCTGCTGCAGATCCATCAAGTGAACCGAAAATCCAAAGGGGGTTTCTCTAGGTTCCTGAATTGTTCCGGTCAAATGCTGATATAAATCAGTAGGCAACCTCTTCTGCATAACATACCTCAAAATCTGCTGCAGGAAGATGATGCTGAGCATATGTTTTGCCTCTAAACAGCTATAGAGGTTCAGTTTTTTACAGTCTCCACTATCTCAATCTCTGTCTCACTCTTTTGTAACCCAGGCATGATTTTGTGTTCAAGCCTTTTGTAGCTCAGCCAGTCCTTTGATCTGATTCTCCAATTTTTCCAACAATTTTGAACTCTTTAGGGAATGCTGGGCACAGTCACGGCCGGGGTTGCAGAGCTCTAGCCATGAATGACTCTGACTTCATGTGTGAAAACCACTTTAATAATATGCTGGGAGCGACGTATAAAATCTATTGTATACGATAGGCTGAATTCTTTACTCAGTCCTTTTTACCAAAACAGCATCTCAGGCAGGAGATTCCATGGAACTCCATTTATTTATGCTCTGATCCAGGAACAAATAGTCCAGTGGGACAACACGCATGTTTCAAATCTAGGCATTTATTTAAGTGCTTTCCTGGATTGGGGCCTAAACAGGGCCAGCCTTTGGGAAAACATCACCCTGGGCAAACTTGCATTTTGGTGCCCTAGCCCCTGCTGCCTCCTCAGGCTTCCCTGGCCCCCCGCTGCTTCCCCCAACCTCTAACCATCTCCCCATTGCCCCCGCCTCCTGCTGCCTCCCTGGGCTCCCCAACCATAGCCCCTGGCCCCCGCTGTCTCTCTATCCATCTCACCAATCTCCTCTGGCTCCCGCTGCCTCCCTGGGCACCTCACCCATGCCCCATGGCCCCCCTCTGACTTCCCATCCATCCCCTCAGTCCCCACTACCTCCCTGGGCTCCCCACCACCCCAGCCCCTGTGGCCTCTCCAGGCTCCCCATCCATCCCCCCATTCTCTCCAGGCCTTGTTGTCTCCCCCGTCCCCCCCGCAACATTGCCCCGAACTCCCTTCCATGGCTTCGCAGCATAGGCCTGCCCCACTCCTTGTCTCTTGACCATGATGCCCTGGGTGGTCACCCACATCACACACCCTTAAGGCCAGCCCTAGGTACTTAGGCTCCTAAAGATGCAGAAAGGTACCTAGAGGTATTTTCCAAAACGTTTAAGCAGGTTAAACCCTTAACTCCCATTACAATTGGAGTTCCAATTATTTGGGTGGGAGTTACGTGCCTAACCTGCTTTTCTGACAAAACCCAGTAAGTTTCTATCTGCATCTTTAGGCACCTAAATATCTTTAAAAATCTGGCACTTGGGTAATATTTTCAAAAGCGCCTTATAACAACAAAAAAGTTGCAAAAAGACAGAAGTGTATGTCAGGAGGTACAAATGACCTGTTGTCTTCTCTTCCACTTACTGGCATATCAAAGTCACATTATTCACAATCCACTATTTGCCCATTTGAAATAGTAACAATAAAAGCTACTTATCAGCTACACGCACTTCTTAAACAACTGAGGACTGAATTTGAAAGCAAAGTAGACAGCAGTGCAGTAACCCCGGCAAAAGATATGGCTTTTAAGCTGGCATAGACTCCGGAGTCAGTGAATCGTTTGACAAGGAATGATATACATTGGCAAAGAGCACAGAATGGAAACTACAATATCAGAGAATGCAGACATAGATCAGAGTCATCCCTCTCATTCTATTGTACCTCTCTCCCTTCTCTACTGATCCAGTGTGTACAAGTGCACCAGATTAATGGGCTGGGATCTACATACATTCACAGTGCTGGGGGGAACCTCAGGGCACATAAAGAACCGAAGCAATAGAAACAATCATAGTGGCTTCTGCAGCAACAGCATGAAAAGAGAAGCATGTATGATTATATGATATAATAGACATATGGCAATCAGGAAAAGAAATATGAAGAACAGAGAGAGGCTTTAGATTTTTAAAATGGGCTGGTGTGCAGATGATACGGGAATGGCATGTACCACCCCTGTTCTGAACATTTGTGGGAGAATGGGGGAGTAAAACAAGCTGCGTGCATTTGAGGCTAGCTGTAGTTGCTGTTTATGGTCACTAATATGTGACTGTGGTGCTGTGTTAGTTTGTGGACTAAAGGAAATGATACATGTATCATTAGCCATGTTCTGGTTTAATTTTAATCTCTGGGAAAGCTGCAGGAAATGTTGGTAACATAATTGTATATAGGAAGTGGATATGAGTAATAATCCTCACCCCATGGGATTTTTCTCATCTCCTCAAGCAAATAAATAAATGGAAAAGCTTACAAAAACAATTTTAAAAGCTCCAAGACTAGTTAGAAAGAAACAATTCTGCCTTTGGGCAGTGGGAGAGTCTCTTCCTGGTAGTGATAATGAGGGAGATTTGGAACAGAGTGCAAGATTTCCTGCCTTGTGTGTAAGTGCAAGGGGAAATGAGTGTGTGAAGAGCCTCTCAGGAAACATTCACCAATACTGGGCATAAGCAGTACAGTTCTTGCACACCCTTAAGAAGACCAGATCCTTTCCTCATCTGGTGTAGCTCCATTGGAGCTTGAGCATACACTGTCAAGAGTTATGCTGATTTATACCAGCTGGAGAGCTGTCCGATCATCTTGAGCTCTAGGTTAATGACATTACTAGGGTAACCCACATACTTTATACTACATCATTTGATCTCCTTCCCCCTCCTCAAAGGAAAGGGGGAGCAGTGGGGAGAGGATATGAATATTAGTTGGAATACTCTGTGTCTCTGGTAGATTTACTGCCTAACATATTTTGTTTAAAAGTTATTCATAGTATTCCAACTACTTTTGCAATGTTTTATATTATTTACAGTAATTTTCTGTGTGTATTTAATTTTTGTTTACTACATCTGTATGATACTCTCTCGTTGAAGTTGACTGAGAACAATGGAACCACTTATCAGGGTTTTATATACAATAGCCCTGAAATTAACTCAGAAAAGGCCTGAAAAGACAGATCTCTGGCCTGTGCTTCAGCAGTGAGATAAGCTGAGGTGCAGGAAGAAGGGAAATGTAACAGAGTTATACTTATTATTGCCTCAGCATCCTCCTACCCCATTTCACAATTGATTCCTGAATAGACAGGGATTTGGGAATTATGCAGAGTTCAAACTGTGGTTTCTCTTTCTGGGAGAATTCTTAGTCAGTCAAAGAGATCAGAATTATATTATATTCTCTATTTTTTTGTATATTGTGTTGATATTATTGTCCAGAATCATGGATACCTGCAGGCATTTGGGGCTGGATCCTACAGAACTATTCTTTTCAGTGATGTGTCTCATATTGATAGAACAGCTGAAGAAAGGCAGGCTATTAGGAAGTATGGCCAGATGACTAACATACGGACGGTTGATGGAGGACAGATGGATATGCTCCATGAGTTTGCAGATTATGTCTCTGTAACACACATAGACAGAGACTGTATACAGCAGAGATCAGTGCAAAAATGGCTTGTGATACCTAGTAACAATGGGGTTATACCACTTATAGCCACTTGTACTGTACACAGAGATTCCCAGCACAGAGAACATGAAGTTCCTGAATGTTTTGATAAAAGGGTCTGATAGTGACAGACAGGATGTGATTGACAGATAGTGGATTCACGCCTTTTATAGGTAACCATCTACTAAAAGCATCTACTCCTGTTGTGACATTTCTCTTGAGATACAACACTGGTTGTTAGAGCAGGTGTTGAAATCTGCTAGTGAGACAAAGCCTGTCACATGTAAAGTTTAAACTGAAATGTTTCTTGGTCAGTTTACCAAGACCCAGCAGAGAGGTTGACAATCCTCTTGGCGAGCTCAAGACAGAGAACTTCTGGAAGACAGTGAAGTCTCTGACAAGGTCAAGAGAAGGAAAATCATTGTGAGTTTGTTGCCCCAAGCAACAACTTGGGTAGCTTGAGGATCTGATACCATGGACGTGCTGCAGACTGTTTTAGGATTGCTAAAGCAAACAGCCTGACTCAAATGAGTGGAACACCTATCGAGCTATCATGCCAATACAGGGGGTAAAAATTAGTTCCCAGGAGGATAGTCCTGGAGAAGAATCAGCAACTCAACTATAGGATTTGTTGAGATTCTGCTTTGTGATGAGGACAGCATACCACAAGAGTTTTAGTCTCCAAGTTCATGCCTGGAAGACCACCAAATGCCAAGGTTCAATTCCCATCAACTGGAAATGTTTATAGTAGCATGATAAGTATCTCTAACATTGTGATTCATTTTCTGAAGACCAAGTTAGGATGAGGAGGAGACGAATTAATGATATCTGGCTATACTAGAGGGAATAGCCAAATCCTTTCCTATCAGATTGAGGTTTATAAAGGAAGTTTCAGAGGAGAAAAGATTCAGGACATCTAGTGGTTCCCTACATATAAAGAGACTGGGCATTAGAAGGAATCCAGGATGAGACTGGGCACAACGGAGTAGAAGGAACCCTAGAGTTGGTTAGAGAACAATTTTATTGGCCTCGAATGGCCTGAGAAGAGGAAATGTCAGACCTGTGAGCATTGTCTCTGAAGAAAGGATGAGGTAGGTAGGTAGATACGGCTGCCAAGTTTGGGAAGATTAAAAAGTTTGCTCCATTTGAACTTATCTGTTTCCATGTCCTAATTCTAGAACCTGATGCTTCTGATACCAGGAATATTCTAGTAATTGCTGATCACTTTACCAACCATGATCAAGCCTACCACACCAAAAGCCAAACAGCCAGGACAATGGCTAGTGTACTGTGGGAGAATTTTATCAGCTGGTCACAGGTAGCCTGGGTGAATGACCCTCACAGAGGGTCTACCTGTGACACCAGCCTACCTGTGACACTATCCTAGAGGATACACAGTGATCAAGGTACAAAGTTTGAATCAGAACTGATTGCTGAGCTATGGAAGATCACAGGAGTAGAAACTCAGACTGCTTCTTGCTACCCTTGAGGAAATCCGGTTCAGAGATTTAACTGTACTCTCCTAAGGGTATGTCTTCACTACTGGCCGGATCGGCGGGCAGCGGGGATCGATTTATCGCATCTAGTCTAGACGCGATAAATGGATCCCTGAGCGCTCTCCTGTCAACTCCTGTACTCCAGCTTGGCGAGAGGCACAGGCAGAGTCGACGGGGGAGCGGCAGCAGTGAAGGCACTGCAGTAAGTAGATCCAAGTACATGGACTTCAGCTACATTATTCATGTAACTGAAGTTGCATAACTTAGATCAATCCCCCTCTCCCCCGCCCCCCCAGAGTAGACCGGGCTTAAGTAAGTTAAGGACTCTTGAAGAACACAAGATCACCGGGAGGAAATATGTCTGACCGCTAGTTCATGCATATAATTGTACTAAGAATGATACAGCTTGAGAACTGCCATATTTTAAATGTTTAGAAGGCAACCTCTGCTACCAGTAGATCAGTGTTTTGGAATTCAGCAGCAAGGGCGACATGTGGTATCACACCAATGATCTCTGAAGGGCCTAAGACACAGACTACACTGTTCATATAATTTAACTGCTAAAGAAAGTGAGAAAAATCAATTGGCAAACAAGTGGTAATGGGATGTCAAAGGATTTGTATCTACTATAGAATCAGGAGTTAGAGTTTGGACATGTAATCTTAGCCGTAGAGGAAAGCATACATTTGCAGATAGATGGAAGCCACTGTATATGTTTTTTACCTATTTATAAGTTACAGGCTGAACTGGGAAAAGGTCCCATTCGGTGTCTTCACAGAGACATGCTATGCCCTGTGGATTAATTTCTGCTCCTGATTCATAGTGCCTTAGGATCCCACTACCCCATTACACCAGTACTAGTATTTCCAAGTTGGAGGAGGGGGGCAAATGATGCAGTAGAGGTCAAGCCCCTGCTTTCACAGAACCGCCTCGGGGATACCTCCCTTCTAGAGTGGTGTGCTCTTAATAACAGAGGGCTGTACCTTTAAGGAACAGTGGAACTGTATTATGGGCGGGTCTTGTGGAGACAAAAAAAAATCCGTGCTACTGAAGTGCACTCGGAACACAAAGCAGTCCTGCTGGTGGCATTATGACAAGCTGAGCTTCCAGGCAAGGTGAAGCATTTCACTTTTCTTAAAATGAAGCTAGAAAACGTTCCAATTACACACCTGCCCTTTTAAGAGAAGGATCAGAAAACAGAGGCATTGAAGATTTCCAAAGAGTGCACAGTTGCAGCAGTGTGCTGTCAGGAGTAACTATGTAATCTGTGGGGATCCCTGATTTATAAGTCAGCTGCTGACACAGAAACAGCACACACAATTAAACACCTTTGAGCCTCACAGAAAGTGTGCTGATCAACACCATGTGCACCGTTTCTTTGGAAAGGGAAAGTTTAAGGCAATGTGCCTCCTACAAATGAAAAATAGCTATGATACAAAGGCAGCTCCTTCCTTTTAGCTATCTTCTCCTAACCTCCTTTCTCTGCAGTCTCTTATATTATGGCACAGAAGAGACTGAAAATATTATTAGCTTTAACACTGACAAATATGTTTCACTTTTACAATAAAAAAAAGTTTTTTCTAACAATGCACCTTTTCTTCCTTTTGGCACTGACAGTTTTGCATAGTCTTTCTTTGCTGGGTAATGAATTAAGGTATAAAATCTGGTTCCCTGGCTCCAAGCAATAACCAAGAAACTTCCCTCATATCTTTTTCCTCTTTGACTCCTACTCTTTTAAAAAGCCTCATCTCATATTAAGCACACATTTTGCTATAATACAGACTCCTCAAATGCACTGAGATTTTTCCTTTGTCTTTCAATTCTTCATCATTCATTAGTGATACACACAGATTTGTCTTTTGACTCTGGTACTCTTCTTTTATTCTTCATATGTAATGAGGCAAAAAGAATTTTGCAATAAAGGCTCATCAAAGCTGTCATTTATCTATGTTGGACTGTCTTTGTTATATATTAGTAATAAATGTCCTAAGTCTTTCTGTATCTGGATGCATTCTTCCTCATTATTTAGAATTGTTTTCTCCTGACATCCATTCCCATAGTCTTTCCTTTCCTCCCTCTGCTGCTCTTTGTCTTTCAGAGCCAACTTTTAAGCTATTGAGTGACTGTGATATGTTAGCCATGATATGGAATTTAGAATTTTGTCTAACTTTTCACTGAGAGTTTATCACGTAGGTGAATTGCAGTTTCCTTATCAAACATTCTTCATGCAAATCAGCATGTTAAGATGAAGGGTGGAATAATTTATTTCATTCTAACTAGCCTTGTTTACAGAGTGGCTTATATTATAAATTCAGATCCTTGAATCAGAATCTAACCTCAGTTTTTGTAGGCAGTATGCAGGTTATGAAGAATCTTCCAGAAGACAAATATTTTGCATTACCTGAGAGTAGAAGGGCTCAGTGATGGGTGCTGCAGAAATATCATACATAGGTCGGTAGTGCAGTACTGGCTACTTGCGTCTTTCTGTCTATCTGCTCCTGGTTTTCCTGCATGAATCTAGGGAAAAAGTAAAAGCAACCTATGTAAAACTGAGTATTCTAGCAAGACCTTTCCTTAAGAGTGCAAGAGAACAGCAGATTTGCTAAGATAATATTTGTTATTTTTAAGTACTGGGCACTGAGGGTCCCTGATGAAAGAAGAACTGGAGAGTTGTATAGTTAAATCAAAGAACCAAACTTAACTGTCAAGATGTGACAGCTTGTGACGTTATGAGCGTAATATAATATCTCATTGAAAGGTGACACAAGGCCAGAAAGAGTCAATTATCTCACAGACTGACATGACCCATAACTGAACTTTAAAGACTTGTTAGGAAATGAATAGAGCTTTGAAATGCAATCCTGCATTGTTAGAGATAGAAGGGTAGCTGTTTGCTCAGGTCTTGTGATGTAAGCAAACAAGTCTTGTCTATTACTATGGCTTTGATTCAAAGATCAAAAAAGGAGTAGTAATATTTAGGAAGACTCTTGAGTGAAATAGTATTATTGTCTATATGTCTCTTTGAAGGTTGTGGTAACCTGTATCTGAACTGTTTAATGGATAAATTACCCTATGCTAATTGCCATGATGTTTGGGAGACGGAAAGTTAAGCCTATTGTTTTCTTAGAGCAAGAGGCTGCAGGAAATGTATAAAAACCCTGGGAGACGATCCTTCTTGATCTCAGATCTGCTTTGGGTTTCAAGAGGGGGAAACCCTAAGCCATAAAAATTGAGATCCCCAGTCACTGACTGGAGTCACCCTGAATATGGACATTGAACTACCACCTATGGACTATTTCTAAAAGAACTTTTGGCAACTACAAACTTACCATCTCTGCTATGTATCTGGACCTCAAGAAATTCAACTCAAGTCTGTATGTATGTTGATCTTTTAACCAACTCTCTTTTCTTTTTTTAATAAATTTTAGTTTAGTTAATAAGAATTGGCTATAAGCGTGTATTTTGGGTAAGATCTAAGTTATCATTTGACCTGGGTCTGGGACTTGGTCCTTTGGGATCAGGAGAACCTTTTTTCTTTTACTGGGGTATTGGTTTTCATAACCATTCGTCCCCATAACGAGTGGCACTGGTGGTGATACTGGGAAACTGGAGTGTCTAAGAGAATTGCTTGTGTGACTTATGGTTAGCCAGTGTGGTGAAACCAAAGTCCTCTCTGTTTGGCTGGTTTGGTGTGCCTTAATAATAAAGGACACCCAGCTTTGCGCTGTGACTGCCCTGTTCTACGCAATTTGTCCTGAAGTGATATTCTCAGTTGTGTCCTACCAAAGGCAGCATCGTTACACAGCACATTAGTCTGCACAAAGCAGGGATATCTCGGAAGCCCTCCAACAATGAATTACTCATCACATGTTTTGTGTTTGGTATCTGATACTAGAGAGAATAACACACAGGTACAGGCTTGATTCTCTTCTCAGTAACACCAGTTTTACATCTTTATTCTCAATGAAGTTACTCCTGATTCACCTCCATGTAAATTGACTTGAAGAATCAGGCCCACAGCATGTGGGTGGGTGTGAATGAGAAGAGAGTGACACAGAGAGTCTTACTAACCTCCAACTAGGGTCTTCCATTAATTTCATATCTCCCCAAGTTCTCACGGCTTTTCCTACATTAATTATAATTATGACAATTTGTTATATTTACTTTATAATTAAAATAACTACTCAGCATTTATTTTTAGCACAGTAAAATGAGGAGCTGAACACTTTCATACAGTAATTGAAATAATAATATACAAAATCCATGGGCCAGATTCTCACAGGCATTGGGGCTGCTTTACATTGCACTGCCAGTGTAAACCTAGATTAAGTCTGAATAGCTGAACAATAGAGTATGGGGCCTTTGGAGATGCAGAGACATCATAGTGACTCCTACACCACCCCCTCTCCCTCTTAATGATGTTGAGGTAATAGCCAAAGAAAGGGGAAGGTAGGTCTTTCCTTGTGAGCCCCAGCTGCAGTTAGAGCTGACATCATTTAGTGCACCTTTCAGACTGCTTGAATCCACACCAAGGTATGGGCTCAATGCACACACAGTACAGGACTTGAGGAACTCAGCTGTGGCTAAGAGCTAGTACCCCCGCCTGCCAAGTTCGACTACGCACTCCTAGGACATAGCTAAGGAACAGGGCCCACACATCTAATGGTGGTGATGGGAAAATATAGAAAAAATAATCCCATAAGTGAGAGCAAAGACACAAGGCTAGCTCTAAACCTGGTAATAGTCCCCGTTGAAACTAAAGGCCACATCTTGGCCCTCTCAAGGGCCATGGGACTGCCAAAATGCAGCAATAATGTGCTGTGGGGACTCAGGAGAGAATGGGAAGCAGAGAGGCCATGCAGAAACACTCTGTGGCTCTTGAGTTGTGGAGACAAGCCTTGAGGCAGCCTCTCTCTCTTTTTTTTTTTTTTTTTTGTGAGCACATGCGAGGTACAAATGAGCAACAAAAGTGAAGGACACAGCGCATATGAACACGGACTGCCTAGCTCCATAGATCTGCTGCCATATTCAGTGGGCTGAAGTAGTGGTCAGAGTCAGGTTGCACAGGGGCTACACATCCTGCCTTTGATTTGGAGGGAGGATTCTGAATCCCTCCATGTCCACTCAGTTATCTCTCACAAATCCATTGTACTTGAGCTTTGCAAAGGGAGACAAGATTTAGCCCAAAATACACAGCTAGCCAAATAAAGACAGACTGTGTATCCTTTGGAGAACGTAGCTATGTGGTTGTCTTCAATGCCCCGTGGGACTATTTCACGATCAAATAAATCTGACCCTCAGGAATAATTTCCAGAAACTAAATCTAAAATTTTCCTTTCTTAATGTAATCCCATTGCTTCTCGTTATTTGCCCTTAATCCATTCTCAATAATTTCTCTCCATCTTTGGTGTTCACGTTTCCAATACATGTTAGATACTTTATCAAACTATATATCTTTAGCTCTTTTAATGTATCCTCAGAAATTAATCTCTCATCCTCCCTAATTATTTGTTGTGTTATTCTGTGAAACCCTTCAATTTATCAATATATTCTTATTTTCAGGTGCCTAGATCTGTACACTCTATTCTAAGCACATTCTAACCAGAGTCATGGATTATTTTCCTTCAGATATCAGACAGCATCTGAATCTAATGGCATTTGGATATTTTTTGCCAATATTTCTAAACTCCTGAAAGTGGCATTTATGTTTAGTGCTGGCCAGAAAAGAAGAATTCAGTTTTGTGAAAAATTTTGAGATTTCAACATCTGTTTTTGTTCCTCATCTGAACAAAACCAAGACCTTCTGAAAACACAAGAAAGAGACACTCCAGAATAGTCAATAGTTAGGGCACTCACCTGGGATGTAGGAGATCCAGATTCAAGTTCCTGCACTACCTGATTTAGAGCAGGGACTTGACCCTGGGTCTCCTACATCTCAGATGAATGCCCTAACCCACAGACTATTGTTATTCTCACTTGCTGGCCCAATGACTATTTAATTTTTTATATAAAGGGGATCATTCCGACAGAACAGAAAGCAGAGCAACTTACTCTAGAGCCCCATGGTGAGCACACTCACTTGGGATGCGGGAGTCCAAGGGTCAAGTCCCTGCTCTGTCTGATTTGGAGGTGAGTGTTCTAACCACTGGGATACTGATTCTTCTGGGAGTTCTCTCACACACACACACCTGAGAAACCCTTCTGAGGAAAAGAGGCTTTGTTGAAATTTTCCTGACTTTTGTGACTGAATTCCAAAAGTCAGCTTTACGTGTGGAAGTCCGTGTTTTCTTTTACAAACACATTCAGAGAGATTTTTGCAAGTGAACATCCATTTTTTAACACATCTGACTGCATGTTACAGAAAAGCTGTGATGCGGAATGATAAGGGTGATGAGGTGTGACCCCTACAGGGCAAGAAAGGTGAAGATACTCAGAATGCAAGTAGAATTGCAACATTTAAGAAAAAAATCATGAAGTCTTGTTTTCTTAGTATTGAGTTTAAATACTAATTATTTCCCACACTTCTTCAGAAGTATTTTTAATTCATTCTAGGTAAGTTAGGGCTAAGTGATGGGTAAACCTTAAATGAACCTCCTTGTTCTGGAAATCAAGTTAGATGTGCCTTTAGATCAGACTATTTCACTTCCAGACCAGTCAGGAACCATCAGAACCATAAAAAGAGCATTGTATAATGAATTATATTTTGGTACTTGTGCTTTTTTTTCTGGAGGAAACCGGGAAGTGCAGAGACAAATCACATTTTAAAAAAAATATTTTCAATTATTGTGACAATTTGGCAATCTGTCTGTACAAGTTATGAAATCGCTGTGAGACTATGAACTCTATGTCTGTGCAACCACCATTTGGAATGTGCTGGTTTTGTTGCCTTCTCTATTGTGTTTGCCTCCATGTTGGGCTGAAGTCCCAACGCATAGAGATACAGGACGGGCAATAGAGGGTATCTGACTTTAAGCCAACCTAGTCTTTGGAAATCTGTTCACTCTAGATTAAAGACTAGCTCCTGCCTAGAAGAACTGGTTTACCAGGGGTGATCTCACCTTGGCAATGAGGTCCCCTGGCAGGGGTTTTCACTGATATGGGGAAGCTGTCAAGGCTGTCACCTGACATAGAGTGCTGAAGGTTTTAAAAGGGCAGAAGCTGTTCTGCTGATGAGATGTGTTCCTCCAGTACATGAGAGAAAAGAAACCCAGCATGTGGCAGCCTAGAAGCCATGCACCGAAGCGGAAAGATTCTGGACAACCCAAGGGACTCTGACCTGAGCCCAAAGAATGCCCTGGAGTACTGAGGAACATAAGCCAGAAGTTTCACGCCTTTAGGGTAGAGTTCTGGGACAAGGGTGTGTTTAAGTATGGGGGAGTCTGAAGGGTCACTGCCATACCCAAAAGGGATAGGCAGCTGGACAGCGAGTTCCAGGTCTCAGGATGGGGTGTTAGACCTCAAATCTTGAAAGTGTGCCTAGGGACCCCCAAGACTGGGGCAGTGGCTGGACTCCATTAAAACACCCGGGGATCCAGAGACACAGAGGCTTGGATCCCTATCACAGCAATCCTAGTATGTGGCCATTAGGAGGCATTCATTAGAACCTGTAAAAACTATCCTTTTTCAAAAACGTCTCAGAAAAGATTTTATTTTGATTTGGGAGTGATTCTGGACACATTGGGTCTGTGTCTGAAACTTTTCATCCTATTCCTACTGCAAAGTGCTGCCAGTTGATAATGTTTTTCATCATTCGGTTTTGCACTATAATGGGTTTATACAAATGAATGAAATGGTTAATACATTTGAACCCCTTATGCATGTTATGCTGATTTAGCTGTTTGTTCATAGGAGACTCAGACATTCCTGATAAGACAAATATCTGTACTCGTTATGGGGCATTTTTATATCTTCTACAACTAATGTCCATGAAAAAGCCTGTTCAATCAGTGCAAATGCACATTATTTACTATGAAGAGTTATAGAGTAAAGAGCAATTCTCCACACCCCCAAGATGTGGAGAGGCAAGCCATCAACAATTAAATAGATCTCTACCCCGATATAATGTGACCCGATAACATGAATTCGGATATAACACGTAAAGCAGCGCTCGGGGGGTGGGGAGGTGGGGCTGCGCACTCCGGAGGATCAAAGCAAGTTCAATATAATGCGGTTTCACCTATAACACAGTAAGATTTTTTGGCTCCCGAGGACAGCGTTATATCGGGGTAGAGGTGTACAAATAAAGGAACTTTTAATGACTGGAATTTGGCCTTCAGTGGATCTCTGTACAGGAATAATGGTCTATGAGCGTGGTTCAGTTTGTAGGACTGGGACTAGGCTCCTGATCTTACAAGATGATACATGCAGGTGGACTCTTGCATCTGCATGAAGCCCTATTGGTGTCAGCGCCTAGGTGACACACTAGTATCTACAGAAATATTGTTTCTCAAGTGTGCATTTTGCGTGACTTGCATCTCTTAGGAACGGACCCAAAAAGATTAGGACAAACAATAATCCTAAAACAAATAATAATAGAGATCTAAGCAATATGGGTTATAAAATGGATATTACATTCAACAGATTATTTCCAGCCATTTTTTAGATTTACATTTAATAAAAGGACAATGAAAATTAGCATGCTATTGGAACCAATCCAGCAAAGCACTTGAACATGCGGTTAACTTCAATTGGGTGACATTGACTTCAAAGTGATAACTCACATGCTTAACGTAAAAAGTACATGCTAAGTCTTTTGCTGAACTGGGTTGTTATGAGTAGTTGTAGGAAACACCAAATGTCTCAAGTTGGGCACCCTGAAACAGAGATGCCTGAAGAGTTTGGCCTTAAACTTGTTACAGCCACAGAGATGCACAAGTTGGCAGGAAACATAAACAGAGCAAATAATTAGCTGATTATTAGACAGTATGTTCTGCGTTTGCAGAACATTTTTAATTATTAAAATAATTAGTGAGATTAAATTCAAAACAAAACGTGTGCAAACGCAACCTGAACTTGTCCTTGAAGCTTTCAGATGGCTCAGTTGAGCACCTTTACTGTTGATGTTTGCATGAGCAGAATAGAATTTAAAAAAAATTCTTAACCCTTGTTCGGTATATTTCTCAGTTTCCTGAGTTTTTGACTAAATTTCTTAATCTCCACCACCAGAAACATATCTAAATATCTCTTGAACCTAAAAATTACATCAATCCCCTTTCTGGATAACTTACTCATTTGTTCATTACACTTTGCATAAAATTAGTTCTGCCTGAGCACCCTATTTCTCATTAGTTTCCTAATTTTTTGATTACTGTACTGCTGCAATAGTTTTTGAACCTTTTATCAATATGAGCAATTTATCTAGATCAAAGGTCTCTTTCCGTGTTTCATAAACTTTAAAAAGTCATATTCTCTATTGACTTGTTTGGAAGAATCTGTCTGACCTTAAAAATTATGCTGCCTCTATATAAATCCATGGTATGCCCACATCTTGAATACAGTGTGCAGATATGCTCTCCCCATCTCAAAAAAGATATATTGAAATTGGAAAAGGTTCAGAAAAAGGCAACAAACATGACTAGGGGTATGGAACCGCTTTTGTATGAAGAGAGATTGATAAGACTAGGACTTTTCAGCTTGGAAAAGAGACGGCTAAGAGGAGATATGATTGAGGTCTATAAAATCATGACTGGCATAGAGAAAGTAGATAAAGAAGTGTTGTTTACTACTTCTCATAACACAAGAACTAGGGATCACCAAATGAAATTAATAGGCAGCAGGTTTAAAATAAATAAAATTGCACAGTCAACCTGTGGAACTCCTTGCCAGAGGAAGCTGTGAAGGCCAAGACCATAACAGGGTTCAAAAAAGAACTAGATAAATTCATGGAACATAGGTCCAGCAATGGGTATTAGCCAGGATGGGCTGGAATGGTGTCCTTAGCCTCTGTTTGCCAGAAGCTGGGAATGAGCGACAGGGGATGGATCACTTGATGATTACCTGTTCTGTTCATTCCCTCTGGGGCACCTGGCACTGGCCACTGTCGGAAGACAGGATACTGGGCTCGATGGACCTTTGATCTGACCCTGTAGGGCCATTCTTATGTGCTTATGTAAAAATGGGACATTGTATAAATAGTGTGGTGCTCTAATTTCCAATTTTTTTTTTCTTATTGGTTTTTCAGGAATCTACTATTATACCATACCAGCAAACATCAGGTAAAGTTGTTTAACTCTACTTAGTAAGGTGTTTGTCAAATGTGAGCAGATTGGCTTGTTGCAGTTTATCACGCATCAGACATAGCCCTGATCCTGCAAAGTAATGAATGTTGGAATAGAGTTTCTCCCACATTCACCATATTGAAGGATCATGGCCTGAAGGCCTAGAATTTCTCATTTTCTAATCTCCTTTCCCATCTTTCATCAGTAGTTTCCTGTGCTAAAGAAAGATTCTTGCCTGCTTCCCTTGCTCCACCTTCTTTTTTCCTTCCTCCCATCCCTTTACTGCCTCTTCTGTCTTTCTCAGTTTCTAACAGTACAGATTCTTGAACATATGCTAGTAAAAATAACTCCACTGAGATGGCAGAAATGTCCACTGAAAATAATGAGAATGATTTGTTTATGAAAAAATGCAAATCTCAGGCAATTTTTGAATCAGAAAAATGGCGAGGCTTGCAGGTAAATGGAGAATGCTAACATACATATTAATTCAATCTCTCTCTGTCTGACACACACACATTCCATCTCCACTGCACCTTCTTCCCTTGCCAGTTTTTGGCTGTGCTTATCCATGACTGACACTGAGAAGCTTGTCCGTTCCTTAATCGCCTCCAGACTAGATTAATGTAATGCCCTGTTTGCAGGTTTGCCAAGCAGGCTGATAAGAAAGCTGCAAGTTGTTCAACACTCTGTTACTAGCATAGTGTATCATGCAAAAATAAATAAAACAAACAAAAAAAATCTGATTGTATCTCACTAATTCTGAGACCCAGCTTTGACAGACTGTAAAACAAAGAGCTGACATATTTGATATTAACCAATCAGTCATTTTGTTGACAAAATCTCTAATACATTTGAGATTTATTCAAAAATACTTCTCGCCCAGATTTTAGGGGAGATCAGAACCCCCGAAGTACTAATGCATATTAAAGGGAAGGCTTATTTGCAGAGTGCTCCTCTTTTTAGGGTCTGAAGTCCATTAAGTCATTAGAAAGACTCCAACCGATTCCAATAAGGTTTAGATCAAGCCCATGTTGAATAAATTACCTTCTTTATCTCTTGGTTTTTAACCCTATTTGTTTACAACAGCCTTTTTCTAAGTCACGCACCTTAGTTTTGTTTGCTCTTTATTGGATTTTGCAGGTTTGCTATGAATGGTTTTGAAATGGTTTATGAAAATATAGTTGATGAGCCAAATTCTCCCCTCACTGACATTGCATCAGTACTTAGCAATTCTATTGAAGTCAATGGGGTTACTCTGGATTGTTGTCACTGTCAATAGCAGATATTCAGGACTGTTGCCACTTACTCTGGATAGCAGAAGAGTTTGGCTAAATGTCTTTCTTCACAATATCAAAACAATTACTTGCTAAAGTGAACTCACAGTAACCGCATAGACACTGCTTTATTTTTCTGAGCTACTATTTTCAAGGCAAATAGCAAATACAACATAAACAAGTGAGCAATCCATGTAAAGTTCCAAAAATCTGCATTCCCTAGTGTTTGCGTTGATATGTAAATGAGAATTCTGTGGATTCATATAAATGTTCAGAGTAGCCACACACACAGGCCTGGGTACATACAATCCTAGTGACTAGTACTATGGGGGAAAATAGGAACACTTATGACACAAAAAATAAATATGAACGGAATGCTGTGTCTTCCAGCTCTTCACCCATCTGTTCTTCCTACTATTCTTTCTCCTCACTGTCATGGTGTCTTGTCATTCAATCCCTCCACCCCCTGCCTCCCTTTATTTTTTCTTGCTTTTTTATTCACTGTAGAAAAGGCTCATATTAAATCAATTCTCCTGTATTCTTTCCTGAAATGGCAGCCACTTAGCAAATAGCAAACAACATAGCACATAGCTTGGCATATGTTCTCACAGTCAATGTAAAAATAAATGCCATCCCATTTATTTGATGAGGTTTTCCTTCCTGTTTAAAGTTGCTCCAGTAGGTACTCAAGGAGGCTGCCTCTGTCTTAAATGTTTTGCTTTGAATTTAGTGCAACTTTTATAGGCATAGCAAACTGAGAGAGGAACGCCCTGCTTTATCTTCATAAGGAAAAGCTCAAAGTGACTCTTCTACGGCTTTTCTTCCTGAAGTGCTGCATATTTTTTTAGGCTCATTCATTAGCATACAGCTATGACTGAGGAATGTCATACAGAGTTGGGGAAGCTATTAAGAACTGAAAAGGAGTCTAATTTTTTGGTTTTTAAATGTACTGCATTGGATAGGAGATGTGGTTTATTTTAGCACTCTGTCAAAAGAAAATATTTTGATATCCTCAGTAGTTATTAAATTTGTGCTTGGATGACAAGTGAAAATACATTTAGGTCAAAACTTTATAAGTGGACACTTATATAGGGAGTGCCTCCCTGGGATGCCCAACTTGAGACCAACAAACCCTGATTTTCAGAGGTGCTCATTGCCAGGGCTCTCAGTGACTTCAGCTGGACTCAGAGACTAGGAGTAGATGGCCAAGGGAACATTCCTGTAGTTAAATCTTGGTATACTGAGCGAAGTTCCGTCCTTATTTACAATTCCTTCATTACCAAGCGCAGGCTGCACGCCAACTAATTACATAATGGGCCTGATTTTGTTTCCAGTGAAGTTGATCACAGGTCTGGGACCAACATGATCTTTCCCCATTTTAAGTGACATTGGTACTTTGGTTCATTTCAAAGTGTCTCTGTACTTCAAATGATTCTTGAACAAAGAGTGAGTCATTTGTGCTGGTTTAGCTGGCTATACAAAAACAGGCACATATTCTTCATTAACCAGTTTGAGAAGCTCCTTACACAAAGATCTCTATGCTGGCTGGTTAAACTTAATCTTTATCATCCTCCCTCAAAGCATTTCACCTTAGCATGCCAGCATGGCTCCCTACTGCTAGGAAAGAAAGTTACAATATAAAAAGTGCACCTACTAATATGGAAAGATTAATAATTGAAAGATTTACAATCCCATTACAGAAACTATAAATCATACTCAAACATACACTTAATTGTCACACTCACCATAAACAATTCCCCTGTGCATTGCCTCATCTGGAGGTGACAAATGTGTAAGTGATTCTGTTACAACTGATCAGTTCTCATGGACCTTGAGTGGTAGTGTTTCTGTTTAAGGGCCAGATCCAGGAAGATGCTGGGTACTCACTGAAATCAGGGAGGAGCCAAAGAATTTGTCATGATCAGACACTCGTTTTGTATTTGTATAAAAATATGTCTATAATGTAAACAATTGTCTCCTCTCTTAAAGTAATAATATAGGTGTGTAGAGACAAAATGATCCCAATAAGTATGTGATAGCTTGCAACCAGAAGTTAACAACTTGTATTAGTAGTGATTAATTAATGCATTGTTATTAATAAGAGTAAATACGTATATAGCACCACAATTTTGCATGGTGCTTTACAGTGATTTAAAAAAACGGGGTCCCTGGCCCAAAAATCTTACAATCTATAACAAAAACAACAACAACAACAAAATGAAGACAGACGAAAGAAAAGATTATGGAAAGGAGGGATAAGAGTAAAAAGAAATGAAGATAAAGTGAATTTGATTAGATTGCAAGCTAATCTTGCAGTGCAGACATTTTTTTTTTAATTGATAATGAACTGTGATGTGGGAAGAGGAGCTGACAGCACACGGCTACAAGTCAGTGGCTCTGGGTATCATTTGATGTCTTTGGGTGTCTTGAATTATCCTTTATAGTGAGCAGATTTATCCCTTCATTTTCCTGATGTATTTCTGACTTGTACTGACTCTGCATTGACGTGAGATGACAGCTTTTCCCTGGTCAGGACGCTGCAAAATTTCAAACATTAGAAACAGGTGACCTGGGGATACTGTAAAGGCTCTGGGCCTCCGTATGAGGCCTGGGAGCTCCATGTGTTCCCTGAGATGTATGGTATTTCCCTGTGGAATCCTTGGGATTTATGTAGGTCAGGAGGGCCTGGCTGTTTGCCCACTCTTCGGATGGCCAGCCTTGCCCCCTGACTAGAACACAAACTGCACAGCCTCCTGGGGGGTTTTCTGCTAGGCAGTATGATCTGGGCCATCATTTTACTCCCTTGCTAGATACTCTTGTCAGGTAATGACATACTGTAACTGTCTGCAGGGCAAATGGATCAACTAAATTGAAGCCAGTGGACTGGAATCCCATACTTCTTGGTATAGTGCCTTCCTGAACTTCCTGCAGATCTGAAACCAAAGAATCACAATTCATTTTAGATCTGTTTATTGAACAAGAACGTAAGGCTTTTTGATGTATGCAACTAAACCCTTAATTTAATGACCACTATGTGGATTAAATATTACCAAATGTGTATTGCCACTTACTCCAGAGCATTATACAATAGCATAATCTGTCTGAATTCCTCACTGAAAATATATGCTCCTCAAAGTTATTATCTGTATTTGGCACTAAAAGACCTAGTTATATTTAAATAGCAGAAGGTGGATGTCTGTAGTAAACATCTCTGGGCTGAGGCCCTACATACAGATTGGACTGACACTGTCTGAAATGAGACTTGTCTGCTGGTTAAAAGCATCAGCATAAATCTGGATACAGATTCCTGGGTTTTCCCCCCACTGTTTTGCATAGAGTGCACCTTCCCCCATGCTGATTGCCAGTTTTTCAAAGATAAACTTCTCCTACCTGTCAGAGATGCAAAGTCCATGACGGCACCTTAATAGATATGTTATGGTCTTTCCCATCACTAGCTAATTTCTAAAGAGATATGGCTGAAAGCATTTTTTAAAAAGGCAATATCTGCTAGCTGCAAACTTTTACATGTGTTTGAAAAAAATACTATATATAAATTCAGTTCCATAATAATGTTACATCAGGGCAAATCCAGCTCCCATCACTGCAGCTTGTGGAGGTGCCTTGTCTGTAGGACTTGTCCCTTCTGCTGTGCCAGATAAAGAGATGATTTGGGGGCTCATACAGCAGATGCATACAGTCTCAACAGCATAAAACTTCGTGCTAGGGGGTCTCCCAGCCCATCAGTGCACAAGAGATGAACGTTGTGTGAGATGGACAAGGAACAAGAGGTAAGGCCAGAGAATTGTAAAAATCCTCCAGACTTTCTGCCTGGCAGAAAGGGTTGTATGTTGGGACCATGGAAAGCTGTTTTAGCCACTTAACTGGGCACTTTCATGATGGCCCTGCAGCCACACAATGGCTTATGGGAAAGATTCTTATCTGCCTTTACCTTTGTAAATCTAGCCCTGAGTACTGTCATTTGGCCCACTGTGTGTGTGTGTGTTTATATATGTACATATCTATATATTATCAGAGGGGTAGCCGTGTTAGTCTGAATCTGTAAAAAGCAACAGAGGGTCCTGTGGCACCTTTGAGACTAACAGAAGTATTGGGAGCATAAGCTTCCGTGGGTAAGAACCTCACTTCTTCTTCAGAAGAAGTGAGGTTCTTACCCATGGAAGCTTATGCTCCCAATACTTCTGTTAGTCTCAAAGGTGCCACAGAGAAGTGAGGTTCTTACCCACGGAAGCTTATGCTCCCAATACTTCTGTTAGTCTCAAAGGTGCCACAGGACCCTCTGTTGCATATTTATATATTGTTATAGTTGGGGTGGGCGGCCCTAGACCAAATGGTGCCCCAGGCAAGGAGCATCTTTGGCGCCCCCCATTTGTTAATCTTTTGAATACCTTATTTTTATTGCATTTGTAGCCCATTTCACAACTTTGATGCACGATTTCTATGCATGATTTATCCCTGTCATATAAGACAATAAATTTGCATGCTAGACTCTGTACAACAAAAACAGTACCCCGAGCCCAGCATCCCCCAAGCCTGGAACCCCTGGTGATTGCCTGGGTGGCCTGCCCCTAAATCCAGCCCTGTCAAAATCCTACATGGGTATTATACAGTACATATTACCCTATCATTCCTGTTATTGGCAAAGAGATATATTACTAATTATGGAAATCTGAAAACCCCTTTATTCTGTTAAAAGGCTTAAACAACATACCAGCTATCTTTCCCTTGGAAAAGGCCATATATTCATTGAGGAGACCAAAACAAGACCGATTTTATTTTAGATTAGTTTAATTACTTATATAAAAAGAATAGACAAAACTGTGGACAGTCCACTTAAAGTACTTAAAAGGCCTGGACATTATGTTTAAATGGCTACTGTCTGTATTCTCTTCATGAAGATGTTATGGAGAAATGTGGTAATTGGGATGATGTAAAATACCTCTAAATACCTCTTGTCAGAAAAAATCTACACTCTACACATCAGACAGCGAAGAGCATATTTAACTATGTACCTCAACAAAATGAAGATTGCCTGTTTGACCTTTTATGGTTAATTATGAACCATTTATCCAATGCAAGTAAAGAAAAACGTACAAAAATTGACTATAATCATAAAGTGTGGACAGCATGGTTGGACTACATTTCAGGTGGGGACTAACCCTGTACCCTCATAAGCAGAACTGTCTCTCCAAGTATTACTTGCTAATTATTAAAGAAACAGACTTTTTTGAAAGGATATAATTTTCTTACATATTTAAGCTTGTTCCTAAGAGCTATGTGCATCACAGGGAATATAGAATGAGGAGGAGGTTGCCAGTGGCGAAGTAAAAGAACAAATTAAAAAAAAGAAGAGAAACAAATATTACCTTTAGCTCTAAAGCTGTTGTTTCTGGCCCATGTACGGTATTCAATACATACTGTGGGACAAGATTGGGAAGGGATAGTGTAATTACAAAATTCTTCTTTAGCCTTATGGGGAAGGGTAGAGAAGGAGATTCCTTTCTCATCTGCTAGTTTATTTCAAAGTGCAGTAGTCAAAGGTGCAGTGCTGGATTCTGCAAACCCTGCCTTCATGTCACTGTCCCTTCCTATTATAAGTAGTCCCCCTGAAGTGAAGAGGGATGGTTGTGAGGAAAGGTTTGCAGGACTGGACACTGAGCTTGAATAAGATATCCCAACTAAGAAATTGCGGAGATGAGGATCATCTCATCTCTTGGTGTAGATGTCCATAGCTCCATTAAAGTCTATGGGGGCTAGGACAATTTACACCAGCTGAGGATCTGCCTCATGAAACCTGAGGTAAATACTGTAGAGAAGATCTAAGCTACTCCCAACATTCCTCCATTTATAATTTGTGTAAACTAAGTAGAGGAACCCTTTCACCAGATAAAAAGAAGAACAGGAGGACTTGTGGCACCTTAGAGACTAACAAATTTATTAGAGCATAAGCTTTCGTGGACTACAGCCCACTTCTTATGCATCCGAAGAAGTGGGCTGTAGTCCACGAAAGCTTATGCTCTAATAAATTTGTTAGTCTCTAAGGTGCCACAAGTCCTCCTGTTCTTCTTTTTGCGGATACAGACTAACACGGCTGCTACTCTGAAACCTTTCACCAGATGAACTTTGGAAAGGTTGTACAGTTGTTAGCTGATACTGTATATCAGATGTCAGCACAGTTTTAATCTGAATAAACCATGTATGTTATACCAGTCTGATGTCCTCCACACTTCTGAAGAGACCCACTACAATGTACACCTTTTCAGCATGATTGTATGAGTTAAGGGACGGCGTGCAGCTTTGCTGAGCCAGGAAGAGCTGGGTGCAGAAATAACTACATCACAATTGCTTCCCTTCTCTCCATTCTTACCCGTCGGTGTATGTATTTGTGTGTAAGGTAAGCTAGCGCAGCATTTGAAATGGTGCAGCTTGCTTTCCCCACTCATGTCTAACCAGCTCCATTAGCCAGCAAGTGTGTGTGTGTGGGGGAGGGGGCAGAGTGAAAGCTTTGCCCACTCCCTGCCCTGATTCCCACTCCCTGCCCACTTGGTTGCACTGGGACCACCTGGAGAGCAGCAGCTACACTCCGTACCTGACCTGAACCCAAGGTCTAGTTAGGACTTACCTTGACTAGCAGGGGTTGAATGACTTATTCTCCCACTCTGGGACTAAATAAGACCAACAGGCCTGCTGATGGTGGGGGCAGGCGGGGTGCAAAGGGGGCAATTTCTCAGGGGCCTGGGTGATTTAAAAGGGCCCGGGGCCCGGGGCCACCACTGCTGCTGCGGTAGCAGCGTCAGCCAGGAGCCCGGCGCCCTTTTAAATTGCCCGAGTGGGCTGCAGGGCTCCTAGGCATGCGCAGGATGGTACTGGCAGTGGCGAAGGCAGCTGGGTGGGCATGTGGAAGCCCTGGATGTGCCGGAAGAGTGAGCCCAGCAGCACAGCCAACAGCAGCTCAGTCCATTGACTGTTCTGCCCTGGGGCCCGCAATTGCTGTCGGCAGGCCTGAAGACCAAGGTGCAACCTAACACTGAAATTCTCATCCATCCTCCCCCTTGAAGGAAAAGGCCCAGGTAGGGACCGTCGAATTGTAGAGGTAAATGCGTGATTACACAGGTGGTGTCAGAGAGAAAGCTTTGGATTCTTCGACCATGGATGTTGTTCCAGGAAGAAGGATTGCTAAAAAGAGATGGGATCCACCTAGCAAAGAGCATCTTCGCAGGCAGGCTGGCTAACCTGGTGAGGAGGGCTTTAAACTAGGTTTGCCGGGGGATGGAGACCTAAGCCCTGAGGTAAGTGAGGAAGTGGTATATGAGGAGGAAACACAAGGAGGAGGGTGCAACAGGGGAGGCCTCCTGATTCATACTGAGAAAGTAGGGCAATTGGCTAGTTATCTTAGGTGCCTGTACGCAAATGCAAGAAGCATGGGAAACAAGCAGGAAGAATTGGAAGTCCTGGCACAGTCAAGGAACTATGATGTGATTGGAATAACAGAGATTTAGTGGGGTAACTCACATGACTGGAGCACTGTCATGAATGGGTATAAACTGTTCAGGAAGGACAGGTGGGGGAGAAAAGGTGGAGGAGTTGCACTGTATGTAAGAGAGCAGTATGATTGCTCAGAGCTCCAGTATGAAACTGGAGAAAAGCCTATTGAGAGTCTGGGTTAAGTTTAGAGGCGAGAGCAACAAGGGTGATGTTGTGGTGGGCATCTGCTACACTCCACCATACCACAAAGATGAGGTAGACGAGGCTTTTTTCGGACAGAATGTTTCCAGATCACAGGTCCTGGTTCTCTTCAATCACCCTGACATCTGCTGGGAGAGCAATACAGCAGTGCACAGACAATCCAGGAAGTTTTTGGAAAGTGTTGGGGACAACTTCCTGGTGCAAGTGCTGGAGGAACCAACTAGGGGCTGTGATCCTCTTGACCTGCTGCTCACAAACAGGGAAGAATTGGTAGGGGAGGTAGAAGTGGGTGGCAACCTGGGCAGATGTGACCATGAGATGGTTGAGTTGAGGATCCTGACAAAAGGAAGAAAGAAGAGCAGCAGAATACAGACCCTGGACTTCAGAAAAGCAGACTTTGTCTCCCTCCGGGAACCGATGGGCAGGATCCCCTGGGTGCCTAATATGAGCGGGAAAGGAGCCCAGGAGAGTTGGCTGTATTTTAAAGAAGCCTTATTGAGGGTGCAGGAACAAACCATACCGATGTGCAGAAAGAATTGCAAATATGGCAGACGACCAGCTTGGCTTAACAGAGAGATCTTCGGTGAGCTTAAACACAAAAAGGAAGCTTACAAGAAGTGGAAATTTGGACAGCTGACTAGGGAAGAATATAAAAATTCAAGCATGCAGGGGTGTAATCAGGAAGGCCAAAGCACAATTGGAGTTGCAGCTAGCAAGGGATGTGAAGAGTAACAAGAAGGGTTTCTACGGGTATGTTAGCAACAAGAAGAAGGTCAGGGAAAGTGTGGGACCCTTATTGAATGAGGGAGGCAACCTAGTGACAGATGACGTGGAAAAAGATAAAGTGCTCAATACTTTTTTTGCCTCGGTCTTCACAGACAAAGTCAGCTCCCAGACTGCTGCACTGGGCAGCACAGCATGGGAAGAAGGTGAGCAGCCCTAAGTAGTGAAAGAACAGGTTATGGACTATTTAGAAAAGCTGGACATGCACAAGTCCATGGGGTCAGATACAATGCATCTGAGGGTGTTGAGAGAGTTGGCTGATGTGATTGCAGAGCCATTGGCCATTATCTTTGAAAACTCGTGGTGATCAGGGGAGGTCCCGGACGATTAGAAAAAGGCAAATATAGTGCCCATCTTTGAAAAAGGGGAGAAGGAGAATCCAAGGAACTACAGACCAGTCAGTCTTACCTCAGTCCCTGGAAAAATAATAGAGCAGGTCCTCAAGGAATCCATTTTGAAGCATTTGGAGGAGAAGAAGGTGATCGGGAACAGTCCAAATGGACTCACCAAGGGCAAGTCATGCCTGACCAACCTGATTGCCTTCTTTGACGAGATAACTGGCTCTGTGGATACGGGAAAAGCAGTGGACATGATATACTTTGACTTTAGCAAAACTTTTGATACGGTCTCCCACAGTATTCTTGCCAGTAAGTTAAAGAAGTATGGATTGGATGAATGGACTAGAAGGTGCATAGAAAGCAGGCTAGATCATTGGGCTCAATGGGTAGTGCTTAACAGCTTGATGTCTAGTGGCAGCCAGTATCAAGCAGAGTACCCCAGAGGTTGGTTCTGAGGCCAGTTTTGTTCAACATCTTCATTAATGATCTAGATGATGGGATGGATTGCACCCTTAGCAAGTTCACGGATGACACTAAGCTGGGGAGAAAGGTAGATATGCTAGAGGGTAGGAATAGGGTCCAGAGTGACCTAGACAAATTGGAGAATTGGGCCAAAAGAAATCTGATGA
Source organism: Chrysemys picta bellii (assembly GCF_011386835.1). Classification (NCBI taxonomy): domain Eukaryota; kingdom Metazoa; phylum Chordata; order Testudines; family Emydidae; genus Chrysemys; species Chrysemys picta. The sequence continues at coordinate 22,626,315 of NC_088798.1, forward strand.
GGTTCAACAAGGACAAGGGCAGAGTCCCGCACTTAAGATGGAAGAATCCCATGCACTGCTACAGGCTGGGGACTGACTGGCTAAGTGGCAGTTCTGCAGAAAAGGACCTGGAGATTACAGTGGATGAGAAGCTGGATGAGAGTCAACAGTGTGCTCTTGTTGCTAAGAAGCCTAGTGGCATATTGGGCTGTATTAGTAGGAACATTGCCAGCAGATAGAGGGAAGTGATTATTCTCCTCTTTTCGTCACTGGTGAGGCCACATCTGGAGTATTGTGTTCAGTTTTGGGGCCCCCACTACAGAAAGGATGTGGACAAATTGGAGAGAGTCCAGCAGAGGGCAACAAAAATGATTAGGGGGCTGGGGCACATGATTTATGAGGAGAGGCTGAGGGAATTTGGCTTATTTAGTGTGCAGAAGAGAAGAGTGATGGGGAATTTGATAGCAGCCTTCAATTACCTGAAGAGGGGTTCCAAAGAGGATGGAGCTCAGCTATTCTCAGTGGTGGCAGATGACAGAACAAGGAGCAATGGTCTCAAGTTGCAGTGGGGGAGGTCTGGACTAGATGACCTCCTGAGGTCTCTTCCAACCCTAATCTTCTAAGATTCTTCTATAATTTCAGTTTTTGCCAATCCTCATGCACATGAATCTGAAATTTACTTCTAATGAACATTTTTTGTCAGCACAACTCAACTGATCTAGTGTTTACCAGCAAAAATGGAATGTGAACATAGCCAAAGCAAATTCATTTAAAAAAATCAAATGACTAGTAATGAGATTTGTATTTTATTTTATTTGTTTGAATTCTGGGATGCCACTCTACCAAAGATTCCCCAGTCATTATGAATGGGTGCCATTACTTATATGGTTGCTGCTTGCAAATCTGGGGCATAAAGCAACTTTCTATGTGTATATCTGGTTGTACCATATTCTCCTATTTTCATCTGTGGCAGGGCATAATATATCTAAGGAGACAGATTTAATTCGACCTCTTTGTTTCTTACAAGTTTTGCTTTTCTATAAATCTGTTAATACATATCTGTACTGGGAATAATGGTTTGCAGAGTCCAGAGTAGTGTGTGCCTCTGCCTACTAGTACTACCTTATCTATGTAGGAATATAAAAATCCTGTTTCAGTAGTTTAAATTCATGCTTTAGCTCCTCAGAAGATTTAAAATCCTTTTCTGCAACTAGCAGATGAACCAACACTGAATAAGAAAACTCTTTCAACCTGATTCTTTGTTACCAAGAACAACAAGGGATAAGCACATGCTTGTCCATTATCTCAGGCATGGTACAGTTGAGTGCCTCAAATTCAGTGTGTTAACCTCCTCCACATCGTTAGGTTACATGACACCCAAGGACAGTTATTCAGACATTCCTGGCAAAACTCAAGATTTTAACAGGTGAAGCATTTATGGAAAATGGAGCACCAAACTTATTTTGATATGGATCAAAGCTACCCCATATGTCCTCTTGACTGCACCAACTGACAGTAATGTAGGGTAATAATGAAGCTATAAATCTGGAAGTGCTAAGCCACATTAATTTGTTTTAATATTAATAGTTTTGAATTTAATCAGCATTCAGGGTTTTCTCCACAAGCAATGGCTGGGAAATCTATCAATTAAAAAACAAATGTTTTCTTAAAGACACTATAACTGGGAAACACTGGAATAAAACCGGAAAACTGGGCAGGATGAATGTTTATTTTGTTAAAATCTTTTTGTATAAACCCATGAAAGGGTTAGGAAATAATTTTTCCAGCTCTTTGGATTTCTGTTAAGCATCCTTTATACCATTCATAGAAGTGGAGTGGACTTTCTATCCATTAGCATTGAGAATACTCTTTTCTCAAGCCATATATTTATATAAACCTTTGTATCTGATGGGGTTGCAGAGAATTAATCATATGAGAGGAGTGATTCTCTTCATGCAGAAGAATCAGCTTCCTGCAGACTATTTCTGATACTGTCTTATATCATTCCTTATATCAGAGGTTTCCAACCTTGGTCCGTAGGCCCCTGGGGGTCCACAGATTATGTCTAAGATTTCTAAAGGGGCCCGCACGTCCATCTGAAATTTTTTTAGGGATCTGCAAATGAAAAAAGGTTGAAAACCACTGCCTTATATTAATTATTAGTATCATATTTCTGGCAACACCCAGCTCTGGTGTCCTGGCACTTATTTCCAGTAGTAAGTACTCTTGATGTGATGGGCATTTTCCAAACAGATAAGAAGGCCCTGAATCTGCCACAGGTAACTCAAACTCACAATTACTAGTTTGTATCACAACAACATGCAGAAGCCCCAGCTAAGATCAGGATCCCATTGTGCTAGGCATTCTATAAGCATACAGTAAAAGACAATACCCACCCTGAAAAGCATTTAGTCTAAATAGATATGTCAGACAAATGGTAGGAGAAACAGGTCCAGACAGATGATGTGATTTGCTCAATATCCTGCAGCGGCAAAGGCGGGAATAGAACCCAGAGCTCCGTGCTAGGCTCTGTTCATTGCGCCACACTGCCCTCTTCAGTGTAGTGCTTGATAACATGACTAATAGAGAACAAATTACACAAACTGAATCTATTTCCCCATGTTAAGTATCCTCACACCTTTTTGTCAACTGTCTGAAATGGGCCATCTGGATTATCACTACAAAAGTTTTATTTTTTCTCCTGCTGATAATAGCTCATCTTAATTAATTAGCCTCTTAGAGTTGGTATGGCAACTTCCACATTTTCATGTTCTCTGTAAGTATATATATTCTTACTATATGTTCCATTCTATGCATCTGATGAAGTGGGCTGTAACCCACAAAAGCTTATGCTCAAATAAATTTGTTAGTCTCTAAGGTGACACAAGTATGCCTGTTCTTTTTGCGGATACAGAGTAACATGACTGCTACTCTGAAAAGAGAACACGCAACTTACTCTAACATGAATTTCTGTGATTTTAAGGTGCTTCCATACACTTGTTATATAGCCTATGAAAAAATGAGGTTTTACAATTTGAAATCAATATACCCAAAGAGTCCTATAAAATATATTTCTACTATGTGTACCCTTTCCCCTCCCAGATAGTCTAAGAGGTTGTATTATAGGTATTCTTGTGCTATCTTTTGTGGTTAGGAATATCAGTGGATTGCTGAGAAGGGCTAAAATTATTTGAAATATAAGTTCTTCATTTATCATTCATTTACTGTCAACCCTTAACATGTATCTGTATCCGTATGTTTTTATTTCCTTTTTAAAAAATATCTTTGTCCCAATGATCTGCCAGTCCATAATGAAAGCAATATTATCAATATTACAATGGTCAACATGTAGCCATTTACCATGCAGAGGTTTCTTTCTGATACACCTTAGGCCCAGCCCTGCAATTGCCTATATGCAGCCCACCCTCACACCCCCGTTCCCCAACTCCATAGGCCATAGATATTCAGTATAGCAAATGCTGCAGTAACTCACATACTACTGTTATGCAATTGTGAGTACATATTGACTGTTTAATGGCAACCATTGTAGGACCTAGGTAAAATTCTCTATGCATATCTTCCATTTTTTCCACATTACAAAGGTGTTTTTAACATTAGATTCATTGCAAGCAGTTAGCCACAAACAATTAAGATTGCAATTAATGTCTTCCATAACAAAACAAAGATCATTCTTGAATGCTTCAAACTCTTTCCTTATTAAAGGTATTGAATTTAGTCCTCCATCAGCTCTCACTTTGTGTTTTCTTTTTGTATTGTGTATATCTGTCTATCTAGGAAATGTCTAATATTATGCCAACAGTTTTAATACAAAAGAGGTATTTAAAATTTGAATAGCTACAGTAAAAATGATATTAAACACAGTTAATCGTTATCAAACATGAACAAAAATTTCTCCTGGTACGAATAATTTTTTTTGCTGGAATTTCAGCTGAATGAATTAAAGTTTTGGTTGGTTAAACTCTCTGTTTGAGAAAACAGCAGCTCCAGTTTAATGATGTTTTTTCCCATGGATGTGGGATCAAGCCATGAGGTTTCTGGATTTTGACTGTGTTTATACTTGCTCAGGAGGAGGCAGAAGAACTAGTCATAACATAAGCCATTATCTAAAAAAGAAGAAACATCTGTTGGAGTGTGGCGCGGTTCATTTATTTTTAAAAGGACTTTGCAGGCTCAGAAGTCATTTGTGAATTGACTGCAGAAGAACACAGACTCACCAGGCTAAAGAGGAGAGGAGATGTAAATGAAGAGCTACAATAATATGTAACCAGAATCCAGCTAAAGGACAAAATAGACTTTCTTACAGACAAGAAGGTTAGAGATGAATCGTTCAGTGTCTTCTTAATTAGCCCCTCGGCTCTGACCAAGCTACCCCTTCAGCAATGTTAACAATATTTAAAAATAAGAACAATAGAGAAATTACACAAACATATAGGAGTTTTTAAATCAAATGGTCACACAGACAGTACATCAGATTCACATGTTTATAATCAACTAAGCCAACTGTCTTTCTTTTCTTTACAACACATTGCTGTGGTTCACTGAGCCTGGGTGTTGAAATTATAATCCATTTATTTGTCTAAAACAACAAAACAATATCATACAGTTTTGCAAATTTAACATGAAATTGATTAAACAGTGTAAGTAACGTAGTACTTGAGAATATTAGAAAAAATATTAGAAAGAAAATTAAAGCATTACAGGATTATGATTTATCTGTTCGATTTAAAGTTTGCCATTATTCAATTAAAATTTACACTTTCACACTGATTAGTGATACTCTTATTCATCTTTTCATGCTTTTGTTTTTCTGTGGGGAACGGTGTAGTGTTTGTAATGGAGGTTAAGCTTTTTGATAGGAACACTGACAAAGGTTTCATATTTGTGTGTGTTAGAAATGTAATTCCAATTTAAAAGGTTCCCTACATATGGTATGTTTTAATGAGTGACTTTTCCTATCAAGCATTTGTGGCTTTGTAATGGGACAGTGAATGCTATTAGTATTCTCTCCCCTAGTTTATTTTTTTTCTGATATGAAGAATAGGAGTAATTTACTTCATTTTATAGATGATGAAGTGTTCTCCATCACTTTTTTATTATTGTTATGTATTGGTAGTTTGTTTTGTGTAAAATGCAATACACAGCAATAATATTTTATGAGAGATACCAAAATATGGAATTACAACCTTGAGCATTAGGGAGACTGAAACTTAGGGTTTGTTTGTTTGTTTGTTTGTTTTAAAGAACAAATTTGTTTATATCTGCATTTGTGTGTGCATGTTTATGCATGTGTGCAAGTGATACTTGTGTAAATATTGTGCTCACACATATATTTCAGTCAATATGACTCAGGATCCAAAGAAGCAAAGCTGATATGCCCCTGCAAAGGCTCTGGCCACTAGTTATTTCAGGGACTACCTCAGTTCTTTTCTCAAATTTCTGTTCTGTCCTTTATAGTTTCTTCCTCTTGGTCATCCTACTGCTACATTTAAGTTACCGTACCACTTTTATGCCAAAGACAATAGATATCTTTCAACAATGTTTTAATGGCTCCTTGTTGTCGCTCTCTGCCTACCTTGATTAAGTAAACTGGAAGCTTCATCTTCACTTCCTTTGTTGAAAGTCTCCAAATCAGAAGGGCTTTTCTTGAGGACATTTTCAGTTACAAATGATCCTCTCTATCTCTTTTTTTCCACCTGAGACTTCCAATTTCCTCCACTGTCCATAACCTTGCCATTAGCCTTCACCTTGAGCTTTTCTTCTATTCCCACCTCTCATGTACCTTCACATCAATTTATCATCACTTCTAACATTGCCAGTGTATGGCACTGGGCCCAGCTGGGTTACCCAGGAAAGACAGTGATTCAACACACCTTCCAGACAACTTCTTCTAACAGGGCTTCTTTAAAGCCTCAGCCAAATTTTAGCACAGTCCTCTTTTAGAGCAGGGCACAGACATTACCACCACCATCCCTACCATAACGGGGTGCTGATTATTTCCCTCCACCCCAATCGATGGGAGTGAATCAAGCCCTAAGTCTCTACTATTGATTAAAGAATCCAGGGAATTTGGGGGTTTAAAAAAAGGGAGATAAGACCTAGGTTTGGCTTTCTTTCATTTTAAGAAAGATTTATAACTTCTAAAATTTCTTTGGTTATTAGGAATTTACCATGAAAATAAATAAAAGTGTGTGAGATGAACACACTTTTGGGAGCACCCAACTTGCACAGGTGGAATTTTGGATTTGTGCACACAATTCAGATGTTTCATGCACAATCACTTCTGAAGGTTTGGGATATGTGCATGTGTTTTCCTAACACAGGCAGTGTGGCTAAGTGGTGCAAGCACTGCTTTGGGACTCAGCAGACCTGGGTTTTATTCTTGATCATAACCTTGGGTGAGTCATGTTACCTCTTCGTGCCACACCTTCCCCACCTGTAAAAGGGAGATAATACTGATAAAGTCCTTTACAAAGGTGTGAGAGCTATGAATGAAAAGTGCTATAAAAGAGCTAGATATTATGAAATAAAAAAGCTTGTCTTGTAAAATCAATAGAAACTATGGAAGCTGCCTTTGTGTTTTGACATATCAGTGATTATGTCTAGGTATCTTTTGTTCTTCTGTCCTGCGAGCTGGTAAATCAAAACCAAGTTGTCTTAGAAACATGTTACTCTAGCTATTACCCAGCAGTAAGCATTAATGTACCACTGGGAATTTATAGGAAAAATAGATTTAACAAGCGTTCAGGGCCAGCTGAGTCAGCCTGCTACCTGACATAAGTGCATATTAGCAGCGGAGGTTTTAGTGTTTATGACACTGTTGATACAATATACTTCTTCAAAAAGGATACATTATTTCAGTCATCCCCAGATTCATCTGAAGCTACACTTTTATACACAGCCATGTAGTAGGTACAGGTATAAGTAAATTTGCACAGGTTAATCTTTAAAAATGACAGATGATCTGCATTTTCTGGTAGTAAACAATTTGCAACTTGTGTTTACTATAGATGATGTCTTCTGCTGTGACATTTTTTCTGGTAATGCTAAACAGATGAGATCACTATTTAGATAGATTGCTGGTGGGATATCCAGACATGAGCAGCTCACCATTTCAGCTTATTTTCTCTTTATTTTCATGGATTCATGCAGATGAGAAACCTGAAACATTTCTCCAGTCGGTCCTATTTTCTCCAAGCGTGAGCTCTGGAGTGACAGAAATTCTGCTACTGTTGCAGGACAGTGTAAGATTTAGGAATAACCTGCAGCTGAAGATTCTGCTGCAGCAGTTGCTCTACAACAATATACAGCCACTACAGAGGCTAGCCTAGAGTGCATAAAAATAAGCCAAATTCAGAGGTATTTTGTAAGATATATATCCCTTTATACTACCAAACTCCCTTGCACCTTCTTATCACTTCTGGTTACTCATCATATGAGGTTACACCAACTTGGGCTCTCAGTGATCAGCAGAGTGGTGGAAGTAGCTCTAGCGAAGGCTAACAGAGTATAAGGGGGTCTGTTTTAGGCAACACTTGTGAATTTGGCCCTGTGAGTCTTAAGACATCATTAACCAAGTCCAAGGAAGCCTAAAAAATTTCTATCTGAGCTGGTATAAAATAGGTGTAAAAGGGACTGGAGGAAAGTTTACTTTGCACCAGTTCAGACTCTCTAGGCCTGGTCTACTCTGGGGGATGGGGATCGACCTAAGTTACGCAACTTGAGCTATGTGAGTAGCTATGTGACATACTTAGATCGACTTACCATGGTGTCTTCACCGGGGTGAGTCGACTGCTGCCACTTCCCTGTCGACTCCGCCTGCACCTCTTGTGGCGGTGGAGTACAGGAGTCAATGGGAGAGTGCTCAGGGATTGATTTATCGTGTCTAGACTAGATGCGATAAATTGACCCCCGCTGGATCGATCACTGCCCACTGATCCGGCGGGTAGTGTAGATATACCCTTAGACTTCCTTATACCCATGCTCTTCTCTGAATGTGGCTCATAGTCTCCAGAATGTCCTTGTTATAATCACAGACACTAAATAAATGATGTTGTAGGATGTTGTATCTGGAACTGACCATCCCAGTGAACTTTCTGTCTCTGAACAGATTAAGTATCTTTGAATGGGAACTGGCCAAATACTAAATTCAAATCACTTACTCTTAAAAATCAGTGGCTAGATAACATTTTGTGGTTAGCATCTCTTTTTAATAATAGAAAAGCTAGTTTAACAGATATAAGTGGTGAATGTCTGACTGACTACCTAATCTAAACATTTATACCATCCTAATCAACACTGGTTCTGAATGCTTAAGATGTGATGGACTATACCTTTATCATAATTGCCTCTACTCAATATACCCAAGCTAAATTATTCTGTTGGTGACAACTGAATTAATTTTATTCAAACAATAATTTTCCAGCCACTACAAAAATCTCTTAATATAACATAGAAAAGAGTTTACTTCTGCTTAGCTTTTCATCAGAGGTGGTGCATAAGGCACCTCGTTTAAGCAGAGGTGGGGGAGGTAGGATTATGCTTTGACACAAATGACAGTGATTCTGTCTGTCACAACATTATTTCAACGGTTGACAGCACTTGTGATAAAATCATACCTCAAGAGTGAATGTCACCCTGCTTATAGTCCTTATTTATACTTAGCAATGGGCCAGAGTCAGGCTGTTCAGCTCCAAATTTCAAACCAAATACATACACAGTTCATGGGAGTGAGAGCTGAACCAAGGGTCTAGTTCAGACCCATCCCTATTTACAATGCATGGAATCAGGCATGCAGTCTAGCTAACATGTAGTGCACGTTATAGCTATATACAAAATAGGAAGAAACAGTTACTATGGCATTTCAAATTCCTAATCTGAAACTGCCATTCATAATCTATGGTGTATGCACAATTGTCATAACTCGTATAGACTCCCTGGGCCAAACCTGGAGTTCCTGACTCGGATACTGACTTGTTATGTTAATAAGCCAAATCCTGAGGCTTCTACTGACTCTAACAGGAGTTGCAGGTGCTTATGGCCTGCAGGAGCTGATCCAGGTATCAATGGGATTTTGGCTGAGGAAATATGAGTAAGGGTTTTAGGATTTGGTTCCCTGTGGCAAGATACAGCATTTCAATCATTGCTTCCTGTAGACTGTAACCAATATAGTTCATGCCTATTGGACTTGCTGTGATTCATTGAAAATACCCCCTGGGTGCTATGTTTAAATGGTTTTAGCTTACTATTAACATAGAAGAAAAAGACAAAGAAATGTACAGTAACCATTCTGAACTCCCAAAGAGACCAATGTAGCAGTATGAGAACCTGTTGGAGCTCCATCACTTTGGGGATATGTCCTCTTCTCCCAAAACTTTTTATATGGGAAGGCCAGGAAATGGCAATTTATGGTTGCTCAAACAGACTCAATAAAAACAGATAGGGCTGTCATGCGATTAAAAAAATGAATCGCGATTAATCACGTAATTTAAAATATTTATCTTGATTAACCGTGCTGTTAAACAATAATAGAATACCATTTATTTAAATATTTTTGAATGTTTTCTACATTTTCAAATATATTGATTTCAATTACAACACATAATACAAAGTGTACAGTGCTCACTTTATATTATTATTATTTTTATTACAAATATTTGCACGGTAAAAAAAAGAAATAGTATTTTTCAATTCACCTAATACAAATAATATAGTGCAATCTCTTTATCATGAAAGTTGAACTTAAAAATGTAGAATTATGTACAAAAAATAACTGCATTCAAAAATAAAACAATGTAAAACTTTAGAACCTACAAGTCCACTCAGTCCTACTTCAGCCAATCGCTCAGACAAACAAGTTTGGTTACAGTTTGCAGGAGATAATGCGGCCCACTTCTTGTTTACAATGTCACCTGAAAGTGAGAACAGGTATTCGAATGGCACTGTTGTAGCCGGCGGCACAAGACATTTACGTGCCAGATGCGCTAAAGATTCATATGTCCCTTCATGCTTCAACCACCATTCCAGAGGATATGCATCCACGCTGATGACGGGTCCTGCTTGATAACAATCCAAAGCAGTGCAGTCCAATGCATGTTCATTTTCATCATCTGAGTCAGATGCCACCAGCAGAAGGTTCGGTTCTGTAGTTTCCGCATGGAGTATTGCTCTTTTAAGACTTCTGTAAGCATACTTCACATCTCATCCCTCTCAGATTTTGGAAGGCACTTCAGATTCTTAAGCCTTGGGTCGAGTGGTGTACCTATTTTTAGAAATCTCACATTGGTTCCTACTTTGCGTTTTGTCAAATCTGCTGTGAAAGTTTTCTTCAAACAAACATGTACTGGGGTCATCGCACAAGACTGCTATAACATTAAATATATGGCAGAATGTGGGTAAAACAGAACAGGAGACATACAGTTCTCCCCCAAAGAGTTCAGTCACAAATTTAATTAATGCATTTTTTTAACAAGCATCATCAGCATGGAAGCATGTCCTCTGGAATGGTGGCCAAAGCATGAAGGGGCATATGAATGTTTAGCATATCTGGCACGTAAATACCTTGCAATACCAGCTACAAAAGTGCCATGCGAAGGTCTGTTCTTACTCTCAGGTGACACTGTAAATAAGAAGCAGGCAGCAGTATATCCCGTAAACCTATTTGTCTTAGTGATTGGCTGAAGAAGAAGTAGGACTGAGTGGACTTGTAGGCTCTAAAGTTTCACACTGTTTTGTTTTTGAGTGCAGTTGTGTAACAAAAAAAATCTACATTTATAAGTTACACTTTCACGATAAAGAGATTTCACTACAATACTTTTATGAGGTGAATTGAAAAATAATATTTCTTTTGTTTCTTTTGTAATCAAAAATAATAATATAAAGTGAGCACTGTAAACTTTGTATTCTGTGTTGTAATAGAAATCAATATATTTGAAAATGTAGAAAAAAATCCAAAATACTTAATACATTTCAATTGGTATTCTATTGTTTACCAGTGTGATAAATCACTATTAATTGTTTTAATCGCTATTAATTTTTTGAGTTAATCACATGAATTAACTTCCATTAATTGACAGCCCTAAAAACAGATAAAACAAGCAAATAAACAGCAATGAATGTATCATATTATCTAAAGGGTTTGCCTCTGGCAATATATATTTTTATAGATGGCTTCTCGTGGAGCTGAAATAGCTCTGGAATTATTACAACAAGGAAGTCATAAACTATGACCTGAACAGGGAAACATAATAGCCTCTAACTTAAATGGAGGTTTATCTTCCACCCAGTGGAATTTAGGAGTCAGTGCATTCCAGACTCAAATTCCAATCTTTGTGCACAATCTTTCTGGCTATCCACAGAACACTGACGGAAACAGGGTTTCATACTTTTACATGTTAGGGTCTTTTTAAAGCAATTTTAAACTAATTTATCTTTGTAAATTGAGGAAAGGAAAACCTTACTCAAAGCTATTGACTGATGTTCAAACCCTCCGCACAACAGGCACACTTTTCTTGTGTCACTTCCTGTCTCCTGCTGGTATCCCATTAAACTGCAGGTATACTTCAGACTTACCTGGGGCTCCTGCAAATCTATCTAACTGGCTCCTCCTCTCCTAGGCTCAGTGTGTAGTTTTGTTGCCCTATCTTCATTTTACCAAATGTATAGGCTAGGTGGGTGGATAAATCCCATAGGAAAGAGGTTGTGAATCCCAAGATAGTATCTGGAGGGAGTTAAGAGAAGTATGGCTGAAAGTTATAAAGAGGATGGTTATCCATTGTTCTCCATATCCACCGAGGGCAGTGCAAGAAGTAATTGGCTTAATCTGTGGCAAGGTAGACTTAGGTTCGATATTAGCAAAAAAACTTTCTATTTACAGGATTGTTAATTACTGAACCTGGTTATTTAGGGAGGTTGTAGAATCCCTATCACAAGAGGTTTGTAAGAACAGGATAGTCAAATATATGTCAGGGATGGACTAGGTATATTTAGTCCTGCCTCAGGACAGCGGGATGGACTAGATGATCTCTTGAGGTCCATTCCAGCCCTACATTTCTATGATTCTAAGTTTCTTATTAAACAAGAGGAGGAAGGAACTTGTGATGTATTCCAGTGAGAAATACAATAAAGGGGGAGACATTCCGATAATCCAAATTGTTACTATCTAGCTCTCAGACAGCATGAAACCACTCACTCACACTCACATACTGTGGCACTGGAGCATAAGAAGTAAACATCACGCTAGTATTGTCCTTGGTGGGGTGAGGCCCTCATAACTTAAAGGCCCTCATAACTTAAAAGCCCCCTGCAGCCACAGGTTCTGTAACATTGCCTCTACAAGCCCTGCTAAACTGTCATCATTGCTCAGTTTAGATTTCCACCCAGGACTGGAAGTTGGGGTGTGGAGATTGCACTTTGCCAATTACTTAATTTTTGTTTCTGGGAATACTTGGAAATTCCAGCACTCAGGCAGAATGCTGAGCCTACTTATTTGACTGACTGGCAAATTAAATGGCGAAAACTAAAAGCCCTAAATAGGTTTTAAAAATTAACTTAAAACAAACTCTAATACAAAAGCTGTTTACAACGTCAACGCCCTTATTTTGAGCTTCCTTTTCCCTACAGAAATATTTTCTTTTGATATTTTAATTTCCTTTGGGCTGACTTTGAGGAAAAAAGTTAGGTTGAAACAGATGGTTGTCAGCAAACCAATGCCTGCAAAGCACAATTGAGAATTAGCGTACAAAAACTAAAACTTGGCACCATCTAGCTTCTCTTGATATAATTGTCAAAAGAAATCTGGCTAGCAATTTTTTTTGGAATAATATTTTCAATATTTAAATCACTGAAACTTTAAACAAACAAAATAAAATTTGTTCAAGTTTCGGGATATGTACTGCAAACCTCTAAAGATAATGTTCTGGGGCATGCATGTCACCCACAAAAAATGTTATTTCAACTCTCTTATTAGTAAGCTCTGTGGAATAGTTAGGTCGGCTGCCTAAATAGCAGGATGGATCATCCTAATAAATAGAAACAACACAAGAATATTAAGTAAGTAACCTATGTCTTCCAATTTTTAATGAAGTTTCTCCACCCACACACCACTCACTATATTTGGTTTTATTCCAGCAACAGTGTAGTAGAACTGATCAAGCACTAAGATCACATATGCTATGTCTTCACTGCAAAAAAAGTTGTTCGGTTATTTTTATATCAAGAAAGCTATCTTGAGTTAGCTAGCTCAGTGTAAGACCCTGTTGGAGAGAAGGCACAGGTAATTTTTACCTCAATGCAGCTAGTGCAGGTCAGCCCTCCGCCCCACACTTGAGGTTTATCTCAACTAGCTACATTGAGGTAGAATCTACAGAGCTTTCTCTCTCTTCTCTCAGGGTCTTTATACTGAGCTAGCTAAAAACCCATCTTTGCAATGAAGACATAGCCCCAATCCCAAATCCTTCATCCCTCCAATCTCTAGCAACCATGTAGCTGTACCATCTGTGACAGACCCAGACCAGTGGGGTACAGGAGTCTGGTAGAGGGTAAATATACTGGTCATTGGATGAGTAGTTATCTGTTCCCTGAGTGACCAGAGCAGGGGCTGCACTAGAGTAATCAGGAACCTGCTAGAACCAGTTACGGCAGGCAGGCTAATTAGGACACCTGGAGCCAATTAAGAAGAAGCTGCTAGAATCAATTAAGGCAGGCTAATCAGGGCACCTGGGTTTTAAAAGAAGCTCACTTCAGTTTGTGGTGCGAGTGTGAGGAGCTGGGAGCAAGAGGCGCAAAGAGCTGAGAGGGAGAGGCAGAGGCAAAGGGTGTACTGCTGGAGGATTGAGGAGCACAAGCGTTATCAGACACCAGGAGGAAGGTCCTGTGGTGAGAATAAGGAAGGTGTTTGGAGGAGGCCATGGGGAAGTAGCCCAGGGAGTTGTAGCTGTCATGCAGCTGTTACAGGAGGCACTATAGACAGCTGCAGTCCACAGGGCCCTGGGCTGGAACCCGGAGTAGAGGGCGGGCCTGGGATCCCCCCAAATCTCCCAATTGACCTGGACTGTGGGTTCTTCCAGAGGGGAAGGTCTCTGGGCTGTTCTCCAACCTACATGGTGAATCTCTGAGGCAAGAAAATCCGCCAATAAGCGCAGGACCCACCAAGATAGAGGAAGAACTTTGTCACACATCCATAAATGCAACTGAACTGGAGTAGTCTACTAGGCAGCATGTAGAGTACACACAAGGGCTCACAACCCCCAGTTTCATACAGATCTTGCTCTATATGTTTTACCGCAAAGATGAGTTGAGGAGGAGGAGAAGGAAGAGGAGGACAGCTTCTGGGTGGATATGAGGGTGTGACCAGGGGATTCACCAGCCAGCAACCTGAAAGGGAGATGCAGCACTTATGAGCTATTACAGATTTTGAGTGACTCCATTGCTAGTACATTTTCTGGGAGAAAGTTTATGTCCCCACCTCTAGAAACTATTTGCCTGATCTGTTCACAGGCACCAGGATTTTCCTCATACATGTCTCAGACCTGGTCCACACCTATGTTTTGCCAGCATAAATATGTCAGATAAGAAAAAATCACCTCCTTAACTCACCGCTATACTGGCAAAAGCTCTAGAGTAGATGCAATTATAGCTTCAAAATTGTCTTTGGGGGTGGAGGCAGTATACCTTTTTTCATTTGGGGATTTGGCATACAAGATATGAATGAACTCGTAAGCTATATATTCACTATATCTTAGCTACACCAACAAATTATTTGTAGGGTAGAGTAGAATTATCAAATAGTGAACAGTTCAGGACACTGAAGCTGGTTAAATCATTTAGCTGTGGGTAGTAATGTATGATGGTAAAGATGAAGATGATGGAACCATAGAATGCAAATGGAAAAAAAAAACATATAGCAAAACCTGTAAAGAAGTGCTGGAATTCAGGAAGAAACAACACAATGAATGGTTGTCTGAGGATACATGTCATAAAATAGAAGAAAGGCATAAAATTAAACTGAAACTAAATCAAGAAAGACCAAGAACACACAAACAGCAACCTCAGGAGGAACATGCCGTAAAGAACAAAGAGGTCAAAAAAAGAGAGCCAGGAAAGACAAACAAGATTCTGTGGCCAAAACAGCAACAGATGCACAGATTCTGTAGCAAAAATGACATGAAGACACTGTACAACATCACTAGACAGTTGTAAGGAAGAGGAGTAAAAACCAACTGATCAGTCCAAGATGATGAGGGAAATTTAACAACCAAGACATCAGAACAATTAAATATATGGAGGCAATATCTTAGTCAACTATTGAATGGCAAGCCAATGGTTAACCTCCCAGACATAGAGGAAGAAGAAGATCTAGACGTTAAATTAGGACCTATCACTAAAGCAGAAGTAGAGAGGGCAGTAAATCGGTTAAAAACTGTAAAAGCACCAGATCCAGACAACATCCCAATGGAGGTCCTTATGGGAAATTTGAAGAACACAGTAGACATTTTGGTAGGCCTCTTACAAAAGATATGAGAAGAAGAAGAAAAAATACCAAACTAGTGGGAAAATGCCAAAAAGGGGACCTCATTCCATAAAAAAACTGGAGGGGCATTCAATTGCTGTCTATCCTAAGTGAAATACTGACATGCATTATCCTTGACAGACTAAAGAAGGCAGTAGTTTCAATGCTCTGACAAGAACAGGCAGGGTTTAGAAAGGAAAAATTATGTGTAGAGCATATAGTAACGCTATGCTTCATCATTGAACTGTTGATCGAACTGCAGTCACCGCTCTACATGAATTTCATAGATTTCCAAAAAGCCTTTAATATAGTGGATAGAACAGTCTTATGAAAGTTGCTAAACCACTATGGAACCCCCTGGAAATTTGTGACTATTATTCAGTGCGTCCATGAAAATATGATATGCCAAATAATACATAACTGTGAATTGACACAGTCATTTAAGGTAACTATCAGCATCAGACAAGGATGTCTTATGTCACCTATGACCTTTTTACTGATAATGGATTGGGTAATGAGAGACCACAGAACAACCAAGGGGTATACTATAGACTTCCACACTGAAGCTCAAATTGCAGATGACATCAACTTTCTGTCTCATACCCATTGAGATAGAACAAATGATCACACCAATGCACAGTTAGTAGGGCTGAAAATGAACACTGAGAAAACCAAAACCATGAGAATCAACATGCAACAAGAAATACCAATAACACTTCCCAGGATTGGTTTCAGAGTGGTAGCCGTGTTAATCTATATCAGCAAAAACAACGAGGAGTCCTTGTGGCACCTTAGAGACTAACAAATTTATTTGGGCATAAGCTTTTGTGGGTTTTAGCCCACGAAAGCTTATGCCCAAGTAAATTTGTTAGTCTCTAAGGTGCCATAAGGACTCCTCATTGTTTTTACTTCCCAGGATTGACATAGAAGAAGTCTGACAATTCACATATCTTGGCAGCATTGTTAAAACAAAACAAGTGTAACAGACAAAGACATTAAAACCAGAACAGCGAAAGCCAGACATGCCTGTAAAGCCAGTCTGGAGAAACAGAAACATTGCCTCCAAACAAAGCTTTGATTATTTAACACCATTTTAAAGTCTGTTTATTATATGGCACTGGAACTTTGAGACTTATCAGGACCTTATTATCTAAATTCCAAGTTTTTACAAAAAAGCTGCCATCAACTCAACCTCAATATCAGATGGCCAGAAACAATCACAAATGAAGAGCTTTGGAGGAGGACGAAACAGAAACTAACAGGACAAGAAATTATGCAACAAAAATGAAGATGGCTGGGATACACATGGAGGAAAGAACTGAATAACATAAGACTGACACTGAACTGCAGTCCTCAGGGCAAGAGACAACAAGGTAGACTAAGGACAACTTGGAAATGCACAACAGAAGTAGAACTAAAAGCTATTAAAATAGCTGGGGAAGAAGCTAAGACTGCAGCAAGAGACCTCCAAAGATGGAAGGCAGAGGTAAAGGCACTATGTTCCACATGGAATAAAGAGGCATAAGTCAAGTAATGTATGTTAGTCAATACCACATTTCAATACATAAAGCACAATGCCTTGTATTAAAATCAGTGGAGAATGTGTATGTTCTTACATTCCCTTTCTGTGAGAGTGCAGTAATTTTCTGTGAATAGCACTATAGTCAGGTCCCATTAATTTCCTTTTGATTTTATGTTTTTGTATATATTCTATGTATATATTGGATGTATTATAAAAGTTTATTTTTGAGTCTTTTTTTAACCTTTAAAAATATGAAATACTACCTACTAGATATTTAGACACACTAATTTGTATTGATTCAGTGTATTCCTGTGCTACATTCCATTAAATACATTGATATAGTTAGTATATCATGAAAGCAAATGTGAAATCAATTCTAATCCTAACTTTTTTATTTCCTGTAGCTATGATGGTATGAGGTACAGAATTAAGATGCCATTCTTACAAACTCTTCTGGTCTGTGTCTGATAACATTTTATTTCTTCACAGGGATGTTAAGTTAGGAACTTATATAGTTCCCAGAGAAGCAGGTGACAGACCATCTCAAGTCAGCAACAAATTCTTTATAGCCTTTATAGGGCTGTCAAGTGATTAAAAATATTATTGGTGATTAATCGCATGATTAAAAACAATATTTGTGATTAATCATACGATTAATTGCATTGCTAAACGATAATAGAATACCATTTATTTAAATATTTTGGATGTTTTCTACATTTTCAAATATATTGATTTCAGTTACAACGCAGAATACAAAGTGTGCAGTGCTCACTTTATATTTATTTTTATTACAAATATTTGCACTGTAAAACACAAAATAAATAGTATATTTCAATTCACCTAATACAAGTACTGTAGTGCAATCTCCTTATAATGAAAGTTGAATTTACAAATGTAGAATTATGTACAAAAAAATAGCTAAATTCAAAAATAAAACAATGTAAAACTTTAGAACCTACAAGTCCACTCAGTCCTACTTCAGCGAAACGCTCAGATAAAGAAGTTTGGTTACAATTTGCAGGAGATAATGCTGCCCGCTTCTTGTTTACAATGTCACCGGAAAGTGAGAACAGGCGTTCACATGGCACTGTTACAGCCGGCATCGTAAGATATTTATGTGCCAGATGCACTAAAGATTCATATGTCCTTTTATGCTTCAACCACCATTCCAGAAGACATACGTCCATGCTGATGGTGGGTTCTGCTTGATAATGATCCAAAGCAGAGCAGACCGATGCATGTTCATTTTCATCATCCAAGTCAGATGCCACCAGCAGAAGGTTGATTTTCTTTTTTGATGGTTCAGGTTCTTTAGTTTCTGCATTGGAGTGTTGCTCTTTTAAGACATCTGAAAGCATTCTCCACACATCGTCCCTCTCAGATTTTGGACAGCACTTCAGATTCTTAAACCTTGGGTTGAGTGCTGTATCTGTCCTTAGAAATCTCACATTGGTATCTTTGCGTTTTGTCAAATCTGCTGTGAAAATGTTCTTAAAATGAACAACATGTGTTGAGTCATCATACGAGACTTCTATAACATAAACTATATGGCAGAATGCAGGTAAAACAGAACAGGAGACATACA
The DNA here is from genome assembly GCF_011386835.1 of Chrysemys picta bellii. Lineage (NCBI taxonomy): Eukaryota > Metazoa > Chordata > Testudines > Emydidae > Chrysemys > Chrysemys picta. Next base: position 22,644,927 of record NC_088798.1, read on the forward strand.
ATTCCCCCCCCCCCAGGAGTTCAGTCACAAATTTAATTAACACATTATTTTTTAACGAGCATCATCATCATGGAAGCATGTCCTCTGGAATGGTGGCCGAAGCATGAAGGGGCATATGAATGTTTAGCATACCTGGCACGTAAACACCTTGCAATGCCAGCTGCAAAAGTGCCATGCGAAAGCTTGTGCTCACTTTCAAGTGACATTGTAAATAAGAAGCAGGCAACAGTATCTCCCATATATGTAAATCAACTTATTTGTCTTAGCAATTGGCTGAACAAGAAATAGGACTGAGTGGATTTGTAGGCTCTAAAGTTTTACATTGTTTTGTTTTTGAGTGCAGTTACGTAACAAAAAAAATCTACATTTGTAAGTTGCACTTTCATGATAAAGAGATTGCGCTACATACAGTACTTGTATGAGGTTAATTGAAAAATACTATTTTATCATTTTTACAGTGCAAATATTTGTAATAAAAAATAATAATATAAAGTGAGCACTGTACACTTTGTATTCTGTATTGTAATAGAAATCAATATATTTGAAAATGTAGGAAAACATCCAAAATATTTAATAAATTTCAATTGGTATTCTATTGTTTAACAGTGCGAATAATCATGATTAATTTGTTTAATCGCACTTAATTTTTTGGCGTTAATAGCGTGAGTTAACTGCGATTAATTGACAGCCCTAATTCTTTATTAAATAGTTCTTCAGCAGCTCAAAGAATATTTAAAATGGCTGCTAACATCCCATCATTTTTAACGTGAACTGATCATTCTATGTAAATGAATCATCCTTATTGAGTGAATCATTTGTAAGGAATAACTTAATTGATTAATTTAGCCTCTTTTATTCCTTAAGGAGTATGAGCATACTATAAGTTCCTCAGATTTGTGAGAATGATGTGTCAAATGTTTTTTGTGAATTTTTGTAACGGTCTCTATTGATTGTGAACTGTTCTGCTAATTTATTATATTTGATCCAAAAGCTATCTTGATTAACTGTGGTTGGTAAGGTAAGCCACATGGTTTCTGCTCTTACTCTGTGGCTGCTGAGTACTTCTGGAATGTATGCTGACGCATGCAAATGTCATGTTTAGTTTTTGCAAATACTTGCATACATACCATTGACATTCACTTTCAGGGAGCAATAAAATTCAAGTCAGCCCAGGGAAATTTGATGAGTGGAATATTTGCTGAAAATAAAGACAAATAATTGAGCAGGGCTATTCAGATCCAAATTTGAACAAATCTTCACAAAAATAGTTTCCACTATTTGACCAGCTCTAGCTCTATGTCTATGACATTTCTAAGGCCTAATCATGTCTACTATATGAACCATGTCTATGCAAAGTCAGAGAGAATAACCTAACAGAGGTGAGTTTTCCCAGAGTCTTCATTTTCATTTACCCCCTGGAGACAGTATTTCCAACATAACTCACAGGTTACGGGAAGCAACTCTGGAGGCTAACTTTTCTTGACATTGTCAATAGCACACTATTGCACTGTCACACGTTCTCAAGCTTGACTACTTCACATTGAAAGGAGCAGAATTAGTCCAATAACACCAGTACTGGGACTTTGTAGGAAATAAAATAATAATAATCCTGAATCTGTTCATTGTATTACAGTGCTCTTAGACAGCAACAAAACTGAATTGGGCCAGAATAAATATCACCAAGCACTTCAGCTCTGTTTGTTCTTAAGCAGTGCCTGTCAATAAACAAGAAGCTTTTTGGCTGTACAAGTAGTCAGCATGTAAACATGTTTATGGTCACTCAGTGAGCACAGCAGACATTATCGTCTTGTCTGTATACTCCAATGCATTCTGAAAATGAGTGGTGAGTGTGCTGCACTCCACCAGCTTCCAGTCCACAGTGCAGGGTGGAGCAAAACTATAGGAAGCTATGATGGAGTCTTGAAGGAACAAAGGGAGATTAAGCAATATACACCATCTTGTTTTGTGGACATATTTTTTCTGTACACAAAAACTTAGCTAGTGCACATCTGTTATACAGAAAAAGAGTATGGGGAAAAGGGCTGACACACCAGCACAAAGGAGAGTAAGTAGCATATTAAGCAGTATGCCCACTTCAGAACATGTTAAGCTAATGCATCAATTCCCAAGTCACATCCTGCAATTCCCTCCTCTGAGGGGAGGACTAACACAGCATCTGGCCAGCCCCTGCATGAATGCAGCCCGCTGTATTCACATGGCTGGCATGGAGCAAGAAGGCTGTGCAGGGGAATAATTGTACGACTGAGCAGGATCCCTGGGATGAGGGTTACAGATATATGCACACTTCATCCTCTGCTTCATTCACTAACCTGGCCCCAGTTGCTCAGTTGAGGAAAACTGGATTCCATTGCTCTATGCGAGCCACTGGGTTTGTGAATCACCCTGATCCCCTCTGCATACTTTGGTTGATGAAATGTATAACAAGCGGTCTCCTACATAATGTTAAAGAAATGGGTGTGGCACAGTTACGATGGCTTGCTGACATTTGAGTTTTTTCATGTAGTGAATTTCACCAGATCTCATTCCATTTAGGATTCTTTGGGAATGATTATTCACATTCATTATTCAGTGAAGATTATTCACATTCTGTTATAAGCTAGTATGGTATAAAGGGAAAAATTTAGCTTTAGAATGGACAGAACAAGGTTTGAAACAGAATAAGGGCTAATTTAGCACATTTCACACTCAAGGTAATCTAAGTACAAGGAACTACATATAAAGCAATGAGCAAGACATAGTATAGGCAGAGTCACACACCATATATACTCAACACACAGTAGCTTCTATATAGCCTGTGGGTCTGTTTAGTGAAAGAAGGGATGCCTGCCTTCGTGCTTTTTGAAAAAATACTGTGGGATGTACATCAGAGATTTGGATTAAAAATAAAATTTTATGCAATCTCTAACAGTTCAGTATACCTCAGGTTTGCATTGCATTGCGCTGACAATACTGAGCCGGAGTACAAACCCTATGGCCAAATTCTGTTGTCAGTTATACCAGCGGGTTTGCACCAAGGTGTCAGAGATCAGAATATGCCCCCTCGTGTGGACCTTGAATGCACAACTTGCTGTTCCCAAAGTAATAGTGCTACCAGTCAAGCAATACTAATACAGGTTCAGGCAAAATTCCTGTTTACTTACCTGCTGACGCGGCAGGTTCGGCCGATCGCGGCCCTCACTGGCCGCGGTTCGCCGTTCCGGGTCAATGGGGGTGGCGAGAAGCCGTGGCCAGCACATCACTGTCCCACACCGCTTCTCGCAGCTCCCATTGGCCCGGGACGGCAAACCGCGGCCAGTGGAGGCCGCGATCGGCCGAACCTGCCACGTCAGCAGGTAAATAAACTGGTCCGGCCCGCCAGGGTGCTTACCCTGGCGAGCCGCATGCCGAACGTTGCCGACCCCTGATGTAAACTATGACGTATTTAATTATATTGCTATGATACTTTTATAAATCATTTTATGCCATTGAAGGCATTTTTTTACAGGTCATATTCCTAGATTTGCAAAGAAGGGGATAAGTTTTAGATCAGCAAGCTACACTGGGCTATAATGATTTTTATAAATTATTCTTTATTGATGTGTTTTTATTTAGAATATACAAAGAAAAAGTGTAGGTGATACAAATGCATGTAAAAGTTCAGACAGTATCTCTCAAATATTCTTTTTCCCCAAGTGAGTGGCAAATTCAAATGTCAATATAACATTCAGGGCCTGATTCTCCTCTCACTCACATTACAGCAACTCTACCCTACTCAATGGTGTAGAATTGATGTGAGAGGATATTTGGGACTTATGTGTGTGTCTGGAGAAGGAAGAAGAGAATATCTCATAGCATGAAAAAGTAACGTAATCTTTCCTATTTGCTGATACAGGAATTCACATCTGTCATCTTCTCAGCACAATTGGATCTCTCAGAGAAGCAATACTCAATACCAATAAAATATTCCCATTCTGTAAGTCTGTATACTGGGTCAGCCTTTCTATTTTGCTACTGAGGGTGTGCTTGACATATTCCTGCATTCTATTATTTCAATAGGTTGTTTATTGGTTGATAATAAATTAAGCTCACCAGAAGAAATTCAGATAGCGCCTTGAAAAATTCATGGAATTTGTCTTTGATACCTCCATTATCATTGGGTAAATAACTAGAAATACAGTACCTAATTGTTATCCATGTCAGTCTGTTTGGCAGCTTTTCTAATTTGATACTCATGAGAAAACTAATACCTCATATTGTCCTGATTAATAGACAAAGAGCCATTCATCATCTTTTGACTGGTGGTTTATGATGAGGTCAAGGTAATCCATCAATATTCTTTCTTTTCAATAGCAACTACAATGGACATTCTGCATTCTTCAGTGAGATGATAAAACTTGCCAAGTAGTTTGAGTTGTGCTCTGCATTGTGTCTGAAGGTGTTAAATTTTCCGAGATTTTAATTGCTTTTTTGTGTGTGGTGACATTAAAGATATACTTAGATTTACAATCATATCCTGGACGTGGGTCAGTGCTGTTTCTCTATTTCCAGTCATTCTTCAAATATACTCTAATATTTGAGATCATCAGAGATATTTTTTCCTAATATCTTTTAGTGCATTTCAATGTCAGCAGATGCCTCACTATGACTGACTAGCCCCATGCTGCAAAAGCTTAGCAAGACAGGTCTGACAGTCCCTGCGGAGTTCTAAGACCTGTGATATCTTCTGCCATCACCATCTGTCGATCATTTACATTTTTGAAACTATGTAGCTAACAATGGGTTATACTTTACCTTTTCCTCTCAAATCTTATAGAAAGCATGCTCTTGTTTTAAATATGTTTTTTCAAATTGCATTATAAATGTGCCACACAATTAAAAATAACATAACTTTTAGGCTAAACATTATCATTTCCATTAATAATATGAAAAACCAAGTTTTTTCAAGCAGAGAAAAAACATTTTTATTATTGCATTAGACAACAACATGTGAATAATATTAGGACTAATATTACAATCGAACTAGTAATGTATAATTTAATGACAGTAATGAAAACTTACACATACAGGCCAGAGCCTCATTTAGTGTAAATCAATGTATTATTATTATTACAGTAGCAGTTTTAGGCTCCAGCTGAGATCTGGGTCCCACTGAGCTAGGCACTGTATGAAAGTATAGTAAGAACACTCCATTCTCTAAAGAGTTTACAATGTATGTGTGTGTATAACTGATCAGACTATATTATATTACATTAGGTTATGATCACTTGCACCTAGGCAACCACCAAATGTTCTTTCACCTGTATCTGTCAGAATGAAGCTGTGAGTTGATTGCAATACTTTCTGTGTTAGACAGTTATCGTCTATCATTTTTAGACACTTCAAGGAATGTTTTAGTAGTGGTGGCATGAGACCTCCAGCATAGGTCCCCCAGACTCAGATCCCCCATAACTCAATTTCTCTTTCTATACAGTACAGATAGATGTTTAAGGAACTGCTCATCCTGTTCCCTTGTTTGATTTTGTCATCTGTAACAGACTCTGCCTATACCCCATCTTGTGATTTATTACTTAATACATTGACCCTATGATGCTGGCAGACTAGCTGCCTGCTCACGCAACTGAACACTGACAACTGCATAGCTGGAAAACAGTCTGGTTCACCTCTGTGTTAGCATTGTTAAAACATATTAAGATTATAAGAATGTGTTTAAACCTGCTGAAAGGCTTGTAGGATGCTGCATGTATTTATCTCACCTATAACATCTATAGCCCATGGTATAAAGTTCACCGAGAGTTTACATTGTAAACCTCTGTAATTGTGTAACTGACCAAACAGGAAAGAAGCATGAATTAGTGTGAAGTGTTGGTCCTGCCCACAACAAGGCCCTTTGAAACCAAATGAGTCATTGTGAAAAACCAAAGGAGAAAGACTTTGTAATTGTTGTTTCCACCCACACCCATGAAGAGCGGACCTGCACCTGAACTCATCCCAACAGCTAGAACTATGGGGGAAGAGCAGGGCCGGCTCCAGGCGCCAGCTTCTCAAGCAGGTGCTTGGGGCAGCCGCTCCGGAAAGAGGCGGCACATCCAGGTATTCGGCGGCAATTCGGTGGACGGTCCCTCACTCTGCCTGGGAGTGAAGGACCTCTCACCGAATCGACGACGCAGATCGCGATCGCGGCTTTTTTTTTTTTTTTTTTAAGCGGCCAAAATCCTGGAGCCAGCCCTGGGGAAGAGAACAGAGATGCCAGAAAAGAAGGAACTGTATCATTATGCTGCTTAGAATTCAGAGAGGGAAATATTTCTATGCATAAGCAAGGGATGCCCAAGCTGCTTAGTTTGGGTTAGCCCTAGGACATGTAGAGCTTGCATATATAAGACTGTAACTCATTTGTGTGTGTATGTTTACCTACTTCAACTTTGTAAATGACTCTCATTTCTTTTTCTTAGTTAATAAATCTTTAGTTCATTTATTATAGGATTACATAAGACTGGCCATACTGGGTCAAACCAATGGTCCATTTAGCCCAGTATCCTGTCTTCCGACAGTGGCCAATGCCAGGTGCTTCAGAGGGAATGAATAGACCACTTAATTATTAAGTGATCCATCCCCTGTTGGCCATCCCCAGCTTCTGGCAAACAGAGGCTATGGAAACTTCAGAGAATGGTTTTGAATCCCTGCTCCTCCAGGCTAATAGTCATTGATGGACCTTTCCTCCATGAACTTATCAAGTTCTTTTTTGAACCCTGTTATAGTCTTGGCTTTCACAACATCCTCTGGCAAAGAGTCCCTCAGGTTGACTGTGTGCTGTGTGAAGAAATATTTCCTTTTGTTTGTTTTCAACCTCCTGGCTATAAATTTCATGTGGTGCCCTCTAGTTCTTGTGTTATGAGAAGGAGTAAATAACACTTCCTTATTTACTTTCTCCACACCAGTCATGATTTTATAGACCTCTATCATATCCCACCTTAGTCGTCTCTTTTCCAAGCTGAGAAGTCCCAGTCTTATCAGTCTCCCCTCATATGGAAGCTTTTCCATGCACCTAATCACTTTTGTTGCCCTTTTCTGAACCTTTTCCAATTCCAATATATATATATATTTTTTTTTGAGATGAGGCAACCAGATCTGCACATGGTATTTAAGCTGTGAGCATACCATGGATTTATATCGAGGCAATATGATATTTTCTGTCTTATTATCTATCCCTTTCTAATGATTCCCAACATTCTGTTAGCATTTTTGTCTGCTGCTGATGAGTGGATGTTTTCAGAGAACTATCCTCAATTACTCCTAGATGTCTTTCTTGAGTGGTAACAGCTAATTTAGATGCCACCATTTTATATGTATAGTTGGGATTATGTTTTCCAATGTGCATTACTTTGCATTTATGAACACTGAATTTCATCTGCCATTTTGTTGCCCAGACACCCAGTTTTGTGAAATCCTTTGTAACTCTTTACAGTCTGCTTTGGACTTAACTTTCTTGACTAGTTTTGTATCCTCTGCAAATTTTGCCACCTCACTGTTTACCCCCTTTTCCAGATCACTTATGAATATGTTGAATAGGACCCCTGGGGGACACCACTATTTACCTCTCTCCTTTCTGAAAACTGACCATTCATTCTTACTCTTTGTTTCCTATTTTTTAACCAGTTACTGATCCATGAGAGGACCTTCCCTCTTAACGCATGGCAGCTTATTTTGATTAAGAGCCTTTGGTGAGGGACCTTGTCAAAGGCTTTCTGAAAATCTAAGTAGACTATATCCACTGGATCACCCTTGTCCACATGCGTGTTGACTCCCTCAAAGAATTCCAGCAGATTGGTGAGGCATTATTTCCCTTTACAAAAATCATGTTGACTCTTCCCCAACAAATCATGTTCATCTTAGGGCTGGTCTACACTACTGCAGTAAATCAATTTAAGGGCATGGCTACACTTGCGAGTTAGAGCACATTAAAGCAGCTCTGTGCGCTCTAACTCATGACACATCCACACTGGCAAGGCACGTAGAGCGCTCTGACTCTGCGGCTAGAGTGCTCCTGGTAATCTACCTCAGCGAGTGGAATAATGTTTGCTACGCCCCCGCTGGAGCGCTGCAGCACCAGTGTGGACGCCCCGGTCTGTTAATGCACTCTGATTGGCCTCCAGAAGTGTCCCACAATGCCTGTTCTTGCCAATCTGGTCATCACTTTGAACTCTACTGTCCTCAGGTGACCAACCACCAGACCTGCCCTTTAAATTCTCTGGGAATTTTGAAAATCCCCTTCCTGTTTGCTCAGCCAGGTGTGGAATGCTCTCAGCACATTTTTCCAGGTGACCATGCCTCCACGTGCCACGTGATCCCCAGTATGGAGCAATGGCGAGGTGCTGGACCTCATCAGTGTTTGGGGGGACGAAGCTGTCCAGTCCCAGCTGCACTCCAGCCATAGGAATTACAATACCTTGTGGCAGATATAAAGGGACATGATGGAAAGGGGCCATGACTGGGATGCACTGAAGTTCAGGGTTAAAGTGAAGGAGCTGCGGAATGCCTACCTCAAAGCCCGCAAGGCAAACCGCCAGGAGGAAGGTAACCAGTCGTGGTGGTCGGTGCTTGGGGAAAGACAAACACCAGAGGAGGTGCCCAGTAAGTGGCTTTTATTTTGGGAAGGAAGTTATTCAGTGCAGGTTCTTGGGGCGAGGAGGTTTAGGGCTGTATGCGTGCCTAGATGCGGAATAGGGCATTGATGTGCTCTCTCACATCGCGGTAATCAGCCTCAGTGATCTCTTCAAAGGGCTCATCCAGAACTTGGGCAATGTGCTTGCGCAGGTTTCTTGGGAGAGCCACTGTGGTCCTTGTCCCAGTCAGGCTAATATGTCCATGCCACTGTGCCGTGAGGGGTGGGGGGACCATTGCTGCACACAGGCAAGCTACATATGGGCCAGGGTGGAAGCCACATTCTAGTAGAAGACCCTCCCTTGCTTCCCAGGTCACCCTCAGCAGCGAGATATCTTCCAGGATGAACTCCTGTGGAAAATGTGGGGACAGTGTTCAGTATAGGGGCTCTCCCCAAGGCACAGAAACCCAGAGGACAGTACAGCCATGAAACAATCAGTCCCCCTTGACCCTGTGCTTACTCACCATTTTGGGGCTCCCATGGGTTATGTGTGCTTGCTTTGGGATGGGCAAATTATGTTATTGTGTAGACTTACTTGCCCTTAAGTATGGGGGAATCATTGCTCTGTCTGATGTGAACAATGCTGCCTCTGTTAAGTGTTGCATTTTGCCTTTACAGATGCAACCTTGAGATCTCAGCCGTCCGTGTTATCACCATCCGAAAGACTGCAAAGAGTTAGGAAGAGGCCACATAGAAGTAATGCAGCAGTCACTTAACGAGAATCTAAAAGCGCAGGAGTGGAGGGAGTGAAAGGAGGATCTACCAGCAGAACGAGGAGTGCCGGCACAAAAGTCCGGTGCTCCAGCAGCAAAGCACAGAGTAGCTGATAAGAATCATGGAGCGCCAAGAGGACTCTCTCCAGACGCCTGTAGGCATGCAGGCAGAACACTACTTTGCCCACTCCCCCACCCCCTGCAGCCCTTGTCCCAAAACTCTTTCCCTTGTGCCCCCATGTCACCTCCAACCCACTTTCCCCAACATCCGGGTTCTTATCGCCACCAGCTGCCTCCAACACCTGTAGCTTCACCACCCAGCCCTGAAAACTATCACCCTAACCCACTGCACCCAACCCCCATCACAAGGCAGTATAGCCATCCTGAAGTGCAGCACTCATTGCACAGCACTCCAGACAGGAAGGCTGAGTATAACAGGACATACGCAAATCTGTGATTGTACCGTTCCCCACCCCACCCCCTTGCCCTTTCTGTTTTCCAAGCAGTTTTTTTTTTTCAATAAATAGATTTTTTGGCTTTGAAAACATTCTTTATTATTGCATAAAGTAAAAGATACCTTAGCCCAGGAAAGAAACAGGCACTGCAAGTCAGCGTAGCAAACACAGATTCCTACTAAGATTGGAACCACTGCACTTCATTCCCGTGCAGGGCACCAAACATTACTGGTGGCTTTCAGCCTCAAATTGCTCCCTCAAGACATCCCTAATCCTTGCAGCCCCACGCTGCGCCCCTCTAATAGCCCTGCTCTCTGGCTGTTCAAATTCAGCCTCCAGGTGTTGAACCGCCGAGTTCCATGCCTGAGTGAATCTTTCACCCTTCCTTTCACAAATGTTATGGAGGGTACAGCACACGGATATAACCGTGGGGGTGCTGTCATCGGCCAGGTCCAGCTTCTCATACAGAGATCACCAGCAGCCCTCTAAACGGCCAAAAGCACTCCAGTCATTCTGCACCAGTTCAGCCTGTTGTTGAACTGCTCCTTGCTGCTGTCAAGGCTCTCTGTGTAGGTTTTCATGAGCCAGGGCATTAAAGGGTAAACAGGGTCTCCAAGGATCACAATGGGCATTTCAACTTCCCCTACGGTGATCTTCTGGTCTGGGAAAAAAGTCCCGGCTTGCAGCTTCCTGAACAGGCCAGTGTTCCGAAAGATGCATGCATCATGCACCTTTCTGGGCCAGCCTGCGTTAATGTCAATGAAATGCCCACAGTGATCCACAAGTCGGAGTCCTCACTGTCAGTTTGGATCTTAAGGAGTAACTCGACTGCCAAACGTGACATGCTGGCGAGACTCATCAGCATATTCCTCAGCAGTTTGGGCTCCATTCCCGCAAAATGAAAGGGAAGACAGAGCATGCAGTACAAAAAAACATTGAAAGATGGCGCCAAATGTGGACGGAAGCACAGGGATTGCTTGGATGAGAACCGATGCATCACAGGTCGTAGGAACAGGACCCAGAATGCCTCACCTCCCCTCGCCCCCTTCCCACAAGCCATAGTGCCAGAATGGGAAGAGGTGCTTTGTGGGATAGCTGCCCACAATGCACCACTCCCAATGCCACTGCAAGTGCCACAAATGTGGCCACGCCAGTACACTTGCAGCTGTCAGTGTGGACAGACTGCAAGGCTTTCCCTACTGCGCTCTCCAAAGGCTGGTTTAACGCAAAGTGCTCTACATCTGCAAGTGTAGCCAGGCCCTAAGTTACACTACTTCAGTTACGTGAATAATGTAACTAAAGTTGATGTAGCTTGATCCACTTACTGCAGTGTCTACACTGTGCTGGGTCAACAGGAGACACTCTCCTGCCGACTTCCCTTACTCTTCTCGGGGAGGTGGAGTGCACAAATTGATGGGACAGTGCTCTCCCATCGATTTAGTGTGTCTTCACCAGACCCACTAAGTCAACACCCGTTGCATCGATTGCAGAAGTGCCGATCTACCAGCAATGTAGACATGACCTATGTGTCTGATAATTCTGTTCTTTACTATAGTTTTAACCAAGTTGTATGGTACTGAAGTTAGGTTTACCAGCCTGTAATTTCCAGGATCACCTCTGGAGCCTTTTTTAAAATTTGGCGTCACATTAACTATCTTCCAGTCATCTGGTACAGAAGCTGATTTACATACCACAGTCGTTCTGCAATTTCACATTTGAGTTCCTTTTGAACTCTTGGGTGAATACCATCTAGTTCTAGTGATGTTTTACTGTTAATTTATCAATTTGTTCCATAACCTCCACTAATGGCACCTCAATCTGGGACAGTTCCTCAGATTTGTCACCAATTCAGATTCGCTACAAACATTGTCTTTGGGATCTGAAGAGCAATTGACCTGTGACAAGTGACTGGTCCTTTCAGACTGGGAGTAACCTGCATATTTTTGTGATTTTTGGTTTAAGGGACCATCTATCATAAAGGCAAGCTTGCCTAGGTGACAAGATAGACCAGAGTACCCAAGAGGACTGTCTGTCACTCCATGTTATGGCTGTTGTAGTGCTTGAGGAGTTCACACATGATACTTGATTGGTGAAATGTAAGTATACAACACACAATAAGTTTGGGGTTTGTTCCCTGCTTCTTAATAGTCTGCCCTGAGATTGGCAATCATGGTCAGGAACCACTCTAGACAGCTTCCTAAACCCATAAGCATCCAAGGCCCTGTTCTTCTAAACTGTGAATAACTCAAAAGCAGGTAATGATTCTTTGATGCAGATGCAAACCCCTGCCCCTTTTCTTCTGCCCACTCTATCTTTCCTAAATAAGGAATCGAGTGAGTTTAACATTCTACTCATATGACTCATACCCCCAAGTTTCAGTATGAAAAAAATTATAAAATTCCTTTTAGTAAAGGAGCATTTCTAATTCCCCTTGCTTACTTTCCAAACTTCAAAAGGTATTTAAGCAACTGAAGAATTTCATCGCCTTACAGTCCATGATGCCTTCATTCTTTACATTCAAGCTACCTGACGTCTCAGTCATATGCTTCAGCACATGTACTGTGTTTGCCCTTTAGCATCCTTCCCCCTTTATTTTCCCTAAAAAAGGAAGTCTGAAGAACACCCCAACACATATCTTCCTCTCTCAGCATGTTTTTTTTCCAGATTAATGCACCAAATAGCTCTATACATTATAACTCAAAAAAACCCAATTAACTCTCAGAAACCAAAATGCACACTTTCAATTTTCTTTTTTTTAGAGAATAGGAAAAGGTTCACACTAACAGTTGTGTTCAGTATTCCAGCTAAGAATTCAAAGGTTTATCTATGCTTGATGGTGTCCAGTTGTTGATTCCTATTCTAGTCTCCCGCCTCTGACATCTTTAATTGAAGATTGTCCTTATTTTTGGTAGCAATTATTCTGCAGCAATAGTTTAAAGAAAATGGAACTTTCCCCTCTCTGCCAAATTCTCAGCCTAATGGGATTGAACAGCAGGCAAGGGTATGGAAGCCTCCTCATTCCCCTATCACTTGAAAAGGCTTTTTGAACAGGGACCATTTATTTTTCTCTGCTCAGCATGAAGGCAAAGTAGTTTGCATTTTGGGAGGCTGTTTTTAATTCTCCAGGATTCAGCCCCTCTCTCAGGCTCTGTTAATATTCCAGTGGAACTGCTTTCCTCATCGGAATCCTACATACTCTTTTAGTAGATATGGCATTGCCTTAAATTTTAAGGTTTAAAAGTCTAGACAGCAATTTGTCCACAAAGGGTCAAACTCTGATTCAATTTATTGGCCAGAAAGATCATGCACATTGGATCAGTGCCCAGTAGACCACCATCAAGATCAGCCCCCATCTCCTAACACACTCTGGGTGCACAAAGGCGAGGCCTGAGCAATACTTGTTCCATATAACTTTCCATGGTTGTTAACTTCTTGAAAACAGTTTATAGTTTAATTTCCAGTGGTGTCACAGAACCTTAGCCTAACCCCAAGAAGTAAATTGGAAAAAAGTAGGTAGGAAGAGGAAAAGCCAGCAATTGGCTCCTCCTATCCAAGCATGCCAGCCAGCATAGTTTCTAGGCCAGTAGAAAATTACTCCTCCTTTTACAGAACAAATAGGAAGCAGGGAGGTGAATTACCTCCTGGGGCTATTCCTCTGTAGCTTCATCTTTTGCACCATCTCTTGCTCAGGTCTGTGCTTAACAACACAATCTGGCCCTAAATGCCAAGCATTCCTAACATCAATGAAGTCTAACATTATAGTGGAGACTCTACATACTCTAAAGTCAGAAAATTCAAAGCTATAGTTCCACTATCACTTTTAACTTGATCTTCTCTAGCTTATGCAGTAATTTCTGTTGGTCTGTTTGGTGATACATTTACTGCCTTAGTATATGCATGTACTGTGGCCAAATTATGCTTATAGTAGTATGAAATATTAGCAACAATATCATACAAACTTCTCCTGCTTTCATGTTTTATTACAAATTAAAAACTTATTAAAAAAATCACTGAAGTTCATCAACCTTCCAAGCAAACCTAAGCCCAGTTATGGGTGAATGTGGCTGACGTGTGGTTTTGTGTGCAAACTAAGTGAAATGAGAAATTTCATATGGTTTTGATGTGATCGGAAGTTAAACTTTCTTGTCCTGATTAATTTTTGCTTTGAGATTTTGTGTGTGTTCAATTCTGACTTTCAAAGCAACAGTCGGGGGTGCAAGCTGAGATGCATCAAAACCAAAACAAATCTTGTCACAAACTCCTGTGAAGTGAAACCAATGAGTTTTACAAGCTCTAGGGCTTTTATGTGTGTAAAATCTCAACCATAACGTGGCATTGATGTCTTTTTTTTTTTTGCATTTACTTTTTTTCGTTTCTTGAAAGAGTGATTGTATATTGAAATAAATGTTCTATATGCACAAAAAGTGTACAGACAATGTTAAAACTGAAGATAAAATGCCATAATGTTACCCATAATTCCCATGCATCCAAACAGTGGAATAGCATATCCCCTCACATGGTAAACTCCACAACAGAGTCCTGGGAGAAGAAAGCACTGCAAGGTACTTACCCACTTGTATTGATCCCTCACCATGAGAGGGCTTTTCTCCCTTACAGAGAAGTCTGTGCATCCTCCCCATCAACTGGGTACATCCTTAGGAATTTGTGGGCAGTTAGGGCCTCCCACTAGGAGCCCTGTATCCCTATATCTCTGCATTGACTATACTCTCCTCAACATAGCTCCATTGGAACATGGTATTAGGCTGCCCTCAGGAAGGAAGGCTCCCCAGAAAATGATACACACCTTGGGACTTTATCATCTTTTCTTCATCATTTTCACAGGTCTAAAGGGAGTGGGGGGCAATGTGCAACTCCCAAAGGCTCTCCTTGGACCTCTCCATGCTGTAGCTTGCCCAATCTCTACCCTTTCTCCCAGTGCAGATATCTGGACTTTTGGAGGGTCCCCTTCAGGCTGTCCAAAGCAGTGGTTTTCAACCTATGGTCCATGGATCCCTGGGTGTTTGCAGACTATGTCTAAGGGGTCCGCAAAAGATTGTTGTTACCATAGAACAGTGGTTTTCAACCTGTGGTCCGCGGACCTCTGAGGGTCTGCAGACTATATCTAAGATTTCCAAAGGGGTCCACACCTCATTAGAAATTTTTAGGGGTCCTCAAATGATAAACAGTTTATAATGACTGGTCTAAAGCAGTGGTTCTCAATCTAGGGCCAGCGCTTGTTCAGGGAAAGCCCCAAGTTACCTGCCGCGTCCGCAGGTTTGTTACCTGCCGCGTCCGCAGGTTCGGCCGATCGCAGCTCCCAGTGATCACGGTTCGCCGCTCCAGGTCAATGGGGGCTATGGGAAATGGCGGATGGTATGTCCCTCAGCCCGGGCCACTTCCTGCAGCCCCCATTGGCCTGGAGCGGTGAACCGCGACCATTGGGAGCTGCAATTGGCCAAACCTGCAGCAGGTAAACAAACTGGCCCAGCCCGCCAGGGGCTTTCCCTGAACAAGTGGCGGCCCTAGTTTGAGAACCACTGGTCTAAAGGGTAAGTTAAGAGGTCAGAATTTGGTCAAACTTTCCCACTTCTAAAATAAAATTCTTTGGATGGATAGAAAAGAAGGTTAATTTCAGGCCCATGGTAATTTTCCTGATAAGTTCACAATACCTGAGTATAGGAGCTTTGATTGAAGGATTCTCCTCAATACTAACTTCCATGTCACAAATGCAAAGCTATAAACAATCCTCTGCGTTAAGAGACAAACCATAGATCCTGCCACTTTATACAGTGGTCAGTTTAAAGGCTCACGCCCTTAGCTGGTGTAAGTCGGCTTTCAGTATTTGCCAACAATTATTGCACTTTGGTTTAAAATGCAGTGGATATCCTTCAAAAATGTACTTCTAATATGTTACCATTAAGCATGGTGAAATGCCTGAAAATAACAGTAATACCTTACTCACAAGGAAAATGTAAAAGGACATTTTTTTAAAGAGTGTTCAACGCTTCCACTGTATTTCCCTGTATTTAAAACAAGAAATGATTGTGCCATTTCATATGCCTTTGTGTGGTAGTCATTGGTAACTGTTCGCTTTTTAATGGCAACTAGTGGATCTAAGTATGTGAAGCAAGATGTTAAAAATATAAACGTGTGGCTGACGTGTTGAAATCCTATTATCTCTCCCAACAGCTTTTATGGTTTTGTGCAGTCTGACAATCTCTTTATTATCTACCATATACATTTTAGCTGTGGTTGATGAAAAGGCAGCTGAAGTGGTATTTTAATTGAAAAGTTCTTGATTAACCACTGCAGTGGTAATGAAGGAAAATTTCAGTGCTGTCTGAAAATTACATCCGACTGGTGGACTGTGTGTTTCTGTATTATGTAATCAACAGCAAATGAAGTGCTGATTTGTTAAAAGTTATCATTTCATTGTTAATTTAATCTAAAGTCAATCCCCTACTTTCCAAAAGATAGTTTTTACAAATGTAAAATGTGTGTTACATATAAGACCCTGTGCTTTTCTTATACTGAACTGAAAAGAGGATTGACTGAGCTACAATTAACACTTATAAGAGGACAGAATAAGAAATACAAAAATACAAAGCTTGATTCTGCAATCCTTACTCTTACTGAGTAGCATTTATTCATGTGAGTAGTCCCATTATCTTTGCTGAAGGTCACGTAAGTGCTATGGGTTTCAGAATTATCACCCTCGCAAATCTCCCCTCCCTGCCCCAGAATTAGAAAGAGATTGCAAAGTCTGGTTATATATACACTCAATATAAATGTAATTTGTTGACAGGACAACTCCAAATCTTGGGTAGTTTTAAGTGACACATGCTATCTGACTGGAGTGTTTATGTGACTGCAGGTGTGAATGCAAAGGGTTCAGTGAGACTGGGGAGCAGTAAAAGCTAGAACTAAGTAAATTATGCCAAAATTGCTTGTGGGTATTTGTTCAAATGTGTAAATAATTTAACTCTGGCCATACTTGCATTCCTTTTGTTTTTGCTTCCCATGATCCAGTGGTCAAGTCTAGCTGTGAAAATATTCACACAAAGCATATTTCAAAGTTGCATGCCTAGGTAGTCACAGAAACTGGATTTTAAATTTTCATGCTCGAGAATTTATGCTGGAAGTGATTATAAGCCCATGCAGTAAGTGGTCAGAAACAATACCACGTGACTTTTCTAACTAACCACAAGTAAGCCGCAAAGCTTGAATTTCAAATAGTGATGATCAATCTAATGAGTAAACTATTAAGATGAAATTTGATCAATACTTTCATAGATTCATAAATTATAAGGCCAGAGGGATCATTATGATTATCTAGTCTGGCCTCCTGCATAACACAAGCCAGAGAATCTCACCCAGAAATTCCTGTATAGGCCCTGGTCTGGCAACCTAACCCAGAGAGGCAGATTCTTTGGGGCCCTCATGGTCTTCAGTAGGGCAAAATGATGCACCCACAGGATCAAGTTGCAGAATCCAGGACATAGTGAATAATTGGAGCAAACTGCAATCTGCTCACGGACATTCTGAGCAGCAAAAGGGGCTAATTTCACTGAATAAATCATTATGAATTATTCAGACAGCTGTAATAAAAACACAGAGCAAGACTCTGGATGCAGAGTCTTGGGAGAAACAGCTGTCTCCGGAACAAAATGTGTCCGGGATCCTGAGCACAAACTTTCTGCCAGAGTTATGAAAGTGGTGTTTTATGTGAGTTATAACCATGGTGCAATTCACTTTTGCCATCAAATATACCTGCCTCAAGTGAGCATGGTTGTCAATAAATTCTAGGAATAAATTCCAGATTCTAGAAATACAGGATACAGTGTCTCTTCCATGTTATTAATCTCCATCAAGGAAATAAATCCCACACTCCTGGAGTCTAATTTAGAATTGTGACTGTTCAGATGCTAAGCTAGTAGACACATATTTCACACATATTAATAGTCAAAACTATTACAAAATAGGGGATTGTAAATGGATTCTAATGACAACATTATCCCTCCATGAACATTTGTGAAATAATACACCACTGTAGACATCTTTTCTTATAAACATATGCACAAATTAGGAAAAAAAGGAAAACTGAATTGTCAATCAGTTAAGATATGAAAATCCTCATTTTGGTGATATGGATTAGGGACACAAGGATGCCAGTGTTTTTGCCCTATTTGGGAGTAAGTACAAAACCTTAAGAGATACTGGAAATAGCAGTGAGCTGCTGCTTGCAAATTCAGTCTCCTTTTGGCATTTTTTCTTCATTCACACTTTATTTTGTGACCTGACTTCCTCGCAAGAGAGACCAATACTCCAAGCATCCTTTTAAGTAGTGGCTCTCAACCTTTCAAAACTATTGTACCCTTTTCAGGAGTCTGATTTGTCTTTCATACCCCCAAGTTTCACCTCACGTAAAAACTACTTGCTTACAAAAATCAGACATAAAAATACAAATGTGTCACAGCGCACCGTTACTGGAAAAATACTTACTTTCTCATTTTTGCCATATAATTATAAAATAAATCAATTGGAATGTAAATATTGTACTTACATTTCAGTATATAGTATATAGAGCAGTATAAACAAGTCACTGTATGAAATTTTAGTTTGTACTGACTTCGCTAGAGCTTTTTAGGTAGTCTGTTGTAAACTAGACAAATATCTAGATGCGTTGATGTACCCCCTTGGAAACCTCTGCGTGGCCCCAGGGGTACATGTACCCTTGGTTGAGAGCCATTGCTTTAAAGCTTTGCCTTTCTTAGTCACACAAGAATAAGCAATATATTGCGTAATATCTGGCAAATCAGACTACCTCAAATAAGCCTAACTGATTTTATAGCTTATTTCTGTCCAGGTCAATTTGCAGCTTCAAAAGATAAAAGGAAAAGAAAACATCAAATAAACCCTGATTGGTTGGAGGCATGTTTAGAATCCAGAGTTTTGATAGATCAGAATTAAGATAACATTTTTCAAAAGCTCCTAAGTGACTTGGGAGTCTAAGCACCATTTTCAAAAAAACCTGAGGAAATTCAGAGGCAAAGTCTCACTGGAAGGCACTGAGACTTAATTCTTCGTGTGTGAAAATGAGATGTAGGTGTTTTTGAAAATGTTACCCTTAGTGAATAGAAAGCATTACAGAACAGATAAGAACAATTTTATGTCCAGACTTTTTTTTGTATATTAATGGTATTTTTTCACACATACAAAGGAATCTAATATCCAACATGAACCCAATACCGTAGTGTTTCTAGCTCAGGAATGTCTGGATACAGACGCGCAAAAACACAGAGATGCTTGTTTCCAACGTGACTAATTGGGTTTCCAGAGCTGAGGTCAGACTAATACTGCACCTGCTCCATACTCAAACTGAAAACAATTAGAGTTAAACACTCAGAGCAGTTGCAGGATCAAATCTAATATACTGGATCCTGCCATACAGTAAATCAAAGTCAATTTATTGCACAAATAAGCAAACATAATTGCATCTATAAGGATGCTGGCTATATATAAATAGATTTATACATTTTTTCATATTCATAACACTAACATTTTCTTTGTGAAGACACTGAGATTATACTAAAGTTTCATTTTTCTCCTTTATTGTTTTGAAACAGATTCAATATTTATTATACCTTTTTCTGCCTGTCTAATTACTTTGACGGCAATCTAAAGCACTGGGTTATGCATACACTTTTCTGCATTTTGTGATGCGGATGCATATGTAATTCACTGAATACATGAAAATCCCCATGTAGCTATGCAATTATGAGCCTCTGCAAATGACTGTCTAATTCTGTTTTTTGCAAAGCTGCTATAAAGTGTCAAACCAGGGGCTTGACACTTGGTAGAGAGAGAAAAGGCAGGCAGCTGGAAGAGGCTTTCGAAAAAAGGCACTTGCCCTCTGGAGACTTGCAGAACAGACTCCTTGCTCTAGCAGAGTTTAGGAGGCCTGAAGGACAGATTTCTTCTCCAGCTACAGAGCTACTGAGGTTTTCAGGAAAGCGCCTTTCTCCTGAGCCCAATAGGAATGCCACTGGAGTGGAGCCAGGGCAGGCTGGATGGGCACAGGATTCCCGTGCACCTCAGGAGCTCCACCTGAATTAAGGACCTATATGTCTGCCCTATAAAGATCCTAAACTCCACTAGAATTAAGGACTTCCTTTTGAAAACTCCCTCCTCTCCCTATTCTTTAAATGTAATAATTCCTTGACAGCAGCTCCCTACTCTGGCTTCTAGGCCTGCGATAATCTCAGAAGATTCTCCCTATTTACTCCACCTTCAGACATTACCACCAGAGAAGAAGGCATCTTAGAGCCCAAGTGTGTCAGCAGCTTGAGAGGAGAAGTCCCAAGCTGTTTGGAGTCCGTCTCTGAAACGAAAGGGAGGCTTGTGGTAGAAGCGTGCAAGCGTGCTGTGGAGGATTCTCTGCTGTGCTGTGCTTGACTGCATTATCCCATGTGTCTTGCTACCTAACTCAGGTCTATTGCACCACATGCTTGAAGGGCCTTTGAATAGAGTCTATGTGAATGTATTGAATTTCACAACACTTTGACTGCCCTATCCGGATACACAAATTTATACTTTTCCCACCTGCATCAAGGATTAAATTTTAAGGATGTTTTCTGGTTTGCTCTTTATAATCGGTATAATGGGCACACTGAAGCTTGTAAGTCTACCAGGCAAATAACAGAAAACTCTCTAGCTTTGGAAGGCATGTTTGCTGGAATTTGACATTGGAGCAAACAGTGTTCTGAAATTCTAGTATTTAGATGCATTTATTGAAACTGAAAATAATCTGCTTACCTGGGAATACTCTGAGTCTGACCTGGAGTTTCAAGGTTTTACATTAAACTGCAATTTCTTCAGGACATCTCAGACCCTTTAGGATACTGAAGGGTGTAACTATAATTCTCCGTGCAAGGAGGTTTATACGCGCACACACACACACACACACACACACACACACACACACACACACACACACACACACACACACACACACTTATTTTAACTCAGAAGCCAAGCTTTTGGAAAGGAGGTTTCCTTGTCCTGTGACTTTCATGCTCCCATTTAGCTGAAGGGACTAATGCTAATTTGCTTCATTCTCATTCCGTTTTATTTTTTTTTTTTTTTAAGAGTAGTGCATTGGAACTCCTGGGTTTCAGTTTAGCATTAAAACAGGGGTAAGATCATATGATCTCTAAAATTCCCACCCAGCTAGCTGACTAGCTGTCAGACAGGGAAGTAGCCAAGCATCATTAATGTATCCAGGTTTATCTTCAAATATCATTCACTGGAGTCTTTTCCTTACCATAGTCTCTCCCCCTTCTCTTTGGGAATGGGAAAGTCCTAGACAGCCACATTTGGCTGAAACTCCCAGGGAGAAGTATCCTTCAGAAAATGGCACAGCTTTCACAGCTGTATAGCCCATGGAAAAGCTGTAAAGCTCACAGAGATTATTATTTTATTCTCCATCGACTCTTTTCCACAGATAAAAAGCAACCCGTCAGTACTTTAAATTTACTTATACAATGAAACACAAATCACAGACCTTGAATTAACTAATTTTCCAATTACCACATGATCTCATATGTAAGTGCAATGACTTCCCCTGTAGGCCATCACTGGGGATAAAATCTAGGACCACCAGCACGAAGAACAGAAGTTATCACTTGAGTTAAAGCAGTGGCAGCTCTAGTAGACTCATCCTCTGAGGACCAGACACCACAAGGAGACCTGTAACAACAGTGAATAGCTAGGTTTCAGAGTAGCAGCCGTGTTAGTCTGTATCCGCAAAAAGAAGAACAGGAGTACTTGTGGCACCTTAGAGACTAACAAATTTATTAGAGCATAAGCTTTCGTGGACTACAGCCCACTTCTTCGGATGCATCCGAAGAAGTGGGCTGTAGTCCACGAAAGCTTATGCTCTAATAAATTTGTTAGTCTCTAAGGTGCCACAAGTACTCCTGTTCTTCTTTTTTTAGTGAATAGCTAGATAACATACAGTGAGTTCTCATCAACAGCAGTGTGGTTTTGCTACTTTGTTCACAGATTGATGGCAAAACATGGCAAGGTTCCAGCCAAACTCTGCAACATGATGGACAGTAGTAGGTCTAAACAAAGTTTTATATTGCAGTACCCTGAAAATAACTCATAAATATGTACATCTGGTTATAAAATACTTCTACTGGTCATAATTCTTAAACATGAAATTGTATATACTTTTATACATTTATTAAGGATGAAGGGAACTGAGTCAAATAGGGATAAAAGATTGGGGGCGGATCATGGGAATAAATGCAGAATCATACACTGATAAGACTTAAGGAAACTAATGTAATACTATTGGACACACAAAGGAATAAAACACTAACACAGTAAGTGAAACTATGTTGTACAGGATTTTCCATGTGTCTATGCATTTCAATCCTTTAATGAATACTCTGTGATAGTTCGTATCCACTATAAAGCACAAATAATTAATGAAACCTATAAAAAAATCCTCAAGATGTTTATTTTAACTAATGAATAAATCATGAAAGAAAGTTTTGCATTACTTAGCCCTTAGGCTTTTCATCTCCTGAAAATGTATTTCCCACAGCTCATTGTCCACTATGCATTTATTTTATGAAGACAATATATGGTCCCAAAATTCAAAAAGATGAAAGTAGCCACACACAGAATTAAGCACTAAGCTATCTTGTCTTCAAAAAGTTAAATCAAATAAAGTATTTTTTTAAGAACCCCTTCCCCTCTTCTCTTTGCAAGTGGTGGTGGATTTCTTTCCCCCCCCTTTTTTTTTTTTTTAAGAAAGCATTAACCTCACCAGAGGAACTCACAAATGATTTATCTTTATTGGAATATGAAGAATTACTACCAGCAAGAAGGAGAAAGAATTTGTCTCCTCCATCAAATTAAAGGAGACTGGATTTAACTCTTTAAATTGATTGTATGCTTTAGTGATTTTTATTCCAGTAAAAGTATTGATCAGTAGATTTGAGCACTCTTTCTTCATTTTACAGGGCATTTATGCTGCCAACTGTTATTTTAATGTAGATTAAGTTACATGAGGGGAAAAGGTTAAAGTTGACTTTTCAGCCTTGACTTTTTTTTTCAAGCTAGTGAAAAAAATGGAATACACTTTAAATTAGGGATGTTTAAGCGCTGCTTTATTTTTTCTGTAGCCAAAAGGTCTTTTGACTTTGATTTAATATCATCCTGTTATCTGTTTCTAGTTTGCCTTCATATTGAAAAGTAGGAAAATAGTGAGGTAGCTTCAGTCTGATTTTTAGATTTTTCTTAATATATCTTATAGGAATCAGAATAAAAATGCTACTTTATTACCAGAGCAGCATTTTATGGGCCTCTTAAATCACAATCCACTTTTTGGGGGAGGTTTATGATGTGACACTGAAAAATTGCTCTGGAGTCAATATTTATAAATTTCAGATGCTTTTTATTTTTTCGTGCTAGTAGTCTAAAACTTACCTCATCTTGGTAATGATTTATTCCAGGTTTTTAGTATATAAAATTTGCTTGGGCCTTTTGATATTTAAAAAAAAAAACTAAACCAGCAGAATCATGTACGGAAACTCTAATTGTGTGTACACAGTACTTTGAAAGATGTGTATTTCAGTGGGGCGCCACTTAAGGTCAGTGCAGAAGATACGTGGGCTGTATGGCATGATGCAGAATGGGCCAGATTCATCCATGCAAATCCACAAGGGGCATATTTGGCCCATTATTCCATAGAGTTTTTATCTTTGTCTTATTCTGGCACATAAAAAAATATAAGATATTTTATACTGATTCTATAATGGAATTTAAAACGAGCCAGACTTAGCCTCACATGATGCTTCCTATACTTGGCAGATTAACCATATATGTATCTATCATGTAACTGGATATACCCAAGTGTAGAGAGCCTGATCCTGCCAACCTTCACTCACTCACAAGAGTATTCCTTACATAAACTAATAGTCTCCTTGATACCTCACAGTGGAACTGCTTCAGTAGTTACCTGTAAATGGAAAGATAGAAAAACATGCAAACTGGGAGCTGGAAAATAAGATGATACCATGTAAATGTTAATGGGACTACTGACATGAATAAGGGACAGCAGGACTGGGGATTATGGTTAAGCATAAATTCTAGATTATGATGATAATGCATTAATCATAAGGAAAAACAGGAATCTCCATGACCAGATATGAAATTTCTGATTGCGTGTCATCCCCTTTTATGTATTGTAATAACTGAGAATAGGGCAGATACCTGGTCCTTTAAACATAGACATTGCTTAAAGTAGAGGAGCACTGTGTGTGCTTGAGCCTTGTCTAGGCAGGATGCAAGTGTTTGCGCAACATTGTGAGGACCTGATGTAGGAAGCCCAACAGAACTTCAGGCCCCAACTCCATTGTGTCAGAAACAAAACAGTATTGGATTAGGGAAGAACTACTAGAGCCAAAAGTATCAGAGCAAGATAAAACTGTTAATTGGTAGGAATGCAGCACATAGAACAGATAAAAGGACAGTGTTTGAAATAACTTCTTTTTATGTTTTCCTAACAGGGTGGTGAGGTGGGGAGGAAAGAGAAACACTGTCTGAATAGAAAGCAGAGTAGCCATCAAAATCCATCTCGGTGCACCTGACTATTTATTACTTATGTACAAATGGCAAAGGTTTCTGTAGATGGCACCTGTTGAACTCCATGAGCATGTAAGAACAAAAAAAATGAGAAAAGAGCCTTGTGCGACTACTGTACTTAAAGATATGTCAAGAATTCCCTTAGTGGAGCCACATCTCTTCATGTGTATTCAAGTGTTCTCATTATTTGAGTCTAGGTTTGTCCTACATGGAGAGATAAAATAGATTTCCTCAGTCAGGATTCTGTTTAAGAAAAATTCAGCACTCTGGCTCCTAGCCTGTGGCAGCTGTACAGGTTTCCTTTGCATTCACAGCTGGGGGACCTTCCCCACCTGTTGAGCCACATGAAAGAGCCCCAGGACACAAGGGGACACATGCAGGTGTGGGTATCAAAGATCAGAATAGAGCCAAATATATCTAAATCAAGAATTCCCTTGCTGATATCAACATCAATTCACAGGCATTCTCCTGGCTTATTATTTGCATATAATTTTGTTCCTCATGCAAAACTAAAATTGATTCAGCTCTCTGCTGCAGGCTCACAAAAGCACTGCATGCTTCCTTGCTCAGTGATTGCACACTCTACTCTGGACTTGAGATGCCAAAAGATAAAATGTAGGCATTCACATAGCAGGATGTCAAGTGAGGCTTTCCACTCCCTCTCTGACAACAAAGTAACCAAGGATTCCACCAAACAACTCCTTTCCAGGGATCATCCAAGAAAAGCATATTCACTGCTGGCACAGAAAAGAAATCCAAATAGACATTTATTCAGTGCGAACATCAAGCTAAGTAACTAGCAACTAGAATTTCTTTTTCGGGCAAGATCCATGATGAACAACTGTCTGTTTCAAATCAGACATCTGCCGCCTGGGATCAGACATACACAGAGGGAGGGTATTTATCCCTTTCTCCCAAAGTTGAAGCATCTCCATGTTGCAAGTACTATTCTGGGTATCTGTTCTGGGATGCTGCCCATCATCTGATTGCTTTCCATACTAAAATGGCAGGCAATGAATGGTATTACAGTGTAGGCCGAGCTGCTCTAATAAGGAAATAAGTGCGACTTCCTCTAGCGGAGCTCAGGAAGGAAGTCAGTCAGCCTGCCAGTGTAACTGGCATGAAAGGACCAAAACCAAGCAAATCCCCTCATGGCTAGAGGTCAAGTAGAAGGAGGTTCAACAATTTACTTCTGAAGCACATATAAAATGTTTGTAGTCATAGTGATTTTTAGTAAAACTTGACATGGTAGATGGGATGGATACCTTTAACTCTGGAACTGGGGCACAGAGTCATATCTTTAACACATGGGCTTCTGATGTTAACAGTCCTACAGAATTTAATAGGTATGAAATTAGTAAGATTTCATAGGAATGTAATAGTCCTTTATAGAAATCAGTCTAAAAACCTGTGTCGTTTAATAGAGAGTGATCTTGCATCTATATTTTCATTTCAATCAGCCCACAGAATTCTACATTAGGGATAATTCTCTATTGAACTCTATCAGATGGATCAAAACATACCAAAAGAGTATCCTTCTTTAGTATTAAATTCCATAGGATTTCTCAGCAAAGGATTCAGAAGTGATGGGTACTGTGCTTTGTAGGGTCTTAGGCCAGTTTGCTTTTCCTTCCAAAACTACCCAGTCACTCTAGTTTGTGGTACAGATACTGCAGTTGCCTTGGAATATGTTTTAAAGAAGATCCCATTATAGCAAAATGCCTGTTATACTCCACAGACTTATTTGGCTTGAAAGGAATGTTCAGTGTCTTAATTAACATAGGCCTAGGCATACATAGGCACCTATTTGGGAGGCGGTTATGGCCTAGTGGATAGAGCACTGGATTGGAAGTCAAAAGATTTGGGTTCTCTGTTACTGGTTCTGTTGTAGAGCCCTGCATGGGACTAGTGTAGAGTCCTGCAGCAGGACTGGGATCCCGTGGATCTTGCAGGACCTGCTGCCATAATAGCGGGAGTGGATGGTATTAAAAAATAGTCCCGTGCAAGGCTCTATTCCATTGTTGTGCTTCAGTGTCCACCTCTGTAAAATGCAGCTAACGTTTACCCACATTTGTAAAGAGCTTGTTGTGATTTACACAAGTGCAAGGTATTATATGGCTGCAATTTACTGGTTAAAAAGGAATTTCAAAAGTAGAATAACTGAAATCATTTTATATAAGAGGCTCTTTATAATTAAATGATGTTAGATGTAGTTATGTAGCTGTTTGTTTATAGTAAGGGCCCAAACTAATTTTCAAGGGCTAAACCAACTTCATGATGAATAATATAGATCCTAAAAATAATGAGCCTGTGAAAATGGGTCCAGATTCTCTGTTGCTAGGTGCAGCAGAGGATGGGGAGGCATCAGAAAGTTGTTTATGACTTCCTGGTAACAGCTCCCCAGCCCAGGCACAGTGTAGCGCAGCCTAGGGGCTGCTCTAATGTGTGACAGATGGCTATGTTCCCCAAGAGAACCTCTGCCAGCTGAAAAATGCCAAAGACCCAGGGCTGTGAGGAGGCAAGTGTAGGAGCTGTCAGGAATCCCCAACTGGGGGTTTGCAGGCAGAGAAAAGTGAGTAGAGTAGAACAGAAAATCCGATCCAATAGTTTTAGGAATCACAACTTCATGTGAGCAAATGCTGATTAAATAAATGGTCTCTCTGCTCTCTCCACTGCCATTTCCCCCCAAATCATTGCCTTAAAGATAATAACATTCTAGTAGAGCTTTTAGCAATTTTGTAATGTTGTTATCAATCTCTCTATGTCAGGGACAAGATGTGGTCTGCTTACGAGTCAGAAACACAGCAGAGTTTCCTCAGATTCACAGTCAGAAACACATCACAATTAAGATGGCTCCAGGCAAAACTAGTTATGGAGAGGAGATCATATGTTGTTTGCAGTGGCTGCTGAACCAATGGAAAGATTTTATAGGACTCTTCCTATGCTAAAAATTCCTCAACTTTAAATTTAGATATTTAGTTCAAATTATCCATTGAGGCACACAGATAGTGCACTGGTGGAAACACTAGTTCTGGAGAGATTAGTTGTGTATACAGATCTAACTGGTTATCCAGGCAGGTGACAAATATCCCTAAAGGACAAAGGCAAACTGAAGTACCATCCTTGCTGTCAGAGAGAGAGAGCGAGAAGGGTAGGGCAGTTGCTACAGCTTTATGTGTTGGTAAATTGGTAACAAGTAAAAACACAGCTAAAGCTACAGGGTTACATTGGACAATCTTTCAGTAGGTTCCATAGCAAGTATTAAATATCTGTTTATTTCCAGTTTTCTCAATGGTAACCTCCATAGAAGGTATCACTTTTGCTTAACATTAACTGAACTGGTTATTCTTGTTATATAGAGGGGAGAAAATTTGTAGGCTTGAAGAACATATGTCTGTATCCTCTTGAGAGGCATTAGCGAAGTTGAACATGGTAGGCATGCAGAGGGAGATGGGCTTTCCACTGGAGAAGTCCCAAAGAAGGTTATATGGATAGGGCATGGGACCACAAAGGAGCACAATGATCTGAAGGTACAAAGCATTGTCATACAAATAATAAATCTCAGTGATCATCATCAACAATAATGCTGTGCATTTCAATAGACGGCTTCATCCAAGGATCTCAAAGCCCTTACACCATCAAAATGACCTGCAAGGAAAATCAGAGATATACATATATCTATTCAAATACTTATATGTCACTTCCCCTGCCACTCTGGCAAGCACACAATCATAAACAGGAATGAGAATTCCACAGCCCCTTGCTCAGTATTAATAGGATTCCGTACCTGGATGAGACAGTGCTGTAGACAAATATTATCCAGCTTAATACATTCCCTCACTCTCTCAAAGGGAAATCTGGAGAATCTCTTGAGTACAGATCTGCCCCTCAGAGAAGACATGAGACAGGTTCCTAGACTCTGAGAGCCAGATCTAAAGCCCGTCAACTTAAGACTCTCACTGACTCGACTGGGCTTGGATCCGGAAGTAAGGTTAAGTGTGGGACTGGCCCCGTCAAGGGAAGGACACAAAGAGCCCCTCCCCTTATGACCCAGCATATAAAAAGACTAGGCATAGTCTCAGCCTTGTACGCATCCCAGTGCAGGGACTGTTCAGATCTCCTTATAATACTAGCCCCCACAAAGGGAGTTGGGAGGAACCAAGGGCCATGGTCCAAGCCCTTGCACTAAACAATGGAAGTGGCCAGCCACAGATATGGGAATGTACTGCATCTCTGCCAGACCTCCAACTGTGATGCCATAAGGAACAGAAACAATATCATGTGACTCAGGTGACTAGTTTCACTCTCCATTATTTTTGGTGTGTAAGATCTTATCAAAACAAGTAATTTGCAAACCCAGAGACTGAAACTGGTCCATAGAAAGGGCTCATCGAACAGGTGCAGATAGCAGATTAATTTATAAAATCCAAAGTCCCTTTGCAGAAGATTTACAAACAGAAAAGCACTAAATTTGTGCAATAATCAATTATTTGCTTGGAATAGTTTGCTCAGCTCTGTGAATGTTAATTTATTTTATTGTTTACTTTTCAGAGTGCTCTTGGCTCCTGCAGTAAGGAAATGTTTGAATTTCCTAATCATTTGATGATGTGATTGTAACTTTTTGTTGTTGCTGTCGCTGGCTTTTTTTAGGTTAACTTGCCTATTCAGAACACACAATGAAGTTCAAACTTGTTAGTCGATTTGAGAGCTTTTAGGGATTATTAACGTTGGTGAACTGTTCACTGCATTTCTTAGGCAAAGTTACAATAGAATATACAGCTCCAAATACATGGCACTTTTCCCTCCCTGGTTCATCTGCAATAGCTTTCACAAAGGTAACAATAACCTAGTGTCACTTTTGTCAGTTCATTTTAAGTAACTGATTATTCCAACAATTGAATACAAAGAATCCATTTTCTTAAACCTTGTGCATTTTAAGAATGCCATTTACTGTTGTAAACATGTATCCCCTGCTGTCTGTGAGCACATGTAATTACAGACATATTTCTTAACTGCCACAGCATGCAGCATATAAAACTCTACCTTAATTTATAGAAAGCCTTATCATAATTATTCCTGTATAGTTTTGTTTTAATTAGAAATTGTCCTATGGACAGATTAAAAAGATAAGCCATGTCACATATATTATATTATGACCTATTTATCTTAAATTGGGAGTTGTATTAAGCATATTATGATTTTTTATCATGTAACTATGGTTGGACAAGACCTATCGTGTAGCAAAGCTACAGCAAACTAACAAAACACCCCTATCACTTTTTGGTGTGAAAAACTACATTAATGCAATGCTACCGCTGCCTTTCTTGGACCATTTCCACACCATTGGTTCCAGCCTTGGTGAGAACTTGGAAATATAAAGAAAGGTGAGCATACAGAAAACAAAATAGAAAAACACAAAAACATCCCAACATTTCAGTGCCTTTGAAGAGGTAGGGTAGGAGATCAGTTCTAGAACTAGGCAAAGATTATTTTTTCCAAACCGGTTCACTCATCCATAAATATTCATATTTATGCAACGAGTCACTAAAACCCAGATGCCATTCTAGTGTTGCTTTCCCATTTCACGGAGCTTAGGTCTTTACAGGAACTCAAATCTCAGATGAGTTTTGTTCTGTCAAAAAAATGGTAACATTTTCATGAACATATTCTCCTGCACGTATCAACTATGGCCATGGATAGTTCATTTTCTGTGCAGCCTTTGGAGGTTTATACTGTCCAGTGGTCCCAAAATGTAGCTATCCTTTATGGCTAAAAAAAAATTCCTATTTGTTTCCAGAATGGAGATATCCTGAATGGCTACATCCCATCTATGAAAAGACCCAGAGTACCACGTTACCCTTTTTCTATTTCTGTAGAGAACATAAGTGTCTAGAATGTTCCAGTAAAATGCCCTTCCAGTTACTGAATATGATTGCAATTCATTTTTTATTTATTCTCTGATGCATCCAGTGTAATAAGATCCGTACAGCAAACCCTCTTACTTTACTGGATGTGCCTGGTATGGTCAAGGGCATACTACAACATTCTTGGAATTCTTCTGTCTTGTAATTCAAACACATCAAGGATCTCTCACAGAACAAGTGAGTTCTCATTCATTCAGACAACCAGGTGGTTGAAGAGAGACAATAAATATGCAATCAGCAAAATCAAAAGCAATAAGGAAGCGGCTTCAAGGTTTTATGATGTATTGCTTGATACACATAATATCTATTTTGTTGGTAAATTTTGTGTGCCTGGAAGTTGAATGACTTTGCTGATACTGCATTTCATTTTTTGTTGCAGACATTCTGTTTCTTGGCTCTTTTTGCAGGGTGGGCTCCAACATCTGTTTGAAGACTCTGTGGACCTTTGGTACTTGGAACTACTGATATTGTTGCACTATCCTGTTTACCCAGATACTTGACGGCATGTAAAAATAGCTTCCTATAGGGTGACCTGACAGCAAGTATGAAAAATTGGGACAGGGGATGGGGGGGTAATAGGAGCCAATATAAGAAAAAGACCCCAAAATCGGGACTTTCCCTATAAAATCGGGACATCTGGTCACCCTAGCCTCCTATATGTGTATACATTCAGACAGCAGTTTAGCCAGTGCAGAAAGTTGAGTTAGTACTAACTGGAAAATAGTTTTTTTCAACTCACTATATATCAGACAAATTTTCAAATGTATTAGACAGTTTTCTGTCTAACTAACTTTCTAATTAAGAAATGGCAGAAACTTTCGCTCGGTACTTTAAGACTTTAACTTGATTTAAATTTGCTGATTGATTATAATTGAGCTATACATGGGTTACATAACTTGACATATGAAAAGACTTCCTTCTGGGCTGCCTTTATTTAACTATTTTGGTGGCAATGTGGAAAACAACTGATGCAAAAATGATTATAGATCCTGACGTAAAAAGACACTGTCATCTTGAGGCTACTGAGGCAAATAATAAATTTGTGTTTGTCTCCATTGCTCTGAGGCAATTGAACAGCTGTGGTCTGAGGAACAACTAGGAGGTTAACCCGATCTGGATGGTCCAGATTTAATTGAGGTTTCACACACTGGCAAGTAATTTATTTCTAGCCACATCAATGTGAGATCAGCAGCAATACTGCTTCATGATAATGCCTTCAACGATTGGCACTTGCATTTACTATTTCCTTCTTAGGACTTGTACCCAGCACATCAGCTCTACTGCCAGTTTTGCAACAACGGCATGAGATGCAAAGTGGGATTTGATGAGTCTAATGTGATAATAATATGGGAGAGGTGAGGATAGCTGGTATCGGTTTAGAAGGACGCTCCAGACAGTGGTAATCTGTTTCTTTAAGGATTTAGACCCATGCAAACTCAGAGAAGGGGGAAAACTTACGATCTTAGAATAACTTCTAGAGAGTATCAAAAGGGATTTGTTTGCATAGTGTTTTGTGATAGTCAGGATAAAGGAAATAAAAAGGCTAGTAATTGGCCACTTGGGATATATGGTAATGGTAAATACTCTAATAAAAAAACGATTGTACAAGGAGCAAATCACTTGTCTTACTGTTTCTTCAGTACAAGGGCATACATCTTCAAACATTTTTCCACTTTCATGCTTAATTTATATAATTACAACATCAGAACAAATCAGATCTCCAAGAGGAGACCTTTAATTGGCCTGAGTTCGAAAATGAATCTACCTGGGAGGATAATTGTGAACTATGGCACTCAGTATCAGTGTCATTCTTTTGCCACAGCTAATGGGAACCAGGGGGCCTACGAGCAAAGAAGTTTGAAATCCTGGGTTTTCTATGCTCTCAAAATCTTTCTTCTCCTGTGCATGTAGTGCTGATTCTCCATAAATAGCAGACCTGCATAAAATTCACCCCAGACCTGCACAAAATTACATGAATTCTTCAGAGAAATAACAGAAAATAAGATACAGATTTTTATAATAGTAACTAACCAAGGGAACAGATCACTGTAACCGTGCCTCAGTGGGTCACAACTGAGGATGCCAACTTCAGGACAAACTGCTGAGAAATAGGGCAAACACAACCCAAAACTGGTGGTTATTCTTCCATAAAATATACCAAACGAGCAACAAAAGTAAACTTCCGTTTCATCACACTGGCTAACAAGAAGTCATAAAAACAGTTTCTTTGGGCATTCCAGTTCTTATGTCACCACCAAAAACACTGGATTTAAAGGTGAGTGGTTCTTTACAACCAGTCTAATTAAATAAAAGGTTCTTCTGATCCCAAAGGACCAGCCACACACCCAGGTCAATATATAGCTTAGATCTTACCAAAAATCATGCTGATGCCAATCCTTTAGAATCTAAAATCTAAAGATTTAATCATAGAAAGAAAGAAAGAAAGAAAGAAAGAAAGAAAGAAAGAAAGAAAGAAAGAAAGAAAGAAAGAAAGAAAGAAAGGTGAGAGTTAAAATTGGTTAAAGGAATCAAATACATACAGTAATTTCAAAGTTCTTGGTGCAGGCTTGTAGCAGTGATGGAATAAACTGCTGGCTTAAGTCAAGTCTCTGGCTGCTTCCAAGTCATTGGAAGGTCCTTGTTCATTGGTTAGAATGCTCCCATTA
Source organism: Chrysemys picta bellii (assembly GCF_011386835.1). Lineage (NCBI taxonomy): Eukaryota > Metazoa > Chordata > Testudines > Emydidae > Chrysemys > Chrysemys picta. The sequence goes on from NC_088798.1 coordinate 22,678,002, forward strand.
GTGTAGTCCAGAGGCTTGGGCAGGAAAGAGACTGGAGCAGGAGAGAGGCTAAATGGAGGGGTTTCCAGGGCCATTTATATCCTCTGCCATGTGGAGGGAAACCCATTGTTTCAAACAAAAACCTCAGCACATCTAATGGAGAATCACAGGTGATAGTGTTTGGAGTCACATGGGAAAGTCACATGTTCATGCCCAATTTCACTCAGGCATTACAGGAAGCCATTACCTATATTCCAGACATCACGTTTACAGAACAGTCCACTCATTGTAGATGGGCATCTCCCATGATCCATTGTGAGTTAAGTGTCCTTTTGATGGGCCACTCAATTTGAATAGTCCATCCAAGATGTGCTGGCTAACTACTTTGTGGGCATTACCCCAGGAGCAAGCAGTTGAAATCCAGGTATAGAGCCAATATTTATAATTTCAGATACAAAAGTGATACATGCAGACAGCATAATCACAATCAGTGAATTATAACCTTTTAATAGACATCTTGCATGCCACATTTTATACAAGATTTGTTGCAAATATATAACAATGGTTGCAACAATGATCTACATGGTCATATTTTAATCAGATAATGAATGTGCTAAATTTTCCAACACAAGGAGTCTTTAAATCAAGATTACAAAATATGTGCCATAATTCAGTCAAAGGTTGGGGGGTTTCATGCAGGAATCATTGGGTAAAATCTACAGGCTGTGTTATGCAGGAAGTCAGACTAGATGGTCATAATAGTCCCGTCGAGTCTTAAAATGTATGAAATCTATTAATTTTCACTTCACTTTACTTAAAGATAATTTAGTACATGAAATGTGTAAATAATTCATAGTGAATCATATAATCAATGCCTTTCATCCCTTTTTTCAGATCATATGTTGTCCAGGGACATTTTCTTGAATGTACGCCTTCATTTCTCAATATTTTCTGCAAATATTTTAGTCTGTAGCTCATTAGTGAGCAGTTTATCAGGAGTGTTCAATATTCAAAAACAGAAATCTGGGCTGTTTATATTTGGATACATAGGTGACATGGCATGCTCTTCCCTGATTGAATGAGACTGGCTCTTAGAACTAGATTTCTGGGGCAAATACTTCCGATAATCTTGAAATTTGCTGCTCGAGCAACTCTATTGCTATCATTTTTGTTGATTGTCCATCACTTTTCATCTTAAAGGATCCCACTTCACATACTTAGTAATACACTAACTCTGGACACTATATTTTTCTCATCCATGTAAGTCAGGGATAACTTCAATTAAGCCAATAGAGTTTCAACAGGTGTAAATCCAATGTAGTGAGTGCTGTGTGTGTGTGACTAATTTGACAGAAGAGATGGAAAATGATGTCAGTTTATAATCCTGCGTTCACCGCAAATCTCAACACAAACCGACCCGAAACCTCCATAATAGTATTCTTCTCAGCCATTATAACACCCTCTGAGTCTCATGGTTGGTGTAGCAGGAATGTCAGTATACTCAATTGCCTCCAGGTATTTGCTGGATAGGTTGGGGAAGCTTTTTCTTTTTCTACCAATGATCTGAATATTGTATGTGCACTATTTTCAAAGACATCATCCCTTACGTGCCATAGAAGATAAAACTACAGTAGATTATCTTGATTATTAGTGAGTAACTATCTACAATATAAGCCAGTGAATAGTTTTCTACTTACACAACCAAGCTCTTTTGTAACAAGAACTGCCCGTCCATCATTTTTGTTACATAGAAGATCGATCAGTGAAAATATCCCTGATGCTGCTGCACTCCACTGAAAAAGCTGTCTCACAATGCATTTGTCTCTGTACATTACGGTTGGTAGTGTATCAGCAACTAGGAAATTTCCAAAGATATTCTCTGTGTGCTGCAGCTGCTATTTCACAATGGGTCCTAAAAATACACTGTACATGCACTCAGTCTTCAAATCATATTTCCACAAGCTTCTTGAACCTTCCACAAGCTTCTTGAACTTCTTTTAAGTCTGATTTCTTCATGTCAGCACTCTCTGCTTATAGTTATTGACATTTATTTTCCTATTTTTATCTGAATAAATGAAATGTATTGGGAACAGCTACACTATCAGATCAATAAGACATATGGTGCTAGTCTCAATACAAATGAAGTTGTGGATCTAACACTTCCTTTGGGATTTCAAGGCTTCTGAAGAAGGTGTTAAGAAGGCATAACAAGGACACTGTATCTGAGAAACACTGGTTAAAGTTTTAGAACAAAAAACTATTGCCCTATGGGTTATAAAAATAACCAACAATTGGGATGTAACACCCAAAAAGGAAAACTGACACATTATTGCCCACTAGTTAGTTTTCTTATACCAAACCCAAAGGGTGATATTTTTTTATTAACATCCACTCTGATGTACAGGTTAAAGCCAGCATCACTTCAAAGAAGTTAATGGGGTAGATCCTCAGTTGGTGCAAATCAGCATAGATCCAGGGGAGTTTCACTTGTTTATGCTAGCTGAGGAACTGGTCCAAATATGTGACACTGACATAATCAGTGAAATGGAATCAAGAAACAAATGTTAATTTAAGGAACATCACTATGTACCTTAGATCCACATTTTCTCGGTAATATATAAAACAATATTTAACAATGTAATGTTTTCATAAATATTTTAATGGTATTTAAAATTAAATGAAAACATTTTGTGTTTGGATTCAAGTTTTCCCTTGCAATGTTGCAGCCCCAAAGTGCAGCTTTTAACTGGAAATGAAAACCAGAAAGCAAAGAAAATCTATTTTCATTATCCAACATGAGTGAAAACCAAGTAAGACAGACAGACCAGGGATGGAGAAAAGTAAATTAGATATTTAAAATCCTTTCAATTTTAATAGAGCTAGACGATAACTAGAAAGTGTGATTTGTGGGAATTAGGGCAAATCTCAAAGCATTTTTCATTTCATTGTTTTCTCTGCCAAGCTGATTTTTCATTTTCCACAATTTTTAAAAGAAAAATTTCATTTTCATAATGGGAATTCTCAAGTCATCAATCTCTCCTACTCTAAGACTATGTGTACTCTAGCACTTACTGCAGGATACCTCATGTCGCTCAGGGGTGTGAAAAAGCCACACACACCCCTGAGTGACGTAAGTTACACCAACCTAAGCGCCAGCGTAGACAGCACTATGTCAGTGGGAGAGTTCCTCCTGCTGACATAGCTACTGCTGCTCATGGCAAGAGCTCTCCTATTGGCTTAGCAGCTACATTAGAGAGTTTACAGCGGCGCAGCTCCATCACTGCAGCTCCACCGCTGTAAACTCCCTAGTGTAGCCTAAAGCACACTCCATGAAGCCTGGGTTGGGTCAAAACTCACCCTTCCACTCACTGTAGCTCTACAAACAAACAAACCAGAAATACCGTTCTAGCCTTTATCAGGCTTTGTTGTTCCTATGATGCCTAGTTCAGGGTTGCTGAGACCACTTCCTAAATGATCCCTGCCTAAGGCTGAAGATACCTGTGTCAAGACAGCCAACATCTGAACAAAGGTTCATCACTTACTATTTCCTGCAGTCAGTGGATTCTCCCTATCAGGCTTGATAATCTTGGCAGGTGTTGCTGGGTCAAGTTAAGTTAAACACTTGTCTCTAGAACAGACCATTAACCCCTTCTTGCCCTGAGATTTGTCCACTCCTTCAAAATCATGATAGTTTGGGTGTAGGAAATCTTGTTTTGCCTCTGCTGTGCCCATTATGTGGATAAATAGAAGACTGCAGGGCTGTCAAGCTTAGATTTTAATTTAGGACCAGGTTGTGACACCTTCATTTGCACTGAGTAGTACCTTATTTCCCCAAGTACTCTAATTGAAATCAATGAGGCTACTTAAGGAGTAAATTATTACTGAAGATGTGTAAGGATATTGCAGTAGAGCCCTTTGATTGTTAGCCCCTTGGCAGGGACTTGGAGGTGGCATCTCCAGAATTTCCAATCTTCTGTACTGTAGAGAATGGTCGGTGGATTTATTTACAGGCAGATCCACCAGCCCTACTACCATTCACACTTTGGCCTCGTCTCAATCCCCTTGCATTGGGATTCAGGAAGAACAGAGCTCCTCAGCACACAAGGAGTCATGGCTCTTCTGCTTGTAGTTCCTATATCTTATCATCATCCAATACCACAGCTGCATTATACCTGCTGCATCTGGGGCACTCCAGAACTATCAAATGCACAACAGGATTTACCCTAGTTTTGTTTAATACAGTGCAAAAATTTTACTTTTTGTGCTTTGACCTGTGGTCTGGTTTTCCAGGCAACCGTGCAGAATTATAACTATTTTATAACTGTTTTAGCCAAACAGAAGTGAGGAATATAGGTAGAAATAACATGCATTTAAGAATTTTTAAAGCAATTAAATAAGCCACTTTCTCTAACTGAGACATAGAAAATTAACATGGTATAAAGAGGACAAGTAATACGGTACAAATATTCATGTATTGCACCCTGAATACAGTATCATATGTTTTCTGTCATCAGAGTGAAATTTGTTTATGAATTCCATTTTTAAAAAGTAGGGCTTAATTTGACAAATTGTTGAATAATTGGAGGCAGAGACAGTATCGTGTGGTCTGACACGTAACATGCAGTACACTTCATTAAAGAATGCAATTGTCAACTCAGAGGGAAAAAAGCTTATTCTTGCCAAGTCAAAATAAAACTCACAAATACCACTGAACAAGAACAAAAATAGATGAAGCAGCAACAATGTATAATTTAAAAGGATGTCTTCCACTATGACTTACCCAGGATAAAATCCGGTACAATGTTAGCTATGACCTGCTCAACTTGCCCTGCAAAAAAGACGGAACACTCAAAGTTGGTGGATGTCAACCGGCAGTGACTATTGTATAATGTTCTTAAATGTCTCTTTGAATTCACAGGCTACAAAATAAGTCTGACTAGAACAATCTGTAGCTCACAGCTTATAAATTCTTAACTGCAGCAGACACAACGCAAGTATTCTGAGACCTTACCAATAATGACTATTGCTAGATGAGAGAAAGCAAAAGGAAATGGCTGTCATCAGTCTCTTAGAAAGAAATGTCAACGTTTTCTTTGTATTTTTAATACTCTGATAAAGAAGAGAATAATGCTTTTTTAAGACTCCTTTGATCCAGAGCTGTGGCCATTTTGGCTCTCAGAGATATTGCTAAGTCCAGGAGAAATTCTCTGCAGTCTAGATGACCATAATATCTGACTTAAATCATGTAGATGCTATATAAGTGCCTCTAAATATTTAAAGGATTAATTAGCAAGAGGTGAAGGGCTAATATTATGTCCTATACATAATTTTGTGAGGGTAACATTGTGCTATATATGTCATACATGTAGGACACAGTGTTAACATAAAGACACAAGCCAACTTACAATGTAAGAGTTGGTTCAATTACAGATCTACTTATTTATAGTAAAACTGCTTGAAGGAAAATATACATTATTTTAAAATCTATGTAGTGTTCACTTTTCAATAGTAAAAGGCTGTGTGACTAGCATATATCTCAAAGAGGGAAAAACCTTGAGTATTGTACTAACCTTGAGACAGTTAAATCGTTGGGTGAAGTAAAAAGGAAGAGTCTGACCTTTATCTGTGTGCAAAAACAGACAAACAAAAAAGTACCCAAAACAGGCATTTGTGGAGTTGGGAAAATCTTGAATTGTTCAGTTAAAGTCAACTGTGAAGGTTAAAAAGTGCCAGTAAAAGCCAGCATTACTCTCAGGTGCTTGAAGGAAATAACCAGCTAAAGCAACGGGATAGTGCCAGCTATGGAAAAGCTTGTCCATCATATGACATGTGAGCAAATTTTCATGCTTTTATGTGACTAATATTAAACACTAAAAAGTGGATTGATACATTGGGTAGGCTAGAAAGAGAATATACATGCTGAAGGCATCCATGTGACAAATTGCACTTATCACTGATCTTTAACCACTTCACCTGGACTCTGCCCCAGGGTATCTCTATTAGGCCCATAATATTCCAAACCTCTGAGAAGACACCTGCTAAAGACCTGTTTTTTCCTTTCCCCCCTTTACCCCTAAAATGGGATCCCCAAATTAGATTGGTCAGAGGCCCAAAACTAAGATTACTGAATTCTGGAAGAAGTTTAAGATCTGAGATCTCATGATCCATCAGGATTAGAAAGAAACTCTGTATCACCAGTAAGGCAGGAAACCCTCCTTTCCAAAAGTACAAATACTCTTTCTCATTTATTCCTTCCCCTGAAGGATAGTGAGATATTAGTATTGTTCCTTTGAAACTGTCTAAGTATGCCAAAGCTATTTCAGGTCATTTGTAGATATTTCTAAAATGAGTTTAAATTCTTGTCTCCTTCCAAGACCTGCACAAGTTCCTTTCTCATCTCATCCCACCAAACCCATTTCACCACCTTCCAGGAAATGCCTCCCATATCTGGTTTGTTTCCACAGAAAGGAATAGTCTGCTAATCAAGACAACGTGATGTTTACAAGTAGAAGGAATAAAAATAATCATTTTTAAATTCTCTAACATTTCCAAAATAGTTCTTCTATTAAATACATGGCACATATATATTCCATGATAGTGTGGTGTGCTATAAAAGCTTTATGGGTAATCATTTGGGATGACCCACATGTAACTCATTTGTAGCTTTTCTTACCTATCACCACCACATATGTCTTACAGATAAGTATTTCAACCCTGCATAGTAGTCTGACTCCCAAGTTTCTGGATTTTATATCCTTATGTATACATGCTAAAATTCTTGGGTTTTCTGGTTAAAATAGAAAAAAATGTATTTTATCCCTTTCTTTCAGTTTCGACTTTCTTAGATTTGCTGTCGCTGTCACAGCCCCAACACCAAACAGTTAGTTTCCCTGGTCTAAAGGGATTCCATAACAAGCATAGATCTGAAGTAATGATTCTTCTACTATTGTCACCTAGCAGTAGGGTGACCAGATGTCCTGATTTCATAGGGACAGTCCCAATATTTGGTGCTTTTTCTTATATAGGCGCCTATCACTCTCTCACCCTCCCCATCCCCGTTCCAATATTTCACACTTGCTATCTGGTCACCCTACCTAGCAGGATGTAGCAAAGCTACTGAGGTCTCCAATAGATTGCAAGAAAAGGAAATTATAAGGAACTTCAGAACAAGTGAAGTCAATTGAATTATTCATGTGAGTAAATGTAGGCATGTGCATAAGTGTTTGCAGGCTCATGTTTTATATTTGTGGAAACCATAATCTGCAAAAAAGCCTAAATTGATTGGGAAAAATGTTATTGCAAATTATTCAGTGAGCTCAACCATCAGACACAGTACTTTTCATTTAGCTGTCTGAGTTAGTATTTAAGGTATACACTTAAACCCAGCCTATATGGGAAAATTAGTTCTTTAGCTTATTAGATAATCCTTGCAGAAATCCAAAATTATTAAAATACATGGATTTGTTAAAGTGAAATAAAAAACAAGCCATTTGCAATGGCACTTGCTGGTTTATAATATGCTGTGGAAAAAGCACAGGTTTAGAAAAGTATCCTGTAAGATGTTAGACGTGAGTCCTAGACCACACATGGCTAGAACAGTTGAAAGATCTAAGGTTAATAGAATTTGTCTGTTTAGAAAGCACTGCTTTAAAAAAGTTGCATGTTTTCACATTTAATGAATAAGTTGTTGAAATAACATATTTCTGAAAGTTAGGAAATTTAAAATATAATTAAGTTTTAATGATATGGTATTGATGGCATTCTTATCTCTCATCACAACTCTCTTTTGAGCTCACTTTTATAATACAAAAGAATAAACTTCAAAAAAGGTGACAGAATACTCTAGTATGCATATAAATCGGTGTAAACTTGATAATTTGTGTGCTAGTGAAAATTATGCTATAGGGAAAAATCCTGCATTGGCAGGGGGACTGAACAAATGAGCTAAGCGGTCTCTTCTGTCTCTAATTCTATGATTCTATATTCAGTATAATAATAAAAAAAAAGATATGTGGTTCCAGAGAAAGAGTGATACAGAATCATAAAAATGGTCACCTCTGCAGTTAACTCGCCCAGTATATTTATTGGAGCTGGTTGAAATAATTATTGTAATCAATTTATTCACTGGATTTGGGACTTTCCCTTCACAAGTTCTCCACACAAAGATACTTTTTACAATAATCTATATTATTCATAATTAGATAAGCAGATGTCACAAAAAATAATTGGGACAATTAGTTGTTCATAAACTTTCTGCAGCAAATATTCCTTTGGCTATTTGGAATTTGTTATCTGACATGAGTGATTGGTCACTTAAGTCATATGGTATCTAATCTGCTCCAGCCCTGAGCGATCATCTCCAACTTCTGAGTTTATTTTCGTTTGGCAGCTTGCTTTAGTCTTAGGAGCACAGTTTAGATTTTGTTTTACTCATTGACTAACAGTTAATACTCAATCTCATTTGTGAAAGCATGCAGTCACTTATCACTATTTGTTTTGTATGACTAATTGCCCTGGTTCCAAGGTCTCTAGCTAGGGGATTTTTGGGAGCTGCTACATACCTCATCCTATGCACAGCAAATGTAATCTATCCGCCAAGTGCATGGAGGGAATTCATTTTTCTAATTTTATGTCATGCTACCACTAACTACTCCCATAGCCATTAATCATGCCTTTGATCCCAGGTGCAGTGGGCACAATTATTCACTCTTGTCCATTTCAGTGCATTACCTTTGTTAGTGCCACTGGTAAGGATGTGTGACTAACAGAGGCCCTTTGATGTGGCTTTGAGGCCCAACAGCTTGGATGATTCTTGGCTTGTGGACTGAGATTGAGAAAGTACTCTTTTTACCCCCTCCAATAGGAATTCAGCTGCTGCTAATAGGTGGATCATAGAATCATAGAATCATAGATTATAGGACTGGAAGGGACCTCGAAAGGTCATCGAGTCCAGTCCCCTGCCCGCATGGCAGGACCAAATACTGTCTAGACCATCCCTGATAGACATTTATCTAACCTACTCTTAAATATCTCCAGAGACGGAGATTCCACAACCTCCCTAGGCAATTTGTTCCAGTGTTTAACCACCCTGACAGTTAGGAACTTTTTCCTAATGTCCAACCTAGACCTCCCTTGCTGCAGTTTAAACCCATTGTTTCTGGTTCTATCCTTAGAGGCTAAGGTGAACAAGTTCTCTCCCTCCTCCTCATGACACCCTTTTAGATACCTGAAAACTGCTATCATGTCCCCTCTCAGTCTTCTCTTCTCCAAACTAAACAAACCCAGTTCTTTCAGCCTCTTTCACTTATCACTATTTGTTTTGTATGACTAATTGCCCTGGTTGCAAGGTCTCTAGCTAGGGGATTTTTGGGAGCAGCCTTTCAGTTCTTTCAGTTCATAGATGTACCAGTTGGACTTTTTAAAAAATACCCAGTATCATCAAAGCAGTACAGCAAGGCCATGCATAAGGCACTAAAGCCTAGTGCTGGAAGAATTAATGCTGTGCGTGCAGCTTCATAACTATCACCTCAGAGACATATGTGAAAAAGAGCATTATATTGTGGCCGTTTATATGAAACAGAGATTTTAAAATATTATGATTACTTCCTCTTGCCTGAGTCAACTGAGAGAGAAAGAGACACCACATACCGCAGCGACCTGTCAGGCAGCAACAGCAGGATGATAACAGCGGTTCTGAAGGAGAAGCATCCTCATAGAACATCCTGGTGGACTTGGCCTAGTCAGCATGGCCCCTCCACTTCATAAGAATTCACCTAAAGCTAGGACTTCATCCATGACCAATAGCTATCTGCAGGATATCGTTGTATCTGCCAGTGCCAACCTTTCACCATACTTGTATCTAACATCGGATCTGTGACTACCCTTTGTTCATATAACCAGACTATCCCCCTCAATCATCTCAATTGTTTAACTAGAGCAGCTTTTTTGCAGCTCTGGATGTTAAACTGAAACTTATCCAAATAACCAATTAAGAACTCGTCCTCCACATATAATAACCTATTAAGGACTCCTCCTCAAAGTATATGATCCACCAGCACCATTCCCAAATAATTTTCCTTCCCCCAAGAAGATTCCCGTAACTCAAGTAGTCTTTTTGGGGAAGGCTCAATAACCTGTTCCCCTTTCCTCTGGGCAAGCCTTCACAGATCCACTAGCAGGCTAAGCTTCTCTTGGAAAAACAAAGCATTTGATTGATTGTTTCCCCTTTGGCAAGTCCATGGTTTGTGAATGACAATTCCTAAATTGCTTGTCAATTGCTTCCCAATAACTATTACCTGCCATTTATGGTTCACCTGTTGGATTACTTTTTAAACATCTTCTAGTATCTTCTAGCTCTTGACTGATCTGTTTTGAAATTTCCAGTGGAAATGCAATGCCCTATTCAATCTTCAAAATTTCTTGGACTTAAACTTTTTTCCCATGTATTTCAAACTTCTCCTCTTCCCCTTCAAGAGAAACATCATATTCCTCACTCTTTCTTTCCCTTCTTTTCCCATTTCCAAATTCTGCATTAAGTATGATTTCTTGTGTCTCATAAGCCACCTAAACCATGCAGTATCTATTATACCTCAGAGTAGATCATTCATTTCATAGATCCTTGATTTAGTATCCTCAGTCAAATCCTTTTATCATTATACCTTGACTTTGGTTCTAGCTCCTTAAACACTAAAATGCTATTTCATTCTTTAATGATGAACTCATTTTTCCCAACTGACAATATTTATCCTCTTTATCAATGCCTATCCCCTCTTCTGTTTTGACATTTGCTACTAAGGGGAACAGTTCATCATTCTAAGGCCTCCTGCCAGTCCTGTACTCAATCCCATGCTCTCCACATCAAAAATTGTGCCCATCGCCACTGCCGTCAATCTTTGGGTTGAAAATGAATTGTTGATACATAACATTTTACTGTAGCGATAACCAAAATTAGTAAGAAGATTTGCTTCAATTTTTTCCTAAAGTGACATTTTACTAAACTTCTGTGCATCAGTAGAAAGATCCAGAAAATCGAACTTTTAGTTCCCAAAACCGAGCCTTAAGCTCACTCATTTCTTTTCTTTTCCCCATGTAATTTTTACAACAGATTCTTCTCATTCAGATTATTCTGACAGAGCTCAAGATTTACCATTGTAATACAAGATTTTACACTTTGGTATATCACAAGCAATATATTAAGCATCACACTTGATGGTTTGTAAGTAGGTCACAATGAAGCATACTCATTATCAATTCACACCTTTCTCATAGCTGCATTCCTGCACAACTCAGACTTCCCATGATTTCAATATATGTTAGTGGAATCCAGGTTTTCTTTAGTTAGATGCTTAATTCTGAATTTGTATTTTTTATTCCAGTTTGTCCAAATAAAATTACTTTGTAAAGGCTTCAGTCAATTAGATTGTCCTCTTACAACCTGACTTCCCCAAACATACCTCTTACAGACGGTCCTTCATAGATAACATCCTATGAACTCTGCCTGGTGTTATTTTCGATGGTCCTGCTGCCACACACTCTGGTGTCATCTATGTGTGGCTGGCAAGCTTGCACTTCCATGCTAAAATCCTCTGTCCCATACAGACTGACACCTGCCCAACCCATGCCACCCCCCCACCCCCCATGTCCCCAGAGCTAGATGGCTAACAGGGCTTCCCAGGAGAAACCACCAGTCTTGTTTTGCTTACTTGAGTGTATGCACCTTCTCCTTTACCAATACCAGCATATTTTGAGATATCCAATTCAATCTTTAGAGTAAATAAAAGCACTCACATCAAACTCTTTTAGTTGGGGATGCATATTTAATAAAATATATTATATTTCAGTGTTTACACATTGTTTAAAAAGTTAGTTTTAACTGACATAAGAGTATTCCTGGTGTACATTAATTCTTTCACAGCATATAAGTCTATTGTCTGATGAATACACTCTCTGTCATGTACTATTACTTCTTACTTACTCCGGCCTAACACAGCAAGGTGCTTGAGCACATGTCTAACTTTAAGCATGTGCACTGTTTCATTGCAGTATTTTGCTGAATCAGGACCTATATTCTTGTTGCTTGCCTATTACAAATTTGTGGTTAATATTTACTCTTTAATTTCTTTTGCCCAGAATATGCTGTCCTGGAAACCTAAACTATTAAATTATGTTGTGTACTTAACTGGGATTTCCTAGAAATAAAACTGAGAAAATAAGAATTGTATTTTCATACTTAATTAGAATAGGTCTAGTTTCAACACGCTGATATAAATGTACTTGAAAAGTACATATACATATAATCTTAAATGCTTAGAATTCTATTTAGATATTAGTCCTACAAATGCACCATAATTGCCAAAGATAAATGAGCTCATCTATGTTCATATCTTCATTAAAATTAGCTTTGTTATTTTAGCCTGGTGCCCAATAGCACTGCTATTAAAACTAAAGGTCTGACAGTATTTCCATTTACCAGCTCCATTTTTTAAGGTTTATTATCTTTTCAGTTCTGAATTTCATTAAGCTGCAAATTAGCTGTCAGGATAAATATGAGTTCTGGCCCAAATCACCCTCTCCTTTGGAAAAACCTACAGAAGGGAGATCCAGGGGAGGAGAAACGCTGAAAAGTTTTTCTTGTCTGAGTCCCCCACCACCACCACCCAGCATCTTTGGTTGTTGGCTGAATTTGCCTCCCAGCAGTGGGCCTAGCCTCCAAACCCTGTGGATCCCTATTAATCTGTTGGAGGAATAGAACCATCTGTTCAGTGCCCCGTGCAACCATGTCAGTGCCAGGGTCCCCTCCTGTGGTTCCCAGTTCCATTGAGACCACATTGCCCGAGTTCCACAGTCTGCCCCTGCAAGCCTTCCTTTTGAAGGAAGAGAACTCTGCAAAAGAATTAATACAGTTTTAGGCTGTGTAGACTTTGGTGTGCATTCCCTGCAGGCTTAGCAGAAGATGTACATCCCCCTGAGCCTGCCCCCACTCACAGATTCCTGAACACCACAAATGACTATCCACAGAGTTGAGAAAAGGGATTGGGCTTTGCAGATACTCTACAGAAGCTAAGCATGTGACACCCTTTCCAATGTGAGTGAGTTCTATGATTGGAGGGTCTCTTGTGCAGAAATCTAGGGGCATAATCTGGTACTCTATTATCCAAACTGATATACATTGAAAGACAGATTGTGGCCTAGCTTTACCACATAGGGGATTAAGTGAGAATAAAATACCTTCATTTCCCTACGTGGCCTGGATTGCTATGTCAGACATGGAAGGCGGAGCAAATGGATGAGGTGCAGGTGAAGAAATATAGAATATGCGCAGAGCCTTGACTAAGCACAGCTGAGTCAGTGTGCAGGGAGTGGGGAGTTAATCTCTACTGGTAAACAGTGGCACCAGATTACTTATGTTCTGGAGCAGAAGGAAGATGGGAAGAAATTGTGACTCTGAAGTCCTGTGAGATGCTCCTGGTGGTGCAAATTGGTGCTGCCCCCCCAACCCATGGAGGCTGAGCCTACAAGCACATTCCATTAGCAAAACTAAATGTACAGAGCAGGAATCTCTTTCTCCCCACCCACTTCTTGTGAAGTTAAAATGTGCCCCCTGCACCTGGCTAGTCACTTGACCAAAAATTGGGCTTACTTGTTTTCAGAACGAACTCATACATGGAAATGGCCCCAAATGTAGACTAATCATTTGATAGTTAACTTTTTAAGAAAGAAAAGAAAAGAAAAGAATCAGATAGCTCAGGAGAGCATGGACAGTACCTTCATAAAATGCTACCCCCATTAAACTAGCGCTGAAAACTTCACCGGTAAAGCAAAAAAACAAGGAGTGCTTCCTCTTTGATAGCTGAACGAAAAGACAAAAGTAAATGACTTTGTGATGCTGCAGTTTTGCTCAAATCATTAGGCCCAAGTGAAAGGTATTTTTCTTCACTTAAGTGACACAGAAGTAGAATGTGCAGCAGGTAGAGAGAACAAGAGCAAAGACGGGTGCAGTAGGTGCCATATTCTTTTGCTATTATACTATTATTACCACTAACACTATTTATATTGTGCCATAAATGTGCATGGCTTTCTCACCGCCAACAAACAACCCCCTCAAGTTAAATTTGGGATTCAAAATCTCCTTTTTTTCCATAAGTCAGCACTTTGCACTGAGGGTAAGTGACTATACAAGATCCAGGGCAAAGATAAACCTTTGTCTCCCTCACCATTAAATAGAGTCAAGAGCACTCTTCACTCTTGCATCCCAAGGGCTTTGGCTTGACTTGTCACTTATGTAAAAATTAATGTGAAGTGGGGCAGATATGGAGCCTCTCACAATCAAATACCATGAAAGAGCAGCCGCTGTATGGCTCGTCTATCCATTTTGCATTTATTTTTAAAGTTCATTATTCCTGGTTTGTTATGGTATTTTCTAAATCCCTAACTTTCAGCAGGTTTTTAAACAATGATACCTGGCACATTTGCAGCAATTTTTCATGGACTCAAAATATCCCCTTCTAAAATTCACTATACAAATCTGCCTGGCTCTACTGTCCATTTTTCGCTTTTTTTCAAAGACTGTTTAAACCTGCTACTGAAAACTATGTCTGAGTTATCAGCACCCTATTAAAGCCTTTTTATGAAGGCATAAATTATGCTGTATGGATGGGTGCTTTTATTCAAAATATTTTTAATAAGAAATGATCTCAATGGAAATGAATGGGATGTTTGCAACACTGATGTCACAGGGACTTTGTATAATAGGAATGTTGCAAGAGACACATTTTAGAAGAAGAATATGGTTGGCATATTCACCTTATAGGATCATTTATACGTAAGCAGTTGGGGTTATACATTATTTAGACTGCAAAAAGTTTCATTACTGTGCATAGATGGGTCTCAATATAGTAAAAATTCTTTATGAGTACCATATATTGCATAGCATCATACTGCATGGTGTCTCTGCTAGTGTGTCATACACAATCAAAACATCTGTCACTGCACTGCACTACATATTTTGTGTATGTATCACTGTTTCTTTTCAAAGTCCTATGAAATTGAATAGTACACTAGCACTGCTGATTTCAACAAGTTTTTTCATAGAAAGAACATGAAGTGACATACGCTATACCAGAAGGATGTAGCACACAGTAACATTGTTGATGCACTAATGGGATGACAGTAATGTTCTGTGAGCAGTTACACAGTGGGGGGTGGAGGGGTGCAAATACATTTCAATGCATGGTATAAGTTGAACCTGCAGAAATAAAGGCACTCACAGTTAGGGCTCTCACTTTGTTCTTATCATACCCTGCTATGCCTACGGATTACAATCAGCTGTTCATATGGTTTGAAAGATTAGAGGTCTATGATACAGCACTGTAAGAGTATGCCTAACAGAGGAGTGAAAGGGTGATGTGATAGCCTTGAATTACCTTGATTTTCTGGGTTTAAATCAGTGTCTTTACATTATTTTAAGGAACTTTTGTATTTAATTATCCAAAAGTACAGTCACATATTACCATTCTGAAAGCTTTTTATTATAAATATTCATATAAGTACTGTCTGTTTTCAAATTACATTGCTCTCCTCTAATCTTGTTTTCATAATGAAATTTATTTAAGTCTAATATAGGCATAATGTAGAGTAATGTATCTTCTGCACCTTAAAATGAATGTTAGGAGTGTAAATTCATTATTTCTTCTTCAACAGATCTCCTTTTTATCTCCCTTCTGTAGACATTAGAGTAATTTTCCCCCTGAATACACTGATGAGGATCCAAAACTAATTTTCATTCAAATGAGAACTCCTTAAAAATATACTCTTATCATATTTTGCAGCCCCTTTCAGCTGTACTAGAGTTCTTTACTTTAATCTCAGCCTTAATTTATAGATGGCATTATCAATGACCAACCTTGGATGGTAAATTTCTTTCATCAGAGCAGTTTATTACTTATGAATTTCGGTCCGATTTTTACGTTCAGCACAGCTCAAAGAAGAGGAATAGAATAGTGTAAATTGCACTAACCCAGCCCTGGGAGTCAATGTGACTCGGAGACCCTGGATGAAATTCTGGCCTCAACGGAGTAAGATTTAATGAAGTTAGGATTTACTCCCCTGCTTCTAACCTTGCACCGGAGTTATGTGAGAGGAGTAATTTCCTGCTGGCCTCTGCTAACAAGAAGTTACAATAAACCCTACATTGACTCAGCTGTGCTGGCCAGTAAATAGGAGAGGTGTTGACCCAAGACTCCATCCATTCCCTGCTCAGCTGCTCCTTCTAGTATGCTTTGACCTAAGGTATGGGCAGCCTGCATAGAGGTGTAAGGGGAGGTATTAATCCCTTGTGCAGCCATGTTGTGAAAGTCATAATGTAGCCCTATTTGTATAAAAAAAGAAAATGAACAAAGTTACATAAAGTAACATCCCCTAGTTCTTTTATGTTGGCATTAATAGAAATTTACTCCTATGCAGAGGGCCACTTTTTGGATTATATTTCACTTAAATTTAATTTAAGATTATGGATTTAAATGGTGCATGGACCTCATGCTGGTCCTCTGCACAGGGGTGAATCTTACTTGCTCAGAAAATTTGCTAACAACTGTTATTCCTAAACTATGGTGTTAGTGATTTAACTTAATATTTCTTTTAAGGGAAGGCTGCTGGAAGAAACCACTGCAATTTTACAATAGATCAATGTAATTTTATCCCTACGCTTTATTCTTATCACACCCAGTTCTTTTTGTATTGCTTTGTAGACAAATAAAAAAATGAATTCAAATACAGTAGTTGCCCTGAAAGCTATTATCACAAGATTGATTAACTTATACCATTTTATTTTAACAATAGATTTTTGTGAGAAAAAATACATTTTCCCTCACTCTTAATGCATGAAAAAAAATATTAGACACTTATTACTCAAATCGGCATGGTAAAATCAATACATGTTTCTCAAAGAAGTATGCAATTTACTTTCAAAAATTTTACTTATGTGAACTTCAAGTACTCAGAGTTGCTTTGATAATTACATGATTGCTAAAGCTAATAAAATGTGTACACTGAAAACTTTCCAATGTTTCATAGGTTCATAAATCTCACTTCACTGATTCTAAACCATGGTAAATTTTTCTGATTTCACTGACGTTATTCCTTATTTACAACAGTGGAGGTGAAAAGAGAATATACTTGTGTCCTGACTCCCAGTCTCAACACATGGCACAAACACCATATATCTGCTGGGCCCTGTAAAATGGGTCTGCATATTAGCAATAGGCAAAGCCTATAGGATTTATGAGGGCCACAGTCATGGGGAGGTGAGTTAGCAATAGCCCATCTTACAGATGTGGGGCAAGTATGCATATGCTTCATCTATTCTGTATGTCAGCTGGGTTTGAGAGCTAATAGGAATGCAAACTCTATCACTGCATGCAAAATAATAATTCCATTTCAGATTGGTATTTGCCTATGCAGTTGGCCAGCTGGATATACATATATATAATATCATATCTTTCCTCCTGGACAATTATGCATATACGTAGTCTACATATCCATATGTTCCTATTATTTGTTACCCTGGTTTTCCCCTCCTTTTGCCTTTCCATGTGTGTACTCACATGTTAGGCACTGGTCCTGCTATGTGTAGCATGCAGATAGAGTGTTTTGCCCATACAGATTCTCTGACTCCACCTACATGCTAGGTTGCAGAACATTGCAGAAACAGGACCTCCAATTGTGAGCTCTTTGGGGAAAGGACTGTTGTTCCACTCATCCAGCTGGTCTAAGGCAAACTGAGAAAACTGAGGGAAAATTCAGAAGCGAGACAGACACTGCCTCATATCCCAAATCTGTGTAGTCATTTCTGACCTGAAGACGAGCTCTGTGTAGCTTGAAACCTTGTTTCTTTCATCAGCAGGAATTGGTCCTTTAAAAGATATTACTTCTCCCAGCTTGTCTCTCATATAGCCATTAGAAGAAAGGTTGAGAACACAAATATCTGAGCACATTTTGCAAAAGAAGTCAATCTTAATTTGAGCTACTTGGCAGATGGGGTTTGCCCAGTAAACTGTCTTTTCTTCTTATCTCATGCAATTAAGCAGACTCAGGAGGGACCCTACAGAACTGGCTACCTTCCACTGAACTGCAGAATTTGGGCTCCACTATTCTCCACTTTGAAGTTGATCTTCTTTCTCTTTGGGATGTTTTTTTTTCTTGACAAACAGAGCTGAACAAAAGGCTGCACCATGTGCTAACTATCTCCCACAGCTTACTTGCAGCTTGCTCTAGCATTAGATTTATGAAATCTGGAGGCAGATGCCAAGCTGCTTCACTCCCTGGCTGGCTCTCTTCTACCAATAGAAATCATTTTCTCTGTTGTGAGGGTCTCCTTCAGAAAGGAACACTAACTACTTGAGGCACTTGGCTGACTACTTAGCTCCAGTACCGGAAATTTGATGGGTATGAAATATGTCCACCTTTATCACCAATCTCATAGCAGGATTTGATAGACAGGGTGTACAAGGTTTTCTGCAGGTGGCTTAGATGTGATGGCCTCAGCCAGTGGAAATGTCTATGGCTTTTATATCATCCATCCATCTTTTCTTTATATAATGCCCATCACCATGGTATATGAGCACCTAGTACCACTGATCAGGGAAATCCTCCTAGGAAGGAAGTGGAAAGCTAAAGGAGCTCACAGTTTTGCAGTGTTCTCTGTCCAGGCCCAATGTAATCTTTCCGTCATAGCCTAACGCTGGAAGATAGCATCTTAGGGACACTTGAATAGAAGCAAGCCCAGTGATCCTGAAGCAGTCTCACATCCCAACACTTTTCTAACCTCTTATACACCTACCTTGTCATAGAAAGTCCCCGAAAGTAAGTTTCTCCTGTCTGTCCTGAAAAAGGCCCTCAGATAGGCAGAGTTCCCTGGTTTAACCATAGTGGAGTGGGGAGGAAGGAGACTTCCTTTCAGGCAGATGTTCAGGTGTCAGATCATGTTAAAACTCATATTCAGGGGAAGAGAAGTCAAACTTTTAGTGCAAGTTTCTCTGTCTCGTGCCTAGCATCATCATAAAAGTGTCATTGATTATCCATTTAACAATTAATATGGCATTATTTCCTGATGTCTATGGCCCAGTCCTGAAAACCCTTATTACTCATGGGAGTAGTCCCACTGATTCAAAGGAACTATTAATGTGAGTAAGGACTACTCATATGAGAGACGGGTTTATAGGATTGTTCCCATATTTTGCATTCCATTGATTCTGTGTTAGTCCTTTGTTCCCATGGCAACCTTGCTCTTGTTCAGTACTTTGATGCTAAGACAATGCAAGGAGACCCTACCATACTTTTGTGTATGCATGTATTGTGGGAAGAAGATAAAATCCTTGGCTTCTTTCTGTTTCTTGTAAAGCATTTTAATTTAGTTAGCAAAGTGGTCTTTTGAGTTGTTTCATATTTTTTCTTCTAGTGTTCAGCAAACCTCTTAGCAACACCTAACTATGGAGGTTGCTGAATCTTTCTATTAATTCTAAAACCTCCATTTCTTATTAAGCCACAAGAGATAGCTCTCACTTTGTTTCCAACAGAAGGCAATTTAGACTTTTTTTTTTGTATTTAGAACGTCGCCCGCCATTCCGGATAGGCAGGCTTTCTTAATTGCTTTGTTGCAAAAACAATTTATGAGTTTTTTAATGAGTTTAATTTTCTTTTAAGTTTTCTTTATAAAATGCGGTAGCATTTTGAAACAAAATAAATTAGCTACATAGCTGAGTCAGTGCTCTGTTCCGCCATCAGTAAACTAAAGACACTGCCTCCTCAAGACTTATTGTATAGAAAATATGTATTCAATAAGGGAGCCTGAGTTGGCGTGAAGAAAAGGAGAAATAAGGAAAGAGATTATTACCTGTATTCTAAAAAACATCCTCCTACCACCATATTGAGAGCTGAATCTCAACCTAGCTGAGATATTAGGGCTTGAAACACTGGTAAAGAAAGCTGAGATTATGTTGTAATCACAATGTGCTTTTTACCACTCTCTTTAAAGCAACCATAATGTTTGGTATTGGATTTGAATGTTTTTTAAAAGACAAGAATCTTTCAGAAATGTACAGCAGTGTCTGTATTTCCTTTTTCTTTAGTTTTCCTGAACCAGCGCACTGGCAATCAGTAAGAATAATGCCAGGTAATGACTGTAAGAAAGCAAAAAAATACTGCACAATATACAGAGTAAATTTGGACACTTAGATAAAGCAGGCAAAATCAATATGTCAGAATCAAAAATAGTTAATGAAGATGATTTGTCATTGGAGGCAATGGACATAAATAGCAGCTTTGCTAGATAAGTAAATATTTCTGGTCTACAGCTTGAAAGAACATGACTTATCCATGTTATTCATTTTCATCTGCATTGTGTTCTTGTAATAATATCTTCTATTAATATGGTGCCATGCACCCCAAGAGCTCTACTGTGTTTTTATTTCTTTCTATAATCAGATCACCAGCCATTAAAATGTGGATATGCCTGGTAGAAAAAATGGCCACCTCTGAAGAAAACACAGTAACAGGTCAGGAAGTGAAGAGGCAGATCATATCCAAATGAAACTGTAGAGGAAACTTCAGAAAGACCGAATGACCCAACCTGGAATTTGGCAAGGACACTGGAGTAACAGTCCTGCTCTTGTCAAAAAAGTCATGGAAATTTTGATTGCTACAAGTGGTTGGAAACCCTTTTTTATATCTCATTAGAAGCTGGCACATCCAACAGCATAGCATTTAACAGTGGGCACTCTGAATTAAAAAGAAGTGTATGCCACCACTTAGAAGGGAATCCACTTCCTGCAACAGTTTATGTTTTCCTGGGAGATCTCTCATTCAAGTACTACCCACCTTGAACCTGCTTAACTTGTGAGATATGAGAAACTCACAGATGAAGATGGTACATTATGACTGACATTTAACTCTGATTTGCTTCACATTTTGCTACATTTTTGGCATGGTGTTCTCTGTACAAGATCATAGAATCATAGAACATCAGGGTTGGAAGGGACCTTAGGAGATCATCTAGTCCAACCCCCTGCTCAAAGCAGGACCGATCCCCAGACAGATTTTTATCCCAGTTCCCTAAATGGCCCCCTCAAGGATTGAACTCACAACCCTGGGTTTAGTAGACCAATGCTCAAACCACTGAGCTATCCCTCCCCCCCCAAAAAAAGTGGAGGTGTGTGGTTTACAGCCATCTAGTGTAGGTAGAGTCCAGTCCCCTGCCTTCACAGCAGGACCAAGTACTGTTCCTGACAGATTTTTGCCCAAGATCGCTAAATGGCCCCTCAAGGATTGAACTCACAACCCTGGGTTTAGCAGGCCAATGCTCAAACCACTGAGCTATCCCTCACCCCAAATATTACATAGAGCTGTCTTATAAATATTGTTTCAGTTGAAATATAGGGTGCCTGGGTCTGAGAAGAAATGTGGGCAAACTGGAAGGATTATTTGAGAAAGGAATCACCGCAGGAATAGTAGAATGAATAGTCTGAGCTAACTATAAAAGACAAGATAGAAGGACAATAGATACCGGCCCATAAACTAAACTAAAGCACTTTGAGGAAGAAAGAAATCACGGCGGAGTGTAGTCACTCCACACTGGAAATCTGCTTCCAAGGTTCAATAACTAAGATAGACTGGTCTAATGTTCGCTTGAGCTGGTTCCTCTTGAGCTGGCTTCTGAACAGAGGCGTCAATCCACTGTTCCCCAACACACAGGTATTATGACCAGTAAAATTTGATGTTGTTCCTAAAAATGACACCTCTGGGAAGTGACACTTCTAGGAATAATATGACAGTGACAGCTAATTAGTGTTTTATGATACTTCAACAATGTCATTCCTGAAAGTATCACTGTCCAAAATGATGAATTAACATGGTGGCTCTTACGGAGAGAATCCAAACAATGACAGCTTGGTAGTCAAGCAGGTATCAACTGTTAGACAGAACTGAGGTTATTGCATTTGGAATTACCTGACGTTTTCAAAACAATCTAGTTCATTTTTTTCATTGACAATAAACAAAGTTTGAAAAGCTATGGAATTCATCTTCCTGCTCAGGAAGGCTATGGATATTCAGTTTTTTGCATGAATGAAATGCAGCTTCAGAAATGCTGATCATTTCATTCCCTCGGTGTCATCTTCCAAATGAGATACTATTATTATTTATTTATATGGTCATGTGTGTGTGCTTGGCACTTTAGAGACATGCCTGATGACAAGATCTCAGCCCCAAAAGCTGACACTCTCAGCACACAATCCTGTAAAGTCTTCCTACTGGGCATTGTGATGACTACCATGTATCATGGGACTTTGATTCCTTTCTCACCTGTAGCCTTGTAGTTTCCCTGGATTCCTTGTCAGTCACAGATCTCCCATGTCACTCCCATTGTAACAATATTTATATTACTTCTGTGAGCCATCAGTAGGGACTCTGCCCAATATAAAGGGCTTGTCTACACAGAGAAGTTACACTGACTTAACTAAAGATATGATGTTCAGCTGATTTAGCTAAACTGATACAACTTTGGGCGTGAAAACTCTTATATCAGTATAAAACCAGTTTCTATCAGTTTAGCTTGCACTAGATGGACTGATACAAACTTGCTTCAAATTGATATAACAGAGTCCACACCAAAAATTGCACTGGTTTAATAAATTAGTTTAACATCACACGGTTTTAATGAAACCGATGCAATATTTTGTATACTAAGTATTTTCAAGCTAAGACCCTAAATAACCAATGCAGATAAAGACAGTATGGAAGAGGCATACAACATAAAAGCAAAGTGACTGGACTGACATACTTGACATATATCTTGTTGGAGAAAATCCCTCCATTATTGCTCCATCTCCTATACTTCCTTTCTAGGTAAAATAGCAGAGAAAGTGATGATATCCATACACTCTATCTGCTGATGTCTTGGACTGTTCGCCACCAGGCTTTAGTCTTGGATAAATCAGAGCGACAGTTCTAGTAGCACTAATGGATGGATGACCTCATCATAAGTGCATAGAGTCCATCTCTCCCAGCCTATACCCAACTTCTATTTCAGACAAAAAACAATCTAGTAGAGTTTTCTTAATTTCAAGTTTAAGAATATGATTAAAATGATGATTCCACACACCCTTGTCTTATACCAAACTTTGACGAGAACTATTGCTTAATTTCCCACCACTTTTTACAGCACTGCAGAAGTCTTAATACATAGCTTTTATAATTGCAAATATCTTATCTGGATCTCTGTATGATTTTGCTACTTTCCGTGATGCTTCCCTCCAAACTGAATCAAATGTCTTTGTAAAGTCAATTAAAATAGCAAACGTTCTTACTTTTTTTCTATCAGCTGTCGGAGTGCGAATATCTGATCAATGCAACTTCAATCTGGTCCGAAGCCCTACTGTTCCTCACCTACTATTTCCTCTAAAACTGGCCTTAATCTGTTGACAATTACTTTCATGATTTTTCCAGGTATTGATGATAAGCGTATATCTCTGTAATTATTTGGATCAACAGGATCTCCGTTCTTCAAGATCGATACAATTATTGCCCTTAATGTGTCATCTGGTACCTCCTCTTGGTCACATATCACCTTGTGTGTTTTTTCTAATGCTTTCGTAGCATCAGCTTTTAGTAGCTCAGCTGTTATATTATCTGTTTCTGCCATTTAGATTACTACTGTATGGTCTGGAAGCATCTGCATTAAATGAAACAGACATCAGAAGGCTGGAGGCAGTAGAGAAGAGAGTTCTTCAAAAGGTGTCAAGTGGAATGATTTTAAAACAAAGGTTAGGAGGACCAGTAAGATGTGAAATAAGGGTATAGGATTGGTACAGTTGACAAGATTATGCGGGGGGGGGGGGGGAGGGGGCTGTAGAAGAAAAAAATGTGACAGGATGCCAAAAGAAAATAATGCAAACACAACCAAGGTCAGCCTGACCTCACGGCCAGCCACTGACTTGATGGTGGGAAATTGTACACAGCGACATGATCAGGCTGGGTTTCCTGGAGGACAGGGCCGGCTCCAGGGTTTTGGCCGCCCCAAGCAGCCAAAACACACACACACAAAAAAGCCGCGATCTGCGGTGGCAATTCGGCGGGAGGTCCTTTGCTCCCAGCGGGAGTGAGGGACCATCCGCCGAATTGCCGCCGAATACCTGGACATGCCGCTCCTCTCAGGAGCGGCCGCCCCAAGCACCTGCTTGAGAAGCTGGTGCCTGGAGCCGGCCCTGCTGGAGGAACATGTCACAGAAAGGAATGAATGGTGACACTGTACTACTCCCCATGTCTGGAAAGATACCCTGAGTTGAAATAATTAAGTAGAGTTTTCTAGAATGGGGGAAACCGAACACTTAATCCTCTTTTAAGTCAAAAGGGTCTGCCAGCACAGAGCCAGTTGCAGGATCAGTGCCTTAGATACTACAGTAATGGAGAGTATAGAAAAAGCTAAGATAGGTAGCTAGATAAGGATATTAATAGTTCCAGTAAAATATTTTTAAACAAGCTTGCATTCTTTTGCTTTATTAAAATGAATTGTGTGAAGCAGCAGCAGTACAATTGGGTGGCCTGTGAATGAGGACTTTGGGTCACCCGTGTGTATCACTAGGTTGGGGAATTGAGATTCCACCTCAGCTCTACAGAAGAAAAAGCAGCAAAAGTGAAACACATCCCAAATAAATCAGGGATTGTGATAAATTTTATATTTTTCAATGTGCACAACTTTTATTGCCCCAGATCATTTATTTGTTACATTACTGTCAAAACGTGAGCCATTATACTTATCAACGGTCTCGTCTCTCAGCAACAAGACATACTGTATATCATACTGATGTTTCCTTCGAAGATCATGTTGGATCACTGTCTAGAAGAGTGAAAACTTTTTTCATTGTCTCCTTTGTGGGCTAATAACGTTTTTTTAATTGAAAAGTGTTTGGTTTCTTTCTTGTTTTCTTGTTTCAAATCAGTCTAGCCTGTGTCAGAAAAACTGAGCCTGTGTTGCTATTTTTTCTGAAAATGCAATGCTTTTTCCTCTTCTTACAAGATTTCAACTCTTTTGGCTTTGGAAAAGAAATCACTGTGGAAAAAGTACTTTCTTGAAATGATGACAGAAGCAAAATTTTATTTCTTTGTAGAAAACAGGGACATTTGAAGACAGATTTAACTACCGGTACTTTGTTCTTTGTTCAAGGAAGTTTGAATTCTCAGGTTCTTAGACCATTAATCCATCCCTATTTTTATTTTTTGAAGATGACTATTTCAAAAATGAGGTATTGTACTTGCAAGTTCTTTTAGAAAATACCTTTTCCTCCCATCGTATGTTCCAGCTTTGTGATAATTTGCATGATAACTTGACAGTTTATGGCTTTTCCTCATGAATATTTATTTAACTCCAATATAAATAAACTCCCAAAATTATGGCTCAGAATGGTATTGTGAAGCAAACTCTCCTTGGAGTGGATTCATATTAATCACAGGTGATATGTAATGGGACAAATTTAATTGCACTAGTATAAATCTGGATTAACTATTTATTTCCACTCTGAGCTTTCCGGTGTTCAGAGAAACAATGCACCCTGTTCCCCCTGTGCAGAGAGATGAGGGCTATGAACAGTCCTCCTGCCTGCTCTTCTGTGCCAATTGAAGGGCATAATATGCTCCCGGGGACATACCTCTAGGGATCAGCCCCTGTGCTCAGCAAGGGCTATGCAAAGTGAAAGGCTCCTTATGCTTCCCCTGCACCCGATACATGGTGTGTGTGTTTTCTATCCAAGAAAATTTGAATACATTTGGAGAGTAATGTTTGATGAGACACTGTAATGCTTGACAAAACCCCAAACCCTTTGCTTTCCTTTCATTATAAATATAAAAAAATCTGAACTGTCAGCCAACATTTGTCCTCTATAAATCACTAAAATGACAGTTACCCTCAAGGGGCAAGTTTGTGCCTCTCCCCCCATGTGTTCATGCAGTGACGGGGGAGGGAGTAAGGAGACTCCCCCTCTTTGTGTGGCTCACATAAAGGGAGCCCAAAATTGCAATCCTTGTGCTCAGGGAAAACTGGAGATATTATCAAGTTGTTGTCTACCCTGGGAGTAACACTTCATAAAGTGCATGGTGCTGTAATGAGCAGAGGCAGGGTTAGGTCCTCCATGCACAACCATGCTGGGGAGAGTATGCTGCACTCTTTACAGGATTTAGTAACTTGCACAATACAACTGGGATCTCTGGGGAGAAGAATGCCTCTTGATCCCCCTTGAGCAATGCACCTCTACACTACCCCTTTACTACATGCTGTATCTCAAAGGCACAATCTAACCCTAAACAATTAGTGAATTTTCTCTCCCAATATTTGTCCATTAATTGAGCAGGGTTACAAATCAGAGTTATGGGATGATATTTGCTGGGAGCATTCCTCTTTGAATATCAGCGCTGCATTACTTTTCCTCCAAACCTCTGGTACCAATGCTGATTTCTACAGCTATTCAAAATCAATGGCATGAGATACATTAAGTGAATTTACTGATTCCCTTAGGCACCTTAGGACGCACATCATACAGGCTGGCTACACTGTTTATGATCACATTTTCCAGATACTCCTTTAGTCAAGAGCCACTTTCAAAATGACTTTTTAATTGTCCAAATGTCTCTCTTTTTCTTGGGCCTGGTCTAAACTACAAGTTTAGTTCAAATTTATCAACGTTAAATCGAATTAACCCTGCACCTGTCCACACAATTAAGCCATTTACTTTGACATAAAGGGCTCTTAAAATCGATTTCTGTACTCCTCCCCGACAAGGGGAGTAGCGCCGAAATCGACATTGCCATTTCGAATTAGGGTTAGTGTGGCCACAATTCGACGGTATTGGCCTCCGGGAGCTATCCCACAGTGCACCATTGTGACTGCTCTGGACAGCAATCTGAACTCGAATGCACTGGCCAGGTAGACAGGAAAAGCCCCGCGAACTTTTGAATTTCATTTCCTGTTTGCCCAGCATGAAGAGCACAGGTGACCACGCAGAGCTCATCAGCACAGGTAACCATGCAGTCCGAGAATCAAAAAAGAGCACCAGCATGGACCGTACAGGACGTACTGGATCTGATCGCTATATGGGGAGAGGATTCCGTGCTAGCAGAACTACATTCCAAAAGACGAAATGCCAAAACATTTGAAAAAATCTCCAAGGGCATGATGGAGAGAGACCACAATAGGGACTCACTACAGTGCCGCATGAAAGTTAAGGAGCTCAGACAGGCCTACCAGAAAACCAAAGAAGCAAACGGAAGGTCCGGGTCAGAGCCGCAGACATGCCGCTTCTACGCTGAGCTGCATGCAATTCTGGGGGGGGGGGTCCGCCACCACTACCCCACCTCTGACCGTGGATTCCAAGGAGGGGGTAATCTCAGCCATGCCTGAGGATTCTGTGGATGGGGAAGATGATGAAGAGGAGAGGACGAGCTTGCGGAGAGCACACAGCACTCCATTCTCCTCAACAGCCAGGATCTTTTTCTCAGCCTGACTGAAGTACCCTCCCAACCGTCCCAAGGCGTTACCCCAGACAATGAGGCCATGGAAGATGAGTGTACCTTTGTAAATATAAAATATGGTTTAAAAGCAAGCATTTTTAATGATTAATTTTGCCCTGAGGACTTGGGATGCATTTGCGGCCAATACAGCTACTGGAAAAGTCTATTAACGTGTCTGGGGATGGAACAGAAATCCTCCAGGGACATCACCATGAAGCTCTCCTGGAGGTACTCCAAAAGCCTTTCCAGAAGGTTTCTGGGCAGTGCAGCCTTATTCCGTCCTCCATGGTAGGACATTTGACCACGCCACGCTAGTAGCAAGTAATCTGGTATCATTGCATGACAAAGCCTGGCAGTGTATGGTCCCGGTGTTTGCTGGCATTCAAGCAACATCCATTCTTTATCTTGCTGTGTTATCCTCAGGAGAGTGATATCGTTCAAGGTAACCTGGTTGAAATACGTGAATTTAATGAAGGGGACAGAGGTGGCTGTTCCTACTGGGCTGTTTGCCTGTGGCTGAAAAGAAATCCTTCCCTGCAGTTAGCCAAGCAGGGGGCGGGGGCATTGGCACTGAGCTTTTTGCGTTTGGCTAGCAGGGATCTTTCCTGATACCACCACGCAGTAGGGGGAAGGGGTAAAGCGATCATCCCAGAGAATTGGGGGGAGGGATAGCTCAGTGGTTTGAGCATTGGCCTGCTAAACCCAGGGTTGTGAGTTCAATCCTTGAGGGGGCCACTTGGGGATCTGGGGCAAAATCAGTACTTGGTCCTGCTAATGAAGGCAGGAGGCTGGACTCGATGATCTTTCAAGGTCCCTTCCAGTTCTAGGAGATGGGATATCTCCATTAATTATATGCTGCTGCACGTTAACAGGAAAACCGCAGCACTCAATGGGCTTTGCTTGGTATGGGAAAGGAGAGCACTGCTTTTATGAAGGTTGCAGAAGCCGAAAGACAATGGCTTACCATGGCTGCATGCAAGCTGAATTCTGTTGCCCGGCCCTGCGTCTGTGATCTCTAACACCAAAGCCGCAGGCACTCAATATAAGATGCAAAATGCGACCTTGTACCAAAATCACATGTGCTATGTAATGTGAATAGTGTTGTTCACCATGAAAGAGTATAAGCATTGTTCTGTAAAATGTATCTTTTTAAATACTTCTCTCCCTTTTTTCCCTCCCTCCCACAGCTGCAAATTTTTCAAGCCTCCCTCCTCCGTCCCGAAGGCTATCTCAGATAAGGCAGCGAAAAAAACACACGCGAGACGACATGTTTTCTGAAATCATGCAATCGACCCACGATGAAAGAGCTCATCTGAATGAGTGGAAGGACACGGTATCAATGTACAGGAAAGATGCCAGTGAACGTGAGGCCATGAGGGACGCTCGAGATGAGAGGTGGCAGGCTGCAACGCTGGGGCTGCTGCGTGATCAAACGGACATGCTCCGGCGTCTGGTGGAGCTTCAGGAACGGCAGCAGGATGACAGAGTGCCACTGCAGCCCCTGTATAACCGCCCTCCTCCCTCACCATGTTCCATAGCCTCCTCACCCAGACATGACAGCAAAGGCTGTCATTATTTGGAACTTTTGAAGTGGCCTTTTCCTTCCCTCCTACCCTCCTCCCAAACCCCACCCGGGCTACCTTGTCAGTTCTCTCCCTATGTTTATAATCAATTAATAAAGAATACATTATTTTTAAATGATAGTGACTTTATTTCCCTTGAAAGCAAGCTGTGATCGAAGGGGGGAGGGTGGGTTGCTTACAGGGAATGAGTCAATCGAGGGGGCGGGTTTTCATCAAGGAGAAACAAACAGAACTTTTCACACCGTAGTCATGAAACTGGTTTTCAAAGCTTCTCTGATGCGCAGCGCTTCCCGGTGTGCTCTTCTAATCGCCCTGGTGTCTGGCTGTGCGTAATCAGCGGCCAGGCGATTTGCCTCAGCCTCCCACCCCGCCATAAAGGTCTCCCCCTTACTCTCACAGAGACTGTGGAGCACACAGCAAGCAGCAATAACAATGGGAATATAGGTTTGGCTGAGGTCTGAGCGAGTCAGTAATGAGCGCCAGTGACCCTTTAAATGTCCAAATGCACATTCTACCACCATTCTGCACTTGCTCAGCCTGTAGTTGAACAGCTCCTGACTAATGTCCAGGCTGCCTGTGTATGGCTTCATGTGCCATGGCATTAAGGGGTAGGCTGGGTCCCCAAGGATAACTGCAGGCATTTCAACATCCCCAACGGTTATTTTCTGGTCTGGGAAATAAATCCCTTGCTGCAGCCATTTAAACAGATTAGTGATCCTGAAGATGCAAGCGTCATGAACCCTTCCCGGCCATCCCACGTTGATGTTGGTGAAACGTCCCTTGTGATCCACCAGTGCTTGCAGCACCATTGAGAAGTACCCCTTGTGGTTTATGTACTGGCTGCCCTGGTGCCAAGATAGGGATATGGGTTCCATCTATCACCCCACCACAGTTAGGGAATCCCTTTGCAGCAAAGCCATCCACTATGACCTGCATATTTCCCAGAGTCACTACCTTTGGTAGCAGCAGCTCAGTGATTGCTTTGGCTACTTGCATCACAGCAGCCCCCACAGTAGATTTGCCGACTCCAAATTGATTCCCGACTGACCGGTAGCTGTCTGGCGATGCCAGCTTCCACAGGGCTATCGCCACTTGCTTCTCAACTGTGAGGGCTGCTCTCATCTTGGTGTGCTGGCACTTCAGGGCAGGGGAAAGCAAGTCACAAAGTTCCATGAAAGTGTCCTTACGCATGCGAAAGTTTCACAGCCACTGGGAATCATCCCACACCTGCAACATGATGCGGTCCCACCAGTCTGTGCTTGTTTCCCGGGTCCAGAATCGGTGTTCCACGGCTATAACCTGCCCCATTAACAGCATGATCTCCAAAGCGCCGGGGCCCACGGTTTGAGAGAATTCTGTGTCCATGTCCTCATCACTCTTGTCGCCGCGCTGCCGTAGCCGACTCCTCCTCTCCTGGTTTTGCAGGTTCTGGTTCAGCATAAACTGCATAATAATGTGCCAGGTGTTTACAATGTTCATGACTGCTGTCTTGAGCTGAGCGGGCTCCATGCTTGCCATGGTATGGCATCTGCACTGTTCACCCAGGAAAAAAGGCGCGGTTGCTTTCCCAGAGGGAGGGGAAGGATTTACCCAGAACCACCTGTGACAATGTTTTTGGCCCCATCAGGCATTGGGATCTTAACCCAGAATTCCAATGGGCAGAGGAGACTGCAGGAACTATGGGATAGCTATGGGATAGCTACCCACAGTGCAATACTCCGGAAGTCGACGCTAGCCTTGGTACATGGACGCACACCGCCGAATTAATGTGCTTAGTGTGGCCGCATACACTCAACTTTATACAATCGGTTGCCAAAAATCAAATTCTGTAAATTCGGAATAATCTTGTAGTGTAGACATACCCTTGCTGAAGACAGATTTAAAATAGTATACCAATATTCCACTGACTTTTGGGTCAGCATTAATTTCATCTCCCTCCTCATTTCTTAATGGACCTGCTTTCCCTATGCTAGATCTTATTCCCTGCTATGTTTCAATTCCTTCTTCTACTCATCCACTCCTGGAAGTACTATTTAGTGCCTTACTTCTTTCTCTGCAAACTTTATACTGACTCTCTTGTTTGGTTGTTCTCCTATTTACAGTCAACTTGGTTTTGATTAGAATTCTACGGTTCTTGAGCAGTGCCTTTATGAAGTCACCTTTCCTTTGTTTTCTTCCCTGCCTTTTCTCCAGGTCTGCAAAGTTTTTGGAAGATTGTTACAATGATTTTGAGCAAGTTCTGATTGTAGCCAAGCCTCTTACACAGCCATATAATGTAAAAATACACCTTGATATAGATGTAATATTTACACAGAATTTATTCACCAAAATTTAAATGTTCACAATTTTCTGACGAAAAAGAAATGGTGAATTATTTGTGAATATTTTTGGGAAAAATGTAATTTCATTTTTTCAACCAGCTTTAGTTAATAGGGTTTGCACCTAAAAGGCACTTTAGGAGTGAGGAGCGAGGAGCAGGAGCCCTGCCTCTGTAGGGGGCCAGATGCACTATCTCTGCACAAGGAGTAGCTGTTGCTATATTAGTTCTACCATATACGTTCTTCCCAAGTTCACCAGAAAATGGGCTGGAAGTAGAGCTTTACAAATAACTGCTTTTATTTTATTGTTCTTTGACAAGTCCAAAAAATAACAAGCAACATGCATTTTGTGTCAGCTTGAAACTAGAATGTTCTGAAATGTTTAGCAAACCAAAAAGTTTTAAAAAAAAAGTTTTGAGTTAAATGAAATGTTTTGTTTTTATTTCCATTTTTAAGGTCTTTCTAAAGAATAAAATTGAAGGACAGTTCTAAATGAAAGGTTGTTTTGAATAGAAGTATAAAAACATTACATTTCAAAAATATTGACATAGAACATTTTGATTTTCTTTTTTAATTGTTTCAGCATGAACAATTTGGCAAACCCAACACCAATTTGCATAACGTTTTGGTGTTGCCAAATCTGCATTTTTTCAGTGAGAAAAAGCTTCTGCCAAAATGTTTTGTCCAGCTCAAGTTCGGAGTAATATACTCACTCCTGGCACACCTTGAAGTCAATGTGACTACTCACATGCTTCAAGTTAAGCATGTACTTAAGTGCTTTGTTGGAACAGGGACAGAATGCTCAGTCAGCACCCTGAGGAATTAAGCCCATATTATCTAGTATAATTACCTCTGCGGTAGAGTGCATTTGGCAAATTATTTGATCAATATGTTTGTTTCGGTGGTTCCAAATGTAATAGAACTATATACATTCAGGAGGACAGAATGGTAGTGATGGGCATTAGGGTTGCAAAGGAATCATCTGTAATACTACACATATATTACAGCCTAGGTACATGAATTAATCTTTTCTGGAGGCAAATTTTTTAATGCACGAGGCATTGTGGTATCTTACTTGCCACAATATATTTTACTAAATAATTTGAGTTAAATTGAAAATATTTCTGAAGCGCCAAAGAAATGTATTGCTGTTCCCATTGTATCTTGCACAGCTCAGTCTGCCTGGAAGGTGACAATCCTTTACCATCAACTTTGCAGGGCTGGTTTTCAGACATGAGTGAAATTGCTTCTTTTGTGAAACTTACCCATAGATTGAATGGAGGTGTGGGATGATTTCAAACAACTTCAAACACTTACTAGAATGAAATTATCTTCCCACTTATCTTTTCGCTTTCAATTCTGCTTATGTCTCATGTCTCTCTTTCATAGAATCTCTCTCTCTCTCTCTCTCTCTCTCTCTCTCTCTTTCTACATTGTATATGTTTTCAGATGGAAGCCATATATTCTTTTAGTCACTATTTGCCACTACACTCCTTATCATTTTCCCTATTTTAATTATTATTAGGATATCATATTTACACATTCAGCATAGGAATTTTGTTTCCCCCCAACCCCAGAATTGGAAACATTTTTTTAAATATTTCAAGTGGAGGATAAGTTACAGGAAATACTGTGTATATTTCTATCTAATCACATCCATCTATTTTCTATATTTTTGCATATGTATTCCTTTTTCATGAAAAGGTTTAGAAGACTTATTTTACAGTTTGGGGAATTTTAATATATTTTATTGCGCATGATAACATATTCTAATAGTTGCTACTCTTGCCTGCCTGTGTTACAAAAGTGTCAAGTATTTGCTATAGTTAAAATGAACATGCAAAAGTTCCCATATGAAGTTTATCTAAAGTTATCCAAACCAAATTAGGATGAAAATCTGACTAGAAATAGCCTCTCTTGTAATATGTTCATATGCCAGCTGAGTAAGAAGTAGTCTCTTCTTTCATGAGATTTCTTCTTTCTGTCTCAGTTTACACCAGGAAGTAATTGAAAATTGAAACAAATCATAAATTACTATGTTAACATTAAATGTAAACAGGGGTTGGCTCAGTTATCTACTTGATGAAGGTTTTTATCATACAGTGCGCACTGCACTTGATTCAAGAGAACACCATGTGTAACAACTCAAATTGTCAACTTTCTCCCTTTATAAAATAGTTTATCATCATCCATAAGGGAATAAATCCCCTAGATAAACAAATGGTAGATACTGCATGGGGGGGGGGGGGGAGGGAGAAACTTCACACATTTTCCTGCCCAGCCAATATTCTTACATGTTTTGTGTTATGGCCCAAAGTATATTAACACCAGACTATGACACATGTGGAAGTGTGAATTTGAGGACCATTCAATGTTGTGAATTTTCCCAGTTTATCAGTTACACAAACATCTCTGCTAACTTTGTGCTGTGAAAATTCAGTGTTCAATAGCCTTAAAATTTCTCAGCTCTTAAATGGTGTGGAGTAGTCTAACTGGTTGCATATTGAGCTTCAGATACACACTGGTTCAGGACTCCTCAGTTTCGTGTGTGTGTCTAAGACAGAGCGGTAGTCTTGTGCTTCCTTATATTTTAATTGTTTTTCCATTAATATGAATGGCAGTTTAGTTCAATGATTCTGATACTATAGGTTCTAAAGATGCCGCTAGTACTATTATAGAGCAAACAGAAGCCAATGTAGAATGAGAGAACAGATTAAAAAAACCTCATATGAGAGCACTAAGATGTAGGGTCAGATCCTCAGATAGTGTAAACTACCCTCACTCCATTGGCCAGTATACACCAGGAGAAGATCTGGCTTTCCCCACTTTCAAGTACTCAGAAGCTGCAAACATATACACCTCTACCCCGATATAACGCGACCCAATATAACATGAATTTGGATATAACGCAGTAAAGCAGTGCTCTGGGGGGGGAGGAGGGGGAGGGACTGCACACTCCAGTGGATCAAAGCATGTTCGATATAATGCGGTTTCACCTATAACGCGGTAAGATTTTTTGGCTCCTGAGGACAGTGTTATATCAAGGTAGAGGTATACTAAGAAATATGGTTGCATGGAATGTAGTGACATCTCCATGATTATAATATAATCCTCCCATGGATCACTGATGTATTTATAAAACATGATAAGCCACATTGCCAGTAGGAGTAAAATGGCATAGACCCATTTATGAGGATTTGATTACAAAACACGCCTTATGCTGGTAAAGAGATTCAAGCAGGTGAATTGATCTAGGCCACAAGAGGTGAGAAAGGTTACCTAAGGATCTGAGGCATCACAGCAATAGTGATGAGGTACACTCAGATGAAAGTGCTGAAAGTGAAGGAGATTAGGGGCACTGGAAGGCAGGATTTCAGACATGACACAGTAGGGCATCAGGAGACATCTATTAAAGAGTAGTGGCCAAATTCCTTGCATTGTAACTCCATTCACTTCAGAGTTGCATAAGAATTTGGTCTCAAGAATTAGGGTGAAAATGAGAAGACAGGATTTCCTTTTTGGTGTATAATTTCTGGAAAGAACACATTGTATCTGGTTTAAAGAGACTGGATATCACTTAAGTACACTTTATTGTTGACAGTCTTCTTTAGTTTGCTCTCTTAAACAAATATGGTATTTTGCGGGAACACTGGAGTCTATTCAAGGGGATATCTCTAATTAGAGATTAAAGTAAAATCAGGAAACTTTCCACTGGGAATATATGGGTTAGTGTAGAATAAGGAAAGAAAGGAATATGTAAAGACAGGCATTAAAAATTGAGATATAAATAGGAAAAGAAAAAAAAGACAGAAACAATGATAGGAAGGAGAGTCAAGGTACAAGGGAGGAAAAACTGAGCATGAGCAACAGACAATAATACAACAACAACAAAGTAGAAGAGAAATCAAAGTAACAAAACTATCTTTAGTTAAAAAACAGCAGCAGATATGTAACCTTTCCCCCTTACCTCACAGAACCCTCTGAATTGGGAACTCTGCCTACTCCTCCTCCCCATTCACCTCCAGGGAAGGTGAACTTCAAAGCCTACATGAGCCATTTAGGTTGAGATTTTGAAAAGTGCCTTCAGAAATTACACACCCAAATCTTACTGATATTCAATGAGAGCCAGGCTCCTCCCTTAAGCTCCTTTGGAAACCCCAGCCTTAAATGATAACAATTAAACAAAGTAAGTTCTATTCTTTTTCTTAAAAAGAAAAATCGAGAAAATTAAATACAAAAAACCAACGTAAATATTTGACATAAGTAAGAATTAATGTTACAAAAAGTACTAACAGGAGCAAGGCAGGAAGACGCCTGCTCCCCCTCCACTGCAGCCAGCAGTGGTGGCTGCCCCAGTAGGTCCCTGTCCATGGGGGGTGGCTGTCAGCTCCAATGCATGGATAAAGTCAATGAGAGAGGCAGAAAGGGTGGTGCTGCGGGGTGGGGTGGAGACAAGGAGGCATTGCTTCAGTAAGGAAGGTGCAGTCCCTGCTTCCAGATGCAGAGCCACACTGGCTCTGCAATGCGGTGGCTGCTGCCACCTGGAAACCACTCAACACCTTTCCCCTCCCATCACAAGCAAACAGATGAAGCCAGTGATTTAGTCTGCAGCTGGCATCCCCTAGAGGAATGCAGCAGGACATGCCCAGCCACCTCACAGCTCCTGCAGCGTCACAGCAAGGGAAGGAGGAGGAAGATGTCAGGGGGTATAGGAGTCAGGTTTCATTTTCTGGTTCATCTGTATAAACTCCCAAGAAAGTCCATCTCCATGGAAGACTTTGGGACATCACTGATAAAGCCTGCCTGAATTATTACAAATATGGTCACACAAACAACCTTTACAAAACTTGTAGTTATAACAGTCTGCTAATCGTACTGCTGGATCCATGCAGGCACCTGCAGCTCTCACACTGTCCTGTAGAGGAGGAAAGAACAGTTCAGCAGGGCCCAGCGCCTTTGGGAGGGATGGGCTATATCTGCACTTCCACAGTTAGCATTCCTGGGAGAAGCAGTAAAGAGGTGTCTGTAGGACCCTGGGACATGCCTGGCCTCCCATTGCCAGGTCAATGAGTTGTTGCTAAATGAAACACTTCTCAATCTGCTAACACACTGTAACCACCTAGTACGGAGTCTTTCCTCCTATCTAGCTCAGTGTGCCTGTCCCCTCTAGCAACTGCTCCATGTGAGTGGAGAAGAACCTATTAAAACAACTAGCTGGAGGAATCACCTCATTAGCTCAAGCCATAGCAGCTCTTGATTTTAGTTATGACAATCCCAGGTTCAAACCCTAATGACCACCCACATAAGAGAGGGTGGTATTGGTAATATGTTGTAATAAATCTGTGTACATTGTTATGAAGATATAGGAAGTAATCACAACAAATGCTCTCAAAATAGACTATTTTTAAAATTTTATCCTTCAAAAATCCAAGTGCTTCCAAGCCCTCCCCCACCAAAGTTGCGCTTCTCTGAAATCTGATATAAAGCCTCTGAAAAAGGCTTAAAGCACTCAGAGTAATAGTAACTCATCACATTTCACAAACTGTACTGCTTATATTTAGGAATATATTTGACGGTAACTAGTAATTAGAACTGGTCAGAACATTTTCAATACAATTTTTTCTTCAAAATATGCAATTTTAATGCATTTGAAACATGTTGTGGGGATGTATTTATATCAACAAAACTTTTATAGGAATGTTTCTGAAATCTAGGGTGGACTCTGGTCTCTTCCAGAGAGTGAGAGAGAGAGGGATACCCAAATAAAAACTTGACTCTTTAGATTTGAAAATGGATGTTTTGACACAATTCAATATTGCAAAAACATCTAAAAGGTTTTCTTTTTGTTCCTACATGAAACAAATACAATTTTGAAATCTCAAAATTTGTCATGAAAGGTTGTTCTCTGGCTACCTCTACTAGTAATCAAAAATATTACTTATGTGCAATGTAGATGCATAAATGAGAACCTGAGCCATATCACTGTATGATTTCTTTTGTTTCAGCTTATTAAATTTAATATTAGACCAATGTAGTTTTTGCACTCATTAGTAGCACTGACATCATTTTTATGTATCTCATAGCTATTATCTGAATAATTGGGAGTCCAAAGATCAGGAGAAGAATCTCCCCACATGGCATCACATCCTAGTCTCTGAGTTTACAGAGAGAAGACACTTCAGGCCAGGTATGAATTATTTTCTTGCACAATTTCAAATTCAGGGGATCTTAGTCTTACAGACCTTGACCTGCCTTTGAGTCATTGTATCAAATAAGTTTCCGGAAGAAGTTTTTGGTTTCTCCTTTATCTAATGCTTGAATAGTGCAGCTGAACAAAGTCTCCACATTGTCTCTAATAGGATATATGTTCAGGAACATTGAGCACATCCTGTTGCATTTGCTTTAACAAAGGCATTTGGTACCATATTCAGGGGGGTTATTTGTTTAGTTAGAATAGGTCTATTTCGGGATTGTTGTTTCATGACTTGAAGTGATTTTTGTCTGGTAGGCTCTTTCTTCCTCACAAGGCTAATATTCCCACTAGGCTTACGATAGAAAATAAACCTGAAAAAACCACCAAAAATAATGTCACTGTTGTGGGCACCAAAAATTCAAACTCTTCAAAGAACAAGAGCTAATGGAGCTGTTGAAATGTCTGGCAATGTTCAAAAGAACATCTCTCCATTGAGAGCTTATTCTGAATGAGAGGGGCCTTATAGTCTGGAATGTACAGCAGTTTCAGAAAGGCAGAGGGACTAAAGCACTAAAAACATCCCTTTGAATTGTTGGTGGTTTTCTTTAAAGCAGTGAGAAACTGAGGATATTGGCTTTTAGGCCCAACATTTTTACTGGCTGATTTCCTTCACTGAAATTATGAACAAGGTAGAAAGGAACAGAGAGGTGGAAGACAGTGCATAAACAGAGCAATTCCTAAAACAAGTCTCAAAGCATGAGGAACTTACTGAGTGTGCTATATTGGGATCTACTCATGTGTTTAAAGCATATCAGGAAGGTTACGTGTGTACTTTAGTCTTTTCCTCTAGTATAATTTTCTATCAACTTTTAAGCTGGAGAAGATGACACAGATATGAGTGACTCTCTGGTCACTTTTATTTTATAAATGTATGAGAATACAGCACTTTTGAAGGATGCCAAAAGATGTCCCATTTAACCACAGAATCGGCATAACAGAGGCCCAAACTCAATTCCTGTTCTCCCATCCTGCCTCAGTAAATGGCCTCATCTCTGACAGAGAGGAAATACCACTAGAGGTGACAAGTATCAGAGGGGTAGCCGTGTTAGTCTGAATCTGTAAAAAGCAACAGAGGGTCCTGTGGCACCTTTGAGACTAACAGAAGTATTGGGAGCATAAGCTTTCGTGGGTAAGAACCTCACTTCTTGCATCTGGAGAAGTGAGGTTCTTACCCACGAAAGCTTATGCTCCCAATACTTCTGTTAGGCCTTGTCTACACTACGAGAGTAGTTCGATTTTACTTGCATCGAATTTTTGTAATCGATATTGCAAAGTCGAACGTGTGTGTCCACACTAAGGACAGTAATTCGACTTTGTGCGTCCACACTAACGGTGATAGCGTCGACATTCGAAGCGGTGCACTGTGGTCAGCTATCCCACAGTTCCCGCAGTCCCCTCTGCCCATTGGAATTCTGGGTGTAGCCGGCAATGCCTTCTGGGTAACAAAATGAGTCGAGGGTGCTTTTGGGAAACTGTCGTCATCCGTCCATCACTCCCGCCCTCCCTCCCTGAAAGCGCCGGCGGGAAAACAGTTCGCGCGCTTTTCCAGTCATTGACAGCGCGGACGCCACTGTACTCCGAGCATGGAGCCCGCTGCGACCATCGCTGCAGTTGTGGCCGCTCTCAACGTCTCGCAGCTTATCATAAAGGTTTCCCTGAGGCAGATGCAGAAAAGTCAGGCAAGGAGGCTACGGCACCGCGGTGATGTCCTGAAGTCTGAGAGTAGCACAGACCTGTCAGAAAGCAGGCGACCCAGCGCCGAGGACATCACAGTGGCAATGGGTCATGTTGATGCCGTGGAACGGCGATTCTGGGCACGGGAGACAAGCACTGAGTGGTGGGACCGCATAGTGCTGCAGGTCTGGGATGAATCCCAGTGGCTGCGAAACTTTCGCATGCGGAAGGGAACTTTCCTGGAACTTTGTGAGTTGCTGTCCCCTGCCCTGAAGCGCAGTGACACCCGGTTGCGAGCTGCACTGAGTGTACAGAAGCGAGTGGCCATAGCCCTGTGGAAGCTTGCAACGCCAGACAGCTACCGGTCAGTCGCGAACCAGTTTGGGGTGGGCAAATCTACCGTGGGGGTTGTTGTGATGCAAGTAGCGAAGGCAATCGTTGATGTACTGCTGCCAAAGGTAGTGACCCTGGGAAACGTGGAGGCGATCATAGATGGCTTCGCAGCGATGGGATTCCCAAACTGCGGTGGGGCCATAGATGGAACTCACATCCCTATCCTGGCACCGGACCACCAGGCCACCCAGTACATTAACCGAAAGGGATACTTTTCCATGGTGCTGCAAGCACTGGTGGACCATAGGGGACGTTTTACCAACATCTACGTGGGATGGCCGGGCAAGGTTCATGACGCTCGTGTTTTCAGGAACTCTGGTCTGTTTAGACGGCTGCAACAAGGTATTTACTTCCCGGACCACAAAATAACTGTTGGGGATGTGGAGATGCCTATAGTCATCCTCGGGGACCCAGCCTACCCGCTAATGCCCTGGCTCATGAAGCCCTATACTGGCGCCCTGGACACTGAAAAAGAACTCTTCAACTACCGGCTGAGCAAGTGCAGAATGGTGGTGGAGTGTGCTTTTGGCCGTCTCAAGGGGAGATGGAGAAGCTTACTGACTCGCTGTGATCTCAGCGAAACCAATATCCCCATTGTTATAGCAGCTTGCTGTGTGCTCCACAATCTCTGTGAGAGCAAGGGGGAGACCTTTATGGCGGGGTGGGAGGTTGAGGAAAATAGCCTGGCTGGTGATTACTCACAGCCAGACAGCCGGGCGATTAGAAGAGACCAGCGGGAAGCGCTGTGCATCCGGGAGGCTTTGAAAGCAAAGTTCCTGAGTGAGCAGGGTAACCTGTGATTTTATAGTTTGTGTACTGAGAAGCTAAACCTGCCCCCGTTTCTTTACCCAGGTAATGTTGACTATCCTATCCAGTTACATACCCCCTTCACCCCCCCTCCAACACACGTGTCAAAATAAAAATAGTTCTACTTTGTTAAAGCACACCGTTTTCTTTAATACTGTTTTAGCGGGAATTTTTTAAAACTGGGACGCAGACTGTGGTGCGGGGCGGGTCTAGTGTTGTGATGCGAATGCAGCTTCTAAACTCAAGGATTGACAGGCTCCGCTGCGGTGGGATGCTTGTTTCAACGGAGCCTGTCACCCCTCCTGATCGGGACTGTGTGTATGGGAGGTCTATTTGACTTTGTGGCAGGGGGAGGACGGTTACAGATCCCATGCTGTGTGGCTCTGTGATCCTGTCTAAGGACCGGCGCTTAAGATCTGTAACTGCCCTCCCCCGCCACAAAGTCACAGAGCAACCCACCCCCCCCAACATTACATCAAAACAACCTCCCAGACTAACCGGGGCAACTAGTCACTGCATCACTGCACTGTGTATGTGCCCTGCTGCTGTGCCTGCCCCCGACTATGTACCCTGCCAAAGGAGACTGTCCTGTCCAATTTCCAACCCCCTTTCCCCTCCTCCTCCAAAAGAACATGATTGAAACAGTAGTTAACAGAAACGAATTTTTTATTATCAACTACACATGGCATTGGGAGGTGAAACTTGGACGTGGGCTTGTGTCAGGCGGTAAGGAAAGAACTTTTCAAATTTTGGGAAATGAGAGCCTTCTGCTACTAGAGCTCTCTGCAGGGGTGGAGTGAGAGTTAGCAGGGACTCTGCTGCCTCTCCTTCTTTGCACTTTGGGTGAGGTGGGTATGGGACTTGGTGGCGGGGGAGGGCGGTTAGAGATGGACTGCAGCGGGGCTCTGTCCTCCTGCCTCCGTTCCTGCAGAACATCCACAAGGCGCCGGAGTGTGTCCGTTTGCTCCCTCAGTAGTCCAAGCAGCGTTAGAGTCGCCTGCTGGTCTTCCTGCCGCCACCTCTCCTCCCGATCCATGTTGGCTTGGTGCATTCGGGTCAAGTTCTCCCGCCACTGGGTCTGCTGTGCTGCCTGGGCTTGGGAAGAGGCCATAAGCTCAGAGAACATGTCCTCCCGTGTCCTCTTCTTCCTACGCCTAATCCGCGCTAGCCTCTGGGAGTGTGATTCCAGGCTAGGTTGTGAGACAGTCGCAGACGGGGCTGTGGAAATGGGAAAAAGGGAGTGAATTCCTCTGAAAGATAAATGTAGTTGTGAACAAAGAACATAGTCTTTCTCTGTGAACAAGACCATGCACAGCACCTTTCACATGCGCACTCAGCACAAGGTCGAATTCTCGGCCTTCGCATTCTGTGCCTGGGGTCTTGAACAGCACATTTGAGAAGCGAGGCAGCACAACGGAATTTCTGTTGCAGGCAGACATGGTAAGCCGTACACTTGTGGCAGTTTAAAACTTTTATATTACCACTGGCCTCATTTCACATTTAAATCAATGTCAGTCCCTGCTGCCAGCAATCCGGCAAGCGGGAACTCTGCCCCTGTCCCACCCCCTCGCGGCTGTCCCCGGGAACGATCCCTTTCGGCTGCCCCTCTCCCGCCTCCACCGCGTGGCTGCAAACCAGCGGTTACAGTTCTGTAAAGGAACGGGAAAGCAGTCCCAACACTAACATTCCCCTACCTAATTAAAAGCAGGTCACCATGGCCGACATCACCCTGATGAGGATCTCCGAGAGCGACAAAGAGAGAATGCTCCGGGAAAGCCTCCAAAGACCAGGGCCGTATGCCGCCCTGCTGTGCAGAGCAATGATCCCCGAGTACCTGATAATCTCGTGGCGCGGCAACGTGTCGTACTTCGGAGGACCCAATAAGGCCGCTCTCCCCAAGAACCTCATGCAACGGCTTTCAAGTTACCTCCAGGAGAGCTTCATCGAGATGTCCCAGGAGGATTACTGCTCTATCCCCGCACATATAGACCGCATTTTACTGTAGCTGCAGTAGCAGGGAATACACAGTAGAGCGGCTTGTGCAGGACAATCACTGAAAACCGGACATTGCTAGATTTCTTTTCAAAACTTGCACTGCCCCTTACTAAACCGTTAAGCGCCTAGGGCACACTAATCATGAACAACCCATTCTTTTAATTGTTAATATTCCTGTTTTGTTAAAAATAAATGTTTAGATGTTTACAACACTTACTGGCTGATCCTTCACCAGATTCTGTGTCCGGGGTAATGGCTGGGGACGCTTCGTAGGGGATCTCTGTAAGGGTGATGAAGAGATCCTGGCTGTCGGGGAAATCAGCGTTGTGAGAGCTGCCAACTGCCTCGCCCTCCTCATCTCCTTCCTCATCTTCCCCGTCCCCTAACATGTCTGAGGAACCGGCCGTGGACAGTATCCCATCCTCAGAGTCCACGGTCACTGGTGGGGTAGTGGTGGCGGCAGCACCGAGGATGGAATGCAGTGCCTCGTAGAAACGGGATGTCTGGGGATGGGATCCGGAGCGTCCGTTTGCCTCTTTGGTCTTCTGGTACCCTTGTCTCAGCTCCTTGATTTTCACGCGGCACTGCGTTGCATCCCGGCTGTATCCTCTCTCTGCCATGTCTTTAGAGATCTTCTCGTAGATCTTTGCATTCCTTCTTTTGGATCGCAGCTCGGAAAGCACGGACTCATCGCCCCACACAGCGATGAGATCCAAGACTTCACGATCAGTCCATGCTGGGGCTCTCTTTCTATTCACAGACTGCATGGCCATCACTGCTGGAGAGCTCTGCATCGTTGCCAGTGCTGCTGTGCTCGCCACGATGTCCAGACAGGAAATGAGATTCAAACTGGCCAGACAGGAAAAGGAATTCAAATTCAAATTTTCCCGGGGCTTTTCCTGTGTGGCTGGTCAGAGCATCCGAGCTCGCACTGCTGTCCAGAGCGTCAACAGAGTGGTGCACTGTGGG
This sequence comes from Chrysemys picta bellii, assembly GCF_011386835.1. NCBI lineage: Eukaryota > Metazoa > Chordata > Testudines > Emydidae > Chrysemys > Chrysemys picta. The sequence continues at coordinate 22,721,522 of NC_088798.1, forward strand.
ATAGCTCCCGGAGCTATTAGCGTCGATTTCCATCCACACCTAGCCTAATTCGACATGGCCATGTCGAATTTAGCGCTACTCCCCTCGTCGGGGAGGAGTACAGAAGTCGAATTAAAGAGACCTCTATGTCGAACTAAATAGCATCGCAGTGTGGACGGGTGCAGGGTTAATTCGATTTAACGGCGCTAACTTTGACATAAACGCCTAGTGTAGACCAGGCCTTAGTCTCAAAGGTGCCACAGGACCCTCTGTTGCTTTTCACTAGAGGTGAGAAGACAGAGAAGTCAAGGCCTGACCTGTCAGGAGGACAATGCCAATAAGAATGCCAAAAATGCTAAGCAGGGTGATAGCTTGAGAGATGTGGATACTTTCTACAAAAGGAGGTGGACTAAGACCACCAAACTCATTTCATACAGATCACCAAACAGTATCAGCTGGTGACATTTAGTCACTACCAGCCAAATCTAGATTTAAACTGGCAACATAAAATTGAAATGCCCCACACAATATCCGAAAGCACATGCTGAGCCATCCAGTCCTCATGCTTTTATCTCGTGCGTGAAACCCGGGCTTGGATTCAGCTGATATGCAGCAGTGTGGTATACCCGCACCTCTTTCATGTTCCTTTCTTGTCTTCTAGAATCCAAACATACATTTAAAAAGAAACTTAAGTCTTTAGCTGTTAGGGTGGCGAGATAGCTTTGAAAATGTGAGCTGAATGTAACTGATGCATCTGCCTGCCTTTGCAGAACCTGAATCAATAGCTCTGAGAGGTGTGAACTGCCCCATTCCTACAAGTGGGTGGTAACTCAATGCCCATGATAATACTTTAAATGTCAACATTAATTATTAACTCACTAGTCAAAGCATGTAATGAAGAAGAGGGAGGATTACATTAGGGAGGTCTGCACAATATACTATGAGTGACAGCACATTTTGGCACTGAGTGGGCTTGGGAGAATACCATTAGTTTTTTTCCACCCACAGTAAACAAGGATCTAAGCCCAACATGCGAAGCAGGGCCCAAAGGAGCATCTGAGCTCACTAAAGGGGGAGCCATGTTCAATTAGCACAGCAGGCACAAGCCTCACTGAGGGGAAGCTAAGGCAGAGAAGCTCAGCAAAGCCTGTAGAATCATAGAAGATTAGGGTTGGAAGAGATCTCAGGAGGTCATCTAGTCCAACCCCCTGCTGAAAGCAGGACGAACCACAACTAAATCATCCTAGCCAGGGCTTTGTCAAGCCAGGCCTTAAAAACCTCTAACGATGGAGATTCCACCACCTCCCTAGGTAACCCATTCCAGTTCTTCACCACCCTCCTAGTGAAAAACTTTTTCCTAATATCCAACCTAGACCTCCCCCACTGCATCTTGAGACCATTGCTCCTTGTTCTGTCATTTGCCACCACTGAGAATAGCCAAGCTCCACCCTCTTTGGAATCCCCCTTCACGTAATTGAAGGTTGCTATCAAATCCCCCCTGACTCATCTCTTCTGCAGACTAAACAAGCCCAGTTCCCTCAGCCTCTCCTCATAAATCATGAGCCCCAGCCCCCTAATCATTTTCGTTGCCCTCTGCTGGACTCTCTCCAATTTGTCCACATCCTTTCTGTAGTGGGGGATCAAAATTGTACGCAATACTCCAGATGTGGCCTCACCAGTGTCAAATAGAGGGGAATAATCATTTCCCTCGATCTGCTGGCAATGCTCCTACCAATGCAGCCCAATATGCCATTAGCCTTCTTGGCAACAAGGGCACACCGTTGACTCTTATCCAGCTTCTCATCCATTGTAATCCCCAGTTTCTTTTCTGCAGAACTGCTGCTTAGCCAGTCGGTCCCCAGCCTGTAGCAGTGCATGGGATTCTTCCCTCCTCACTGCAGGACTCTGCACTTGTCCTTGTTGAACCTCATCATATTTATTTTAGCCCAATCCTCCAATTTGTCTACGTCACTCTGGACCCTATCCCTACCCTCCAGTGTATCTACCTCTTCCCCCAGCTTAGTGTCATCTGCAAACTTGCTGAGGGTGCAATCCATCCCATCATCCAGATCATTAATGAAGACGTTGAACAAAACCAGCCCCAGGAAAGACCCCTGAGACACTCCGCTTGATACCGGCTGCCAATTAGACATTGAGCTGTTGATCACTACCCATTGAGCCCGATGATCTAGCCAGCTTTCTATCCACCTTATAGTCGATTCATCCAATCCATACCTTTCTAACTTGCTGGCAAGAATACTGTGGGACACCATATCTAAAGTCAAGATCTATCTTGTCCACTGCTTTGCCCATATCTACAGAGCCAGTTATCTCGTCATAGAAGGCAATCAGGTTGATCAGGCACGACTTGCCCTTGGTGAATCCATGTTGACTGTTCCTGGTCACTTTCCTCTCCTCCAAGTGCTTCAAGATGGATTCCTTGAGGATCTGCTCCATGATTTTTCCAGGCACTGAGGTGAGGTGTATTAAGACCTCACCAAGGGGGCACCAAGTCCAAGGAGCCCAGAGTCAAATTCCATAGCCAAAGCCTGGTCATGCATCCAAGGATTGGATTAGCTCTTTTGACCACAGCATCACATTGGGAGCTCATGTTCAGCTGATTATCCACCACATCCACCAAATCTTTTTGAGAGTCACTGCTTCCCAGGTTGTACATTTACATTTAGATGTATTAAAACAATATTGTTTGCTTGCACCTAGTTTAGCACGCTATCCAGATTACGCTGAATCACTGACTTGACCTCTTTGTTATTTACCACTCCACCCATTTTTGTGCAGACTTTATCAGGAATGATTTTATGTTGTCTTCCAGGTCATTGATAAAAAAAAGTTAAGTAACAAGAGCTGATCCCTGTGGGACTCCACTGGCAATACACCCCTTTGATGACGATTCTCCATTTACAATTACAATGAGATTTGTCAGTTAGCCAATTTTTAATCCATTTGATGTGTGCCATGTTCATTTTATATCATTCTATAATTATGCAGGATTATGTTTTGAACATAGACACAACGTACAGCAAGCAGTGCCTCATGTGGGTGGGGCTTGGAAGAGAACCATCACATTTTTTCTCCAATCTGGCCCCTGTGGAAAACATTGCTATATGTTCAGACTCACTTCTTTTTGGAACATTTTAGGCTAGATCCCCAGCAGGCATCAATCAGCGTAGTTCCATTGGCTTTAGTGGAGCCACACTAATTTACACCAGCTGAGAATCTTTATTTTTTGCAGCCATTTTAGTTTTGAAAAGCAAAAGCAGGCACCTGAATGTGTGTAACTGCTTCCTCCAGCTGATGATGTCTCTCAATACACATTTGTAAGTATCATCCAAATGCCGGATCAGCAACACAGCAATAGGGAATCCAACTTTTGGAGTAAAATCTACATTTTGGTGTCATCCCAGAAAAGAAATAGTCAGTTTTAATTTCCTTTAAAATGAAGAATCAGGAAAATAAAATCTGGATGCCCTTCAATATCCAATTTGTGTGTGATGAGTGAAAATGAAGCCTGAAGCCTTCTGAAGTGTTAGCCATACAGCAGTACTTGTAAGCAGATGTCTCATTTATTTTATCACACATTACATGAGTAAATAATAAAGGAGAACACTAAAAGTCCTCTGACAGTAAGAGACCAATTACTGATTGAAACATTATAGGACAATTTAAAAAAAAAAAAGATGCTTCTGAAAGTCCAGCTCCAAAAACATATGAGTTCATCAGTTTTCATTCTCAAAGACCCACTTTTCAACCCTCAATTAGCCTGGGTCCCAAGAGACCTGAGGCAAAAGCTAGTCACAGGATTATTTGTTGTGAAGTTTTGCAATTTTTACATCAACTTGCAAATACATTTTCCCACTCTACAGCCAGCTTTATAGATGGTGCAATAATACTACTCAGATAAATGAGTTGCAAAATTTTAAAAACCCTGAGTTGGCAATTAATTGATTTATGACTATTCCATTGTACTCTACCTGTGGCAAAGTATCTCTCAGTTACACTTGGGCAAATTCAAATGAAGTGATGCCCACCAGAAATCAACTGATAATGATGAGAAAGGGCCAGTGGAGATTGCTGATATATATATTTTTAAAACATTGGAAATGACTCAGAACCACCAAATGATGCAGATAGCTAAGCTATGTAAGTCTATGTGCTTATTACTGTAACTCTCTGTCATGCTGTAACTCTCTGTCACATTGCCGTGAATGCCAACTTCAGGTCAGACTGTAAGAAGCAAGGTAGAGACCCCAAATTCGTAGTGTGGTCTATAATTAGCTTTCACCAATCCAGTAACAAACGTGAACTCCTAAAGCACTATAACAGTATTACCATGGAATCACAGTCAATCACCTTGGGCATTCCAGTCTGTCTTGCCACCCATGCAAGCTGGATTTAGTGATAGCTGGTTGCAATATACCAAAGATCACAAAATATTCAGCTTGCTCCCAGTCCCAAGAAACCAGTCACTTGCCCCAGGTCAATCTGTACTTTATATCTCTCACAAAAGACAACACTTGTAGCCAGTCCTATAATAAACCATCTAAGGATTTATTAACTCAAAAGAAATGAGAGGGTTATTGTAAGGTTAAAGCAGTCAAACATATATACACAAATGAGTTACAGTCTATGGTTTCAAAAGGTGACAGTTGTAGTAATCTGTCAACTCTGAATATCTTTTAGGGCTAATCCAGATTGACCCTGGGTTTCTGATCTCTGCTTCTGTTTTGTCGCTCCAGACCTTTGTCAGCTATTTTTCTTTCTTTCTTCCAGAATTGAAACTGATGGGACGAGCCCTTTTGCACATAGTCTCTTCATGGGTGTGGGGGAGCAATTAACAAAGTCTTTGTATTTTGATGTCCCACAATGGCCCATTTACTTTTGACAGCCTTCTGGATGGGCAGAAGACAATCCCTCCTGACAGGGGTCAGAGTTTCAGAGCAAACATTTTTTTACACTTACAAAGCAAAAAATTAAATATTACCTTACAGCAAGTGATAAGGATATTATAAGTGAGATTAATGCATACAACAAAGGAATTTACCGGGTGGGGATGACGATTGGTCACCTTAGGGCAGGGCAGTAGAGTTCAAACCGATGACCAGAGAGGCGAGAATAGGCATTGTGGGACACCTCCTGGAGGCCAATCACAGCACTGTAATTGACTGTGTCTACACTGGCACTGCGCACAGAAATCTGTACACCTCCCGTTGGGGTGGTTTTTTTAAAGCGCTACAACTGCGCCATTTCTGCACACTAAGTGGCTTGGCAGTGTGTACACCTCGGGAGTTACAGCGCAGAAAGCTGCTTTACTGCGCAGAAACTTGCCAGTGTACACAGGGCCTTAGAAGCATTTCATGAGGTCTAAACACTAAACACATTGTTATGAGTGCAATACCCACTGTAACCACACTAACACACAGGGGAAACAGACAGGTTTCCAGTAATGAATTTGGCAGTGTTTGGCTGAGGCCTAAAGCTTGGCAAGAGTTGGCACCTGGTCTGCCAGCGTCATACCCTCATTTTCCTTCCTCTCCACTCCTCTTGCTTGTTAACACTCACTTTCTGTATTTTGTCTTATATTAAGGTTATATCTGGCAAATAGATGTGTCTGAGCACACTCTGCACCCACACAACAGGGGTCCAGTAGGATGCCCGTGTGCTACACATTGAAGAAATAGGGCCCTAGATCAGATGTTCTCCAATGCAGGAATGTGTGTGCACACCACCTGGTACAATGGAACCCCAGTCCTGATTGGGACCTTTTAGCTACACAGCAGTACAAAAAATAAATAACAATTAACAATGAAGTTACAATAGTATAACTGGCCCCAGAACTTTACCTAAACTAACCATCTTTTACAGCTTGGGTAGCATCATGACAAACAGTTATCCAAGTAACTCACATTAAAGCATATTTATCGTAATGGTCATAGTTTCAATGAATGATAGTGGCAAACCAACCAACCTGTGCATGACCCAAAACAACTTGACAAGAGGCATTACAATTGTATCAGGACAATTCAATTGTATGTGACTTTCAAAGAGATGTACTAGACCAGCAACCATTAACCCATTCATTTGTAGTAGAAATCAAGGGTAGATGCTAAATGTGTTTGTCTGTGTACCTGTATCCTGTTAGAAGTTTACCAATGTAACCAAATTAGCTTTTAGATGCTAAATCCTTTTCATGTCTTAATTGTCTTACATTATGTATGAGACTGTGTTCAGTTAACCTTAATATCAAAGATATGAGATACTGCAGGAAACTAATAATATTATCTCCATTGTCTTCAGCTTATCTATCTCTATTATAATGAAGGACTGGCTAATTGCCTTATGCAAATGAGTGTAACTCGATTACCTGTATGCATAGGAAATGGAATGTTAACTTCAAAGTGGTGGGTCAGTGTGTGCTCAACAAAGAAGAATCCTCAGTCACATGCTGTGCTCAAAACACTTAACAGCTCCCTTCAGCTATAAAAGTGAAACCTCAGGCCCGATCCTGCATCTACTGAACTTTAAACAGGGAACCTTTAAGCTATGGGACTAAGATCTTTCAAGTAGTTATTTGGAATACCTGGAAAATGCATGGAAAGACTCTAACAGACTTTACAGCTAACCTGCATTTGGATTCTCACCTTTTGGGCTGATTCCAGAAAGACTGGAAGCCAGCAGACTCATCCATCACTGCTACAAACCTGATATAAGGGCCTCACAAGCATTTGTAATGTATATAATCTTTTAACCATTCAATAACTCTCTTATTAAAAAATCTTTAGTTAGTTTACTAAGGATTGGCTAGGGTTACCATATTTTAAGTGTCCAAAAAGAGGACACGCCACGGGGCCCCGGCCCCGCCCCAACTCCGCTCCCACCCCTGTCCCTTCCCCACCCCTGCCCCAGCCCCGCCCATTCCCGGCCCCACCCCAACTCCGCCCCCTCCCCTGAACGCTTCGCCCCCCTGCCCCTCTCCCTCCCCTGCTTCCCGCGAACATTTGATTCGCAGGAAGCCTGAAGCAGGCAGGCAGCAGATAAGCTGGGGCTGGGGCTGGGGCTGGGGGCGCAAGGAGGCGCGGCCCAGTCCGGCCCCCCCGGTCGAGCGGCTCTCTCTGGCGGCCGGCCGGCCCAGGCCAAGAGGCTCTGGCCCCGGCGTCTCCTGCCCGGTTCGGCTCGGGCCCTGGGGCACCAGCCCCCGGCCCCCGGCCAAGCATCGCCGGGGACCGGGCCCTGGCCCCAGCCCCCGGCCTGGCCCTGGCCCCCGGCCCCCGGCCAAGCACCGCCGGCCCCCAGCCCGGCCACTGGCCGAGCACCACTGGCCCCTCCCTCCCTATTTTCCCAGACATGTCCGGCTTTTTGGGATTTCCTTCCAGACGGAGATTTGAGGCCCAAAAAGCCAGACATGTCCGGGAAAATCCGGACGTATGGTAACCCTAGGATTGGCTGACAGTGTGATATTTAGGGAAGAGCTGAGACACATATTGACCCTGGGGTAAGTGTCTGATGCTTTGGGGTAAGTAGAACCTCACATACGGTGAATTAGGTTTTCAGTAACCCCTCACTATATTAGACCTGTTTGTCTCAATGGGAGCCAATGACTGGAATGCCTAAAAGGGACTCTGTTTGACTTCTTGTTAACCAGTATGGTACTGTGGAAGCTCTTTTGTTACTGGCTTGGTGAATCTAATTATGGACTAAATCACCAGTTTGGGGGATTGTCTGCCCTATTTCCTACAGTCTGCCCTGAATGTGGCATTCTCAGTATGGTCCATCCCAGGCACAGGTCACAGATACAAATTACTAAACAATCCAACCAGTTTGTTGAACTGACCAAACCGATAAAGTTAGTTGAGAGAGAACTGTAGTACAGGTAAGGGGGTTTGCAGTGGAGATGGAAAAAATCCCATTCTGAACAGGAAGCACTGAAGTTGCAACTGACAAGTTGGCAAATAAAACAACACATTTGCCTATGATAATCAGCTACATCCAAATACTACATGATCATGCTGGGGACAGACATTGGAACAGCTGTTGATGAGTATTCAGGACATTAAGCAAACAGAAGGGCATCACATTTGTGCTTAAGACATTATATATCTCCAGATACATTAAAATATATAAATAAATTGAAAAAAACATCTATATCTATATATCTGACTATAACCATGGAACTAACACGATGTTCATCGTTCATGATTATTTATTTATTCAGGGTGAAGACTGTCTTTTTAGGTATTTGTACTTTGCCTGCCACAACAAGGCCCCAATACTAACTGGGTCCTTTGAAGAGTATATTATAATAAGAACAAATATCAATATAAACTTCCATGTAAATCGGTGAACAAACTGTATGCCTGTCAACTCAATATGTTTTTCCATCCTGATGTATATTCCATCATAGCATAAATGATAGGTTGCAATGGACTGCTGAGCCTGCACAGAGCCCCGCTGAAGTCAATACTGCCCATGCACTATCAATTACAGGATTAGGGCCAGAATCAGTAGCAGAAAATATACAGCTTTCTACACTATCTTTGAAATAAAATTCCACAGGCCGCAGGTGTTCTGGGTGGTTGGAGCAATAATTCAATATACAGTCTCCCTTTTCCAGCTATTTCCCCCTTTTTTTGGATTAAGCAATGGTACAATAATGAAGAGCAAGCTTTAAAAATATGGTTACTACCTAATCAGTACATTAACTTTGACTAGTTACAGCTACCGATTCGTTATTGTGAACATTATCTGTTTAGTGTTGAGTAAAGATGATGTGCTCAGTGCTGTACAAAACTCCATATGTGAAAACAACAACTGAAAATGTTAGTCCAAGAACAGGGAAGTTGTTTTTTTGTTGCTTGCATTTCAACTGAATTTAGCGGTGCTTTGACAGACTAGGACACAGAACCCTCTATCTACAGAGCAGGTACATGCTGGGAGCTTCTCCACACTGCACCACAGCTGCTCTGAAAGCTCCAGCTCTCAGGCTGAGACTGATTCACTCTCCATATCAATTGAAACCTTGGCCTCTCTGCTAAGACTTCCCACAGTGCAGCATATTGTGACAGTATTTTTTGTAATGTGAACCCTCATCCACTCATATTACAGAACAAAAAGCAAATTAATTTGCTGTAATTTTCTATACCCCCATGCTGCTATTTGTGTTTAAATAACAGCCTACTCTCTCGCTACCCAGCTTCTCTTTATACTTAATCCTGCAGGGAAGTCATCTTACTGTTACATTAGTGATGCTATAGTTAATTTTGATTTGGCACTTCCATTTTCAATTCCTGTTTTCAACAGATTACAAAAACTGCTTTTTGGACTGAAAATTTCTTATATTTGGTCTCAGCCAAGATTTGTGTGTGTGTATAATTTTGAAAACTTTTTAAAAAGTTAATAGGTTTTTGAGAGTCTATTTGGATGGAGGTGGGGCATTTTCATTGTCAGATTCTGCAGATGATTTTTTAAAATACTTGGATATTTCAGCTTAAAAGTAGTTGTCTTTTAAACCTTCAAACCTGGCACTAGGTTGACTGGCAAGAGAAAAACTTTTGGAAATTAGAAAGTTTTCCCACAAGCTCCTGTACTAACATATTCTGAGAATTTCAAAGACACTAAAATCTCAGCGGATACAAATATATACTTCTGCAAGATGGACACCAAGTGACAGATCCTTCCCAGGCACTGACTATCATACAACTGAACTATTCTCAGAGTAAAATAGAAATGCTCATACTTGGTAGTGAGTGGTTTCAGAGATATCAAGTGAAGTAACAACAGACAACAAACTTTTGGAAGCGATATTACAGAAACCATTGTGCAAAGGTCCAGCTAGAATTCAGAAAATGACCATGAAATTACAAGAGTTCTTTTTAAAATGTGATCTATAGACCCAGACAAAAAGCTACTTACAGCAGACTCTTTGCAGTGTTATCTATACACTTAAAGCCAGGAGCTAAACAAAAGTTTGGAGTTTGAGGTTACTACAACTCAAGTATAACCCATTTCTGAAACAAAATTTGACAAGCAAGCTCAAAAGAGAAACACAAAAAACCAAACTTTATAACAATTTAAGACAGCAACTATAGATGGATGATCAACAGAAAAACCCAAGACATCTCCACACACACAAAATCTGATTGCGACTATCAAAATCATTTTTGGCATATTATTGGATTCCATACAGGTAACATATTGTGACATAAGAATCAACATGAGGTCAGAAATACTAAGTATAGTCCACAAGGTCCATTTGAGTGTTAATACTTTTAAGATCAGAGCCTGCTGTGTCCTATTTAGGCCAAGTGCAAATGCTGCCAAGATCAAGACAGGATCAAGTGTGAAATTTGCAATACAATAGGAAGGAGAATGTAAAGGAACCACTGAAACCAACTCTGTCTGCTGACTGCCCTTAATCCAAACTGGTGAGATTTGTTTGGATTAAATGTGGAAGAAAAGCTCTTATGAATGGACTACCACTCAAATGTCTTGGTAAGTGACGTGTTGCTCAACACATTGAGTAGCTATTTGATAACACACTGTAAATTGCAGTTAGCTCATGTTATATTAATTCCAGGCAAATGAAGAACAGATCATGGCCCATGGTACAAGAGTGGCTCATTTCACCATTTGCTGGATATTTCAACTCAACCACAGTCCAAGCCTTCATTCTACACAAAGTCCACATCTGCATAACTCATTCAATGTCAGAGGACCTTAAGTCAGCACCTGAGCAACCGGTGAGATTCACAGAGGCTGAGCTGACCCTAAAAGGTGCTCTGCAGGAAGGCTTCACAATATAGTGACATCCCTAGTTTTGTCAACAACAAAAATAAGCTTTACTCACATGACTGCAGGCTGAGAACTTGAGTGAGGAAAACTCCCATTACCAAAAAAGTAAGCAAGGGAGGGGTGGTGCATAGCACCAACCCATAATACTCTGAATAACACAGTTAACCCCTTGATGACCACTTTACCTCAGTTTTAGTAGAGCAGGCTGGCAGTGGGGTTGTGCGTTGCTAAGGTGAGTGTGCACTGAAAGAGAGCAGATGGTGGCAATATTCCCTCTTTCCTGCAGAGTGAATCCCTTTAGGGTAGAAGGCCAGGCTGATACAGGAGATGCAACTTACACATTCTGGCATTACCTTGGGTGAATCTCACCATTTAAATCCTGGCTAAAACCTTTCATTTTTAGCCTCTTGTTCTCTCCATGTTATTTTGTGGTGCTCTGATTGAAGGGTGGTGCATAAAAATAACAAGATTGTATTGCATTTTATAGTTTCAGGGAGGAAATATAAACATCTGGTGGGTACCAGAAATACAGAGGACGATACTTTCTCTAAAGTTGCTCTGGCTGAGTGTATATTTCCTATTTTTTTTAATACAGATCTTTGTAATCACAATAACACCATGAAAAAATGACCAGCCACACAGGAGCCCTCTCAGACAGCAGACTCCATTAGATCCCATTTGTAAAGTAACATGTTGGACAGATTGCATTCACGGCAATGAAAAGAACACACTGCAGAATGTGCTGGGTGCTGGTGAATAAATAAATGAAACTTTACTGATTAATTAAACTGCTGTATTAAATCTAGATAACACACAGTCAGTCCAGTCCTTCTTACAGAGCAGTCCATGGATCACCTTTTACTCACTCTGACATTTGCAATGGAAGCAACCAACCCTCTGTTTTCTCAGTCATGCATTATTTACTATCTAACAAAGCTGGAAGCTAAATTATGTAGAAGTATTTTTATCATACACTTTTCAGATCACAAGTTATTATCTTCCTAGCATTTCTATTCCTTAACAACTTCTGAGGGTCCAGTGCCATCAGACACTCTTCTGTCAGAAGTCTTTTGGACTAGTTTATGTCTATATTAAGTGTCTGTGTATGTGTGCAGAAAAATATACCGTGTATTATAATGGTGTCTGCTGCTATCCTATAGTTAAGAATCTGCTGGCAATTCCATTATAATCCTGTAGTTTGAAAGGTTTATAGCTTGGCTTTTATAATTTGCCAGGATGAGTCTTGACAGAATTCTCAGCCTGGAATTGATTTTTTACCCCCTCCACACAGATAAATGATATAGGGTATATGCATAGTAACATGGCACCTGTGCAAATTATTCTTATTATGCAAAAATGAACAGGTGCATAATACTGTGTGCTGACACGAAACATTGTAATGGCTTCTAGGAGCTGGTATGATGTATTGTGCAAATGCTTAGTATTCTTATTACTCATCAACAAATAGACCTTGGCAAATGAAATTGCATGTCAGTCAGTAGTAAGAGTATGGAGCATTAGTGTTATTCACATAAAGTATGTGTACTACCATGACTGAGGTGGTATTGGCAGCTGGGAGCTTTTCTGTAAAGACAAAAAATGTTAAAAAGGAAGAAAAGCAGGGTTTTGGTGGAATATCTACTCACTATTTTATTTCCAGTTTCTTCATATGTCTGTGTTTACTCTGGCTATTTTGAATATCAGTTCTATTGTGAATTCATGGGGATCTAAAGGAGAAACAGTGCATATTTACTCTCAATGGGATGAAAATACTTGAACGTATCTCTCTCAGATCCTGGGTCCTAGTTCTATTATCAGATATGCAAGCTCATATAATCATATTGCTCATAAAGTCACTCTAAAAATGACTTTCATACTTGGGCAAACTACGTTGTAGTTAATAATACTGGCAGTGTACAAGCATAAAGTATCTTAAATGCTGTAGATCAATTATATGTATTACTTTCTGGGAGGGGTTTATTTGCTTTGCCTGTATTTTTTCTTCTTTTTCTATGACTAAGTTGTAATTCTTGCTACTTGTGAAATGGTATTTGAAACAAAGCTCCCTTCAACACACAACACAGTTCTGTGGCTTCTTCATCCTGCTGGGTAGACTGTGTTATTTAGGTACAGCCCTGCAGTTTACAGCATGCCTCCCAGGCCTTTTGGGTGTGCATGGGGAGAGCACACTGTGTTCTTATTAAGACATGGAGAGCTAGTATTTATCAATTGCATTATATTTATTTAAACATTACATAACAGCGCAGTGAGCATGCTGTTAGATTGAGCCAGCCACAACATATTCTGCCTCCTGCAGTCCAGAACTCACTTTCCAAAATGGAGGGTGATGTTCAGTCTCTTCAGCCAGACCCATCCTTATATAACAATGACAGATACTCTATATATACATTGCTACATCCCTTCCGGACATACACCATACTTCCTGATCAGTACATCGTGGGGATGGAACCATGGCTCTGCCTAATCTCCACCTCTTTATGTCTCCTTTGGGCTGCCATATTCCTTGCTTTAACTCCCCAGAGACACAACAGAGTATTATTTCTCTCACTCCACTCTCTTCCCCTCAGCTTCCGATTAGCTAGGTCTCCATCCATTCTCCCTCCTCTTCAGTTAAGGGACAGGACTCTCCCTCCCATTTCTTTCCAGGGCAGTGATCTTTCATTGGTCCCCTCTCGTCATCCAGGTGTTATCATTAGGAAGAGAGAGAGTCATTGTTAATACCTCTCTGCAGCCTTTCCCCTGGGCAGGAGATCTGTTTGCTCCACATGACCTGTGGTCTGTGCCCTGAGTTCATGGATGACTACCCAGTACCTACTCTCAAGGCAAAAGGAGAAGTGGGCTGAGCCATTTGTGAGGTCTCTAGACACACTCACTGAATGAACTGCTGCTGCTGTACCCAGGGTTCCATGTTCCTAAAGTCAGAGGCTTGGATAATGGTGCTCCAGGGATCCAGCCTTAATCTGACAACAAATTGAAAGTTTCTCTTTAAAATAAATTGTGATTAACTGTTAGACTAGTTCTTGTCTATGTAAACTTCCTCTCAGCCAGCTATTGACACCAGCTAGGCATAGGTGCAAAGTAAGGACCATGAAAGTAGTGAGATAACTCTCCCCAAGTGAAACACAGCAGGAGAAAGATGACTTTATATAAGAGTCCAACTACTGAAGAGAAGCACAGAAGCAGCTGCTCTCTGGGCTTGGCCAGTACTATACAGCTGCAAGGACCTTAGCAGGGCAAGGGTTACAGGCACATTGCATTGCTGTGACCCATTTCTGGGCAGACTTTCCATCTTCACAGAACTTGAGCTAGGTTTCCATGGGCAGAAGCCAGCCTTAACATGGGAGTGAATCAATTTCAATCTTTGTTTTTAGTCCCAAGAGCCTCTTTTCTGTGTCTAGGTTAACAAAGTATTGAATAATTTATCGCCTGTTTATTTTCAAAATACTTGTCTTTGTGTATTTTGTATGATTTGTACTGATGGTGTCCTTACATATAATTTTCTAAGGTCTTATTATGCATTTATGTCAGGGGTCGGCAACCTTTCAGAAGTGGTGTGCCGAGTCTTCATTTATTCACTCTAATTTAAGGTTTCGCGTGCCAGTAATACATGTTAATGTTTTTAGAAGGTCTCTTTCTATAAGTCTATAATATATAACTAAACTATTGTTGTATGTAAAGTAAATAAGGTTTTTAAAATGTTTAAGAAGCTTTATTTAAAATTAAATTAAAATGCAGAGCCCCCCCGGACCGGCGGCCAGGACCCAGGCAGTGTGAGTGCCACTGAAAAGCAGCTAGTGTGCCATCTTTGGCATGCGTGCCATAGGTTGCCTACTCCTGGTTTATCTGTACATCTACAGTACAACTAATGTGAAATGCACTAAAAATAAAATTGCCCAAAAAACTCTCCTCTGAAGCAGCAGTGACCTGTAAAATTGCAAAATGGGATGAAGGAAGCGGCACCAATAATTTTATCAGACCATCTGCAGTGGGACAAGGGAAATCAGCAGAATAAGTCTAACAAACAAAAACAGTGAATTACAGTTGGTGGAGGAAGCACAAATCAGTGTCTTTTTCTCAGTGCCTCCTTCTATAGTGAACTGTTCAAGACCTATACTGGAAAAATGAGAAATCAATGCAACTATCATAGAAAGAAAACTATCTATGGAAAGATAATGCAGTTAGACTGTGGATGGTGCTAGGTACAAGGACTCAATGGACAGAAGTATATGGAGTAGTAAGCATATCTAAATATGACTATCCACCTAGTAAACAAAGTTCTCTAGACCCTCAAAAGATTGTCACTGCAACTGCTAATCTTATTCAACAATTTCCTCACATTCTTCCTGTTATGCACTAGGAGGTTCAAATAACTTATGGTCATTGGAACACCATTTGTGTCTAAAATGAGGATTTCCTGAAAATCAACCATGCACCAATATCACACCTGCCGCATCAAAGATGGGAATACTAAGGAAAAAACGACTTCAGGTGTTTTTACCACCATGCCATTTAGAGTTGCTCAGAGGAGGTCTATGTGAGTTGTTTCAGAGTAACAGCCGTGTTAGTCTGTATCCGCAAAAAAGAAGAACAGGAGTATGCATCCGAAGAAGTGGGCTGTAGTCCACGAAAGCTTATGCTCTAATAAATTTGTTAGTCTCTAAGGTGCCACAAGTACTCCTGTTCTTCTTTATGTGAGTTGGTGGTAGAAATGCTAGTGTCAGTCCTCCTAGTGTTGCCATAGGTCCTGACTAATGGTGGAAGGAGTCCCTCAAATTCTCTGTACATACAAGACAAGGCCACCACAATTAACAAGCCTTTTTGAAGCTATTCTTCAAACCCCAAGGTATGTTTATACAATGCTGGGTCACACTCAGTAATCAAATCTTGAAACAGTCCGAGTATAAATATAGTCACAAAGCAAGTGACATGTAGATACATACTTGTCTACAAGAATGTCACAACTTACTGGGTACCCTTCCAAAAAACATCAGCATTAGCCACTAGCAATGACTTTCAGAATCAAACTGTATTTTGCATCTCCGGCATTCACAAAGATCTCAGAGCAGTCAACATGCTCTCAGAGTTTCTGAAACCAATCAGTGTGTGCCTTACCTCCCAAGGTCTCTCTCTAGTTTTATTATTACTAATAACAGAGCCATGGTTGAAAGAGTATGGCCAATTCACACATGCTCTTTTTTATAGATTGCCTGAACATGCTGTAGCATGATTTTTTTTCTGAAGAATGACGACAGAATTGAGAGGTTTTCTGGCAGAAGCTCTGGGAATCTGCACCCATTTGAGTCACTCAGTAATTAAAATCTTTGGGAACTGTAGGAGGAAATTTATCTAACTCACGCCAAAATTAAAATAAGGGTCAGCCTGATCAAACTGGACTTTTTACAGGCTGAAAGAGCTGAGCAGCAAAAATCCATCCCTACATCGCCAAGGACACATTAATTATGCTATTCTGACTCCAGAGAATATGATATTTTGCATCATGTGGCGAATGCAATGAGCAAAATTATTTATGTGTGCGTTAGCACACCACCTCCTACTTACTCTCCATTACACTCAAACTCTATTATGCTTAAACTCAGAGTTACTTAAGGTCTACCCATTCTACCAATTTCTAAGTTTGCATAACTTAAGTAGTGAGGAGGCAGAAAGAAGATATAAATTAAAGGTCAGGCGAATTTACTTTAAATTGCATCTTCTTGGCTCTTCTGAGTTTAAGTTACACTACTTTAGGAATGAAGTATAAGGAATTCTCTTTTAGTTTAAGGGGCGCTCATCTACACACTCTCTCTGAATTTGGCCCTCTGAGTTTACGGTGCACCTAAATAGATTAGTAAGTCTATTTGGGCTATGGGAGTGTGAATAGCAGTGCGCACCAAAGTGCTACTCTATAACTTCACCATGTGGACGCTGCATGCTCACACTAAATGGATCCTAGTTCACATTTATAGAATTCTCTTCAAACAGAATTACATTAATGCGAACTAGGAACCTTTTAGTTCATGCCCGCAGTGCCCACTGTGGGGCAGTGTAGACATAGCTTAAGTAAGTGTGAAGGGAGTCTAATGATGTAACAGACATACTGAGTGAAGTGTAAGAAAGTGTAACAAACTTTTCTTTCCTTTAGATTTGCCTAAACACACCTCTGGATTGTCTAGTATAGTGAAAACTAGGGTGGTATCAGACAGATAATTTTCCTTAAACATTCTTCTAGAAAACACACTAAGAAAAATCTTAGCAAGATTTTGAAAGGCGAACCTAGGGAACATCTGATATAGCATATTTTAAGATGAAATAATATTTTCCAACCTGGAAGAATGTCTCACTCATTTCAAGCTTCTTAACTTGACCCAAAGTCAAACAATGTTCAAGTCCCATTTCCTATTTATATTATGAATTTGCAAACATGCTCTTAGAAGAATGTAAAGTTCTGATACAAACCAATAAGCATCATCTGAGTAGAAAAACAAAAAAATAGCAACTAAAACTAAAATCTTTCCACGGCATCTCCTGCTTGTTTATCTTCCTAAGCATTGCTGAATGAATTATTTCTTAATTTTTATTGCTGTAAAATGATACAAACCGTATCAATGATACAAATAAATAAAACAAAGTAAACCCTAAAGGAACTAACAATGGGCTAAATTCCACCATGATATACGCCGCATGCACACCCATTCTCCATACCTCAGGAACTTCATTCTTCTCACAAATGGTTTTGAAAAGCACACAGCTTTGTCCTAACCCCATTGAAGTCAATGACTTCAGTGGAAGCAGAGTTTAGCCAATGCTGGGCATTTTTGAAAATCCACCCAGAGTCAATTATTTTGTGCTGCCCTATTTTTATACCTTTGTTTGAAATTTGACTTTAATTAGGCTTGTGTAAGCTTCCAAGCAGGGAGAGCCTGAATCAATTTCTGAAGCTCTCCTGACTCCAGTTGTCAGCATCAAAAGAGAGAAATCATTGCATTGTGAGGAGAAAAGGCATGTCTGGGTTCTGTCTCATGAACCATCATAGTGGTGAACATTGCTGGACTCTGGTTGTGAGCCCAGCAAATTAGTTACAGCCTTATCCAAAGCCCCATTTGAAGTAACTCGGTGTGTCTTTCCAGTCACTTTAATGGGCTTCGGATCTGGCCCTTATACATGACTAGCTAGTACATGACTCATCACACACATTCTGATGACATGTAAAATATTTTGGACTATATGCCAATCAGTTGGAATGAGTACAATGAAAGACAAATAATCACCCATTAATTATTTATTGCATGAAAGTATATGACAGACACAATTACAAGACTTTCAAATTCTATGATAAAATATTTAGAATTGAAATTGGAGTGCAGATACGGTCCATTCTTTATACCACATTGTGAATATCCCTAGAAATGTACCATTTTGGGAACTGGTTTACACTGACAAGGAGCCCTGGAATGTATAAGAATCAAGCATTCCTCACATTCAAAAATAACCCATAGACAGTAACTGAACAACTGGATAATGTTCCCACTTGGCAATGGTATCCCATAAAAAAGCCTACAGCTGTAGATGAGAAAAATGCAGTTGTGGGTGGAATGCCTAGAATGACAATGCTGCTAAACGTTTGTCTGACAGCTTTACTACATAGTACTATATCAAACTCTCTGCAGTCCAAATCTCCTATGGGAAGAGAAACATCATCAGGTGGTAGTCATTCATAAACAGACTACTGATCAAAGATTTAATTCTCCACAAGGTAGGAGCATAGTGAGTTATTTCATTGCAAGTGGGATGAATAATGGGGACCAGGGGAAAAGAGGCTTCATGAAGCAATCCTTCTACCATAATATATTATTTAATTGGAATAGTCTTCTACCTATCTCCATCTCAGAATAAAGGCTGTTCTTATGTTCCTGATGCCATCTGGAAAGGAGGCTTTCTGCAGAGTGAAGGGAGCCTCTGCTATCTCATTATTAACAGGGAAATTGGTGACACTGCACTGTCAAAACTAACCATTATCAATCCAGGACTGAAAACACTGGTGGCTTCATTGAGTCCTTCGACCTCATCTACTATGTCCCCAAACCCCAACATGATTAAACAAATGAAAGTTTTCTTTTTACACTGGCTTTTTCCTCAAATCCTTTTATTCAAGTTTTTGCCCGATCTTTCTCTTTTGTTGGCCCTTTGATAAGACATCACTAGCAACAGATAAATGCTACCCCAGGGAGAACTGGAGTCAAAGTTTCAGAAGAACCAGGGCTGCAGACAGACAACCATTTATAAATATTGTATTAGAACATTCTATGAAGTGGTTCCACTGATTGCTGAGGATGTTACTAGTGCCACCTCTCATAAGCAATGCTGAATCAGCCGCTGAACAAGCATCTGTGACTTTGTGGCAGACAGTCCCCATTTTAACTTAGCCTAATGACTAAAAACAGTGATTGTGAAATTCAGTGTGGTCTCCTGTCACCTTAGAGAGCAGTAGCTCATCACTGACAAATTTAACAAAGTCTACATTCTACAGAGTTATTGTTTTCCTATTTAGAGTGGTTTTTATGTGCCATCTTCACATGAAAGGGCCATCTGTGTTTTTAAATGTACACATTTTCCAGTGGTTTTTTGTTTTTTGTTTTTTGAAGGGATATAAGCAGGAGGATTTCCTGATCAGGGTCAATCTTTGCAGCTTCTTCCATTGGTTTGTCTTTTCTAATCTGAAGCTCAGATTAAATTTTGGGCCCTACTCTCTTTCTCTCATCTGCTATTCCCCACTCTAGAAATCTTCTTTGATGACTGGAACAGTATTCAACAGCCTCTTGTGTAATAAAGCTTCTGGCTTGGGCATGCTAGGTTTGGACCACTCACAACCTGTCTTGGAACATGGAGACTTCCTCTGTTTAACTGGCATAATGAAACTGCACTCCTCACATACCAAATGGTGCGCAAGATGCCATTTGAAATGGCAGTGATTTGCTTGCACACCACAATTATCTATTGGCAAGACCATTAGGGATTTACTGACACAGAGATCATTTGAAGCTAGCCTTAAAGTAACACTTTCACTGATAAGGCATTGCTTAGCGTTTATAGGCTATATATAATCACAGCAAATGTAAATACTTCAGACTCCATCTTGACATACAACTACTACAACAAATAAGTACTAAACATATAATGGGATGTTATCTTTCACTAACTTCACACCTGCTGCCCTTCCCATTGATTTCAGGGGAAGCAGGATTGGGTACTTCATTTCTTCCTGCTGAATTCTGAGCAAGAGACATCATTTTTCTTTATCCTGAGTTGAGAAGTTTTTCAGAGAATTGTTAGAAAGTGTATTTAAATAGTTCCTATAGAAGAAGCCCTAACTGACAATCAGTGATTGATTCCTTATTGTAGAGCTATCCTGCATTCCTAATTCAGGCAAAACTCCCAGTGACATATTCAGATTCTGGATCCGTATTCCGAAATTGTGCTGCAGTTCACAAAAGTATCAAACACCAAACACGCCCGGCTAGATTCAGATCTGTTACATCACTAAAAATCTGCAGTAAATCAGTTGATTTTAGTGGAGTTACTGATGTAACTGGGATCAGAGAGTAGCCAATAATCTAATTCCATTTATCGGTATGTGTTTATAAATATAGATATCGATATCAATATGTATTTGTTTTTGCTGAAACTTTCTGAAGGTATTCAACCTGAGGCAAATAGCAAGCATTGAAAATTTCATCTCCAGCAGTTAAAGCTTGGCAAAATTATAAGCAATTGATAAGGGTGGTTATAATGGGAAGTTTTAGGCACCCTTCACTGCTATATGCTCTATCTATGTAATAAATAGGCTTTGAAAGAGAACTAGTGTTTTGAGGAATTTTTGGCCTTGCTGTATGGGAAATGGACAGAGTCGTCAGCAGGTTTGGACAGGTAAAGTTAACAAGGAATGACATTTGATGTCATCACTAGTACTAATTTGCTGTGGAACTAGCATAGTAAGATCTTAAGGTGGAATTTAATGTATTTCTGTTTGCTTGGATGTGAAATCTACATATAGATACATGCAGTCTACTGAAATATTAGTCTGGATTGTTTTATTTTGATTCAGTGTCTAAATAATTCATTGTTTAAAATATTAATATGGGTGCTTGGTCTATTTTGTTCATATGCCTAGATGCTTTTCCTTACAAAAATCAGCAAATATTATTTAGTTTAAGGGAAGTGGGGTGCTTGCAGTGAGATCTTCACCAGTGTTAAAAGAAACATTTTATTAAAGTCATTGCCTCAGAAAGCAACACTAACTTAGTTTTCCATGTCTTAGTAGTAGAATAAAAAATTACTCTTATTTGTATGCATTGCCAAGGCATAAACTCTAATACTGAAATCTAGCTACAGATTGGATATGGACCATTAAGACAAAAACATATCTTACATACACACATCAAATACTCACAAATGGATCTGACTTATTTAAATCGATTTTAAAATTATGCTTATTTTTGGAATATGAGTAGAATATTTATCAGAATGAAGAAGAAAAATTGCAAGGGATAGCATACTGTGTGACGTCTTTAGTATTCCAGGGTGAGTAAACAACACGCAGCTAATATGCTGTGTGCCCTTTAAATCTGAAAGGCCACCTGCCAACTCATTCCCATTTTTCCTTCAATGGGTTATCAGATACATATCAATTAGAGTATTCCTGGGATAAGCAGAAATAGTCATGACATCTATAATAAATAGTGCATTTTGCTATTAAAATGGGTATAGTTATTGTACTTGGTCTTTCAGACTGTAACAAATTTTCACAATTGTACTCTCAAATTATATATATTCTAGATAGTATGAGAAGAATATTTAGTCCTAATTAGTATAATCCTAAATCAAACAGTACCCACTTTGATATAATACACCAGAGTACTAATTCTTTGTACTTCTATTGTGCCATCCACCTGAAATTTGCAAAGTGTTTTGAAGCATTAATGAATTTAGCCTCAAATCATGCCATTGACATAGGCACAGTAGCTATTACTGTTACTGTTTTTCAGACAGCGGAAATGAGCCCCAGAAAGTGTACATGACTTTACTTCACCCAAGATCATGCAAGTCTGTTGTAGAGTCAGGGATAGAACCCTGACCACCTAATCCCTAAATCCTGGGCTTTAGTCACAAGGACAGCCTACCTTCCACATTTTTGCAGGAACATTTGTAGCAAAACATTTGTTTCCAGTTCCACTGCAGATAGCCAACTGGCAGAAAGCTAATCATTGGCAATACAAATCCAAAATGACAACTGGTTTATATTTGTCCTTCAGAGGCATCATGGGCCTGATCCAAATCCTATTGAAATCAATGACAGCTTTTCCATTGACTTAAATGGGTTTTGGATCAGGCCTATTGCAGGCATAGTGGATGCATTTATCTTTGTCTGTCAGATCATTTTCTTTATTTTTGTACAGAGAGATGAGAGGCTGTTAGTAGTTTGTTTTTTATAGACAGTTTAAAGTTACGGCAGTTGTCTTTCTTGGGAAAATGTTCTAATTGTACCTATAATAATCTTGATTGTCAGTTTGCTTTTTCATCAAGAGGAGATTTTAGGAGGTATTTGAGAAAGAGGTAATATATACACACATTTGAAATATAGGTACTTCGGTTAAACTTTTTTCCTCTCACTCTTCTTATTTGGCTCATCCTCCCAGCCCTTCATCTTCTCAATAGAAGGAAATCAGATAAATTGCCTTACACAATACTGACTTCATAGTAAATCCTGTAGAAAATGTTGACTGTATTAAACATGTTTTAAATGTTCCTTAGACTCACTTAGAACTAACTAACGATATCACATGGAGCAAAGAAACAGACAATTTATAATTGCTGATTTTAGTCATTCAGCACACAAAACGGAAGGAAATAAGTATTGCAGGAAGCAGAAGAGTCAAAATTATTGGAATTTTCCTCACTGTACAGTAGGCTTATGTGACAACTAAGACATTAAGCTGTGGATAATTATGTAATTACCAGTTGGGAGATATCAAACACTACTCACTTGAGTCTACAGCTTATTGGGAAGTAAAACAAATCCTATCACCTGCTACTGATCTAAGGCATATGCAGATGTTGTATAAGTGTGTGAAACTCTAGTCAGATAGCAACAGATACTGTACTACATATGTATTACATGAGATGATGTGTCTGTACTACCTTATATGCCAATTACTGTCAGATGACTCATCTGCTGTTATTTCCAAGTATGAAAAATCATAGAGATTTTTAGTGGCTACTTTATCCTTTATTTCTTAGCTTATATTACCCTGTGTATTACTAAGACTGCTCTGTCACCACTTATAGAACCTGACTTTTTAAAGTGATGAGCATCTCCTGGTAAGACCTGAATGCCCTCAGTTCATGGTGACTTCATTGGGAATTGAGAGCACTCAAGTAATTTTTATTGTCAGTCCCCAGATGAGCATGAAATATCTTAGACATACTATCCAGATTAAACATAATGGAAAAAATATACAAATAAAGACAAAGTCCCTGGATGCATAAGCTGTGAAAAATTATCATTCATGCATGAGGTATTAAAATAACAGAAATAAGTATTATTAGTATAATAAAAACATCACTGTAATCAACCTCGCAAATATTGAATTAAATGTTCACCCACAACATGTGTCCAATTACACTGCTCTACAGCCAAAATGCTTCTGAAATCAATGTAGTCAAACTTTACTAATTCTGGGTCACTGAGAATGAAAATGATGCTTAAAATTGTTGATTGGCTCTAGTTTTCAAGATATGCTATTGGGTCAGTATATTCGACCCTTGACTTGGGAATGGTGGAGGATAAGTGAGTTATAAAAGGAAGGGATCTCAATTTAAACCAGAAATGACTAAAATACATCTTTGACTGGATCTATGACTAAATCTGTGACTGGGTTTGGACAGTACTTGCTTTTTAGGCAAAACAATGAATGATGCAATCTGAAGCTGGTATTGCGTCATACATGATATGAATTGCATCATGTTATTCCTAGAAGTCATGGATGATGCAATCATAACGAAGCTTACATCAGTCTGCTGAACAAATTGCCCTGTATCAGCTCTAGAAATCATACAATGTCGTGCTCTCTTATTTGTCAGTGTTTGATTTTGCAAAGGGACACATTTCTGTTTAGCCAAAGTGAGCAGAGATGCCTCGTACTTGTGTGAACAGTGCAGATAACTTCTGCTATGTTTGTGGTGAAGTGACTTTTGCATCACAAAAGCGCAGTATAACCATTATGGTTAAGAAAGCCTATCACCTTTATTTTGGCTGCAAAATTGGAGATCAGGACAAGAGGTGGGCCCCACACATATGCTGCAACACTTGTGCAACAAATCTTCGCCAGTGGTTGAACAGGAAAAGGAAATCTATGCCTTTTGCAGTGCCAACAGATCATACCAGCAATTGTTACTTCTGCATGGTGCCTCCAGTTGGGAAAAGTGTGTCAAAGAAGAAAAAGTGGACTGCGCATTATCCAAACATTCCATCAGCTATACGCCCAGTACCCCACGGAGAAGGACTGCCGGTTCCTGATGCACCAGAATCATTCTCACTTGAGTCAGACGAGGAAGAGGAAGAGGATGAAACTTCTGGTCCTGAACCATCAGTGTCACAGGACCCACATTTTCTCCCATCCTCCTCCTCTGAACCACACCTCATAACACAAGGTGAACTGAATGACCTTGTCAGGGATTTGGAACTACCCAAGAGAAAGGCAGAGCTGTTGGGCTCCAGACTACAGCAGTGGAATCTCCTGGCAGGTGATGTTAGGGTTTCCATGTTCCGTGACCGTCAAAAGGATCTTGTCCCATTCTTCTTCATGCAAGGTGATCTTGAAGCCTGCAACAACATCGATGGTGTGATGGCAGCCCTCAACATCGTTCACGATCCAGATGAGTGGAGACTGTTCATTGATTCATCGAAGACGAGTCTTAAAGCTGTTTTACTGCATAATGGCAATGTTTTGCCATCAATTCCAGTTGGTCATGCAGTCCATATGAAGGAAACCTATGACAACATGAAAAAACTTTTGGGGTGCATAAACTATAACCAACATCAGTGGCAGCTTTGTGACGATTTGAAGGTTGTTGCTCTCTTGCTTGGTCTGCAGACTGGATACACAAAGTATTGCTGTTTTCTCTGCGAATGGGATAGTCGTGCAAGAGATTCCCACTCCATCAAGAAAGATTGGCCACTCCGACAGTCATTGGAGCCTGGGAGGAAAAGTGTTCAGCATCCACCACTTGTTGAATCAAGGAAGATTTTGTTACCACCCTTACACATCAAGCTGGGTCTGATGAAGAACTTTGTCAAGGCCATTGACAAAACACAAGCAGCTTTCAAGTACCTCCGTGGAAAATTTCCAAGGTTAAGTGAAGCTAAGATAAAGGAAGGTGTCTTTGTTGGTCCTCAGATTCATGAACTTCTTCGAGATGATGCATTTGACTATGCACTACGTGGTAAGGAAAAGACGGCATGGAAAGCCTTCCAGCTAGTGGCAATAAATTTTCTCGGAAACAACAAGGCAGACAACTACAGGTTGTTGGTGGAAAACCTCCTCAAAGCATTCAAAAGCCTTGGTTGCAACATGTCATTACATTTTTTGCACTCTCATCTAGATTTTTTTCCCCTGAACTGCAGAGCAGTGAGCGACGAGCACGGCGAGCAATTTCACCAGGACATTGCAACAATGGAGAAACGCTATCAGGGCAAATGGAACCCATCAATGCTTGCAGACTATTGCTGGACAGTGACAAGAGATGCTCCATTTAATGAATACAAGAGACAAGCCAAGAAGCGCCGAGTAGACACTGAATAGGACTAAACTATGTACAGAATAGTTTTTTGCCTTTTGTTTCATAATAAATTTTATTTATATAACCTTTTTGCTGATTTTTAAAGTGTTACATAAACAGGACAGGTGAAATATTATCATGTAAAGCAACCATAAACACATGAAAAAACCTAGGTTTACAATTTATGATTAAAACTCTACTATCTACACAATATACATAGACATAAAATGTAAAAATTTAAATATCTTAGAAACAGTAGCCAATCAGTTGTTTAAATTGTCATATTTGAATTCAGCGCATCAAAATACATAATAAATAGCACATTTTATCTCTGAAGCAGACGACGTCTCAAAAATTGTAGACCAGTGTTATAGCACTAATGTACCAGACATCTGATGTGAAACAATGGTCATCAGTCAGAGGCAAATAAGTTGTAAGCTCCTCCATAAGTATGGCCCACCACATCTTTTTTATGAAATGTGCAGAGGAGCAGATGAAATGCTTAAAATGTGCAGATATGACTTTCATGAAGTATGTGTGTTTCATGATTATATTCATAGAATCATAGAATCAAGCCCCTGCTCAAAGCAGGACCTAATCCCCAACTAAATTATCCCAGCCAGGGCTTTGTCAAGCCTGACCTTAAAAACCTCTAAGAAAGGTTATTCCACCACCTCCCTAGGTGACCCATTCCAGTGCTTCACCATTCTCCTAGTGAAAAAGTTTTTCCTAATATCCAACCTAAACATTCCCCACTGCAACTTAAGACCATTACTCCTTGTTCTATCATCTGGCACCACTGAGAACAGTCTAGATCCATCCTCTTTGGAACCCCTTTCAGGTAGTGGAAAGCAGCTATGAAATCCCCCCTCATTCTTCTCTTCTGCAGACGAAATAAGCTCAATTCCCTCGGCCTCTCCTCATAAGTCATGTGCTCCAGCCCCCTAATCATTTTTGTTGCCCTCCACTGGACTCTTTCCAATTTTTCCACATCCTTCTTGTAGTGTGGGCCCAGGGCCAGCTCCAGGCACCAGCAAAACAAGCAGGTGCTTGGGGCGACACATTTCAAGGGGCGGCATTCTGGCACCGGCCATCATAGGCGCTGACTCCGCCGGTATGGGGAAAAACGCCCCCGCTACCCCAGCTCGCCTCCGCTTCACCTCCGCCTGCTACCCTGAGCGCACTGCTGCCGCTCCACTTCTCCCCCCTCCCTCCCAGGCTTGCCGCGTGCAAAACAGCCGTTTCACGTAGCAAGGCTGGGAGAGAGGAGAAGCTGAGCGTTGGGGTGCTCGGGGGAGGCGGTGGTGGTGGAGTGGAGGTGAGCTGGAGCGGGGAGTGGTTCCTGTACCCCCTCGTTACTTCCTATGCCCCCCCCACCCTAGCTCACCTCCGCTCCGCCTGCTCCCCTGAATGTGCCGCTGCTCCGCTTCTCTGCCCTCCCTCGCTTGAGAGGGAGGGGGGAGAAGCGGAGCAGCAGCGTGCCCAGGGGAGCAGGCGGAGTGGAGGTGAGCTAGGGCGGGAGGTCGCGGTGGCCCGCAGGAAGCAATGGGGGGGAGGAAATGCGGCACGCCCGGGGCTGGGGATTTGGGGAAGGGGTTCGGAAGGAGTGGAGTTGGGGCGGGGCTGGGGCAGGGGGGCACAAAAAAGGGGTGGGCAGCCAAAAATTTTTTTGCTTGGGGCGGCAAAAATCCTAGAGCCGGCCCTGTGTGGGGCCCAAAACTGGACAAAGTACTCCAGATGAGGCCTCACCAATGTTGAATAGAGGGGAACAATCACGTCCCTCGATCTGCTGGCAATGCCCCTACTTATACAGCCCAAAATGCCATTAGCCTTCTTGGAAACAAGGGCACACTGTTGACTCATATCCAGCTTCTCGTCCACTGTAACCCCTGGGTCCTTTTCTGCAGAACCGCTGCCTAGCCATTCGGTCCCTAGTCTGTAGCAGTGTATGGGATTATTCCGTCCTAAGTGCAGGACTCCTTTTCCCATCATATTAGCCTCCCAGGGGATCCTGCCCATCAGATCCCTAAGGTAGTCAAAGTCTGCTTTTCTGAAATCCAGGGTCCGTATTCTTCTGCTCTCCTTTCTTCCTTGTGTCAGGATCCTGAACTCGACCACCTCATGGTCACTGCCTCCCAGGTTCCCATCCACTTTTGCTTCCCCTACTAATTCTTCCCTGTTCGTGAGCAACAGGGCAAGAAGAGCTTTGCCCCTAGTTGGTTCCTCCAGCACTTGCACTAGGAAATTGTCCCCTACACTTTCCAAAAACTTCCTGGATTGTCTGTGCACCGCTGTATTGCTCTCCCAGCAGATATCGGGGTGATTGAAGTCTCCCATGAGAACCAGGGCCTGTGATCTAGTAACTTCTGTTAGTTGCCGGAAGAAAGCCTCGTCCACCTGGTCTGGTGGTCTATAGCAGACTCCCACCACAACATCACCCTTATTACTCACACTTCTAAACTGAATCCAGGGACTCTCAGGTTTTTCTGCAGTTTCATACTAGAGCTCTGACCAGTCAAACTGCTCTCTTACATACAATGCAACTCCCCCACCTTTTCTGCCCTGCCTGTCCTTCCTGAACAGTTTATATCCATCCATGACAGTACTTCAGTCATGTGAGTTATCCCACCAAGTCTCTGTTATTCCAATCACATCATAATTCCTTGACTGTGCCAGGACTTCCAGTTTTCCCTGCTCGTTTCCCAGGCTACTTGCATTTGTATATAGGCACTTAAGATAACTCGCTGATTGTCCTGCTTTCACAGTATGAGGCAGGAGTCCTCCCCTCTTGTGCTCTCCTGCTTGTGCTTCCTCCTGGTATCCCACTTCCCCACCTACCTCAGGGCTTTGGTCTCCTTCCCCCAGTGAACCTAGTTTAAAGCCCTCCTCACTAGGTTAGCCAGCCTGCCTGCGAAGATGCTCTTCCCTCTCTTCGTTAGATTTGTCTGTGCTGCTCTTGGTCAGTGAGAATTTTACCAGTGACTTCAACAGAAGCAGAGTTAAGCCATAGTGCTTTTGAAAAAAATCTCACCTTAAATGTGTACACAATTTTCCAAAGAGAAATTAATTCACTCATATATTTCTGATCAGCACATTTTACCCAGGCCTTTGAGTGAAACCCCCGAGGAAATACAGATAATGTTGGCGTGCAACACAGTAACCATTCATTAAAGTGAGTAGTAAATATTTTCATTGCAAAACATCTCAAAACGCAAGTTTATTTACCAGAAAGTCTATAAGTAACTAGACAAAATAAGTCAGCATTGTTCGTTAACTCTGCGTGTAATTACAACGTACCACCTGTAAAAGGAAATGTGACATTCATATAAATGCTAAATGAATTCTCATATTAGTATGATCAGAGTGATTACCAAATATATTTATAATTATGAGACCCTTAAAAGATTACCAGATATAAAAGATCAAACATACATCATTATTGAGGAATATGAGATGAAATGACAGACTATATCAACGTGCCATGCTGCAATGATAAAGATCATGTTACCACTGAATTTTTCATATCCTCCAAAGGTCAAAATCACTTTACCATAAAATTTTCAATGTCACAAAGTTTATAAATTGTAAATGTGTTTTTGTTCTAGTCTAGTCATGCACACAAATTATTGGAACACTTAAATTACTATAACATCAAATAGCAAAATCAGGATGTGATAGTTGTGATCTTGACAGTAGTCTGAATATTTCTGAAAAATCTAATCCATTGGAGATGGTAATAATTACTGTAAAATTGCTTCTGAAACTAATTTGTTCATGCACGGATAAATGAAAGAGAATTACATTTCCCATTTCTTTTTTGTACAAAGGAGAGAAATGACACCAACCTCTTTTAAATATTTGGGTTTTACTTAGGTTTTGATCCTTCTTTGAAATTTGCTAATCAAGGACCTTGTTAAAGAAGCAGACTTCATGCTCGAAATGTTATGGAGCTTTAGTCAAGACATTAATTTTAAACAGAGGCTCAGAGTAGTCCTACTTTTCTTTGCCTATTATAGTAATGTAGTCTATAGTTATGTCTGCAAACACACCTAAACATATAAAATGCACAGTATTGTTACGATGACTTTTTTTTAGCTCTCAGATGCTGGATGAGAGGTCATTGGCTTGGAACGATTAGCTGTTGAGAGGATTGACTGCACCATACCTGATCAGCCTCTTGTCAATGAATAGTGTTGACACATGCTGTTTTCTAAGAATAACCACAAGCTTTCTATGTCCTATTAGTGCCTGCTCTGGCTTTGGTGATCTGATGCTTTCATACTCAGCAGCAGACTCTTAAGATAGTTTACCTCTACAGACTCAAGAGGGTCCTTCAAGATACCAGCAAAGAAAGGATTCTGGCTTTTATAGTCTCCATTGTCCTTTGCTGCTTGGATAGCTCTGGACTTATAATTATTTTTTGTTTTTATTTTGTGAATACTCTGTTTCCTGCTTAGTACTGTCAAAATTATCTTTATTCAGTTTCAAACTGACAGACCAAAGACAAACCTTGCAATTTATCATACAGCCAACAGAAAATGTTAATAGTTATTCACTTGTCATCTTTTCGCACTAGCCAACTACAAGAGAGTTTGGACTTTTGGAGCATGACCATATTTATTCAGTTTTATTTTGGGTGCTAGCACCAGTGTACATGTCACCTCAGATGAAGGGTGTTAATGTAATGAGATACTGAAACTGACTTCATGGGCTAGTTATATCTCAGATCACTATGAGAGGTTCACAGAGAGCTAATCTCTGCAAAAAGGTGAGTTCAGTATTTCCAAACAGATTCTTTCCCTTTTTCGGTTTCATAGTTCCCTACCCCTTGCTGTTTCTGCAAGGCTGATGTTCAGTGAGGTGGAGATTAAGCTGTAAACACCTCATTCAGTTGAGCACTATTACTCTCCTCTTTGATGGGGTTTTCCAAATAAAGTGAAGATCTAGTCCTTATTAATACACCGGGGTGATCATTGTCGCTTGTGGGGAGCATTGCCTAGTGGTGAGGGGATTAAACCCTTCAACATGCAGAGTGGGGAACATTGGTAGGGGAGCCCAGGCCCTCCCACTTCACCGGACTCTGGTCCAGAGCCCCATGAGAGTGACCAGAGTCTGACAGCCAGGAGCACCGTAAGGCTGCCCTCCCTTGACCTTCCTACAACCCCGCCAGTGTCCAAAGTTCACCGTCTGTAACAGAAAGGGTGAAGGGGATTAGCTCACCACTTGGCGCCTCTTCGCAGCCAGATGTGGCATGGTAACTCTCTCTCCCCCTTGGGGTGGCAGCTGCCTCCTCTTGCGCCTTGGCCCTCTGGCAGGTCAGTTCTAAGTCCCTTCAGTTTCCAGGGTAATCCATTAAAAAGAAAAAGGGAAATTAACACAAACAAACTGAGTCAGTATATGAGAGAGGGAAGTGCTCCCTCTCAGGGAATAACAGAAACAAGTCCTCCCTTCCCTCAGGGAGGGACCTTTAGGCAGTTATTGATGGGAGAGATCCTGACTTCCCTCAGCCTTTTCTTGAGGACCTACAAGGGAAGGGTCCTTTCTCTTCTCTGGTCTGCCCCCAAGTGAGCTGTTCTACTCCCTTTTAACTCCTTTTCCAGTCTTTGTATCTCTTGCAGGTGTGATGGGGTGGGGCTGGCTGAGCCCAGTGTGGGGTTTGTATACCCCATCCCAACCTCTTTTGTAGGCCTCATTGCCTAGAACTTAATATAAGACATACTTGCCTTCACGTAATTGCTGACTCAGCCAGATGAATTCATCCAAGCCAAATGCATCCCTGGTGCAATTCTGCTGGCTTCAGACATGAGGTATAAATCTGGCTCCAATATTTGAATACTGCATTAAGATGTCTCATCACTATAAGTTAAAGTAGAAGTTTAAGTTGTTGTATTGTTAGAAAGGTATTATTTTAAAATATGCTTCATGACATTAGGCACTCAGGTACCATGGCAATGAGCGTGGGATGGATGGGTAGGCAGAGAGGTAGTGAAATAATAGAGGTGTATTTGTGCACAAGCCTGGACTTGATGCTTTTATGTAATGTGTACTGACTGTACTTCTATAGCTCTTCCTCTTTTGTGATGATGGCTTTCAGAGAAATAAAACCCACAGATCTAGTTTTAAGCTATACTCTACAAGTGCTAAGAGCATAATTTTTTTTCATTGCATCCATTAACACATGAGGGTGAAGTTGTTAGGAAATGAGAGAGAGAGAGTATATTGGATTTTTTTAGACTAAAAATACCATCACCATCAAATTTATCTTTTGAAAACAGTATCTGGAAGCAAATCAAGCTGTTTTTTAAATAAATAGATTCATAGTACCCTCTTATTTTTTCTACTGTATGATGATTTCCTACTTTCTGTGTAATATAAT
Source organism: Chrysemys picta bellii (assembly GCF_011386835.1). Lineage (NCBI taxonomy): Eukaryota > Metazoa > Chordata > Testudines > Emydidae > Chrysemys > Chrysemys picta. The sequence continues at coordinate 22,753,539 of NC_088798.1, forward strand.
CTTGTAAGAAAACCCAACAGTTTCTTGTAAGTCATGTTCAGTCTTGACTAAGATAACATTTGTTTTGGGGGATGTTTTGTATTTGAAATTTCAGAAAGAAAAGATTTAGCAAAATATGGAGCAAAAATGTATTTATTCTTCAAGCATGAATAGCACAGTTGCTTAATTTTATTTACTACTGTAAGAATGTGCCTATAACACCGCTTCAAATATCACAAGCATTCAAATGCACATATCTGATAGATCTCTCTAAGAAAACAAGGTATGTATTGGTATCCATGACAACCAAGCCACCAAGATCCAAGGGTATGTGAGCAATACTATTTAGCATTATGTAAATTTTAAAAAACTGTTACAAGCCAAGAATTTATGTATGCATAAATATTAAATTCATTATTTGCCTCTGTGATTAAATATATTTTTGAATTATGTGACCAAGAGACTGGAAGGTATTCACCACCAGAATATTTCCACAGGAAGGGCCAAATTATGCCTGTCCAGCGAGAGATTCTGACTGCCACCTGAATGGGAGTGCTAAAGAAGGAAAAGGAACATACAACACCTTTGTCTCATAGCAAACCCATGCAAGAGGCAGCCATCATTTTGTTGCTGGCGCCAGGGAGTTTAAGGAGGAGATCCTGCTCGCTTCACATGCAGCAGTCATTACCAAGACCCTTCACCCATTGAAGCTAGTTGCAAAGCTCCCATTGGCTTTAGTGGGGCAGGATTGGGCCCTAAAGTTGCGAATGATGGGGACCTGTCTGGCCCAGGAATGGGTGAGAGCATTTACACACGCACTCTAACATACCAACAAAAGGCTGAAGGGAGCATGTGGCTGATATTAGGAATTGCAAAAAGTGATGCACACAGTGGTCATCCATGGTCCCATGTGGTATTATAAGATTTTATTGGCATAATGCCTCCTTCCACAGGGCACAAATGACAGCTTTGCCATGAGCAAGGGGCAGAATCACAATCTGCCTTATGGTCTTCCCCAGAGCACCAGTGTAGCTATGTTAGCCAGTCCCCTGGGGAGCAGAACCCAAGCTCTGTCTACTCCTGCCCATCTGCAAGCTTGGCGTAAGTAGCAGCCTCGTGGAGACTGCTTTCTTCCCCATATTGCTACCTATAATCTGGGTAGCTGGTGCAAGGGGCTAAGGGCTGCCTAATGCCCTCTTGTTCCTTGGCTGTTGCAGAAGCTGGGCCCAAATCTGGCTCATATTGTTCTAGAGGAGAGTGTTATCCCCTTTTCTTAATGTTTCACAGTAAATGGATCCCATTTAGTACTATGTTATCAGTTCCTAGGAACTTTTCATTCCCCAAATCCTCAGTATCTACCCATATTTTTTTTTCAGATCTATGGAATGAATTTAGTCATGTAAGTATTGTGTCTTAATATAGCTCTTAAGCAAAGCAAATCTTAACATGGCAGGGTGAAATCAGAGCCTCACAGAGTTCGCATGTGAACAGCACATCCACTAAACAGCTGAGAATGTTAACAAGACAATGTCAATATGGGGGGGAAATCCTCCGTCTTAGTTAAAATATCTGTTTGAGCTGGAGTTTCCTGTCACATCAGGAAGCAGCAGTGCAGAATTACTTTGAGTAGGTATTAAAGTAAAAATAAACTTGAAAGTTCTGCCCCCTCCATCATCACACAGATCAAATGCTTTTATTATGAACTCCTGGAACAGGTTCTTAATGGAACTGTTGGCACTACCTTAATGATAATGGTGTGAATAAGCCACGGTTATGTATTTACTAAAATGAATTAAAGAATACAAGATTCTGTTTAATACTGTAGGCAATCAGACATAGGGCAGTTAATACCAGCCAACCCTCAAAGCCACAGATAGCTCTGCTGGGTGTTCTTATCAGTCTACCAGCCTCAGAGCTCTGAGGTAGTTCAAACAGAGACTTCTCTCAGCCTGGTAGCATCAATGACATATGCCAAGCATGGCGGACCTTAACTTTTCTTTTCTGCTTAACATTATACTCACTATAGTTTGTCCTCAAATTATTATAAGTTGGCAGAATTCAAGTTCACTTTTCTTTGTTTTACTTCAAAAAAGGTATAGAATACATGAAAAGAAATGCTTGATTATCTATCTATCTTTATCTCTCTCTATCTTCTCCTATTTACTAAAGGTGAAACTTGCTGTGGAGTGAAGGACATGTGAAAGGTTTTCTATCATGTCACTTAAGCCCCACTATGTCGTATGAAGTAGGGTGGAGGAACAAACACAGAAGCCAAAGAAGAGAGCCTCCTGCATGCTGCTGAGACAGACTCTACACTAGGTGGAAATACATTGGCAAAGGACAGGTCACTAGAGAAGTTGAGAAGAGGGGTACAGAATCCATGCTGACATGGAGCTAGTGTCCCACGCCTCTGGCAAAGGATGCAGCAGTCACTATTCCAGTCCATAGGCAGCTGTGGAGCTCCGGCAATGCAGCCCTGCAAACTGCATTCAGGTTGGGGGGTGCTATATTCCAATCTTCCAACTCCTGTTTTTCTCCCCAAATCCTTAGTATTCTGGCTTTGTGCAGGGAGAGGTGAATTTTACCCTAAACTCCTTTATCGCTGCGTAAGGTCTTGAGAAGTCCAAAGCACCTGCATCTCCAATTGATGTCAACTGTGGTTGCTTGTGTTCAGCCACTCAGGATTTTACCCATAAATTGATATGCTGACTTTGTGCCTTCCCAAACAGAAAGCGAGTCAGAACTGGATGGAAAAAGATGAAACATTGAACTACGTCAACTCAGAAAACATTTTTCTAAAGGGTTTCTAAAATTGTATCGCAGATGTGTTTTGAGTGCTCTGCCTTCTGTCTAATTTGGTGAGAAAGGCTAAGGCCGTCAACCATTGGTGTTAGTCAAAGGAAGAAAGACTGTGTGAAAAAAGTATTTATTTGCACAGGAAACTGGGGGAATAGCTGGTATTTCAAATGTCTGTTTCTTCTCTGCCATTTTATTTCTGCTGTGAGAAGGTAGTAAAGTAGGACCCATTTCATCACATAGCAGAGAGGCCTTAGGAACTGCAATTTTACAGTTGGAGTTTATGTGTTTGGCTGGCTAGTTCTTGCCAGCGCAAGGTCTAACTGATCACCAGATGTGGGGTCAGGAAAGAATTTTCCCCCAGGTTAAATTGGCAGTGGCTGTGGGATTTTTCGCTTTTCTTTGCAGCGTGAGGTTTGGCTTACATGACAAGTTCTTCTGGGTATATCTCACTTAATCAATTTCTTATTGTTGCAGGGACCTCAGGCATAGGTACATCTCTGTTCCACCTGTGACACATAATTGTTTAGTCACCTGAGGGCTGTCATACCTTGGTCGAATTTCAGTTGTTGGGTTTCAGGTGCTGGGTGGTGTTTGTGGCCTGTGACATGCAGGAATCAGACTAGCTGATCTGGTGTTCCCTTCTGGGCATAAGTTCTATGACTCTATGATGTCACTTTTGTGCTGCATGAATATATTGCATGGGGAAATTCTGAGCTGCGTCAATTGCTTACTGACTCCTGTATGTTCTGTGGGAAAACACTGAGTATCCATGTAATTCTGTTGTGATTGAAGTGATCTCTACCATAAATCAATAAATTTTGTCTCTTGTCCAATAACACAAAATACTCGAGCTACTACAGCCCTTTATCAGCTGGGTTGATTCACAGCAGCTGACATTCTGAAGAGTTTATAGCTGCATCAACATGAATATCTATCACGACTCTGCATACTTGTCCTCATACATTATTGTACTGTTTCCTAAGATTTAAATATTCATCACTGGAACATATTTACTAACTCTTTTGTACAATGAGTAAGGGACTGGTTCATAGGTTGCTTCACTGGTTGAAATAACACACCCATTTCTTTTGTATCAAGTGGAGCTGAAAATTTGCAGAAAGGCATAAATTAATTTGATATGTAGTCTGCAGTAGCAAAGTGTATATGGAGATGATTATACAATTCACACTTCCTGTACTAAAGCGTATGTGCCTTAATAAAAACCCAACTAAACTGCATATGGAAAATGCAACACTGAAGATTTATCTATTTTTCTCTATTCTTTTATAGCCTTGGTTTTGTTCTCTTTTTTTACCCCTTTTTGCTTTTATGTTTGCAAGTGATAAATTCTTCCATGTTTTACATTTTATATTTAGTTTATCTCTTTATTTTGTATTCATTTTGCATTGAAAATGGAATGAGTCTTTAGAATAATACAGCTGATATTGAATTTTTAAATTGCTATTGGGTATATACTGCATAAGAAGGTTATCTGATCTCTAACTTAATCATGTGAGAATATTGCTACAGGGGAAACGGGCTTGGTAACAATGAGACACCTATGCTTTCATACAATTTATTTAACTATAAACCCATTATAAAGCATTAATATAGAATTCTCTTACTTTCTGTCACAGTTAGGTCAGATTTATTGTATACAGTTACTGAATTAATAAAAAATAAAAGAATATGAAAATACAAAATGTTTCTATACTCGATGCTATTTAAGCTTCTCTATAAATATCACTGCATTGAGTCTTTCCGAGTTACAAAAGTAGGTAAAATAAACAGTGTGCTTTTTTGTAGCTTAAAAAGTTGAGATTTGGGAGCCAGATAGGGCATTATATATTTGTTCTACCACAAATAAAGGTAATATAAAATGTGATGAAAACAATAGATTAAACCCTTAAACATTCCAGTATCTTGCAAAACATTTAACACAACATTGCAGAATTTACAAATGTTGCAATCACATCATTTGCATTTCTGCCTCAGCTATAAAAATAGGCACATCACTTTCTCATTATACCCCTTATATTTGGATTGTTTTAATGCTTTGTCTAAACATTCATCCTATGTACTTTAATGGAGTTACTGTAACGTAAACTTGTTATGGTGCTATGCTGTTACTTAGCAAAACAAGTAGCAATACTGTTGATGGAAATCCTCTGTTTCACCAACAGACCAGATAGTGAAGTTTATTGGCAGACTGGTGTTGAATAGAATCTTGTTCTTTTTTTCCCGCGGAATGTCTGTACTATTACTTTTCTCTACCAAATAATTCCCATTGCCATATTTGAAATGTAAATGCTGCCCTGTGGTTATAAGTGATGAAAATCAAGAGCAACTCCACCGGCATTAATGGTTTACTCTAGATTCACATCAGGGTGACTGTGAGCAGATTTTGGCCCAACATATTGACTCTTAACCATAATGCAAAATGAGGAAGTTTCTACTATTGGTCCAATGCACAGAAAATCAGATAGGTAAATGATAAAACACACACACCCTGCAGTTGCCGATGGGACAAAACACTGGACTGGAAGTCAGCACCATCTCAGCCACAGACTTTCTCTGTGACCGTGAACAAGTCATATAGGTCCAGTTTTTCAAAAATGGTATTGTATTGTGGGTGTCTCAGTTTTTAGGTGCCCAACTCTGAGACTCTGGAGGTGCTAATTTTCAGAGATTCTGAGAGCCCACAGCTCCTGTTGACTTCAATTAGAGTTGTGGGTGCTCTGCTCCTCCAATAATCAGGTGTGATCATTGAGAACCTGAACGTAAAATAGTCTTCTCTTCGGTGTAATCCCTCCTTGAGCGCCCCCTGAGATAGTGCAGATAGAGACGGGAGACAAGGAAAGAAGAGGGTCAAGGAAGAAAGTAAAGCTGGTTGGAACAACTATGGCAAAACATTTGCTGGCATTTGCAGATTCATCAAAACCAAAGCATTTTGTAGAGATAGTTCAATCTCAAGTCCGACTGGAATCCTGCCTGTGTCCTCTACACTATGTGCTGTAGAAACAATAAGCACATTGACATGAACTAGGAATGTAATGTCAGCCTATATTTGAACTTCTCTGCTTCTTTTGGTTGCATCAAAACCTTATTACTAAACATAATTTGTGATGTGGTTGTATACTAGGATATATGTACAGCTTTCTGCATCTTTTATGTATGCAGACAATTTGCCTTTTGAAATGAGGTTTCCTATTTGATGCATTTCTGTATTTCAGAGTACTGGACTTTTCTGTGTAATATTTGGCCTTTAGGACACACCAATTTCAGTAACAAGATATGACAAAGTATGTCACCATGGCTTAGCATCTGCAAATTTCTGAGTTTTGTGGAATTCTTGCAGGTTCCCATTTATTAAAGTTCTTGCATAACAATTATTGCTTTATTAAATGGTTGAACTGTTTTTACTGAATAGTTTTAAATGAGAAAATCATGATTTGTTTCTGAATTTTCACTAAATGTGGTCTTTTTATATAACTAAGAATATTCACAATCTCAATGTTTTATCCTCCAAAACAACAGTCATTACAAAGAAAACGTTAACTAATCTTTGAATTGCTAATTGTTTTGAAAGGCAAAACTTGACTGGTGCGAAGCACCTCCTACAAAGCCACAGATGTCCCAAGCTCCAATTGACTTCAGTGGAAATTGAGGACATGCAATACCTCAATACCATCCTAAAAATCCCTTTGGGGTCTTTTGTATCATGTCAGTTTGTTGAAGCAGAATGGGACAGTTTTGTATTTCTATGTATCATGCCACATTTAATTTTTACTAAATTGAGCCCACAATATTTTCTTTCCTCATAGGAACACCAGAATTTCCATGATGGATCAGTCCATCTAGTCTGTTATCCTTTTTCTAACAATGGCCAATACTAATGATTCAGAGGAAGATGCCAAACCCCCTTTATGGATAGTTATGGACTAATCTGTGCAGAGAAGAAGCCATAGTCAAGTAATGGTTAATTATGCTCTGAAGCTTGAGGGATTAAATCCTCTCTACATATTTCTATTTAAAATAAATGTGGATATTCTTATTATTATCAGTGTCTTATCTTTATTTAATCCTGTCAAACGCTTGACTCCAGTGACAACTTTCAGCAGGGAGTTCCAAGGATTAATCCTGCTTAATGCAAAAGCAGCATTTCCTTTTATCAGTTTTAAATTTGTTGCCTCTTATTTCATTGGGTATCACCTTGTGTTGCTTGACCTCCCTTGGAATGTATGTGCTTGTTACATATGTACCTGTGATGGGATCCCCAGGGTACAACCTGGAACTGTGGGACCACTGTGCCTCCTTAACTCTCCAGCCTGGGTCATCTCATACAACGCTATGTCAAGGGCAAGCAACAAAACCTCTCCAGGTGCTGTGATCACTCAGCCAAGAACATGTGGAGCCCATAACCAGCTAAATTGCATGAATGCTCCCTGAATCATACAGAGAGAAGCACCAGCCAATCATCCTAGCCCCAGTAGCATAGCTAGCAGAGTGCAGGGGAAGCAGCCTTTCCAAAAGTGGCCGGAGGAGCAAGAGGAGGGGCGCAGGCTGGCGGCCCGCAGCGCAGTCGGCAGCCGTGGGGGGGTGGCGGGCGTGGCCGGAGGAGCGGGGGGGGCGCGTGGCTGGAGAAGTGGGGGTTGCAGCATGCGGCCCGCAGCACGGCCGGCAGCCGCGGCCGGAGGAGCGAGGGGGGGAGGCGCAGGCTGCCGGCCCGCAGCGTGGTCGGCAGCCATGGGGGGGCGGCGGGCGTGGCCAAAGGAGCTGGGGGGGGGGCTGTCACGGGGGTGGCTCGGCAGGGCTGGAGGAGCCATGGGAGGGAGAGGGGCGGTGCGGCTGGAGGAGGAGCCAAGGGGGGGATGCGGAGCGTCCGGAGGAGGAGCCAAGGGGGGTGTGGCAAGACAAGGAGCCAAGGGGGGGGCACCTTTTTTATGTTTGCTCCCCCTCCTCTTAGAAGCTGGCTACGCCACTGCCTAGCCCCCCACCCTTGCATCCTAGAAATATACCATCTTACACTGCTCAAGACTCCCTTGGACAGAAGCTCATTAATTAGTTTGACACTTCTTCAAAGCTGAGATTCCCCAAGCATTTCAACCAAAGACACATTGTTTTAGGTAAAATATAAAACAGATCTATTAACTAAAGGAAGATAGAGTCTAAGTGATTATCAGAAGCAGGCATAGAGATCAAAAGTGACTACCTAAGGGCATGTCTTCACTAGCAACATTAAAGTGCTGCCGCGGCAGCGCTTTAACGTGGCTGTGTAGTCGCGGCACCAGTACTGGGAGAGAGCTCTCCAAGAGCTATAAAAAAACCACCTCCATGAGGGGAGTAGCTACCAGCACTGGGAGCCAGGCTTCCAGTGCTGGTGCACTGTCACTTTACGGCACTGAAAATTGCAGCGCTCAGGGGGGTGTTTTTTCACACCCCTGAGTGAGAAAGTGGCAGTGTAGACAAGGCCTAAGAAATAAAAATCGAAACATCGTCTAAAGTCTAACTTTAACAGACTAAGAAAGATTTGAATCAAACATTCTCTGACCCTAATAGATGTTACAGGCAGCTCACAATTTCTAATACACAGACTGAACTCCCTTCTAGCCTGGGACCAATCTCCCCAGTTCAAAGTCTTTGTCTTCCAGATGATCTTCCAGGTTGAGATGGGGAAGGAGAGAGGCCAAGTGATGATGTCACTGCCCCTATTTTATACTTTCTTTCAGCTGCTAGAAAAGTCCTTGCCCAGTCTCCACTAGTCAGGCAGTCCCCATTGCATACATGCCCACTCTAAGGAGCCCCTGGAAGAGTGGATTCTTCCTGATGGGCCCTTAACACCTGTCTGGCCAGTGATAGCTGCTCCTTTGTTGCAACTGATAGGACAGCTGTGGGCATCTCCCAACCTCACAACATATTTCAGTAACACATATAGCAATACTTCATAACTTCACATACAATGATAGTACATACAAGCCAACATGATATGAATGTTCAGCAAATCAAAACATCTAAAATGATAGCTCACAAGGCATACTTTGTACAAACCATATCAGAATCATATGACAGTATGAATAAAAGTGAACTCTTTTAAAATCTTTTAAACTCTTTTGAAATCAAGGCATTACCCTAGCATGAAACCATAGCAGAGAATTAGGTTACCTAAGTGTAATATTATTATATTACTATCTATGCTGATGTAGGTTTACAGAAGTTCCAGAAGAGAGCAGAGTTTTAAAGCAGAGAATATAAACAACTTCTTACAAAATGAGGACAAAATTATATGCAGAAAATGCAAATAGCTTAAATATTAGCAATCTGTGATGCTTAAAGGTTCCTGCATTGAAAATATGATTGATAAAATGCGTTGTCATGTTTGTTGTCCGAAAAATCTATCCAGATGCATTGCATCGTCTGGTAGAGACATAAGATTACTGACCAGCAGTATCATACAGAGCCTTACTCTGCAAATCATTGCTCATTCATGTCAAGTCTTATGATTATGTCTACTTCATGATTGGTTCCATGTGTTTGAATATATGGAGCGAGATCCTCAGCTGATGTAAACTGGTAACATTCCATGGAAGTCAGTTGAAGTATACAAATTTAAACCAGTTGAGGGTCTGCCCAATTCATCTTTGACCTCATAAGGTCTTCAGACGTAATTGATCCTCAGCTGGTGTAAGTTGGCATGGCTCCATTGAAGTAAATGAAACTACACTAATGATTTACACTAGGTGAGGATTTGGCCCATTATATTCTTAGATCTAATTTTGTGCTCGCAATGGAGCTTTGACTTCGTCTCATTAAGTTGTTTTGACAGGCATGACCAAACTGGGAAACAAAAGCCCATGATCAAGAATATTTGCCTGAAAATTGAGAGAAATATGTAATACCTTACATATCTGACCTTTAAAATAGTCTGTGTTTTGATTGGCTCTCCAATTTACCTTGTCCTCACAGGTTATTGAGATTTAAATAGTGAGTAGAAGTAACCATCAAATCAAATAACAGAACCCTCCATACATCAAGTTATTGTAGTTTTAATGTTATTCATCAAGAAATATATGATTCCTTAAAATCTAGACACTTCTCTTCATGGTGGCTTTAAAAAAAAACCATGAAAACTATTATTGTGGCAAAGTTTGCAAAAAGAGAAAGGAAACCTAGAAATCCCTCCCATTGTCATTTTGATGGGTTTCAGATACTATCTCTCAAGCACAGGAGAATAGGAGAAGGTACATTGCCACTTCTGCTATTTAGATAAGGGGTATTAACTAAAAGCTGTGTCACTGCAGTGTTGACAGACTATAAGCACAAAGTATTATGTACTTCATATCATGGCTACAAGGTCAAATCAATGCCCCAGCGAATGGGCTTTGTGTATGGGCTACCTGTAGGACTCTCGGAACCTGTGTTCAGCCTCTGAAGAAGTTCCGGCCAGTAGATCACGGAGCTACACTGCACTAGGATGATCAGATGTCCTGATTTTATAGGGACAGTCCTGATTTTTGGGTCTTTTTCTTATATAGGCTCCTATTACCCCCACCCCTGTCCCGATTTTTCACACTTGCTGTCTGGTCACCCTACACTGCACAGAACTCTCTGGAACGGAATGTTAAATGACTGAGGTAAATGTGGTCTCCATCCTCTAATTCAAAGGATAGTTTGAAAGCAAAAAATGTAATCCAAAAATTCTATTTACCATATGTGTACATCATCTAAATTAGGTCATCCAAGCAGACAATCAGTTGTAAAGCTCAGAACTGATACATATTTCATAACATTTGCTATTCTCATTGTAACCATCACCCATTAGTCCATCTGTTCCTATTTCCTGCCTCTCTAGGAGTGGCCAGTGCATGATAATTCAGAGCAAGGTACTAAAACAACCAAAATACACCAGGTATTCATGGAATGCTATAAACCTTTGTAAGAATATGATTACAGTATTCTATGTTAATGGTTCAAAATAGTACAGCATTTCATAGTGTTAAAGCAATATTTTAGAGCATTACTGTAGTATATTTTAAATAAGAGAAAGTGGGAGAGGGTGCCTGAATCCTATAGGCAATCGCATTTGGTCCTGAAGCATCAACTTTGATTACTGTCGTTATCTTTAATATCATTACTACAACTTCTAGCTGCCTTAATAATCTGATTAGATGAAGTGCTATGACACTGAATCCAGTCGGGTGATATATGTTGCATAATTTAGCTGTGACAGGAAGGTGAACAAGGTGTAAACTTCAGCTCAGCTTTCTCCTCCTCCTTACAGATTCTCAGGGTAAAAGTTCTGAGAGTGAAGAGGTTGCATGGAAGATGGAGGGACGAGAATGCTTTTGGGAAGGTCAGGCTCTTAAATCTTAAAAGGTTGGGAAGCTTTCTGTTCACTCTCTGCTTGTGTTTGCTTATAGTTCTTTCCTGTTATAATCACCAACCGTTTTAGAAAAGGCTTGCTGATGGTAACTGTATTCTTCAATTTGCAGGGCTGCTATGACTTTTACTTTGCTTCCCATAGCCCCACATGGGACATGAGAAGCACAGAATAGCAGATTGCAAAGTACTATAGCTTCTCCCCCTCCCTTCCATTAGCTTGACCTCAACATGCCCCCTGGGAGCAGGACTGTCACAGGGGAGCCCCCCCTACTGTAGGGGTAATCTCTGGGGATCATTTATGCTCTGGAGTGGTGTGAAGAGCTTTGTGCAACAAAGAATCATCACCATTACATTTAATCTGCCAAATCCCTCAACATGTTTAAATACATCTGGAATCTCTCACCTGTGCTCCATAGATTTTACTAAACAAAACAACTGAGCTTCATCAGAAAACTTCACCCACTCACAATCCGCTCCCTCCCCCAAATCATTAATACATTTAGCACACAAACCATCTGTGCTCCTAATGCAGGGTTCTTAAATAGCCTCCAGGCTGAGACTGTTTCTAAAGTCTTTGTGTGTGTGTGTGTCTATGTCTTTCAGCCTGCTGTTAACCATTTCCCTGACAGTTTTGATATCTGTCTGTTTAAAGCTCATTGTCACCATGTTACCCTTTGAGAAGACACCTCTGTTATTCCCAGGGAAAAAACCTGACACCTTAAGGTTGCTACAGAAAGTGAGACAAAGTAGAAAAAAAATAACAAGAAAGTTAGCTTTTAAAATGCATATATACAAAAATGTGCTACATTGGGCAGTTGGGTGCTGCAGTAGATAGGACTAGAGCGGGTTTGAGAAATTTTGACAAAACCATATTCAGTTGGAACGTGCAGTTCTGCTGGAATCAAGATGCTTTGCAAAAATAGGTTGATTTTGGTGGAATTTCATTTTGGGAGAAAAATGTTTTTGATGATGTCATAAACAGAATTGGGCGAATAACTGATTTTTTGGTTCAGTGGCAGTTACAAAAAATTGGGGAAGGGAGACCCAAATTCAAATCCCTGTTCTAATGAATATTTCATTATTTACACACAGTGTAGCAGCTTCAACAGGAGAGTTTGAGAGAGGTCTACTGCCAGAGCAAGCACTAGCCTGGTGATTAGGGCACTCACCATGGAGAAGTCCCTGGGTCTCCAACATTCCAGATGAGTGCCCTAACCACTAGGCTAAAAGTTATAAGGAGACCTGCACTCCCACCATCTCTTCCTCCAGCTGTTTTCTGAATGGCACCTAAATCCTCTTATCATTATCACCCTGTGAATCTAAACCAAACATTGGTTTTGGCCAGAAGTATTCGGCAAATTTCTTAATAGTTTTAGGTTGAAGGAAACTGCACACTTCAGTGAATAAACTATTCATCTGAACAATTTCACCCAAGCTCTAGTCATAACATTTCAACATTTTCAGAATGAAATGTTCTCAGATGTTTTTGTTTTGAAATTACTAATATGTTACAAAAAGGTCAAAATCAAAATAAAATGGTTTGCTCAACTGGAAACAATTCCCCGCCCCCTCTCCCCCCAGAATTTTCCTTCAGGGAGAATTTACAAATTTTCAGCTTTTGTTTCAATTCACAACAAAGTCGATATTTGAAATCTAGCAAGTGCTTCATGAATAGAACTTTCATCCTTTGCACAGCTCTAGGTAGGACACTGCCCTGGTTCTCAGGAGACCTAAAGATTCTATTCCTCACTCTGCCATTAACCGGTTGCACGAAATTGAGCAATTCACCCCACTTCTTTGCGCCCCTGTTTCCCCTCCTATCCATTCTCTGTGTTGTGTATATAAGAAGTTCTTTGGGAGCAGAGACTGTTTATATGACTGGGCCCTGTTTTTGATTGGGGCACCTAGGCATTGCTGTAATCTAAATAATGACGATAAGGTACGTTGTGGGGCTCAGAGTCAGGGCCAGCTCCAAGTTTTCTGCCACCCCAAGTGGCGGGGAAAAAAAAAGTCAATCGGCAGCACTTCAGTGGCAGCTCAATCGCGCCACTCCATTCTTCAGCGGCAGTTCAAAGAGGAAAAGAGGGACCTGCCGCCGAATTGCCACCGAAGAGGGAGTGCCGGCCCTTTGTATTGGCCGTCCCAAGCACCTGCTTCCTTAGCTGGTGCCTGGAGCCTGCCCTGCTCAGAGTTAAGGGTATTATTTTAAAGTGTAACATGAATTATCACACATGCAGATTTTTGTTAGAGAATGTCTGAACTGTAAGGGCCTTTGAATCTGTATTTATGTTGCTCTTTAACTCTGAAACAAAAGAGTGGCATTTGGGCCACTGATGGCCCAAATAAGTGGTGATAGAAAGGTGATGACTTCAGAGCAGTAGGTCAACACTGAGTGTATTTGAAAATCCCTCCCCTTCTCCATTACTGGAGTTGCACTGTAGAACGCTTCTGGAAGGTTCCAATTGCATTGCTTGATTTGGTCCTCATGCCTGTAAGAGGTTGCATTTCTGCAGCATACCATAGGTGCTGAGAACACAGAGTGTCCTGTGCTCATTTAGAACCGTTCTACTTATCGTTGGAGAGACAGCTCCGTCTGAAGCCAAGCAGAGCTAATCAAGCAATTTGTGCTTTTCCTTCTGACCCCATGTTGCTGTGCAGCTATGGGTTTGAAAGAAACACAAACCTGCTTTATACCCAAGGACAAAGAGAAAGGAAGAGATCACCCAGAAGCCCTCTTCCTAGCATACAAGTGAAAGGGGAGAAAAAAAGGTTCCTTCCTTCCTGCCACACCACGTTTTCCTGTTTTCCCCAAACCTTTAGGAACTGGCTAGTCTGGAAGTGAAACACCTCAGGGAGCTAGTGTCCTAAGGCTGAAGGAGATGTCCAGGGTTTCTACTTTGGAAAGCTGATTGCCCTAATTTCAAATGCTGAGAAAAAAAAATAAGGGCAGATTTTCAAATGCCCCGACCTTCCATTTTGCAGTTTATGCCTTACAAAAATGAATTCTGGGTGCAAATTGGCATAACTGCATCTCTAGTTATCTAATAGTGGGTGCAAATCATGCAGCGAGTAGCATAAATTGTCTGATTTGCCCTGCAATTGAATTGTGGGTACAAAAATGTTCCTACAATTAATTTTTGCAGGTGTAAAATGAGAGTGCAACTTGGGCATGTACAAATTGTACCTGCAAAGGGGGAAGCTTGACCTTTTGAAAATCTTGCCCATTGTGAGAACGGCACATATGTCAGGATTAACAGAATTCCAGTGATAAATAGTGTCTGACTCCAGGTTTAAGGATTTATTTATTTAAAATCTTCCTGACTGGATAGCCTCATGATATGAGATACACATTTCCTCTTTATGAGGCTCCAGGGAGGACACTGATCAGACCAATTCTTCTTCATGAGGGCTCCAGGGAAAGCACAGTCAGCCTCTCCAGTATAAGGATAATTAGTACTTTGCCTCAGCCAACTCCCTTAAACCATTTGCTACTCATCCACTATTTATGCTGCCTGATGATTGATTGATTGATTGATTGATTGATTGCCACTGGTCATTTAAATCTCTATGAGGTCGGTTTGACTCACCAGTGCAGAAAAAAATGAACAGACAGCCCCAATCAGCAGTAGGCAGCAATGTAGTTGCTTATAGCCTTTATTCTGGCCAGAGAATGTTAGACCTCCTGTGACACCCTCATTTTTGTTTACAGCAATAATAATAGAAAATAAGGCAATTTTAGTGATCGCTATGTTGAAGATTTTTAAATTAATTTGGACTGTGGCAAACAAGGATGCTGTAGACAGTTTGTGCATGAGCTGCTCTCTGATGGCACATACACTATTCTCTCCCTGTTTCAGTTCACCTGACAACTTTGAACTAGACAACATGAGATGTCTGATTCTCCATGCAAGCTGCTAAACTGAAAGAAACACTGAGTTGTGAAGGGGTGGGAGGAGAATTGCTCTGAGGGCTTCCACATGATTCCTCGTTCCTAGGGAAACCGCTTTTTTTTTCTCTACAGATTCACAGCAGCTTCTGTAACATGAAAAGCATTTGTTTAAATTTTTATTATTATTATTATTTGAACTCCAGGGTTAGAGTCATTAAAACAGCCAGATGTGGTCATTTTTGTTTTCTCTTCTCATTTTAAACCCATGTATTTTAGAAACAGGTTTAAAGGAACTCTTGGTGTGGGACTACAATGGGATTGGGGGGAGTGAGATAAAAACGTGAGTTATTTTAGTTTACTGATATATTCATCCCCATATAGTTTGCGGCCTACAAGCAGTTGCTATTTAAATCAGCATAAGCAAACAATTAACACATAGTATTATCTGACATACCAGTTTTCCCCCATGTATCCGCAAATACAGTCACTAGAGGTCTAGAAGAGATCACCACTCTGTGCTTTATCTAGACTATTTCAGTCTACAGAGATACTTGGGTTTGCAGCCTCTGTGTTTTGGAGGGATTTGGAGGGAAAGTATTCCAAGGAAGGATTTTCTGAAATTCACTTTCCCTCTACAGCTGGTTGAAATTTTACTTTTTTGATGAAAAATGGCTCCTTTTGTCAAACATTTTCCTTTTCAATGGATTTTTCCAGTTTTTCACTGAAAAATTGGACATTACAATTTTTTTCCAAAAATGATTTTCAAAACTAAACACTTTTGAACATAGTTTTAAGTTTCACATTTTCACAAACAAATAAAGGTTCAGGAAGTTTTGAAAAAAACAAACTAATGCTAAAATCATTCAAAATTTCCTGCAAAAGATCGCTGACATTTGTCAATCATTTCTGTGCACCTCTGTAGTGGGGTGAACCCCCACTCCTGTCCTGAAGGGCTTGAAATCAGCCCTTAAAGAGGGCTGCAGGGGTAAAAGCAGCCCTGGAGAGGGCTGCAGCTCTGAATGCTGGGCTGATTGGGGAAGCAGCTGCAGCTGGGCCACACCCCAATCAGGGCCCAGCTGGCCCTATAAAGGCTGGGAGCCAGGAGCAAGGACACAGTCTCTCTCTAGCTGTACAGGGAGATGGGCCTGGCTGCAGGGAGCTAGAGACAGAGTACCTGAGTGGAGCAGGGCTAGGGAAAGGCTGAGGAGCTGGGGAGCTCCAGTCTGGAAAGCTCCAGGCTGCGGCCAAACAGAAGGCTAAGGGGTACTGGGGGTTGCAGAGGGCAGCTCAGGGGTAGGCCAAGGCAGCAGGTCCAAACCCAACCTTGCCAGTGATGAGTAGGCTGATACTGCAGTCTGCCCCAGGGCGTGGGGCTAGACGATGACTGGCAGTAGCCTTATACTGAGGGGAGGTGGGGATAGTGGGTGGGGGTTCCCTGGGGTGGGGAGACCCTAAGACTGAGGGGTTACTGCCAGGGGGCAGCACCCCAGCTATCAGGGCACCGGAGTCCAGGGAGGGACACGAGGGCCAAGCGGTAGTGGATCACCGGCCTGCAGAGGATGCTCCGGGCTGGAAATCGAGCTAATTCCCTGAGCGATCAGCAGGAGATCAGCCACTGGGTGAGTCCGCACCCTTACAACCTCCCTTGCAGTGACAGAGTCAGAGTTCATTGGACTTCAGAGAATGCTGCAAGACCTGGGGAAGAGATTTTTATAAGAGGGGTATTGTATCTGGAGGTTTAACAGTCTCCTTTTGATGACTGTATTTTTAATGTAATCATTACATTTGTCTAGCTATTATGAAACATGCCCTATAAATAAATTAAATCCACAAACTGGGGAGGATAAAACTAGAGCATTATTTAAATTTTAACTACAATGTTTGTTTGCACTAGGCTCCTGCTACTCCTGCCACCTATAGCCTCCAACCCAGTGACTCTTTTTAGAAGGGATTTTCTTCCCCCCTTTCCTACTGTATTCTATTAATTGGCCATTGAAAAGGGCATTTACAAATGTAGCTCTTTTTTATTTTTAACTGGTACTGCCAATGACAGCCTAATTCTATCAATTGCTGAGCACTGTCCCCTGGAGACCAAGAAAATAAGCAGACAGAATTATTTAGACAATAATCTAGAAAAAACCTCTCAGGTGTAATTCTGACTCTGTTGAAGTCAATGTAAATTTTACCATTGACCTCGGTGTGGCCAGGAGTTTGTCCCTTATATTTACCTTTGTGTCCAACCAATAGTTTAACAGACTTTCATTGTCTAAATCTAGTCATACTGTACAATTGGTTACAACATTTGGCTACTACAAAGTTTATCTATTCTTAATCTGTTTTTTTCTTATCTTTTGGGCTGTGTCAGTGTGTGTACGATGGGCTTCATAATCCTGTCGAAGTCAGACAAGGTTTTGCCTTTGATTTCAGTCAACAAACTTCTGACAACCTTAACTCACAACGAATAACACCTTACTCTACACATATTCCCATTGAAGTCAGTGCGGCTCTTTGTGGAGTAAAAGGCTACCCTGTGATAGTAAGGATATCCTAATCCATCGCACTGTGAGAGGGATCAGGTCTCATATGACTAAAGATAAAGTTTCAAACCTGGGTGCCTGACATCAGGCTTCTAAATCCATGTTTAGAGGTCTAATTTTCAGAGGTGCTGAACACAGCAGCTCCCACTAACTTTGAACATTGTCTTTCTGTCCAATTTCTTAAAATCAATAAGAATTTGTTTTGACAACCTATTTGTTAAGCAGTGATCTGGTAGAATTCTTCATTTGTGAGAGGAAGGCCAAGAAAATCCCCATATCTGATTTTATTATAAACCAGGTCATTAATGGAGGGGGGGGGATACCTCAGTGGTTTGAGCATTGGCCTGCTAAACCCAGGGTTGTGAGTTCAATCCTTGAGGGGGCCACTTAGGGATCTGGGGCAAAATCAGTACTTGGTCCTGCTAGCAAAGGCAGGAACTGGACTCAATGACCTTTCAGTGTCCCTTCCAGTTCTATGAGATAGGATATCTCCAATTTACAAATAAATAAAAAAAAAAGTTAGGAGATAATGGGCCAGATCCCCAATTCCTGCTGAGACCCTGAGATTACAGGGGTAATGGTTGCTCAAAAACACCTTTCTTTACCTGTTTCTTAGCCTGACCCATGGCCTGGACCCACCCCCAGCCATAATTTAGAACAGCTTCAAGTAGCTAAATTTACACTGGTTAGTTCAGTCCCCTAAAGACTTCTCCATTGTCTGTGAAATTCTGATGTGTAGGTCTGTTCCCTCTGACTCTGACCATGGCCCATTCAGGGAGACCCCTATGCTGGGACTGGAGGCAGAGGAAAGTAGGTGGTAGCTGCAGCAGCACAAAGGGATGGAGTTGGGTTCCAGGATCTGGCCCATTGTGGGACTGGGTAGCTATCAAAAATAGGAGAGAACAAAGAGTATTTTACACATTTTGTTTCCATGGATTCCAAAATGTTCCAGAGAATATTCATAAAGTTTCATTTTTCTATCTATTTCAGTTGTACCATGTGCAGGTTGTTAGGACCCATTTATTTATACATTAGGTGCTTTCTTAGGAGTCATTTCTGTTTTTAATAGAGACTGCTATATTTTTTCTGAATGTATATACATAATTCCAACTGGCATTAACGGGGTAGTTGCATGTATGCACTAAAGGGATCCTCTGATCAGATCGCTTCAAAATCACAATGTCCAGCATTTCATATTACACGTAGATGAATCAAGTGGGATGCAAACTGAAACATAAGATTTTTCTCCATAATGTACAATAAAAATTCAGTGGCTAGCAGCTGATGCAAACTATGTTTTCAAATAAGTAAACCAGATATGAAATCAGGAATCAGTAAGACATAAAGTAATTCGGCATGATACTGATAAACCTATTTTTCTGGCACATATGGAATAACTAGCTCATTCTAATTCCTTATAAATAACAGCTAACAGCTTGAGAGGCATGCTTTATGTGATTTATTTTTATTACTCTGTCTCCTCCATCCTTGATGCTCTCATGACATTAGGAGAGAGTGTGTATTTTGCATTCTTTCTTGCTTTCCTCCTCTCCATTCCCTTATAGCATGGCTATCATTCAAAAAGTAAAGACATATATTGTATACATAAAAAGTACTGCATAAGCTAACGTGGCTAGAGATCATCCCATTAGTAACTTTTATGTAATTTATTTCTTTTATCCAGCCTCATACATCTCTGTTGTTACTTTTTAATCATCACTCCCACTAGGCATTGTTTTCCTATGAAGACAGTAACTAAATGAGCTGAGAATTAGATCTATATTACATCAGCAGTGGGCACTGCAGATATTATGGACACATTAAAAAAGAAATTCAAATGAAACAACCAAGAGCATGTTGTTTCCTATTTCAGGAATTGATCCTGATTCTGCCGTTTAGTAGCTGAACAGTATTCAGGAGGCAGATATGAGATTTCCCACAAACAAGCTATTATATGAGATCAGTAAGTGAAATAAGATTAGTTACCCTGTAATTTCATATTTCTTTGTTCTTTGAAGATGGAGTAAGTTGAAAGAGGATTGATCCCCCATTGTGGTAACTATGTCAGAGTGATTTCAGGCTCTCTCTTTCTGATACCTAGAAGCTCTGGCACTCAATATGACTTACCATAGCTTGGACCCACATCCTTTGTGTCTGGTTAAGGACAGAGGAAAGCTGCTGACTCCATTACTGATGGAAGTAGTTAATGCTTTTAATTAGAGAGCAATGGTATACCTGCCCTTCAATGTGCAGCAGTCAAATTTTCTTGCCGTCAACACCATGATAAACCAGCAGCGAGTCATTCATCTTCACTCTCTGGGAAAGATTACTGAGCAGAAAACATTAGAGCAGCTGCAGTCCCAGCTGCATCAGTCTGTATTCCTTTTTCCATCTCAGAGGAGCAAGTGAATGACCATGTTTTATTATATGATCATTTCAAAGGAAGCCTAATCAGGGGTGCATTATAGTGGTCTAATCTGGATGTGATGAAGGCCTGGATAAGTGTGGCAAAAGTCACATCTCAGAGAAGCAGTCAATGTTTTCTCATGGAGGCTGCGTTGTACAAATAGTCAAGCAGGCCTCGAGGAAAATCACAAAAAGTGGGAGTGTGCTGATAAAATTTGCGTATGACGAAGCTGGGAGGTACTGGCAATATGGAGGAGGGCTGGAATATCATACAAGAAGACAGGGAGGACTTTGAAAACTGGAGTAATAGAAATGGAATGAAATTTAATAGTGCAAAGTGCAAGGTCATGCACTTAGGGACTCACAACAAGAAAATGTGCTATAAGGTTGGAACATTTCAGTTGGAAGCAACAGATGAGGAGAAGAAAGACCTGGGTGTATTGGTTGATCACAGGATGCATATGAGACCATGTGATGGGGAGGGCTCTGAATTACTACAGAAAATTCTTTCCCAGGTGTCTGGCTGGTGGATTTTGTCAACATGCTCAGGGTCCAACTGATTACCATGTTTGGGGTTGGAAAGGAATTTTTCTACATTAAGATTGTCAGAGACCATGGGGAAGGGGGTGGTCACTTTCCTCTACAGGAGGTTTAAACTAGTGTAAATGGTAGATTCTCTGTAGCTGGAAGTCTTTAAATCATTATTTGAGGAGTTCAGGAACTCAGCCAGTGTTATGGGTCTATTATACAAGTGGGTGGATGAAGTTCTGTGGACTGCAATGTGCAGGACAGACTACATGATCACGATGGTTCCTTCTGGCATTAAAGTCTATAAGTCTATGCAGAGAGCAGTCAAGAGTCACATCTCACCAAATGATGCACTTGTTTCACCAGTGGCAATGAAACTCCCTGAATAAGATGCACAAACCACCAAGCAGCTCCCAAGGACACATCCCCTTGTCCAGGACACATCCCCTTGTCCAGTACCTCCTCATTTTCACCTGTGTATATATTTCATTATGGTATATGACTTGAACATACAATTGGGTACTCCAGAGAAAACTTGGTGTGATAAATGAAGTGTGTGTGTGGGGGGGGGGGGGGGTGAGGGGTAGCCCCCTTTTATGGACCCAGCCAGCCATAAAATCCTTCTTAGTAGCTCTTCTCTATTTGCTTTACCTGTAAAAGGTTAAAAGTCACTGTGATGCGTAGGTAAAAGGAAATGAGTGGGCCCCTGGCCAAAAGAGCCAATGGGAAGGCTAGAACTTTTAAAAATTGAAACAAGACTCTCCTTTTGTCTGTCTGAGGTTGTTCTCCCGGAGTGAGGGGACAGGGCAGAACTATGCTGTAAGAAGCTTAGGGCCAGGTATGGAAAAATCATCAGGATCATAATTAGAAGCTACTCATTTAAACCCCCAGATATGTAAGCAGATCAGGAAATGTCTAGGAAGACGCGATTAGGTTTATCCCTTTTATTTCTTTATGGCTTGTGGACAACTCTGTGCTAACCCCAGGTGCTTTTGTTTTGCTTGTGACTTCCTGGGTCCTCAAAGGGATTTTGCACTTGGGTGGTGGCAGCATCTATCAACCCAAGGTCAGAGAAAAACTGTAACCTTGGAAGTATAATACAAGCCTGGAGTGGCCAGTATTAATTTTTAGAGTCCTTGCGGGTCCCCACCTTCTGCACTTGAAGTGCCAGAGTGGGGAATCAGCCTTGACACTTGGTTTCTCCAATACAGCTGGCTTTCTGTGTGTCTCTTGAGTTATTGCATGAGCCATACTGAAAGTCATCACTAGGGACACTTTATGGAGGATTCTCATGTTCCCCAAGTTCTCACAAGGCCCTCTTCAGCTTCCCCACCTAGCAGTGCTGCTTTTTAGTGTTTCTCTGTAACTTCCTCTTCTATTGTCTCCCCACCCCATCGGCATACACTCTGCCCCATTTCCCACACTGCAGGTGTGAAGGAGATCTTATATTGCAAAAGCTCTTATTCCCTTATTCTACTTCACCAAATAGCTCTTGCCTTGAAAAACAAGGTCTAACCTTTGGCCCCCTATGTGCTCACCCCCACACCATTGATGGAGCAGAAACATGTGACCACCAGGATAAAAAATCAGGGAGTGAAATAAGTAGCTCATGGAATGAAAGAATAAAACATCAGGAAGTGATGTTCAGCCTAATATTTCTGTGTTGAAGGCACACACAAAGACTAATCTTACCCTTCATAAGACTATGAATATTATGTAAGTAAAAGCTTAAAAACCCCTCACAGACAAAAGAAAAAAGCAGAGAAAAGGAGAGGGTTAGATACAGTGATTGACCTGTCTGAATGCTTAAACACAAGCCCAAGGAAGCTCCATTATGCAGTATTAGCTTTGGCTGGCTGTTAACTTGTGGGTCTACAAGGACAGATTAGCAAGATCCAAACTCACACAGCAACAGGACACAGGAGCATTAGTCATACATTGCAGAAATATGGAAAAACACCTTCAGACAGTAGGTATTTTCTATTTGCCTAATAAGAGCAGACACCCTCTGAACAGGCTAGCCTACTATAAGAACAAAAGTAGTTTGCTATGTCAGCAGAATTGTGGATTTTCACTTTGAAAGAATACGTTCTTTTAGCAACCAAAGCTACCAGGGAAAGACATTTTTGCACACCTTTATTTAGACTAAACTTTATATCCAAGAATAAAAAACTAAACCCTGAGGTAAAATTATATCAAATTATACTGATGGGGGGGATGGGGAGGCATGTCCTACATTTGCAATGTTTCATAGACAGATAAACGCACAGTATGGTAAGAAGAGGGCTGGGTTATATAAGGTTTCTATAAAGAAACTACATAAGCTTGATCTAAAAATTAACAGAAAAAAATGTTATCCCAGCATGAACATTGATTTTAATATATTCATAGAATCATTGAATCATAGGACTGGAAGTACCATGAGAGGTCATCTAGTCCAGTCCCCTACACTCAGGGCCGGCGCAACCCATTAGGTGACCTAGGGGTCGCCTAGGGCACTACAATTTGGGGGGAGGCGACCGTGGCAGTATTTCGGCGGCGGGACCTTCCGCTGCCTCTGTGGGGGGCGGCATTTTGGGGCAGGACCTTCCACCACCTAGGGCGGCAGAAAACCTGGCGGCGCTCCTGCCTGCACTCATGGCAGGACTAAATATTATCTAGGCCATCCCTGACAGGTGTTTGCCTAAACTGCTCTTAAAAATCTGTAATGATGGAGATTCCACAACCTCCCTAGGCAATTTATTCCAGTACTTAATCACCCTGACAGTTAGAAAGTTTTTCCTAATGTCCAACCTAAACTGACCTTGCTACAATTTATTGGACTTTCTTACTGGAACTGGGATATCAGCTGGAAATATAATCACTTGGTGACTGATTCAATGTCCATCAAGTCAACGGAATGACTGAGGTACTTCAGAGACTACTGGACTGGGCCTTTGCATCACAGCTCACTAAACGTCCTGTTGAAACCAACGAGCACTTCCCTAATGGAGCTTCATTTTACAAATAGGCAGGAGAAACAACAAACTAAAAGGAAATTACAACAATATGTACAATAACAAAGATAATGAAAATACTAAATGGAGATCTGTGTATAATAAAATCACAAAGAGAGCCACAAGAAAACAGTAAGTTTGTTTTGCAGCAGATCTGTGTGACTACAGCATAGATAATTAAAGATGAATAAATATGTATTAAACAAGTTTGAGTGACAGTGTGTTTTCCTTTTTAAAATGTAGGTTTCTTTTCTTTTTTAAACTCGGCATTGTGAGCTATCTGATAAAAGCAATGTAATTCAAAGATAAGACTGACACTCCATCCTTATCTTGCAAAAAAAGGTACAAACTGCATGAGCTGAAGAAAGCTTGTGCCTTAACTTCAAGTTTTCTTCTGGCTTCTGCCAGTTTCCATCACAACATTTACATTATTTAAATTTGATTTTGCATCTGGATTTTCTGTGTACATTAGTGGGATGGCAGTGGAGAACAGGAGTAAGAAGAGAGAAAGAAAACACAGAAATATAATATCTTAGGCAATGTTTAACCATGCATGGGTGTTTCTGTTCAATCCACATGATTTTGGTCTACCATGGGGCAAATATTTGAAGGAGGAGGTCCAAGCGCTGCACCTAAAGATATGCATATTGTGCATGCAAGGACTATGTCTGCACACACAAATAACTCGACTGCAATCCTCTTAATGGAAGAGGCTGTGCAGCCATTTGTGAGCACAGTTGCCTCATTTGCACACCCCATCACAGTCATTCTAAGAGCTTTGAAGTAGATGCAATAGAAACGGAAAGAAAGAAAGAAAGGCTTTGGAGAAGTTAGGAGAGGTCCCATATTCCATAATGCTACATACCAGCCCAACTCAGGCTCTTCCCATATCATGTTTCTCATGAAAATATTAAATATGGGGTTGCTTAGCTAAAGCACAGACTAATGTACATGTATATGAAGTTACAGAAAGTACAATCAAGATGATGGAATTTATAGAATTTAAATGGAAGTTTTGAACATGTGTTAAAACTTATAAAAAACTAACAGACAAAACTGAAGTAAATGAAAGTCTTAAAATACAGTAGTCAATTTATTCTGAGTCTATAATATTCTGGATAGGTGATTTTGGTACCAATATGGTATTCTTATCCTTAATACAGACTTATCTGTTTTCCAATCAAATTTTAGATCCATCAAAAGTTACATAGTTATTACTGTCCAACCAGTTGCAATTCTAACATAAGAATTTATACATTAAAACAACCAGTTAACGATGAAATTGTCAATTCATTCTGAAATTTCATTCCCACATAAAGATAATATATAGTCAAGACTTTTCATTTCATGCAAATATGACACATTAAACCTCTAATATGAACTTAATTCAAAACTACTTCTAATTTCTCTTGAAATTCACCAGAAGGTGTAACAATAAGTAATTTGTAACCCTATTCTTTGTTTATTATAAGCATTTATGTTATTCTGATCAAATGTTAAGGCAATAGTAAACTCTTTAGCTTATCATTTATAACTCACTAATTCAAGCTTCTTTCTCTTCGCTGAAAAGCTGTTAGTTGTTTATGACATCTCAAATCTTGTATTATCTTGAAAAATCTCTAGGCTACAAATGCTCTCAGCATTCATGCTTTCTTTCATCTGTATTTTCAATGCATATAAATAGTTTCTCATTTAAATAGGGCTACAGTGAACTATTGTAATGAATTTTCCAGTTTCCACACTCTAAATTACTCCTCAAAAGGGGACATGACACAGATCTTTCCATCTGGATCTGTCCAGTACAATGAGTTCCCAGGTTCTAATGTCTATCTTGCAGGCTTTGAGGTTGGCCTTTAAGATGACCTTATATCTGAGGATGGGTCAACCCTAAGAGCAGATTCCCATGCTCATTTGGAGGTAGAACACTGCTTTTGGTATGTGGGAAACCTCCATGTGGACCATGTGTCCAACCCAGAAACACTGAGCCCTGATGAACATGTTCTTGATGCCAGTGATTTGACACCTCTCAAGGACTTCAGTGTTGGGGATCCTCCTGTCCTACCACCTGATGATGCAGATGGATATTAGGCCATGAAGGTGTAAGCTCTTCAGATGTTTGATATGGCATTGCTAAAGTGTCCATGTCTTGCAGCTGTAGAGCAGTGAGGTGAGTACAACTGTGCACATACAGTTGAGGACACTCAGCTTGCAGAGCTATACTTTGGTTTCACAATCAGCCTGAAAAAGAGGGAGGTCACGTACCAGCCAGTACCAGACCATGAGCATCAGGAGCACCATAATCCCATCATCGCATCGACAACACCCTCCTCAGCTCAGTAAGGAAATTCTGCTACCTGGGTAGCATAATTTCTAGCAATGCCATGTTGGATGATTAGATCATTCAGTGCCTGGCAAAGGCCAGCTTGGCATCTGGCAGGCTCACCCACAGGCTCTGGAGGGAGAGTGGAGTCTGCCTCACTCCTCCTCTATGACTGCGAGACATGGCTACTTTACCGATGAACATCAAAGAGCTGGAGAGCTTCCTACCATATATTAAGTCAGTACTATTGTGACAGTCTGTACACCTATGTTCACCCCTTTTACAAAATTTATCGTAATTTTGTACGAAGTACAAAGTATGCCTTACAAGGTATCATTTGAAAACTCATAATTTGCTGCATTATTGGCCTGGTAAAATGTGTGTGGCAACATTGTATGTAAAGTATCAGAGGGGTAGCCGTGTTAGTCTGAATCTGTAAAAAGCAACAGAGGGTCCTGTGGCACCTTTGAGACTAACAGAAGTATTGGGAGCATAAGCTTTCGTGGGTAAGAACCTCACTTCTTCAGACTTGCATCTGAAGAAGTGAGGTTCTTACCCACGAAAGCTTATGCTCCCAATACTTCTGTTAGTCTCAAAGGTGCCACGGGACCCTCTGTTATTGTATGTAAAGTTACAAGATTCTACTGTATGATATTACTGAGACATGTTCCAAGTCTGGAGAGCAGTCACAAACCAGTTCCCCAGAGACAAAAGGCTAGCTGACACCTCAGACATGTGTTTAAACTCAAATGGACCATTACCCAGTTAAGTGGCCATTCTTTGGCAGGAAGGAGGATGTGGGCAAAAATCTACAGCTCGAGAGAGGAACAGCTGGGTGTTCCCATCCACACAGACTTTCTGTCTCCTTGACCTCAGCTGGAGATGATTCTCAAAGAAGAGAAAGAACTACAAGAAGGAGAGCAGATTCCCCAAATTATCTCTCCCTTTCTCTCTACCCATGGCATTGACAACACTTGAAGAACAAAGGAAGCAGCATTGGACTGGGGGAGGGATCCTGACTGAAAGAAATTCAGCCACTAAGACTGCTGAACGTGTGATAAGAGAGAGACTTTGCTTTGAATTCACTTTGTTAAGTTAGACATTAATTGTGTTTTACTTTTATTTTCTTGTAACCAATTCTGACTAGTAATCACTTAAAATCTATCTTTCTGTAGTTAATAAACTTGTTTTACTTAAAAAGAAGAACAGGAGTACTTGTGGCACCTTAGAGACTAACAAATTTATTAGAGCATAAGCTTTCGTGGACTACAGCCCACTTCTTCGGATGCATATAGTCTCATATTGTTAGTCTCTAAGGTGCCACAAGTACTCCTGTTCTTCTTTTTGCGGATACAGACTAACACGGCTGTTACTCTGAAACTTGTTTTACTTATTTATCTAAACCAGTGTTTGGGAAATTCCATTTGGGATAACAGGATTTGTGCATATTGTTTTCTATTAATAAAGCGATGGACTTTATATGAAGAAGGGGAAGAAGCCACTCTGATTAATAAGGATCAGGAGGAGGCATGAGCCATGCCTTGGAGAGGGGCTACAATAATATAGTAAAATACATATATGAAAGTCTTTGTTGCTCGTAAAGTGGAATCAGTGTGTAAATAAATTCTCCAGATCAGTTAGACAGTTCACAATGGCTGCTCTCTCAAAACAGGTAGAAACTTCAGTTCATATTAGTTCAAGGTAGGCTTATAGCTGTAGTCTTCTTCTGTGCTGGCTGTGACATTCCTTTGCAGACTGAAAAGAAAGAGAATAGGCAAGGTGCTTTTCAAAAGTCTTAGTAGTTGCCAGTAGGAGGGATCTTCTGTGACTAGCTGACAAACTCAGCCTTTGATGAGTTTGATCTCATATTATATAAGTCTTTCTGGATTTAGGGAAGCGATCTGATTAATCTATTAAGCATCTTTCATTCTTATTTTAATAGACAGTCTACTAACTGGATCTCTTTTTGAAACACTGATGTGAACCAATCAGAATACAATCCTTTCTTTATTTGAAATGATCAGGCTCAGAATATGAGTTGTGCTTAATGTGTCACCTTTACACAATCCAGTGAGAAAACTGTGTCTCTTTAGTGGTTTCATATTTGTAATTCTAGTAGGTTTGGTTGCCAGAACCCATGGATCTGTAAATCTTCGTGTGCAAATTACATCGCACACTTTCCTTGGATCTCCTGTTTTGCTGTTTCCATAGATAGCTCAGTGGACTTTCTTTGCAAAGCTTCCATGAGGATCCGCTGTCTGAAATGGTATAACCTCATTGGCTAACTTTTCGTTGTTGGGGGGGGGGGGGAATTTCTCTGTCAACAATTTTATTTCTATTGACTTCAAAGACATTTAGATCAGGCCCTTAGTTCTTGTAACCCATTTTAGTTGGATTCATCTTGAAGATTTTCACTTCCTATTGGATTTTCAACATAAAAATAATGTCCTGATTTCCCATTGACTTCTTTGGGAGCTGAGAGTGGTCAGCACTTCTGAAAATCAGGCCATTATAAATGCTTAGCCCTATCTTTGATGTACCATAGACACCTTTACTCATTACATTATTAATCAATCAACATTCTTATTTAAAATTAAAATACATTATCATGATACTTTGTTGATATGGTCTCCTAGGAACAGAGCTTCTTCTTACCAACTCTTTTCATTCAAGGGATCTGTGTTCAGCGTGCTTTACCCTCAATGCCCATATAGTTTCTCAAACTTAATCAGTCTTTTCCTAGATAGCACTGATTTCTAATAGAAGAATATGATTAATTCTCCCCTCTTCTTGACCACAGTAATAACTTAAATATAACTTGAAATCAACATTGTATCATACTTCAATGTAAACTAGACCACAGAAATGATAAGGAGAAGTTCCTTCATCATAAACACACCAGAGCCAAGATATTCAGCAGTGACTAGTGATTTTGGGTAACTCAAGTTTTGGGCGCCTAACCTGAGAATCTTAGGCTTGATTTCCAGAGAGTAGGTGTTCAGCAATTTCTGAAAATCAGTCTCTTTCATAATGTATCAAATTTAGCACTCAAATAATGAGGCATCTTAAAGCTATTACACACTTTTGAAAATCATAGTGCAGGAGTTTGTGGTTAATAGGGAAGAGCGCCGCTTCCCGCAGCCCCCATTGGCCTTGAATGGCGAACCGCGGCCAGTAGGAGCTGCGATCGGCCAAGCCGGCGGACGCGTGCCAAAGGTTGCCAATCCCTGAATTATGGATATTATGGATATTGTTGCAACATATTTTACACATGCACCCAAGACCTCCATCTCTAAAGATATATTCCTGTGTGACTCATTCAGGCTGTGCAAGTCCAAACATGATGTTACTTCACCAAGTTCAATAGGCCAGAATAGACAAGTGTTTTATGAGATTTCAGTGGGACTTAAGCATATACCAGTGGTTCCCAAACTTGTTCCACTGTTTGTGCAGGGAAAACCCCTGGCGGGCCGGGCCAGTTTGTTTACTGGCCATGTCCGCATGTTCTGCCGATTGCAGCTCCCAGTGGCCGCGGTTCACTGCTCTAGGCCAATGAGAGCTGCTGGAAGCGGTGGCCAGTATGTCCCTCAGCCCGCGCCGCTTCCAGCAGCTCCCATTGACCTGGAGCAGTGAACCGCGGCTACTGGGAGCTGTGATCGGCTGAACCTGTGGACGCAGCAGGTAAACAAACCGGCCCGACCCGCCAGGGGCTTTCCCTTCACAAGCGGCGGGACAAGTTTGGGAACCACTGGCATATACTTAAAGTTAAATGTGTGTTTAAGTGCTTCACTGAGTAGAAATGGACTTGGGCGTGTGCCTAAATAATTTGTTGAACTGGGGCCTAAGGAAGGACCTAAGGTTTTGGCCCAGTATATAAATGAGTATAGTACATTTCTCGACATTTTAGGCCACATTTTGCCTTTGGATATGTATGCACAACCCCCTTTTGACTCGCATGGCTACAAGTGAGAGCAGAATTTGACTCAAAGGTTCTTATTCAGGAGAGAGGCAGCATCACCAGCTTCTGGAACATAGAAACCCCCTGTGCAATGCAGTCGTGGTGTTTGCTCCTTGTTTTCTTATTCCAAAGTAGTTGTTCCCCTTTATTAGCAACTGTATAGTGTGTGTGTGTGTGTACGCACAATATCATGCAGCTATCCAATTCTGCTCCCCTTCCCAGGCAGTCATACGCAAGAGAATGACATCAGGGGGTATACTGTTCCTGAGGTGCTTGTTTCTAACGGTAGCATATGTAGCATACTGATGTATAACTGATGGAGAGAGCTAAAACCTCCCTGTTGGAGCATCTTTGAAAACAGGAGTGTTACACATGTGTATTTGTTTTAATAGACTTTTTGGCAGATGGCACTATCCGAGCTGAGCATCAGTTTTCAGCAGAGGCTTCTGCTGAAATACATAAATACATTCTTCTCAAATACATAAAACGATCTACATTTTGGATAATTTATATGCTGTCTGAGATCAAAATAAGCCCATAATGCTATTTCATTCATTGTCAATGCTAGAGATGACTGAATAATAAAAAACATTAACTAGCTAATATTTTAGTGAACAACAGTACCATGTCCATTTTGCTAAGATTCATGGGATCATATTAATAGTTACTCACAAGTACTAAGTGTTCCTGAAAATGTTTGCAAATTCCAAGGATTTTACAACTTGAATGTAAATTTTGGAAATTCATAACAGAATTTGTACATTATTATTCACTAAGCAACACTCGCTATTTGTTTTTCTTCTGTTTAAAAAGTTTCAGACATCCAATGAGGGAGCAGAAACAATACCATGTGATCATCTGCGCTACAGAAATAATGAATAGTGACTGTTTAAAAAGAGAAGAATTCATAAACAAGATATTGTCTAAAAATTCTCTCTTTAAGCTGTTTGGCTAATATTTATTTGTGAACTTTTTAGTTATCTTTAGAGCATAACTTATTGCCTTCTCTTGCTCTTCAGTTCATCCCTTTCTTACCATGTGTTCAGTTTTCTCTGATTTGGGAACAAGGACAGCCAGACCTATATACCCAGTCAACATTTCATGAACTACCAGGAAGTGCTCTATAGATCAGTTTGGGAAACCCTAACCTAGAAGAATTATTGTGATGGGTGCAGAATACGAACCTATACAGAACAGAATAGAATAACATAGAAATAAAACAATGCTTAGTCTATGACATTTTATTGTAACTTAGCAGAAACATCATGCTACTTCATGACACTTAGTTCACAGTGGTGTTGTGAAGAATAATTAATGAATGTTTGTAAAGCACTTTGAAAAATGTAAATTACTATATAAGAGCTAAATATTATTAGCATCTTCAGGTTGCAAAGGAGAGTCTCTACCCCCCCTTCAGACTGAGATTCTTGCCTCATTTATACTTGTCATTAAGGGTCAGAGCATCTTCACAAAATGGACTAACCCACAAGGTCACTTAATTAGATAGATAACATAGCTTGTGTCACAACTAATCAGACTTTGTTACAAAAGAATTTCTTCTGCAATAGGAGGTAAATGCATCTAGGGTTTTTTTGTGTGTGTGTCAATATTGTAAAAATTTGCTAATCTCCTAAAAGTAAAATTGTCTGAACTCTGTGTTATGCAGAATGAGTAGTTTTTTATTACACTTCTTCAGCCCAAATGGTCATTTTATTTTTCAAAACCCTGATCAATAAAAATGGTCAGTTAGAAAACCTCACAGTTGCTTTTTTTCCCCTTCTGTCTTCATTCAGATTCCCCCAAACCAACTTCTTTTTAAAACATCAAAAGCATTTTGGTTACCTAGACTGAATCCTGGATCATAAAGGCAATGGGAGTTCTGCCATTGATTTCAGTGGGAGGAGGACTGGGCAGTCTGAGTCCTTAATCGAGGACAAGTTCTTTTGGTACATTGAAGGACTCTAGATTGTAAATTATTTAGTTTTACATGTTATGAGCCAGATTGTGATACCTGTCCTCCTGTTGAAGAGAACCTTACCCCACTGAAAACAGTATTGACGTTCAAGTCAATGGGAGTTCTGATATGCATAATGTGAGGTTTGTGGTTAACTACATTGATGAATGGGGGGGGGTCTAATATTGTAATCATAAAACCTCAATAATAACAGATGTAAAAACATAACTGTCTGATCTGAACATTTTCACTGTGGCAATAGCCAATGATAATCAATGGAGTCTGAAAAGAAAACGGAACAGTCTCGCAATGGTGTGATATTACAATCTATTTATACTTACTGTACAAATGACACTGTTTCTTACAGTCCAAGTGAACATGTGTAAGAGACTGCCTTCTGCCTTTATGTGTTTTAACTTTGATTTTCTTGGATTATTCATGACCATTATGTTTGAGTCTTATTTTTCTTTAATACCAATGTTATTTTATTTTTGGAAGAGAGAAAGTGTGAGTGCAAATTATATCTTAAAATACACTAGACTGCTGTTTATTATAAGTTAGAGTTAGATTTTGCTTTAAAAACATATAAAATTGATGTGTAGTAGGGTTTGATAAGCTTTAAAAAGGCAAATTCCTGACTTTATAACATGTTTGCTTTTAATACTAGTTGGAGGTAATAGCCGTGTCCTCACTTATACCAAGACAATTTGTGTTGGGTATATTTTATATTTGTATCTTTTTTCCTCTTTATTCAATAAATTGTTGCAAGTGAAAAAGGTTAGGCTGGATGGATGGAGATTGGCATTTGAACAAAGCCAGTTAGGTTAGGACCGGGTGTGTTAGTGAGCTTTTCCTGAGAATGGATAAGACTGAAAACATATTGAAAAAAGGGTAAAAGGTAAAACGCTCACTTGTGAGACAGAGTTACTGAGGTTGAATAAAAATAAAAAATACAATTAGGAAGACAATACATTACAATACATTACTAAATAACTCTTTGTTGTTGAGCTCTAAGCTGATAGAATGTTGGTATTTTATTTAACCCAGAAAAAAAAGCAAGCAGGAATGTAGAGTGGCAGCATAAAAAAGTAATATTCCCTTTGACTGCAAACACCTGTCCTATTCAATTTATATATAATAGTTTCCAGAAAGTAGCATTCTTCTTTAACTGCATCATGAGAACAGGGAAATTTGTCTTCTAGAGATTTGTCAACAGACAATAGAAGCATGGGTAGAGCACTGAACAAAAAGATTATACACAAAAGGCCCAAAATAATCCTGAACCCAAAATGGGGCAAAAAAATAACAGATTACAGAACCTGTGAATGTGCTATGTTGACCTAGGCAAAGTTCCATGCTAAGAAGGTGAGGTGAAGGAAAGACAAAGGTGTAAGGAAGCTTTTGGAAGCTAGGAGGTACCATAGATAAACTCTTTAGGAAAGGATTTTTGACACTTGTATATAACTAATCGTGGGAGAGCACCACATTTTCAAAAGTGGATTCAGATTGTCCCCACCTCTTGAAAATAATTGCACAGAAAAATGGGTACTACAGTTAATGATGCATTATTTGATTTGTGCATGTCAATGCCCATTTGTAAGAGCAAATGCAGGTTTTGTGTGTATAAATTGGTATGAGTGAAAAATGTTGTGGGGACAATTTAGTTTTGGCCTCTAGAAGAGAAACATCAGCACTACCCATCAAGTAGAAGTTAAAAGTTGTAAAGTGAAGACTGGAAACAGAAAAATAAGCAAATGTATAAGAGAAGAAAGCAAGAGTCCGAATGGAACCAACAATTAGCATATGTGCTAGAGACCATTAGCAATTAAGAGAGGGAGATGAATTAGTAGTGAATCTACATATTTCACATTTGGCCCATAGTTGCTTGGTGGCACCATGTTGGGAATTTCATTGTGCAGTATCCTGAAAGAGGCTTTGATTATGGTAAGGATTATCTTTGCTTTGCCAGTTATTCTTAATCTTTCAAAGTCATGTACGGATATATCTCCACCCTATATCAAAATATGTACTTAAAGATGTTTAAATACTTATTTATTTTTTCCTGCTAATAGTTCAAGATAAATAGCTGAGTCTAGTTAAAGCAACAGTATTAAATA
The DNA here is from genome assembly GCF_011386835.1 of Chrysemys picta bellii. Taxonomy (NCBI): domain Eukaryota; kingdom Metazoa; phylum Chordata; order Testudines; family Emydidae; genus Chrysemys; species Chrysemys picta. The sequence goes on from NC_088798.1 coordinate 22,787,401, forward strand.
GATAGTAATTGCAGGCAGCAGCAAGAACTATCAACTTCAGAATAATTACATTTTTAAAATCATATATATGTATTAGTTGGTACTCTGGGGTTGTAAAGCCACTTAGAGTTCCAGCATTCCCACATATAATTTTTATACCTGAAAGAGAAATTTGGCAGGATGAACTTAAATCAGACCTTACTGCTTCCTGATGCTGGCAAAATGGGGAAAAATATTTGACTATCATGCTGAGTTTTGAAATAAATAATGCATTTGTTTTTCTTTAAAGAAGAAAAATTCCTTCAAGCTGGAAAGTCAGTTGGTTCCCTGAAGATCTCCAAAGACCACAATAAGAAAGCAACAGAATCACAGAGAGCATTTCAGTGTGTGTAAAATAATTTGGTTTCAATTTTTTAGTAAAGTTGGGGCAGCAAAACCAACCAGGAACTGGACCAGCACCAAGACAGCTCCAGGATCAGGGAATCATAAATAAGGACCCTTCTCCTGAGCCAGACTGAGCACTCTTCTGCCACTCCACCCAGGATCTGGGTCCTAGAGAGCCCCACATGTCAAGCATCAGCCAGATCAGGCCCACGGTTTGTACTTTGCTTCTTTAAATAAGCCACCTGCATTACTATTTAACAGTAACTTCAGTTTAATGAAAAAGTCATAATAGCAATGTAGTTTATCCAGAATATTATTATATTTTACAGATTGGCACATGCTCAACTTCATATTCCCTATTTTCTTTACAAAATGTGCCTGTCATTTTACTGCACGTGCATGATGCCCAATCAAGGTGAAAGTGCAATGAAGCACACTTGGATTTTGGAACATAATACCCTAAATGTAGAACAGAGGAACATAGCAAGCCAGTGCATAAGTAAAGCTGAAAGATGTTCAGTGTAACTTTGATTCATATTTTTCCAGTAAAGCTTATGAAACCCACATACTAGAATTTGCTGCAAATATTCTCTGGGAAGTTTACCATCGTGTTTTATGGGAGAAGTCCCATTTATGCAGTAGTTTATGCTCTGATCTTCTATGAGATGTGTGCAGGCTGACTCCTGTGCCCATGTGGAGTCCCACCAAATGAGTGAATAAGACTGAGATCCTCTAACAAAGGCATCCCTTTTGTTCAGGAGAGTTGCACTTTAGGCACCTAAGGGCCAGATTGTAAAAAGACAATTCAATATACTGAACTCTTTCGAAAATCTGGCTACTTTATCTTGGTGGCTAAATGGGAGCTGAGAATCTACATAACTTTATGCCAGAGGTGCTGGAGGGTTCCGAGAGCTCTCTGTGTATTAAAATATCCACATGTGTAGTAACTACAGTCATGGAGCTTTAAAACTGCACAAAGGGGGAGTGTCTTTGTTACAGGCTCTACAGGTGTCTTTAGTGCAGAGTCCATTGGGTGATCAGTACCTGAATTAGCCTATCATAGAAGCATAGACTCATAGAATATCAGGGTTGGAAGGGACCTCAGGAGGTCATCTAGTCCAACCCCCTGCTCAAAGCAGGACCAATTCCCAACTAAATCATCCCAGCCAGGGCTTTGTCAAGCTTGACCTTAAAAACCTCTAAGGAAGGAGATTCCACCACCTCCCTAGGTAACCCATTCCAGTGCTTCACCACCCTCCTAGTGAAAGTTTTTCCTAATATCCAACCTAAAGCTCCCCAACTGCAACTAGAGACCATTACTCCTTGTTCTGTCATCAGGTACCACTGAGAACAGTCTAGATCCATCCCCTTTGGAACCCCCTTTCAAGTAGTTGAAAGCGGCTATCAAATCCCCCCTCATTCTTCTCTTCTGCAGACTAAACAATCCCAGTTCCCTCAGCCTCTCCTCATAAGTCATGTGCTCCAGACCCCTAATCATTTTTGTTGCCTTCCACTGGACTCTTTCCAATTTTTCCACATCCTTCTTGTAGTGTGGGGCCCAAAACTGGACACAGTACTCCAGATGAGGCCCCACCAATGTTGAATAGAGGGGAACGATCACATCCCTTGATCTGCTGGCAATGCCGTTAGCCTTCTTGGCAACAAGGGCACACTGTTGACTCATATCCAGCTTCTCGTCCACTGTAACCCCTAGGTCCTTTTCTGCAGAACTGCTTCCTAGCCATTCGGTCCCTAGTCTGTAACAGTGCATGGGATTCTTCCGTCCTAAGTGCAGGACTCTGCACTTGTCCTTGTTGAACCTCATCAGGTTTCTTTTGGCCCAATCCTCTAATTTGTCTAGGTCCCTCTGTATCCTGTCCTTACCCTCCAGCGTATCTACCATTCCTCCCAGTTTAGTGTCATTTGCAAATTTGCTGAGAGTGCAGTCCACGCCATCCTCCAGATCATTAATGAAGATATTGAACAAAACCAGCCCCAGGACCGACCCCTGGGGCACTCCACTTGAAACCAGCTGCCAACTAGACATGGAGTCATTGATCACTATATTGAGCCCAACGATCTAGCCAGCTTTCTATCCTGGCCTGGGTGTGAGCAGCCGCACTGCTAAGACATACCCAAGGGACTCTTCTGCTTTGGGTCAGTTACTATGAAATTGTAGCTTTAAAATTCTGAAAATGGGAGTTTTCCATACAACTATTAATGTCAAAGGGGTATGAGGAATCTTCCATTGACCTCCATTTCATGGGTGAATTAGACATGTAGGGTGGGATTTCAAAACAATTAAGTTGGACTACTTCTGCTCCCATTGAAGTCAAGAGTTAAACTCTCATTAACTTAAATTGCTTTTGAGAATGCTCCCCTTCTTCTGAATGCATACATATATGCGTTTGTAGGGGGATCAGATTATAAAATTTGGGCTAAATCCAAAATCTGGAGACTGGCTGCTTTCTGTATTTGAACTGCACCACCAGCTCCAAACACCTTCTCACCCTGGGAGGTCTGAAATCTGGATTTGAACTCGTCTCTAACATAATTCCAGCTTGTGTAAAGTTATTCAGATAAGTTGAACATTTATTTTAATTGCCCATCCAATAATGTCTGGCCCTATCCAGTGGGAAGAATAATCCATGTCAATTCTGCAATGGAACTGATCAAGTCAAACCACTTCTTTACTTTTATGCATATGATCAAATGATGTTTACTACAATTGACCACAACTATGCTATCCCCATCTCATTATTTATTATTGTTAATTTTAACAAATATCCAGAGCATCGGCATACAAGTAATTCAGTTTCTGGTGCATTTATTTTCCTTTTAAAGATGACATCATGGTAATAATTGATGGCTCTCGTATGACAGATGGCAGAGCTTCTTTTAATTATTATTATTATTTTTAATTTAAAGGTTCTCTTATTGACATTTTTAACACATCCGTGGGTGTTTTGTAAAATATTACTGTATGATCCTGACAATGTTTCTTGCTATAACTGCGTAGTCACATTATCTGCTCACAACTACTTTGAGCTCACCAAGCTGCTCATCCAGCGACAATCAAATATGAACAGGAACACTGTCCCGCACACACATCCATTTACAATCCAATGACAAGAGCAAGATTTTTTTTCTACAAGATTAAATTTGAGACAAAGACAAACTGTGATGAAACATTAGAAATAATTTATGATGGCAGATGATGATGAAGTTGTACAATATTATCTGACAGGAATATGGAATTGATCCTGGCTTTTACGGGACTGAGAAATCAAGCAGTTTGTCTTTGAGCTGCTTCAGTGAGATGCTTCCCATCTGCTTTTCAAGATACGAACAAAACTGGGTAAGCTTGTCATACAAATGCTGCTACAGTACAGTCACTGTGAAAGATTTTAGTTGACAATTATTAAAAATCAGTAACCAAATTCTGATCTCAGATATGTGAATGTATATTATACAGTAAATTTTTTTAACGTATATGCAGTTAAGTACTTGCAAAATAAGGTCCTTATATATGCATGGATGCATCTCCTGCCCAGATTTATAAAAGCATGGAAACTCCTGATACAGAAGAGATCTCCATAGCTGACTTTGTGGACTGAGTGGGCATGAACATGTTGGGGGATGCCATATATCCCTGCACATATATGCACATAGAAACAAATCCATGAAAGGAGAGCAACAGACACATTCTCTGCCCCTTCCCATATTCATAGTGTCTGCAGCCCAGCTACACAAGTAGAATCTGCCGGCCACTTTGCCCTCCTTATTAATTTCCTCCACAGTCTAAACCCTTTTACTCACAAGCTCAAGATCTGACTCCAATGGCCCATGAATCTGAAATCATAAATGGACCCTAAATTGTACAGTAAATTCAATGAGAGATGACTAAGACAAATCTAAAATGTTCCATATTTTCATTTACCACACCCAGGGCACTGCCCTGATATTGGCCAGTGCAAGGTTTGCCTTTGACTTCTATGGGTGCAGGAATAGGCAGTTGTGCATATCCATTGTCTCCTGTGGGTGAAAGAAGAGGTGAGTTTGTATTATGCAGTAAAATATATCACACATTGAACTGAGGTTGGGTGATTTTATACAGCAGCACAGAAATTCCTCTTTATTAGAGAATATACACTAGGAGCACAGTGTAAATTTTAGTGTGAGCTGTGAACCTCCCATTGCAATCAGTAACAACGTGGTAGCCTCTTTAAGCAGGCGCTATGATTCAAAGAAGCTTGTCGATATTTATATATGAAAAGTAACTGTTCACTTGAGCTAACACTTTTGCTGCTGCCATTTCTGATGTGGTAAATCTGCCCTGCACATTCTCAAACATCTAACATGCCCGGAAGATCAAAATAATTTGAAATGATCCAAAGAAGAAACCACTGTTACTAAATGTAATCAAACCCTAATATTTTTCTCAGTGGGTCTATAATTTTAAAGATACATTTTAAAGGGGGGGGGGGGAAAGGGGGTATAGGAGGCATGAATCTGAAACAAGATCCTTACACACAGCATCACTGTGAATACTAAGTATTTATGTCCTAGGTTATAGTAATTTACATTACACTGATATTCAGTGGAGTGCCCTATTAGTTTCCACCATTCCCTCATCTAAATGACATTACATTTGGATCTAACAGGTGTAGGTCCACTCAGAATAGGACCCTAGGACAGTAACTAAAAGCAAAATCCATGACCAAATTAAGGATAAATGTTCAAAAATGTTTCAAACACTGGAGATATGTGTTTGAAATACCCATTGAAAAACGTACCTTTTAGTATCTGCATCTGCCTTGGCTGTTTTTGGAAATGTATTACTTGGCATTGGACTGAGCTGGAATCTATTATGTGAACTGAAGTGAGAAGAATGAAGCATGGTGTCCATACTATTCACACACTGGTCATTTCAAATTTCTCACCTCACTACCCAAATTGCTTTCTAAAGACCTGATCCAAAGTTCATTGAAGTCAATGGAAGTCTGTCAGTTAACTCAGTAGGCTTTGGATCAAGCCCTAACTTTCTGGAAGGCCTGTAGATGGAAGTGATCATAGTATTTGAATTAAGTAATAACTTTTTTTTATTAACTGCTTCAATAATATTCTCAAACCATTAAAGTTATATAAAAAAACTGTTTTAGATCTAATCATAAACCCTAGTATGTATAAACAGAAAAATATATTCTCCTTCCCTTACATCTGAAAGGTCAGCTATCCATCACAGATCCCCCACTGCCGCGAAAGGCAGCATGAGATCATACCAGTCTTACTTTCATTGACATGCTCTAGCTATCAGTGACATTCTCTAGCTATCAGTGGTATAATGTTTACAGTATGCTGTTCACATAAGCTATGATAAATATGCAGAAGGATAAATATTAAGGATCTCTTATGGCTACTACAGTAAGTAGGAGTTCTAAAGCCTTAAATAATAGAATTAGGGCTGTCAAGTAATTCATCGTGCTATTAAACAATCATAGAATACCATTTATTGAAATATTTTTGGATGTTTTCTACATTTTCAAATATATTGATTTCAATTACAATGCAGAATACAAAGTGTACAGTGCTCACTTTCTATTTATTTTTATTACAAATATTTGCGCTGTAAAAACAAAAGAAATAGTATTTTTCAATTCACCTAATACAAGTACTGTAGTGCAATCTCTTTATCATGAAAGTTGAACTTACAAATGTAGAATTATGTACAAAAAAATAACTGCATTCAAAAATAAAACAATATAAAACTTTAGAGCTTACAAGTCCACTCAGTCCTACTTCAGCGAAACGCTCAGATAAACAAGTTTGGTTACAATTTGCAGGAGATAATGCTGTCCGCTTCTTGTTTACAATGTCACCTGAAAGTGAGAACAGGCATTCGCAAGGCACTGTTGTAGCCAGTGATGCAAGACATTTACATGCCAGATGTGCTAAAGATTCATAGGTCCTTTCATGCTTCAACAACTATTCCAGAGGACATCCGTCCATGCTGATGATGGGTTCTGCTCGATAACTATCCAAAGCAGAGCAGACCAATGCATGTTCATGTTCATCATCTGAGTCAGATGCCACCAGCAGAAGGTTGATTTTCTTTTTTGGTGGTTCGGGTTCTGTAGTTTCCGCATCTGAGTGTTGCTCTTTTAACACTTCTGAAAGCTTCTCCACCTCGTCCCCTTCAGATTTTGGATGACACTTCGGATTCTTAAACCTTGGGTTGAGTACTGTAGCTAGTTTTAGAAATCTCATATTGGTACCTAATTTGTGTTTTGTGAAATCTGATATGAAAATTTTCTTCAAACAAACATGTACTGGGTCATCACACAAGACTGCTATAACATGAAATACATGGCAGAATGCGGGTAAAACAGAACAGGAGACATACAGTTCTCCCCCAAGAAGTTCAGTTACAAATTTAATTAACACATTTTTTTTAACAAGCATCATTAGCATGGAAACCTGTCCTCTGGAATGGTGGCTGAAGCATGAAGGGGCATACAAATGTTTAGCATATTTGGCACATAAATACCTTGCAACACTGGCTACAAAAGTTCCATGATAAAGCCTGTTCTCACTTTCAGATGACATTATAAATAAGAAGCTGGCAGCATTATCTCCCGTAAATGTAAACAAACTTGTTTGTCTTAGCGATAGGCTGAACAAGAAGTAGGACTGAGTGGACTTGTAGCCTCTAACATTTTACATTGTTTTGTTTTTGAGTGCAGTTATGTAACAACAAAAATCTACATTTGTAAGTTACTTTCATGATAAAGAGATTTCACTACAGTGCTTGTATGAGGGTGAATTTAAAAATACTATTTCTTTTGTTTATCATTTTGACAGTGTGAATATTTGTAATCAAATATAATAATTTAAAGTGAACACTGTATACTTTGTATTCTGTGTTGTAATAGAAATTAATATATTTGAAAATGTAGAAGAACATCAAAAATATTTAATACATTTCAATTGGTATTCTGTTGTTTAACAGTGTGATTAATCGAGATAATTTTTTAAAATCATGATTAATTTTTTTGATTAATCGACAGCCCTAAATAGAATCATAGAAATGTAAGGCTGGAAGGGACCTCGAGAAGTCATGATGTCCTGACCCCCACACTGTGTGAGGACCAAGTAAAACTAGACCATCTCTGTTAAGTATTTGTCCAACCTGATTGTACAAACCTCCAATGATGGGGATTCTACAACCTCCCTTAGAAGCCTATTCCAGAGCTTAACTACCATTATAATTAGAAAGTGTTTCCTAATATCTAACCGAAATCTCCCTTGCAGCTTTAGCGTGTTACTTCTTGTCCTACCTTCAGTGGACATACACAACAATTGATCACTGTCCTTTTTATAACAGACCTTAACATATTGGAAGACTTACCAGGTCTCTCCTCAGTCTTCTTTTCTCCAGATCATGCCCAGTTTTTTAACCTTTCCTCAAAGGTCAGGTTTTCTAAATCCTTTATCATTTTTGTTGCTCTTCTCTGGGCTCTTTCCAATTTGTTCACATTTTTCCTAGAGCGTGGCATCCAGGATTGGACTCAGTACTCCAGCTGAGGCCTCATCACTGTGGAGTCAGGTGGGACAATTACCTCCCGTAAATACATACACCACAGCTGTTAATACACTCCAGAATGATATTAACTTTATTTTGCAGTTGCATCAGATTGTTGACTCATATTCAATTTGTGATTCACTATAACCCCCGGATGCTTTGCAGCAGTACTACAACCTAGCCAGTTATTCCCCATTTTCTAGTTGTGCATTTGGTTTTTCCTCCTTAAGTACAGAACTTTGTCTTTATTAAATTTAATCTTGTTGAATTCAGACCATTTCTCCAGTTTGTCAAGATTGGAGGACAGGATTAAGATTCAAAACAAAGTGCTTATAACCCCTCCCAGCTTGGTATCATCTGCAAATTTTATAAGCATTCTCTCCACTCAATTATCCAATATTTAATAAAAAATATTGAATACAACTGGACCTAGGACTGATCACTGTAGGACCTGACTAGATACGCCCTCCCACTTTGACCATAAACCATCAATAACCACTCTTTGAGTAGAATCTTTCAACCAATTGTGCACCTAACTTATAGTAATTTCATCCAAACCATATTTCCCTAGTTTGCTTCTGAGAATGTCATGTGGAACTGTGACAAAAATCAAGATATAGCATATTTTACTGCCTTCCCTCCACCCTCCATCCACCAGGCCACTAGCCCTCTCAAAGAAATGTTTCTATCATTTCAGGATGTTCTGTTCTTCTGAATCACATTAGTCCATTGTATAGCACAAAGACACAAAAGCACAGCATATTGAAGCAACGTACTCCATCAGGGAAGAGACAGCGTACACAGCCATTCTCTTGTTGTCTGCAGAAAATTGATGGTTTATCCAGTTTTTACACCAGAATTTTCTTTAACCTGATTTTCAAAGCACAATCCTGCTTCTAGTCCACAAGCAGCTGCCACACATCAAAAAGAGTCAAACCATTATCAAGAACAGCTCAGTAATTAAATAAGAGAGTGTAAAAAAAGAACCAAAGTGAACCTGGGCCTAGATTCAGTATCAGAATATCACTTTGAAAGCACAAGGCCAAAAACTGTATCCTGCAAAGTCTTACAACTAGCAAGATGTTTCTCTGAATTCATGCAGAGGGGATCAACTTTCTACTTAAACTTTATCACATCCTCATGGCAGGGGATTCTTTTTAACATGGAGATATCTCTGACTTCTAGTGTAAATTACTGTACTGTATAGTACAGAAATGGTAATTTTAACTGTTAGATTGCTACAGTTTAAGAGAACTACATAAGCTGTGTAACAAACAGTTGGCCATTTTTTCAGTATAAATGACTGCTAATTAATTAATTACTCAAAATATATGGTACAAAGAGAGAGAAAGGCAGTAAAAATTTATACTCAGTTTATAACTGAATGTATATTGTTACACCTGGCCATGTGGCAGCAGCTCTGGAAAAAGACTTGGTTTTCTAAACAGTGGAGGAAATATGGCAGTGCTATGATTATTTTTATTTATGATAATAAGGCTGAGCAATTGTTTGCACTTATACAGAACCTCTCCTCCAAGGAATTCAGAGTACTTTATAGGCTGGATAAAAGGCCTGTTAAAGTTAATGTGTCCTTCCATTAACTTCAGTGGGATTTGGATCAGGCCCTGGACAAAGTATTATTTTACTTATTTAGCAGTGGAATAAAATAATGCACTGAGAAGCTATATGATATGCTCAGAGTAATACCATTATACAGCCAATGGGAGAGCGGAGAATAGAACCAAGGAGTCAACACTGCCCACTGTTGCTTTCTAGTAACCTATGAGAAACATTTATATTTAGATGGTACAATTAGGTCTTACACCCTGTGAGCATTGCAGCCACTGCAGGATGGCATGAGCATACGTGCTTGAATACACTTTGACCTTCATAGATTTGTAGCTTTTAGGCCAGAAGGGATCCCTTCTGATGATCTGCCTAACACAGGCTGCAGAATTTCACCCAGTAATTCCTGTATCAAGTGCATAATTTCTGACTGAGCCGAGCTTTTCTTTTAGAAGAAGACATCCAATCTTGATTTTAAAAGACAGTATGTGATGGAAAATTGACCACATTCGTAGGTAAATTGCTCCAATGGCTGATTACACTCGCTGTTGAAAAATTGGTGCCTACTCTGAATTTGTCCACCTTCAGCTTTCAACCACTGGCGTTTGTCATGTTGTTAAAGAGCTGTCTGCTTTCTTCTCACTGTTCCGTCTCATCGAGGGAAGTATATGAACATACTTTGTAGAGTCAGAGGAGGACAGTGTACGAATATCGTTGTTGGGTCAAACGTCATTGCAGCTGGTGTGTACACCTGCCACCTTTCATTTGTAAGAAACAGCTAAGCACCTTTTTGAAGCAATACCACCTTCCACCCCAAACATGGCACATAGCACTGCCCAAAACAAAGGTTTGTTGTGTATTGGGGTTTTTTTGTGGGGGGGGGGGGGGGGGGGCAGAGGGTGCTGAGAGTGAGAAGTAACACCATAGAAACAGGACAGACATAGAGAAGAAGCAGAAAGCCAAACACAGCCTGATGAGCACTGGGAGTGTGGCCCTGAGAAAAGCCTAGATAGAGAACTTTTGGAAGGAGCTTAGAGCTATAGGCAAAAAAACCTGTCTCCTGTTGTTTGATTCCTATGTGGGTTAGGGAAACTGGATTTTGTACATTCTTTGTAAATAAACAGGATGTCAAAGATACCTGGCTGCATCATTAATTTCTTCTCCTAATGGAAACAACCCGTAGGGTCCTATGCCTAACTGCACAGGTCAAAAGGAGTAGCAATACAAATAGGTTTTCTAGGCACGAGCAGATAACTCCTTTTATTATGTGATGCTACCAGTAGGCAGAGTCATAAACTGGCAGGGTGATTGTCCAGTTACATAGAAAAGAAGGTCAACATTTCCTTCCTGAATGCATACTTTACCTGAAGAAATATACTCTCAGCAGTTTCAAGTGCTCTAACCTGAACCCCTCTATAAAATAAAGTAAGCACAGTTAAATGTATTAGCTTCTCAAGGATGATATTAAAAAGGATTGATTTGAGTACGCAAAGTTGGACACTGTAAAATAATTTTATTTTACACTGTAAATAATTATTATGTTCATTAAAGAGCATAAAGTCACCCTGGACAATGGTCTCAGCAGTTCCAACTAGTACAAATTAATGGTCAAATGCTTTCTTCAAGTTAAATCTCCCAGCTTGTGTGGTGCAGACTTGATAGGTGAATATAATGTGCTTGTAAAATTTATTGGTCAAAATTGGTTCCTGAAAAGGAAACATCCACATTTACTACTTCCAGTTGTTGTTGGGTTTCTTTAGCTTCTGCCTATAGTGAAGACAGCTGAAAAGTGAAGATTCACAGCAGGACTACCAGAGAGGGACAAGCAAACCTTGAAGAATTCCACAGGGAATCAATGAAATCCACATTGCAATTAGAGACAGGCTTGAACTAAGTTCTTCAGACCCAACCTGCCACTCCATTGTTGGGAAAATCTGGATCTGAACTTTGCAGCGCATGTAAATATCTAACAACAATACATTGTCTCCCCTAGGGATGCTTTGGATCTTCAAATAATTTGTAAACGATGTGCTTCATGTAGTGGCTGATGGCCTGCTTTTTAACATGAGACATTTTCAGAGCAGGAAAAGGCTATTCATCCCAGTATCTCTGCCTTGTAGTATTGGTTTGTCTGGCAGTCCTTTCCTCCTGCTTTTATTTTGCCCATCTAAGTCTATGCTGGGAAGCAGTGACTCTAAAAAAGATTGGGGAATCATGATGGATAATCAGCTGAACATGAGCTCCCAGTGCAATGCTGTGGCCAAAAGGGCTAATGTGATCACTGGATATATAAACAGGGAGCTATTGAGTACGAGTACAGATATTATTTGACCTCTGTATTTGACAATGGTGTGAGCTCTGCTAGAATGCTGTGTCCAGTTCTGGTGTCCACAATTCAAGAAGGATGTTGAAAAATTGGGAAAGGTTTATAAAAGCTATGAAAATGACTAAAGGATTACAAAACATGTTTTATACTGATAAGCTAAATAGATTTTGCAACTTGAGTCTAACAAAGAGAGGGTTAAGGATGTCTGGACAAGAGTCTAGTACCCACCTGGGGAACAAATATTTAAGAATGGGCTCTTCAATCTAGCAGAGAAAGGCATAACATGATCCAATGGCAGGAGGTGGAAGCTAGACAAATTCAGACTGAAAATAAAGTGTACATTTTTTAACAGCGAGAGTAATTAACCATTGGAACAATTTACCAAAGGTTGTCATTAGATTCTCCATCACTGACCATTTTAACATGAAGATTGGATTTTTTTTCTAAGAGCTATTTTGGGGACGTTCTATAGCCTGCGTTATACAGGAAGGTCCGATCTGATGATCACAATTGTCCCCTCTGGCCTTGGAATCTATGAATCATTCCCCTCTTTCCTCAGAATCAAGCATGTTTCTTGAACTCATACTGCAATTGCCTTCCCCAGTAACTAGTTCCATTTGTATAATAAACTTTGAATAAAATACATTACATTAAATTCCCTGTTTCCTAACTTTTAGATTTTCCCTTTACCCGATGAGGTCAAATTCTTGACTGTAAACTCTTGGGTAAAAGGATTTCTGTTTACTGTGTGTATGTTCAGTCAGTGCCTACCACAATAGGACAACTTCCCTAGGTGTTAGAAAGATAACATATTTGCACATGAGTGCCATTATCTTCAGTGGGAGTTATAAGCAAATGGCTGAGAACAGAATTTGCCTCATACTTTCCATACCCCTTACAAGTCTGTAATATGCATCACCATCAGCTTTTCTAATCCTTTACCTAATTTTAGTTCCTTATTTTCAAGTGATAAATACAGTTTCTTTAAACTTTCCTCATATCTTCTTCAGATCTGGTTTCCTTGTTGTTGCCCATCAAAGAGGCACCGGCACAAGCACTAACTGTCTGTGGCATGGTGTTTGGAATACAGGTGTTTGGTTAAGAAGTGTTTTGTTTCATGCAGCACAAGCTGTCTTGTTCCAAGTCATTCAGAAAACTACTCCAAGCACTTGGCCAGTGAAAGTGTCACAAAACCTCCATTAGTATTGCTACTTCTTCTGGTAGAGAACGCAGTCAAAACCCATTGCACAAAGTCTTGCTGGGTCTGCTTTGAAGCGCTTGGCTTCCTGCTCCCCATGGAAATGTTTTTACACTTTGCAACCTCGCTCCTTTCCCAACAAGAATGTTCCACTTTTGTGGAAATGGCAAATTCACCTGAAAAAATCAGATTTAAAAACATATAATCTTACAATGAATGAGGGCTTTGAAAAAAGGATACATCAAATCCATTCCATCAAAAGAAAAACATCTCAATCCTGCACTTTATACCCTTTTTGAGATTATAAATCAGCTTGTTTAAAGAAAAAAATAATCTCACTGGTGTTTGTTCTTTCTAAAGCAGTTAAGAAAGCCAGGCAATTTTTTAAGAGGAACCAGAAAGACTATTTCTTCACTTGTCTTTTTAGGCATCATGTTTTCAAGAACATCATTTGGTCAACTGGCTGAATACAATGTTTGCAGGCTATCATGTCAAGTGTGTATGAGTAATATCAAATGACATCTATACACCATTTTACCATTAATAACATACATTGACTAATGGCAATGAAATGTTAGTGTTTCCTAACTATTTATCCAAGTTGCCTTAATGGTGCTGATTTGATGAATCATGTGTATCAACAAGTAGGCTATAGCAAGCACTATCAAGGAGCACTACAAAGTAATTCCACAGAAAAGTATATACATGCAAAAGGCATGGGGAAAATGTAATGGTGGTGGGTGTAATTATTATTGTAATCTGTACCTATGAGGCATGTTCTTGCATTGCTGTTGCTCACTTGTGTATGTGGTGTTTCCCATGGTTTGCTTATCTTCCTCTTAAAAAGCAAAAGTTGGGAGAAAATAGCAAATAAATGATAAGATAGCATAAGGGTGGGGAGGCTTATGAGAGCAGTATGTGCTTTAGAAGTATATTAAAGTAGACATGGGCCAAAGCCGCATAGTTTGATTACTGATATGGATCTTAAACTTCCTAAATTTTTCAGGTCTCAAGGACTTGATTTGGCCCATTAGGCAGGGGCCACCAGTGAAGTTGAAGTCTGAATCTGAATCCAGAGCTGAACTTCAAGAAGTTTGTAGATGTTTGGAACTGGCTTTGGGTTCAGAACTACCACTATTATAAACAGTAGGAGTCTTATTAAATTGGGTTAATATTGATAATAGCAAAGTCTTCTAGGGTATTATTCTGAATTATGGACATCAGTGGGAACATTGCCATTGACTTCAGTGAACACAGTTTCTGGTACTCATCATCCATAGATCCCAAAGCACATTACAAAGGATAAATATTATCCCCATTTTATAGGTAGGAAAAGTGAGGCACAGAGCAATGGAGCAACTTACACAAGTTTATATCATGTCTCTCTTTCTCACACATCCACTGTCCACCCCAAAATGCTGACTTAGCAATGGGATGTTAATTTCAATGGAAATTCTGTGTGGAAGATTTAAAAGATCAGATTCTATTTGCATAGCAATAAATAGAAGGATGAATTACATGTTTCAAAAATGAAAACCTTCCTTGTATTATAATAAGTGTTTATGTCTAACAATCTGATATAGAGAATGTGTCTTATTCAGTATTCTGTAGGTTATTTGAAACCTGTTATCACACACAGGCATACACAAAACACAACATCCATTTTATAAGACACTGTCTTTAAACTTTACATCATGGTTTGCTGAACAGCACATGCATAATATATATAGGTTCAAAATGTTACTTTTACATTTAGTGGTATCTATTTCATCCAGGATATTAACCAGATTTCAGGTAAAGTCCCACATAGTAATAAAGGACAGGAATTGCAGACATTGAAAAAATGACTTTAAGGAACATTTATAGCTTTTTCAGAGAAAATGTGCGTCTTTTAACAACAGTTCATCCTTTCCCAGATTAGCTGCATAATATGAGAGCAAATTTCCATGCTTAGTTAGAGCTCATTATTCAGTGAAGTCGCAGGGTATCAGGATTTCTTTCATGATTTTTTTTTCAAATTTGCCCTTTAACTGTATGTTGGGTAAAATATTTTCAATGAACTGTGTGTTATTGTTCTCACATATCTATACTTGTTTGGAAAAATGTAGCCAATCTGGTATGGATGCTCAGGATGTTTTTTTATCATAAAACCGACTTCCTAGTGTGTTTTCAGTTTTAATAATACTGATTTAGTGTCATAAAAGCATACATAGGTGTAATATTCCATTTACAAACTTTCATAAATAAAATAGACAAAGCTTGTAACCATGAAAGGTTAAAAACTATATTGAGAAAATTACAAGATAGGGAAAGATATAAGCTCATCTAAAACCAATTATAAAATCTCTTTCTTAAAGATTTTCTTTTTCTGCTTTGATCACTATTAAGCCTTTTTCTTCAAATGCTTGCCAGCATTGTTTGTTGCTTCAGTTTGGGCACAGCTTGTGACCTCAATCTGAGTAGAAGTCAAATCATAATGTGATACTCGTGAATTCATAAATAAAAGCCTTTTTCTGTTTCTCATTTATATGGACAGGATTTGCAAATGCCATCTTGGTATAAAAAAAAGTCTGACGGGAGATGTCTGTTTAATCTGAATCCTGGTAGCTGCAGATGACCTGGTATTTCCTTTCTGCTTTCAAGCTGATGTGGAATCAAACAGCTGATATTACAAGAATGTTCAACCAAAGACGAAGGACCAGGTCCTCAACTGGTGTAAATCATTGTCACTTCATAGCGGTACATTGGTTTGCACTAGCTTGGGACCTGGCCCTAATTCTTTTAACTGAGCCAACTGCAATCTGCACCTTTCTTGTAACTGTCGGTAAAATAGGAAGGACTTCGAAAACCACAGGAAATGCAAAATTCCAGCATTTAGTTTGATAGGATCTCAGGCAAACTATGGTAATCCAGAGAGCTTAGTACCGAAGCCACACCATCTCTTTTCAAAAGGGCTGTCAATTAATCACTGTTAATGCATGGGAGTAATGCAAAACAAATTAACTAGATTAAAAATGGTTGTGATTAATTCCAGTTTTAATTGCATTATTAAACAATAACAGAATACCAATTTAAATGTATTATAAATATTGTTGATGTTTTTCTACATTTTCAAATATATTTATTTCAATTACAATACAGTATACAAAGTGTACAGTGATCACTTTATATTATTATTTTTATTACAAATATTTTCACTGTAAAATAAGAAACAAAAGAAATAATATTTTTCAATTCACCTCATACAAGTCCTTTCAGTCCTTCTTCTTGTTCAGCCAATCATTAAGACAAACAAGTTTGTTTACATTTATAGGAGATAATGCTTCCCACTTCTTAGTTACATCACCTGAAAGTGAGAACAGGCATTCGCATGGTAGCCAGCGTTGCAAAGGATTTACAAGACAGATGTGCTAAACATTCATATGCCTCTTCATGCTTCAAAGCGTAGGCTCTAAAGTTTTACATTGTTTTGTTTTTGAGTGAAGTTATGTAAAAAATAATAATTCTATATTTGTAGGTTGCACTTTCACAATAAAGAGATTGCACTACAGTACTTGTATGAGGTGAATTGAAAAATATTATGTCTTTTGTTTATCTTTTTTACAGTGCAAATATTTGTAATCAATAATATAAAGTGAGCACTGCACACATTGTGTTCTAGGTTGTAACTGAAATCAAATATATTTGAAAATGTAGAAAAACATCCAAAATATTTACAATAAATTTAAATGGGTATCCTCTATTATTCTTTAACAGTGTGATTAAAACTGAGATTAATTGCGACTGATTTTTTTAATCTCGTGATTAATTGTGATTTTTTTTAAATCATTTGACAGCCTTATTTTTCAAGAAATAATGTGCAGACAGCACCTAGCACAATGGGGTCCTAGTCCCTGACTGGAGCTACTACCACACAAATAATAATAATAAAATAATCATCTCCTGAGGGAAAAAAGAGCAGTCAGCTAATGGATCTATTTCAGAGTCACATCTGAGATGAGATCCTTAAGCCGGGTTTCTCAGATTACAAATCTTGGTCACATTTTGCAACAGATAAAAGACCTGAAGAGGTGTTGCTCAAAAGATAGCACCAACTGCCAAAAGACTGATTTACTAATGATTATTTGTATTATGATGGCCCTTAGAGGCTCAAGGAAGTCAGGGTCCCAAGCAAGCAAGGGCATCATCCTGGAATCAAGTAAGATCAGGGTCCCCTTGTGCCAGGTGCTGTACAAACACCTAGTTGGACAAACTCCCTGTTCTTAAAAGATTACAATCTAAGTAGACAAAACGGGAAAAAAGTGGGAGAAAGAAAGCATTATCATTGTTTTACACATGGGAAAAAATGAGGACCAAACAGACTTGCTCAAAGTCTGTGGCAGAGCAAAGAACTGAACCCAGATTTCTTGAACCCTAGGCCAGTGCCTGAACCAGAAGACCTCCTTTCCTCTCAGAAGCCCAGTTCACTCATCAGTATATTAATAATTGTTATTGTTACATGCATTTCAAGAACATCCATCACCATGGCAACTAGGCACTCTGATATATGTAGACTGACACATTTGGGCTAAATTCTGTGGGATGCAAAGTGTTTAAGTAAATGTAAAATTAGGCCCATTCAGTATTAACCAACATAATCCAGAGTTTGAAAATGTCTGTTTGAAGATTTTTCCATCAGAGATAAGCTAGAACAGTTGTTCCCATTAAGGTAATTGTAATATTGTGTGTTTGCAAATAATCAAAGCAGAAAAGAAAAAGAAAAATACCTTAGCCTGAAGACATGTCTTTTAGTCTGATCCTTTCCCATGAGACTTTCCTGCTGTTCCAAATCAGGCACAGCACAAGTACGTACTGTATGTCAAAAAAAGCGCAGCATTGTGTTGTGCATAGTCCTTAGCTTTCACCAGCACTTCTATAATTGTTTGTTTCTCATCGATTCATAAATTGTTCACGACTCTGAATATCAAAAACGCTCTGATGACTTCTGTAGATGAAAGATTTATCACCATGTTCAGTCCACAGGGAGATCACCATTTTAGACCAAGAGAACAGAATGACCTCTCTCTGGTCAACTGGGATCTTTCTGCCAGATACAGTCTATGAAGAATATAACTATTTGCCATTAGGAGATTCAATAGCATTACAAAACACATCAGCTGGAAAACTTCTGTCTTTTTTAAGAAAGGAAATCTATGGGTGCTGAGATCAGGAGCCCTTGGTCTAAAAATATTGTATTAGACAGACAGATAAAAAGGCAGACAGACTTTATAGCCTAACCTTTGAAGTAGGTCAGAAGGCTAGTTACGAGTATGGTTACCCTTATAAAGACACTACAATATTCTACTGTAAAATCTCAAAATACGGTATTGTTATTGTTTTACAAAAGTGTTTTGAAGAATTATAATATTATAGTATGTATTTCTAAGGGTAGGCATTTATCTTCATTCTTTCTCCACCACTACACCCTGGAAGGCTAAGCTTATGTACTTTTTACACTAGTACAAGGTCCCCATTAAAAAGCTCACTTAAAAAAAACCACATGGTGGGATCTGAAAATGTTCCACAGTATTTTGAATATGAAATAACTATGGTAACTCAGATACTGTGATGTGATAACAGGGCAAATAGTCATGATGAAATGCAAATCTTGAGTAAACTGGTTCTTTTTAAAATACAGCACAATCCTTTAAGAGGGTGAGTATTTCCTGGCTAGCGCTGAGTTCCTTCAGTGCTCTTTAAAGTGACTGGGTTTGAGGATGTCCTGAGCCACGTTAGAGGTGCTTGGCACTTCACAGAATCAGGCCACCAAGAATGGAAATCCCGGTGTGAAACATTAAGCAAATATACATTAGCAGTATAGCATAGTGCACTGTGCCAAATATATTGTAGCAATATGATTTATTTTAAACTCCCATTGTCATAAATCATCCAAGTTTGAGATTTCCTGATCTGTAGCCTATACCCAGATACTACAGGAATTGGGGCCTTTCAGGTACCTACAATGCAGGTTTTTTATCAATTTGACATAATTGCATCAGTCACCGCTTGTTTCAAAATTGCAAGGGAAAGTCAGGAGTGTTAAAATGCTCATACTGTAGAGTAAAGAATAAGAGCTGCCCCTCTATTGCTAGTGGAAATGAGCAACAGGTTTTCAGTATTCTTTACATGTGCAGTGTCTCTAATTTTGCAGTGCCCTTGCAGAGATATTAAAATGACTAAAATTCATTACAAATCCTTAATTGCCAGTTTCTCCAGAAAATAGATGTTTGTATGCATGCATCATAATAGTTGCCATTCATTATGATGGAGCTCTTGTGCTGCATAACTTTAAATAAGCAGTTATGTTTTTATAAAGTTTGCAAAAGCATAATTAGTCCTGCAGGCACAATATTTTCAGACTTCAAATGCTTGTTCTCCAGCTGTACTGTTTGGGTTTGTAATTTCAGGAGGCAGCTGATTGCAGTCTCCATTGAAGTCCAGGGCTTTGTTTTTTCGCTGGGTGGGGGAGGCGGGGTTGCGTAATGACTCACTCTCACTCACAATATATGCACACTCAGAGGTGTAGTACAACACATTCCTCAGTTTTCTTTGTTACATGCATCTGTCACTGTCACAAAAAAGAAAAGAAAGTCATGTGAATCAGTTCTTTCCAATTAATTCTATTGGGGTTTGATATCATATGATTTTATGTGTAATTTTTTTATTTCTTTGAAAGATTGAGGAGCATTCAAAAAGAGACAGTCCCATTCGTTAAAAAACTGAAAAGGAAATATTATATTAAAAAAAGGAAGATAAGAAAAGAAAACCATGACAGATGTGACCCATTAATGAGTCCCTGGCTAACAAAAGGAAGGAATAAGATTTCACCCAGTATTTGCCTAGAGTACTCTTGGCAACAAAAAGTTCACTTTGGGTTGAATCATCCAAAGAGATCTATCTCTTTGAACACACTGATAGTGTTAGCACAGTAGTAAGCACATTGTTAGGGTGATAATGGAATCGAGCCTGGATAGTCCATTCTTGCCTTGGTGGAGTGGGGAAATTTAGATATATGGTGTCGGCCTTAGTAGTACATCTTAATTTAATCTATGATCCGTTCCACCCTTGGTCAGGGAAGCAGGGTTTTCTGAACATCCTCCTCCCCCATCCCTGTGAGTATCTGGGCCCAGTCGTCATACTGAAAGTCGTCTTTGTAACAGGGCTAAGGTGTGAAGTCTTCCTTCTGCCTGGTACTAGTTTTTCACAGGTGGCGCCACGCCATCTAGCCAGCACAGCCTCAATATAATCTCCAGATGCTAATATATGCACTAGAAAAGAACACATTTAATGCTTGAAGAATTGTTGACTGCATCTAAACTATGGCCGGTACTGCTAAACTACTTCAGGATAAATCCAAGTCCATTCTAGCCCCACCTGAGAATCACCTTCTGTTGGTGTCATTCTAGTACCTGAGGGGAGAAACTGGGCCACAGGATTTTTGCATGCCCAGATGATAAATAAAAAAATCAATTCCCATCCCATTTCATCTACAAATAGTCATTAAACACAGCTACAGTCAGTGCTCTTGGGATTCTATAATAATCTCTCACCAGCTAATCACCCAGCCCCAGGACCAGCTCTACCATTTTTGCCACCCCAAGCAAAAAAAAAAAGCTCCCAAAATGGATGGAACGCCACCCCTTAGCATGTGCCGCCCCAGGCACGTGCTTCCTTCACTGGTGCCTGGAGCCGGCCCTGCCCAGCCCCCTGAAGAACAAGTTCCTGATTCCAGACCAGGAACACTCTGGTATACATTTAACAGAGGAATAACACTGGGGAACTCAACCATTAGTTCAGCTTTCCTTGCATCTGTTCATGCCCTAAGTGACCTCTGAATACATGGGAAGGATTCAGATTCTCCAAAATTTATGAAGTCACATTTGTAACCAAAATTTTTCAGAGCCTGGTGTGTTTATAAATTAAAATAATAATAAAAATAAATTAGTGGAGATATCCTATCTCCTAGAACTGGAAGGGACCTTGAAAGGTCATTGAGTCCAGCCCCCTGCCTTCACTAGCAGGACCAAGTACTGATTTTTGCCCCAGACCCCTAAGTGGCCCCCTCAAGGATTGAATTCACAACGCTGGGTTTAGCAGGCCAATGATCAAACCACTGAGCTATCCCTCTCCCCCCTTAATTAATATTCTTTTTCCATTTGTTTAGATACCTTTCTTTCTGCTCAGCCCTGTTCAAACTTCCACACTGTCTCCATGGCACAGCTGATATTCTTGTTGATTTATCATGTCAAATCACATGGTGTTTGAAAACAGTATAATTTTGGTGTGAGTTACAAAAATATCACCCTAATGAGGATTATAAACTGTTTGAAAACAGGCCCTTTTATATCCAAAGTGCAGTATCTAAGATTCCAGTACATCAGCCTATGTTTACAGATATAGTGTGATACACTGTGCTTATTTTCAAACAAATGAATTATTTTCCCATTGGCATTGACTTGTGATTTATTTCCTTATTGACTAACTTGTAAGAGATCTCTTTTTAATATGGGTTACTGTCACACTTAGACTTTAAGAGAGGTGCATGTACTGCTCAGACTATAGTAAAAGAGTGACTTTTAAAAGATTTTATTTTACTCTTTTAAAGTGTCAGTATTTAATACTGCTTCAACCTTAGGTCAATTGTTTCAGTAGAGGAACTTCATAGCTGGTTACTGAAATCATAGAGCATTTTGACAGCTAATGCGTAAATTCAGAGCCATGAAGACATTGTCTTTCTGAAGATATGGACGCTATGGAAAATTCCTATAGCATTGATAAGCTTATTTGTCTTCAAAGATTCCAAATAAACACAATATTTTAAACTGAAAAAAGTGCGATTTTCTGAACTCTGTGACTGCAGAACCTTTTAAAGGGTGTAATTATGATTTATTGTCACTTAGTTGAATTCACTTTTAGAATAATGCAAAAACTTTACATTCCAAAGGATAAAACAGCACTGTAAACAATCTGAGAGTTAATGTGAAAAACAATATTATCTCCAAATTTAAATGGCTTGAATTTTTAAAAGCAGCTCCTAGTATTTCAGTTGCAGTTTTTCCTTCCATTTGTCGGATTGCACCTGGAAAGCAGGTGAGTAGGTGTTTGAATGTGTGCATTTAACTGTGCCCAGGATTTTGTACCTGCAGTATTGCAGAGCAGGTTGAGTTGATGTGCAACAAAAACACGGGGCTGTTTGTACACAAATGCAAGTTTTGTGCTACAACACGGATACTCCATAAATGTTGTGGCTGCATTCATGGAAATCCTCTGATGTTTTGGTCCTTAATGTGTTAAAAGTCAGTGACACCTTTTGCAAAGGCAGTATTCCTGCTGACCATTAGTGTTCAGATATTGATGATGGGAGCTAGACAGACAGATTAAACAATTTGTTATATGATTATTATATCATAAGGAATCCCAAGCATTCTTAGTCTGTAAACTCTCTGGGGCAGAGACCATCTTTTTGTTCTGAATTTGTACAGTGCCTAGCACAATGGGGTCCTGGTCCATGATTAGAGCTACTAGAAGCTGTGGGATAATACAAGTAGTAATGATATTAGGAACTGTGTTGATTAGAAATTTGTTGTCTGGAGCAGTGTCTTGCGTCAGACTACAATCTAAAAGGATTTTACAAAAGACTAAGTGCATGGCTCGACAGTAATTAAAATGGCAAGCAAATGGAAAGATCAAAACAAAAATCAGAATTAGTGTTTTCCTGCCTGAGAGCACTTTCTTGAAAGACTAGCAGGTCCGGTATACAGTGTAGTCAGGCAGTTGGTTAAGCATTAAACAGTCACAGATTTAGTATTTAATTGTTTACCTTTCATAATTAAAGATACTGCCAAAAATCTGAATGTGCATCTGAATGACATTATGGGCAAAATTAAATGCTGGCATTACAAATGAATTATACCAGGAATTAATCAAGCCCGCTTTTCCAGGAGCAGCCTTCTCTAATATGGTAATAATTTGTGGGCTGTACAAGTCTCTTCTTTTATGCAGACTGTCCACTCAGTCTTCTAGGAAACATGAATGACCTGTTTTTGTGCTTGCAATGGTGTTCTAAGCTCCAAGAATACACACCATCTGTTCATTAAGTGACAGAACATAGTTGTTTAGATGAACTTGCTTAGAAGTCTACTTCGAACCTATGATTGGCTGTGGATGCAAAATTAGACAAATAGTTTGTTGCCTTTTTGAATACATGGGCTTAAATTAATTGTGGGCTGTATGATTAGACCAATTAACACTTTCTTTCTGTTTCTTTACCTTGAGGGCTAATGAAGAGAATTAACAATGTTTATCTCACAACCCTATTGACATATTTTACTTATCTTTTTTTTCTAAGCCAATGCAGTAAAACCATATACTTACAGGGTACGACTGTTACACCTGGTGATACCATAGTGGCATTATATGTAATTTTATTATCTGCATGTGACATGATATTAGAGGTGTACAGGAAAGTTCACCATCTCTACTGGAGGTATATAGAGCTGTAATCACATTCACTTGAGTTGAAGCTTATACTTAATTCAGAGCACTATAGTGACTTCTGCTTTTTAATTAATTTATTCCTGAATTTTCTATATATTTAAATAGTAGCATCTTACATGATCTCTGATAAACTGGCTGGAACCATATACTCTGTTGGATAGGCTAGATAGAAAATGAATTGTATTTCCCTTGCTAAAATTCAGTGGTGTCAAATCCCTTAATTTTAATTTCATATGATTTTTCTGTTTCATTATCTTTTAGCTGCTTATCTGCAGTAGTTTCCCACTTGTTTCCACTACATGTGATCCATCTTTAGCCTCAAAAATAATTTAATCAGTCTCCTAACAAATACAGAGCTGATTTTAGTGTATTAGCAAATACCATACAGGTGATTGGCTATTTTAATATTATTCAATTTATTTTTAATTTCACAGAACGTTCAAGACTGCCCATTTCTAAAGTAAATTCTAATCTTTTGCAAGCATTTAGCAATCTGTAGGAGAAATGAATGCATCAGAACAAAAGAGTCTTAACAAGCTGCAACAGATTTTCAAAAGCAGGCTGTGTTAGAGGTTAGTTATGCTCCTTCATTTGCTATAGCAACGGATACTTTAGCTGAAATGTGTACCAAGTCACACCATTTTTCAGATTTTTTTTTTTTAACCTCTCGGAGAGCCTGGAAGTCTGTAAGCATCTCTTAATAGTGTCTTGTTATGAAAATTCCTTTCTGGGCAGCATCCAGAGATAAAGATCTTTCACTCAGTAAAAAGTAAATGGGCTTTCACTGATGCATTTGTAAAGCAATTTAGTATGCAATTAGTCAGGCAGAAAGAAAGAACATTTTTAGTTCTTGTTTGCTTTATAAACTAACAAAAGAGAATTTGGTACATGAATTTTGAAATGTAGGCATTTCAAAATGCAGCTGGGAAAGATAAGCAGATATCTTAGCAGAGATAGCATCAAGAATGAGGGTTACAAAATGAATATTTTTCCCCATACCGTAAGAGATTGTCCTTAGAAAGGCTGTTTTTTTTTGTTTGTTTGTTTTTTAGTATTGCAGCGTGGAGAGGTCATTTAGTGGCTAGGTATCAATCCGTGCCTGCAGTCAGGCAGGATGGCTTTACAGCCAAGCTTTGTGCAGGGAGTTCCTCTAGAGTCTAGACTCAGTTCCTGACTTGCTGTGTGTCTTCAGGCAAGCCCCTTAGTACCTCTGGGCCTGAGTTCCTTATCTCTAAAATGAGGATAACTTCCTTTCTCTCGCCCTTTTTTCCTTGTTGTCTATTTAGATTGTAAGCTCTTCAGAACAGGGACTATCCCTTAGTATGAGTTGACACAAAGCCTAGCAAAACAGGGCATACGAGGCACTACTGAAATAATAATTAAGTATATCTGTGACCTGATCTGTGATTGCATCTCCCTACAAGAAAATACAGAAGCCAGCTTTATAAACCTGGCCCTGCATGACTTGCTGTGGGAGTTCTAACTATGAGTGGCCCTTGCTAAATCAGGCCCCTCTCCAGACTAAAGTCAGGAAAAAGAAACAGCTTAGAGCCAAGCAGACATTAATAGCAGCGCAGCTGTAGGGTCAACTTGATTCAATCAAGTCCAAACTGGGTCTATTTACTGTCTGAGAACATCTCCCTGGAAAGGTAGAAGACACTGCGAAGAGCCTGCTAACTACTCTGATCAGATTCTCTTCCCACATCTTTCAACCAGCCCTCTGCTTTCTGAGAAGGCAGCCTTTATGGGAGCTGTAATCAGGTCCAGCTGGGATGCGGCCCATTTCCTGATGTTGGCATTAACCATTTCCTTACAACCTGGAAGCCTGTGTGTATACCCTCATCAGATACAACCAAGGGAAGAGCAATGTGGCCTAGGCATAGGCCTAGAAGACAATAGACCTGTGTTCTGAGTTTGACCCTGCTTCTTCTGACAGTGATGTGGTGTTTGATTATTATCCCCATCTCCCTGCTAGGAAAAAAAAAGAGACGGTATTTCTAGTCTTCCCTTATCCATATCTTACCTCTTTGGCAGATCTTCTGAAAAAGCAGTTTAGGTGTGTGTGGTTGGTTACACAGAACAGTCTGGCCCCGAATTGGGTATAAATTCAGGGGGGAGGGACAGCTCAATGGTTTGAGCATTAGCCTGCTAAACCCAGGGTTTTGAGTTCAATCCTTGAGGGGGCCACTTAGGGATCTGGGGCAAAAAGCAGTACTTGGTCCTGCTAGTGAAGGCAGGGGGCTGAACTCAATGACCTTTTGGGGTCCCTTCCAGTTCTACGAGATAGGTATATCTCCATATATTATAAAAACAATCCTCAGAGTCACTCCAGCCTTTTCCTTCTGTTATTTACTTGAAGACCCATGTTAGCTTGCCCAGCTTAAATGTAGACTTAAATGGGAAAAGGAAACTGTATAGATAACTTGTGTCAATGATGTGCTGCTAATTTTATGGGTATTTGCTCTGCCACAGGGAGGCCAAAACACACACTTCTGGCCCGGGGGAACTTTTCACATGTCAAATGTTTTGGATACATTTATTCTTTACAGTAACAACTCTCCTAATGTTGATCTATGGTGTTGCCCATAGTATTTATGTAAAAGCTTTGTCACTGGCCTATACTCCTGAGATACATCCACATCTGAAAAAGCAGCAAACATGGGAAAACAAGGGCTAATGAGTCCTTGGATTCATAAACAGGGGAATCAAAAGTAGGAATAGAGAGGTTATTTTACCTCTATATTCGGCACTGTATTCCACAATACAAGAAGGAGGGCTTGTTTTCCTGATCCATGTCCCAACCAAGCCATGTCTTGTCCCCGGAGTCCTTCTGTATCATAGTGATATTCTGGACTACTTTATACACCTAGATCTATGGGTGTCTGACTTTGTTACTTTATGTGGCCCCTACAGTCTTGGGACTCGGAGAAGAGCCATGAGAAATGCTATAGTTCAAAAAGGAATTTTGGGGGGGAAGTTCTATGACCTTTATTATACAGAAGGTCAGACTGAGTCTGTGACTTATTTCATTCTGCCCCTGGTCACAGTACCTGACCAAGAAGCAGCGGCACACCCTTGATATGAAAAGAGCACTAAAGACTTATATTAAGCATATAGAATCCACAAGGAGATTGGGATCCCTGTTCATTTCCTTTCATCCTCAGGTGCCAATGACCTAGAGTATTCCAAGCTATCCCCTACTAGATGGATAAGACTCTGCATTGTTGAGGCCTACAAGCCATCCAGCACACCTGTTCCTGAAGGAATCAAAGCACATTCTACAAGAGCTATGGCAATTTCATGGGCCAAAAGATTGTGCATTTCCACCACAGAGATCTGCAGAGCAGCCATATGGCAATTGGCTAACACCTCTATCAGACACCCTAAAATTGACTTTGTCTCCACAGAGGCCTCCTTTGGCAGGAAGGTGGTCTAGGTAGTGGTCCAGCCATAATCTGGCCATTTGAGCAGTTCAAAAAGGGAGGAACTTTCCTATTTCTTATGCTCACTTTTCTATCCCTCCCTGCACTTCTTCACTGCTGGCTACATCCCATATGTATTAGAATTATGGGAGATGCTTGGCTGCAGAATGGAAAATTTCTTACCCAATAATTTCTTTTCTGCTAGTAGCATCTCCCACAATTCTACCCACCCTGGATGGCTTCATGGCCATGGGTCAGCATTTTATTTGGATCATTACTGTGTAGGCAGTGGCCTACTGTACATAGTTAATTAGTTGACACTGAAGATATTGTTCCTAATCATTTTCTAAGAGTTTTTTCACAGTTTTGGAATGAATCATCTGGCAGCAAGCAGAAGAAGGGAACTTGGCTAGCACAGGCGCTCTAATGAAGCTTTGAACCACCATTGGAAACTACAAACAGGAGGGAAATAGTACATTCATATCAGAACTGTGGGAGATACAGAAAGGAAATTATCAGGTAAGAAATTTTCCAGCAGAGGGTTCTTTAATCTATCCAACAAAGGCATATCACCACCAGTGACTGAAAGCTGAACCTAGACACATTCAGAGTAGAGATAAAATGCAAATTTTTAACAGTGAGGATAATTAACAAATGGAACCACTTACCATGTGGTAGATTGTCCTATCAGTTGATGTCCTTAAATCAAGATTGGATGTCTCTTTCTAAAAAACATACACTAGCTCAAGCAGAATTTATGGGTTTCATGCAGGAATTACTGGGTGAATTGCTATGGCTATTCTGGAGGTCAGATTAAGTGCTCATAATAGTCCCTTCTACCCTTAAAAAAACATGAGTTTATCAATATAGAGAAATTTAGTTTAATACCTGCCCTTTAGATAAAAAGCATTATTTATTATTAAAATCAATATTGCAACTGGACAACATTTATGGTACTATTAATTTTGAAGCTGGCAATACACACCAAAACTGCTACAGTATATTTAATAATTTGATCCCTAGAAGGGGGACATTTAACTGCCATTTTTGGGTATGGATGAAGAATCAACCACCTCGGTTATTACCAGTAAAGAAGTATCAATTTGAACAATGTTTGTAATTGTTTTCCAATGCGAAATGTCGTACTACTTCAGTTCTTTGGTGTATAGTGCCAGTTACTATACACAGAAAAGAGGAAAATATGTCATGAAGCTGTTGGGCATGACTCTGATCTCATTTACACTGGTATAAATCCAAATTGATTTCATTTAAATCAATCCAAATTTATGCCAGCATAACTGAGAACAGAATCTGGCCCCCTTTATGTCATTTCAGAGTTTGGTGCTTGCGGCAACTATGCTATATACTGCAATAGGCACATTGGCTATAATGTATTGAGATACTACATTTTCCTGAACTGGGTATTCATAGCTAGGGTTGCACAGTCTCTACTGTTGTGTCCCTATGTACCATATAGCAATCAGTGTTTGTGTGTTCTGGGGTACTGATATCTTTTCACTGTACTAGGAACTGCCATATATGTGACACCATTCATGAAAACAACTAGAACACTGATTGGCATAGCTATGTCATTTCCCAGGGAACACTACTTTCCAGAGATGGTATAACTGACAGTTATATCACTGATGAAGTTTCTTTGTGTCAAGTCCATTTAAGTGGGCTCAAGATGCTGACTTTGTGTCATATTCTTGGCATTGAACAGCTCTGTTTTTGGCAATAATCGGAAGACAATGGTGTTGAAGGTTCCCCGGCTCCTACTTGTTGTAGAGATAGGTGATGAGGGACTGCAGAAAGACTTGTCTTCCTCCAGCAGGTCTGGTCATGAAAATCAGACATCTTCCTCTGCTAGTACTCCTTCTGTCACTGGGAGGGGAGGAACTGATTTTGTTCACAACTCCATTGATACTTTGGCCTCTAATAGGATCCTTTCCCCATTTAACCTGCTCAAAACTTCAGCACACGTGCCTTCATAGGAGAAGCTAGGCTTTGTCACCCAGGTACACTGATGCTGGTCTCACTGCCATTAGGAATGAACACAACAAGGTCTTCTTTTTCCCCTAATGCTGGCAGTTCAGATTTCAGGAGGGGTCGTTTTCCTGATCCATGTCCCAGCCAAGCCATGTCCTATCCCTGGAGTCCTTCTGTATCGTAGTGATATTCTGGACTACTTCATACACCTAGATCTATGGGTCTCTGACTTTGTTACCTTATGTGGCACCTACAATCTTGGGACTCAGTCTTGCAATCAGTCTTCAAAAAGGAGAACATGTTTTCTTCATGCAGATTTCCATTCAGTAAGGTGAGAGCTAGCTATCCTCCTCTGCTACGACTTGGATTCCCCACAGCTGTCAACAATAGAGAGAAAGAATTTGATGTGCTTTAGCCAGAAACACCTCCGCTATCCTTGTGTGAACCAGCAGGGTACGTGAGCTGCAGATGAGCTGCTTCCCCACCTGATGACATGAACACCTTCCAGGAACTGCTAGACCATTCTGCTGAGACCTAAGATCTGGAACCTACATGTTTCAGGATAAAGCTCACAGAACCTTGGCTGTAATGTAGCCCAGACAGCTGGAACTTGTTGCCATCTTAACAAATGAGAATTCCGTGGATCTGGCAAAGGGCCTCTAGCTAGCCCCTGCTTCAGTTCCTCCTAACCTGAAGCAGGCTGGCCATTTGTCAGAACTCAGAACTGCTGTGAGCATTTTTGGTTCTCAACTGACTCCATGCTTTTGTGGTGGTAACAATCAATAGAGCTCCTACATCTATGGTAAAAAATCAAGGATACTAAGTAGCTGAACCTCTGGAGCAAAGAAATACAATGGCCCACACTATGCAGGAATGCAGACTAGATGATCATAAAGGTCCCTTTTAGCCTTAAAATCTATAGATTTATATATTCATATATTCATAAAGCATATGGTTTTCTGCACATTGCAGATGACAATCTCCAATTTAGTCTTGCTCTGCAGTACATTCACAATATAAACAGTATTAGTTAGTAATGAAGTCAGGAGCCATTATGTTATTCCTGGTTTGATGACTTATGTAACTAACCAACACAACAAAAATAAAAAGAAAATTATTTGTGAATTTTACCGTCAAATAGGCAGTTTGAGATTTACATTCAGCAATTATTCAGGCATCCAGCCTAAAAATTCTCTTTGTGTATATTTGTGCCTGAGCCCTCAGATATGTGCAAAAAGCAAACATGAAAGGTTTGTGCATGTGGTCAAATCAAAATTAATTTTTGAATTTGAAAGAATGCTTAGGGACAATTATTTCCCACTATTCGCTCAGCTCTGATTAAAACACATTGCTCGCTGCAGGAAACTATCTCCTAGAATCAGCAGCACCTCATGGAAAACACTGAACTTTTCATTTGTCACCACTGTTTTAGTGCCTTATCATGCCGATGCCAGGGCACCTCAAGGAGCTTTATAAAAGATGTACAGTATTACAGACTGCAGTACTAACCTGATGATTAAAAACAAGGGGAAACAAGTGAATTTTCAGTATTCATTTCAAAAGTGAAAGTGAGACAGCACTTTGACTTGCCTGAGAGGAGAATTCAATGTTCTATTAACAGCTATTAACCATACGGTCATACAGTCAGGTGCTGTAATGACCACTCAGTTTTGGTACATTTAATACTCCTCAAGTACACAAGTAATATCAACTGACTATGGTTGGTTCTTAGGGGTGTCCGCCGTTGAAGAGAGCTCTGCCTAAGGTTTTGAAAAAGCTTTATAGGTTAAATGGAAAAGTCAGATGCTAACATGGATTCTAACTAACAACCGCTGAAAGAGACCTGGAGTTTCAGCATGTGCTAGCTCAGTTGGTGCCAAATAGAATCCTATCAAAAGCACTTTGTTAACTACACATGTTGTGAGAACATCAAGTTTCAACTGTTTATGTAGCAGCTTGATGAACAGATCACAGTAAGAATATTCTGTTTGGGCTATGAGATAACATAAGCCAATGGGCATATAAACTAGCTGGTTAAAGTGAAATAAAGCCCAAACTACAATTCGATTCAAGGCCTTTCCTTGGAGCCAGCTTTATTGACTTAAAGGAGACTCCAAAACAAGTTACACAAAACACTTGCCAAGAAAGTTCTTTCCAGATTTCTGAAAGCTGGGTGGGGAGAGGACTTGTGCTTTCACCAGGGTAGGCATTCCTGCATATTTCTTAAGCATCCTACCAGGCCCTCATGAAAGGACTTCCCTCTTGTCTCCACCCTCAACTGCACAAAACCGAACCAGGAACATTCCTTTATATAGTTTCCAGCAGGCAGTCACATGACAGCGGGGACCTTTCCATCATGCCCTATCTGGAGATTACAACTCCCAGTGAACCCCAGGCTTAATGAGCCTATGTCTCCATAAAAGGTGTGTGGGCTGCATTGGTGCTAACAGATCATCTGATAAAGATGTTTTCGCCCCCCACTGTTTTATAACTCTCTTACTATTGATCATAGTATAGATGTCGCGATTTAAATATGTAAACAAGTTACATACATATAAGCTCACCCAGAAACCTTATCATCCATCAGTAGAACATTGTCTGGCACAGAGCTCTAAGTTACTGTGTTAATACTAATAGGTAGACCAATTGGAAAAATCCTGGCCAGCATCATCTATGAACAAGGATGTAAAAGAAGGATGGCATATTTCCCAATCACTATCTTAGAAGATGGTGACAGAAATTGGAGGCCCATCATCCACAGCCAAAAGAAACCAAGATAATATCTCTGTCAGGGCTTTGTTAGACCTTAGTCCGGGGATAGGCAACCAATGGCACGTGTGCCAAAGGCGGCACACGAGCTGATTTTCAGTGGCACTCACACTGCCCGGGTCTTGGCCACAGGTCCGGGGAGTTCTGCATTTTAATTTAATTTTAAATGAAGCTTCTTAAACATTTAAAAAACCTTATTTACTTTACATACAACAATAGTTTAGTTATATATTAAAGACTTATAGAAAGAGACCTTCTAAAAATATTAAAATGTATTACTGGCACACAAAACCATAAATTAGAGTGAATACATGAAGACTCGGCACACCACTTCTGAAAGGTTGCCGACCCCTGCCTTAGTCTAAGGGTTACATGGTGCCTGTGATTTGGAAACAGTATTGACAAGTAAATGGTCACTCTGATGCCTGGAATTATTGCAGCCTGCATCAACTAAAGACAAATATTATACCAAGATACATTAGGGGACAATAGTCAAAGAAAGAAAATATTAAAATTGGAGAGAAATGTTAACATGTAGATTACAATTCCCTTCTTCCATGAAAATATATTTAAAATAATTTAAAGATATTAAGTTCTGAATTTGGTTTAGCAGATTTAAGCATTAATTACAATGATTTCATATCTCATTTATAAATAGGCCTTAGAAGAACTTTTAATCAAAGGAAAGGAGGACTGTCAAGCCATTAAAAAAATTAATTGCAATTAATCATGCGACTTAAAAAAGTAATCGTGATTAATCGTGCGATTAATTGCACTGTTAAACAATATTAGAATAGCATTTATTTAAATATTTTGGATGTTTTCTACATTTTCAAATATATTGATTTCAATTACAACACAGAATACAAAGTGTACAGTGCTCACTTTCTATTTATTTTTGAAGACAAATATTTGCACTGTAAAAAACAAAAGCAATAGTATTTTTCAATTCTCCCATTACAAGTACTGTAGTGCAATCTCTTTATCACGAAAGTTGAACTTACGGGCGATAATGCTGCCCGCTTCTTGTTTACATCACCTGAATGTCAGAAAGGGCGTTTGCATGACAGGGTTGTAGCCAGCATCACAAGATATTTATGTGTCAGACGCACTAAAGATTCACGTGTCTCTTCATGCTTCAACCACCATTCCAGAGAATCTATGCTGATGACGGGTTCTGCTCAGTATTAATCCAAAGCAGTACGGACCGAGACATGTTCATTTTCATCATCTGAGTTAGATGCCATCAGCAAATGGTTGATTTTCTTTTTTGGTGGTTCGGGTTCTGTAGTTTCCGCATCGGAGTGTTGCTCTTTTAAGACTTCCAAAAGCATATGTAATGCTGACAGACCCCGGTCGTTGATGGGCAGGATCGAACCTGGGACCTCTGGAGCTTAGTGCATGAGCCTCTACCGCATGAGCTAAAAGTCAACACGCTGTTAGCTAAGGCTGTAGAGCAGACTCATTTTATCTCTCTCTTTATGTGGTCTCAGTGCCACTAGATGGAACAGAACACTTCATGCAGGGGGTGTGTGGGTTACACATGCTCCATACCTTGTCCCACTCAGATTTTGGAAGGCACTTCTGATTCTTAATTCTTGAGTCGAGTGATGTAGCTATCTTTAGAAATCTCACATCGGTACCTTCTTTGCATTTTGTCAAATCTGCAGTGAAAGTGTTCTTAAAAAGAACAACATGTGCTAGGTCATCATCCGAGACTGCTATAACATGAAATATATGGCAGAATACGGATAAAATAGAACAGGAGACATCCAATTCTCCCCCAAGGAGTTTAGTCACAAATTTAATTAACGCATTATTTTTTTAACGAGTGTCATCAGCATGGAAGTATGTCCTCTGGAATGGTGACCAAAGCATGAAGAAGCATATGACTCTTTAGTGCATTTGGCACTTAAATACAAAAGTGCCATGTGAATGCCTCTTCTCACTGTCAGGTGACATTGTAAATAAGAGGAGGGCAGCATTATCTCCCGTAAATATAAACAAACTTGTTTCTCTTGGCGATTGGCTGAACAAGAAGTAGGACTGAGTGGACTTGTAGGCTCTAAAGTTTTACATTGTTTTGTATTTGAGTGCAGTTATGTAATAAAAAAAGCTACATTTGTAAGTTGCACTTTCACGATAAAGAGATCGCACTACAGTACTTGTATGAAGTGAATTGAAAAATACTATTTCTTTTGTCATTTTTACAGTGCAAACATTTGTAATCAAAATAATAATATAAAGTGAGCACTGTACACTTTATATTCTGTGTTGTAATAGAAATCAATATATTTGAAAATGTAGAAAAACATGCAAAAATAATTAATAAATTTCAGTTGGTATTCTATTATTGTTTAGCAGTGCGATTAAAGCTGAGATTAATCGTGATACATTTTTTTAATTGCGATTTTTTTTTTTAGTTATTTGCGTGAGTTTGCTACGATTAATTGACAGCCCTAAAGGAAAGTAAGGCTGAGGAAATTCTTAGCTCTGACTTTTTTAATCTGTTTCTGTTTGATTTAGTACATGTATAGGTGCAATGTATCAATTAATATTATTACATATTTGTAATTCACTTTAATACCAGGATCAATCTATCAAAGGATATATTTTTCTATAAAATTGCTATAAACTATTCACCCTAAGCTCACATACAAGAGAGGAACTGGTGGATTAATTTCTCTGATGTCCCTTTCTTGCAATTCGCAATGATAAACAGGTCATTTAAAAATAATCCTTACTTTACTGATTGTTCTGTCCATAAGCACAGC
This sequence comes from Chrysemys picta bellii, assembly GCF_011386835.1. Lineage (NCBI taxonomy): Eukaryota > Metazoa > Chordata > Testudines > Emydidae > Chrysemys > Chrysemys picta. The sequence goes on from NC_088798.1 coordinate 22,821,926, forward strand.
TCTTTTAAAAGAGAATGTGAATGTTCACGTGGATCGTTAATGGAAGAACCACATATTTCACACCTCAATAAAAAACCAGTGACAATAGGAACTGAGTCTCTTCGTTTCACAGGCGCTTAAGAAGCTTAGAGGAAATTAATGGATATTATAGAAATATGAATCATAAAGGAGAAAATGCTAAAGAATTTTTTTCTACACTATGAACCACAATTATTTAAATTCCTCTATAAAGGCTCAAAATGAGGTTTAGCATGATCATAATATATTGATGAGTAATATCTCAGGCAAATAAACTGTGGGCCTCATCTAAAGCACTTTGAAGTCAATAGAAAGATTTCTATTAACTCAAGTGGGCTTTGGAATAGACCCTAAGGTCTGATACCTGCAAACACTTATGCATGTGACTTCAGTGGGATTATTCACTTACATAATGTTAAGTATCTGCATAAGTGTTTACGGGATTCATTCAGGCCTATTCATTAAAAAAAAGTTCATATTTGTAACAAGTGGTTTTCTCCACCTGATTTGTATTGTACCCAGAACAAAAATGCAAATTGAAAAGGCTTTGTTTTTACTGTTTCCATTTAATTAGATCTGTTATTTCCCACACATTAAAGGCCATCTCTGAATTATGCACACAGGAGAAATGTAATATTTAAAGAACTAGCATTGAAGAGAGTCAGCTGAAACAAGGAAATTCTTGAATATAGTGTATGAAATATAAATATTCTATTAAAATATATTAAATCTTTTTCAAAGAAGACCAGTAAATTACCACAGCCTCCAGGCAGTACTTTTCAGAGGAACAAATTACAGGTGGTTTATGTTTCTGCTGCACTTCTGTGTTAATGTTTGAAAACTAAGTGGATTTAGCATTGTGAAAATTGTCAGATTGGCAGGCATAGAATTCTTCTATCCACTGAAGACCTCTGTCCACAGAACAAGCTTCCCTGAAATGTGCTGCAAACTTGATCTGGAGGGACTATCTCTAAGGCTGAACCAGTAGGTCAGTTAACATGCCACCTTTAGTGCTTGGCCTCTGCTCATTAAATGCCAATTAATTTCATTTGTAAGGGCAATTTGTGATATGACTAGATTGCTAGGAATTGAGCTGAGACCATCCAAATAATTTCATTTACGCTATGGAACAGCCATCAGACAGTTATAATTTTTGGCCTCTAGTGGGCTGAGCTGAATTCTGACTGGTGTTCTAGAGATGATCTGAAAGGCGTTAGTTAATTCTCAATACCTTTAGCCATACAGCCCCACAATGTATTATTCTATCATTCTATGGAAAACACCACGGTATGTCTACACTGTGATTAAAAAACCCACCTCACCAAGTCTCAGAGCTCAGGTCAGCTGAGTCAGGTTTGTGGGGCTCTGGCTGTGGGGCTCTAAAATTGCCCTGTATGTGTTTGGGCTTGGGCTAGAGCCTGGGCCCTGAGACCTTGCAAAATGGGAGGGTCTCAGAGCCCAGCACCAACCAGAGTCTGGAACATCTACTCTGTAATTTTATGGCCCTGCACCCCGAATCAGCTGATCCGGGCCAGTTGTGACTATGCTGCACCTCTTTTATTGCAGTGTAGACATATCCCTAGAGTCCTGGAACCATACATTTCTCTAGGAAGGGAAAGTCATTCTAGGGAACTCGGAGTCATTCAATCAAATTCAACTTAAAGGACAGGAAAAACATGTGATCCGTGAAATTTTAAGTATCAGGACTGTACCATGTCATGAACATTATATAGGCACTGAGGCTGCAGGAACTGGAATAAAGCCACATATCTCATTATTTGCCTTGTTTTTATGTTTTGTATTGCATTGTGGAGTCATTTACCAAGCCAAAGTAACGATTAAGCTAGTCTCAAAATAACAGTTAAGATGGGATTTGAAATATCGTGGAAGGCCCTCTTTCACGTTATTTCAGCCACATAAGTAATTCCTTGAAGCTTGGAAAACATCACATAAATATAATTACAAATGAAAACAAAGGCCCAGATTCTGCTCTAGTTATGTCAGTGTAAATCCAGATTGACTCCATGAGGTCAGTGTCAATCAGAGCAGAATCTGGTTAGATCCCATGCATATCACAAAACAAGTATATGTCACAATCAGGCTACACGTTGAAGTGCATAAATATGGATTGATGTGACTTACTTTAGGCACCCATGCTTCCTAATTTTGGTCCTGACCATGAAAAACTACTCATTCATTTTTTTGTCCTATATGGCTGGGATGCTAAGGTTTCTAATTGTATAAACCATTTGTTTCTAGCCCTGGCAGGTCACAAGGATCTTAAAATTACATGCATCTTTCAGACTGCCGGCTTATTTTAATTCCTCATTCCAATTCAGACATGATTTTAACATCTAGAATCTCAATAACAGTAATTGTGAAAACCAGTGCTTCATCTAATCTGACCGTCCCACATTTCAGTTGGTATTAGTGGTAGTAGTAATCATAGGCAATGATTTTGTGGGTGCTCCAGGGTTGGAGCACCCACCGCCAGCCCCGCCGATCAGCTCCTTCCCCTCCCCACAGTGCCTCTAACCCGTTGGTGGGACCCGCCAATCAGCTCCTCTTCTTCCCTCCCAGTATCTCCCGCTCACTGCGATCAGCTGTTCAACAGAGTGCAGGAGGCGCTTCGGGGAGGAGGAGCAGCAGAATTGGGGCATGCTCAGGGGAGAGGACAGGGTGGGGTGGGGTAGGCGTGGAGATGGAGTGGGGGCAGGGCCTGGGATGGAGTGGAGGATGAACACCCCCCGGCAAATCACGAAGTCGGTGCCTCTGGTAGTAATAGTAAATATTTATATAAAGCATTAACCTCTCTTTCTCTATCAAATGACAAGAGGTTGGCAACAAAATGTCAGCAGTTAAATGTGTGTAGGGAAAAGAAAGATTGCAATCAGAATGCACGGTTTAAGGTCTTGCATTTCATGACCCTCAGGGCTAGGTACATCAGTAAAGCTTTTCAAGCCCTGATCCTGAAACAATGAAAAGAAGAAAAAAATATTGCTCCTTGTTTTCCTTGATAGTTGATAATGAAGACCATTTTTTTTACCACTTGCTTATCTGCTAATATGGACACAAAGCCAAAATGGAGTGAACCTACTTAGGCACTTCAAAAATGTATGCGGGGTTTCGTGCTCCTATATCATCTTTCAGATATAATTGAAAGTATTGTAAATAAGACTATATCTAGTAATAATAATGAGCTATATCCTAAAATGCCAGTGGGAGATTTCCTCGGTAAAGAGGAATAAAAAAATGAGAGAGGACTTCACAACTTGGCCCTATTAATATGTCATAATCTAGTATGCCTAATAGTGAAAATGAATTGTATATCACCTTAAAAACATTTATGAAAAAAACAATCAATTCTTAAATTGCACAATTATTCCTTAGACACTCATACTGAAATTAAAACTAGTATTCTATCTGCAAGCTTCAGTTTTATTTCATTTTCAATTATAAGGTTTCATTCTTGCTATTAATTTCCATTGTCCTTTTGAATCTAATAATTTTATCACAGTAAGACTGAGTGGTGGAGGAGAACAGAGGCTTTCCTATTATTAGGTATGGATCATTTTCAGAAATAAAAAAGCAACCAAAATGTTAATAAAATGCATCCACAAATTGCTTATAAATTGTAAAATACAGTTATATATAGATAATCAAATGAGTCTAATTTAGATGAACTTCTGCTCACCTACAATGATTATTTCCTATGATTGTTTAATTTTTCTAGACTAGTTGATTTACTCTTCTTAGAAAAAAACAGAGAATCTGTGGGTGGGAGCTGACCTCAATGCTTCTCCTGCTTGACTCAAAAAAATAAATGTACATCCTGAAAAATCCAAGTCAAGGACTGCAGGCTCTGTGCTTAGGATTTTTCAGTTAATGATAAAGTTTCCTGGCTTCTTGCGTTTCCTTCCTTCACAAACTGCACATGGTCTGACCTGCTAAGGAGGTGCTTGCCAGCACTAGCCTACCTGGCCAATCAGAGTAGGAATTAAAAAGATCAAAAGAAGTTTGAACAGAGCCATTTAATGATTTACCTTCATTTCCTGGTCTCCCTCCCCTGGCCCCTCAAGTGATTGCCAATGCATATCTGAAGAAGACCAAAATCTTCAGAGCTAAGAAATAAGAGGACAAACCAGAAAGTGGAGCTCTTTTCAAAACAAAATGACATCCCCAGCTTCAGCTTTCTGGAGGAAGCTTTCTGGGTTAAGATTCTTTCTCTCCTGTCCTTCCAGAATAAAAGTGTTATTTTTCAAGTCATCTTCAATTGATGTACAAGATCAGTTGTTGGGTAATGCTCATACAAAAATACCTTCACACAGTCTGAGCATAAGAGAGATGAGCCCCAGGTTTCAATGTTTTTATCTGGATTGAAACACAATATGTGGGCATATTGATGTAATACACTGGTTTAGCGCATGTGATCTTGTCTGCCTCAGGGGCTTTACTAAAAGATTTTTACAGCCTGCTACTTATTCACTGCTTTACTAAGCTTTAGTATGTAGTAGGCTATTATAGTCGGGGGGAAAGCCGACAGGTCGGGGACATGATCACATGCACTAAACCCAAGTTTAGACTCCAGTCCAGCAAAGCTTCTAAGCATGTAAGTAGTTCATCGGCTTCAATGGAATTACTCACATGCATACAATTACACGCATGCTTAGCTGCAGGGGACTCATATACTCTCTCTATTAGGCAAAAAGAAGAACAGGAGTACTTGTGGCACCTTAGAGACTAACAAATTTATTAGAGCATAAGCTTTCGTGGACTACAGCCCACTTCTTCGGATGCATATAGAATGGTATAGCCATTCTATATGCATCCGAAGAAGTGGGCTGTAGTCCACGAAAGCTTATGCTCTAATAAATTTGTTAGTCTCTAAGGTGCCACAAGTACTCCTGTTCTTCTTTTTGCGGATACAGACTAACACGGCTGCTACTCTGAAACCTGTCTATTAGGCAAGTTTATCCCAACCATCTCAGAGCCATAAGAGTTCAAGTCCCATCCAGGGGGTCAGTGTCTAATGACTCATGACCACATATGCACAGAGAGATGATCATTAGTAGAGCTCAAACCAAGGACCTCCTGCACCAAACCCCCACGCTTCTAGCACTTGAGCAAAAGAATTACCTCTTAATGAGCGAAAAAGTAGCTGCTTGTTCCAAACATGGTGCCAGTCACTAGAGGGAAACATGATCATATCCACTGTATCTGGAACATGGGCACGCTTACCATGCTATTTTTAGCTGGGATTTGGGGTCAGCCAGTTGTGCATATAGGATATTTGCACCATTTAGATCTGAGATTGGATTGCAAACCTCCTTGTCATTTCCCATAAAGTTCAGAAGTACTTGGCTAGGAGGCTTTGGTTTGGGATCATCTCTGCAATACATACAATAAAGATGGGTAGTAGAAAACCCCAAAATAATAATATAAGTAAGACGAACAAAGCATTTGTCATGGTTTCGAAGTATGCTATCCTTGCTGTATTGGGACATAAGTATCCTTCATTCCCTCCTGAGCTGTGCTGGGCACTCCAGCTGTAGCGGAGGAGCTGGGCCAAAGGCTTCACATGGAGAAGTGGATGGGTCAGGGAGCATTTGAGAACTGGTCTGGTGGAAGATAAGATAGCAATGTATAATAAATGCTTAGGTCCAATACGTCTGTGAAATGGTGCTGTAATTTATGCAACAGTCATTACTTCTACTGACATTTACAACAGGAAACGGAGCTGTGGTCTACCACTCACTCATCAGATGCTTCCCAGCTCAAGGCTGTTACCAGCTACTACCTATGGAGTCAGACATCAGTACAATACCAAAGAAAACCTCTCTTAAAGCCAAAGATATGCAGATACATAGTTTCTCACCCACCACACAGCAAGAATTTATTTACACTGTAGCCCAGTTTTCCCCTGTGTTCTCTCTTCCTCTTAATTTTTTCCCCTTTATTTTTTCTCCTTTGTTCCCTTCTCTTTGGGCTATGGTTCCTCTTTGCCTACTTTCTTATATATTTTTCTTTATTTTAATTGCTTTTCTTTCTCTCAATTTCTATTCCTTTTCTGGTCTGTTCTTCCCATTCCTTCATGTCTCCTTCCTTTCTCCACGATTATCTGTCTGTTCTTTCCTTTTCCTTTCCTTTTCTGTCTATTCTTCCTTCTCTTTCATTCTCTTTCCCTACCTTTAGCTCTCCTTTCTCTTCTTCCTACCAACATCAAACTCATATCCAGCTCTACCACCCATATGCAGGCTTCAGTGCTGCTGTAACCTATGCCAGTGCATCAGCCCCCGAGGGTTATTGGGCTGGTGAGGATTTGCTGACCACATCCCTCCCACTCCCTACGCCTAAAGGATAGAAGCCCAGGTGCCGAGCCAGCTATTCTGGATCTACATCAGCTAGGGATGTCCCTGTGCAAAGGAAATCCTCAACTGTTCTGTTAGTGTAGATTTCTGGAGACAGAGGATCTATCCCCTAAATGTATGCTGCAAGTATTTAATTGGTCCTGCACATATGGAGCTGTTTTCAGGCCCCTAAAATGTCTGCTTGCATGTGAGGGTTGCGGAATAAAATTCAGCTGTTAGAGGAAGAAACCACTCTATTGACAGAAGAAGATAATGAATTGGAGAATAAAGTAACCTTTCCACCAGCTGAAAATCTAGTATTTATTAGAGGAAATATTTTTTGAAGAAGGCAGATGGAAAATCATTATGAATATGCAATTCAGCATTTTGTCAGTTTTCCTATTATGCCACCAGCTGACATTAGAACAAGTCTTCTCTGATTATCTTTAAAATTCCTCTTAAAGGAGGCTTTGAAAATGAATTAAGAATCTACCCCACCAGAAGTTCAGGTGTTCGATCCTTTTTAGTGATCTCCAACACATACTCTGTGTTGACACCTATAGATATAGGGGGAAGTTTCTGAGCCACCTCTGTTCCAGGAGATAATAGATCTTTGACTAACTTTCCTCTTTTTGTCTGCCCCTGAGTGGATGTTAAGATTGAAGCAGCAATGGACAAATGTTTTATTTTGTGAAACTCTATTAAAGTTTTAGCTTTTCCAGATGTAACTCCAGTTAGAGTCAATCACATAAAGAGGTCTTTAGCTTTGATTGGAGGTTAAACATCTTAAGAAAGCGTGTATAGTTTTCTCTCTTTGCCATTGCCAAGTAAAATTTGTGAACCAGGCTTTTCCACATTTTATCTGATTTTTGCAAAGTAAAATAGAGGAACCGTGAGGCCTTTTCCCTTCTCTTGAAGCTACAATTCCAGGATTAGCTGATGAATCTAAAGCTGTAAATATGTAAACTCCTGGAGTGAAATCCTGCCCCTATTGAAGTCAGAGGGACTTTTGTGATTCAATGGGGCCAGAATTTTATCCCTGTTCAACATATTAATCCAAGAGATTATTGATTATTATTAATAATATTTCTTTGCATTTTGTGCACCTAGAAATTCATCACAGACCAGGACCCCAAATGTACAGCCAGATGAAATAGTTGGTCCCTACCAAATAGCTGACAATCTTAATAAATTAGAGTAATACGTCTAATGGTTTAGTCTCAATGGCATCTCTTGTGAGGCTGATCTGTGCCTGAGATGGGACTCTACCTGAATATCACTACGAGGAGGTGTTATGTCTTTACAAAGGACAATACATGATGTGCTTGGAGGGGAGTGTGGTACAAAGTGCCAATGACTACGTATGTGTAACCGGCATTCACCATAGCAATGGCATCCCTCACCAAGATACAGCCTTACAGGGGCATCTAGCATTAGGAGCAATGCTACCTCCTCCTTATTGGAGAAGGGTAGGAGGGAACAAGCAGTCTGGACTGACAATACTTTTGCAGCAAGGGAAGGGGAGCTCCTTTTTCTGTGTCAGACCATCTCACTTACTGCATCCTGCTCATCCAAAAATCTACTACTGGCTATTGAGCATTTCCTCCTAGTGCATCCCTATTAGCTGCTCCCTTTCCTGGAACACTGCCTGTGAACGGGTGGCAGCAGGTCAGCCAAGCTGAACAAGAATGTGTTTGAGTTTTGTCTTTCCTAATACACACCAGCAGTATAGCTTTAATCATTGCTAAGGCTTCATCCTGCAAACATTTACATGCATGCTGATTTTCAAGCATATGAGCAGCCCCACTGAAGCCAAGGTTATTGTGGTATTGGGGCCTAAGGCATTAGAAATAATAAATAATGGTCACTCTCACTTTAAACGACTCCCTTGGCTGATTGCGAACATAGTTACTGAAGCTAGCCAAGGAATGAGATCTGCATATTCTGAACATATGTGCCCACATTCCTAGACCAGTGGTTCCCAAACTTGTTCCGCTGCTTGTGTAGGGAAAGTCCCTGGCGGGCTGGGCTGGTTTGTGTACCTGCCGCGTCCGCAGGTTCAGCCGATCGCGGCTCCCAGTGGCCGCAGTTCGCTGCTCCTGGCCAATGGGAGCTGCTGGAAGCAGCACGGGCCGAGCCACCACTTCCAGCAGTTCCCATTGGCCTGGAGCAGTGAACCACGGCCACTGGGAGCCGTGATCGGCCAAACCTGTGGATGCGGCAGGTACACAAACTGGCCCAGCCCGCCAGGGGCTTTCCCTGCACACGCGGCGGAACAAGTTCGGGAACCACTGTCCTAGACTATTGGAAAAGCTAGGGTAAAATCTCCAGGATATATAAGCTGTCCTTGTCTGGAATGGATCTGGTCACACAGTCTGCCCCCAACACTTGGACCAAATGGGGAATTCACTCAGTGAAATTCTTCTAGTGACACAGGCACTCTTTGTGATGGGTTCCCCCTGGGTGCCACAGAGCCCTCTGACCCACCATCCTGGGCTCCCTCTCTCACTGTGCTGCTGTGACAAGCTGCAGACCTGCTCCTGGACTTCCACTTCCACCAGCATACACACACGTAGGGACATACTCAGCTGCAGTTACACGAAGGCCCTCCGACCAGCCACTGCATGAAGCAACAGTAGAAAGGCTACAGTCAAGGTAACTCTCAGATCCCCAGGCATGCACCCCCTCTGGAGCATAAAGCCAAAATTATACCATCTTGCACTGCACAGGGATTTGTACAGTGTAAGTGCATAGATTCCCCCCTCCCCAATGTGGAGAGGAATATGCAACAGCCTTTTCCCCTTGAGCTATGATTTCCCATGCATTTCACTCAAACTCACTGATTTAGATAAAGCAAAAACAAGTTTATTAACTACAAAAGATAGATTTTAAGTGAATATAAGAGATAGCAAACAGATCAAAGCAGATTACCTAGCAAATAAACAAAAATGCAAACTAAGCCTAAAATACTAGAAAGATAGGATATGAATTAGCAAATTCTCATCCTGGCTGATGATACAAGCAGGCTACAGATTCTTAAGGCACAAGCTACACTTGCTTTACAGCTTGATGATGTCACTCCCTGACTTACATAGCTTTAGCATATGGTGGGAACCTTTTATCCCAAACCCGTTTGTGGAAAAACACTGACATCCCAAGATGGAGTCCAGAGTCATGTGACCTGGTCACATGCCCTTATATACCTTGCTGAGTCATAACAGCCATTACTTACAGGCTGTCTGGAACATTCACAGGAAGGTTAAGTTCTTCCAGGGTCCGTTGTCTTTGCTGATGGGCCATCAGCACTGTCTGGCTTATTCACTGTTGGACCTAACAGGCTGGCTGTGGGTGTTTTCTAGAGTAAGCCCATTTGAAATTCAGGTCTCTAGTCAATATCCATAACTTCCGATACAAAAACGATACATGCATACAAATAGGATCATCATATTCTGCAAATCAAAAAACTTTTTCAATGACACTTCACATGACTTATCTTGTACAAAATGTATCATCATTATACCATAATCATATCATAACAATACTACTATGACGAATATGGGGTGCAGTGTCAGACTCTTAATTTATGCCTAGCCTATGTGATTGCAAAGGCCAAAACAATAAAAAAGCATTCTTGGAGTCTGTTTTATTTTAAAACTGGAAAGAGCTCTAGATTATTTTATATTTTACTTAACTTTATTAGAAATCATGAATAATATGAGTCATTATTACAAGGGCAAATGGGCTTAAAAGATACATGCAAAGAAAACAGATGTTAAGTTAGTCAAGGGAACATATTAAAATTAATGAATGCTGGATAAACTTGAAAGGTTTCAAGGTTCTGTTCAACGTATGATCTCTCTACTCTCCCATTAAAACCTTGATCCTCCCCTGCATCTGGTTGACCTGTCTATGTTGCAGGTACAAAAATAGCTTAAACTGTTTGTAGCTTCATAGTAAAAGGCTCAAACTGTATTGTCTCTCTCATAAAGAAACTGAGCTCCGCTGTCTTTGCATTAAATAAACGCAATGACTTTAATCAAAAAAAGTTCAAACAGAGGAAAGCTAACTGCCCAGTTTGCAAATTGGTTCTCACACACAGAGAACAATGATTTCCCACCACCCACTGCTCTTAATTTAAAGTGATAGAAACACAACAAAGTGAGAAAGGAAAATGCAGAGAAAGAGAAAGAAAGACTAGTCCTGAAGATTGGAATTGGAGGGGCGGGAAGTGTTGTTACTGCGCCTGCTGTCTCCTTCCAGTGATAATGGTTGCAGTGCTAATACCATCCTCAGAAGTAGTGTTAGTAATAATAACCTCCTCAAAGCTATTCAGGTGTGCTGTAACTGAAAGGCTGTTTGGCCGCTTGCCCATAAGTTGGTGGCAAAATATGACCTCTTTGCCCTTACGGCTGCCTGACTTATTTTGATGACTCAGATATCATCAATATGAGGTATGACCTGAGTAGAAAATGTTCTGCCTGGAATATAATGTCTTGTTGCTTTATATTCTAAAAGCATTTGGAGTTGCAAGCCAGTCTCCTCTGTAATGGAGTAAAGTTTCAGAGCAAAGGAAATTATTTCTGCCACTTTCCAGTGTAAGGATAGTGGGCCAGATTCTGGACACAGTTACACCAGTGTAAATCCAGAGTAGTAACTTCAGAGGAAAGAATATCCCGATTTCTCATTATTATTTAGTTGTATTATGATGGTACCTAGAAGTCCCAGTCATGGACCAAGGCCCCGTTGCACTAGATGCTGCACAAACACATTACAAAAAGAAGATCCCTGCCCCATAATGTTTACAATCTAAGACTTTGGGATACTTGGTTTCTTAGTCTTTACATTGCATTAATACAAGTTCTTGTATTTAATTTCCCTGGGCTCTATTTGTTTTTAAGAAGAAAGGGAGGAGTCCACAGCTATCGGTCTTTAAAAAGTTGCAAACTCTACTGCCTTTTGAGGAAAATTTGTAACTTGCTTGACTCCGAGCTATTCTGCTTGTGTATTTGCTGAAGTACCTTGTCTGGATTAAGTGCTTTAATGCTGAACCTGTGTTTAATGTTCCTAATAGCTCTAACAAAGTTGACTTGATCAGAGCCATCCTGACTGAGCTTCATTCTTTGATGTGAAGACATTTGACCTGTGGATTTTACAGTCTTGCAGATTCCTTGAACCAGAGATATCTGGCTTGTGGAGCTTGCAAGCTGAAAAAACGTTGCCAGCAGAGCAGGACATCCCTAAATGTATGTCATTAACTGGATCTTTAATATGCTTTTATAAAGTCACAATAGGAAAATTCTAATCATATGCACAAAAATGAACTTTGATCTTACGTATCTTTAAAAGCACTAAACCATTTTCTCACACACATATATTTCATTGTGCACTGAAAAGCAAGCTATCAATTAAGTTAATTTTGAACTTCCCAACTTCTGGCATTTTAAAAAATTGTTTGAGTACAATTTCCAAAGTGAGACTTAATAGCAAAATATGTTTCTCACTCATACAGTTAAAAAAATCACTACCAATATTGTTCAAACTTTGAATAAAAAAAATATCCTTCGGATGAGACCAAGTCTGGCATATTTTAGCCCTAAATTAATTTGTTTCAGAAAGTTTTAGGCAACTAAAAAAGATAAGTGAGAATGAAATTTGGAACTTAATTTTAGCTGTAGCAGGCATGACATCAGTTGTTCTTAGTGCCCTTTTTATTGTAGTGATAACTGCTGTGATTAAGGTTGAAATGCAGCTATGAGTTAATATTGGTTCTTATTCTAGTCAATCTTTCCCCATTAAGGCTTCAATTCAAGAAGACATCTTTGTTCAGGACAGTACTTAAGCATTGTTTATGCTATCCTGAAAAGGGATGTACTTAAGTGCTTTACTGAATCAGAATTGAAAACAGGTGCACTGGTGACTGGTTGGCCCACAGGATTGGTAGTGGATTGGTAATGTGATATATACATAGTCTTTCACATCCAGGTTACATGCTCAAATACAGTCCAAGTTGGTACTCCGTGAAAATTATTGTCATTCGCTGACTGTTTTATGGCCAATGTAAAATGAGTTTCTTGGCATCCACCCAGTTCTTAACATCCACTACCAAAATTGGCACTGTAGGTGGCAATTTCAGGAGAGAGGCCAGTGATTGAGACTTACAGAACTGCTAGATATGATGCCTTCAGGGCCATGGATGAACTAGTATGGGGAAGCTTGCGTTTCTACTGCTTCTGATTTTTCTGTTCTATAAAGTCAGGACTTCATTTTCCAAATTTCCCAATCCAGTACCCTTCAAAACCACTGAAATTACACACAAAATTATATATTTACCTCTGACTGCTGAGTGAAAAATCTATTTCTTTTTATTATTATTTGTATCACAGTAGCACCCAAGAGCCTCAGTCATGGAGTCGGGCCTCATTGTGCTAGGCACTGTACAAGTATAGAACAAAAAAGACTGTGCCTGCCTCATAGGTCTTAGTACTCTAATAATTGGTGTCTACATTTTATTTTTATAAGTGTTTTATGTGAAATAATGTTCATTTGTGAATTGTACTTTGATCTGACATTTATAAGACTGTTTTTGTACTTTTATTTTAAACATTGTAGCTACGATTCTATTTGATTTGTATGACATTATTAACCACCCAAGCTCACACATTGTACATCCTGGGGGAAAAATAAAATCTCTCTTTTAAGTCTCTACTACAGTGTACTCTTTAAAAAATACAATTTCAGGGTTTAAGAAGCCTGCTAATTTGTTTTATGTAATCTTACTCCTGCCCAATTCGGTCATATTTCACTTTGATCAACTCCAACATTTACTTGAGCAACACCACAATAAAAGTTAAACTGGTAAGCGTTGCTACCCTTACTACGACTCAGTGAATTAGTTTTCTTGATAGGCTGAAAGATTTAAATAGCGATGATTGTTCCAAAGCTGAAACATTTATCTACACAAACCACTTTTCCCTTGTACAATTCAAGATGAATGAATCAAATTTACTGTGATCTTGGTAATTATTTTTTATACTCTTGAACTGAGTGTGAATGGAATAGTTCTATTTCATTTTTGTGTTGCTGTTCCCAGGACACACTTATAAATGCAATGGCATATCTCAAGGGTCTGGTCCAACTGTGAAAAATTACAAAAAATTGGGGTGAAAAAGCTTAAAGCAGAAACTGTGACTAATGGGGCTTTTAACAAAGTTATCAGTTTTGCATTTAAGCCACTAACGACATGGTACTGAGAACAGCATACATAAATTGAAAGGCTGTTACACAAACACTCTTGAAAATGTTATATTTACATGGCAACCAGCTTATTATATTTACATGAACATCTGCTGCAGGTTCACTAAAACCCTAAAAACAGATGGACATGAAGAAAGAGCTAGTAATTAACAAAGCTATATGTTGATTAAATCAGCATGTGGTTAATTTTAATGATTGCTGATCTTTATTGGGATCTGTAAGACTGTTCAAAATCAAATCTACTTTAGCTGACATGTTGATTGGCCACAGAGCCAAAGACAACAGTGCTGCTTGTTAGTATGCAATTACGGTAGTCTTGCAGAGTGAACAAATCATAGTTTTCCTTCTTCCTTCTGCTCCCGTTGAAGCTAATGTGAGAAAGTAATTCATTAATGTTTGTAAGGCAATCAACAAGGCTCAGATTCTCCATTGCCTTAAACTTGCAAATTGGGTGTAAAATTTTGCTACATCAGAGTGGTAATGATTTACCCACACTTTGCGCTGGTGTAAATGACTACACAGGGGAAGGGCAATGGCATTTTATATGATGAGGAAGTATATTTCATGAGTGTTGCATCTGTGGTGGATAATTGAGCAGAGGAGATACTGTAGCTTTAAGAATAAATATCCTGGTGGAATACTTGTACACACTTTCATTTTCGTAGAGCTGGTATGAGCCAATGCAGTGGAACTGTGCCTTCTCTTATCTTACCCCCATTTCAAGAAGTCACTTTGTACTCTCGTTTGGGCTCCTTCGGTCTTCAACTTGTCACCCACCAGTTGCAAGTCAATGCAGATTTGCAGAAGCACAAACATTGCACAGGTTTATGCACTTGGACTATGGTTGCTCTTTTTTCCCTTCAGTTTTCTAAAAAAAAGTAGAAGACAAAATATTCCTGACAAAGAAAGCCCTTTACTTGCTGAGGGACCTAAGAATTGTTAAGCTATGGGATAGTGAGAGGGTATGTTGCCTCCCGAGAATGCGATTTACTTTTATGAGTTAAGCTGACCATCTCTCTCTCTCACCATTGATGAGGCACAGTGACGATTTCAGCTTAATGAGCAGAGCCAGCTGGAAAATGTTGATAAAAATGATATTTTGACAATAAAAAGAGGTGGGTGGGGAAAACTGTTTTAAACATTTTCATTTGTCCCCTTCTGTTTTCTGGCTTTATTTATAATTACTCAGGTTGGAATATAGCCAAGACAGAAGAGCTGACACACCTACTCTTACAGAAAGTGGGATCTTTAATGACCACAAATAATGAAGGTCTTGATTTAGAACTCAGCCAAAAGATGGTACCTTACCAACACAGGTTTCCCAGCACTTCTCTGGGGTATTTGTTCAATACTGATTCAGAGGTGAGCGTGCTCCTTATTCAATCACCAGCACCACTTGGATGTTCCTTGGATGTCTCCCACTTCAAGTACTGATGCAGTACAACATGTTAGTTTGTAGGATCTAATTGACGCATAATATAAGGTGGTAGGCTTCCAACAAAATAATGTATTTGAGATGGTGATTATGAAAATATCTCTGTCTTTAAGTCAGAGTTAGGCACATAAATCCAGAGTAGATGTCTAAATAAGTGGCCTGATTTTCAGAAATACTGAAAATCCACAATTGAAAAACAGGCCTAAAATATTTAGGTACCTAAGCTTGGAGCAAAGTACCTAACCTTAAGAAACAAAGTTTGAACTTGCTGGCCATCTTACTTTGAAATGTTATTGATTTGTGGTTTGTAAATATTAGAATTAGGTTTAAAACTTTTGAAAATATTGTGGAAAAAATAAAAAAATTGAACTTTTTAATGTTTTCACTGTATTCTATTAAAATAATTATATTTTATCAAAATATTATAGAAGTTATCAAAATACTTATTGACATTTTATTTACCAAAAGGTTTTTGACAACTGGAAAATTTAATTAACAATTTTGATAATTCTTTCAATAAAATCAGTTCATTTTTTTTTAAAAGGCCATTTTTTAAAAACACAAAATCATTTTTTGACAGTGATTGGGCACACCCAACCATATATTGCATTAATTTCAGTTCAAGTTAAACTCCTTTTGAATTCAAAGAGATTTCTACTTGTAATTATGGCAGAATAGGTCCTAAATATAGTTACACTAACAAAATGATGGATGGGATTTGGTTGTAGGAATCCTATTAGTGTCAAAGGGATTAGTGCATCTAAATCCCCACGTTTAATTTTGAAAATCAACAAAAACAAATTTTCTGTCGGTGTAAATAGGCACTGCTCCATTGAATCTATTGGAGTTTCACTCGTTGACACAAGCAGAGAATTTCCATCCCAAACTAAGTCAGATCAAACAAGATGCAGAATTTGAGTGACGGTAGAGGAGTGTTCATCCATCTTTCTAGTTATCATTGTGGGTAACACAGGCTACAAAACAACTTAAAGTATTTCTGGAAAAGAGAAATGCAACAAGTGACCTTTACATGAAAAAGGCTGTTTTCATGCTATATAATTATATATAATTTAAAGAACAAGCTGCCCAAAGGGAAGGTCAGTTCAACAGGGTTAATTGAGATCTAGACAATTCTAAGTTTTCTATGGAAAACAAAACAAAAAACCTACACCCACTCTGCCTGGAGTTTCTGCAGAGTAATAATTTGCTCCATCATAGTACTGTCCAAATTACATTCACAGGATACAATATGTACAAAAGCTTCTTTTCGAAATGGTAGAAGAGCACTGCAGAGCTATCGGAACATTTCAGTACAAAGGGTAAAGGAAGCTGCTCTTGAGGCTGTTTCTACCACATGATGTCAGGATGCAGCATTGGGGGATTCCTCGTACTGTTCAAAAGAAGATATGTAGAGAAATTGTCTCAATCCAGTAAATAATTATATTAAAATTAGTGGGCCTGATTCTCCCCTGCCTTGTGTGTTCATGGATATAAAATGCCATAATTTTAATCTCTCAGAATTTTACATCACTTTGCACAAATGTAAATGACTCCCCAAGGAGCAAGGCAGTGGGAAGTCAGTCCCACTGATCTATAACTACGGTATTACTGTACTACAGGAAGTATAGTAACTATACAATTTTTACCGGAAAGCTATAGTATGAAAAGAATATGCTACAGCAAAGCTTTGGGGGTGGGGGTCCTTTTATGATAAAATGTTTCTAATGCACAGTAAAATACCAATGATTACATTACAAATATATGGCTAAATCAGGAAGTCTTTTACTCAGACAACATTCCTATTGACTGGAAGGCAATGGGAGTTGAGAATAAACACCACAACTCTGGATCAGGCTGTATCTGCTGATTGTACTCCAGTGTTGACCATAGTTGAATGAAATATGTACTCTACTGCATACCAATTATTTCATTAGTGTCTGTAAAGTGCTCTGAGATTATTCTGTGGAAGTAGCAATATAACTGGTTAAGTATGATTATTATCCTCCTTTTATAATAGCTGATGTGATAGCATATCGTGTTGAAGTGTTCCAGTCCACAGACCAGATGTTCCAGAGCTCTTGTGTCATGAATGTTGCCAGTCCATGTTTTGGGTACTCTTGGCCTGCCACTGAGTGATAATGTGACATTTTGATACTTTTTTGTTATTCAATAAGAGAGACTCTTTTAGCACAAGGACATAAATTTTCTGTTTGCATAACAGATTGGTCAAATCATATTTTGCAGAAGAGCAACCTGTACTTTGAGCTATGTTTTGATGTCTTCCCTGGAAAGTCATTTCACTTGAGATCATTTCTTGAGTTGCTTTTTAGACTGCAAGGCCATTGATTGTCGTTCAATAACCAGATTGATGGCACTGGCAATGCAGAAGGTTGCCATCTTCCTCCTGTTAGAATAGCTTACGTTGCAATATTTACTATGGGTGAGATTTCAAAAGTGCCTGAGGGAGTCAAGTACCCAGCTCTCATTGACTTTCAATGGGAGTTCAGCACCTAACCCACTTAAGTGCTTTTGAAAATCCTACACTATTGTTTTTTATATCTACAGATAGTTATGTCCATGGAGCACTTCCAGTTGGTCCACAGAACAGGTCATGGTGATGAAGCACCTGTCCGCCTCTGATTTTGCTTGGTAGTTTTGCTGAATCCAGGACTTTCAGAGATTCCAGAAGCTTTGTTGAAAAAACAAAGAAAAAAACCCAAAGCTTCATTGCACGGTTGTTTCATGCCAGTCTTTGTCAAGCGTTTCTTTGGTGTAAAATTCCCCAGTCAGTAAATCAGGAGAAGAAGTCAGAAGTGCAGCTGGTTGGGACATTTTTGACAAAAATATTTTGTTGTTGAAAAATGCTGATTTATTGAAACTGAGACTTTCTGTGGAAAAAGAATCAGTTTCAACTTATTTCTCAAATTGTTAAAATGTTTTGTTTCAACATTTTTAATTGAAAAATTCCTACTTCCAGTTAAATGACTTTTTGCTTTGAAATTTAAGCTAATAAAACTAAAAATCAATTTAAAAATGGTCAAAATGAAAAAATGGAGTTAGCAAAACAAAATGTTTGTTTGTGACCCAAATCAAAAGAGTTTTCAGATTTTTGTTCACAGAAATTTTAGAGAGTTTGACTTTTTGTCCCAATTTAAGACAGGAAAATCTCAACATTTTTCACAGGATGGGAAATCTATTTCCCTTTCAGCTCTACTTAGAACATCTCTGCCTGTCCAGAGTCAAAGTGGACACTCTTAAGATTTGCTAGTTATCTATATGTGTGCAATATTCCTTATACTTAAGATTGGCCTTCAGTTCCTGCATGCCCTTCTTAATAAAGATGGCTTAAAATTTTATTTGCTAAGGGAATACTGTAAGTGAAATCAGATTTGTATGATAACAACTGTTATTGATTATGAAACAAAGTAAAGGTATACATGTTTTTATATTTTAAAATACTATAAATACAAATGCTAAAAACAAAGTTGTGAAAGTTCATTTGATAGCTGAAATATTCATTTACCATTCACTCTGGGCCAGTGACGCTCAACTTTTTCCATAGTGAAATCCCCTGGCACCTCTCTTTCATTGAGCCAGAACCCCTTTGCCACTTAGCAACATGGAAAAAAGCAGGGTAAGTATGATCCCTGACACCTATTTGTGACCACCATGGGGTTGTGATCCGTAGATTGAGAATACCGCCTTAGACACAAGTGAAACATTATTGTAAATTCTATTATATTTAAATACTGTCTGGTGTTTCAAAAATTTTATTAAAGCTAATGTTAAAATGACACAATATACAGGTTAAGAAAAGAGTGTCTGTACATCTGGGTATAATAAATATAAATAAATATAATGGAGATATCCTATTTCCTAGAACTGGAAGGGACCTTGAAAGGTCATCAAGTCTAGCCCCCTGCCTTCACTAGCAGGACCAAGTACTGATTTTGCTTCAGATCCCCAGGTGGCCCCCTCAAGGATTGAACTCACAACCCTGGGTTTAGCAGGCCAATGCTCAAACCACTGAGCTATCCCTCCCTTTATAGTGCTTAAATTATCCAAAAGTACAAAGTTTGGTTTAAAAGTCATACAATACATATAGTACATAATCAGCAATAATCTAAATTTAGATTAATAAATTTAATGATACAGATTAGATATTCCCATCCAAATATTTGGGTACACTCATTAAAAGTTATACAGAAAGTTGATTGCAGAAAGCAAATATAGCAATGAGTGTAGATCAGGGGTTCTCAAACTGGGGGTCGGGACCCCTCAGGGGGTCATTAGGTGATTACATGGGGGGGGTCACAAGCTGTCAGCCTCCACCCCAAACCCTGCTTTGCCTCCAGCATTTATAATGGTGTTAAATATATTTAAAAGTGTTTTTAATTTATGGGGGTGGGGGGGTGTCACACTCAGAGGCTTGCTATGTGAAAGGGGTCACCAGTACAAAAAGTTTGAGAACCACTGGTGTAGATTGTCCCTAAGTAGTTAGGCATTTAGGATAGGTTTTCCTCAGTAGATACAATCCATCAGAAAAGTATTCTAGTTACTTTCAAGACTTCGCTTCTTACTAAAAACAATCTAAACCAATTCTATGCAAGTTGCAGTCTGTTATACAAAATCCCTGTGTAAATACTATACAGTGAAATTCAAAGTGTTTCAGCTTGCCTTGGAAGAGGGTCCTATGATAACTAAGACAATTCTAAGCAACCCCTGACTGAGGTGGATTGGTAGTTTATAAATGAAACTGCATTAACATTGCAGCATGCTTGGAGTAGTCATTCAGGCCTGGTCTACATTGGGGGGGATGGGGGAATTCGATCTAAGTTACGCAACTTCAGCTACGTGAATAACGTAGCTGACGTCGACGTACTTAGATCTACTGACCGTGGTGTCTTCGCCATGGTGAGTCGACTGCTGCCACTCCCGTCGACTCTGCCTGCGTCTCTTGCCGAGCTGGAGTACAGGAGTCAATGGGAGAGCGCTCAGGGATCAATTTATCGTGTCTAGACTAGATGCAATAAAATCGATCCCTGCTGGATCAATCGCTGCCCGCGGATTCGGCCGGTAGTGAAGACATACCCTTAGGGCCTAATTCTCCACCACTGAAATCAACGGGATAGCTCTGGGTAATATAGACAGAGGTAGATGTTCAATTGTATTTTGTTTCTGCAAATACTGGACTAACGGTGTTTTGTTATCTAAGCTACTTTGCAAGTTTTAATACTATGAGCAAACAATGTCTGCATCACCACTATAGTAAGTTTTACTGTAGCAATCCACTATCATTTTCTATAGTAAATTTTCTCGTGGAACAATCTACAGTAACAAAGTATGATTTTATGAAGTGTTTAAAACATAGCCTTGTCAAAGAGGAAACATGCAGAAGTGACCTTATCACTTAGCAGAAATATAGCTCCAATTAAAAGGAAAATAAAATTCTAAAATGCTAAATGTAAGACTCACAGATAAGAAATGCTGCCATATGCTACATCATATCTTTATTCTCATTCAGCGATTACAGGGATCAACAAAACATTGTTAGAAATCATTTCAGTTAGCATGGATGCTACTGCAGAGATTAGATTAATTAAACTGATAAATCCCAAGTACAGATCAAAAACATCCAACAATGGGAAAGAAAGCTGAATAAGAGACAGGAAGTGCTGCCAATAACGTTTTCAAAGCTCTCACCAGTCCAGCATAATTGGCAAGCCTACCATGTTTAAATAAATAAATAAATGAAAACAGACAAAGTGCCAGGTGAGTACAGGGGATAAGTCTAATTTTGATTGTGAAATGAACATTGAAAACAAAAAGGACATGTCAGTGCAAAAACAGAACTCACAAAATGTATCTGGGCGAGGCGCTATTTCCTCTCTCTGTCTTCAAGCTGCATTAATCTATATAGAAAATGGGGCAGAGGAAGAGATGGAAAAGACCTTTCAGATCTTATTTGCAAATGAACAGTATAGAGTCTGTATCCTGCCATCTATGTTTATGGAAAATTTCCATTGACTTGAATGGTAGTTCAGACTAAGGACTGACAGTAGGATGCTACCACACATTTTCCAGATAATACAAGGCTGTTACCACACAAGATAACATAAGACTTTTATATTTTGAAATTAAATAATACTGATTTCCGAGAGGTCCTAATTTACAGTAATGTCGGATTTAAAATTTTGGTTTAATCTGTAACATCTTTTTTCTTTAATATAGGATTATAAATAGTAGCTATACTGAATGTTCACTATGTAGTTCTTATATTATGAAGACAAAGGAAGAGACCCAAGTTCTGATCATCAGGAAAGAGGTGTAAAACAAAGGATCAGCATCAAGAAAGTTTAGAAGCTATATAAAGAGCAGAAGGGAATTATGTACAGAGCTGTTTAACTTAGAGAGTTACAATAAGCATTGACTCTTCACAAAACAGAGGAGGATCAGACTAACAAAAACCACAGGGGAAATCAGTTACTCAGACACTTATCAAGAGACAGCACTGAAATAGGCCTACCGGAATGAAAGAGGCCCTACACTACCAGTACTCCTAGCTATTTCCAAGACACCACTGACTTCCTGAGGAAACTACAATCCATTGGTGATCTTCCAGAAAACACCATCCTGGCAACTATGGATGTAGAAGCTCTCTACACGAACATTCCACACAAAGATGGACTACAAGCCGTCAGGAACAGTATCCCCGGTAATGTCACGGCAAACCTGGTGGCTGAACTTTGTGACTTTGTCCTCACCCACAACTATTTCACATTTGGGGACAATGTATACCTTCAAGTCAGCAGCACTGCTATGGGTACCCGCATGGCTCCACAGAATGCCAACATTTTTATGGCTGCCTTAGAACAACGCTTCCTCAGTTCTCCTCCCCTAACGCCCCTACTCTACTTGCGCTAGATTGATGACATCTTCATCATCTGGACCAATGGAAAAGAAGCCCTTGAGGAATTCCACCATGATTTCAACAATTTCCATCCCACCATCAACCTCAGTCTGGACCAGTCCACACAAGAGATCCACTTCCTGGACAATACAGTGCTAATAAGCGATGGTCACATAAACAGCACCCTATACCAAAAACCTACTGACCACTATACTTACCTACATGCCTCCAGCTTTCATCCAGACCACACCTGAAGGTCAATCCCTCACAGATCTTGGGAGACAGGCCAGTCTTCACTTACAGACAGCCCCCCAACCTGAAGCAAATACTCACCAGCAACCACACACCACACAACAAAATCACTAACCCAGGAACCTATCCTTGCAACAAAGCCCGTTGCCAACTCTGTCCACATATCTATTCAGGGGACACCATCATAGGACCTAATCACATCAGCCACACTATCAGAGGCTCGTTCACCTGCACATCTACGAATGTGATATATGCCATCATGTGCCAGCAATGTCCCTCTGCCATGTACATTGGCCAAACCAGACAGTCTCTACGCAAAAGAATAAATGAACACAAATCAGATGTCAAGAATTATAACATTCAAAAACCAGTTGGAGAACACTTCAGTCTCCCTGGCCACTCAATTACAGACCTCAAAGTTGCAATACTCCAACCAAAAAAACTTCAAAAACAGACTCCAACGAGAAACTGCAGAATTGGAATTAATTTGCAAACTGGACACCATTAAATTAGGCTTGAATAAAGACTGGGCATGGATGGGTCATTACACAAAGTAAAAGCTATTTTCGCATGCTAATTTTTCCTCTTCTGTTACTCACACCTTCTTGTCAACTGTTGGAAATGGGCCATCCTGATTATCACTACAAAAGTTTTTTTTCTCCTGCTGATAATAGCCCACCTTAATTGATCATTCTCGTTATAGTTAGTATGGCAACACCCATTTTTTCATGTTCTCTGTGTATATATATCTTCCTAATGTATTTTCCACTGCATGCATCCAATGAAGTGGGTTTTAGCCCACAAAAGCGTATGTTCATATAAATTTGTTAGTCTCTAAGGTGCCACAAGGACTCCTTATTCTTTTTGCTGATACAGACTAACACGGCTACCACTCTGAAACCTGACAACAGGAATGTTGCCAAAGACACATTTATAAAATCAGGGCACAGGTCCTGGGTATCTGTACTAGGTTTTATCTTATTTGGCATCTTCTTTCCAACTCTAGGAGAGGGGTAAACACCACATCAATGAAATTCAGAGACACTACATTAGAAGATGTGGTGAACACCAGCGCAGATAGAGAAATAATACCAAGAAGTCCAGAAAAATTATAAATATAGAGCAAAGGCAACAATTAACCTTCATAATAAACTTGTGGAACTCATTGTCACTGGCTATTATTGAGGCTGAGTGCTTAATGGAATTTAAAAAAGAATTATCAGAGGGGTAGCCATGTTAGTCTGAATCTGTAAAAAGCAACAGAGGGTCCTGTGGCACCTTTGAGACTAACAGAAGTACGGGGAGCATAAGCGTTCGTGGGTCAGAACCTCACTTCTTCAGATGCAAGAGTCTTGCATCTGAAGAAGTGAGGTTCTGACCCACGAACGCTTATGCTCCCCGTACTTCTGTTAGTCTCAAAGGTGCCACAGGACCCTCTGTTGCTTAAAAAAGAATTAGATATGCATATGAATAATGAGAAGATGGGACATAAGCAGGCTAGGGAGTCTGGCTAGGAAAAAAATTCTCTATTGATGGGGTTTAATAATTGTCCATTAAAATGTATTTTACGCATGTCAGAGAAAGTATAGCAGACTTCTTGGACCACTGGGGCTGACATAGTAAAATTCCTGTGTTTCTGAGTAATCAGAAGAAACTCAACTGGAAAAATGAAAACTATTATTCTGCGGCAGTTAAGGAGGAGGGACACAAAACCCCCACAAATATTAAGTAGGAGACTGAAACCTGGAAAGGTAGTGAAGAATGAAAGAGACCTAAGGGCTGGAGTGGACAGAGAATTAGACATAAAAATGCAATGCATTTTGGCAGCAAAAAAGGTCAATGTAATTTGGGACTTCATATGCCAAGACTTCCCATCACAAAGCAGGAAGGTAATAGCCTAGTACTGATTTTGTAGAGTTAAGAGTTTTGAATAAGTTTCAAATACACATCCAGACATTTGGATGTTTAACCAAAGCAAACCTCAGAACATTTTTTGATTTTCCTTTGATTCCTAATGTCTTTATTTTGGGTATTTTACATGCTCATTCATATCTCAGTCTATTATGAAAATGAATCTTTCAAGAAAAGCGTCTATGATTTCCAAGAGACTATTATATTAAGCTTGGAAAACACCAGATTCCCTAGAGCTGGAACTGGCTTTAATGGAAAAAAATTGCTTTGGTTTTAGGAGAAGAAACCTTCCAGGTGGCTAAGAATATATGGTCTTCATTTCTGAAAGTTTACACTTAGCTCCTTCTCTAGAAACATATTGTAGTAGGTCCATATACATTAATTTAGTCAGCATTTCTGCTAGTGTCCATCACCCAGGCCGCTGGGCAATTTACATCAATAACAACCACTTCCAAAAAGACACAAAATAACATTTTCAACTTAAAATGCCCAATAGCAAGACTCCCTTTTTCATAATTCCGTCCTCCGCCATTAACTAAACTATGGTTCAACAAAAAGTGTGATCAAATAAGTAAGACTTACTGCACATTTTGCTCTGAAACTTGGGTTATGGAAGATTGTTGAAGAGATTAGAGACATGTCCATGTGGAGACATCCAGAAAAGTTAATCCAAATTAATTAAAGTTGTGAATTTGAAGTGAATTAGTTAAATTGCATTAAAACCCTGTCCGAACACTCATTCAGAAGTAAAATGGCTTTTTATTTGGTTTAGCTTAATTCACTTACACAGTGAACTAAGATAAACCAAAGACCACTTTAATTCTTATAACAGTGTCCACGTAGAGATTTAATGAATTTTAACTAATGAACTTCAAATTCACACTTTTATTTTATTTAGATTTACTTTCTGGAATGTCGCCATGTAGACAAACTCCACATTTCAGAAGCATTAAGCTCTATTGAGAACACGGCCAGCTCTTTTGCCGGCCCAAGCAAAAAAAAAAAAAAAAACCCTCTAAGAGTGCAACTGCCAAAGCCAAAAAAACCTCCCAGAATGCCGCCCCTGGAATTGTGCCACACCAAGCACATGCTTGGTTTGCTGGTGCCTAGAGCCGGTCCTGTTTGAGAGCACTCTGGTTTAATGCCAAGGATTCAGTTGACAACCTGAGGAAACCAGTGGATCATTACTCCCACAGCAGGACACAACAAGAGATTTCTTAGATACTTAGGTCATTTCTTAGATACTTAGGTCATTAAGAGTTTATAGAGAATAGCCAACACTTTGAATTGCTGCTAGAATTGAACAGGTTGCCAGTGCAGAGTGCAAACTACTGTTGTTATATGCTTATTCAGTAGCGGCCTACTTCACTCAAGATAAGTGTGGATGCATTCTGCACAGGCTGAAGCTTCTGGTTGCTTTCTGAAATGTTCTAAGAGCTACAATACAGGGAATATTGATGGAGAGAATGAATTCAGTATGTTTTGTGTCAATTGTAACAAATGTACGTGAAAGCAGCATTTGAATCCATTGCAAGTCTTTCTGGTATTTAATGCCTTAAGTATATGATTTGTATGGGGCAATATATGGTAAGAGTTATTCATTTCTGAAATGTGTAGATGCTGCACTCTCTTTACATCTAAAATTATATCTTTCAGCTGTTCATTATTGTCTCACGTAACTAAATCTTCAGTGTCAAGGAAGTTAAAATCACTTCAGCGTAGACATTCACTAGCAATTTTCTTTGAAGAAGGCAGAAATTTATGTGGCTTGACCTAATGATTGAACTAAATAGGTTTTTTTCAAGCTGTCTGGTAAAATAGATGTATTTACTTCCATTGTACTCTAAAATTATATTAGAAATGCTCTTGTAAGTTCAATTAATTAAGGAAGCTTTTTAATGACCTTAAGTTAGTGGAATAAAATCAGTGGTAAAAGCATACTTGTTCTTTGAGAGTCATCTTATTGTTGGGATGTGAGGGATTCCCAGTATTTCATTTCAAGGGATTAGAAACAAAATTCCCCTCGGCATTTCACTTTAGTGGATAAAAAACAAACATACTCATTTGGAAAATTTAATCAACTATAAATGGCGTAATACTTCTTAATAACTGTAGAGCAAAACCATGATTAAAATAAAAATGATTCAAGTGGCTTTTTATAAAAACTCAAATAAGGCAGCTGCCGATTATTTTAATATGCATGTTCTGTGTTATACAAATTTCAGAGGAAATAATGATGGGTAAATCATGGAAGAGTCAAAGGTGGTCATGGTTCCTATTTTGTACCCAAACGGTGTAGATTGTGGGTGAAAGTCTCAGCCCCATTCTGATCCCTGATCTCTGATCAAAGGACTGTGTGTCCTAAAAGGGCTCTAAAAGCCCCAGATCCAGCTGTGGGAGAATTCCCTCAGTGTTAGGAGTGAGGAAGACAGCCACATGCTAGCCTCTGAGGACCCCTTCAGAAACCACAGTGTAAAGAGAATTCTAGGAGCAGGGCTGGGAGTAAGAGAGGAATTATGGGTAGCCAGTGACAGACTGCCCTAACTTTGGCAGCCTTTCACGGTCTATTCTAGCTCATGATTGCACTCTCAATCTGGAGGGCACAAAGGTGGCTTTGAGCTGCCTTAGTCCCTCATCCCCCGGGCCTGTGAGTTCTGTGGCATGCTATCCACTCCTGGCGGCAGAGCGGTGGGTGTGTGTGTGACCTAGGCCTTGTGACAGAAAGAGTCAATTTCTTCAACATTGAACAAAGAGCTATATTTTAATACGTGTCTTAAAGCTTCGTCTGTTTCATTGTTGAGCTTCAGCCTTATCCTGCCAGCCTTCCTACTACAGAGAGAGAACACATTCTCAACATTAATGTATCCTGCCACAGATGGGGCAAAGGTGCAGTTCAGGTTGATGCACTAGATCAGTGGTTCTCAAACTGTGGGTCGGGACCCCAAAGTGGGTCAAAACCTCATTTTAATAAAGCCCAAGCCCCACTGCATAGAACTGAAACCCAAGCCCTGGATGGTGGAGATCAGGTTACAGGCCCTCTGCCTGGGGCTGAAGCCTTTTGGCTTCGGCTTTGCCCTCTTCCCCCCCCACCCCAGAGGAGGTGGGGCTCAGGCTTTGGACACCTCCTCTCCCTTCCCCCTCTGACCAGGGCGGTGGAGCTTGGGTGGGCTCAGGCTTCAGTCCCCCCTCCTGGGGTCCTGTAGTAATTTTTGTTGTCAGAAGGGGGTCATGGTGCAATGAAGTTTGAGAACCCCTCCACTAGATGCAACTGTAGATATAGTTGGCACTTTGTTTTACACACATACAAATGGTTATTTCAAAACACGTACACTATTTTTTTGCTCTATCACTGCATCATTTGACTAGCAGTTATAGATTCCCAATACTCTCCGTCAATATTACTCAGCTGAGCGTATTTTTCACATCTTTTCTATGCTGATGTTGTTTCTATTTTCCATATCCTAGACTGTATTAATAATTTGTATTTTTCATCCTTCCATCTCAAGGCCTTTTATCTATTTGAAATGCAGCTCTCATTCATCAATGAACTTCAAATCCATCCAGTCCGCTAGACTGTCAATAAGTTACATCTTCATCAGTATTATATGTGTAGCAGCAAGGTTAGCACACTCCAATACTGTGCTGGATATTTGATCATGCCACTTTGTACTCAGGATGTGTCTTTTATAGAAGTTTGCTAGCCCATCATATGGCTTTAGTAACAAGTTCTTGTCCTAGTGCCATATGTCTGAATGGGAAATACAGCTGCACAGTCCAGCTTGATCTTTTCACAAAGGCAAGTGCTATGGGGCTATGACCAAAGGGCTTAACGAGCTTCATGGATATTTGGTTTAGTTAACTCCATAATCTTTGAAGTGTGAAGCGAACTGGAGAAAAAGAGCTGGAAAAGTGTGTTAAGGATTTTTTGACTTGATAGTGTTAGATAGGAGGAGAGAGACTGAAACTAAAATGAAGAGATGAGGGTAGAAGAGAGACCTGGGGAAGAAGACCTGGGTGAGAGGGAGTAGATGGCTCATAAGCTAAACAGGGTTGGGCTGGGATAGGAGACCTCTCTTTGCCATTGACTTCTGGGGACCTGGGATTTCACTTTTTTTTTTTTTTTTTTTTTTGGTGGAGGAAATGTAACACTGACAACATGACCACTTGTGGATATCAAAGATCTCATGGCACTTTCTCAAAGAGTGTGGATGTTAACCTGTTGTCCTGGACAAACTCTAGTGTGCGTACATTTGACTGATTGGATAACATGTTCTTTGCATGCTCTCCTAAACTGCTGTTAAACAATTGCCACAATTCACTCAACATGGTGGATGAAATGAACCCTATGTAAAGACTTTTTTTTATTAATTTTAAAGTATTTGGGGCCCCTTCAGGATGACTGATGCTATGTAAATGTGAGATACTACGTCATTTTATTATTAGGATCGAAGCCTTTCTCCACTAGGTCAACAATTCAAATACAAATGTACATTTTACAAAATCACTCTCGCTACCCTTCCTGTCATTTTCAGGAGAGGAGCCAAGAGAAGCCAATTAGGCATGGAGAGTGAATTACCCTCTTGCTAGAGATTAAGGGATGAAGGGATCACTAACAGTACGGGGAAGCTTGCACACCTATTATCTGTCCTGTGTTTCTACCATGGATAATTGGAGGATTTCATTTTTCCTGAACTATCAATTTGGCATCTTTTATAAGCACTAAATTAGCTAAATTAAAAAGTAACAATATTTCCTAGGCGTTTGGCTGCATAGTACTCTAATCTGTTTTATACCAATATTTGATCAATTTCACTATACTGTACATTATAGATTATGTCCAGTCTGTACTATAGTCTGTGTATGTGCGCGCGCATGCGTGTATGTGTGTGTGGAAAGGAAGAGAGAGTTAAAAAACAAGCTGAGCCCAGTGTGTGCACAGTTCTCAAGGCAGGGAGATGTCTGTTCCTCCCTGGCCCTGCAGGAAAGGGTTAAAGGTAGAGAAGCACTGTATATAATATTGCTGCTTGGGACTGTATTGGTACTGGTGATGAATGTAAATAAAAACACATGAAGTTGCCACTCAATGGACAGAGTCTGAGAGGTCCCTGGGGCATCTGAAGATGGGGACAGAGCATGCCCCATACAGTGAGACAGTGAGAGAACTCATCTGCTGTTAGCACCCACAGCAAATGTTCTGAGAACTGTTTTCTCTAGGATATTGGAAATGGGAGTAAGACTACTTTAAATGTTATGATGGTAGTTCTAATGTGGTTAAAGAAAATCCTCAGGAAGAAGATCCTCCAGGACTATGGGCTCCTGTTCCAGATTGGGACATTTAGTGTTACCATCATATAACTATCTACTACTTACTCCCTAATAGAAACATTCGATTAAGGGGGAAAGTACTTATAACACAAATACTTTGCTCTTACAGAGACAGAACTTCCCTGGATCAGGGGCTCTCAAGCACTTAAAAAAAATAATAAACTAATCCTCAAGCTGCTCTGTGAGTTAGCTATTATTCTAATTAATTTAACAAGTAGGGCAGAAAGGAAAAAATGCACAGTCAAAGTTCACACAGGGGGTTATTGGTAAATGGAGGAATATAATTCATGAGCTCTAACTCCCTGTTCTCTGCTACAATCACCAGACAACACTCTCTGTAAACTGAGCCATGCCCATTGTCAAAATGGCTGTTTATATAAAATATGGACTGAACGTGAACTCTAGATGCTGGCGCAGATGCCAAAAGGCAACAGAACATCCTCTCTACATTAAACCAGAATGTTTTTTAGGAAACTGGACATGAGTCCAAGCCACTAGCCTTAAGTGTGTACTTCCATGACTAGTACCACTGTCATTGTCAAATTCTCATACATCTGCTCCTAAGCCAAGCAGTATTACACCAATGCAAAACCAGATGACATTGTTCAAATAAAGAGAGATATTTCTCAAAGATGATTTTGAATGGGATGAAGAACTGGGATTGCCCTAAGCAACGGACACGATGGGTATTAGCCTTTTAACTTGCTTGACAAAGTTTGTCAAGTTCATGAAAGGAACAGGATTGATATCCAGATCATCACTAATGTCCAGGCTTTGAGTTTGGGTCGTTCATGATTTTAAAACTCTTTAAATTCCTATGAAATGTGACTCTGAGCCCAAAGTGTTCTCAGCTTTCCCTGTCCTAGATTTATATTCTTAGTTCTTGCTCTCTTTTTTTCACATAATAAGAAAATCTGTTCTCCTTTACGCCTTGCAAATCCAGAATAACTACTGATTTCAGGGGAGTTTCTCTCGATTTACACCCAGGGTAACAGAGCAGAATTAGGTCAATTGGATGCAGCAATATACCTGACAAGTAACTTCTAAAAAATAAAGTGGCAAGATTAAAAACATTGATCAAAACACCCTATTTTGTCAGTTTCTCAAAATACCTGAGTAAACTATCATCAATTATTAGTCCTTTCCCAGTAAGCAACAGCATGAAGTAAATTTGTTTCTTTATAGTTACCTGAAAGAAGATGAAAAATCTGAAAAATGCATCTAATTATCGTGTATGGTAAAACAACAAATGAACATTAGTATTTGGCATTAACTAATGGAACAGCAAATAACGCTAAAAGAATCTTACTTGAAATTGCCATTAGGTATTCTTCTAGTCTATACAAATAGCAGCATCCACTAATGATAATGCTAAAATGGTGTGCTGGTTATTACAGCATGGTTTGAAGCCCTTAAAGTGTCCCAAATGACAACAGTTGCAGTTGGATGTGCAGAGAAAGGTCAGAAATAATGGACCTTTGCCTTTAAGCATTTTATAATAATGCAGAGCAAACTCAAGGGAGTCCCTTCTATTTGGCTGGGGAAACAAAGCTTTGCTTCGTTTCCTGACTGTGCACCTTTGATTCCTGCAGAGATTCCTGCTCCCCACATTGCACTCTGGTGAGTCTAATTACTGGTAGCTGCCAAATTTATATTTGAAGCCTGGCCATTAAAAATTCTATTTAAGTCTTTGTGCTCAGCATTTAGCAGTAATAGAAGTAGCAAATGAAGATGCATTACAACGAGGACACTAATCTGAAGGCCAAAAACAAACAAACAAAAGTCATCATTTGATATGGTTGGGTTCTTTGAATTACATCTATTGCAATTCAGTTTTAAAGCAACTACAGTGACATATGCTAAGGTTGCTACACAGATCAGACTGATGAAAGGCAGGAAATTAGAAGTTCAGGTAACTTACCCTCTCACCTTAACTCACACACACAAAATGGTAATCTTAAAAGTGAGGTTAAAAGGTAGAATTATAGACTCATAGAATATCAGGGTTGGAAGGGACCTCAGGAGGTCATCTAGTCCAACCCCCTGCTCAAAGCAGGACCAATTCCCAACTAAATCATCCCAGCCAGGGCTTTGTCAAGGCGGGCCTTAAAAACCTCCAAGGAAGGAGATTCCACCACCTCCCTAGGTAACACATTCCAGTGCTTCACCACCCTCCTAGTGAAATAGTGTTTCCTAATATCCAACCTAGACCTCCCCCACTGCAACTTGAGACCATTGCTCCTTGTTCTGTCATCTGCCACCACTGAGAACAGCCAAGCTCCATCCTCTTTGGACCCCCCCTTCAGGTAGTTGAAAGCAGCTATCAAATCCCCCCTCCTTCTTCTCTTCTGGAGACTAAACAATCCCAGTTCCCTCAGCCTCTCCTCATAAGTCATGTGCTCCAGACCCCTAATCATTTTTGTTGCCCTCCGCTGGACTCTTTCCAATTTTTCCACATCCTTCTTGTAGTGTGGGGCCCAAAACTGGACACAGTACTCCAGATGAGGCCTCACCAATGTCGAATAAAGGGGAACAATCACGTTCCTCGATCTGCTGGCAATGCCCCTACTTATACAGCCCAAAATGCCATTAGCCTTCTTGGCAACAAGAGCACACTGTTGACTCATATCCAGCTTCTCGTCCACTGTGACCCATAGGTCCTTTTCTGCAGAACTGCTACCTAGCCATTCGGTCCCTAGTCTGTAGCAGTGCATACAATTCTTCCGTCCTAAGTGCAGGACTCTGCACTTGTCCTTGTTGAACCTCATCAGGTTTTTTTTGGCCCAATCCTCTAATTTGTCTAGGTCCCTCTGTATCCGATCCCTACCCTCCAGTGTATCTACCACGCCTCCCAGTTTAGTGTCATCTGCAAACTTGCTGAGAGTGCAGTCCACACCATCCTCCAGATCATTAATAAAGATATTAAACAAAACCGGCCCCAGGACCGACACTTGGGGCACTCCGCTTGAAACCGGCTGCCAACTAGGCATGGAGCCATTGATCACTACCCGTTGAACCCGACAATCTAGCCAGCTTTCTATCCACCTTACAGTCCATTCATCCAGCCCATACTTCTTTAACTTGGCAGCAAGAATACTGTGGGAGACCATATCAAAAGCTTTGCTAAAGTCAAGGAATAACACATCCACTGCTTTCCCCTCATCCACAGAGCCAGTTATCTCATCATAGAAGGCAATTAGGTTAGTCAGGCATGACTTCCCCTTGGTAAATCCATGCTGACTGTTCCTGATCACTTTCCTCTCCTCTAAGTGTTTCATAATTGATTCCTTGAGGACCTGCTCCATGATTTTTCCAGGGACTGAGGTGAGGCTGACTGGCCTGTAGTTCCCTGGATCCTCCTTCTTCCCTTTTTTAAAGATGGGCACTACATTAGCCTTTTTTCCAATCATCCGGGACCTCCCCTGATTGCCATGAATTTTCCAAAATAATGGCCAATGGCTCTGCAATCTCATCCGCCAACTCCTTTAGCACACTCGGATGCAGCGCATCTGGCCCCATGGACTTGTGCACGTCCAGTTTTTCTAAATAGTCACAAACCACTTCTTTCTCCACAGAGGGCTGGTCACCTTCTCCCCATACTGTGCTGCCCAGTGCAGCAGTCTGGGAGCTGACCTTGTTCGTGAAGACAGAGGCAAAAAAATGGGGCAGATCCTCAGCTGGTGTAAATCAACTGAGAGACACCAATTTACACCAGCTGAGGACCTGTCCCAATGTGGAATCATCTGGCTTTTGACAGCTTGGGTCCAACATTTACCGAGTTATCTCACAACAGTATTGAAGTATCACAATGTTTTCATATAATTAGAATAAAAAAATAACTGCAGTGTTGTCTATCAGATGTGGCCAAACAAAACTACAGAAGGCCCTGGTATATCATGCATATCTTTTTAAACCGAACGAAAAAATATATATACTGACTAGTCCATAAGTCCATTGTGTCACAAGCATGACAGTCACATTTCAGCAGCTCCAGAGAACTCAAGAAAATACTATCGAAGTCAGTGACACTATGACAATTTGCACCAGTGGAAGTTCTGGCTTCCAGCCTATAGTTACCTCTCCAAAGAACGTTCCATTGCACTAAGAGTTTTGTTGTACATAGCAAAGACGTAAACCTCAGAATATATATAATCAAGCGTATGCCTTTTAGATACAATTGAATCAGACCTTCTAAAATACTACAATACGTGTATGACACAGGGAGCCTGATTTTATACCATTTATACCAATTTTACCTCATATAACTCCATTTACTTCAATGGAGTTACTGCTGATTTACACCAGTGCAAGTGAGAGGAGAATCAAGCCCACTGAACAGAAGATTGTTTCAAGCAGGTCCATTCCCAAATGTTATTCTGCTATGTCTGTCATATAATCACCTTTAAGAACTCATGTCTTTTTAAAAATAAAACTTAAATGGTTCATTCTTATCCATTACCAGAGATTTCTTAGAATTAGACAGAAATGGGAAGTGAACGTTTGTAGGAAGCAAATGTTATACTATTTGGTAGCGAGCAGTGGGCAATTAAGTCCAGTATCTTCTCTAACTACTGCATCAAGAAAAACGGCACAGGAAATAAAACAGTAAAAATAACAAGAATGAAAATAAAAGTTCAAGATGTTCAATCAGCAGTCAAAAGACTTGCAAGAGCCCCAATGTAACATTATGAACACCTTCCTCTCAGTCCTGCATGGCAAGTCCCCCACAGGCAAGAGCTGTTTGGAAAAGCAAGAAAATAACTGACCACATACAATCAGCTAATCCTTGGCCCTTGTTCCGACTCCTTTGCAGTGCTGAGGCAGTGCAAAAAAAGTGAGAAAGCTGCTCTATAGAAACAATCAAGGATTTGCACAGGGGAATGTTAAACCTAGATGGATGACAGTATGCTACCAGTCTCCTCTCCTTCAGTGTGGCAGGCATGCCAGAGTGGGAAAAAATCACATGGATACAACTGGATACCTTACACAGTGTAGAGCCCAGGACTGGCAAAATGGAAAGGGCACCTTTAAGGCCACCTTTCTCCACCTCTCCAACCCAGCTGTGCTGACAAAACATCTGAAAATGAAGGGCCTTGTTCATTGTGCTGCACAAAGAGATCCAATTCTTCTATACTGGCGCACGCCCATCTATTTTGGTACGAGGTTGTCTTTGAGGCACATATTGTGGGAAACAGTGAACATGGTTACAGTCAGTCATTCACAAAAGCCAGCACCACTTTAAAGTGAATAGGAAACTCATCCCTAAAACCTAACATATTCAGAGATAAGCCTATCCTGGCCACAGTGCCCTCACATTCAGTTGTATCTGGATTCAAAAAGATGTGCATCCCAATGAACATTAGTTTCAAGATATGCATAATGCCAGTAGGCAATCATATCGACATCCAGATAACAAATGAGCTATGCATCCATTTGTCAATGAGCAATGCTGCAGTTAGTCAAAGGCTCTGAAGAAGCGATGGTCCCCAGAACACCATCAATATCTGCCTTTGTCCCCTGTGCACAATGGAAGAAGAGGAAGTTAAAGCTTCCTTAGGTCCCAATTCAGCAAACCAGCTAAGAACTTGCTTTACTTTAGGTATGCGCTTAAGTCCCAGTGGACTTCAGTCTGAGTTTAAAGTTAAGCAGGTATTTAAATGCTTTGCGAATAAGGATGAACGTGTGAACTGGCACCTTAGGCTACTTTTGGACCCTTTTTTCTGCCTTCATTAGGCTGCAAGGGAGCAGCAGCACAATAAGCAAGGAATTTAGCCTTAACAATACATTCTTTTGGGAAAGCCTCAGTCCATTCTTCTGGAGAGCACACTGAATGTGAAGAGCCTCTGCCACAGTTACCAGATGAACTGCATCTCTGGTCCTTCTTGGTCTCCTCAAGTACACCTCCTCCCAGGTCTCAGGGCTAAAGCCATCACCTGGCTCCAGTGGATCACACTATTCTCCCCTCCCAGCCCAGCCCCAGCTACTAACCACAGTTACCTCAGCGGACCTGACTTAGGCTCAGACCCTGCATTCTGTTTCTCGGAGACCAAAGACAGTGGTTAATACAGTGATCAGAAAGTCTTCTTCAAGCAAAGTATCATTTATTTAGAAGCAAAGCGTTTAAAAGAAAACAGATCTTAACAACAACAAAACAGACTGTATACATAGCAAGTTTTCCCCTCAGGATCTGGGAAGAGCCAACTTATTTAGACTGCCTCCCCAGAGCATCTGTCTTTGCGTCAGCTGGTCTCCCTAGACAGCTTCTGACAAGTGACCCCTTTCTTCCCCTTTGCATTTTGCAGGGTTCTTTTGACCTCCAGGCTCCCAGCTTTGGCCAAAGCAAGACTTACAATTTGCTGGAGATAGGATTCAGGGTCTTTAAAACTAACAGCTGGCCCCATTGTCTTCCAAGTATGTGCTTGAGGCTGCTTATCAAGATCTGTTGGGTGGTTTCCCTGTTTGCTCTTCCCACAGCCCCCTGTTTAGATCAATACATTCATACAGAAAATTCTAATAACCCATCAACCACAGGTAGACAGTAACTTTACCATACTGACCAGGTCACTTACAATATTCAGACCATTATTACACATAAATTTTCATAGATTAATACATAGCAGCTCTGCATCAACACAGGCACTACCAAACCCCTTACACTCAATGACACATGTGAAGGGAGCATAGAATAGCATTGTCTGTATCTGTGCATGACACTTACACCTGTATAGAGACAGTTAGGAGTAACTCACATGCCTGCTTGTCAAATGGGCACTGTGCACCAGATGGTATGGCAGGCTCAGAGTGTAAAACCCTGGCCCCATTCACATCAATGGCAAAACTTCCATTGACGTCAGGAGGGTCAATGTCACCCACAGCGAACTGCAGGGTTTCACTCACAGTATACAATCTCACCATGTAGACTATATAAAACGGTAAATATCCCTACCCCACACACACATCACAAGGATAGAAATACTCACACCGAACCATTTGGAAAGGCCAGATCCTCAGCTGGTGTAAATTAGCAATGCTTTCTAGATTTCAGTGAAGCTATGCTGATTTACGCCAGCTGAGGATCTGGCCCACCTACGGTTACAAAGGGAAGTACCACAATTTACAATTTAGTTTTCCACAGATATATTGGGGGTCATTCTTTCTTTTCTAAGTATCAAGTCTATTGCACTACACTACTGACGGATATTCTTTTCTTCAAAAAAAAAAAATGTTTTGGTTCTTAAACCACGCCCCTTATCAAGGTATCTGAGCACTTCTTGTGGTGTACCGTATATGTTGTTCTCTCTACAAGAGTGCTAATAGCTTAGTACGTTAATTAAAATAAAATGTGAAAGGCTTTCATAATAAATGACAGCGGCACAGCCTTTGGCCTCATGACATCTGCTAAAATATATCACTAAGTATGTTGATTTTGACGTAAAATATAGTCTTGTACCTCTAGCCATTTTTTAAACTCATTTATAAGAGACATGCAAAGAAAGGCAATCATTAATCATACCTTTGTCAAAAAGCAACTGCCCAAGCAATTACTAAATAAAATCTACAGAACCTGGACAAACTGTTCAAATGCAAATGTTCTGAGATCAGTGATAAAAGCTTGAAATTATCTGCCTTATTTGCATGTTGTTTTCTTCACAACAGTCTTCCTGCAGTTCAGTATGGCCATCCACTACAGTGTACTGGGGAATATATTGCTAAAATAAATGAGGTAGGGAAAAAACTAATATTAAATGTCTAATTTCAGAATGTAGATTATTAAAATAATCCCCATTTTGATAAAAATAATCCAAAAGCTATTGAAATCAGTGAGATCCAAATCGCCAGTGTATATCTTTCATTTCAAATCAAATGAAAAGTACTTGTATAAAAAAAATGAATCCCACATATATTACTTGGGCCATATCACACCAGCAATTTTTAAGGAAAAGTCCTTATTGAAATCATTAAGAATTGACATCAACCAAACAGCAGCAGCATCAGAAATGCATGTGCAGGACTTTTGTTCTATATTTCTGCTATTCTTATTTCATTAGACAAGCTGCTTCATACGTTTGCCCATGTTTGTTACATGCTGCTTTCCCTCAACAGTCTGTAAACCATTTATGGCACATGCATGCCCAGTGTAAAATGAGACTAAGGCCTAGTCTACACTTACCGGCTGGTCCGGAGGCACGCCATCGATGTTCTGGGATCGATCCCGGAAGTGCTCACAATCGACGCCGGTACTCCAGCTCGCCGAGAGGAGTACGCGGCGTTGACGGGGGGAGACTTCCGGCCGCGTCTGGACCGCGGTAAGTCCGGACTAAGGTACTTCGAATTCAGCTACGTTGTTAACGTAGCTGAATTTGCGTACCTTAGTCCGAAGTCCGGACTAAGTGTAGACCAGCCCTAAGTGTGGGACAATGGCTTTACTCTCACACTGACAAACACGGAATCAACAAACCATCACTGCAAAATCCAGTGGCATCAACCAGTGACAATGCAGACTTTTTTCATAGGAGCCCCACACCAGCTTCTCTCCATACTTTGTCTGACAGTTTAACTGTTCATCACAGCTTTCACTTTTGATCACGTTTCCTTATGATTGGACAAATCCTGAGCTGTGCAGACTTACAGGTGAGGGTCTTGCCTTGCACATGCTGTAGTTTGTTTACCTTTTGATCATTTGGGGGTTATATTTTAAAAATATTCTAGAAAAATGGCTACACTGGGCTTTAAGGTTTTGACCCTGCTCTGATTGAAGTCAATAGCAAAAGTACCATTGACTTTAATGGTTCAGGAGTAGACATTAAATACTTAAATATTTCTATGGGAAATAGGTAGGGAGGAGGTACTATTTAGAGGCTCTGGACCAGATCCTCAGCCCCAATAAGGTTGACTTGGATTGTTGTAACTGCACAAAGCAAATTTAAAACTATGTGGAAATAGTCAGGCATAGAGCTAGATGGAAATTTTCAGAAAAAAAATGCAGAGAAATGTAGTTTCAGATCAACCAAAACTATTCACAAAATTGCGTTGAATTCAGTTAATTATTTCAGCTAAGGGGAAAAAATTAAAAATTGAAAGTGTTAAAATGAAATGTTTCAACATTTCTTTTCAAAATGACTTTTAGATAGGTTTGTTTTTTAAAAAACATGTTGACTCCATTTCTTCTTGGCTGTCTATAATACTCCTGCAGAAGTAGATACTCGAATCCTGGAGCTTTGGAAAAGCTCAGATTTTATGATCCATGTCCACATTTAACATAAAGTATTGAGTATATAAAATCCCTATCTCATGAATGCTATGTGTGATATTTGATGCACCTAACAAGCTTTTTTCTCATCTCACTTACAATGGTGTGTTGCTTTCAAAGGAGTTACTCTAATTTCCTCAGTATTAGAGGAAAATCAGGCTCAGGGAAACAAAAAGTTGACTTGAACAGATCATTTTCTTATTACTGTTTGTCTTGCTTTTTGAAGAGTCTTTATATTCTGTTACTGAACTACTTGCAGAAAAGGTTTGGTGGTATTGTACGTAACTCCTGTTGAAGAAACATTTTCACTTGTTTTATTGTGAAAAGAGTTTTAAACTGTTGATACGTTCATTTAAAATGCACATTTCTGTTCATTTGATTTCCAATTTGCCTTGAGGATCATTCTTAGCTAATAAAGGGGTCTCAGGACATGAAACAGTCATATGCAAATCAACTGTGAATAATCCGTGTAGCTAGTAATTTCAATATGTCAAAATATTAGATTTGCATCCCTCTGTGGATATCAGCATTTAAAGCAAAAACAACATCCCTTATTTCATTCTGATAATGACTTTCAGCTATGTACTCCCAAAGTGTACTTGTTGAATCATTCAGTAAAGAGTTATAGCTTCTTAAAGGAGGCTGGACTGTACACAGATTGGAACCCAGTGTTTCATATTATTGAATGACAGTGCAAAGAGGAAAATTTGTAGAGCCATACCTCAGATGCCAGGCTTGCCAGATTGAGGGATTTGCTGGTTCCTTATATATCTCACTGATCTGTATGTCCAACCACACCTCCACAGCTGTTTATTTCTGGCAATACCCTCTGGCTGTTTGCATGCTATGCCTATTCTTCATGGAACTCAGTTCCTTCCAAAATCAGATTTATGGAGTTTTTCTGGACTAAAAGTTAATCTGTTTTGGTGTTGCAATTCAGGCTGTCATTGCTGACCACTCAGATATAAGCATGAAGGTCATTATTATACAGGCAAGTGATTAATGGAAAAATTCATTTGCTGACTTATTCTGTATGCTGTAATGCATATACTATGTCATCAGCATGAATTTGAAAGGGAACACTGTTTATTAGGGAAATCTGTGTAGTTTGTTTGAAATAAGGTTTTATATGACAAATGATTTAGAGCTAGATTCAATCCTGGTGAAAAGATTGGTGCCTGTTAACAAAAGGGTTAGATTTGGCCATCATCTCTATAGTATTTTGTAACAATGTAACACTAGCAGTTGATAAGAGAAAATGATTTTATCCAACTGTGTTATGGGCATGAAATCTTAATAATGAACAAATTAAATGACCATTTAAATGATCATTCTTTCCTGTGTTTTATTTAGAAATATTTTGCATGAAGTGTATAATCATTATCTTTTCAGTCAAATTTCTCTGTTTACATTTGAAATGTTGCATGCATGCATTCACACTGTATTTTCAAAACCTCTCATGAACATTTCCCTGGGCATTGGGTCTATCATATACGATCAAGGAACCATGTGCTCTGAACTAAGCTGGCCCTAAGTTCTTCAGCAAAGTCCCCTTATTTCTGTAACATCAGCACATTTTTCCCAAATCGATGTTTTTATTGAATGAAATATGAAAATAGATAATACACCAGCACAGTAACCTCTCTATTTTATTTTGATACTGTATTTATGTTCTCCTTGAATTTCAAGTTTTCACTGTACTCTGATTTTGCACAAAACAACTCCCTCCCAGAAGTTGTTACAGGAAGGTAGAGGTTCTGGCAGAAGAATCAAGGGCAGCTGGGAGCTTGCCACAAGTCAAGAATGGGAAAGCTATTCAGGATTATTAGATGTTTCTGCTAAAATAATTGGTAGCAAAAGAGTTAACAACATTGACAGTTAAACCATCCTCTTCAGGTTTCCAAGTGAACATCCTGTTGAGATAAGTGGGGCTGAAGAAAATTTATATTCGGGAGCACAATTCTGCAACAAAAATGCAAATTCTATAGCCATGGAATTGCAGAATATATTTAGTATTGTATATA
Source organism: Chrysemys picta bellii (assembly GCF_011386835.1). Lineage (NCBI taxonomy): Eukaryota > Metazoa > Chordata > Testudines > Emydidae > Chrysemys > Chrysemys picta. The sequence continues at coordinate 22,862,652 of NC_088798.1, forward strand.
ACCATAATTGTTATTTTCTGGATATAATGTTGAAAAATTTAACCTGTGTTGCAGGTGACTCTCTGATAAGTAGTTGAGATTGCTTCCAATGCAGATAAAGTAGAGATGTCCTAAATATGCCATTTCAAAGGGCTCTTTTCAACGTATGACACCTTTTGGGTTCTGTGCTTTTGTGCTCTATAATTGTATGCACCAGTGAGATACTACTGCAATGACCACCTTAAAAAACAAAACAACTACAATAGAGTATCCCATTGATTTTCACAGAACATACACAGAAACCACCAGGTTGCCACTCAATGCATACACCAACTACACTGCAAAATTCAGCTGGACTGTAACTAGCCAGGTCTTATTGAAAACCAATATAGGAGCTTTGTTTTATTTTATTTTTCCTAAACTAAATGGAATATTCACAGACTAACATGTGTTGCATTCATTATAGATAAAGGGCTTTTTGCATTACATCTTGGGGTGATTTGATATATAACTTTCCTTAACTGTATCTTTCCATTTGCTGCACAGTGCTGCAAATACAAGATATGCCTGTGGCACATAGCTCTAGTATTTTTTATTTGGAACCTCTCTTGTATACCACTGTGAAGTGAATTGTGACATCTTTTGAAATAAAACCCTTCTTGCGGGAATAAAGAAAACTGAAAAGAGGGGTAAAGGTGTTCCATTATTTTTAGCATGGCACAGTGTTCTATTTTAGAAAATGGCAGTCAGCAAACCCTTTGTGATCGCTCTACACCTCAGAGGCAGAAATCCAATAACATCCTACACGCTTATATCGTTTTTTTAATCCTCTCACAAGTTGCATAGTGTAGATAGCTAGGTACCATCAGGACAGTTGAGAAAAAAATACCCCAAAGATCTGGAAATGTATTGGGAATCAATTAGTCTGGGGCTATAGAATGTGAAGGAGGGTGGTTGTTGATCTACAACATTAATAATGGCGTTGATTCAGCCAGGTAAGTGTAAGCACATGTGTGACTTCAAGCGCATTAGCAGTGCCGATTATCCATTGACTTCCATTATAATTAGTACCATGATGATGAAAACAAGGCTTTATCTCTTTCTAATAAAAATCACTACCAGTGATCATTTCCACTTGATACATCACATGTAAATACCAGAGCCTTGGTCAGGACCATCCCTGAATCACTCCATCAACATTGACATGCTTTAATCACATGAAGTATTGTACTTAGAGTTATAACCCTGGCATATCAGACTTTGTTCCAGGCATCCTGTGATTCCCACTTGTTATTCGTAACCAGACTAAGGAACTATATTCAGTATTTAGAGTACATTCCTTTTTACAATGGTACGATTGCAACTTTTGGGATCTCATGCTACGCAAACTGCTAGACTAACAGAGATCAGAACCTGCAGGTTTCAGCACAGTATCTTGCTTGTTACCAATTCCAGAAGTACTTCTCCAGAAGTAATACTGTATTTTTGGAATCCTGATGAGTTCATGTTGTAATTCATGGAAGGCAGACAGAGCCTGTGAAGTAGTGCTCTGGAAATGATATGACATGATCTCCACTGCTCCCCACACATACGTCAAATATTCAGGAATAGCCATGAGTTTGGGGCTCTCCAGTTTAATCTATTTTTATTTAAAAACCTCAGGCCTAATGGACTCCTGCTGAGGTAAAATTTGTTTAAGTGAGTGTAGAATCTAGTTCATTGGCCTGTATTCAGACTTATTAGTGTATGGTTTTATCATTCCTATGGGAGAAGTTCATACATTCAAAAATATGAAAGAAAGTATGCAATTACGTTTTCATCTGCCTTAGTGAAAAGTCATAGATCTGAAATGAAGGTAGTAGCCCTGTTGAACCCCAAACACACAACTGTAAATATTACCAGTGCGTTGTTACCTACACCTCCTTGTTTCATTAAAATATCTTGGGGTGGGGGGGCGGATAATATATTTCATTTGTGTCATCATGTTTTTCCGAATCAAATCAGCACTTCTGAAATGTGGAAGAAAATGGAATCTGAATCAAAGGGCATCTCTGGCAATAGTATTAAATATGACAAGGCAAGTACAAACCAGGTCTAATAGCTAAAGACTTTTTGACTTTTTAAGATGTTCAGTTGAACATTTAAAAGGTTTAGTCTCATATCAAGTCTAGAAAGCACCCCTGGGGCAGGCTTAAGTAACTATGCCATTAGGCACTGAGTTGCAAATTGCCTATTAAGTCTGACTGAAACTGTAAAATTGCTTTTCACAATGCAAATTAATGTAAATAAGAACAATTGGTTACACATATCACAGAGTATCAAACTGTCGACAGATGATGAGTACTGTTTTTTTTTCTCCTGAATTACCATTACTTTAAAGTTATATTTAGTCCATGGTTAAGAGGTCTGCATGTTTTTATGATACATTCCACAAATATGAACAACACACATTCTGATGTATGTCTTCTATTATGTGAAATAGAGACCTCTTTTTATGCAAGTCAATGATATTTTCTTTCAGAGAAAATAGAAATACCACAATACAACCCATTTACCCTCAGACATTCAGTTATATATGATCCTCCTTCAGAAGAGGAGAAACCAGAAAACAGTTATCAGTTACAAAAGTATTAGGTGGAGGAAAAAAAGTTGTAAGACTCAAAAGCATTAAATGATCAAAGCCCTTTTGTAAGCCCTCTGGGCTGCAGTAGCTCTATATAGCAATAGCTGCTATGTGCAATAGCTTACATTGCCACTTCTGAGAGCTTTTGCTCTGTGTCATTTTTTAAAAATTTTGTTCTACAAAGATATAACACAATGCAAATCAAAAATGTCCCCTTCCTTTGTTTCATCTTAGGTTAAGTTGATTTACAGTATGCACGCACTACCAACTTCACTGCTTTACAAGAGAGAACAAGGTCATTATCAAGTGATATATGTGGTTTCAGTTTTTTGTAGTCTACTTCTGTTTATGAAAGATGGATTTGCCAAAGATTTCATGTTCTGACAATAGGGCAGATGTACTGCAGTAGTCAGAGCAGATCCTACCCATTACATGTTGTGCTTCTTTCTTAGCAAAATCTCTGATAAGAAAATAAATATCAATAATTCTGGTTAATTTTGTAATGATAACTTTAACATCTGGCAGATATTTGAGTTAATTACTTTTTGCAATATAAAATAAATGACCTGGTACTGACAGTATGATTATTGCTTACCTTTGTTGAGGAATACAAAAACTGTAAATTAGATGCATTTTAGTAGAGCGTTTTACCTCAGTCATATTGGTAACAGCAAAAAAAAAGTTTTTATTCTTCTCAACTCTGTTTTGTCAATAAGAGGGCTTCCTGCAATATGTTTAGTATTCTAGCTCTGGCCCAGCAAAGTACTTAAGTATGTGATTAGCTTCATGTTCTCAAATCATGAGACTGGCTTAAAAATCATGAGATTTGTTTAAAAAAACAACATTAAATTTGGGGTTCTTTTTATTTGCCTTTTGGTTTTTGAGCCTTTAGGATACACATTTTCATACTTTAATCCACAAGCTTTTTTCTAAAATGAAAACAGATTCTCACATAATCTCAGGAATTCAGGAGCTAGGGTTTAAGAAAGACACCAGATAGGGTGACCAGATGTCTCGATTTTATAGGGACAGTCATGATATTTGGGGCTTTTTCTTATATAGGCACCTATTGACAACCTGTCCCGATTTTTCACATTTGCTCTCTGGTCACCCTAACACCAAATGTCAAAGAGATTTATGATAAAATACTCATAAGAGTTGGCAACAAGGTTTGTAGGATCAAGACTAGAATGAAACTGATGCAGATCCTGATGCAGTTGCTTTGTCGCATCTGCCCCAGCCTCCTTCCTCCATTACTAGTGATGCTGTGTTCGTAGCATCTCTCCTCCTCTTGTAACACTGTCTTAAAATAAAAACTTTTTGGAGGAAACTTATTGACTTATACACACACACACCCTTAAAACTGAAACAAAATTAATTTCCCTTTCCTTTCGAATGTGAAAAAATAAAACGATAATAATAGCCATTGGCAAGGACTGATTTTCCTCCAGCTTTGGTGAATTTTCTACAGTATTTTGCTCACTCTCTCTCTCTGTGATGAGCATATTGGTAAATAATGATTAATTGCCCAAAACGAGTATTAACTTACCACACTTTTGAAAACATTGATCTATGTTTTAGGTTAGTTGCTTTGGCATACTTTGGGTTTTGTTCAGGCCTTGTTGTCTTCAGTTTTGTTAGATGAATTAGAATTCCTTTTTAATCATATTACTCCCTCTCTGGGCCGCAGTGCTAAGGGATTTCTGAATTCATTTATCAACTAAGCTAAGTTTTTGTCTTACAACAATATGGAACTTACTGATACTTTATAGGTAACAGCATAATTTAAACAAATTACAGCCTCTGAATGTGCAAAGTGAAGATAAAACTGCATTAGCCTCTTATTATACAGTGCGCCATACTGGCCCCCGTAGGGGTTAATCCCATAGAAAAGACTGGAAATGTAGTACCTTTACACTCCAAGGGGCAGATCCTCAGCTGGTGTAAATCAGTATAGCTCCATTGATGTTGATTATATTAATTTACACCAGCTGAAGATCTATTTCTTTAAAGAATTTCTGCACATCATTCAAAGGGAGCTAGGGAGATTTGGATTGCCCTACCCTGGAACCGCCATTTATCTTCAGCCTTACAGAAACCACATGTTTTTGAGGGATTCCCAAATGCTAGCAACATTCCCACAGTGACCATGTGCATTTATGCTGCCTCCCAGCAGCTATCAAGCCTTGCTCCCCTCCCCTTCCCCTCCAACTTCCTTGACAGACTGATTGCAATGGAGCAGCAGACTGCGCCTGGATAAGGCACCTTCACTGTACCATGTTTGAGAACGCCTGCATTCCTTACCATCTCCATCCACATATTCCCCTCTTCCAAAATGTTTGGGGAAAAGAGGTCTAGGCCTCCATGTATTTGAGTTACTTCCTTTAAGCATATGTAGATGAAGCCAGTATCCTACACCAAGATTTGTATCTAACCCAAATCTGATCCCTCATTTCAGCCTGTTTGCTGCCCCAAACTCCCAGATTATTAGGACTTTTTATTATTGTGAAACTTTTTACTCGAATGGAAAATTAGGTTTTCAGCTAAACTGCAATTTTCATAAAAAAGTGTCTGCTTGCCTCAAACTTTTTTTCAATTTTTCCATCAGAAAACCAAAAAAAACCCAAACTGCTTTTTTGCTTCTTTTGTTGTTGTTTTCAGCTGAAATTTTCAACAAAATGTCAGAAACAAAATTTCTAACCAGTGCTATAAGTTAGTCTTCTTTAATAACAGGTGATATGTAAATAGAAGGTTTTGTTAGATTCTATATCTGAATTTATTTCTGCAATGACTGGGGGTCAGATACTGTTACACCCATGCACTCTGAGGATTTTCTCATGACTCCTCATATCAGGGTAACATGTCAACAAATAATAAAATTACCACCTAAAAGTACAGAATCTGAATCCTGAGATACTATATTTTGAGTGACGTAGCATTCTGTGAATAGTCAGCTAAAGATAAAATTAAAGACATCACAGAATAATTTCTAAAGGGATATTAATTTATTATGTATTATATATTATGAATTATTATTTCAGAAATCTGGGGACCAAGACCTCCTCTCCCTCTCCTCACACACACAAAGTCATACTAAAAATGATTTATTTAATGCACTTTGTAAGTAAATTCTTAACAGATGGACAGAGCACCAGAAGGGTAGCACTAGGGAGTCAGCAGGTGGACAGAGAAGCCAGGAATGTACTGGCACTGATCAGATTAACAAACCCAAATACCTTGAGACAAGCACAAGCTGCCCAGAGTATAGACAGGCACTGACCAGATAAATAAGCTAAAATAACTTGGAAATGTGGAGATTTCATGGCCCTATTTCCCAAACCTAGGGACCTGCCTGATGGCTAACGCTGGGCCACAAAGCCTTTAGAATGTCTACACTTCTGCTTGCTTTCTCTGTCAGGTCAAGGCAGAGGAGATTGGGCAATGGGAGGCAAAGACTGAGAATGATTCCTAGGACCTATGCCTGTCAGGGCACACACACACCTCTCTCTCTCTCTGCCTTGACCTAACAGGGAAAGCAAGCAGAAAAGTAAACATTCTAAAGGCTGGATATGCAGAACAATTTTTTGCTACTCCAAATGTAACATTCTCATCCATCATTATCAAATTTCCATACATAGGGCCAGCCTAAGGAGGTTTGAGTGAGATGATTCTTTAAGTTATTTGCTATAAATGACTTATTTACATAGTGTGTGTTGTGTGTGTGCATGCACACATGTGTGTACAAGTAAATGTTTGCACTGCATGGATGTGTATCTCTAGGTTCCCTTCATCCCCGCTTCCTTTTGCGAAACTGGATTCCACCTCCTTGCTCATTTCTGACAGACCTATCAGTTTCAAGGCTATCTTTGTGCGGGGAAAGGCAAGCAATTTATGTTTTAAAAAATACAAAGGTGAGATTCTCTTACACATTTCTAGTTGCTCCATCTGAGGATGTCCATGTCTGAGGTCCTCATGTGAAAGAGTATTTTGACTTCTCAGAGACTGCACAGACCTAGTTTAAGTTTTACCCCTTTAGTTTGTCTGCTTGTTTACATTTTGGTGTCAATCAATCATTGAGTACCAAGCCATAAAGTTTGGTACTTGCTCATTTACAAGCTTACTACATGTAGCAATTAAATGTGCTGTTGGCTTTTTGCAGCTGTGCAAACTATAAGGTTGTGCTTGTCAGTAGGGTTTACACATCTTCCATTATATAGAGCATTTGCTGTTTTGGAAGAATAATACAACAGGTTTTCTCTGGTCACTGACTAAAGATAATCTAACCAACTTTCTGGCCAAAATGTAGTTATAATTCTGATTAAAAATTGGCTGCTAAAGTTAATTGTCAAAGGTAAAATACTAGTATATTAAAGACACCATCAGCTTTAAATTTAGTCAATTACAAAAAAGATTTAAAAATAGTTTCAAATACCACAACTGCTGCTTGGTCCTTCTGCTGATTTTCATGCTGTATAGGCACAATTTTAATATTTTTTTAAAGTTTTTCTATCTCCCACTGCTGTGTGATGTGCATAAACAGGGGATACTGATTAAGGCACCAATCCAGTGAAGCATTTACTCACTGCTTAGCTTGTATAACATAAATAGTCCTATTGGACTTCATGGGACTACTCCATGTGTGCAAAGTGAACCAAGTGCATAAGTGGTTGCTGGTGCAAGACCTAAGTGAGAATCAGGAGAAACTGGCAATGCACAATGTTTGGTCTAATGAAAAATTATGTTTCTCTATTCTCTTTCTGTTATAATGATCCTAGATGTTACTTGTAGCAATTGTGGGTAAAACATTTGCAGACAGAAGTGTAATTTTTAAATTGAGGGTGTCACTTTAACTGTGTCACCTCTAAGAACATTACACACAGTTTCTTCACATCTTTCTTTTGTATCTCTCCTTTGTCAGGTCATTATGTTTAGTTGTTTCAAGGCAGAAGGAATTCTGAATTATATTCTAAGTAGAACTGAGGATTTTTTTTGTTTATCCTTGAAAGTAATAATTAGTTACTTAAATCATAGAATCGTAGAATCATAGACTTTAAGGTCAGAAGGGCCCATTATGATTTTCTAGTCTGACCTCCTGCACAACGCAGGCCAGAAAATCTCACCCACCCACTCCAATAGCTCAGACATAGGTTAGGGGTTTGATACAGAAGACCTCAAATCATGGTTTAAAGACTTCAAGGTGCAGAGAATCCTCCAGCATGTGATCCTTGCCCCACGGTGCAGAGGAAGGTGAAGAAACCCCAGGGCCTCTGCGAATCTGCCCTGGAGGAAAATTCCTTCCCGACCCCAAATATGGCGATCAGCTAAACCCTGAGGATGTGGGCAAGACTCACCCAGGAAAGAATTCTCTGTAGTAACTCAGATCCCACCCCATCTAACATCCTATCACAGACCATTGGGCATATATTACCGCTAATAGTCAAAGATCAATTAATTGCCAAAATTAGGCTATCCCATCATACCATCCCCTCCATAAATTTATGAAGCTCAGTCTTGAAGCCAGATATGTCTTTTGCCCCCACTGCTCCCCTTGGAAGGCTGTTCCAGAACTTCACTCCTCTGAAGTGTCACAGATGATCTATTATTCCCATAATATACATCTGTGAAAAATCAGGGAGCTATGCTTGTCAAAAGAGATCTGAAAGCCTAACATATTAAAATGCTATTGAAATAGCTTTTTACTATCTTACACACATTGCTTGGATTAAATCTTGCTGGGCCCCTTGCTGATCTGAAAACAGTTGTACATGATTTAATAACATTTAGACTGGATTATCATAATTCGTTGCTTGCAGTTCTGCCAACATCATCATTACAGAAAATGCATTTGGTTCAGAATGCAGCAACAGCATGAGTGATCTCTGGCACCTTTAGAAATGAGCACATATTACATCAGTCATGCAGCCCTTCACTGGCTCCCTGTTTCATCATGAAACAATTGCAAAGCTCTACTTTCAGGCTTTCAAACCTATGACAGTTTGAGGATTTGATTATGGCAATGATTTTTTTTAAACACAGGTCTATCTGCTTAGGTCTTTTAGGGCCCCATCCTGCAGTGTGCTGAGCATCATTATCTGCGGATGAAGCCAGCTGGAGATTAGGCCTTGCAGTGTTGGATTATTGGCTGTCTATATGTATCAAGCAGGTCTTTGGGGCAGTATGTTTTGTTTGGAGTCTTTTTTTCCTTTGCAAATTTATTACTTTATTGTGGTACTGTCTGCCAGAGTTTCTCTGCCAACTCCTTTATTTTCAGTATTTTACTGAAAGCTGCTTTTTTTTAGGGGGAAAAATTCCTTGAAACGTCTAGAATGTTATTTTTCATTGGCGTATACATTTATATAGTCAGTGTGATGTGGTGAAGTTCTTTGGGTGGGGTTTTATGGTAGATTAAGGACCACCATCCCCTTTTTTCTCCCCTTGTGTGAGTTTTCTACACATGTCTGTTTGTACTGATATAAAGTATTGTAATTAGGGTGACCAGATGACAGGAAGAAAATATCGGGACACAAGGGGGGGGGGGGGTCACTGGCGGAGCAAAAAAAACCAAAACACCAAGTGCTGCCGGTGTAAGGACACAAACAGCTCCCTCTCCCAATTCCCTACTGTGACCCAGTGCTGCCGGCAGTCGGGGGCGGGAGCTGAGAACAGCCCAGGGCTGCAGGCAATCAGTGGAGATTATGCTTACCCTTCCTTAGGTATGCATACCTTCAGCCTCTGGTTTTTAGGAGCGGGGAAAAAAACCAACAGAGAACAGCTGAGTGCTGCCGGCAGTCAGAGGGGAAGAAAAAAAAAAAAGCCGAGAACAGCTGAGTGCTGCCGACAGAGAAAAAAAAAAAAAAAAAAAAAAAAAGCGGAGTGCAGCGTCCCGACTGAAGATCAATCGGGACGCGGGACACATACCTAAATATCGGGACGGTCCCGATTTTATCGGGACGTCTGGTCACCCTAATTGTAATCAAGCAGCGTATTGGCTTGTGGATGGAGTGTTGATACAGGTGTAAACTGAGATCTCCTTAAAGGGTCAGATCCTATAGGCCAAGATTTTAAAAATTGGCTAGTGGTTTTGAGTGGCCATCTTGAGACACCTCAAACGGACCTGATTTTCAAAGCATGGGTGGCTTCACACTTTCTGCAAATCTGGTCTCTTCAGAAGGTGTCAAGTTGGGCAACAAAAAGTTGAAGCACCCAAAATAACTAGTCACTTTTTTAAATCTTGGCCATAGGCTTCACTCCACCCTTACTCAAACAAAATTGCCATTGAAGTGCATCTCTGGTTTTAATACACCAAAACAAAATTTTATCTGGTTTTAATGCAAAACTGTACATATTAAAATACCTTTTACAGTGAATTTGTAAGGACTGAATAAAGACTTCGTGATCTGGCCTCCAATAAACAGATTCCAGGCTATTTGTATATTAATTTAAAATAATTATTATTAATCGAAAATTTTTGCATCTTAATGAGCAATATATATGTCTGACACAGTTCCTAGAGTTTCATAACATTTAGAGCAGTGATTTAGCCTAGCACTTCCAATCACTATTTGTGGGCATCAAAAGGCTTCATCCTAATTTACTGGTTTCTGAGCACCTTATAAAGCACAAATCAAGCCATTCAAGATTTAGTTAGAGAGACCAAACACCATGTTCCTCTGCTCCCCACAGATTTACCAGTCAGCTGAGAAACCAGACCTTAATCTGCTGGGAAGATCTGGCCAAAAAGGAGCATTTTGCTTTCCTTGTCAAGTTTGATGCTGGGAAGAGTTTCTAGAAATGTGGGCCTGCCACTGAGATCACCCTACAACCAGTCCTCAAAAGCATCATTGTTGGAATACTGATTTCAGAAGACCTGAGTCTGATGTCACCTACATCAGCTTAATTCTGTTCAGTGGAGTTACTCCAGATTTATATCAATATCACTGAGATCACAGTCTGGCCCATAGGATCTGGTGAGTGTGGTAAGGTGGATGCAGGGAGGTAGTCTGCAAAGCAATTGTATTTCATTCTGATCTCTGAAAACAGGAGCCAGTAGAATACCTTGAATTTCACCTAGCAACTGATCAGCAAGCAGTGCAGAGCATAGTGTAATTCTACAGGTATCAAATATTTAAAGCCACCTTAAGCAACATTTTCCTTTTCAAAATGAGTTCAGATTTCTTCCAAAGGAGTCAGATTTCCTGGCAGCAATTGTCACCCACTTGTACAGCATGCGAACCTCCAGTGCCTGGAAGAGCAGTCTTGTAATAAGCTTTCGATGAGTGAAGGTCAGTAAGTACAACATCTGTTTTGCATACACGTTGCTTGCCTCTTTTGCTCAGTTTCAGTAGTATCACCAACATATTGGAACTGGTGTCATATGATGCCTGGAAAAGTTGTTTTTCTTTTGCAGTTCAATCAGGGTCAAGTTAGCCTTAGGAAATGGATGAAGCGATTACAGAAAAAACTATGATGGAGCTTGTATTTTAAAATGTCTTAAGTGTCCAGGGTTTTGCGAATAAATAGTCATCATTTAACTATTGTATTTATTCAGAAAAATAATTTTCAATAAAATTAGCCATGAAACAGCATATTTTCATCCAGATATGCAATAAGTATACTTAACTGGTCATCTGCACATGTTCAACGTGATTGGGCCAACTACTGTACATAAGCATGCAGCCACCAAATGCATTTTGTTTTTTTGGTTTAAGTGTCATGAAGACAGTAGAAACAGGATGAATATACCCAGATCTATACTGGAGAGCCCAGTGAAATAAAAGTTATAATCAAATGAAGTAGAGACACAAAATGTACTTTCAAATCTGATCAAACCAAAACGTTGTCCCTGTGATTCGTTCCAAGATTGTGAAGTGGAAGTGAGGCCCTTAGCCAGCAAAATATTTAGTTCCGGTTAGCTTCAGTGCAGCTACTCAAATGGTTAAAGTTAAGCACATGCTTACATGGTCTGCAGGATCAGGAACTTACAGCATGAACTCCATGAGACCTTATTCAAGTGGATCAGGAAATATGCAGCTATAATCTACCCCTCATTTCGGAGCTCAAGAATGGCTGTAGGAAATAGTGTTCAGATTGTACAACCCAATGAAGCTGAATGATGTAGTGACCAATTAATCACTTGTGCTGGATAAGCTGCCAAGAGAAAAGTTCATACTAGCACAGATGCTGGTTTTGCACCAAAGTATAGAATGCCTGCGGAATGCTTGGAACATACACTTTTGAAATCATAAGTTTGTCATTGTACGTAACCCCAGAGACATATCTGCTGGGAATTTGGCCAGAGATGCCATTAATGGATTACAGTGAAACATGTTAATAATGGACACCATAGGGACTCCAGGTTTTTTGGCCATTGTAACAGGTGGTCACATACTACGAATACACCATGCAGACTTTCCGCATATGTATTGCTAAAGCACTTATGTAAGTTTTATAACAAAATATTTAAAAGGTCAAATAAAATGACTTTGTTTGCAATTTAAAAGTCAAAGAATTTAAAATGTGTTACAAAATAATTCACAATCTCAAATTGGCTTCCCTTTCCAGCTGCCTTAGCAGGTTGATTGCAATGCAATTTACACAGCTGGACAGGTCTACAGGTGGCCAGAAGTGTGTTAGCCAGGTGGCTGCCTATTAGAGAGTGAAGTGTTATGTAAAGCATAGGAAATGTCATGGGGACTGAGATTTCACCAGTTATTAACACTGGTGACTGCAGATAGCAGGTGGCCATAAGTACAGGTTTCACTATAATGCAGAGCACTCATGATTAACCATCTAATCATGTCAAATGACTACTTAATAGCTGTCTTCTGACAAAAGAAACGGAATCCTCTCCCTTTAGTCCTAGAGCCTTAAAATTCCTACAGTCTTATAAGAAGGGGTATCTTTAGACAGGTCCTTGGTGTTACTTGTGCACTACATCCCGCAGAGCAGAAAGCAGCCTGCAGGAACAGAGGGAAATTTACTGGTACTGAACCTGTGCCCCAGTGTGATGCTATGGAGCACTCTTGGGGCTGGCTGTATTGTCTTTCAAATGAGAAGAAAAATTCAGCTTTTGAGTGCTGGGGGTCATGTGCACATCCCCTTTTTACTTATCTCTGTCTACCTACCCATCTATCCTTTAGATTAGCCACTAGAGCCAATGGCTAGTATCCAAATATCTTTGCATTTGCATGCTTCCTGTCTTGCCCAAAATTGAGCTGAGGTCATTAATATAGATGGGTGAATATCAAAAGTCTTAGCATTTGGATAAACAACAAGTTCTGATGCTTACAATTATTAAATATTCAATAATATGTTCCTAGTGCATCTCTCAGCAGTGGTTCACAATGCACGTCAGGAATAACTAAGCCTCATACCATCCCTGTAACTTAGGTACAGTAAGAATTACTGGACCTGTTTTTACAGATGCTTACACTGAGAAACAAAGAAGTTAAATGACTTGCTCAAATTTGCTTCTACATCCATTTGTGATACAGGTCATTTGAGTACCGTACTGAACTCCAAATCAGACCTTTCTCAATTACTCTCTCCAAAGGTACTTCCGGCTCCGAGGATGGCAACATCATATAACATCTTTGCATAATTCACAAACTTATGACAAAGATAGAATATTATTTGTGTATGAATGTGTCTACTAAAATAAAAACTAACAAGCCATTTGCTTCATGACACATACTTCTATAAATGTCATGAAGTTTTATGTTGTCATAAAATGTACAATGGGAAAAAAAACTTCCATTATTTCACATCAAGGGGCAAAAGTTCTTTTGTTGCTTGCTAGGGCTTGTTCACTGAAACTCAAAAATAAATGCATAGAAATATACGAAAAAGGAGGGCAAGGCTGTAAAAGTCTCCGGAAAGCAACCTGATAATTGAGGTTTACTGGCATGGCTTTGTGTGATGGTACGTTCAAATAACAGGTTTAGATTATAAAAACCTTGGGGCATGGACCATGACACTTTCTCTCCTAACAGCAATTTGCATTTCTATCACAGCTTTCATCCTAGCTTGATGGACAATAATTCATTCAGCCTCTGAGGAAGATGTAAATATTATGAAAAGTTTCAGAGTAGCAGCCGTGTTAGTCTGTATCCGCAAAAAGAAGAACAGGAGGACTTGTGGCACCTTAGAGACTAACAAATTTATTAGAGCATAAGCTTTCGTGGACTACAGCCCACTTCTTCGGATGCATATAGAATGGAACATATATTGAGGAGATATATATACACACACAGACAGAGAGCATAAACAGGTGGGAGTTGTCTTACCACCTCTGAGAGGCCAATTAATTAAGAGAAAACAAACTTTTGAAGTGATAATCAAGCTAGCTCAGTACAGACAGTTAGATAACAAGTGTGAGAATACTTACAAGGCGAGATAGATTCAATGTTTGTAATGGCTCAGCCATTCCCAGTCTTTATTCAAACCGGAGTTGATTGTGTCTAGTTTGCATATCAATTCTAGCTCAGCAGTTTCTCGTTGGAGTCTGTTTTTGAAGTTTTTCTGTTGTAATATAGCCACCCGCAGGTCTGTCACTGAATGACCAGACAGGTTAAAGTGTTCTCCCACTGGTTTTTGAGTATTTTGATTCCTGATGTCAGATTTGTGTCCATTAATTCTTTTGCGTAGAGACTGTCCGGTTTGGCCAATGTACATGGCAGAGGGGCATTGCTGGCACATGATGGCATATATCACATTGGTAGATGTGCAGGTGAACGAGCCCCTGATGGTATGGCTGATGTGATTAGGTCCTATGATGATGTCACTGGAATAGATATGTGGACAGAGTTGGCATCGGGGTTTGTTACAAGGATAGGTTCCTGGGTTAGTGGTTTTGTTCAGTGATGTGTGGTTGCTGGTGAGTATTTGCTTTAGGTTCGGGGGTTGTCTGTAAGCGAGGACAGGTCTGTCTCCCAAGATCTGTGAGAGTAAAGGATCATCTTTCAGGATAGGTTGTAGATCTCTGATGATGCGCTGGAGAGGTTTTAGTTGGGGGCTGAAGGTGACAGCTAGTGGTGTTCTGTTATTTTCTTTGTTGGGCCTGTCTTGTAGGAGGTGACTTCTGGGTACTCGTCTGGCTCTGTCAAAACTACAATCCATCGGTGATCTTCCAGAAAACACCATCCTGGCCACTATGGACGTAGAAGCCCTCTACACCAATATTCCACACAAAGATGGACTACAAGCTATCAGGAACAGTATCCCTGATAATGTCACAGCTAACCTGGTGGCTGAACTTTGTGATTTTGTCCTCACCCACAACTATTTCACATTTGGGGACAATATATACCTTCAAGTCAGCGGCACTGCTATGGGTACCCGCATGGCCCCACAATATGCCAACATTTTTATGGCTGACTTAGAACAACGCTTCCTTAGCTCTCGTCCCCTAACGCCCCTACTCTACTTGCGCTACATTGATGACATCTTCATCATCTGGACCCATGGAAAAGAAGCCCTTGAGGAATTTCACCATGATTTCAATAATTTCCATCCCACCATCAACCTCAGCCTAGATCAATCCACACAAGCGGTCCATTTCCTGGACACTACTGTGCTAATAAGCGATGGTCACATAAATACCACCCTATATCGGAAACCTACTGACCGCTACACTTACCTACATGCCTCCAGCTTCCATCCAGGACACACCACACGATCCATTGTCTACAGCCAAGCCCTAAGATATAACCGCATTTGCTCCAATCCCTTGGATAGAGACAAGCACCTACAAGATCTCTATCAAGCATTCTTAAAACTACAATACCCACCTGCTGAAGTGAAAAAACAGATTGACAGAGCCAGATGAGTACCCAGAAGTCACCTCCTACAAGACAGGCCCAACAAAGAAAATAACAGAACACCACTAGCTGTCACCTTCAGCCCCCAACTAAAACCTCTCCAGCGCATCATCAGAGATCTACAACCTATCCTGAAAGATGATCCTTTACTCTCACAGATCTTGGGAGACAGACCTGTCCTCGCTTACAGACAACCCCCGAACCTAAAGCAAATACTCACCAGCAACCACACATCACTGAACAAAACCACTAACCCAGGAACCTATCCTTGTAACAAACCCCGATGCCAACTCTGTCCACATATCTATTCCAGTGACATCATCATAGGACCTAATCACATCAGCCATACCATCAGGGGCTCGTTCACCTGCACATCTACCAATGTGATATATGCCATCATGTGCCAGCAATGCCCCTCTGCCATGTACATTGGCCAAACCGGACAGTCTCTACGCAAAAGAATTAATGGACACAAATCTGACATCAGGAATCAAAATACTCAAAAACCAGTGGGAGAACACTTTAACCTGTCTGGTCATTCAGTGACAGACCTGCGGGTGGCTATATTACAACAGAAAAACTTCAAAAACAGACTCCAACGAGAAACTGCTGAGCTAGAATTGATATGCAAACTAGACACAATCAACTCCGGTTTGAATAAAGACTGGGAATGGCTGAGCCATTACAAACATTGAATCTATCTCGCCTTGTAAGTATTCTCACACTTGTTATCTAACTGTCTGTACTGAGCTAGCTTGATTATCACTTCAAAAGTTTGTTTTCTCTTAATTAATTGGCCTCTCAGAGGTGGTAAGACAACTCCCACCTGTTTATGCTCTCTGTCTGTGTGTGTATATATATCTCCTCAATATATGTTCCATTCTATATGCATCCGAAGAAGTGGGCTGTAGTCCACGAAAGCTTATGCTCTAATAAATTTGTTAGTCTCTAAGGTGCCACAAGTCCTCCTGTTCTTCTTTTTGTAAATATTATGATGATTAATTTGCAGGTAAGGAAACTGAGGCATAGTTAGTGAGAGAGTTAGGAATGGAACCCAGTGGTGTATTTCTCTTCCCGCAAGATATAAATAACTCCCATAGCTTCATTGTATCTAAATACAATTAATTTTAATAGGGGTTAATGATATACTGAAGAGGATGATCTGGGCCCTAGGGGTCCTGACGACCCTGCACACTGTCTGCACTCTGAAAAAGAATGAAGACTAACATTTCAAGATCTTGAAAGATTAGTGCATGGAACTATACTGAGCAGTTTTTGTCTACATGCCCTATACCCCAAGGATGTTCTGTGGAGGTGGTCAGAAAAATTTGCTGAAATAGTTTCAATGAAAAATGTCATTTTCATCAAAATCTAAGTGTGTTGGAAAATGTGTCAACTGACAAAATTTTGGTTAGGAAAATAAAACGAAGTATTTCAATGATGTCAAATTGTCCTGTTTTAACATGGGAATGGAGCATTTCAATTTTCATTTTGAAAAGTTGTTTTGAAAGTAATTTCATTGTTTTTAAAGAAGAACAGTTTTTAAAGGTCAAAATAGGAACAAAACGTTTCAGTTTTATTGAACTTTTGTTCTGTGGGAAATTTCTCAGTTGTGTTTTCATTCCATTTTGGTACAGAATTTCCCATGAAATGAAAAATCCATTTCTCCACTTCTACTGTTATGTACAAAGTCCTCCAAATCTCACAATAAATGTCATAAAATAAAACTATTAAAGAGTGGAGGGGTGTGTGTGTGTTTGAGACACAGACAGACAGAGTTTATACTATACATGATTTGTTGACATAGTGCCTGAGCATCTCAAACTTTTGCCAATACAGTAACTCCTCCCTTAAAGTTGTCCTGGTTAACGTTATTTTGTTGTTATGTTGCTATCAATTAGGAACATGCTCGTTTAAAGTTGTGCAATGCTCCCTTCTAACGTCATTTGGCAGCCGCCTTCTTTGTCCACTGCTTGCAGTAAGAGCAGCCTGTTGCAGCTAGCTGGTGGGGCTTGTAACGAGGGTGGACCGGCAGCCCCCTATCAGCTCCCCCTATCAGACCCCCGCTCCCAAGTTCCCTGTGCTGCAGCTGCCCAGCAGGCTACCAATTGCAGGCTATCAATCGGCAGTTCAGCTGTGCCTCCCCCCACTGCCATGTGCTGCTCCTGCCCTCTGCCTTGGAGCTGCTCCCAGAGACTCCTGCTTGCTGTGCAGGAAGGAAAGGGGGGGGCTAATGTCAGGGTGTCCCCCTCGCCCCTGCATCCCACTTACCCCTTCTCCATACAGAGCAGGGAGGGGACATCGACGAAGAGAGACAGAGAGAGCTTGGGGCAGCAGCTGCTGTCTCAACTTCCTGATCCACTTAAAAAGACAATGCACTTAAGAGTGGGTTAGCTTACTTAAAGGGGCAGTGTGCATCTCTCTCTCTCTCTCCCACACACACGGTGTGTGTCTGTCTCTGTCTGCTATGCTGTCTCCCCTCCCTCGTGTTCATGCTGCCTTGTGTGAGAGGCTACATTAACAACAATATGTTAACCCTTGAGGGCTCAGCCGAGTGCTAGTTCATCATTTAGCAGTAAGGCATTCCCTGGGGAAATATCCCACCCTCTGACTCCACCACCTCAACCAAGCTTCACAATCATCATCACTGTGTACCAGTATTAAATTGTTTGTTTAAAATGTGTAATATATAGTTTTTTTTCTGGTGAAAAAAATTTCCCTGGAGCCTAACCCCCACCATTTACATTAATTCTTATGGGGAAATTGAATTCACTTAACATCGTTTCACTTAAAGTCACATTTTTCAGGAACATAACTACAACGTTAAGCGAGGAGTTACTGTATAGGGCATTTTGCCTTGACTAATAGCCACCATAACTCTATTAAAGTCAGCAAGACTAAAAGTCACTGGGTATAAATTTGACCAGAATGTGGCCTGGTATGTTTACAGCACTATACATCATTTTTGAAATTATAGACCTTTTAAACATTTCATCAGTACTAAATTTCTGTATCCCTCTGCCTATAAAGCTGAGCTGCCTAAGTACCTGAACCATGAACCCAGTGGTACAGACCTGCGAAAGGAGAAACATTAGGACTAGTTCATTTTAAAAACCTCTTTTAATGATAGGGAAAAAAAGCTTTTCCTTTCTGAGAGGCAAGAGTCATGACATTAAGGTCTGATGTCTCATTGCAGGCTAGGATGGTTCACTTATAATAGGGTGAGGATGGATTCACAGCTGCCGCATATTATAAAGCAACAGTTTCTGGCCAGTATGCTTCATGAAACATCAGGCTGTGAAGTGTCACTTGTCCAAGAAAAAAATATTCTTACCCCTGAACTTTGGACCAGTACAATTTGGGGAGAGAAATTCCACTATGGGTTTAAAAGCAGGACTCATTTTTGTGGCAAATAAGTAAATAAATAAATAAATAAGCAGTGCCTGTTTGAAAGTTGATCAGATGTTTGGAATGTTAGAAATAGTCAGAGCTGAAATGATTTCCTGGGTATATTTCAGGAGAAAAGGTTACAGTTGCAAAATACATGCAATATACCACATTATTCTACAACTGATCCTAAAAATCTCATGTAGTGTGTACTATATACATATGGTACTATACCATATATCAACTACACCTACCATTAAAAAGAAAGGTTATACACATACTCTACATATGGTGAGTTGCACCTATTATAGCTCTTGTTCTGTGCATCATACTTGTTACATAAGCTTTTGTTGTTTATCGGCATTTACAATAAAACAAATAAATGAAAGAGACAAGGTGACCCTAAATAAACATATTGCTTTAATTCACATCCAGGGATCTGCTACCATTTATTTCCTGTGGTTCAGTGTCAGCAGAGCCCTGTAAGTGAATTACAACAGCTGAATTACAGGGCCATTCATTATCCTTTATGTCCTATTTAGAAGGTGTCATATGATTTACAAAAAAAAAAAAAATTAAAAAACCCGCAAACCAATAAAATAGCTTCTGTGCATTTCTTAATTTAATGTCATGTGTAGCTATTATTTTGCATCTTTCCATGTACACACAGGAGGGAAGAGGTAGACAACTAGCAAATTCACTGTACAGAAACCGTGCAGTTGTTCAGGTTTTATGTACTAATAATGTTCAAATCCCAACTCCCAGCGTTCAGTGTACTGTATCAGCAATAATGACTAGAACTATTGAAACTCATTAAAGAACTTAGCCTCAATTAACAGACTGATCAGTATCTGCTTCCCATTATACAGAGACAAATTGAGCAAGTTAAAATGGTTCCCAGAAAACATTTGCTGAAGCAAGTCAAAATTAACAATAAATAAAATTGAATTCTCTTTTTGCTTGATTTTTCACCCATTTGCACCTATACAAATGCAATGAAAGAATGCTATTCATTATTTGTCAACCCCAGAACAACTTCAACTCACCAACAATAATTCTCCAACCATCTTTAAAGCTGAAATACTCACTCCCCACTTGTATAGTACTTTGTGAATAGCAAAAGATTATCCAGTTCTACTAAACAAAATTGTAAATCATGCCTAAATTATTCATCAGAAAATTACTGGGTATAACCTATGGAATATTCATTGCATCAAGATTCAGCCTTCTCTCCCCTGGCAGGAAGAAGGAATATGAGAAATGGAACTTAAAAATTGCAGGGGTGAAAAAAAAAAAAGCCACGCTCTCTTAATTGCACCATTGCTCTGGACCTTTTTTCAGATGGATCCCTTCCCACTCCATCCCAAGTAGTGCAAATGACATGTGACATACTGCAGATGGCTCACCAGTCAGAGAGGCACACATGCTGCTTGCTGTTCATACAGTATCTAGCAGCACAGGTGTTGGATTTTGCACTTGCCAGCCCACCAGTAGCAGCCAGATTTCCCCTCAATCCCCCAAGAGAAAGGCATAAAATCCCTATATTAGAACACAGAGGAAATAGAAGTATCCCACCTCACTGCCTCTTCGCAACCAGCTCAAACTCTGATGGGTAAATTAAAGGAATAGATGTGCTGCATCTAGGAAGATTTCCTGATTCATTTTAAGCAAGTGAGATGCTCAACACTGCACGCATGGTGCAAGGGTCTCCTGTCAGTGCCTATGCCACCAGATTCACCCGATATAGTGCATAGCACACTCTGCTCAATGGTTGGTGCTCTAGTAGGAAACAATGATTTTTTTCCCCAGAGACAGCTATCATCTCACTTGTCATTAAATTAGGGAGTCTCCTTGATATTGATGGACTTTGTCATGGAGCTATTGTTTCCTTTAACACATCTGCAGAGAATTTTGACTGCATATTGGTTGATGACAAATGGCCCAAGGTATTCATTTGCTCTGTTGCTTATTACATTGTCAATTAATATCTCTGCTCCAACTCATTGCATTGTTCTTGCTGTTGTGGTTTCTGGTTTCCACTCTCCCCATGACTAGACAGTGGGACATTTAAAAGGGCACCAAACACCAAAGTCTCCTGCAGCAATTCCACAGTCTAGTATAATAGCGTTAGGCAGTGAGGTGCTTTTGAAAATCCCACTGGGCACCTATCTGCATCTTTGGGTCCCTTAATACCTTTGAAAATCTGGCCCTAAGTTACTATCGGTACCCGCATCATTGAGAACACGCAACTGACAACCTAAGCACAATTCTGCACAGAAAGGCATTTAGAGAACACATTTGCCTGTAGAATTTCGTTATTTGTGGTAATAAGGGCTCTATAGCAAATGAGCTTAGAGGCCCAATTCAGGGGCTCAGTGAGGGGAACTAGAGAGGCATGCAGGAGCCAGAGAGGCAGGAGGAGCAGAGCCATGGCAGCTTAAGGCTATGTCTACACTTTAATGCACTTTTGGCATTAAAACTTGTGTGGACAGCACTTTGTCGGCAGGAGACACTCTCCCGCCAATGAAGCTACCGCCCCATGTTGGGGGTGGTTTTATTTTGCCATTAGGAGAGCTCTCCCCTGGCGACAAAGAGAAGCTACACCGCGTGCCTCACCATGGCAAAGCTTTAGTGGCACTGCTGTGCTGCTGTAAGCTGTGCGGTGTAGACAAAGCCTAAGATACAGGCTAGTGCGGGTAAGAAGATGCAACCTACATCCCAGCCTGGGCCCTGGCTGGAAGTGCAAAGAATCCCTTCTTCACTCATCTGTAGAGGGACTCACGAAGGTCTCTCCTGTTCTAGTGACACCCCACAAGGGTAGGTCTGAACTGATGGGCACTAATAGCCCAAGCAATATGTTTTGAGAAGCCCATAAAAAGCCACCCATAGCTCCTCTTAACTGACCAGGATCATGGAGGGATTCATTATAGAAATTGACTGGTAAAATGAGGGGAATTATGGTTGTATTTTGTGGCTTGCTCAAAGGAGATTGTTTAAAGAATACAAGTGTCCATGTGTTTCCCTTTGTTCTAACATTCTGGTATTTACATTTCAGCAAGAGAGTTTTTATATTTTACATGTGCAGATGGATCTGACACACGTGACTGAATTCCCTTTCCAGAGAAGCTGTTCTGTGGCTGTTTGAAGTGCAGCACACAAGAGTAGTCTGTCCTCCAATTTCAGCAGTGCCAAGTTTCCAATCAAGAGCCATCAGGAAACTTGTAGTCATGAATATTACAAGCAGAGATTTACTGTCTACTCCAAAGGAAAAAGAATCCCACCAGTTAAGCCACACTGTTGTTAACAGCAATAAGAGCCTCCATTCTGAGCACCTTGCTGATTAACCCTGCACTAGAACTCCTACCAGCAAGATGAAAAGAAGGAGCAGGGAGAAGGATGAGCCAAACATGCACAGCAGGAACAAGGTAGGCTATGAGGTCATTAGTGCATAGTGCACATTCAGCACTATCTTTAATTGTGCGGCACTTAGAGAACTCAGTAATAGGCACTTTAGTAAAAAAAGATAGTTAAACTCTGTTGGTGGATCTCAGAGAATAAATTCCAGTGTTAAAAGATCCTCTACTAGCAACCCTTTGACATTTGAATCTAGGGATTGTTACCCTGAGTACCCTAGCTGACCTCAATATCCATGGGAGATTTCAGGGAGAGGGTAAGTCAAAAACTATTTAGAGTTTTATAACCCAAGGTCAACAGTCAAATGTACAAATATCTCAGTGTGGAAACCCATATGCAAATGAACTGGAGATAGAGAGTGATTAGTGGCTGATTCTCTCTGACATCACAATGGTAGTGCTCAGGCAGAAGCAGGGGGCAGCAAATGGGCACTATACGAAAAAAAAAAAAAACAGATGAAACAAAACAAAAAATCCCAAACTTCGGGATTTTCCAGTGTTCCAGTTTCCCAAATTTCCTAAGAAACCCACAACATACAAACACAACACACACCCTGGAGATCATTCCACACACATTAACTAGTGGCTGAAATTTGGTCCAAATTCCCCTTGGCGTGTTTACAAAAAAGCATTCATAAAAAGATCAGACACTCAGGTACAAACCCCACAAAACAGATAATTCTGTTGCAACCTTAACTGTGGTCTAGCTACTGCAATTGCTAGAAACAATTGCAGCAGCAGGTCATCCAGAGTTACTATGTGATTGTGCTTGGGAGGGGAGATTGTCTCATGGACCATTTATTAAGATGTGGTCAACACCCCAAAAAGTTTGAAACCTCCTGTTGCAAACAGTGCTATTGCACTGACTAGGCATATGCCACCACAAGTTACACTAGTTCTCATTCTCCGTGGCTTTGCACTTTGCACAGTCATTTACACTTGGATAATAGCTCTTTGGGTTAAGGACCACATCATCTTATAATTTTGTATAGTGCCAAATTCACTGTTGGCAAATAGTAAACAACCTCCTTGGCTGGGATTTTCAAGGGAGCCTAAGGAACATTTTCAAAGGGACCACTGGATTTGAGCACCTAGGTTCACACAAGGATTTAGGCACCTAACTCACACATTAGGTGCTTAGCTGCCAGAATCAGGCCCCAGTGGGAGTCACAAAATCCCTACTCAGCTCAAATGCTGTAGGCACCTAAAATCACTTGCTGTCTACATTTTTGAAGTAAGACTTCCCTAGATGCCTATGTTACTGCTTTTGAACATGCGCACTCCGGCCCCATTCCAGGCATCCTGTCTCCTAAGCCCCAGAGATATGCACAAAGTGGGAGATGATAGGCATTCTTCCATCAGACTCACTTCTGAGCCTGATCTTGTTCAGACCTTGCCTGCTGGATCAGGCATCTATAGACGAGCTTACACAAAGGTTTCTAGAACAGACCTAGCCATGGGCTCACTTGAAAAATTACACCCTAAATTGCAAATTCCTCCTGTGAACTTACTAGAAAAGCTGTGGCAGCAGCACCATTACGGGTACTGTGGTGAATTCTGGACCAGGGGCTTGAGTCACCTATTAGTTTCCTATATAAAACGTTAAGAAAAAAGCTTTGGACAGCTCCTCAGTTGATGTAAATCATCACACCAAGTCAAGGGAACTATGATAATTTAGGATCTGCCTCCTTGCATTTAGCAGGCTTAATTCTGTACTAGGAAAATAGTGCTCACCCACATCCTTTGCCCTTCACTGCTATATCTATATAGGAAGAGAACCAGCTACAAATGTAAATTTTGTAAGCTCTGCCCAAGCTTAGCTCTGGGTCTAGGTTGTCTCCTGATAGTCAAGGTCCCAAATATTATGTTATACTACCACAGAACGGGAAGAGGGTCTTCCAAGTTTCCTGTGGCCATCCTGCTGAAATAAATGGAATGTCCACCGTGTATCTATTTCCACTACCTTTGATGGCTGGAAAAGTTAATTAGAACTTCTGAAACAATGAGAGATCCAATTTTTCAACTATGAATCATTCTGTGTCTGGACTGGTCCCTGGAGGGTCATTTTCATCGTAAATTAATCTTTCTAATGTCAGACTTAAATTATCAGAAGTGACACACATGACCACTGTGTTACTCAGCAGTAGCAGCAGCCCTGCTGTGGAAAGGTGTGATGGTGTTCTGATGATATTGAGTCTGACATTGTAAAAAATTAGTTTAAAATTAAAATAACTCTGATGACATTAAACAAAATGGAGGCTCACTCATGTCCAGAACATGACTGTCATTAGCTGTAATCTTTGTTGCCTACTTCTAGGTAATGAAGGGGGGAGGAGCATATTGAATATTGCCAATATCTGTTTGGAGGTGGGAGGAAATGGGATGTATAGTTGACTGGCTGCTGTATATTTGTAACCCTGCTCTCTACTGGAGATACATTGACCATGTTGTCTTCTCACTAGTCACTCTACCACAGAGGAGAGAAACTTTAATACTATTATAGATAAAGGAGAGTTTCTCTTAGCTCAGATGATAAAGGAATGTATATTAGGAGCAGAACAGCTTGAGCTGTGTTCACCAATAAAGTTTTAAGAGGTCATGGTGTGCAATGGAGCTAGGTGAATAATTTATAACAAATAATGTATACTATGAATTTTGCCTTGTTGTGTGTGCACATATGATTGTCTCAAATGTATTCTTACTATGAAACTATTCACTGAATGAATTCGGTGAATGATTGGATGAGGGTGGCCCTTACAGTCAGGTTTCTAGTGAGCATATTCTTAAATGCTAATTTCATTTTCCATGAACATTCAGCATCATTTACTTAACATTTCCTTTTTGGCAAACATTCTTGCCAGTAAATTAATTTCCTAGTATTTGTACAAAGCAAACACAAAAGGAGCTTTGTCAAAGCAAAATAATTTAAACATTTATATTAATATTAGTGGAAATTGCTTTTACACTATTCTCGCAGCTCTAGTATGGAGTACAAAGTAGCTGATAATTATTTGCTCATGGAAGCTTTATCCAGGTAAGGTAACTCGTAAACACATTTGAAATTGTTTCCTGGTTCCAAATTTGATTTAACTGGATAAAGTAATCGATCCCTTGAATAATCGGACAGTAACTTTCACTAAATAATATGAAATGTATAAACAATGAAAATGTGTTCAGTGAAGTTTCTGAACTATTTCACTGGTGACTAGCAGTTGGAGCTCATTCATTCACATTTCTTCTCCTCTCGTATTTTCTGTGCAGCATGCCCTTTTCACTTGGATAGCTCCGTTTATAAATATGACCATTATAAAATCAGATAATTCACATGGTTAAAGAGGACTTTGGTGAATTGGGAGAATTTAATCAATTCTCTTGTGTTGTGCACGTGTTTAAGGAATTCCTATATGCAATAAATTATATAACATATGTTTTGGAAACAGGATCCATAGAGAATTACACAGTTTAGGTAGCACCATAGAGAGAAAATAATATTTGCATATTAATCACTCAGAGAACTATTTATGTGAGCCACATTAAGCAGTGGTAATTTCTTCATGATAGCAAATACTCAACTAACAAAACAAGAATGAGATCCAGACTTTCATATCTCAGCACTGATAGATTGGTTGACATTGGCTAAGGAACAGACTGTCCAGTAGCTAAACATTTCAACAGTGCAGACAATAAACTTTGAAGGCAAATTTAGCAAAGCTCTGACCTCTACATTTTGTTATCAGAAGACTTATGGATGCACAGTTTAACTTCCTGATTCTTAAATCTTCCGTGTAATTAATATCTACACTTTGTACACCCTTCGTAGATTAAAAGTCAATAAATAAATTATCGCACTGATAAAATTATACTGCCTAATGTCCAAAATAGCACATACAGCAGGAAAACCAAACACAGTCTATGCTGCTATAATTGCCTCTCTTTCACTGACATTTTGAAAAACAATTTCAATTCTTGAAGTTAAATGAGTCATGGAATACAAAGGATACTGGATGATCATATAGAGGTAAAATAGGATATTAACCCCACTCGTGAGAATTAACTTTCATAATTCACTTGGGCCTAGAGCTCATGAATACATAACCTGAGCAAATATTATGCAGACTCAGAGAGGGGAAAAGACTTAAATCATTCACAAAGAAACTGGAGTTGCTCTAATAAAGCTATTTTTAGTATACATTAATTTTAGTTGTGCTATGATGCATGTAATGCATGTAGTTATGTAACTAGTACAATCTTTTTTTCTCTGCACCTCTAAATGTCAAGGAGACTGCTGTGTGAAGAAGGCAGCTGCCATTTGGGTTCAGATGAGATTCAACACATTATAGAAGAGACTCACTCTATTCTCTCTTGGATGCTTTATGTTTGTTCTTTCTTGTGCTGCTATTTTCCCGCAGACATTAAATTAATGTACATGGTTGCCCATTGTGTATTGTGACAAGATAGCCGATATAGTATGGTGGGTCCTGTGCTTTTCTTGGCAGGGGCCTAAGATGTCACCCCTTGCCTCTGCTCTTGGGGCACCAAGGGCCCCGCTAGTGGCCCAGGAAGGTGGTAAAGGAGTCCCAGCCCCTCTCAACCTCTGCGGGTTCTTACTCTCCTCCCCTTTAGGTGGGGTACCTTCAGTCCTTAAACATTGGGGGAGGGAATCTCCCTCCCCTGCTGGGGCAGGGTCTCCCTTACTCCAGTTTTCTGATCTTTTAAGTCTCACAGCACACCTCCAAGCTCCAGTCCTCTCTCCTTCCTCCTTCTTCCCTGACTGCCTGAAGCAGGGGGTTTTATTAGGTTGCTATCAGGGCCTTAGTTGACTACAAGTGCTCCAATTAACCTGTAGCAACCCTCCCTAGTCTACAGGGAACCAAGCCTTAATTAGCCTAGCGCTCGCCCACGTCCCGGTACTCAAAAGGACCACTCTCCCACTGCTCCCTGGTCCTCCTGTATCACAGTGTGTAAATTATAACAATGTATCCACAAAGTTGTAGGTGTTGAAATGTTTCATTCCACTCTGCAGATAATACAAGCATAGGGTACTCAGCAGCTCACAGAATTAGGCCCTAAATAAGTGAACATTAATGAAGAGCTTTGGTAGCCTAATCCTGCGGACATTAAAGCCAATGGCAACATGACTATTGGCTCTGATATTGCTGGATTAGGCCTTTTCTGCATGAACACATACATAGTTAGAAAGTCACTGGGTGTAGTTAATGTGTGATCACTTTACTGTTGTGATATGATTATGATCCACTTTGTCAGTGATTTCGCTGTCCCATGTCTGTGGTGTCACCGTACAGCTTCATCTCCCATGTACTATGTGTGTAGACAGATCTAATGGCTGGTATTCACAAGCAAATTTCAACACTTTGGCACATCATTTTTAGACAAGCTCCAGGGAGCAATCTTACCCTCCTGCAATTAGATGCCGCTGGAATTTAATACAGGTTATTCCATGTGCACTAGAAAAAACTCCTTTTCTATAAAGAGTCAGTGTAGAACTGGCACCACTGAGACTGATGATTCAGGATAAAAAAAAAAATCAGTACACAGCACAGTAACTGCTGGACAAATTTAGTTTACATGACAGGTGACCTGAACTGTAATTGACCTTGGTAGCATCTAGGTCATTGTTTCACAAGAATAAACTCTTCTTGAATGGCATTTTTAATAGGGCACGTTCATTCTGTTTTGACAGCATCTTTTGTGTGAGGATCTCAACATGCTTTAGAAACAATAAGTCTCACAAAACCCCTATTAGAAAACAGATAATGAATATTGGCCTGATTTTTAGATGTCCTGAGCACCCACAGTTCTGCCAGGGGTGTTTGTATGTAAGAAAACAGACAAAGAATAACTCATTCTTTTGAAGTAATTCCCCTTTAAATCTGCCAGAGTGACTGCCTGTAATGGTTATCTGTACATAACTGCCAGTTGGATATGCTAACACTGCTTGAGCAACTCACATTGATGATTACTAATTTGAGATTCAACTGTGGCATTGATCAATCAATAGCAATAGCCTATGGTAAGGACCCATGCCCCGCTCTTCCTAGTACCTCTAGGGAAGTTGGTATTGGTAGCAGAATAACACTGGAGCAGTCCTTGGAGTCAGGAAAGAACAAGGTCTATGTTTGCATGCATTTGCTACACTGGCAAAAGCTTTTGGGTCCTCCCACCACCACCACCACCACCACCACCCTTGAGAAGTCATGAAGGGCTAGGCTCAATTTAGTCATGCATGTAACTTATTACATTTTACCTGTCTTGCACTATCACTGAGCCCTGCAGCTCTATGGCAGAAGATTCATTCAGTATCATGTGAAAACTGTTCAAAAAGGTAGCTGCTCAAATACCTTTCAGGCCTCTCCACTACATTGTTACCACATCAAATTCAAGGCACTTGTTCTCTCTCTCAGAAACCTTCAGCGTTCTGCACTTCCCTACTTATCTGCCCATACTGTCCCCTACCATTCCCTCCACTCCGCCAGTTGAACCATTCTCGAACACTCATTTGTTTGCTTCACCCGGATAGGTCTTTGCATTTTTTTCACTTGTTGCATCATCTTTCAAATGAAATGGTAAACTCTTCAGGGAAGTGTGTTTTCCTATATGTTAGCAGAGCACCTAATGAAACAGGGCCCTGATTCTAATTGGGGACATTGGGTATTACTGTAAAGTCATAAAATAAACAAACTACAACAATGTTACTTAAAAGTTCATATCAAGAACTAAGGATGGAAAAACTGATTCAGGTAAATCAACAACCTACTCAAATCCCCTTCCCCAGAAGAGAACAAAACACAAGAAAACAAACAGAATCTTTGCTGAACTTCATGGAAGTTTGTTTGCCTCCTGCCCATAGCCTTTCTACACCTTTGCACATCTTGGCTTCAGATGGAACTAGAGTCAGAAAAGCCCAAATAAACTGGTAATATTCTTATGTAATACTTTTAGCCATAGATTTCTAAGCACTTCACAAAGAAGGTCAATATTACTATCATCATCATCCCCATTTTACATTTGGGGAAACTGAGGCACAGAGCAGCGCAATGACTTGTCCAACATCACATAGTAAACCAGTGGCAGCATTGAGATGAGAACACAGGTTTCCTGAGTCCCACTCCGGTGCTCAGTCCTGTACTCAGTCCACTAGGCCACACTGCCTCCCCACTAGAACACCTGAAGCTGTATCTCAGCAATGCCCAGTTTGAAATTAGCTGACTTGTTGATCAGCTTTAGGTTTACCTATTGCTAGTCTGTATTCAAGCAGTCTGGGACATACAAGCTTTGCAGGGTATGTGCTAAGGATCCACTGACCCATCCCCTCATGGCCTGCATTACTATCTCCCCACAAAAAATTGGCTCTTGCCTTTTCAAATGACTGGAATGCCATTGGCTAATCCCTGATTCCCCATGGGCATGGAGGAAGCTGCACAGTATGAAGTAGTAGAACAGTTAATGCATATTAGCATCAAAAGTCTTAACTGAGGAAAGAAATGGGGAAGGGATTTAGTAAAGAGAAAAGGCCTTCAGGGAGAATACTGTTGCTTTCTGTGCTTTTGACAGCTGCCAAGACCTTCTGCCTATGGGACTGTTTTGATAATAAAGTTGTGGCTTTCTATATCATTTTAACATAAAATATGTCTGCCCTTGGCAACGCCCATTTTTCACAACCGTCCCATCAAATTCAGGCTCAGCCCCTCTGGTGCACTGCAGCCACTTTGTGTTCCACTGATGGTATAATCTGGCTATAAAACTGTCTTAACCAGTCCAGAAAGGATCACCTCAGTGTTTGAGGGACTTTTGATGGTGTACAGCCAACACAGGGGCATTTATGCCATTCACCTCCCTGTTAACAGTGGAAAACCAGGTGTAATTGAAGGAAAAGAAGTGCAGCTTGGATGGTCATGTGCTACATCAATCTTCAGCCCCTTCTGAGCGCTGCAGTCTGGCAGAAGTTAGAGCAGCCAGCTGACTGCTTTAACATGGCGCAGGGCAGCACTTGGACCAGGGGACTGCAAGAGTGAACATTAAACCACCTAGCACACAGCTCCCTGATTTGAAGTCAAGGCACTTTCATCACAATAGAGTCCATTTTAGTTTTAAGGATGACAAAAAGAGTGTCACGTATGTTTAGAAAAATACTTTTATTAAAATCATGTACTCGTGCCAGAAATATGAAGCTTATATACCTCTGAGTAAGTAACAGCTTTATATATAACGGATAATTAGCTCAACATATGAAAAACAAAACAATTTAGCAAAAACAACGCTCCTTCGCTGCTTCTGCACAGTTCAAATGACCGCAGACAATTTCACCAAGCCACACATTTTTTGTGAATGACTAAATCCTAAATTTCAAGTCAGAAACGCTTACCTTTCTCCAAACAGAAACACATAAAATGAAACCCAAGTTACCATTCAGTATCTACCATCATTCTATAATTACAAAACAAACTATGCAGCAAACTAAATGAGGTTGGTAATTTGTTATAGTTTTATTGCTTTGTAAGTATGCAGAATAGTGTAAATTGAGCCCTGTGTTAAAAATGACAGAAAAACATTATATCCTAAGCTAAGGGATCAATTTTTACTAAGTTGTTTGTGCTATTCAGCTTATAATACAGAGGATTGAATAAGAAGACCAAAATACAAATGCAGAGATACTTAGATATAATATGTACTGCTAGGTAATGCATAGAAATATAGATAAAATTTAGAAATAAAATACACAGTTGCAGTCCAGTATAACTAGAATGTTTCTGATTTTAAACACTGTTTTATGAAGACAGCACTGAATCACATTGGATCACAGTGTCATGAGCAAACAACAGAGGGAACATATTAATTTGTAATTGTAGGATGGTTGAAAGTATTTTAGAGGAAAGAATTACTGGACTCCATTACTCCTCTTACGAGGAGCTCTTCTGTGTCACGCTAAAGCAGATTTTATGCACTCATGCAAAACAACAAATTGTTTCTCTGAATGCATCATGACATCTCGGACTAAGGGGTGAAAGGAGTACACAAATAAACAGATTTCGTTAGAGAAACAGAATTGAGGGGCAATATTTAGAGTTAGGGAATGGATATCCAAGTTAATGCGAAATAACACAGAGCACGTAGAAGAAAAATAAATGAATCAACAAGAGCATGAGATATTTTAGGAGGATACAGGAGCTTGAAGAGAGAGACAGAAACCATAACAATTAAATGAGTCTGGAAAGAAATAACAGGGGAGTTGTTTGTCTGTAACAGAAGAGTTTGGTGGCTCCAGACATTTCTCGTTTATTAAGGTTTGGTCTTCCTAAAGGGATTTACTTCAGAGAGGGAACTCACATTATGTGGCAGCATTAGCCTTATTCTTTCTGAATTCTGCAGAGTCCAAACCATTATTTATGAATTATTGAGATTTTCATTTTCCATGCACATTCTGGATAATGGCAAATCAGAATGTTAAGAGCCACAGATTATTAAATTTTCCTTGGCTTTATTAACATAATATATATCAAGTGTATACACATCTAAAACATGCTGAAACAAACCGCTTGCCTCAACATTGTGAAAGCGAAGAACACATTACAAAATTATCCTTCTTCCCCCTGCCCCCAGTAGTTTCAAGTATAATGCCATTTAGCCTAAGTATTTTAATCTGTGTCCCTTCACTTTTTGCAGCACATTGAAAGCCTTATTGTGGGGACTGTAATCATTTCAAAATAAGATGGCTTCTTGGTCTGCTTAACAGTTAGGATATGTCTTCACTACCCGCCGGATCGGCGGGTAGTAATCAATCTATCGGGGATCGATTTATCGCATCTTGTCTAGACGCGATAAATCGATCCCCAAACGCACTCCCCGTCGACTCCAGAACGCCACTAGAGCGAGAGGCAGAAGCAGAGTCAACGGGGGAGCCGCAGTCATCAATCCCACGCTGTGAGGACTCGAGGTAAATCGATCTAAGATACGTCGACTTCAGCTACACTATCTGAAGTTGCGTATCTTAGATCGATCCCACCCTCCATTGTAGACCAGCCCTAAGTCTTCAGATGCCTAACTACAGCTACATAATAGGTGTTACTGACTTAGAAGAAACATGGCATATATTGTGTCTGCCATTGGAAACATCTCTGAAAGCATAGCACAGAGCATCAAAACCACCCGAAGTTTCCCAATTAATTACAATGGGAAATTATGGATACATCTCCTCTAATCCCAGGATATAACAGAAACTCAGTAACTACCTGTGTTTCATATCACTGAGCAAATACTTCACAAATGTATTCTGAGGATAATTTTTAAATAAAATGTTATTACATATTTTTATTTGTATTCTACTACTACCCACAATGGGCTAAGGCAGCATTGAACAAGCATAATTGAATATGTAGTTACAAATATGGCTAAATCTAATTTCAGTTTTGAAATCAAACAGCAATTTACAAATATTTTTTTGCATTATTTGTTCAGCTGTTGGCTACAATATGTTAATAACAATTATTTGAAATATATGTTGTAGTAGAAAGAGAGCCTAGATATAAGCCCTTATATCAGAGGCCTGAGACCCCCAAGTAAAGAAGTGGCCAAGCTTTGCTGATATAAACCAAAAACAGGCTGTGAGCAAAAGTCAAGCTCTGCCTGTGTGCATGCTCACAGAACCTGGCAAGAACAGGACTGGTATTGCAACAACATACACACATTCCTGAGAAGTGCTAGGCACCAGATACTCATGTAAAGATGTTTCAGAAGGGTACCAGAGCACCCCATACCAAGTGTGGTACAAGCTCCCGTCCCCCCCAAAGATAACGAGAACGCACTGACGCCTCCTAAAGATAAGGTCAGGATGATAGTGTGATGGATAGAGATGTTTTGATCGAACCAACATGTACAAGATAAGGGGTGGTAGTTAGCCATGTCAGAGGGTGGCAACTAGCCATGTCAGAGGAGTAATATGTAATTTGTTTATATTGCTGTATAAAATGGAGTCTCAGAGGGAGGGTCTTTGGCCAGCCTAGGGGACAGTGGAAAGTCCCACCATTAACTGAGCTGCATCCATTGTCATGGGCATACATGCATTGAGTGTACTCATAACAAGTTTAGGGCCCCAATACCGTGCTTTGTCGACAATAAACCTGACCTAATGCCT
Source organism: Chrysemys picta bellii (assembly GCF_011386835.1). Taxonomy (NCBI): domain Eukaryota; kingdom Metazoa; phylum Chordata; order Testudines; family Emydidae; genus Chrysemys; species Chrysemys picta. Next base: position 22,896,021 of record NC_088798.1, read on the forward strand.
TCGTATCTTAACGGATCTTGTGGGTAGTTCGATTGAGGTCTGCTGTGCCATTTGCCTGTCCAGAGCTGGGACAGCACACAGAGAGAACACACACCCGCAGCTGAACATCTAACATATACTACCCTGTGTGATAAACTTCAGATCATAAATAACAATATCAAGATACAGGAATAATTGTATAAATATCTAGTGATTATATCCAGTTGCTTGTAAAAAGATCAATCAGTCAATGGGTATGTTTTTATTATCAAATATAGTATGGTAATGAAAGACAAGGAACCTCTGAAGCTCTTTGACGAGGCTAGTTTAAATGACATCAGCAAATATATTTCTACATAAACCTGCTTCATGAAAGAAGTTAATGAAACTCATCCAAACTATATAATCAAAGCATCAAAAGTTAGAAAATACACAATTAAACTCATATAGCCCTAATTCTGCTGAGCACTTAAGCTCCTGTATAACATTAAACACATGTTAAGTCCTTCCTTATTCAGTAAGGGAAAGATTCAGTGAGGTATTTAAGCATATGCGAAACTTAAAGTACATGGGCACTCGTGTTGAAGTACATGGGACTATTCACATGCTTAAAATTATGAATGTGCTTAAAAATCTTGCTGAATTAGGGTCCTTCTCAATAAATCTAAAGATGATCTGACCTAAGCTCAGTCAATGGGACTTAAGCATGCATTTATGTGTTTTTCTGAGTAGGGACATACTTAAGCACCTGCTTAACTTTAAGCAGGTGCTTAAGTGCTTTGTTGAATTGAGGGCCATGCAAAGAGAACTGACTATAAGACATAATATTTTTACCCTGAAAGGTAAACACATTTAATGAGATATATACTAGTGTCACTAACAGTCAATAGAACCTTTCACGTAACATATACTTATTCAAATAATATATTCATTCTTTCTATCATAGTCTTCATTCATTATCTATCTCTACATAAACAGCAGAGAAAGCTGTATTTCTGTTTGTTAGATTCTTAACTTTTTGTGAGTGTAGCATAATTATAAGTGAATTGATAAGTAATAAAAACAATAACTGTTGTATAAAGTTTATGACTCTGATGCCTAGTAGCACAATTCAATTTGATATTTGTTTCTCTGTCTCACTATGAATAATGATAAGGTTTCCCTTGCGAATATTGAAGTAACTGATTGATAACATTGGGGCAACAGTTCTGATAGCCAATGAAATTCATTATTAAATATGTCATTAACAACAATTTAAAATTTAATGTAAAGGATTGGTAGTAAGCAATATGATAGCATTTGGATGTGATCACTTTTGCAATATAATGACTGGCCTGGTGTTGGGATGATTGAATAACTTTGAACTGAATAAGAAAGAACTGCAATAAGACAGGGGTGGAAAGTTATAGTTTTATTTTTCTGATATGGGACCTTAATATGATGTGACTAGGATGGGAATATGTGACTATATTCTCAGATAAAGAATCTAGGACAACAGTTATAAACAGCAGAGATTAATCAGAATCAGAAATGGTTTATGAAAATAGGGTAATTCAGAAACAGAAAGCTCTCTATAACTCTCCAGGGTGCAATCCAGACCAGTGAGGGACTGTCACACCTGCTCTGCAATCTGGGGTGCCTCACAATGCTTTGCTGCTGTAGCTCCCAACCTGGGCTCCTCTAAAATGGCCAAACAGCATGCAGATCACACCCTGGGCGTCTGTGTATATCCACAGCCCTGGTCCAGAAATTCTGACCCCAGCAGCCTGTTAGAAACACACCAGTCACACTCTGGCTTCCAGCAGCCTTGGTTACTACTTGCCAGGTGACCCAAACACACTCCCAGTCCCAAATTTCCCCCCCAAAATGTGTGTTCTGCACGGTTCAGGCCACTCCAGATTTATTAGGTCCATTGCACCTCTAAGGGGGTCAGTATACTACAGTTTGCTACCATAAATGGAGTTACCCACACAGTTAATTTAAAGACAACAGTGGATTCAAGAATAAAACAAGCTTGTTTAACTACAAAAAGAGAGGTTTTAAGTGAGTACAAGTATAAGGATTAAAGTCAGAAATGGTTACAAGAGAAATAAAGATAAAACATTTTATAAAATTAACTAACTAGACTTGGTTCAAGGTGAAATTCTTACCATGGGTTCCCAGCAGCATTGCTGACCAAGTTTCAGGTCAGGATCTTCTGCCAAAGTGCAGGGGCTTTTCTTTAGTCTTCTTAGGAGGAAAAAAAGAGAGATGGATACGGAGATATAACTTGGGGTGTTTTTGTCCCTGACTTGTATAGTTCAGTCACCCTTTGAAATGCATTTTCCATCTATCTAGGGTTACTCCTAGATAAAGTTAATTCCCTCTGTGGGGACGGAGACAGGGAAAGAGGTTCCATGCTGTTGTTTGATTCTGCCCACCTTCCTTACCAAAAAATGGACACTTGATAGGTGATTGCCCATCAGCTTTGATGACACCAGGCTAGAGGTGTCAGCTTGTCCTTTGTCTTTGAGAAACAGGTTTGCCCACTCCCCAGATTTGTCTGCTAAACACACTTCAGTCATGATTTCAGCTTATGTTCATCACTTTACATATAATGTTCCTACATACATTTCACCATGGTATTATTGGCCAGCAAGATATTAGTTTTCAAATGATACATCATAAGGCATATATATTTTGAACAAATATTATTACAATAGTTTTCAGAGTAGCAGCCATGTTAGTCTGTATCCGCAAAAAGAAGAACAGGAGTACTTGTGGCACCTTAGAGACTAACAAATTTATTAGAGCATAAGCTTTCGTGGACTACAGCCCACTTCTTCGGATGCATACAGACATCTCTATATGCATCCGAAGAAGTGGGCTGTAGTCCACGAAAGCTTATGCTCTAATAAATTTGTTAGTCTCTAAGGTGCCACAAGTACTCCTGTTCTTCTTATTACAATAGTGTGTAGGGTTTGAATAAAAACAATATTGTATGAGAGGCAGTTGCTGCCATTAAAAGTTAGTCCTTTACCCACAGTGAGTTCTCTCTAAGATATGGTTATTGTTTTCTATTTTAAGTATAGGGAAATATTGTGGTATCTAAGGTCCCAGAGCCCTGCTCTGCATTGCATTATATTTTTTAGAGGAACTCAATTTTATTCAAGAGAATTTATCCTTTTGGGCAAGAAATCTCCTACAGGAAAGTTGGAATGTGAAGGCTCCAGGACAATATAGCTAGTTGAATTATTCAATGAAAATAATTTATCCAAAGCATTTTGGATTTCTTATAGTCTACATTTCTCATGAATTTCCTCCCAATGGCTCTAGTGGGGGCCACTGCAGGAGCAGTCATGTCGCAGCCCTGTCAGGTGTATATAACCAAATAATATGTCTATGCCTGCAGACAGTTGTCAGCATAACCAACCAACTATCTGAAGCCCGACTTAGTCCTCAGTGTCATTCAATGGGTCCTCATCAGGGCTGGCATTGACAATAACATCAGCAAATGTTGAAGCACTTTCAGGTGCTAAACAAGACCTTAGAGTCAAAATATGTGCTGACTACAACTTCCAGGTGTTGTGCCTCCAGAAGACATTCAGAGGGATTAACAACAACTGCCCCCAGATACTTAGGATGAACTTGACAATTGAAAGCCACACAAGCAATACAGCAGCACCATTTTTGTCAAACCTGATCTTATCATCAATACAACATCCATGACCGATAATAATGACATTGAAGTCCTGACTGTAGACACTGGTGGCATCACGTCCGCCTACAAACCGCCATGTTCACTAGCCCACATAACCTGAAACATGACAAAACGTTATCATCAGTGACTTTAATAGTCACAGAGTCAAACAGGGCTAATGAATAATATGAAAATGGTGAACAAGTTGAATGGTGGGCAGATGAACACCATTTTAGCTTAATTCACAGCCCAAACTCCCCAGTTCTTTCAACAGAAGCCAATGGAAATGGGGCTACAACCCTGATCTGGCATTTGTCAGCAACTATGTAGCTGATTCAGGTAAAAAACTTAGTCTGGGTCCTGTTCCACATTCACACCACTGGCCCAAAGCCATCCAGATCAATGCAGCCATAATGCCAAATGCAGTACCACTCTGTGCTGCTTTAATTTTAAGAAATCAGAATGGAAGGGCTTCACCAAAGATCTTGCTACTGTAGTAAGAAAGATCAAACCAATACCACAAAACACATAATTTTAGAGCACAGTACACAATGACTGAATAAACTTACAGAATTAATGCCCTCAAGAATGTCAAAGCCAGTGGTCTACACAACATTCATACTGAACAAATCAAACACTTCAGACCAGCAACAAAGAACAAAGACAAGTTGTTTAGCAGATTTTCAGCCACATACAGAGTACCCAAGATCTGGCAATGAGCATTGGTTGTGGCATTCCTGAAGCTGGGGAAGGATGCAATGGAGTTTAAGAACTAAAGGCCTATAACACTACTACAACTGTACAAGCCTCTTATCTTAAAATGCCTATCACCACTTGCTGAAAAAGCACCTAATCCCAGAGCAATCTGGATTCCACCCAGGGAAGTCATGCACTGGTCAAGCCCTGAACATCACTCGATACATCAAAGACGACTTTGAACTAGGTATGGTAACAGGCACCATGTCTGTCGACCTATCAGCAGCATATGACATAAGCTCTTCCATAGGCCCTCACCAAAGGCTCCTCACAAAAATATATACTATGATGAAAGTTCATCATCTCGTATGACTGATACAATCTCTACTAGAAAACTGATGTAGGTACATCAAAATATGCGGGAAGTGGACCCAATGGCAACAACATAAAAACAGCCCACTATAAAGAAACGTACTCTCACCCATGCTCTTCAACAGCTACATGAATAAGCAGCTAGTCCATCTCAGCACATGAAGTTTTATCTATGCTGATGAGCTATGCATCTCTGCCGAACCCAAAGATCTCACCCAGATCAAAGTTATATTAACATTGGAGATGTCTGGGCTCTCGGTCTATTACACCAAGAATCAATTGCATGCCAACCCAGCCAAAACGCAAGCGAGTAGCCGCCATCTTCAGGATTGTGAGGCCAATAGACAATTTAACATCATCTGGTAGTGGGTATTACTTGCCCACAGCTGGAATCCTGTCTACCTTGGAGTGATGCTAGACTGCATCTCCCCTTCAAAGCACACATAGAGAAGATAAAAGGTAAAGTTAGCGCCCAGAACAAGATACTTAGGAAGAGCCTGCAAATTCAAAATGAGGCACTGACCCAGCAACACTAGGAGCCACTGCACTCACATTTTGCTATTCAATGGCTGAATACACCCGTCCAGTGTGGGAAAGATCAGCTCACTCAAAGAAGCTGGAGCCTGCACTAAGTAACAGTTGTCGCTACATCATAGGGTGTCTAAAACCAACAAACATGAACAGCCTTGCAGGAATTGCTCCGCCGGTTCTTAAGAGAGTGGTCACAGGCAAAATGGAATGATGGCAACAGGTCAAAGATACCAGACATCCGCTATATGGCCACATCATGGCAGTTAGCAGCCTGAAATTGCAGAAAAGCTTCCTAGCTGCAACGGAATTGCTTAAAAAAATCACCGATGGCTGTACAACTGGAAATGTGGTGCACACAGCTCAAAATACTTGACAAGGATGTCAAAATGCTCACTGACATTGCCGAATGGCTTCCCCTAGGTGCAGAGAAGGATTGGTGGACCTGCAGATGTTTAAATTATCCCCAATCAAGAGTTGGCAAGTCAAATGTCAATATGTGGATGTGGGGTTATTCAAATGACCCAGACATATAACTGCAGTGAAACACAAACCATGGAACAGCTCCTGGAGGAACCATGCATCCATGGAAGATCTTGCTAAGGCTACAGACTGGGCCATATTATGTAACCAATACTGTTATTCATGTGTTAATATAAAATCTGATTATTTCTGTTTCTCTTTATCTCAAAACAGTAACGAGTCAGAATCAGACACAGTAATGACAAATAGGCAATTGTTGATGAAAAATTAGTGATGGCCCCGAAGAATAGGGACAGCAGAATGATATGGTTCGCTTTGATCCAATTATAATCTTACTGAGCTACATACTGGAGTCCTATTCAAGTAAAACTCCCATTTCTATCATAGTTAAATTATCTCAGTTTTTATGCCACAGTCATGACTGAGAACCTTCCAGCTTTTAAAAGATACATATAGGATCCCAGTTTCTCTGTTTGTAACCCAGTGAAAGGGGATTTTTGAGTGTCTGTTTTTAAGCAGGAAATCTAGCTTGAAGACGTGTATATCATATTTTGTCCTAAAGGAGGTAGCTTCAATGGGAATTTTGTTCAAGTAAGGACTGAAGAATCTGGCCCACTGTAATGAACAGAGGTAATAAGAATATATCCCATATATTGAGATGAAAAGATGCATCCTTTAACTTAACTGGACAATCAAAAAAGGATACAGCCAGAGATGAAACTTTGTGCCTGTGTGTAAGCAGGAAAAACGGGGAGAGATCAAATCTGAGAATTTATCTAAGCCCTTGGTTTACATAGGCACTAGGTTTTGGTCTGCCATGCAATGATATGATATACTAGTCACAGGTTGGCCATTGCGGTTATGATCAGCCTTGATTATCCAAACCCCAAATAATTAAAACTCCCTGGTATCTAAAACAGAGTTATGTCCTTCAGTGCCTATTAATTTTATTGAATAGTCTCTCGATCATCTGAAACCTCGTTTAACCAAACTTATGTAGTGTCCCCCAGGACATTCAGATAATCAAAGTTGTACTGTACATGAAATACAGTATGTGACTGATGTTAAATTGACTACCAGGTAATTAGATGCTAATGTCACCGTTGTGTCAGGATGAAATGTCACTTCATAATACTTCTGTGTAATTTCTGAGTGACTACAATGTCACCTTGAAGCTTGTTTGAGGCATTATGATTGTGATAATGATGAAATGATTGTAATGTTACCTTATAAGTGGGTGTGTGCTATTTAGGTATAGACAGTCATTTAGATTGCTAATATTTTAGAAACATGGAGTAGAGTAACGTGCCATCTTAGCTAGAACTGTTTAAAATGTTGCAACCAAAGCAAAACTAGTAACAAAATGTGAACCTGAATTAGCCTCTTTCATTTTGAGTGTGTGAAAATAACTTTTCCCCATTATATATATATTATGTATATATATTATGTGTATTATATATATATATATATTCCTGACTGTAAGAAGCTATGTATTGACACATTCTTTGTATTTGGAAAATAACCAGGTGCAAACCACTGCCATAAACCATTGCAATACATGTGAATATATTGTGTAGCTAGTTTAAATGAAGGCCAGATTGTGAAACCCTTACTCACACTGAATAATACTTTATCCCACAATTAGTCCCATTAAAGCTAACCATCAATGTGAGTTAGGTTTCAGAATCTGACCCCAAATCTCTCTCCCCTCATAATTAATAAGTTGTTTCTTTCTCTATTTTACAATTACTGTAGAACAAAATCCAGAAACAACAATTCTGTTATTTTGTTGTGTTCATTTCCCCAGGCAGCTAACATTTTTATTCCAGTTTAATACAAAACTGGTTCCTGTGCCTCACTCCCCAATCTTTCATCTCAGTTATACTAATGTCACTCGTGCACATGGAGAGAATTTATCCCAGTGGTACTTGCACACACTTATCCACATGCAAACTTGTCCCAAAGTGCAATTACAGCCAAAAAAAGTGACTCTCCAAAAACGATATTGTGGATTTCCCCTATATAACCTCTCTGGGTAACTTCCACATTCTTTATCACCGGAAATAAAAACTTACAGTCAGAACTTACATGACAATTCTGATGTTGATGCCCAAGGCAGGACTAGAATCTCAAAAAATCTTATTTTTGTTAATAAAACATGCAGCTGGGACTCAATGACACACGTGAAGATATAGGGTGATTTTTGTTCCTGTGTAGAGAGGCCTATGCACCACTTTAGTCCTTAAAATAGGGGTTAAATGGGATTTAAATGCTGCATGGAATATATGCATGGTGAGTTAGAAAGTACCAGTTTTACATACTCCGTTTAGCTCTTTACCATTGATCTCATCCATTTAACTATAAATGCATTTTAATTTAGGATGGACTCTGACACTCTTACATTGAAAAGTACCATACTGGGCAAAGACCCCACTGATTTAAATGAGGTTTCTTGTGTAGTACGGTACTTCTAAACTTGAGTAAGGTAACAAAGTCTGGCCCTGAGAAAGTTAAAGTATCCTCTGTTAGGAACACCTGGAATCCATAGGATTCCTAATTCTCTCCTATTGCAGAAAAAAACATTTATAGCAGATTATACCACTACGCTGGAAAAATAACATTCATGAAATGGGCTGTGGTAACACTACTCATGTATTTGTAGTAAGTTGCTGAAATGTTAAAAAAAACACCTCCCTATTCTCTTCTCTTTTTTTCTGAGGCTAATTATGTACTTTGGTCTCTTCCTATTCCCACCCTCCCTCTTCCAAGTGTTAAACCCAGTCTTCATTCCTTTCTCTTTGACCTAGTTAGCACAGTAGGTGAACAATACAGTATGTAATTAAATTTGACACTGCAATGACTTGCCTTTGGTAGGCATAGCTTAACCCACACACAGGTGAGGGGGCAAAAAAAGACATACCCTTACTAAATTAGTTAAGCAATTTATTAACAATAAAGCAAAACAGATGTATTAAATAAACAAACATAAATAGAACATTATGTACCAATTAAATGCACTCCTTCTGCTACATTTAATTAAAAATAGTAAGAGGGAAACACAAATATAGAAACTGTTCTTATTCTTATTGTAGCATCTCTATGAAGGACATCATCTCCAAAGTAAGCTTATATCTATTTTGTTTCCAATTCTTACTCTCTTTAGAATTAACTGTTTATTTTTGCCTAGAAATACCTTCCATTTGGGATGCTCTTCCCAAAATTCCAGGTGATGGACTGGATAATAAGCTCATGTAAACTGGTATATTTCAGTTAAAGTCAGTTGAAGTATATAGATTTATATCAACTAAGGATCTTGTCCTTTGTTGGAAGGTAAATGGCTGAAAGGCTCAGTAGTTTGTAAGAAGCAAAACAAAGTTTTATGTGGACAAACAACTCTACTTTCCACTAAGAAAACAACATGAACCAACTACGTCCTGTAAAATCAAAGCTGATGAAGGGCTAAGAGTTTTTTGTTTGTTTGTTTAAGTGGTAAAGGGAACAGATACATGGCTAAACTCTGAAACAGAGAAGACTTCCAAATCACCACCTAAAGCACCATCATCAAGCGACATTTATTTACTGTAGTATATGAGAGAAAGCGTTAATGAGAGTTCAATGTCCATAACACATTTATCCCTCCTGCCTTTTATAAGACCTCTGCAGTGTTGTTGTAGCTGTGTGGTTCCCAGGATATTAGAGAGATGAGGTCGATGAGCTAATATCTTTTACTGGACCAATTTCTGAGACAGACAAGCTTTGGTGAGAGAGACAAGCTTTCGAGTTTACACAGAGCTCTGAAGACCTGAAGAAGAGCTTTGTGTAAGCTCGAAAGCTTGTCTCTCTCACCAATAGAAGTTGCTCCAGTAAAAGATATTATCTCACCTATCTTGTCTTTTTATGAAACCTGACATGTTAAAACTGATCCCTTTTGTACTGCAAATCAGAATACTTTTTAATCTCAGTTGGATCTTATCTGGCATCCAAAACCTATCAGATCTTTGACACGGACATCAAAGACAACACTCAAACTATAAAAGTAAAAAAGAGACATCAAAAATTAAATAGGAAGAGAACAGGTATAAAATGTGAATTTTATATTCATAACTATATCAGAATTCTCAATTGGCTTTATTATCAGAGACATCATCAAAGCTACAGGCCCAATTCAGACCCAGAGTAAGCCAGTGTACCTCCATTTACTTCAGTTGAGCTACAATCCCTGACATCAGCCCTGAATTTGGTATGACAATATTAGAATCTGGTTTTTCATTACATCTTTAAAATGTATTTAGTTCCTGAGCACTTAGAAGTGCAGACAGTCTAGATGTTAATAAATAAATGTGTCTGTGGTTTGTGAGATCCAGGCACATATGTTTGAAACTTAAATGTTTTCTACTGGGAGCTCTATAGAAAACCTATTATCGAGAATTAGATGATTTCATGCCTCATAAGTTTAATACTAACTGGCAGAAGTCAAAAGGAATTAACTTTTTTGCAACTGTGTCAGAAGTTGAACTCTAAACATTGTGCCAACACCAATTTCACAAAGTCAACTGAGTAGGGTATTAAGTACTTGGTACCTGTATTAAACTTCAAGCAATGATACTGTTTTGTATTACAACAGAGATTTATGTAGCATGAACAGAGAAAGGGCCAAATCCTGTTTGAAACAGCCATATGTGGCACATGTACCCCAAACACAGAAAGCGGTTGACTGACCCTGGGGACTGTCGGCCCAGGTTCACAGAGGAAATGGGGCTGACCTGCATACAATCCATAAGAGCTAGGCATGGGATTGACTGAGGTGTCCATGTGTCAGACAGGAACTCATGCAAATCAACTCCACACACATTCCCACTAACCCTCTCTAGATCCTGTTCTTTAACTCTTGTTCACATTAGGGACTCTAATGTAACCAAACATGTACAACAACAATTGTACCTTATGCTGAGAAGAAGGAAATGATGATTTGTAACCTCACCCACTCCTCGAATTGGCTTGAAGAGGGGAGGCCTGGACTCATACTGGCTGACCAGAGATGGTGGAACCAGGTAGGCAGTGGGGGCTAGCGTCACCACAGTGGAAATATTGTTGGGGCTGATTTATGTTTTCGCCCATGTGTCCAAGTCTTAAGCAAGTTATTTCACACCCTCACGCTGGGCGGGACTCCATGGCTGTTGGAGAGGAGGAGACAGCAGGACTTGGAGGGGCTGGAACAGCCACCATGGTGCCTGGGATCAGCCAAGGTGAAGGTAGAAACTGCAGTGATCAAGCTGGGAACAGCTACTCCCAGCAAGAAAGATGCAAACTACCTGGACTCTCCCCATTTCCCAGTCAGGAACTGGCTGCCCCCCAGTCCTCCCTGCTGAATCTCACTAGATCCCCTCACTCCTCAGGCAAAGCACCCATCCTGCTCACCCTCTCTCTCTCTCATACCAACTGTCCCCCATTTCCCAGGCAGAGCACCCCCAAACTCCCCTCCCTATCTGGGACCCTGACTCCCTCCACACCCTATACAGAGCACCCCCCTTCTGTCCCTGACACCCCAACTTCCTCCCACTCCCCCGACTCTCCCTGCTCTCCACTCTTAGTACATTTAGGTTTCACTGTGCATCTCCACCCCCTACCCCACTATTCAAAGTGAGCTTCTGCTGCCTCTGTGACTGACAGCTGTGTTTCACAGCTGTGTTCTGGGTGATTTCTGTGGAGCCTATGCAGGCACCTTAATGATCCCCCAGCTATAATTCAAACGGGAAGGACTCCTTCCTCCCCCTGCCATTGAAGGCAATGGCAGTTTTTGACAGGATTAAGCCCTGGGATGTTGAGAGGACTCAGAGCATACTCAGGTTCCCTAATGTCATCTCCTCTCTTACGCTCAAGTAAAGCAGAGCCTGTGCTCCATCCCGGGTGTCGAGAAGCGCTGGGCAGCCATGTAGCTGCTTCTGGGGGGCATTATTCCCTTGGAGACAAGTAGTGGGCAGCTGTATAACATCTGCATGGCTGCTCAATCCTTGCTCTGGGATGGTGGACTTTGTGTGACACAGAAAAGGCTACTAGAAAGATAAATGGCCAGATTTTAAAACAAAAAACAAAACTCAGTACTCCCCAGATCCCAGCTAGGTACCCAAATAAATGGACAGATTTTCAGGAGAGTTCAGCTTCCATTTAAACACCAAAATAAAGGTTTTCAAAACTGCTCAGCACCCAACAACTCCCACTGCACATACAAAGATATTTGCAATTGTGCACCTAATTTGCACATGTAATTACAACATGCAAGCAAAGTGGGTATTTATATATTCAAGTGGCCAGCTGGATGCAAGACTGCCCATTCACACATTCGTTCTCAATGGGAGCTGCTGAGTACTTTCGAAAATATTACATCAAAAACATATGAGCTTCTACATAAAGCCACCCAGCTTAAAAGTCATTGCCATGGCTACATGACAAGTTATTTTGCAGTATAGTATGTTCTATAAAATATGTATGACCTCATTTATTTTTAGCACTTCAGTTTGGATAATAGCCTTTTAACAATATCCACAGTCTTCTAATTGTTGGCATAATTATAATCTTATAAATTAACATGTTTTATGGAAAATATGCTGAACTCTTTCAGAAAATATTTATTTTTCCCAGTAATTGAAATGTTGCTTTGCTCTTTGCACTGTGTGGGGACTATCTGTATAGAATGGTATTTAAAAGTCTTGCTGGATTTTTATTTCCTTTATCCTAGCTGCGAAGAGCTCCTCATGCCTATTTTCTGTTTCTTAAAGATGTCATAAAAAGGGCAAACTCAAACATCCAGTGTTTTCATATAAAATACCATTTATCACATGATTCTACCCTTCATTTTTTTTTAATATCATAAATCATTACTGGACTAAATCTTGGAAATAATCTTAAAAACACCTTGTAGGCATTAGAACTAAACAACATTTAAGAAATATGGTCTCCAGACTGCCAAAGATATAACTTCTTGTCCTCAAAATAATTGATAATATTTCTTTATTGATTTTGTTCACTTTTTCTGAATTAATATTAGATTGCTAAATGAATTATAACTTTTTCTCATTTTTGAAAACCCCATTTCTTTTAAAGTTTTCATAGTCTAAAAATATTGACAGCTTTCAGTAAGGCAATATATCTCATATTTGAAAAGGAAATTTCATATTATTAATTTGATCTTCCAGTGCCCTATATTACAGAAAAAGGTTTAATTATACATCTAACTCCTACTCACCCATTGCGCCATAGTTTCATTACATTTTTATTAAACATATGGCTTAAGATACAAATACCTTTATATTTAATTTTTTTCACGTTTATTTTAAATCCTCACTGAAAGTACAATTAGGCAGTTGCAATGCAAGTTCCTTCATGTGCCTCTCCAATGTCCTCAACCTTGACCTGGCTAGACCATAATCTGTAGATGTAACATGTAGTTCAGATACCATGGTGTCCAATTCTGGTCTAAATTTCACCAGAGTAAATCAGGAATTTCTTTGTTACAGTGCAGGTAAGAGAAAAATCCAACTCGATATGATCTTGATACCGAAGAACCATTCATATTACATGACTTTGATTAAAGAGATTTTTTTAATTGTTGGCATAATTATAATCTTATAAATTAACGTGTTTTATGTGAAATATGCAGAACTCTTTCAGAAAATATTTATTTTTCCCTGTAATTGAAATATGGTGTTTTATGGCAGCAACATGATTTTCATGGGTAGTCATCAACGTATAAGAAGTGAATAAAACTCATGAAAATTGTCACTCCTGGGGCCCAAATCCTGAAACACATACACAATTGAGTAATGTTACCCACACAAGTATAGGACTGGCCTCAATACATGTTTGCAAGACTGGGTCCCAAGTCACTACTGACTTTGGGCCACACTCGTTTGCTCTATTTTTATTTTGTTTGGGCAATTGTGGTGCTGCAGGTGGGAGTAAAACTGGACTAAAAAGCAGTTGATATCAAAATGCGTCACGGGCCTAGGATACCCCCCACCCAAAAATAATCCTGTGTTCGGTCCTGTTGTCAGGGTTCTTAGCTCGCTTTATTTTGGATCTCAAATAAAGTGTCTCTTTCTAAAGAATATATTTTCCTTACACAAGAGCTAGTCACCAGATCAAAAGAAGGAATCTGCATAATCTATTCTAGTATTAGTAACTTTTATTTGTCCTGTATGACTAATAAAATGGCAAACAAAAGGCAGCTGCTGCAGACAGTAACTCGGGGCCCAATCCTGTAAACATTGAGGCACATAAGTAATTTGATTCATTTGACTCGTCTCATTTTCTTCAATGCAACTACTCCTAAGAGCAAAATTACTCATATGCATATGTGTCAAGTATCAAGGGTAGCCGTGCTAGTCTATATCCACAAAAACAACACAGAGTCTGGTGGCACCGTAAAGACTAACAGATTTATTTGGGCATAAGCTTTCATGGGTAAAAAACCTCACTTCTTCAGATGAGGTTTTTTACCCACGAAAGCTTATGCCCAAATAAATCTGTTAGTCTTTAAGGTGCCACCGGACTCCCTGTTGTTCATATGCATATGTGTTTGCAAGACTAGGACTTTAGGGATGTTCAGGGTGGTTAGAAGGACATTCTTAAAAAGGGAGAGAGTCACTTAAATGGTTCATTTTGAAGCACCAGCAAAAGGAAAATCACTATGTTAACATTCAATCCCCCTCATTCAGCTGAGTTATGGATCAGAATCACGAAGAGCACTTGCACTCACAGCTTTCATTCCTCAAATGCTATATTTCAGAGTAGCTGCCGTGTTAGTCTGTATCCACAAAAAGTACAGGAGTACTTGTGGCACCTTAGAGACTAACAAATTTATTTGAGCATAAGCTTTCGTGGGCTACATCTCGCTTCTTCGGATGTAGCCCACGAAAGCTTATGCTCAAATACATTTGTTAGTCTCTAAGGTGCCACAAGTACTCCTGTTCTTCAAATGCTATACTTATTTTTTTTCTTTTTTATTACAAAAGAGACCCAAAAAATGACAACAAAATGGTTTAAGATACTCCGGCATTTGAAATCTAGTCTATCTCTATAAAATAAGTTTAAAATAGTTTCAGGGCCACCACTGGTTTTACAATTCCATTTCCCTACTTTTAAAGATGCTTTTCTCTCTCCACCTGCAGTCTGAAAGACCCACCCAAAGTATAGGGGACAGTGACTCTAAAAGGGAAACAATGAAACTGACTACACAAAGCACTATACAGTGTTGTAGCCATGTGGATCCCAGACAAAGCACTGTTAATTGATCAAAGTAAACAAATTAAAGTTAGAGAGAAAGAAAGAGACTTTTCCCTTCCTATCTCCTCCATTTATAGTAATACTAGGTGCCTCAGATATCTAATACATACATTCTTGGACTGAACCTTTTGGAGGAATTAGTCCTCTTTGTAATTCTCTGGTACAAGCAACAAAGTGACCAGCAGAAGAAACTTCATCATATGTTCAATTTAAGAGCAATAAGTATAATTTCCACTGAATTACTGAGACAACAAGGCCAAGGCCAATGTTTCCCCATTACTTATTTTCTTTTTAGGAGTGGCCTTCTATCTAATTATCTGGCAAGGCCTGGGTTTCAAAAAAGTTCATGCAAAATAGCACGAAATTATGCTCAAACACCAAAGGAAACCTAATTAATAAGCTATCTGTTTCTTCCAGCCAGTGCCTGATCTTGCTGATTGTGTCCTACCTATGACCACAGAAGGGATTTAGAATGGAACCCTCGTGGTTCATAGACAGAAGTTAAATGACACTTGTCTCAGTCACTAATTTAAAAACAAAAATGGGGATGCAGAAATTCCAAGAGCATTTATTTTTGATAGCAGTAAAACTGTATTATTAGTATTGACTTGTTCAGAATATCTAATCTGCTTGGGTGCCTAAAATTAGGCTCCTACAGCCATATTTAGGCAAAAAGTGCTGGAGACCCAACAGCTGCATTGTGGTTAGTCCAGTCTCTATTTACAGGCATGCAGCCATTTTAGGTATATTTTTCTCATTTAGACTGGAGGACAGTTGAATCCGCTTTAAAAGGGAAAAAGTACAGATGAAGTGCAGGCAAACTATCTATTCATCTGGCTTACTAATAAAGCAACTTAATACAGATGAGTAAGTAGAATGAAAAGTATCTACAGATTTTATACCACCAGTGCCATAATTACTGACATGTTCCAAAAATTGCACATGTACAGCAATTACTCTAAAACAGTGGTTTTCAATCTTTTTTCGTTTGCGGACCCCTGAACATTTTTGAAAGGAGGTGTGGACCCCTTTGGAAATCTTAGACATAGTCTGTGGACCCCTCAGGTCCGCGGACCACAGGTTGAAAACCACTCTGCTCTAAAAGACAATTGGTTTTTGCAGTCCTGTGGCCTAGTGGTAGTGCACTGCAGAGCTATGCAGAACACCTGGGTTTAATTCCTGTTCCCACACTTTTGCTTTCTAGGCTGAGGTTGCAAAGATGTAGCTGGCATTGTTCAGTGGTGACTTTGGTACTAATTAATGAGCAAGGTTTCGGGTTCCAAGAGGAATCCTATTTCTGGGTAAGGAAAACTCAATAAGGTGACTGCGAGATCTGCAGAGTGAAGAAAAACAGGAGAATTTTCAAAGTTCTAACAGAAACCCCAGGGAAAAATGCACACAAAGGCTGAAGTAGCTCAGTGCAATCGTTGCTGCAAACAACCATAGCAGAGTCAATCACGTGACAGTCTGGTCCATTGCCGTTCTGCCTCCTTTTTCTAAAGGCATCATTCTGTAGTGTCTTCTAAAAAGCAATCCGATAGAGTTATTGACATCACTTTCTTTTTGGTGCTGAAGTACATGCTTGGCTTTGTTGCTTTGTTTGCTCAGTTTGTGACTTTCGCAGTAGCTTATAACTGCTTATAGCATTACAAGTCCATCCAGAGTCTGACATAAGTCATGTCCACCTTGGCAGTAAGCTAACCCAGCCTTAAGTATAATTTGCTTTGAAATAGCTTTCAAAACTGTTTAGTGAGTTCGATATAGTTCCCAAAGGGGTAGTGAACTGCATTAGTCCAACTGTGTTTGAGCTTAACCCCCATCTCCACCAGTGCTCAAATATAGTTCTGTAACATGCAAGCAACACAATTTTAAAATTGCATAGTGTGGAGCTAAAACATGCTGTACAGTTTTAAATTGTTATATTAGTTAATACAGTAGTGAGAGACTTAGAGCAACAGATGCCAACAGATGGTTCACCCCTGGAGTAAAAAGAAACTGCTAATGAAAATTGTCTTATTAGGTGCCTTGCAGGAGTGTAAACAAAATACTACTGAAGAGTAGTAGAAGAAAGAGGTAAGGCTGATGCTGATTAGCTACCCCCCAAAGAATAAGAAACAAGAACATCTGCGTCTTCAGGTAGGATAGCAAGTTGCTCACAGCTCTTTGTGGGTGGAAAGAGAAATACAGCACCTAGCATACTTGCATCCGTCTGTGCTTTGTCACTGAGTATCCAATGACATCTCTTTTATTATTTGTGTTGTCATCACATGAGCAACTCAGGTGATAGAGGACTAAGGTCTGGTCTACACTACAGAGTTAGGTCATCGCAAGGCAGTTTACATCGACCTAACTATGGAATGGTTTACACTTAAATTTCCCGCCAACATATCTGCTCCACTATGCTGACTTAATAACTCCATCTCCACAAGCGGCGTAGAGTCAAGGTCAATGTAGTTAGGTTGACATAGTGTCAGTGTAGACACTGCGTTACTTACATCGACTGTTACTGGTTTTCAGGAGCCGTCCAACAATGCCCCACACTGATGGTACAATCGATACAAGTGCTCCTGGTCAGGATGCACACAGCCAATAAAAGGTGCAAAGTGTAGACATGCACAAGCGATGTAATTACTGCGGCAGCTGACATAAGTAAGATCGACTTAATTTTGTAGTGTAGACATGGCCTAAGAGAGGAAGAATAGCATCCTTACCTCACCTGAACTAAAATAGAATATCTGGGTGGACCAGTTAATATATAATTATGCATCTACATAGATTTTAACATTTTCAATGAGAAAATATCAGTTTAAGCAATAATTCTAGAATATCCCCTCTCTATAGTGACAATGGAAAGAGACTATTATAACTATTATTTGTGGCAGCAATTTGAACAAAAATGTTGGAGGGAAAAAATAATTAGAATAAGACACACATGCCTGACACCGAAAGAAAGATAGTTCTGCTTAATACATTACAGAAATTGTTCAAGAACAGTTCAGCAAGAACCTGGCTTATCTGTCACATACAGTACAGTACATGCTGGTTCCACAAGTTAAAGAAGCCCACTGGGTACAGGACAGATTCCAAGTGTCTGTTAGCAGGAAATCTAAGTGGCAAGAGGACAACATTCCCCATGGAAAATTACACAAAATAAAATGCCTTCCACATTTAGTTTAAAAGAACCAAATTAGAGATGGAAGAGAGTCGGACTTCTTCAGTGTATGAAGAGAAGGATTACAGAAAACTTGCAGCACTAGATTCAGGGTGAAATGTTCAAAACCACTTATGTGACTTAGGACCCTATGTCTCATTTTCAGAAGTAGGAGTTAGGCTCCTGAATACATAGATATTTAGGCATTGCTGTGCTTAATAGTTAATGGGATTTTGGCTCCTAATTGCCTAAAGCCCTTTTGAAAATGAGAATTAGACACCAAAGTTAGTTAGATGTTGCAACGCTGAGCGTAGCAATGCCTAAATACCTTTAAAAATCTGTGCCTTAGTAAACTTAAGACTTAGGTGCTTGGAACTTAAGATTGTTCTGGAAATGCAACTTAGGTTCTTTTGAAAATGTTACCATCTGTTTGCATATGGTTATTTAATCATTTGTTTAACAGAAAGCTTAAAGATTCACTTTGGCCACAATGCTCACAAACTTACCCAACATCATCTTAGATGAGAAGACAGCAAGTTCATGAAAACTATATATAAAAAAACCCTCATCAATCAAAAGCCCTTAACCTTGCGGGGAATAGCTTAGTGGTTTCCGTATTGGCCTACTAAACCCAGGGTTGAGAGTTCAATCCTTAAGGGGGCCATCTGGGGTAAAATCAGTACTTGATCCTGCTAGTGAAGGCAGGGGGCTGGACTCAATGACCTTTCAGGGTCCCTTCCAGCTCTATGAGATAGGTATATCTCCAACCTGGCACTGTCCACTTGATTCACCAGTTTGTCTGGTCTTGCCTGTATGTATTAGAAACTGTCCTTGAACCTCTGATGATCATGCCCTCTTTGACTATAAGACGGTAGAAGGAAAGCATAGTTATGTGGCTGAATTGAGATGCAGGACAGCGGGTTTAATTCCTGGTTCTGCCACAGACTTCATGTGTGCTCTTGTGCAAGTTATTTAATCTCTTGGGTTAAAATCTCTGGCAAAACTCCTGTTGACTTCCACAGGGCCAAAATTTCAACTTGGTGTCATGGTTTCCTATTTGTAAATTTCCCTCACATGGGACACAGTGTAGGTAAATTAGGTAATATACATGACATTCTTTTAGAAATGAAAAAAATTCCTCGTGGCAGGGACTATTATTATATTTGTGTTCTGTACACTGAAGAGCATAGTTTGTTTATAATATATACAAAATGGGTTTATCTGGATCTCTAGGCCATTGTCAAAAGCTCTAAAATGAAATAAAATAAAAATCAGTTATAAAGCCAGTGGCTGCTCCCAATACCCCAGGCCAGAAAATAACCAACCATGGCATATCAAACCAAATAATTAATTCCCTCCCCTACAAAAACCAGATCATATTTTGCTCTTCCATCCCCTCAAACCCGGGTATATTCGCAATTCTGGGAGTGTGCTCAACAGGGCTGGCTCCAGGCACCAGCCGACCAAGCAGATGCTTGGGGTGGCACCTGGAGGGGGGGCGGCGCTCCGGCCGGTCGGGGAGAGCGAGGCCCTGGCCAGGCTCGCTGCCCTCCCCCCGGCGCTCCAGCCGGTGAGGGAGAGCGGGACCCCGGCCGGGCTTGCCGCCCTCCCTCCGGTTCTGTGGCCAGTCGGGGAGAGCGGGACCCCGACCGGGCTCGCCGCCCTCCCCCCGACGCTCCAGCCGCCGGGGAGAGCGGAGCCGCGGTGGGCTCGCCACCCTCCCCCCGGCGCTCTGGCCGGCCGGGGAGAGTGGAGCCGCAGCTGGGCTCGGCGCCCTCCCCTGCCGTACTCCCCACCGGGGGCGGCGGGAGGCTTTTTTGCCTGGGGCGGCAAAAAAGCCAGAGCCGGCCCTGGTGCATAACAAACGTAGGGTATATTGGAGCAAGAGGTGGAATAGGAACCAACTTGTAGGACCCTCATAGAGAATGCCATGCAGACAACTTCTTCTCATTTATACTGAGGGAGCTCCAGCTTGAGCACCTCCACTAATCACAGATGTGGCTTCTCAAGTAGACAAACTCAAGCCACACAGGACTTTGTGTCAAATGCAAATCATGGCACATTGATGTCACATGCTCTTGGCAAGAAAACAGGGCTTATCAAGTGAGATGTTGCATTTTACGTCAGCTTCATTTTCTACGCTGCTTTAAAGTGTAGTCCTATGTCGAGTGCATAACAGTAGTCTAATCTCATGGTGACAAAGGGATGAGTCACAGTAACAAATCTAGCATATGAAAAATATCCTTCAAGCTGGACAAAGATGGAGAAAAGCCTTCCTCAAAACTGCTACTATACGGGCATCTAATAGCATCTGGGGATCTATTACCCTGAGTATATTAACTTTACTAACAAATACCACATACACCATGATTCAGGAATTCTGTCTTCTAGTTTCATCTACAAGCCTACAAGCATCATGACTTATTCAGATTGTGCTTCAACCAGCTAGCTCTCACCTATGCCCAATCTCACCCAGACAAATTGTTCAATAGCAATAATCACATGAGACTGAAATATAGACCGGGGTGTTATCAGTATACTGAGATGATCGTACCCATACCTCCTCACTAACCCTTCCAATGGCACCATATACATGCTGAACAAGGTGCTGTCATATAAAGACAATTGCCCAAGGCCCTTCTCAGCAAAGACTCAGCAAGGATGGAATGGAGTCACTGAGAGTAGCTCCATCCACACTTGTTACAATCCACAGGTAAGACAGCAGCTCACGATCAGAAATATGCAATGCAATGAGGACACCAGCTACTAACACCATTGATGCAGTCTTTGATGTTGACCAAAATCTGTACTAACACTGACATGGGTCAAGATAATTGAAGGCATGTAAGTACTCAGGGTTGTCTTCTCCAGTCCTTTCTATAATTTTAATCAAAATTGTAGACAGTGAATTAGACAGCTGGCTGGATTAGCAATGCCAGTGGATTAGCAATGGTTTCTTGGGTGAAAACCTCATAGCAACTTCCATGAGAGACATTGACTACATGCTTATCCTGAGGGCTGCATTGACTACCTCCACAAGCAATGGACTCTGTCTTCCCCACTTTCATTAGCCAGAAAAGACATGAGTCCAAAGAATAGGTTATGGAATGATATTAGTGGGACTAGTTGTGGAGTAATGTACTCGCTGTGACTAACGGTGGTAGAACTGGGAACTATGTGATTAAGAATATAAGAACAGTCCTACTGGGTCAGTATCCTGTCTTCCAACAGTGGCTGGTACCAGATGCTTCAGAGGGAATGACCATAACAGGGCCATTTTTGAGTGAGCTATCCTGTCATCCAGTCCCAGGCTCTGGCAGACAGAGGCTTAGGGACACCCAGAGCATGGGGTTGAGTCCCTCAACATCTTGGCTAGTAACCATTGATGTACATAACCTCTATGAAATTTTCTACTTATTTTTTTTAATCCAATTATACTTTTGGCCTTCACAACATCCCCTGGAAACGAGTTTCACAGGTTAACTGTGAGCAGTGTGAAGAAGTACTTCCTTGTGTTATTTTTAAATCTATTACCTGTTAATTTCATTGGATAACCCCTGATCCTTGTGTTACATGAAGGGGTAAATAACACTTCCCTATTCACTTTCTCCACACCATTCATGATTTTATAGACCTCTATCATATCCCCCACTTAGTCATCTCTTTTCTAAGCTAAAAAGTCCCAGTCTTTTTAATTTCTCCTCATATGGAAGCTATTCCATACCCCTAATCATTTTTGTTGCCCTTCTCCCAATTCTAATTTATCTTTTCTGAGATAGGGCAACTGGAACTGCATGCAATAATCAATGGATTTATATTGCAGCATTATATTTTCTATCCCTTTCCTAATGGTTCCTAACATTCTGTTAGTTTTTTGATATCTGTTGCACATTGAGCAGATGTTTTTAGAGAATTATCCACAATGACTCCACCATCACTTTCTTGAGTAGTAATAGCTAATTTAGATCCCTTCATTTTGTATGTATAGTTGGGATTATATTTTCCAGTGTGCACTATTTTGCATTTATCGTCATTGAATTTCATCTGCCATTTTGTTGCCCCGTCACCCAGTTTTGTGAATCCCTTTGTAACTCTTTGCAGTCAGCTTTGAACTTAACTATTTTGAGTAATTTTGTATTGTCTGCAACCTTTGCCACCTCACTGTTTACCCCTTTGTTGAACAACACTGGTCTGAATACGGATCTTTGGAGGACCCCGTTATGTAACTCTCTCCACTGTAAAAACTGACCATTTATTCCTACCCTTTATTTCCTATGTTTTAACCAATTACTGATCCATGAGTTACCTTCCCTCTTATCCCAGGATGCTTTTCTTGTTTGTGAGCCTTTGGATTAATTAAAAAAATGACTAATCTTAAACTTATTTAAAAGATTAAAGAAAAGGTATCAGAATTCACTTATTTTTGACACTCATTTTAATTGAATCAATAAGTAATTAATAATAATAAACCTTTAAGTATTGCCTAATAGCAATGCAAAGAAATGTTTTGGGTCTCTTTGCATTAGAATATTTCTTCATACATTGTTGCTATAGAATATTAATCACATAAGATAAAGTTTTGCCATAAAATATTAATACTTATTGCAAGAATTAAGAGGCCAGATACTGTGAGGTGTTGAATATCCTGACCTTTCAGTGGAGTCAAGAGTTGAGAATGCTCAGCACCTCACAGGATTTAGTCCAAGGTGAACTTGTTTATTGTCAGAAAAATATTTTTTTCATGCCCGTCTGTCTGGGAAGAAAGGATATTTTTATCTTTCCAGTGCAGGCAATCATGTTTTTAATCAGTAGAATTAGGCGACTATGTAGGTCATTATAATAATTCATTCTTGGATTGGTAGAAATTGAATCTTTAGACATTTCTGAAAAATACTGCAACCAAAGGTACCAAATATATATATCAAAGCAGTTTACAAATTACATTCTTCTCTTTCAATTAAATCCTTCCTGAATAGTAACTTTTAGATTACAGCATGGGTCATAGGTCAATTTTTTTTAAAGTAAATTCAATCTATGAAATCTAACATAATTTTTTCCTCTCTTGTGGTTCAACCTTTTTACACAGCTTCAGGCCTGAAAAAAACCAAAAGTCTACAGTCAGACAAAGGGAGACTCATTTCTATTTACTGCAGACTACATTGAATTTTCCTTTTGAGCTCCTGGAGTGTGGTTCTCTACACCAATTTCTCAAAGTATTTATTAACACTAAAACCAAATAGAAATCAAATATTTGGGGATTACATCAAACATAGGCACTTAGCAAACAATGTCTTAAATATTGTTTTGTGGACTTCAGTAAGATTTTCCTTCACATTTTTTTCCCACTTATTAAATTCAAAGGATTTTCTTTAAAAAAAAAAAAAAAAAAAAGATTGAATGTATGCTGCCATCTACTGGAAAGTACTACTTAATCAAGCAAAGTTGAAATTATTTTCACCAAAACACTTAACACAAGCTTAACTTTACTCCCATGAGTAGCTATTTTGTGTCAATGAGACCACTCAGGTGCTTAAAATTAAGCACATACAGAAGTGTATGCATGACTGGGGCCTAAATTAGTGCAAACTATATTGGAAAAAACACAATTAAAAATCTATTGCAAAGAAATTCCTTGAGATGTGGACTGTCCCTTTCTATGCACAGGTACAGCACCGAGCACAAAAGAGGGCTGGTCCAATTTCCCCCTTTAGGAATAGCCACAATAGTAAATAGTCTAATGATACAATCAATATAATCTACTCTTCCATTAGGAAAAATAAGTAAATGACATGTTATTTCCTAGAATATTTACAGAAGCTTTCAGTTAAAGGAATAATATCTGGGATTCATGCTTTTCAGCCTGCCTACTGACTATTTACAGTGCTGACAACCCCAGAGATTTAAACAACTCCACCACAAAAAAACAAAAAGAAACAAAAATCTAAACAAACCAAACCAAAACAAACAAACAAAAAAATCTACAGGCACACACAAAACCCCCCCAATAATATTGCTAAATGGGAAAGTCTCATGATTTTACCCCACTTTCCTGAGTGGGTTCTCTTCATTATTAATGTTTCAGAGACTGCACCTGTCCAACAAATATGGCCAGCAAAAACAGTCTCACTAAATAATAACAATTGTAACAGAATATCCTTTCCAGCTGTGAACCTGAGGCTTCATTCCTTGCCCGTGTAACATGACGTGAATTCTGCAGATGTTTTGCCTGAGCAAATAATGAAGATTCAGTTTCTGTATTTTAACATTAAAATCATGTTCTGCATTTTCCCTTTCCACTCAGCCTTACTGGTAGGTCTTACCTGAACACCTGGGCTGCTCGGTAATTTCCTGAGAGATGCGGACATGTTAGGCAGGTGAAAGAGGCATGCAACCAAGACTCAGACAGTGCTGAGAGCTCATGGAGGCACTTCCATTAGTGTGATATTTACCGATCATGCTCCAATGCCACATGCTGTATAGCAGTGGTTCTCAAAACAGGTCCGCCTCTTGTTCAGGGAAAGCCCCTGGCAGGCCGAGCCGGTTTGTTTACCTGCTGCGTCTGCAGGTTCGGCCGATCGCGGTTCCCACTGGCCGCGGTTCGCCGCTCCAGGCCAACGGGAAGGGCGGCCAGCACATCCCTCGGCCCGCGCTGCTTCCCGCAGCCCCAATTGGCCTGGAGTGGCGAACCGCAGCCAGTGGGAGCCGCAATCGGCTGAACCTGCAGATGTGGCAGGTAAACAAACCGGCCCGGCCCGGCCTGCCAGGGGCTTTCCCTGAACAAGCGGCGGACCGGCTTTGAGAACCACTGCGTAGAGTGTATGCTGCTTTGTGTAAGGCTGATAGCTCTGTAGGATAATAACATGAGCCCACTGGCGAATAAAGATGTCTCTACTTCTATTGCTGTCCTGGATGGGGCACATAACAGGTCCCCATTGTCCTATTTAAAAGGAAGACTCCATCTACTAGTGCCCTAATTCAATGGTGCCCAAATTGTGGTCCAGAGACCACTGGTGGCCAAAGGACCACTATGACTATGTCTACATTACGAGATAAAGGAGTAATTCCCCTACTCGCATACACATATTTGTGGTAGCAAAATAGGGATAAATAGCAGTGTAGCTGCAGTACCATGTGCAGCAACAGTGGAGGCATGGTTTAAATCATGAGTCAGGGATTGGTGTCTTTCATGGCATGGAGCCATAATGGCAGCAGCTGACTAAGGTGAAGTTTATGCCTACGAGGTAACATCTGAGTGCCTCCATGGCCTACGTCACAGTCAAACTTTCTTTTTCTAACACAGAGTAGGCTTTTCCTCTTGGGAACAATTTTCAGCATAGGTTGAGGACAGGATGGTCCTTGCCAGCCACTTGGGAAAAGAATGCTCCCAACCCAATTTCAGAGGACTTCAGTCTGGGAGACATTTTTTGGTGAAATCTAGGCTGTAGAAGATGAGATCACTCCAGAGGTGAGCCTTTAGAGTCTGAAAGGCTCTCTCACAGGCCTTCATCCAGTGAATCTTTTTGGGCTACCATCTTGGAGCAGATTGGTGAGAGGGGCCACAGTAGATGAGAATCCCAATACAAACCAGTGGTAGTATCCCACCATTCCCAGAAACCTGCATACCCCAAGACTCATAGACTTTAAGGCTAGAAGGGACCACCATGATCATCTAGTCTGACCTCCTGCACACCACAGGCCACAGAACATCACCCACCCACTCCTGTAATAGGCTCATAACCTCTGGCTCAGTTACTGAAGTCCTCAAATCTTGATTTAAAGACTTCCAGTTACAGAGAATCCACCATTTATTCTAGTTCAAACTTACAAGTGACTCATGCCCCACACTGCAGAGGAAGGTGAAAAACCCCAGGGTCTCTGCTAGTCTGAGCTGGGGGGAAGATTCCCTCCAAAGCCCAAATATGGTGATCAGTTAGACCCTGGGCATATGGGGCAGTCACCACCACCAGGCAGATATCTGGAAAAGAATTCTCTGTGATAACTTAGAGCCATCTTGTCTAGTGTCCCATCTCTGGCAATAGGAGATATTTGCTAGTAGCAGTCACAGATGGACCATATGCCATTGTAGGCAACCTCATCATACCATCCCCTCCATAAACTTATCAAGCTCAGTCTTGAAACAATTTAGGGTTTTTGCCCCCTCTACTCTCCTTGGAAGGCTGTTCCAAAACTTCACTCCTCTGATGTTTAGAAAATTTCATGTAATTTCAAGTCTAAACTTGTTGGAGGCCAGTTTATATCCATTTGTTCTTGCACCTGCTTCTTTGAAGTCAGAGTGTGGCAGATCCTTCAGGTCTGGACATTGTCCACCAGAAGTCATACCTTGCCCTTCCCCAAGGTATGCCCCAGGTAGATTGTCTTGTCTTTGCCTATGTTGCATTTGTTGGAGTTTGCTGTTAGTATGACCTCTTTGAGGATCCAGAATATAGCAGCAACCTGCTTCAGGTGTCATCCCAGCTCTGGCTATAAACCATGACATCATTATGGAATGTGGTGACATAACTACTATGGGGATGGAGGAGTTGGTCCATTAGCTTTGAAATGTTGCTGGAGCACGAGGTAAGTCAAACAGCATGGTCTGGAACTGATACAAGCCAAAGGGGTCAGCAAAGGCCATTTTTTCTTGAGCCTCTGGCATGGGTGGAATTTGCCATTATCCTTTGGTAAGATCCAAGGTGGTAATATATTTGGCTTCACCCAAGTGATCTGTTCACTCATCAATGCACAGCATGAATTATGTGTTAAGCTTTGACATGGCATTGACTTTTCTAAATTTGATGCAAAATCGGGTAGTTCCATCTGACTTACAGACCAACACGACTGGACTTCTCCAATCACTATCGGATTCCTCATTTACCCCAAGGTCCAGCATAGATTGTAAGTATTGCTTCGTGACCCCTCTCATCTTTCGGGGAAGCAGCTGCACATTTTCCCTGACACAGCATCCAGGCTCAGTTTGGGTGTGGTGGGAGGTGAGGTGCATTCACCTGGGCTGGGTAGAAAATACAGACACCTGACAGAATTGTTGCATATGGTGACATGAACACCATTGCCTCAATAACATTAACAGAAAATTGTTAGTTAGCAGAAGGGTCCTGTTATAGTGGTACAGTTATCAGGAGAAAAAGAGTGCTAATTTAGTATAGATATGTTGAGGAATAGCATAAAAAAGAGAAAGGCAAGCATTTCGGTGTAAAAGAAAAGAAAAGCAGTAAGACAAACGAAGCTAAGAAGGTTAATAATACAAATGAAACAGAAATAGAACTATGGAATATATAAAAACAAGGAGGAATAAGTAAAAACAAGAAATATAAAGGGCAAAAAAAAAGCATAGTAGAATCATGCTAATGAAGACGGCTGAAGGAAATAAGAAAATTTCTACAAATACAGTATTCCACAAAAACGATAAAATTAGAGGAATGAATAGGGTCTATTAAATAAATTTCAGGATGGAATAATAGATGAAGAAGTACCAGGGAAGCTGAAGTAATAAATAATACTTCTTTTCAGATTATAATAAAAATTAAAGTGTTAATTATTGAGTTATCAAACTTAAATGAGTATTGAAGTGATCCAGAGCAAATTAGCAATAAAGAGATGGTACAGGAATATCTATTAAAATTAAACATACAAATCAGCAGGATAGAGCAAGATATCCCCAAGAGTAGACTAAATAGAACTATTAGCAATCACTTTTGATAAATGTCGGAAGACAGATTAGGCACCTGACAGGAGAAAAGCCAACATGGTTCCAATCTTCCAAAAGGGAGAAGGGGGGAAGTATTGACCAGTTAATTTAACTCTGTTCTATGTAAGATATTAGAACTAATAAGAAGAAAATCGCAATGTAAACATTTGTCTTGCAACAGAGAAGAGATGCTGGCAAGGAAGCACATGGACTAATCAAACAGGTTTTGTCAAACAAATTTCAACTGATGCCTTTAAAAATGTTTTGTTCTATGTAACATTGGGCAGCAATAATGAAGTAGATATAACTTAACTTGACATGAGTACATTTTTGATACAATAAGACAAACTTATTAAGAAGTTGGAAACAGGCTGTAGGGTTTGAGCACATATTTGGGGAAATAAATTGGCCAAGAGTCAAGTAATTACTATTGGGGGTAATCTCCAAATATAGGAAGGTATCAAGTCGGGTTTTGCAGGGTTTTGATCTGAAGAACAATGTAAATTTCACATTAAATAAAATCATATGAGGATATTAAAGTAGAAGGACAATGCTTAATTTGTAATGAATTAGGTGCTGGGGCTGAAGTAATTTTTTTTATTTTCATAATGGATGCAGCAAGCCCCGAGGTGGCGGGGCTATGAACCGCGAAGCCTAGACGTGCTGGGGCTCAGCAGTGGCAAGCCCTGGGCACAAATTAAGCTAAGCACTGTAGAAGGGAAAGTACGCACTCCAAAGGGGACTGATCAAAATTACAGAACAATCTAGTACTCTTAGAGAGATGGACAAAATATATGAGAGAGAGAGATGGATGAGATGTAATACAGGTGAACTTCCTGAGCTGTGCTCCAGAGATTTTGTTATAGAGCCTTTCAAGCAAACTACAGCCTTCTATCTACTCCAGAGTCATCTCCTAGCCTATATTTTAGAATAAGAAACATATTTTACATTGTCAGTTTCCTTTATTTTTATTTGGAAAGGGATCTTCAGATAGAATATTGAAGTGATACTGTCAAGGTTAGTAGGACCCAAAGTTAATCTACTTTATATCTGATTGCAAATTAAACTTCTGCACCAAAACAAAGAGTTCAGCATTATTTTTCTGTTAATAAACTCAAGCCAATAATACCAGTGTGAACAAGCAGAGTTCCCAGGCTACCCTCTACACAGCACACATATGCTGAGTTAATATCCAAATGCCCAGCCCCATTTCTTGGGCTCTACTTTATTCCCAGTTGAAGAATAACACAACATACATTGTAGCCTGAGCTTCCTCCTGAGTTGGTTTTTCTAAAGAGTTTTCCTCACTGCCCAGTCTCTCATTCCCCATAGAAGAACATGCAAACCCTTTTACACCACAGATTGGATCTAATGAGATCCATCTGGACTGGCTGCTAGCATATGTCAATAGAATAGCCCTTTCTTGCTCTTCAACACTGACATTCTATCAATGCTAGAAGACCAGTGCTAGTGAAAGAACTGAATGTATCAGATTGGTCCTGTACATGATGTGCAGGAAATACAATTTTGGTTTAAAAAAATAATCCCAGCAGATTTCATTGTTACGCTTCCAAGGAATTATATTAAGCAGTCTGCATGACTTTAAAAGATACTTGGTTCAGTGTCCCTTAAGGCAATAATAGGAGATGTTTTTATGTCCCTTTCTGAAAACCAGGGAATATTTTGAACTGTGCCTTCAAAGGGTTTTAATCCAACTTTGGGCACTTTCACTTCTGGTAGCCCTCAATAGCCATGAATGCTGGTGCTGCTCAGAATCCCCACAGTATCACATACTTTACTCTTCCACCCCCAGCATGTCCCCGCCAGCCTCTGATGTCACCCCTGGAACACCCGTATGCCAGGTTTTGTGAGGGGGCCTGTGTACAGCAACTTATAGCTGTCTTATCCAGTGCCAACACTGGGGGAATTCTCCCCAAAACTGATATGGGGTTTTTATGGCAACATACAGGGGATGTGGTGGGGTGAAAATCTCACCCCATGTGATCTCCAAGCTCTTACAAAAATTAGTAATTATTACTCATATAAGTAGCACCATAACCCAATTCCACATAAACCTTTACGCACATGAGATATCTTTACTCAAACAATGTCCCACTGAAATCAATGGGATTCCTCATGTGAGTAACTTTTATACATCTATTGGGTTTTTAGGGGTCTAGTGCAGGTGACCTGCTCAAGACACTTTGCATCATGAAATCCCTTAACGTTGGGCTGAAGTGGTATGGTGGACAGTGCACATGGCTGAACTTCACCCATTGGCAGAATTAAATCAGTGAGAATTGGGCATGCAGAACTCCTGAAGGATCAGGGGTTTATTAAAATGCTATTGTTACACAGACTTAAAAGAGATCTGCCCAAACGAAAAAAAACAATAGTTCTGACTTTTGTTTTTAAAATTCATTATAGTTCGTAATGCTGATTTTTTCCTATCAATTTTCTTTTTTCATTTGGGAAATATCAAGGAGTTTTTGCAGTTTGAGTGGAAAGGAAATGTGCTTTTGTTGAAATTTGAGCTAGGTCAAGTTTAAGGCTAAAAATCTTCACTCCTTGTTTATGTTTAAATAAAATATAACTATGAAATTAACTATGAAATGACACTGAATACAAAAGTCTGTCCATCACATATGGCTGGAAGCACCCAAATTCACAAGCCTGCATATTACAAAGTCCAACAGCAAACTTAAATTTTTAATAAATAAAATATAATAATTAATAAAGAAAATCACATTCTATTGCACTTTGCATCTAAGGAATCTATGGTCACTATGATTTACTGCTTTTTCCTCAAGATGCTTTACTCCTTTGATATTAGCACTGCCTCACCCCTTCAGCACCCGATATCAGATATAGGGCAGGCAAGAAAGCTGGAAAATTAATGAATCAAGTGATTAAACTACAGACCAACCAAAACAAGAAAATGAAAATCTCCTTGAAGTGGTGACATTTGTTTAGAATGTATGTCTAATATTACTAACACAATCCCAATATACTGAAAGAGAAAATTATTAAAAGTTATAGATACCGGGACAGATTTTCTTGTGTTCCAAAACTTTTGCTCAGCTCAGCATGGGAGTGGCAAAGGACCTGTCAGGGGGCCAGGTTTGGCTTCAACAACATGTAGACATCCTGACAGGCATCTCTAAATGCTAAATGGAACAC
This sequence comes from Chrysemys picta bellii, assembly GCF_011386835.1. Classification (NCBI taxonomy): domain Eukaryota; kingdom Metazoa; phylum Chordata; order Testudines; family Emydidae; genus Chrysemys; species Chrysemys picta. The sequence goes on from NC_088798.1 coordinate 22,927,077, forward strand.
ACCCCAAAGGAGAATAGATATAGTGGCTTCCCCAGGGCCCTCCCAGGCCCTGTCATCCTTTGGGCCAAAAGTGAAAGAGGGGAGGGTGGTAGGTTCTATGCCCAGAATCAGAATGTTTGCACCAGCAGGAAGTATCCCTAGGATTGGGGAATTCTCTGCTGGGCTTTAGAGGCCAGTTTCCAGCCCCTTTGTACCTCCTAAGTGGCACAAAGAGATAGGATCTGATTAGAGAATCCAGCTGAATGTCTGGTCTTCTAATTACGCCCCAGATATGAAGCTTCAGGTTCTTTGCACCTTCTCTACACACATATAATTACAGGCCTGGCTAGCAGAAAATGAATTGCTTGTAATTTTGTCCAACTTTAGCTGATCAGGCTGAAAATGTCCATGTTTGCTCTGTTTCATGAAACTGTCAGTGAAAATGGTTCAGTCTCAAAAATCTGAGAAAGAAGTTATAGGAATTTTTTTTTGCTAATATTAAAAAAAAATCTAAGTGGTTTTTGTTTGTTTTTAAAAAGTTCTAATGCCTTCATGCTTTTGAGCAAGAACTTGATGTTTTGAAAGGAGATAGCATAAGATATGTGATCCCAGGACTGCCCATAGATTTGTCTGGGTTGGAAGGCTCTGGATATCACCATTTGCACAGTATCAGTAGAGCTTGTTGCTAAAATCTCCAAACTTTTAAGCAGCCCTTAGCATGTTCCAGCTTCCTACATACTGACTGCGCTGAGCATGCAGCCCCCACAGATCCTGTTAATTGGTAGGCATACAACTAGAGCCCTAGAGGAAGGGGGAATAGTGAATGCTGCTTCATTAATAGCCACTTTGGCCTATGGAAAGGTGAACCAGATTAGGAGCCAAGATGAGACCATGAATTATAAATTTACCTCTCTTGATAAATAGTATTAATAATCCTGTGAACTTCAAAGCCCTTATTATTGAGCACCATCTCCTATCTTGACCTTTGGAGGCAGTCCACAATCATTCACCCATTTTAGAAATTAGACAACTGAGAGATTACAAAAGGTCACTTCTGGCAGACCTAAGCATAGGAACTGGGTCTCTAATATGGCAGACCAAAGACTCAACCATTTAGTCATACTGCCTCAGAATGAATACGTCAAATGTATGTGCCTGGCCATACTGACTCACCATTAGACAATACTCCCCTCCAGAGTGAGGAATAAAACCCAGGATTCCTAACATTTCTTTGCTACCTAGCAAATCTATATAATAAGATTCCGGGATTGTCACTCTGTGTGTGACTCTGAAGCCTATTATGTCTGTTGAACTAGCATGCATAATAATCATCAACACACAAAAGCCCTCAATGCAGCACTCACCCCTCCAAATCTCACTCACTCCTCCTAATCTACACAGAATCCTCCAGCACAATCCCCTCTAGACACAAATCAACACAATCAATCACACAACACAAGCAGCAAACACAACAACCCCAGGACATGTACCACTTGACTGCAGCCCCCACCACCATTTACCACTCACACAAATCTTCCTGCACAATACAACTACTGACACAAATCAACACAAACACCCACACAATAAACCCAAACACACACAACCTCTCACCACAATGCATAGCTCTCATTTTCCACACACATATAAAAAAAAAATTAACAGGACAACACATAGACTCACTCACCCTCTTTCATACTTCCCGTAAAACAATATACTTGAGTACCAAAACCATTCTGACTTTATGAATTACACATATGGGATAGCACAGGCTTTCAGCTACTTGTACTTAGGTGCAACAGGCTGTCTTTCTCCCCCTACAGTGAGTAGTTTGCATATATTATAGCAGCCTACTAATGCTACCAGTTACCCGTTTATCTCATGTGATAAAGGCCTGTACTGTAGCTCTAAAGGAACGGGGTTCTAACCTTACGGATGCCACATGAGAGGTGCCAACATAATTCCATTTAAAGGAATTTCTCATGGCTTTTTTGTGTGTTTGGTTTATTTAAACCTAGAAAATTAAACACAGAATAGTAGGTTAAAAGAATATTATTAAGATTGCAAAGTCAAGCATTCAGAAATTTAGAAATTCTAGAATAAAGGCTGACCATTCACCCTTAATTTGCCCTCCATGCATATACATTATGATACAGTTTTTAATTACATGATCACATATTATTTGTTCTCCAAGATCCCTGTCTCTTTCAGCACACAAGATGAGACAGAGGTTTGCAACAAGAGAAAGTATATCATCTTGCATTTAAGCCACTGAACTGAGTTTTTTCTCTGGCTCTGACACAAACTTCCTATGATGTTGGGCACGATTATCATAATACATACACATAAAGGGTATGAGAAAGTTGTACAGGCAACTTTTATGTCATTTACTAACTTTAAAGTGCTTGGAATTGCAATATTAACATTCTTTTACCTTTGTGTGTGTATGTCATAATATAAAATGTTTCACACAGACACACACACATTCTGAATTTTCAAAACCTCTAGACACACATCCTGGTGCAGCCGTTGTGGCTGACATCTCTTGGCAGTGGGAAATCCCACAGTCCAATTGTGTTGGCCCTGAAACTAGCATATTCCTAGAGTTCTGCCGAAGCTCTGGACCCTCTCTGATTTACTGTTTTCCTCTTCAAGGATTACATGGCAGCATAAGCAAATAACAGATTCTGCAAAGGAATTTCTAGCACCCACACTCAATTCTTAGGCAGCATTAGATATATACTGTGCTAAGAAACAAAAAACAGAACCTATGCTCTAAATCTTTGCCTCAGTTTCCCTTCCAAGAACCCTTTGGGATTTGGATAGTGTATTTTCAGGGTCTTAAGACCCACCTCTCTTCCTTCTTCTCTTACCTGCTTCTGTTCATTTTTCTCTAAAATGGTTGTTGAGAGAGTCCACTTTTTATAAAGTTGCTGTCCCCTTTCTCGGGTGACCAATCTGAGCTGCTTGCAGTCCCTCATTAAACGATCCACTGCTTGGTACAAGGCCACCTGGGAGAAAGGGTTTCTCTGGATGGTACTTAACTCATTGTCTATCGATGCTTCTATTTGAATAGGAGACTCTCAAGGTTAATGACCTTTAGTTGCACTGTTCACCCTCTGTCAATACTTCAAGATATCCCAGTCCAAGATGGAGGTAAAAAGGAAGGCCCAGTACAATTGTACAATCAAAATGGCACTCTCCAAACAAAGTGGAGTTTATAGTCTCATACAGACACAGACATATACTAAATCATCCTATATGCTAATGTCCCCACATGGAGAGAGAGTACAGTGGAAGCATAGGGGAGGGTGATCAAGCCAGTTGCTTATAGAACTATCCTACCAAGGTGGAGCAGGGACATCAAGAGGAGTGGAGAGAGACAGTTTGCCACAAAGTGGGTGCTTCCTTTTCCCACTGATCTCAGTCATCCATGGAATCAGAAGGCCATACTCCTTGTATCCTCGATGGCTTCCCAAACTACTCTAACCTCGAAGAAGCAGCCTGGCTTTTTGTTCCATATCCACACATTTTACTTCAGGAAAGTAAACTATCACCCCTGACATATGTCAAAGGAATTTCTAGGTAATGAATGAATAAGAACCACTGTAGGCTTTCACAGTTTTATAAAAAGTTCTATTATTTAACAGAGTATTTTTAGCTTTTAGAGACAGACCTTCTCATGTTTTTATTTATGACAAGGTTTTAATATACTTGTGATTTAATATATCTTCTCCTTATGGGATTCATTAGCAATTTAACTCAACACATAGCCGTACACGCTGAGCAGATCAGAAAACAGAAATTAGAAATATTGTTTGCCTAAGAAAATAATCTAGACGAATGAAGAAAGATGAACGAAAACTGTTCTACCACATCAAAGAGTGAAAACACTATCAGAGACAGGCTACTTAAATTTTACATAAATGTCTAAAATCGCTGTAAAAGCTGAACAGCAGATATGATGAAATGTTTCTATCCTAATCAGTTAATTCTACACTCCTGCTAAAATGACCATTTTTCTTAGGTTGGGTATTTCACTTGCTTTTTTCTCTCCAATAAATTACAGATATTACTTTCCACTAGTTACTAACCAGAATTTAGAAGTTTCAAGCACTGTTTAAATGCTTGCAAAATTATTTTTAAAATGGTTTAAAACATGACTTTTATAAACAATTTGAATCTCGGTTTTCTATAACTGCCTATTTGGGATGATTTCTATGTTCTATAACTGCCAGTGTGTGTGTGGATGATTTCTGTGTTCTGCTAATTAATTAATTGATGCTACTGAGCATCATGATTTCAAAAAATTTCTATTCAAGGACAAATTTTGAAGTAGCCTCAGGAAATGGGTGTACAAAATGTAAGACTATTTGAAATTTGGCCTTTTATTAAGAAGGCTTAGAGAGGATTTCTATATTATATAAGGAATAATATATACAAGCTACCCCCAAATCACAGGTGGGTTGCAAAGTATGAGACTGAAAGACAAGTGCTTCCAATTAGCTCAGAATTAATCCCACTTATACAGGGACAAATTAAAGCTAAGCAGAGCACAGATCCAGAAAAATACCACCAGTCACAGACTCTCCCAGTTCCACTCAATGTTTCTTTCTTCTGTTGCTGAGATCATGGTCTTATTCATCAAAGAATCAACCCACGCAGTCTATCCCAGTTAAATGGCCAGTCAAAGCAAACTGTGCTGTCCCAATACCTCCTGATCTGATTCTGACTCAGACTCTAGATCCCCAAGGATTTTGTCTTAATGGATGTCTGCATTTATACAGTACCTTTTGTCCTAAAGGATCCCTAAACAGTTTGCTATCACCCCACTACTCATCCCCACACACACATACCCTCATCCCACTCTCTGGCAAACACACACATACATAACTTTAAAGATAACCATATGCATAAATATTTACAAGTTTGGGGTCTATATGTGCATACAAGAATAGCTTCCCCCCCCCCAACAAACTGTAGCCAAATATGGAGTTAGGATTACTATAAATTGTCTAGATCTTTTTTTACATTACATTGTTGGGAGCTTTCCTTTATATGTAATCCAAAAGATGGCCCTCCCATCCAACAACCTCTAACATGATACTGGGCAGCTAGACCAGTCAGTCTCAGAGAAAAAAGTGGGACTTACATAAATGCTGGCATCACTTCCTACTTCACTCTAGGTTTTCCTTGGAAGTCCCCCTGTAGCAGTGTGGCAGGAGCAGAGCGTCCTTGTGGAACTTCTGGGCAGCCTGTTGTCAACACAGTTCTCCCTGGGTGGGAAGAATTCTCTATTTCTAATGTCCACTGAGGTGGGCTCCGCCCCAACAGCTAATTGTCCCTTCAGTATTATCTCCTTGTGGGAGTGCCTGAGGGGAGTGGCTGCTGCAAAAATGTTCTACAACAGCATTTCTCAAACTGGGGCCCACAGTATTCCAGGGGGTCCACGGGCCCCACTGATCAACTCAACTCCTCCTCCTCCTTCCCAGTGCTTCCTTCACACCAGGGGGCCATCGGTCTCACTGATCAACTCCTCCCCCTCCCTCCCAGAGCCTCCTGCATGCCGGGGAACAGCTGTTCAGCGGCATGCTGGAGGCGCTGGGAGGAAGGGGGAGGAGCAGTGATGTGCTCAGGGGAGGGCACAGGGAATAGGTGGGACAGGGGTGGGGCCTTGGGGGAAGGGGTTGAGTTGGGGTGGGGGCGGGGGCTGAGCGGGGGATTGGAGGTCTCTGAAAAATTTTAAATCAAAATGGAGGTCCTCAGGTTGCTAAAGTTTGAGAACCGCTGTTCTACAACAAAAAGCAAATGTAACTCAGTACTAGGCCATCCCCCTGTCTTCCGGGGGCCTCTCTACACAACTCTGCATGCAAAGTTCCTTTCCTTTCAAAATTCCTTCTGTTCCTAAACAGTTTGCAAGCAAAGTTCCTTTCAGGCAGAGAGGTAGAGCTCCTTCCTAGCCAGAACGGAACAGGTTCTCTCTTTTTATTTTCCTTCAAGGCTTGGCATTGGCTGCAGGTATAGCGAAGGAGGGCTAGCACAGAGCAAGGGCTCTCATTAACCCCTTCTCTGCTGGTATAGGGCCTCTCTGCCTCATCACTCTCCCACACAAGAATTGACTATGGCTCATCCTGTTTAGCTTAAGAGATCACAGCCCTAGCTAGTACTCATATTGGACTCTTATGGCTTGTCAACACAAACAACTAGATTGTGGTGATCTGGGGTGTGAATCTACTCTGCACTTGTCTGCCAGGATCTAATGGCCATTGTGCACTCTGCTGCCACACACTAACAGTTCATTAGAATGCTTTGATCTAGCCCTTTTGAAACAGGACTAGCTCAAAGAGTGTTCATACATAAGAACATAAGGGCATGATAGTGCCCTTCTGCTCTATCTTACCAGTTAACACCTGAGTATTAAAAAAGATTGTTTCTATATAGCTGTGGCCTATGCACAACTAAAGGAAGAGAAGAACTGGCAATAGGAAATATCATATGGAATGAAGGAAAGAGACAGAAGAGAATGAAAGAAAACTGCATAACTTCACATAGTAAACAATGGTAGAGTAACGAGGTTGTCTTTTTTTTAAGCAATCATAATTATTTTGTTTTAGGGGACCTACCCACAAGATCTTTATTTAGCAAAATTAATATACTCAAGTTTATAGTTATCCATCTCCCTCATGACCCGTGAGACTGTTTATGTCCGAAACATTGTTCTCACTTTTCAAAAAAAAACTTTAAAGTGTTTTCTTGCTGCTATATCAAAGTTTTCGGGGTCCTGACTTCCCAAAACTGGCTTTTACCACTATGTAGCATGAAGGATCAGCAGTGTTCCCTACTGAGTAGCCATTTTTGTCAGAATGGTAGCCTGATTCTGTTTCTTTAACCAGTGACTTTTTTTTTTTATGAGGCTAGGTGGTTAGCTGTGTTATCAATCCTCCCAACTTTATCCAGGCTTGGGACCAACAGCCACATCAAAGTGCAGAAGCAGCAGCAAATAAGAGAGGACTGGAAGAGACTAGTTTCCGCCCTGCGTGCCAACACTGGCACAAGATAGATATAATTATAATAATAATAAAAATGACTATATTTTATATATGCAGTGTAGTTGTTTCCGTGTTGGTCCCAGGATATCAGAGAAATAAGATGGGTGAGGTAATATCTTCTGTTGGTGAGAGAGCTTCTCTGTTGGTCAAATAAAAGATATTACCTCACCCACCTTGTCGCTCATATTTTATATAGACATGCACATACATGTACACATACACAGAACTATGTATAAAAAGAATGTAAGTAGAATAAACTAGAAACATAATTAATTACATGTACAAAAGCAGCTAATGAGACGAATCAAAGTACATAATGAAAGTTAGCAGCTAGGAGAAAATGCATCAGGGGTTGCCAGAATGAAACAGAAAATATATTCCCATCTAGAGCTAAATGCTTATGGCATTGTTGTATGTTTACATTTACTGAGGCAGCACTGACGCAAAGCTTCAGCAACACAGTCTGCAATAACTGTAGTCAAAATTTTAATTGCACTCTTGCTATTTGGTACATTAGCAGCCATAAAAACCCTATTATTTTTGTCGCACTGAATAATTTAGTTTTCAGAGTAAGTACAGATGATAACTGTATGCACACTTGTAGTCCTCGCCATTTAAAAGTAAACATTTACCACCAATTACCACACAATGCAATCTGAAATATCACAGTCACTTCTAAGGTTAGGAAAATACTGAGCTATATCATACACTAGAGTGTGGTATCTAATAGTAAATGTTGATTTTTTTAAAATAGACCAGGGTTGAAAGTACACTTAACATTACACTTTTATACATTCTAGAAGTAAACATACATAACTGTCTCTCTTCATTATGTTTTTTTCTTAAATGAAGGCCTGGAAGTTCAGTTTAAATGATGAGAGTATAGACTTCCACATTTAGCATTCAAATAAAAAGACACAGTTTGGTTTATATTCACTTACAATGTTGCAAGTTAGCATCTTAAACATTGGAGTTTATTATACATGTTTTATTGCACTGCAGCTTAATGGCAGCCTGATCATAACTTTCATATCGGCTTGATGATCCTTTACAGCTGCAACTTTTGCCTTGGCTTGTTGTAATCTCTCACTAGTCTTTTGAGAAACAATGGAATCCAGAACCACTTTTTCTGCCAAGTTTTCTTTTCGTAACATCAATTGCCTGGAGAAAAATAAAGGAAGAGACTTATTCATACAACTTGCAGCCATGGTTTACCATTCACAGATCAGCTGAGCAAATTTCCTGATAAAAGTCTTGTCTCTAAAACTTAGACTCTTTCATACGTATATGCTCTTGGCTTCTTCTTTATATTTTACAACTGTGTCTAGCGTCTTTGTTCTCCAATTAAGCTAGATTAATTAAATTCATTTTAATGAAAATTTCTGCTACATTTCAAATTTGACATACTACACCAGTGCTTCTCAACCTGGGGGTTGGGACTCCTCAGGGGGTTGCAAAGTTATTACATGGGGGGTCGCGAGCTGTCAGCCTCCACCCCGAACTCCGCTTTGCCTCCAGCATTTATAATGGTGTTAAATATATTAAAAAGTGTCTTTAATTTATAACAGGGGTCACACTCAGAGGCTTACTATGTGAAAGGGGTCACCTGTACAAAAGTTTGAGGACCACTGTACTACATCCATGCTTCTCTTCTTTCACCTCCTTTCCCATAGTAATTAATTTATATATAATTTAGACAGGCCGTAGGAATAATTTTAGCCCCTGTAGGCTGAAGTTTGCCTACAGTGCAGAGGACTATCACAAGGTCCACTGCACCAGGGGTTCTCAAAGGATCTTCCAGGAAGTCTATCAATTCACCTAGATATTTGCCTTGTTTTACAAAAGGCTATATAAAAAGCACTAGCAAAGTTAGTACAAACTAAGATTTCACATAGACAATGACTTGTTTATACTGCTCTATGTACTATATCAGGGTTTCTCAAACTGGGTCACAACCACAAAGTGGGTCGCGAGTTCATTTTTATGGGGTCGCCAAGGCCAGAGTTAGACGTGCTGGGGCCCAGGGCAGAAAGCTGAAGCCCGAGCCGTGCCATCCGGGCTGAAGCCAAAGCCCGAGCAACTTAGCTTTGCAGGGCTCCCTGTGGCGTGGCGCTCTGGGGAACTGCCCTGCTTGTCACTCCCTAATGCTGGCCCAGAGAGTAGGAACAGACTCAACGTGGAGAAAAACTTAATTGTTGCTGTCACTTCATTGCCTCCCAGCATGGCAGGGCTCACAAGTGAAAAACTGGCTCAAGTATCATACTGAAATGTAAGTACAATATTTATATTTATTTATTATATTGTAAAAAATGAGAAAATAAGCAACTTTTCAGTAATAATGTGCTGTGACACTTTTGTATTTTTATGTCTGATTTTGTAAGCAAGTACCATAGTTTTTAAGTGAGCTGAAAGGGATACAGTAGGATGAGAACCACTGCAGTGCATGACATAAATTCTGCACAGGAGCAAAGACACCACAGAGGGGGCTGTGCACAGGGATGACAGCCATGGAGAGGGTCTCTGTGCCAATTCCACAGGCTGGTACAGAATGCTATGACATTGGTAGGCCAGGAATGGTGCCACAGGATTGACACTTATAAACAATCCCAGCACTGAACACCATGAGCACAAAGTGGCTGTGACTAACTATTCGAGGCCATAGGAACAATAACCACAAAGACTGCAATAGCATCACTCACTAGCTGCAAATTATGGATTTCACCTTCTTAAACCTTACTGCACTCCACTTGCATAGAGCCCCTTTATTTGGATTTTATGCAAGTGGAGGGATTCTACCATCAGTGAAATTAAAAAGACACCCAAAAAGAGTAGGTATTGTCCTGTTTATGAGGAATCCTCATGGTCAAACTATTAAAACTTGCACTTATTTAGAATGTTGCATTGTGCTCTAGTTTTTAAACTTGATTAAGCAGTATAGCTGTGGTTAAAAGTCTCCAACTATCTCTATTATCAACCAATTTATGTGGTTTATAATTTGACCATAGTGCATTTCATCAAACTGAACATCAGTAGACAACTTAGCTTCCAAAAGAGGCCAGTATATTTTTAAGGAAATGTAAAAAATAAATCAATTAAGCCTCTAGCTATAGTGCATAAAGTAGGTTCCCCAGTCCACACACAATGTAGATCTTTTTTCACTGCTGTACAGAAAAAATATTCCCCCAAAACAAATAAAAACAAAGTAAAAACTCCAAATCCGATCTAAGAAACAACATCATTACATATTTTAGTATTAATTTAGGGCCCAATCCTGAAATCCTTACTTAGGCAAAATTCCCCTTGAAAGCAATGGGAGTTTTGCCTATACAAATTTTGAATGGAGAATTTATAACAAGGGACAAGCATGCTCAATTGTCCTTCAGTTCCTTTGCCAATATAGAATCCAGATGGCATAGGACTCCACAGTAGTAAGGAAAGAATCGTGGAATCCATGTGGACAACGCTTCTTGAAGAATCACAGTTACTTTATGAGGCCCACATCCAAAAGCCTGAGGCATACTCTCACAGATGTTTCTGGATAAGCATGTAAGCTGCTGATGAAACCTACCATGGTCTTGAATCTTTCCTGTGGTAGATAAGCCCTTGCTGGTGTGGAATTTAGCACTGCCCCATGAACTGTTCTCTGCGTTGGCAACAGTGTGATCCTGAGACTCAGAGTAGAGGAAAGATGTGGAATTAGGTGAACTGAATAGTTCACCTTTTGTGGTGATTTTCCTCAAATGAGTTAACTGTTAATGAACAGATATTCCTGGATCCCTTGTCTCCTTCTGTGAGTCACCACAACTGCCAATCACTTGGTGAATACCTTTGGTGCTGATGAAAGACAAAGAGCAGAACTCTATACTGGTAGATGCTCCCACTTGGAATCTCAGGTATTTTCTGTGTGTCAGTTGAGCTGATATGTAAAGTAAGTGTCTTGTAAAATAGTGAGCCAGGAAGCAGGCCTAGGGATTTGGGAATTTAAGAATTGGATTATAGAGGCCAACCTTACCATCCTGCATTTGACACGACAGATGAACCTGTTGCAGGGTGGATTGATTTAAATCAGTGATTTAAATAACCAATTTTAATTATGGCTTAAATCAGCAAGCAGGAAACCTTGATATAAATAATCAATTTTAATCTTGTTTTGCATTTGTACTTTTTAGTTATTTCCTACAGAAAGGTTGATTCTCACTGGTTGATAACCTTTAAAACATGTTGATTTGCAACTCAAAATAGCATTTATGCTAAATTTGGTACTTCTTTTTGTTAAAGCATATCTACCTATACTATATATTTACGTAATTAGATGACAATTTACATTTATTCACTTTCTTAATTTTTACATTTCTATTACGTTAGAAAATGGTCAGTGATGCATTTGTCATTTGCTAATGATCATTTATTTTTCTTGTGATTTGTGTCAAGCTCTATTTTTATGGACATTAGAATTCAGTTAAAAGTGAACCAAAACAGAATTTTAAAATGGTATTTTTATTAATTAGGTAGCTTTATTTAACAATGCTGGATACATAAGAAAAAAAGTTTAACAAAAAGGTTATCAAAACAAAATTTAAAAATGTATTAAACAAAGGATTATCTGTAGTTAGTGAACTGAACTCATTGTTTCCAGTTACAATGTCCTTGAGTAGATCTCACCCTCTCACATTTTAGGTTTTTATTCAGAGATTGGAAAAGAAAAACAAGCGTTCCTGCTTTTTCAGTTCCCAATTGGTTTCTTAACTCTGAATGTACAAGTCATTGAACTGAGCTAACTAAATAAACTGATTTGAAGAAAATATTCTCTCTGAACCTGTAGTAGAGGCCTCTGCTGTCAAAAGGTGGTTTCGCACTTTAACAAACTCTGGTTTCAGGTGCTTAGCTATTGACCTCCACTAGTTTGGAGGTTTGACTTTCTTTAAAACTTGACAACAAACATGGACTGCTTGATTTTATTTTAAAATTAATTTAAATAATTGTAATAAATTATAATAAGCTTAGTCCTTAACATAGGTTGTCATAATTTCAGTTAATTTTAAATAAGTTTATTTTATTTTAAAAAACTATGTATTTCAATAAAAAAAACAATTTAAATTAAAGAAAACAAACCATTGATTTTTTTCTACTTTGACTTGTTGAGATATCTCAAATACAGGATTGGATTCCAGATCTTTCTTCTTCCAAGTTAGAAAATAAGGAAAGTAAAGCCCCATCCCTGTGAACTCCAGGGGCACATCTTCCACTACTCCAACATTCAGAAGAGAATCCACTACTTGTCTTAACAACATCTTATGAGAGGGATCCTTAAAGAGGGTCAAGGACGGAGTTGGGCTAGGAAGGGATGGGGACTGAATGGAATATCCCACACTGACAATCTCTAAAATGGTGTGGTTTGAGGTAATTCCATTCCAGGCCTCTCAACAATAAAACAGTGGTTGCCTAAGAGGGATAGGGGTGGGTGGGAAAGCCTATATAATGTTCAAAGGCTATTTATAGCTTTGATGCCATAAAATTTGCTATTATGAAATGGACAGTGTGTAGTAGAGGAGGAAAAGGTAGATGGCCTTCTGTATTGCCCTTCTTCCTTGGCAACTCAGATCCTCATCCAGTGAGGAAGAGGAGATATTTGTTGGGATCAAGCACTTTTCCTGAGCAGGTGTTCTTCATCACTTTCCTGTTCTTCCTGTGGTATAGTGAGAGCCTGTGGCAGCGTCTCCTCTTAAGCAACTCTACAAAGTTTCATAAAAGAAGGTGATGTAACGCTAGTTGGGGTAAAAGGCTGGGGCCAGAGAGGTAGATATCAAGGTATGTGCTCTCTCTAAGATCTCATAGGTCTGTGGTTATAGTGACGGCTCTTAGATTCCCTGTCAGATCAGTAGGGATCAGATGAATGGGAACAAGATAAGCATGTGGAGAATACCTCCTTGCTATACTCAGAAGGGTATGAAGAAAATGAGTACTCCTCTTCTAATGGTAGGTTTACCCTATTCAGAATTCTAGGGTGAGCTTAAGTTTCCCCAGCCTTCCACCACTGGAGCTGAAGAGTTCACTAATACCATAACATTACTGGTAGTTGATACTTAAGTGCAGGGCAGCCCCACAGCTGAGGACAATTGTGGTGATTTAGGTTGCACAGTCAGTGCAACATCACTGAGTACCAAAAACAACATTGGCGCTGAGAAATCAGTGGTGGGAGAACCTGTACCATAGTGGTCAGCACCGGCGTCATGGGTGCCAGGGTCATCAGCACCTTGTGCACAAATGTCGGTACCAAGAGGTCAGTCCTGAATGAAGTGCAGACTACTGCCTGAGATGGTACTGTATGTGCTCAGTGACTGGGTTTTGCAAGGATATCAGAGGGACCAAATTTGGGCCATGAACTACCTCTTTGGCTGAGTAATAAAATGACACCACCAGATCTACTTCTTATGTGTAATCAGGATCACATCTGCTAACTTTAGAGTTAAAAATAAGCATTTACTGATTCACAGATTTGACAGCCAGAAGGGACTATTATGATCATCTAATCTGATCTCCTGCACCACACAAGAAATTTTCATCCAGTAATTTCTGTATCAAGCCCATAATTTCTGTCTGATCTAGAGCACAGACATCCAGTCTTGATTTAAAGACTTCATGTGATGGAGAATCCACTACATCCCTAAGTAAGTTGTTTCAATGGCAAATTAATCTAACTGTTAAAAAGCTGTATCTTATTTCTAGTCTGAATTTGTCTAGCATCAGCTTCCAGACACTAGATCTAGTTATATCTTTGTCTGCTAGATTAAAGAGCTTGATCAGAAATCTTCCCCACATATAGGTACTTACAAACCATGATCAAGTTACCTCGATCTTCTCTTGAATAAAATAAATAGACTGAGCTTCTTTAGCCTCTCACCATAAGGCAAGTTTTCAAACCTTGAATCATCCTTGGAACTCATGATCAGTTGGGTATCCATCACGACCTTGAAGTCATTTTCTGAGTCACTGCTTTCCAGAATCCAGTCCCCCATCGTGTAGGTGTGACCTATACCTCTTTGTTCTTAGGTGTACACAGTTATTATATTAAAATGCATGTTGTTCAAGTGAGCCCATTTTACCAAGCAGTTCAGATCGTTCTATAGAACAGATATGGTCTTTTCATTCCATTATTGTTTTTTATTCCCCTTAGCATGGCAAAGCCAATAACTAAGAGGGAGAGACCTAGATTCTATTCCATCTTGTGCATCATCAACAGAATCATTTACTAAATTTCCAATCAGTTACACAAGTGCAAACCCATTGAAGACAATGGAATTGCTTAGCTGTCACTAATGGCATAATTTGAGACAATAAGGTTACACAGGTGCAACTGGGGGCTTAATACGGCTGGCAGAACTTTTGTTTGTGGTAAATATGGAAATTGGCTCACTCACCTCTCAGATTAGAGGTTGTGTTTGTATTTAAAGAAAAACATTTTTACTGTAAATTAAGCATATTTCATATGGATGTCATTGGAAGCTAATAAACATGGACCCTCACAAGTCATTTTTCAGAGCAGAGCTATGCTTTAATGTGAATGGGTGTCTTTAGGGATTTGGAAAAAAATACTTTAATATAGATAATGTAATTGCCTGAAAAATGTAGTTAGTATGTGGGCAGAATAGTTACATTGCACAATAGAATTTACTTTTCCCATACATTTACAAAATCCTAACTTTCATGGTTCAAGGCTCAACTATTCCAAATTGTATCAAACTGAGTTCTAATGAATGCATTGACATCCTCGATTCAATTTTTGCCCCAAAATTGTCTTAGGCAATAAAACTGTTAAAGATTTATTTGCACCACTGATTTCAATCTGACTCTGCTTAGTAAAAATAATATGGCATTGTGCTGCACACAAAGACACCTCATCGTAAGACAAAAAGGTTGCTGTTGTGTCTTATCTGAACAGGGCATAATTAAGCAAGCATATATTTTCTACTATGCAAAGTCTCAAAGGAAAGAATGAGAAATCTTAAACACAATGCTGAAGTCTTGAACTAATGAATACTTTGATGCTTTTTGTTTGCTTTCTATGGACTTTTGACAGTATAATCCAGCACAGGTGATGCTGCATAGTAAGAACAATGTACTGTCTGCTTTATTTTTGTGGACAAAAAAAAGCCCCAATGTTTTATTTGTGGAATTTTCCCTTTAAAAAAATCACATTAGTATTGAAATGTGGTTATGGTCACTTTCCTCACTTTATGTAAATGGACAAATCCTGCTCTGTCCTCCTTAGCTATGGAATGTGGTGCACACAGGGAACTTCCATGCTGATGCTGAGTTGGGTAAGCTGAGGAAGGTGGTTCTGAATTCCACTACTTTGTGGATCTGTTGGATTTTCCCTCTGGGAGGCAAACAATTCACTATACAGGCCACTTCAGGCCTGAGGTCTCCTCACCTTCCCAAGTACCCAGCACATGTACCTAGCACTTGTACTCAGATTCGGTGCAAGGGACAGGATTGGCTAAGAGAGGTATTAAGGATGTACTTAAAGTTCCCCTTGATTTTGTGGTTCTACTTCTAGAGGAACACTTTGTTTACAATACTGTAACTCTAATATTTGATTTGTTTTTGGAACTGAGCAAGGATGTGATTTATTTGTATTTCTGTTTATTCTACAAAAAAGCATCCAAAACATCCTAACATATGGATGTATTTCAATCTAGAAAAATGATCCACATCCAATCCAGCATTCATATTATACTACTGAGTATTAAGAGAAACATACCTCTGCTCCTGAAAATTTTTTATCAGCTCCTTCCATTTTTCCATATCTTCTTTGTTTTCCTTAACAATACTCATTCTTTCCTTTATGGTTTCCTCACTTTTCCTCAATCTGTCAAGTCTAAACAAACTCTGTGTCAAAGAAGCATGCTGAATGCTGAAGTCTTGTATTAATGAATACTCTGATGCTTTTTGGTTCTTGGTTTCTAAAAACTGAGCATGCCTTTGCCTTACTTTTTCAATAAATCCTGATCTTCTCAATTGATGTTGTTGTAAAGCTTCTTGAATTCTAATGTCTTCTTCTTTGCATCTTTTCTGAACACCATTCTTTTTCTCCTTAAGAAAACCCTTAATACAGTAGTCGGCTTCGCCTTTGGCAATTTGCATCTGCATAACCCCACATATCTTTTTAGTTTGGATCTCACATCTCTTACTCTCCCTGTAGGCTTTATCAATAACATAAAATGGTTCGAGTCTTACAGATCCATACATTCTAGCAAAAATCCTCTTCTCTATACTTACTGGGTGATTCACAGCTTTAAGCTTTGGAGCAGGATGAACAAGAGAATGAAATGGGTGTACAGCATGCCAAATTTCTTCCTCTTTCTTTTGAAATATCATCAGCTTATCCTTCACGGAATGAAAAGCAGCTTTACAAACTGAAAGCCTAAATTTAGTTTCTACCTGCTCCTCCATATTAGGTTTCTCCATGTCCAAGAAACCTACAATACAAAGAATGCAATATTTAATCTGTGATGCGTATTTGATTATAAAAATTTACTATTTTTTATTATTTCAGACTCTTTATTAGATTTCAATATCTACTGATGATAAATGTCCTATTTAAGTCAATCTATCCTCTTGTGAGTTTGAATTAAATATTATATTACTTTGAAATAAAAATTTAAATTATCTTGTCATATCAGTACAGTATTATCATCTGCGAAAATGTGCTTGTTCAACACACCTAATAATGATAAGCAAAGGCTCAGAGTTAAGTCTAATAGACTGCTTTTTATTGTGTCAAAATGGCTGTGCAAAAGTTTTAAAATATTGATTAATAATAGTAGTAAGTGCCAACTTAAAAATCATCTACTATTCTTGTTGGAGCCTAATCCAACCCCTCAATGAATTCAATCAGAATCTTTCAATTTACTTTAATAAGTTTTAGATCTACTGAGCTCTATTACTCATCAAAAGAAAATTATGATATTTTTGAAAGTTTCACAAGTTCCTATACCAGCTATCTTTTTAAAGGCAGAATTTTTTAACCTGCTGATATTAAAAAAAATCACAGCATAAAATAATGTAACAGTTAAATAATGTTATTAGAAATAATATCAATTTTTATTCCCATTTTAAAAAATATATCCCTTGCTCAACCTCTAGTTCACTGTGCCTCTTAAAATTAAATATCAGTCCTATTCAATTGGGTACTCCATCTTCTATATTCATGTCCACAACAAATTCTTCCTCCCTTTTATACTCGGAGTATAATACATGTTGAAATATTGTCATTGGTTTTATTTATATGAAAATGTTTACAGGAGAGGTGTATACAAGGCAATTAATAGTTTTTGCAGAGAATAAAGCACAAAATGAAACTAAAGCTTGTCTGAGTACCATAAATGCCTTTCATTTCAAGCATGTTCCAAAGCCATGGATACTCTTTTTGTTGGATGGTAAGAAAAAAGAAAATTCAAATAAAAATAAAATAAAATAAATAAAATAAATGATTATCTTGCCTCTTGTGGATTTTAAAGTTTTTTGCTGCTACTTTTTTGGACTTTCCACTGATGTAACTTGGAGGTAGTGGGAACTATTGTTCAAGAGCAGGTTCAAAAACAAATAAGTGTCCAAGGGAATGACCTGGGTAGAAAGAAGTGATGGGATGAGATATATCTGTGGCAAATGGTAAATGAGGGCTGTCAAGGCTGTATCCCCACTTTGAACTTTAGGGTACAATGTGGGGGCCTGCATGAAGACTTCTAAGCTTAACTACCAGCTTAGCTCTGGTCCGCTGCCACCATCTCAAGCTAATTCCCTTCCCTGGGGAGCCTTGAGAAACCTTTCACCAATTCCCTGGTGAATACAGATCCAAACCCCTTGGATCTTAAAACAAGGAGAAATTAACCATTCCCCTCCTTCCTCCCACCAACTCCTGGTGAATACAGATCCAACCCCCTTGGATCTAAAAACAAGGAAAAATCAATCAGGTTCTTAAAAAGAAGGCTTTTAATTAAAGAAAAAGGTAAAAATCATCTCTGTAAAATCAGTATGGAAAATAACTTTACAGGGTAATCAAACTTAAAGAGCTCAGAGGACTCCCCTCTAGTCTTAGGTTCAAAGTACAGCAAACAAAAATAAACACTCTAGTAAAAGGTACATTTACAAGTTGAGAAAACAAAGTAAAACTAAGACGCCTTGCCTGGCTATTTACTTACAAGTTTGAAATAGGAGAGACTTGTTTAGAAAGATGTGGAGAACCTGGATTGATGTCTGGTCCCTCTCAGTCCAGGAGCGAACAAACACCCAAAACAAAGAGCACAAACAAAAGCCTTCCCCCCTCCCCCCCCCCGATTTGAAAGTATCTTGTCCCCTTATTGGTCCTTTGGGTCAGGTGTCAGCCAGGTTACCCGAGCTTCTTAACCCTTTACAGGTAAAAGGATTTTGGAGTCTCTGGCCAGTAGGGATTTTATGGTACTGTACACAGGAGAGCTGTTACCCTTCCCTTTATAGTTATGACAAGGGCAGATATGTGACATAGTATCAAATTTGCATAAGCTTTTATTTAATAACTAATTCAATCAAATCAACTGAACTAAATTAGACAGGGTGATCCTTATTGAACTGCAGCCTGACCCATGTGCCTTGATGACCCATGCCATCACAGGTTTCAGCAAAAATCATGACACTCTCTTGATCTGTGGCTTATTTGGCTGGACACCCACCTTCCCCATGCAATGGTTCACCTGAGCAAGCATCCATCAGGTTCCGAAAGGTTCCGTTTTGGAACAGGCTATGCAAGTCCTAACAGTGACACAACAACCCACTACACTGGCTTTAGTACAGGTGTGCTCCCTTCCCTCATCTGTTGCAAATGGCAAGACTCTATGCTGCACATAGTAATCAGTTTAAATTTGTGTGCCTCTCCCCCGAGTCTATGTATACAGGGGCCAGGTCACTTAATCCAGCTATTCTCTTGGAACATGCTCTATCTGAAACACTACCAACTGACTATAAAAAGTCAGAGTAACTCAATAAACACCAAACAAGCTGTGACACAAACATGAAACACAAAAATAAACATGTATATGATGAAAACCAACTCAGTAAGGCAGAAAATTCTTCAAGGGATTCTCCAGGACTTCAGAGGTGGTCAAATCTAATTTCACATGCCCCTGGGATCAATCCAATGTAGAGCAGAGGTGGGCAAACTTTTTGGCCTGAGGGCCACATCTTGGTATGGAAATTAGATGTCTTCAAATCACCAGGGCCTGATGAAATGCATCCTAGAATACTCAAGGAACTGACCGAGGAGATATCTGAGCCATTAGCAATTATCTTTGAAAAGTCATGGAAGACAGGAGAGATTCCAGAAGACTGGAAAAGGTCAAATATAGTGCCCATCTATAAAAAGGGAAATAAGGACAACCCGGGGAATTACAGACCAGTCAGCTTAACTTCTGTATCCAGAAAGATAATGGAGCAAATAATTAAGCAATAAATTTGCAAACACCTAGAAGATAATAAGGTGATACATAACAGTCAACATGGATTGTCAAGAACAAATCGTGTCAAACCAACCTGATAGCTTCCTTTGACAGGGTAACAAGCCTTGTGGATGGGGGGAAGTGGTAGATGTGGTATATCTTGACGTTAGTCAGGCTTTTGATACTGTCTTGCATGACCTTCCCATAAACAAACTAAAGAAATACAACCTAGATGGAGCTACTATAAGGTGGGTGAAAAACTGGTTGGAAAATCATTCCCAGAGAGTAGTTATCAGTGGTTCACAGTCATGCTGGAAGGGCATAATGAGTGGGGTCCCACAGGGATCGGTTCTGGGTCCGGTTCTGTTCAATATCTTCATCAATGATTTAGATAATGGCATAGAGGAGTACACTTATAAAGTTTGCAGACGATACCAAGCTGAGAGGGATTGCAAGTGCTTTGGAGGATAGGATTATAATTCAAAATGAGCCAGACAAACTGGAGAAATGGTCTGAAGTAAATAGGATGAAATTCAATAAGGACAAAAGCAAAGTACTCCACTTAAGAAGGAACAATCAGTTGCACACATACAAAATGGGAAATGACTGCCTAGGAAGGAGTACTGTGGAAAGGGATCTGGGGGTCATAGTGGGTCACAAGCTAAGTATGAGTCAACAGTGTAACACTGTTGCAAAAATACCAAACATCATTCTGGGGTGTATTAGCAGGACTATTGCAAGCAAGATACGAGAAGTAATTCTTCTGCTCTACTCTGCGCTGATTAGGCCTCAACTGGAGTATTGTGTCCAGTGCTGGGTGCCACATTTCAGGAAAGATGTGGACAAATTGGAGAAAGTCCAGAGAAGAGCAATAAAAATGATTAAAGGTCTAGAAAACATCATCTATGAGGGAAGATTGAAAAAAATGGGTTTAGTCTGGAGAAGAGAAGACTGAGAGGGGATATGATAACAGTTTTCAAGTATATAAAAGGTTGTTACAAGGAGGAGGGAGAAAATTTGTTTTTCTTAACCTCTGAGGATAGGATAAGAAGCAATGGGCTTAAATTGCAGCAAGGGCGGTTTAGGTTGGACATTAGGAAAAATTTCCTACCTGTCAGAGTGATTAATCACTGGAATAAATTGCCTAGGGAGGTTGTGGAATCTCCATCATTGGAGATTGTTAAGAGCAGGTTGGACAAACACCTGTCAGAGATGGTCTAGATAATACTTAGTCCTGCCTGGAGTGCAGGGGACTGGACAAGATGACCTCCGAAGGTCCCTTCCAGTTCTATGATTCTATGTTCAGCTCATGCACTTCTCTCAAAGCTTTACAGTGCCAAGGAACATAGTAAGAAGCATGAAGTGAATTTTTTGGCCTTTGTGGCTTTCATTTAAGGACTTACTCTTATTTTTATGCAATAATTGCATTTGCAATATAAAGCCATGGTCACAAAAGTATTTTTTGTTTTACCTGTTTTCTGATCAAATCCACTTCTTACATGTGTGCCAGTCAGATTGCCTCATTAACTGATAAAATAAGTTTAAGTACTGTAAGAACTGCAGAGTCAATATGCAGTAGTTGCATAGGAGCATGCTATATTTTGTTCTGCCTCACGCATCATCATGCAAAACAAGCCATATACTGACTGTAGAATATTTATTGTTGACAATGTATGAGGGTAAAAAGAAAATGCCTTGATTTCAAGACACTTGAAGTTCTGTCAGTTTAAAAAATCTTGTTTTGATTTGAAAATTGAGCAATTTTGTTACAGAGTGACTTAAGGAGAATAAATATCAAACACCAAAATGTCATTTTACAGAATCATTTTTCTGATCATAATCATATAAGAAATGTGCATAAACATTCTCCCTTTTCAAGCTGAAAAGGTTTTTCTGTGGGTGAAAACTGGAGAAAGGTTTACGTTAAGTTTCCTTTTGAAAAGGGTATATAACTACATGTCAGTAATAGAATACATGAGTTTTACCTAAGATTTGTGGCAAATAATGTAGATCAAGCTCATGTCTCATTTTTCAGATATTTTCCCCCCTGCCATCCTGAATACAATAATCCTTTGACTATGTCAACTGGAATAGTTCAGTATGTCTACTAGGATGTTCTTTTACTCTTTGAGGTATGTGGGAATTCAAAAATGCTTTTCTTGAAATCATTCTATTCATTGTTAAGAGGTTTCAGAGTAGCAGCCGTGTTAGTCTGTATCCGCAAAAAGAAGAACAGGAGGACTTGTGGCACCTTAGAGACTAACAAATTTATTAGAGCATAAGCTTTCGTGGACTACAGCCCACTTCTTCGGATGCATCCGAAGAAGTGGGCTGTAGTCCACGAAAGCTTATGCTCTAATAAATTTGTTAGTCTCTAAGGTGCCACAAGTCCTCCTGTTCTTCTTTTTATTGTTAAGAGGGACTCCCAACATACATATAAGGGAGACAGAGTGGCTCCCTGTGTTTATTTAGCACATCACTTACTGAGTCAACATTTCCTTATGTATACTAGATTTTTTAAATGTCTACAATGCTTTAAAGACTTTGTTCAGTAACAAGATGTTATTATAGACATTATTTTGATTTCCTGGAATGATCACACCGCTATGGTTGCACAAGTCTCTTATGAAAGCGCTAGGCCTACATTGCAGACAACCAATCGTAACTTAAATTAGTCACTTGAATTAACAGAATAACTAAGGTTTCAGAGTAGCAGCCATGTTAGTCTGTATCCGCAAAAAGAAGAACAGGAGTACTTGTGGCACCTTAGAGACTAACAAATTTATTAGAGCATAAGCTTTCGTGGACTACAGCCCACTTACATATGCATCCGAAGAAGTGGGCTGTAGTCCACGAAAGCTTATGCTCTAATAAATTTGTTAGTCTCTAAGATGCCACAAGTACTCCTGTTCTTCTTTTTGCAGAATAACTAATAGCAACAGTAGGTTGTACTGGGGAGCAATTAAATACAATTAAATATCATGAATTATATTAAAATAAGAAGCACCTCAAAATGCAACCGGTGAAAGTACTGACAAGGTCCTTTAAATAATTTACAAACTTGACATTAGACTGAGTAAAAAGTCCCCTGAAAACCCATGTTTGAGGAAGATAAAAATTGTTGATGTTATAAGGCACCATATTCTCCATAATTTCACCATTCAAATAAAAATTAAAGATTATGATATTAAGAGAGACAAGGTGGTTGAGGTAATATTTTTTATTGGACCAACTTATGTTGGTGAGAGAGACAAGCTTTCAAGCTACACAGCGCTCTTGTTAAGGTCTGGGAAAGGCACAATGGCTATGTCTACTGGCAACTGAATGACAAAATGTTTGTCTTTCAGAGGTGTTAAAAAAACACCCTCCCAAAAGACAAAAGTTTTGCTGACAACAAGCACCGGTGGGAAGAGCGCTTTGTCAGTAGGAGTACTCTCCTGCCGACACAGCTAACGCCGCTCTTTGGTGGTAGAAGTTTTTGTCATCAGGAGAGATGACAAACAGCAGCTACACTGCGTGCCTTTTAGCGGCACAGCGGTAACAACACAGTCGTGTTGCTAAAAGCTGCGTAGTCTAGACATAGCCTAAGTGTGTCAGCTAAATACACGATCAAACAGATAGTTTAGCATAAGTAGTTAGCACATATTTTAAGGGATCGTTCAAGGTGAAGTAGCCCATTAGCACCTCTGCAGACACAGGACAAAAAGGGGAGTTAGTGGGTTGCAGATTGTTGCAATAAACCATAAATCCAGTGTCTTTACCAAGACCATGATTTTTAGTGTCTAGCAAAGTTATGAATTTAAGCTCCCAAGCTTGTGTTTTGAAAGTGTTGTGCAGGTTTCCCTTCTGGATGAGGACTGATAGGTCAGATATAGAGTGATCACTTTGTGGAAATTGTTCACCCACTTTCCTGGACACCACGATCAGCTTCAACAATGGAACCCTATGGACAAGTGTATACAAGAAACCCACGGATCACCACACCTACCTTCATAGATCCATAGCACCACCCCAAAAACCCCAAGAAATCTGTTATCTGCCACCAACCACTCAAATTACACAGAATATGCTCCAAATAGAAAGTCCAGGATATACACCCAGGGCCGGTGCTACCATTAAGGCGAACTAGGCGGTTGCCTGGGGCGCCAAGATTTGGAGGCGCCAAAAAGCGGTACCCCCAATTTTTTTACAGCGCTCCTATGCCCCCTCCCCGAGCGCGCGGTCACCGCTCCATTTCTCCTGCCTCCCAGGCTTGCGGCGCCAATCAGCTGTTTGGCGCCGCACGCCTGGGAGGGGAGGAGAATTAGAGCAGAGGCGGCGTGCTCGGGGAGGAGGCGGAGCAGAGATGAGCTGGGGTGGGGAGCTGCCACACAGCATCCCGGGGGGGGAGGAGGAGCTGCCACGGGGGGGGCACCTCCGGGCGGGGGGGCGCGCAAGGTGGAAGTTTCGCCTAGGGCGTGAAACTTCCTTGCACTGGCCCTGTATACACCTTAACACACTCAAAACCACCTTCACCAAACAAGGACACTCCACCAGAGAAGTAGGTCACATCATGGAATGGGCAACTCAAATACCCCAAGAGAACCTGCTTCATACAGAGATAAACACCCTTCTGAGAATGCATATCTCTAGTTGTTACCTACCACCCCACACTGGAACCCATTCAGGGTATCATCAAACAACTACAACCCATGCTAAATGTGGACCCCATCCTGAAAGAAATCTTTCCCTGAACCCCTTCTAGCTTTCAAATAACCCCCCAACCTCTCCAAGCTCATCTTCAAAAGCAAGCTCCTCACAGACAAGGACACACAAATGTAAAGCCGCACCAGACCGCTCTCATGGACCAGCACTAGTAGGTGATGAGAGACACACTTTGTCAGTTGTTTGCTGACAGCAGAGCAATAGTGAAACTCCGGAACTTTCGGTTCTATTTAAAGCTCTAGATGGAAGTGTGCTCTAGTGGGCACAGATTCTTCTGCCTGTTTCCCCTAAGGTTGATCCCTCCTGCCCTTTTCCCCTCCAACCTGTCTCTGTCCCTGCCCCTGGCTCCCTTTTTCAGTTTCATTTTCCTTGCCTAACCAATCTCCACCCCTCAGGATTCTCATCCCAATCCCAATATCTTTGACCATCTAGTCTAGTTTCCCCATGTTGGCTTACTATCCAAGTTCCAATTCCCACCAACCCACCTCCACACACACACTCCCAGTTTCTCCCTTTCCCTACACCCAGTCTCAGTTCCTACCTCCTGGCTCTGCATCTTGTCTGTCTCTTTTCCCACACTGGCTTTCACTCCTAATCTCCCCTCTCCAGGCTCCTCATCCCGTCTCAGACTCCGCACCCACCTCATCCTCAGTTTGTTGCCCTGACCTCTCTTTTCCCTGGCTGCTTCTCCCGTTTCTTTGCCTAGCCATTCCCCAGTCTGCTCCTGCATCCTAACTCCTTATCAGATCTGTCTCCCCTTCTTCCTGCCCTCATTCTCATTCCCTCACACACTGGTTCCTGGTCCCAGGCTCCTTGTCCAGACAGTCTCCCCTTCCCCCCAATTCATTGTACAATTTCCATGTTTCCCCTAGCAAAACTGAATTCCAGTCCCAGTCTCCTTGCCCAACCTATCCCAGCCTCGTCAAGTCTAATTTCAGCCTCTCCTCCCAGCTCCCAGGCAGTTTCTTTCCTCTCACCTCCAGTTCCAGTCTCACCAGACAACTTTTTCTTTTATGCTGCCAGAGTGCCAGTGAGAGGGTCATTGAGAGCACAGGAGACATAGACTACTTGCTCTCACTCCCAGTGCCCAGCCCCAGTCTGACTCAGAGCAGCAATTACAGGGAAAGTCAGGTTCCCAGACCAGTCTCCCTCTGTGGGTTTCTCATCCAGTCCCATTGTCCGGGCCTCTCCTTGCTCCTTGTCCCAATCTTTTTGCCTAGCCAGTTCCAGTTCTTCCCCCACACTCTGGCCTCTTTCCAGGTCTGTCCCTCAGTGCACCACTGGTTCCCAGGCTCAGTCTTCTTGCCCAGCCAGTCCCCCTAGTTCCCAGACCCAGTCTCTACCACCCCCACAAGTCTCCAGGCCTAGTCCACACTACCCAGGCTCCTTGTTCCACTCTATTCCCCCAGCCTTCCCTTGCAACACCCTAAGTCTGGCTCTTGTCCCCTTTGCATTTGAATCAAATGGTCTCCTCCTCCACACTGTCTGGGAGGAGTCATTGAGAACACTGGAAAGGCAGGCTCCATGCTCCCAGTTCCACTGCTTGGCCCATCCTCAGCTCAGAGCAGTCATTACTGGGACAGACCTGTTTTGCTCCTATAGCCCTGGGCTGGAGAGAATGTGCTCAGTCATTCACAGGAGCTGTGAGGGGATGGAGAATGCTCCGTTGCTCTGTAGGGATGATGCATGCACAGTGTGGTCAGTGCTAGCAGCTGTAAAAGACTCAAGCATGCTCAGAGAGGATGGAATTTTCAGAGATTTTAGCTATTAAACTCTAGCAAGTCTCCACAGAGCATGTGTAAAGTACAATTTCTTGAAATTTTCCAAAGGCTTATAAATTGGCACAATTTTGGTGGATTTTTGTTGGGGTAACAAAATGCACATTCCTGATACAAAGGCCAACCCTTCCCCCCCCCCCCCCCCACCCCCAGGCAAATTTCAAGTGCCTGTTCCAAAGAATGGGGGCACTAGTGCTGTTCAAAGAAAGGGTCACCAGGATTTTTTAACATAGGCAAAATAATGTATTGCTCCCTAGACTCGTTCTTGCAAATGGCTGAACTGGTTTGATTGAAATATACTGGCACTAGAAAAGGTTCAGAAAAGGGCAACTAAAATGATTAAGGGTTTGGAACGGGTCCCATATGAGGAGAGATTAAAGAGGCTAGGACTCTTCAGCTTGGAAAAGAGGAGACTAAGGGGGGATATGATAAAGGTATATAAAATCATGAGTGATGTGGAGAAAGTGGATAAGGAAAAGTTATTTACTTATTCCCATAATACAAGATCTAGGGGTCATCAAATGAAATTAATAGGCAGCAGGTTTAAAACAAATAAAAGGAAGTTCTTCTTCACACAGCGCACAGTCAACTTGTGGAACTCCTTACCTGAGAAGGTTGTGAAGGCTAGGCCTATAACAGAGTTTAAAAGAGAACTGGATAAATTCATGGTGGTTAAGTCCATTAATGGCTATTAGCCAGGACGGGTAAGGAATGGTGTCCCTAGCCTCTGTCTGTCAGAGGATGGAGATGGATGGCAGGAGAGAGATCACTTGATCATTGCCTGTTAGGTTCACTCCCTCTGGGGCACCTGGCATTGGCCACTGTCGGTAGGCAGGATACTGGGCTAGATGGACCTTTGGTCTGACCCGGTATGGCCTTTCTTATGTTCTTATGAAATTTAAAACAAAAAACAAAAAAAAACAGCTTGAGTCAGACACATGGATGGAAAAAGCCTAAATAATTAAAGTTTGGCAAAGTTATAAGCAACTGAAAATAGGGTCTGATAATGTGAAGTATCGACCAACTTTAATTAGAAGTGACACTACCAGCCCCGCCTATAATAAATAACTACAGTAACTCCTCACTTAACGTCCTCCTGCTTAACGTTGTTTCGAAGTTACATCGCTGTTCCATTAGGGAACATACTCGGTTAAAGTTGTGCAATGCTCCCTTATAATGTCGTTTGGCTGACTTTACAAGGGAGCATTGCACAAGTTCCTCTTCTCCCCCTCCTCCCCCTCCCTTCCTCCCTCCCAGCGCTTCCCCCACCGCCAAACAGCTGGGAGGGAGGGAGGAAGGGAGGGGGAGGAGGGGGAGAAGAGGAACTTGTGCAAACAGTTGCTTATAACTTAGGACTTTCTGGGAGGGAGAGAGGGAGGAAGGGAGCGATAAAACTGCCCCCCCCATCCCCGGCAGGCAGGGCCACCTGGAACGCAGGAGCTTTAGGGGCTGCAGGGCCCTGGGCTAAGGAGGTCCCGGGGCCCTGGCCTGCAGTTCTAAAGACTCTTTTGGAATGCGGCCCTGCGAGCGCCGGTTCTCTCTGGACGGCTTTGAAGGGGAAAGCGCCGCTTCTCTCCGGCCGCTGGCTGCGCGGCTGCCCCTGCTCCTCCTGAGTCCTCCAACCCGTGCTCGCAGGACCACATTCCGAAAGGGGCTTTAGAGCTGCAGGCCAGGGCCCCGGGGCCCCCTTATCCCAGGGCCCTGCAGCCCCTAAAGCCCCTGCATTCCGGGTGGCCCTGTATGCTGGGGGGGCGGGGCAGCTCCCAGAATCGCGGCCATGGGGGCAGTGCAGCACTGCACAGAGCCACCTGCACACCCCCTGCACCAAACGGGAGCTGCCCCAGCTAAGTGTTCTGCACCTCCTGCCTGCCCCAGCCCTGAGCCTCCTCCTGCATCCCCACCCAGAGTGCCCTCCGGCACCCTAACTCCCTCCCAGACCCTGCACCCCCAGCCCTGAGCCCCAGGGGTAAGCCAGGGGCACCTCCCCGCCACAGTACAGTACAGTATATAATACCTTTTGTCTGCCCCCCAAAAATTTCCTTGGAACCTAACCCCCTGCATTTACATTAAATCTTATGGGAAAACTGCATTCGTTTCACATCGTTTCACTTAAAGTTGCATTTTTCAGGCACATAACTACAACGTTAAGTGAGGAGTTACCGTAATATCGTTGCTAAAATCTTTCCAAGTAGCTTTTTCTCATTTATGGTTAGTTAGTTTTTTTATTTTATAAAGTATTACAAAAGGATTAGATTACTAACCCTTCCTCACTGGAATTCTTTGTTCCTCTAGTTTTTTCTTTTTTTCTTTTTTCCTCAATGTGGATGAAATGGAGAAAACTGGTTGTTTTTTTCTTCTCAGACATAAAACAGGAAGCTTTTTAAAATTATTCATATATAAGACCTGTTAACAAAACAAATTTTATTTTAATTAAACATGCCATTATAACCAAGAAAATGAAGATTTGTAGCAATAATACAGCATATACTACTTTTTCCTATAAACAATTAGATATTCTATATACTTTTTTACTGATTTGACAAAAAAAAATCCTTCCTTTTTTTGTAGGCTGTTACCCCCTTTTTGCAAGACTATTTGTTACTAGGCAGAGTCTCTATTTGCTTGGCTAGGTGAATACTTGTTCCAACCCCACACCTCTGTAATCCTGGAAAAAATCCCAGCTTTTAGTCTAAACAACTCTTCACTCATCATCTGTTATACCAAGATGCATTCCTTTGTAGTTTTTCAGTGACAAGGACACCTTATCTTTAGCTGTGTGAACAAACAAGGAGCCCTAAAGAACAGTTTACGATATTCTCAGTTTTTTAAGTGAATACAGTGCTTGCTTGTAAAACACATTTGAAGCTCACACCCTTTATTTATCCACAGAACTGGTACATGATACACAGTAGCAGTTCACGACACGTTGTCATGCAAAAGTGTCTAATCCTTGACCTACTGTTTCCAACTCTAGGGTGAGAGGCGGTTTTTGTTTCTGTGCCCACCGGCATTCTGGCTTTTTTGCTGAGACTGTCATACAAGGATGCCAATTGATACTAACTGAGGTGATGCATTTTATGCTGTAGATACCAGCCAACTGGAAATTGGACTGAAACTCATTTCACGTACACTGCCAAACAACTATCAGATAACATTTTTCTCTCTTAGAGCCATGATTCTTTTCTTGTAGGGGTTAGGCCCAGATGCACCTAGAAAATCACAGGAACTACACTACAATCCACAAAGCCTGAGTTAAGTGCCTAGGCTCCCTATACACTAATGGGGAGACATAGGCAATCCACAAAAGCCAACACACTAGGCAGACAGCCTCCTAAACTAGCCAGTGGGAGATGCAAACGAGAGAAGTGTGTCCTAAGTCATGCCCCTCTCTCAGAGATTGGTGCCTAAATCCGAGCTGCAAGGAGGTGCCTATGCCTTTAAAACGCTTTCAGGAACAGAACGCCTATCAGTAGCATTGCATCCATATTTCACTGGTTTTGTAAAATCAGACAAAATGCTTGCATATTTCTACATTATATCAACAGACTGATGGCAGGTACATACTTGAGTTTCATTCTTTCTCCTGGAGTTTCATCAGTTATTAATGTGATCCAGTTAGCTTCCTAGATTACTTCTGAAATACTCACAATTTTTCACCATAATCACTAATATTTCCTTTGAATACCACAGGATGCTATTCTCAATTTAAACCATTTGTTCAGAACTCTGTCACTATTGCTTCACTGCTTTATTAGATTGATAAGTCTGCCTTCATCATGTTCATATTCTTATAATATTCCTTCTCTTTCAAGAAATTACAATTTATGTGTATGATTATTTTGGAGCAGTCTTAACATTATCAGATTAATATTTTACTTCACAGTTCTAATCTTCCACAGTACTAAGAAAATACAACTCCTGGACAATTTAATAGGTGCCATAACTTAAATTCATAAAGGATGTTTTTATTTAGGAATACATTTTAACTAGTTAAAAACAAAAGTTAAACACAACTTGATAAGATACAGTACATATTTTTTTAATTAAAAATCATCATAAGCTTGAAGTAAGACATTTTAAAAGTTCAATAAAAGATTCAGCAATAAGGAAGAAAATATGGAATAGCATTACAAACTGCTCACTGTAAAACTTGTGGGGCATCACCACTATGCTGAATAACAAGATATGAAAGTAATGAAAGCATGTCCTGCTGATAGGCATTGAATTTGAAGATGTGTGCACAGTGTCTCCAGAACAACTAAGTGATACATGGTATAAAGCATCTTTTTGTTTGAGTCCAACTGATGCAGAAGTATTCAGAGGCTGAAAAGCAAACCTGAACACTACAAGGTCAATGGTTGCTACATTCTTTTACACCAAGCCAAGCCTATATTTGACCTTGAGTGTTTACCCTGGCTTGGGTATGTTGGTAGTTTAGATTCTCTGGTTAAGTTGTACAGGAAAGAGAGCAGAGACTTCTCAATAGCCTAATCAAGGTTGGAATCTTATTATGATATTCTGAGTTTCCCAGAGCAACTAAATTGTTAGTAAGTCCCTTTCAAGAGGCTGTTGGTAAGAGTTTTTAATATTAGGATAGCTAACAACTAATATTTTTTCTGGTTAATAAATTGTTTTTGTAATATTTTCTTTTACTTTATGTTTGCAACACATATGGAAGTGATAGCCACATAAATTGCACAGCAGGGTGATAATTAGTTTATCCTGCTCCCCCAAATTCCAGATGATTGAACAGTTTCAAACAGCCATTAGCTTTTATAATCCTTCTTACTGGAGAAACATTTCCTCCTTCCTCTAAAAGGAAAATTCCCCTCCCCTCACCCCCAGAGTATGCAAATTCACAGGGTAAGAATCAATTCTCACTGAATAAACTGAAATACGTATTTTGTAAACAATCAGTATTTCTGAAACTAGTGGTGGAGGCAGCCATGTTATTGAAAAGTAGTGTCATCTGCAATAACGATGACTGTGATCTGCTGTAATAATGGCTTAATGATCACAAGAACTATTTCAATATGTATAAACATTAAATAAATATGTTCTAAGGGAATTGAAAAAATTATGTGCAATCTTACACCAGGCTCCAACAGTACTAATATAAAAATGATATGTTCTCAACAAAATGTCCACCTCTAGCATTATTCTATAAAATGTCAATCTTAATTAACTGTTAAAAAACAATATTTTATAGTTCATTTGCGATGAAAAGTATTTTTACCTCTTAAAAATGTAAATATTAGGCTAAGGAAAATGAGTGCAGTTTTCCTTTCTTTCTTTCTAATTCTTAAAATCACTTTTTATTAGCATCTCATCTACATTTGTTGTAAACTAAATGTTTAATTTTGTTACACTTTTTAAAGAGAAACAAAATGCTAATTGTGTGTACAGACACTAACCTAAATATGTCCATTTGTTAAGCCATTCAACTCAAGATTCTTAGGCCAGTGTTTTTAGAAGACTTCTGTAAATCAACATTTATAGGTTCATAAGCAGAACTAAAAAGTACTGTAACAGAAACGAAAACTCCAATGGCTAATTTCAGCTCCAATTTAAGAGGAAGCAATTCTGCTGGTGTCAGTTGAATTCCACTTGCTTAAAGTAGGGTTGAATTTGGCCTTAAGAGTCTGACTCATCAACACTTGTGGAAGAATCATCAGCTCAGGGTGTTTGAAATTCACTGCACTTTGTCATTACATTCACACTGTTTTATGGAGTTTTCCATTCTGACCTGTGCTGATGATGATTAATATTGAAAAAAAATAAGACATGCCATTTAACAGAAAAAATATGTAACAATGTAAAATAGTATACATTTAGAATAGTACTTTTCATAGACTTAAGAAACGACAAAATGCCTTAGACTCTGGGCCTGAGCCTAATTTACACTCAGGCCCTGGCATGGTAAAAGAGTTTTAGCGTGGTTTAAAGAACTTTACTATAAATGAGAATTGGGTCCTCTATGTACAGTGATCATATCATCCACCACTAAAATGTATCTATTTCTGGAGTGCAAACAAAGCAACCACTCTGCTGAAAGACACAACCTTCAGGAGCAGTTTCCTCTGTGGTCCAAAATTTCCTTTTCCAAAGTTCAGAACTTTATTTATTTATGGACATTTCTATGGAGATTTGTAATATTCATTCTAGACCAGTGCAAAAAGCACTGCTAGATTAAAGGATCAGTGACAGTTTTAAAGTTCAATAACTCACATATGATCAGAGCTAGAAATTAATGCTGTATATCATAGGCATGTTTTTTCCACTGTTATATATCAATGCCGGCAAGTCATAGAATCCTGGAACTTGAAATTATATTATTCTGGCTACTTGTTTGCTTTTCCTTTCATTTCCACTCCCTTATTTCAACACCAGTTATACCAAATATTGCAAGAGCTAAAAGCTAAAATTGGAGTTGTATACATCTGAAACCTTTGAACCTATCATTCAAATGTTATAGAGCATGACCCATTGACTGAAAGGCCAAATTCCCACAGATCTTGAAGAAAGAAGGATCACACCAATAAAGCATTAACTGTATTACATGTTCACCAGATATTATCTGTTAAAATCATGTTAAAAATCTAACTGCAGATTTTAAGGTGGGATATCTCACACTACTAGGGATGGAAATACTGTGTGAGCTTCTCTAATTACTGCTCCTAGACCAGTGACCAGAAAGGAAAGGATTAGATCTATGGCTTTCACTGGAAAACAGATGACAAGGAAAGCACATTGTTTAAGGCTATAAAACTGGTTATTAAAGGAGCTCTGTGTCAGGTTCAGGATAAAAGAAACACAAAAAGCTAGAATCAGATAAGGAAATTTACAGCCAATATCAGATCGTTGGCAATTGGCAAATACCTTTCCAGACTCTTGGGGTGCCTGCAGCTATGATTGGAACCACCTCTGGTAATGTATGATTTTTTTTTAAAGTTCAAATTAACAAAATAGGTGGTTTAAATTTAATCAAAAATAACATTAAGAAATTTTTCCACATTAAATTCATTCAGCAATTATATTTAAAGTGGTAACATACAACCATATTTATTGTATAAAAAGAGGCTATTTTGGTTTTAACTCCAAAAAGAGAAGATGCCTGATTCTCTTCTATGAGGAGGAAAACTGCAGTTACGTGCAAAAGTGGGACATGGAATCCTATGTAGTATCTAACAAAAGGAAGAAAGCACAGAGAAAGCAGGAAAACAGAGAAAATTCTATTTGCAAAAAGGAAACAAATATGCTCTTCTATTTGTAGAAGTGGGTTTTCTAATGCTCTGTACTTTTGTTTCACAGAATAGCAGCATTTTACCTTTAAACTGTGTGAAAAGATATGAAAAAGATATTTAAATAATGGAAGTGCACTGAATGGCATGTAGTTTTTACAAAATTGCACAACACTAACAATCAACATAATATAATATTTAGAGCTACAGCATGTACACTAAACATTAGCATTCCTGTCTTTATCATCCATTTGTATCACACATCGTCATTTTACATTATTTGTTCTGGACAAGCAGGAAGAAAGACAAGAGGTGAGGGATGTGGTTTAATTAGGCCATAACTTTGTCAACTTAGTTCATCTGGGAACTATCCAGCAGCATACTGTACAATACAGGTGATGATTCCTTCCTTAATCATTTCCACCTTGTAGAGGGCTGCATCATCCTTCCACAGCTGTTCCCCAGCCAGCTGCTGGGACCTCACCACCCTGCCCTCAAATATGTGTTATGGGGCTATCTCCTCATAATACCAGACATCAGCATACCCTACATCTACTTTCAATTCCAGTTAATCAGGGAACTGGTCCCCCTATAGAATAAGTACCTGCACTGGACATAAGGAGATATCAGTAATTAGCTTGGCTGCTTCCCTCCCCACCCTCAGCTGGTTTCCCAGATAGTTAAAATTTCTGTCACCAACTTCAGCCAAAAATATACCCACTCCCCAGTCAGAGAGGTGTACCTCATTCTCCCTAAAGAAGGGGGCTCCTGGTGGAAGGACTGGGTGTAAATACCCTCCCCTGGGTGCGCTGGGGCCAATGTTTTACCTGCCCCACTCACCTGCCCACCTGTTCAGTTGATGCCTTCCCTGCCTCTCTCCCAACCCCTAAGAGAGGGGGAACCCCTAAAGGAGACAGTACTCCTTTCCCCCTCTAAGTCTAGACAAAGACCATCCTGTCTTTGAGGTTGTATGGATTGCAATATTGCTTGTAACACAGAACCTTAAATGTCAAGAACAAAGTTTTTCAATAGATGCTCTTTATTCGTAACAGATTTTCCTGGAATATTTAGAATGATCCTCAGCACTATATGCAGAGTCCAGATTTTTCTGAAAATAGTTATTAAATTTATATTTAATAGTACACTTACTTGTTTCCCAGATATAAGCTTTTTGTCCTCAGTATTCTGTTCTGGTTTAATGATGTGATACATAAAGCTTTTACTATAACATACTGGAAGTGTGCTTTGACTGTAAATTTGTTTCGCTCCATCTCTGATATAATATCTCTGCGGAAGAACTTCATCCAAAGGAATTTTGCTGTAAAAACAGAACTTCTGTTACTTTAGTTCACAGTAAATAAAAATGTAGGTACTTCTGAATGACAGAATAATCTGGACAGTTGATTCTTTTATTGTTGCTAAAGAACAAAGTGAACCGCAATACTTATAATTTCCTCCTGTACATCATTATTACTTAAGAAGAAAGAAAAAGAAAGGGAATTATATGCCAAAAACAATGTTAATTAAATATTTAGGTTGAAATCTTATTGGCATAAAAGACAAAAAATGCACAGTTTGATTCCCACTTCTAACTTAATTCGGTTCCCTAGCTGATATATGCAGTAAAATAAGATGTTTTTCTACATATAAAATAAGAAAAGCTGGAAAGGCCCTTGAGTTAAATGCAAGTCTCGCAGTTGTATTAAGAGTGTATTTAAAAGGGAAAAAAACTAGGAAAACTGTATCTTTAAAACTGGATCTTTAGAAGTGGTGTCTAGCTGTATAGATATTCCCTGATTTTTATTAGCTAAACTTGTAAATCAAATACATTAATTTATTTTATTGCTAGTTAAAATATACATTTAGATATACACATGGATTTCTGACTTTTTTCTGCTTTTCCTCTCTATACTGATTTTTAAATGACTCTACAACTCTCAATTCCATGCTATATATCTTTAATTACATTTAGGTTTGGCAGAATTTGTTTTTTTAATCATTTTGATTTCTAAACTTATTTTTAAACTTTTTTTAGATTTTTATCTATTTCAATTTTCATAGTTACAGAAAGTTAGGGGGGTATCAGAAAATAATTTAGTGACAGACATTGAAATTCAAAAAGTTAACATTTTACAACAATTAAAATGTTAACACAAACTGTCAAAATCACATCAAAATATACAAATAAATATCCTTAAATCTAATTCTAATAAATTCTCAAGCAGCATTTTTCTAACTTTGCCTACCTGTAAATTTTGATTATTATCAATGGAAATATTTTTGTCTGTGTATGTACAGTGAAAATCAATGTTTACAGATAGTTACCAAAAAAAATCTAATCCTTCCAAGTTACATTCACTTTAAGGATACTTTATACTGTCAGTGTGGTGTGAAGGGCTGTAATGTAAATGAAACTCAGACTCACTGTGTATTGTACACATGAGCTCCTTTTCCCAAAGTTTGTCCCTCCTCCTGTCACAGGCTTCCATTAATTTTTGTTTATTGCCTGTGACCTGTCCATGACTATTACTAAAAATACCTGTGACAAAAATCAAATTCTTATGAATAAAGCCCAAAGTGTTGTTAAATTTTATTAATAAATATTTAGATAAAAGCCAACTCACACTCTGGAAGCAAGCAATTTACATCGCCCATCTAACTAACTAGGAAAAAGATCTCCAAATAACTGTACAAATTCCAGTAATATGGTATCTTGTGAGTTTTCTATTTAATGGATTGAAGAAAACAAGAACAAATATATTTTACCTCTGCTAATAGGGCGCAGGGTTACAATTTTGAACTCTTTCAAAAAAGGAAGTATTTCAGAGGCATAGGCTTGAGACAAATTAATTTACATCTGTGGGGAATGAAGAGGGGATTTGGAATGGAAAATGTAATATTTATGTTGAATCGTAGGATCAGAAAAAACAAGCTTTTGCTTGCTACTGGTTTTCTTTTTATAACAGAGGGCAAATGGGGGCACCATCCATTATCACTGACTTCAGTGGGATTTTATATCAGCACTTAAGGTTATGTCTTTGCTGCAAAAAAAAATGTGTATTTTTACATCAAGATAGCTATCTTCATGCAAAACCCTCGTGTAGACAAGGCATAAGAAGTCTTCATGTCAATGTAGCTAGTCAAAATCAACCTCTAAACCCCGCCCCCACCTGGAATTTGTAGTTAGTTGATAAGTCACAGATGGGGGATATAGTGTTGACCTCAACTACACTGAGGTAAAACTACATGTGCCTTGTCTACCCTAGGACTTTACAACAAGATAGCTATCTCAAGTTTTCTATGTTAATATAAAAAACATATCTTGTTTGCAGTGAAGATATTCCCAAGAGCCATTTAGTAGATGTCTATACAATACAAATCATAACACAAGTAGGAATGACTACTGTTAATGTAGAAAAGGGTGTAATATAGGAGGAGGTGATTATAAGCACTAGGAAATTAAAATCCTTAGACCCAGCATTGAGGTGATATAAATATACCATTAGAGGTAAGAAATACAGTATAACTAAATGGCAAGGTTCAAGAGGGTTATTCAGGCCAAACAAGTATAATTACAAAAATGGAAATCCAACACTAGTGGAGCTTAAGGCAATATGTAAAATGGAAATTAGGGGGGTTAAAATGGAATTTAAAGAGCAAAAAGCCAAAGGTATAAAAACCAAGAAAATATTCAGTATATCGGGCATTGGATCTCTGCAAGAGAATTGGTAGTTCAGTTGTTGTCCGGCTATACTGAAAGAAGGACAGGAGACATTTGATATGGTTTTAATTAGGCTGCAACTTTACTATTTGCTTAAAACTGTACAGTGTGGGTAACCTCCCCTCCCCCCCACACACACATATACCCATAAAGCATCCTCTCCCTCAGCAAGCAGACAATACCCCCCTCACCCCTGCTTAAAGGTGTGGTGCGGTCAAACTAACAAGTCAAGGGGACAAAAAAGGAGGACAACAACATTGCAGGTTAGCTAACTGACTTATATGCATCAGTCTTCATTATAGCTGACATTGGGGAAATACCTCCCCTGGACATCGTTTTTCAGGTAATAAAGGTGAGGTAGTATCTGACTGAAATATCAAAAGAAGGACTAAAACAAATTGATAAATTAAGGAGGAACAAGTTACAATGCTCAGATAGAACAGGAGTATTTGTGACACCTTGGAGACTAACACATTTATTGTTGAAAGAACTTAAGAAAGAAGTGGCTGAGTTGCTAACAAAAATAAACAATCTCTTACTAAAATCAACTGCTATACAGGAGAGCTGCAAGATAGCAAATGTTCTACCTATTTTTAAGGCACAAGTGGTGATCTTGGGAATCACAGATAAGTGGGACTTACTTCAGTACCAGGTAAACTGGTTGAAACAATCATTAAAAGCAGAATTATAATATACCTAGATGATCATGATATGCTAGGGACAAAGAAAAATAGTTTCTGATAAAGAAAAAAAAAGCCTCCCTACTTACTATTAGTATTTTCTAAACATATCAACAAAATAGTACGTAAAGGAGAACTGATTTACATCATTTACTTGGATATACACAAAACTTTTGTCAAAGACTTATTAATGATCTGTAACAGGCAGGAAGTAGCGAGGTGGCAAAACTTGCAGACAACCAAACATTATTTTGGTTAGTAAAATCTACAGACAACTGTGAGTAACTTCAGAGGGACCTATCGAAGATGTATAAATGGACAGCAGATGAATTTCAGTGTTGATAAATGCAAAGTGATGCATATTTGAAGGAAAAATCTGAACTATTCATAAACTTTACTGGTTTCATAGAATCATAGAATATCAGGGTTGGAAGGGACCTCAGGAGGTCATCTAGTCCAACCCCCTGCTCAAAGCAGGACCAATCCTGTAACTGGAACAGTTTAGGAAAGACCTAGGTGTAACTGTGTCAATGAACACCTCTGCTCAATGTAGGGTGGAAGGATTTAAACCAAATTTTAAATCATGATTTAAAACAACAAGCAGGAAATCTTGATTTAAATAATTTATTTTCATATTCTTTTGCATTTGTACATTTTAGTTACTTTCCTAAACTAAAAATGTTGATTCTCATTGGTTGGTAACGGTTAAAACATGTTGATTTGCAACTTAATATAACCTTTACACTCATTTTGGTACTTCTTTTTGCTAACCAACAGGATATGCTATATCTATACATCTTTATTTAAGCAATTACACAGTTTAATATACATTTATTCAGATTCTTAATTTTTAGATTTTATAAATTATGTTAGGAAATGGAGAATGATGCATTTCTTATTTACTAGATGATGTTTACTTTTTTTTACTGACAATTTGTGTAAAGCATTTGGATGGAAATAGAAATTCAATTAAAAATGAACAAAAACAGCATTTTCAAAAAAAAATGTATTAGTTAAATAAAATTACCTTAAATGTGTGGGATATGTAAGGGGAAAAAACATTTATCAAAACATGTTTTGCATTTGAAAACTAACTGATTTAGTGAACAAAGGAAGTGCTACAGGATTCATAGATTCAAGGACTGGAAGGGACCTCGAGAGGTCATCGAGTCCAGTCCCCTGCCCGCATGGCAGGACCAAATACTGTCTAGACCATCCCTGATAGACATTTATCTAACCTACTCTTAAATATCTCCAGAGACGGAGATTCCACAACCTCCCTAGGCAATTTGTTCCAGTGTTTAACCACCCTGACAGTTAGGAACTTTTTCCTAATGTCCAACCTAGACCTCCCTTGCTGCAGTTTCAACCCATTGTTTCTGGTTCTATCCTTAGAGGCTAAGGTGAACAAGTTCTCTCCCTCCTCCTTATGACACCCTTTTAGATACCTGAAAACTGCTATCATGTCCCCTCTCAGTCTTCTCTTTTCCAAACTAAACAAACCCAGTTCTTTCAGCCTTCCTTCATAGGTCATGTTCTCAAGACCTTTAATCATTCTTGTTGCTGGATGCATGCCCCACACCCTGCATGTTACTATGCAAGCAGTCCTCACACACTCCTGTGTAGTTTCACCACAGTGTGCTTTATTTACAATGTCTTGTATAGTTTTGTGTCCCCACAGCATAAGACTTTCCCCAAGCTTCACCCTACTTCCTATACATAGAGCTGGGGGATTCCCACCTGTCTAAGGCTACATCTACACTACAGGGGGGGTCGATTTAAGATACGCAAATTCGGCTACGTGAATAGCGTAGCTGAATTCGACGTATCGCAGCCGACTTACCCCGCTGTAGGGACGGCGGCAAAATCGACCTCTGCGGTTTCCTGTCGACGGCGCTTACTCCCACCTCCGCTGGTGGAGTAAGAGCGTCGATTCGGGGATCGATTGTGTCGTCCCGACGGGACGCGATAAATCGATCCCTGAGAGGTCGATTTCTACCCGCCGATTCAGGCGGGTAGTGTAGACCTAGCCTTAGATCCTGGGCTTTGTTGCCCTTCCTTTTCCTTATGCCTTCCTGTCTCC
This sequence comes from Chrysemys picta bellii, assembly GCF_011386835.1. Classification (NCBI taxonomy): domain Eukaryota; kingdom Metazoa; phylum Chordata; order Testudines; family Emydidae; genus Chrysemys; species Chrysemys picta. The sequence goes on from NC_088798.1 coordinate 22,966,779, forward strand.
CTTTTAACTGACCCCAGCTGATGAGCTGGATTCCCTTGTTAACTAGTTAATCAACCAATCTTTAATCAATTATCTCCCAATTTAGCCCACAAATTTAGCTTACAAACTGATGAGTCAGCCTTAGGCTATTCCTACTCTGTCATAGGAAGCATTAGGCTTATTTTGTTGCTCTTTTGACCAGAAGGTTGACAGTTGACATTTGGTCACCGGCTGGACGTTAGTCATGGTTTCTCACTTAACAGGGTGGATCACATGACGGTCATCATTTTCCACCCAAAATATGGACTGGCAACTACATAAAACAGGAGATCAACAAATATGTGATTCTACCTCCTACAGCACACAAAGAACCAATTGCAATCTCTGTGTGCATCAGCAAGCTAACCATCATTAATGCATATAAACCAGCTGGTACATAGTGGTTTCAACCAGCTCTGCATAATGCATAGGAACCCTGCTATATTTGTGGGCAATGGGGCTATGCCGCAAACAACATTGCAGGTGAAGAACTGACACACTGAGCGTTGGCAAATAATATGTTCTTTCTTTTTGATACAACACAGCGCATCACTTTCTATTCTACAGGATACTGCCCTGACCTGACTTTCATCTCTAAAGATGATACAGGCACACCTATAGCTGCATTGTGGATTGTCCTCAATGACTTCTGAACAGCCAGCACTGACCCGTATTAGCATACAAATCCCAGTTCTCTACTCAAAACCAGTGGCGTTTCTAACAAGCATACAGAGCCACTTTCACTATGACTATGAACAATAAAAACTCCCACATGAAACTGGGAAAAGCAACAGGAAGAAATGATATCTATCCTGAGTTTCTATATAACCTGGGTCCACTGGCATGGAAGCGGATGATGACGGCATAACGAGTGGGGTCTCGCAGTGATCAGTTCTGGGTCCGGTTCTGTTCAATATCTTCATCAATGATTTAGATAATGGCATAGAGAGTACACTTATAAAGTTTGCGGACAATACCAAACTGGGAGGAGTTGCTTTGGCGGATAGGATTATAATTCAAAATGATCCGGACAAACTGGAGAAATGGTCTGAAGTAAATAGCATGAAATTCAATAAGGACAAATGCAAAGTACTCCACTTAAGAAGGAATAATCAGTTGCACACATACAAAATGGGAAATGATTGCCTAGGAAGGAGTACTGTGGAAAGGGATCTGGGGGTCATAGTGGACCACAAGCTAAATATGAGTCAGCAGTGTAACACTGTTGCAAAAAAAGTGAATATCACTCTTAGATGTATTAGCAGGAGTGTTGTAAGCATGATATGAGAAGTAATTCTTCCGCTCTACTCCATGCTGATCAACTGGAGTATTGTGTTCAGTTCTGGGCGCCACATTTCAGGAAACATGTGGACAAATTGAAGAAAGTCCAGAGAAGAGCAACAAAAATGATTAAAGGTCTAGAAAACATGACCTCTGAGGAGAGATTGAAAAAATTGGGTTTGTTTAGTCTGGAAAAGAGAAGACTGAGAGGGGACATAATAACAGTTTTCAAGTAAATAAAATGTTGTTACAAGGAGGAGGGAGAAAAATTGTTCTTCTTAACCTCTAAGGATAGGACAAGAAGCAATGGGCTTAAATTGCAGCATGGGAGGTTTAGGTTGGACATTAGGAAAAACTTACTAACTGTCAGGGTGGTTAAGCACTGGAATAAATTGCTTAGGGAGGTTGTGGAATCTCCATCATTGGAGATTTTTAAGAGCAGGTTAGACAAACCCCTGTCAGGGATGGTCTAGAAGATAATACTTAGTCCTGCCATGAGTGCAGGGGACTGGACTAGATAACCTCCAGAGGTCCCTTTCAGTCCTATTATTCAGCTTTTCACCAACATCCTGGAGACCAGTGAAATCCCCCATGTGTGGAGAGAAGCTAAGGTCATTGCACTCCTAAAGCCGGGAAAATTGCAGATCACCCTTCTAATAACAGGCCATTGTCCCTTTTAAGCACCATATACAAGGTGATAGAGTACATGATTCTGAATCAAGTCAGGTCCACTGTGGATGCCAGCCTACCCAAGGAGCAAGCTGGTTTTCGACCACACAGAATTTGCTGCGACCAGATCCTGGTTCTCACTACAAACATTGAGGCTGGGTTCCAACAAAACTCAAGACTGTACTGCTTTCATCCATCTGTCAGCAGCATATGACACAGTCTGGAAGGATGGTCTGCTACTGAACTGGCCAAAGTGATCCACTGTGTGTGGATTCTCAGGCTGCTGAACACTATTCTTAGGGGCCGAAGGATATGCGTTTACCTTGGAGGTCAAACCAGCAAACCGTGCACTTGGAATAATGGGCTACCACAAGGCTCTGTACTTGCTCTGACACTCTAGATACATGAATGATATGCCTGAAATGATAGCACAGAAGTAAGCATATGCTGATGATTTGTCATCTGCAATTCAGGCCTGTAGTTTTAAAGAATTTGAAGTGAACCTTATATCTGACCTTAAGATCATGGAGGAGTACTTTCAAAAGTGACAGCTGAGACCAAATCTGAGCAAATCAGTAGTCTCTGCTTTCCACCTAGACAGTAGAATCGCACAAAAACTCTGTCAAGTTTTGTGGTGAAATTGTGCATCATGACCTAAAGCCAACATATCTTGGTGTCATTCTTGACTGCACACTGAACTTTCATGACCACCTCAAGAAAGTAGCCTCCAAACTGAAGACTTGTAGCAACATTATTCAAAAATTAGCAGGAACAAGCTGGAAATCAACTGCCCTAATGCTACAAACATCGACCTTGGCCTTGGTGTACTCAGTTGCAGAATACTGTGCACGGGGCGGACAAGAAGCTGCCATACCCAACTTGTGGATAGGCATCTAGATCTGACCATGTGAATCATCATGGGAACTTTAAAATCAACACCTTTACAATGGCTTTCTGTATGAGCTAATAACAAACCCCAACCTATCCACTGAAATATAGCCACAGTGCAGAACTTAAACACACCGAAGACTACCCAAATCTTCCCATCAGCAGGTAATGGATAACATATCTCAACAATGCCTGAAATCATGAAAACCACTATGGACCACACATGAACACCTCATGTCTCTGGATCCGGCCAGGGAATGGCAAAGTGTCTGGATCCTCACCTACCATTTCAAACAAGCACATTATTACTGACCAACAAGTCGCCCTCCGGTTTCCACCTGCCATGGATAAACTTTCAAATGAAGAGAAAGCGAAAAGATTGGAACTGTTTAGAAACGAGATAGATAAGAGGGAACATAACAGAAGAATTCACATGATGAATGCTATAGATAAGGTAGACTGAGCACTCATAATCACTTTCATAATACAAGAAAAAGCAAACATATGATGTAGTTTAAATACTACAAATTCAAAACTGATAAAAGGAAATGCTGTTATTTTAAAACAATGTATAATTTAGCCTGTGGAACTCATTGTCATAAAATGTTGTTGATGTTAAGTGCATAGCAGGATTCAAAAAAGGTTTGGACATTTATATGAATGAGAATATCCAGTTATATTATATAGGATTTTTTAAAAAGAAAAAGGCAGAAAGGGATATAAATCCTTGTGCTTCAAGGAATAACCCAATTCTAACTGATGGGTGGTTGGGAAGAAACGTCTCCTGTGGGTGAGTAATTCCATAATTGCGCCTTTCAGGGTTTCTTGTATCTTTGTCTGAAGCACCTGGTACAGGCCATCATAAAAGACAGTTGGACCACTGGTCAAATACAGCACAGAAAATCCTATGTTCCAACAAAACACTGGGTTTGTTATTATAGAGTCAGCCACCATTCTAATTTAATTTTTTACTTGTGTTTCTTATCTAATTGAGAAAATTTTAGGCCTGACAACTTTGACACTAGCCTTTTAAAAAAAAAGTTGGGGGTGGAATTTAACTATAAGAAACACTGTTTGAAAGTGATCCTCAAATCTTAAGGAAACCCTTGCTGGTCACAGTAATTACTTGGTACAAAGAATAAGTGTATAATTTTTAGAATGTAACATACAGTACTTTAAAAAGATTGACAACACATTATCTGCAAAGGGCTTCATATTAACATATTAATTAAAGAGTTTTCAAGCCATTATGGAGACATTGAAGTTTTTATGGTAATATGTAATGTGCCATTAATAACCTGTAAAATGCATAAGCATGAAGGACAAAATTTTTAAAGGTCTATACTTTGAACGGCTATTAGTTTAAGAGAGTACAGCTGTGCTATTATGTGTTTAGGCATTAGGGTTACTTGTCTCTATCTGAAAATGATTAGGACATTGCAGCCACTTCAGAGCATTTCTCTTCCAGAATAACAATAAGAAACCCATCCAGAAAATGCTGAAAAGCAAGTAACTCAACAGTGTCCTTTTGTAATAGAGAGTGAAATTACTTAAAAAAATACAAAACTGTAATAAATAATAAAATAGAACATTTTGAGGCAAAGACTTGGAAAAAATGTACAGGTTTTGAGAGCATGGGAATGAAAATATACAGCCCTGGTATGTTCTTTAAGCTCCCAATGTAGCTCATTAGAGATGTGCAATGCTACTGTAATCTAAGTTGGGTATTTACTAGCAGAGATAGATTACACTGCAAAAGAGTATTAAATTGTATAGCCTTTCTCTGGGGCATAATGACATGTGGATGATCTCTGAAGCACAACTTTAAAGTGGGCTGCCTTCCTACCCTGCCTCTTCTCTCTTTCCACCTCTTATTATAGATGACAATTTACTAACTCAAAATGTGTTACATCCAACACAGGGGAATTCTGTACTAGACCTTGTCTTGACAGATAAAAAGGAACTGATCACAGAACTAAGAATTAACGGTAGCTTAGGCACAAGTGATCATGACTCAATCACATTTATAATGTGCAAACAGCAGTCCAGACTGGTAATCTATGTACTTAGTGTTTTAAAAGGGCCAATTTCACAAAGCTGAAAACAATTATGAGCCAGATCAGTTGGGAGGAAGAATTAGAAAAATATGATGATAATTAGAAATTGTTTAAGAGGTCTTCACTAGAAACCCAAAAAAATCACAATCCCACAATTGAGGAAACCAACCTGATTTAGAGGGAAAGTAAAGGCAGCTATATTATATAGTAAATGGAATAAAGGAGAAGTTGATAGTAATTAATATAAATCAGAAGCTAGGAATTGTAGAAAGTTGGTAAGGGAAGACAAGGGACATAAGGAAAAATCTGTGGCCAGCAGAGTTAAGGACAATAAGGAGTTTTTTAAGGATATTAGGAACAAAAAGAAACCTAACAATAGTATTGTCCCTTACCAGATGGAAATGGTAGACTTATCAATAATAATCCAGAAAAGGCAGAAATGTTCCATAAATATTTCTGTTCTGTATTTGGGAACATAAACAGAAGATGTAATTATATCATATTACAACACTCATTCCATACCACCAGAATCTCAGGAGGATGTTAAACAGCAGCTACTAAAGTCAGACATTTTTAAATCAGAAGGTGCAGATAACTTGCATTCAGAACTTTAAAAAATGCTGGCTGAGGAGCTTGCTGGACCATTACTGTTGCTTTCAGTAAATCTTGGAACACTAGGGAAGTTCCAGAAGACTGAAAGAAAGCTAATGTTGTGTCAATATCTAAAAAGGACAAAAGAGATTACCTAGGTATTTATAGGCCTGTCAATCTGACATCAATCCCAAGCAAAATAATGGAGCACTGATCCAGGACTTAATTAATGAAGAATTAAATGAAGATAATATAACTAATTCCAATCAATGGGTTTATGAAAAATAGATCCTGTCAAACTAACTTGTATCTTGTTCTGATGAGATTACAAGTTTGGTTGATAAAGGTCTGTCACAGGGTAGGTAGTCCCTGTGGACAGACTAAACCGAGCTCCCCTGGACCAGAGCAGATAAATCCAATCCAACCAATTAAAGGGAGCTGGCCTACATCTGGGCCTATAAAGGGTTGATAATACATAAAAAGAAAGAGGGATTGATTGAAACAGGCTGTGCTGGGGGTAGGAAAAGCCATAGTGAAGCAGAACTAACTTGTGTGGTAGGTCTCCTGGAACAAGGGGCCAGGTGGTCATGGAGACAGCTCTGAGGTTGCTGCTCCAGAGAGGGAGTAGAGCTGGTTGAAATGGGAAAGCTGCTAGAGGCCCCTGATGGGAGGAGCTGAAAGTAAGGACTGAGTTAAGACTGTTTTTCTGTTTCCTTCTATTAAGAAAATAAACCTCCATGCAAGAGTCTGGGTGTGGCAGCATATATTTTGGAGCTAGAAGAAGCCTTGCACAGTGACAAGCTCATAGTGTTGATGTAATATACTTCTGTAATGTGTTTGACTTTGTACCACCTGACATTTTCATTAAAATAACTGGAACAATATAAAATGAAATGGATTAAAGTTGGCTGATAGGTCTCAAAATGTAATTGCAAACAGGGAATGATCACCCAGTGGGTGTGTTTCTAGTGGGGTCCCCACCGGTATCAGTTCTTGGCCTTATGCTATTTAATATTTTTATCAGTGACATGGAAGAAAACATAAAACCATCACTGATAAAGTTTGCAGATGACACAAAAATGGGGGGAGTGGTAAATAATGAAGAGGACATGTCACTGACACAGAGTGAGCAGGCTCGCTTGGTAAACTGGGCACAAGCACTCAATATGTGCTTTAAAATAGCTAAGTGTAAATGTATACATCTAGGACAGTGGTTCTCAAACTTCATTGCACCGTGACCCTCTTCAGACAACACAAATTACTACATGACCCCAGGAGGGGGGACCCAAACCTGGCTGCCCTGGGTGGAGGGCATGTAACCTTAGTACCCCTGCCCTCGGGCTTCAGTCCTGGGTGGTGGGGCTCAGGCTTCAGCTTCGGCCTTGGACCCGAGCAAGTCTAACCCCAGCCTTGGCGACCCCATTAAAATGGGGTCATGACCCACTTTGGGGTCCCAAACCATAGTTTGAGAACCCCTGAACTAGGAACAAAGAATGTAGGTCATATTTACAGGATGAGGGACTCTATCTTGGGAAACACTGACTGAAAAAGATTTGGGAGTCACGGTGAATAATCAGCTGAACATGTGTGATGATGTGGCCAAAAGGGCTAATGCAGTCCTTGAATGCAAAAACAGGGGAACCTTGAGTAGAAGTAGGGAGGCTAATTTACCTCTGTATTTGGAACTGGTACAACTGCTGCTGAAATACTGGTTCTGGTGTCCACAATTCAATAAGGACATTGATAAATTGGAGATGGTTCAGAGAAGAGAATGATGAGAATGATTAAGGGATTAGACAATATGTCTTATAGTGATAGACTCAAGAAGATCAATCTATTAATCTTAACAAAGAGAAAGTTAAGGGAGACTTGGTTACAGACTATAATGCTATGGGGGTTTGATAATGGGTTCTTCACACTAGCAGACAAAGGTATAATGTGATCCAATGGCTGGAAGCTGAAGCTAGACAGATTCAGACTGAAAATAAGGCATACATTTTTAACAGTGAGGATAATTAAAAATTGGAAAAATGTACCAAGGGCCGTAGAGGTTTCTATATCACTGGCAATTTTTTAATCAAGATCAGACTTTCTAAAAAATATATGCTTCAGGAATTTTTTTTTGGGGGGGGGTGAGATCTATGGCCTGCATTATAGAGGAGGTCAGATTGGATTATCGCAATGGTCTCTTTTTGTAGATATCTTGGATTGATTAAAGCAAGAGAGGGTCCTGTGGCACCTTTAAGACTAACAGAAGTATTGGTAGCTCCCAATACATAATATGCTCCCAATACTTCTGTTAGTCTTAAAGGTGCCACAGGACCCTCTGTTGCTTTTTACAGATTCAGACTAACATGGCTACCCCTCTGATACTTGGATTGATTAATAGATTATATCATAAACTATTACCCTATTGTGGGCTGGTTCTATCCTAACCCACTACCTATTGCTGACTGGTTCCAGGGCTGACTTCTGAACCCTTGTCTCCTAGCATTGGTCCCCCTAGTTTTATTTCACAAGTCTTGGCTCCATCACTCTTTCTTCTGGTTTCCCTAAATCTCCTGGCTCTTCCTGCTCCCACTTTCCTCTAATTTTCTCATTATCTCCTCTGACTTTCCTCTTGTTTTTCCAGTATTTCCACTGCTTTCTCCCCATTCCAGGGCAAGTCCCTGATGGGCTGAAGAAGTGCTGCACTGTGCTATCCCCCACACTGCTGGCTAATTGGTCACACATTGCTGCTCTGATATTCAGCTGGGAATGGACAGTCAACAGCTCATTGCAACAGGAAGGAGAAGCAGCAGTCTTCAGGGTGGGGACTGTAACTTATATATGTTTGTACAGTACACAGCACCTCATCCTGACTGGGGCTTTTAGGAGCTATCAGAATAATTAATAATTCCTTAGAGATTCCTGAAAAGATTGTGGTACAGACTTTCTGATGCACTGTAACTGGGATGGCAGTTTCCCTGAATTCCCCTACAGGTAGATCCTAATGGATTGCCAAAAGTCTTTATTCCTCCAACACCATAATGACTGCAGGGTCATTTGCTAAATCATTCACTTTTCTTTTTGTGGATTAATATCTGAAGGGCAGTTGGGAATTCCACTTGAACAGGGGCCATCAGAAGCCAGAGCAAGTTATATGAGCCTTAAGGCTACTCCAACTTGCATCAAGGCACCCCAAGTATTCCAGGCACTGGGGGAAACATGAAGATAGCTTTACGCTACCTTTCCCCCCCCCCCCCACTTAACCCAGGGTTAAGTGAAGCCTGGAACACCTAAGGATCTGAACCTGAGTGTTTTTTTTCCTGAGTCTTCAAGTAACACACAGCTTGTGCATTCCTGCTGACTGGGAACATCAATTCAGTTACAGAGCACTTGTTATCTTTTGTGTTTCATTACTTCCAAAGGTCCCAGTTAGGCTTGGGCCCCAACCCACTATTAAGACATATAGGAAGTTCCTGATCTAGAAGAATTTACAATCTAAGACGACAAAAATAAACCTACCGCCCAAAAATGAAAGCTGAGATGAAAAGATAGAGCAGATTGTTCAAGTCCAAGCAAAGTGATCAGGGAGATGGCAGATATATATCAGTTCTGCCACTCTTTTCAAGGTTGGATAAATGATGCTGTCAGGGGGCAACAGTTGCCATTGTTCCTCAAGTGTGGGGTGGGGCGAGGCACTGGGTCTTGTACCTTGTGTGAGTTTCTCTGAGTCCAATAAGAATATTAGATGAGCCTGATTTAACCCCTGAATCCTTGGCTATTAATGATGTTTAGATTAAAAAAGAACCTGTGTAAGAGGGATGGAAGTTACTATTTTAAGGTAATTAACTTTATCACAAAAGGCCACACTGTGACAGTTTTACTCAAAAAGAATAGTGCCTTACACCTAAAGCTGTCCCTCTTATTTCAGTAAGACTACATGGGGAGTATTTTATTTTATCTGAGCAAAAGTATTGCCCTCTGATCCCAGAATCAGTTAAAACAGGCTTTATTTTGTATGTTACTAATTTTTGGTTCAGTTACATATGGCCCCAAGGGGAGAAAGGAAAGGTTAAATGTGGCCTACATAGTATAAATGAACCCAAAATTATAGTTGAGGAAGAAACTAAGACAAGGTTCAGTGAGTTGTTTAGGGCACGAAAGAATAATTGCAGAAGCAAGTATGAGAGGACAGCGTGCTAGCTGACAGCATTAGGAAGAACAAGTTATGTTTGAATCTATTAAATGGTATAAGAGGGAAAGATTAGTACAGGACTACTAAAATCTAAACTGACTTAAGAGAGAATTTGACAGATGTGAGAATGGATCCGAGGATGGCCAAGGAGCTAAAAAAAGTTTTGGGCTGATGAACATGTCCAAATAAACAAGCACACTACAAGCACCACTAAGTGAATCAGTTCTCATGCCTTTTGTTGTTCATGCCATGCTAATCATTATAAGGTCCTCAGTGACATGCATTTATTCTTGTACCATAAAGACACCTTGGTGTTGTATCAGATTCTTCTTGCTAAACTTACTTTCTAGCATATTGCAATGGGGAGGAAATTATCCAAAGTTTGGTTTAAAATAAAGTTCTTGGAGCTCTCGTGTAATAAAAATCTCACTAAAACTCAGTACTAATCTTGTGTAGTAGTTATTTTTCAGCCTTATAGTGGTGATATGCTTTATCTTCCATATTACTAATAATGAGCTAATAAATATTGTTACCTGGGATTACTCTGGATACAATAATTACCAATAACTATAGGATGACACAAAACAGGAAGCAAAATCATGAGGCCTGTTACAGCACAGGAAGCATTATTTCTCCATAGTAAAACAATTTTTCCCAAACTGTCAAAATGCCATTTTTAAAGTTATGTTGGGTCAAACAAATTACATTTGTTAAGTTTACACACAATTCACCTACTAAAAAGCCATAAATCCAAAAAGGGAAGAGAAGGAGAACTTGTTTCCTTCATTTCAACTTCAGCTTCTGAGGAACATGGACGACCACACTTGTGTCCCTCGGAGACTCTCAATATAGCAGAGGTTGACACTAAAGCATACCTAACTACACCAGCCCCACCAGCTCCATCATTTTAATGTTTTGGGAATGCTTAGTCCACAGACTTTTTCTTAGTTGAAAAATGGGAAACTGTCACCTTCCCAGAGAAAAACTTTATCTATGTCCCAAATCACACAGAATCTGTCACTCTTCATAAGGATGGAACTATCTGGACCCAGATATCAGCAGTAGTTACCCTGAATCTTAATGCAGGGCCTAGAACAAATTCAGTGACTTACTCAGAGAATCCATAAACTCCAATGGTGAAATCCTGGTCCCAGTGAGAGAGAGAGGCTGAAGGCCCATTAGAGGCCACAAAGAGTCGGAGCACTGAGGGAGCAGAGGATCATGATGTTAGACTGCCCAAACTGAGAGACCGGGGAATGCCTAGGGCTCCATACAGATGTTATGCCTGCGGGGAGTGGGGACACATAACTGCAGTGTGTCCCAATGCTGAGGAGCCTATGCAGTGTAACCTGGGGAACTGGGCAGATCCATACTCCCTAATCCACCTTGTGGGGGTCTCATTAACCCCACATATGTATACCAGACCAGTGAAACTAAATGGGGTAGGGACCACGGCACTGGTTGATTCGGGGAGTGCTATCACGTTTATCTCAGGGAAGCTCGTGAAGTGTAGTCAGCTGCTGCAGGCTAAATGTACGGGGATAACATGCGTCCATGGGACAGTTAGTTACTACCCCACCATCCCAGTAAAAATCGAGATCCAAGGGAACACTACTGAGGTAGCAGCAGGTGTAGTCCCTAAACTCCCATACCCAGTGCTCATAGGGAGGGACTTCCCAAGGTTTGGAAACTTACTCCCAGTAGGGGGACTGGAGAAAGATGGGGACCCTAAAATTGATGAGGCATCCACAGCAGACTGTCAACCCCCAATCTTCTCTGAAATATCCCCAGATTTGTTCTCCACTCCCAGACAGGGTAGAAAGACAAAAAGGGAAAGAAGGGCAGCTAAGGCCTTGGGAACCCGAATACTGACTTCCATGAGACCTGAATTTAACCGGAATGTCTTCATGTCTCTATACTAGTTCCTTCTGCCTCTGTAGTTCCTTATAGATACATTCAGTTCCCATAAGATGGCACTATGCCATAGCATGTGTGGTACCATCATCTTAGTCCTCCAGAATGCAATAAAGAGCTCAGGATTCCTAAAAAAGGTCTTGGAGTGTGCAATGTTATTACTACACATTTTTCTCTAGACAGTTGTGTATTGGAGAGCAGTAACCAACAGATTTACAACTAATTGCAAGGAACTGTAAACTGGTTCAAGACTATGGCTCCTAAGTGCTATTGTAATACAAATAATAAAAAAACAACTGTGGGAAACTCCTATTCTTATAAAAGATGCCATGGGCTCTTTTATGGCCATACACAGCAAACAGGATCATGGTTTTTAATATGTCATTTTAAAATCACACAGAGAGTACACTATTCATCTTGTCTACTACAGAAAGATGAAGAACAAAGTTGACCCCACTGTAATTTGAAACTGGAAATCTATAGAGTCTTTATATTCAAAGCTGAGGCTTAGTGAACTAAGCCATTCAGGATGATGTGTAGGATTTGTTTGTTTTGTTTTCTGTCTAGTCTCAAAACTAACCTATATTTGTCTGTGTTTCACTATTTTAATATTGTATCTACTGTATAGGGCCTGCCTTTGGTCTTTGTCTATGAAATCATGACCTGGATAAGAACTGCCTACCTATGGTTTATTGTACTTGACATTGCATTCATTCAAACATCTCAGGAGAACACTTTTTCATTCCAGAGATAAGCAGGCAGGGAAGAGTGCATAAATATGTAAGAGCAATCGAAAGTTTATGAGAATTACAAGTAGTAAATTCTATGTGATGCACCTAGTCCCTTTGAAGCTCCTTGTGTTTCTTGCTGGATAAATGTATTTTCTTCAGAAATATAATCTAAACATTCAAGGGAGAAGAGTTTTTCTCCCTTTTGATGTAATATTGCTTTGATGATCCATGAATACATTCTTATTCTAGACATCACAAATGATAAATAAAAACTTTAAAGGTATAACCCTGTTCTAGAAGACAATGAGAATATAACCTACATCATGACAATGATAGAAGAACAACTGTGTGCTAAAATGCCAACTATGCAAAAGTTCAAGGCTCACTAAAATCATTGCTCCAAGAACACAAAGAGTAAGAGAATGAATCCAAATTGTCACAAGCCTTGTAAAAACACAAATAAAACACACAAACAACAAGGTGAAACCAAAATATGTAGTATCTAGAGAAAAAAGATGCAGCATTCTATATTTCCATAACAGACTTGAGTGAAGAAGTGATTAAGCCAAAAAAAAAAAAAGTATCTACTAATTGAAACAATTATTTTGCCAGAGTAGAGAAGGATAGAAGTCAAATGGCTTAGAACCAAATTCTGCCTTAATGACCCACGTGATCCATCACCAAAGTCTGTTGGGATCTCATGGATGTAACCGAGGACAAAATTTTCCTTTAATAATAATACTTTGCAGTTTCATACATAGATTTCATAGTGCTTTAAAAAGGTAGGTAGTTTTTCCCATTTTACAAATGGAGAAAAAAGCTGGAGCACAGTATGATTAAGTAACCTGCCCAAAGTCACACAGCAAATCAGTGGCAAAGTTTGGAGTAGAAACCCAGTCTCCTAACTTCCAGCTTCACACTCAGTCCATTTCTAGACTACAGCTTCCCTAACCCATCAATAATAATTCAAATGTTGGTAAGGAACAGGGAATTCTGTCAACTTTTCCTCTGAGAGCAGAGCTTACATCAATTAACTCATACTTCTTCACTACAATGGCCAGTGAATAGTTCTGATAAATCAAGGTGAGATGGCTGTTATATTTCAGAGAGTACCCACAATGATCAATTGCTCTATGTAGGAAAAAAGTTACTGGATATTGCCTCACATTATCAGGAACCATAAGAGCAACTGTGCATAACATTTATCAATATTGCCTTTAAGTGAAGGTACAAGTATTTTTCTATCAAATCTTGAATAGAGGTTTGTAATGAGGCCCTAGAAAGAGAGAGGTCGATTGATTAGATGGACCCAATTTGGATTCCAGTAAAACTCCTATCAAAATTGTCTCAGTGAATATTACTGGACTTAAAAGTAAATCCCAGGATTTGGAATTTAGGAAGTATTTATCTCAATTTGATTTAGTTTTCTCCAGGAAATTTGGCTTTCAGCTATTGGGCTTTGACTCTTTTTAGAGGGGGTATTAAGCGTGCAAAGGGGGTAGACCAGTAAGTGGTCTGGCCTTCTGATTTCTACTAAATTAAATGTCATAACTAGCAAGTTAACACCTGACAATCCATGTTTTCAGGCCTACAATAATATTTTCCCAGATTAATCTATTCTATTAGTCCTGCATGTTTATTTGGTCTCTTTGGTTTCCCCTTTTTATAATGAGTCTGTCAGCAGAGCTAGAATCTCTCATTAAACTGCTTCTGGAAAAGTTTCCATTAGCAATCTTTGTGCTTTGGGGAAATTTTAATGCCTAACTAGGCCCTGGAGATAAGGATTTTTTTTTTATTTTTTCGTCCAGCTCAGTAAATGGGATGTTGCCTTTATTTTTCCCTAGTCATTCTTATGGACAGGGTGAGATATATCCCACAATGTACATTTCTTTTAATTTTAAATAGATTTTGGCTCGAGGTTTTGAATAATAGAAGAGGTGATGATCTGAAAGGTTATTTCGCATGCATCTCTTCTAGAGTGAGCAGTGTGATATAATCAATCAGTTCTATTTTAAAATGGTCTTGTTTCTCAACTTTATAGTAGCTTTTAAACCAGACAGTGATCATCAACTGCTATGTGGGTGCATTTCTGATCTTTCACTACTTTAGCCTCATATAAATTGTATCTCACCCCTGATTTTGAAGCTGTAAACTCAAGCCAAATTAAGTGGAATCCAAGTCTAAAATCAGAGAGAAACTCACATCCAATTATTTGTTAGCTTTGGAGAACCAGCTTTTGGACCTTAATGACCCACAAGCCCACACCATATTCACTGAGATTATTAAAAAAATTACAGGATGACTTGACCAGAAAAAATGGGATATTTTCCATCATTCAAAAGATAGAAGAATGTGCTATGACTTGGATTGCTTCTGTTATGAGACACTGTTCAGAATATAAGGACAGTTAGTAACAATGGTTCTGCTGATTCTATTAAGAAATTATTTAACCTTAGAGGGGACTATAAAAAATTGCTGGGAAAAAAATTGGATTAGAGGGCCCTTTGGAAGGAATTTGAACTTGCTGCCTCAAAGAAAAAAATCATCTCTATTTTGGAATTGGTGGGAATGGGATTCAATCTTAACACCAAACATGCTTGGGAGTCCCACATTTTTCTGCCTTTTGTAATGACATTCTCTCTATCAATCGTTTGTTATGATCTATCTCAGTGAACCTCATCATCTCTAGAATGGCCCCAGTCTCCACCAGGGAAGCTAGAATACTGATCAACCAAAAATGCTATAACAAAGCTCCTGGGGAGGATTTTATCCTAGCAGTAGCTTACAAGGACAATATTGATTGGTGGGACCTGTTGTAGCAAAATTATTTACTAATATAAATAGTACAGGGAGTTTTCCTCCATCTTTTGAGAACCCTTCACAGCCAATGGCCAGAGTTAGCATAGAGTGCTAGCATAGCAAAGGTAACCTAACTGATCCCATCACAAAGGGTGTCCACCAGGTCAATTTATTGGCCCCTTTCCTTTCTATTTTGTTTAAGAGGCTATGGCTATTTTAGAAGGGTTACAGTTGTTTACCCTCAAAATTTTGGACTGATTTGTGTCCAATCTTTCCTTATGCAGATGACAGGATTTTGCTTTCCCAAACTCCTCAGGACTTGAAGCATATGTTATGGGATTTTAGCTTTTTGCCTGACCATAAATTATAAGAAAACTAAAGTAATTTCCTTTGGCCACAGTCTACAGACCAAAGCAGGATAAATGGAAGACTGATGGACATTATATTGAACAGGTCCGTTTTTTCCCCACCTTTTTGATATTTGTTTTAAATATAATGATCAATGAGACAAACAGAGGAGAGCCTTAAGGTATGTGTAAGCAGTGCTTCGTTTCATCCATGTCCATGGGGGCAATTTAATTGCAGTGGCTGGTTCAAGTCAGTGCCCAAATATTATATGGTTAGGAAATCTGGGGCTGAAGAGATTTTAATTGCTAACAGTTTGTGCAAAACAAATTTTTAAGAAGAATGCCTGGCCTCCCAACCTACAGCTCACCTGCTTTACTTAGGGCACAGGTAAGAGAATTCACTACTTTGATCAAAGCTCAATACATTTATAGCACTTACAGGCTGTGTATTCTGCATATAAATTTAGAGCACCTAACAAGGTAAAATCTGGAGGAACATCTTAACGAGACACAAACTTTAGACTTCCTCTGGTTTTTGCAAGCCCATTCCTTGGGATTCTCAGAACCTGACTAGGACTGTGTGCAAGAGTGTGAAATCCGTAATTAAGCTTAGAATAAAAGATATTTACATACATCTGGATATGTCAGTCATCCATAATATAAATATGTCCCCTTGGCTTCCTCCTCTAAAGAACATTTGGCTATTTTGAACAACAATATGTTACAGAGGGCCTTTACAGTTCTCCATTTTCTACCTATGCAGTTGGCCTATTTAGAAAGGAGGTATACTGGAACTGAGAGACAAAATCATTTTTGCCCATGTGGGTCTGGCCAAGTTGAAGATTTACCAGAAGATCTACTTTCGTTTTACCTCCATAACTTGTCTTAGGCCTGGTCCACACTAACCCCCCACTTCAAACTAAGGTACGCAAATTCAGCTACGTTAATAACAAAGCTGAATTCGAAGTACCTTAGTTCGAACTTACCGCGGGTCCAGACGCGGCAGGCAGGCTCCCCCATCGATGCCACGTACTCCTCTCGCCGAGCTGGAGTACTGGCGTCGACGGCGAGCACTTCCGGGATCGATCCGGGATTGATTTATCGCGTCTAGTCAAGACGTGATAAATCGATCCCAGAAGATCGATTGCTTACCGCCGGACCCGGAGGTAAGTGTAGACCTACCCTTAGAAGCCTTTCGCTACACCAGCTCAAAAACTAGCATACTCACTATGTAATGAAAATGTTTTGGTTATATGGGTTGTCGCTCTATTTGCCTCATCGGCAGCAAAAATTAGAAAAAAAAAAATGTGAAGGAAAAGTTCCTTATAAACTAAATGAACCAATGAATTTCTAACCTTTATCATCTTATTTTCATATGTTGATGGGGGTGGGAGCATTCTTAAAACATGTAACTGATTCTTGGAGAAGGGCCAATCTTGTGTTTTTATTTATTTTACTAAGTTGTGTTGATTTAAAAAAAATTATTTTGCTAAAGCTAAGGTTCTAAATTAATAAACTTGACTTTGCCTAAATAAGTAACATTCAAAAATAACAAACAGCGTTAAAGAAATACTTGTGGAAATGTCCATGTTTCTATGTCAAAAATGGCTATTTATTTCAGCATGGCTGACATGTCCTTGTGTCAGAAAGCTCTAGTGAGACAGAGAATTGTTTCCCATTGGAGAAAACAGTCAACTTTGAATTCCATTTTAAAATAAGGTATATATACTTTAAATTGGAAGAGTTGGGGGAAAGGGGTTATTTGGTGTACCAATAGTTTTGTTTTAAAATTAACTTATTTTTATTTAGTTTACAGACTGAAACTTCTATCCCCACAGCACATACACACACTTCTATTGATATAGTTCTCCTAAATTCCTTCCCCATTATCCACAGACAGAAAGATTGGGCTATTGGTATTTAAATTAAGCATGCCAAATTTTTGCATGAATATTTTGTTTTCTTTTGTATAGTACTACTCCATACTACAGACAACTCTTTTATTAATTATTGTGGAGTTAGAATAAAAGCCGTGGGAATTAAAACATTTCTGTTAGCAACTTGTTTTCCTTTCTTCTGCCAGGAGACATGAAACTCGAAGAACATATCAAAATTCAGAATTTACAACATATACTGTGCTCCTAAAACATAAACTCTGCCATGCTGCATATGCTGTAATTATAGTATACATTAACACACAAAAATAAGTTAAATTACATTTAACAAATGAAATGGGAATAGAAAACACTGCATATGTGCAATGCGGCTGAGTTAATGTTACAGAAGCAAGCTTAGTTTTTGAAAATTCCTAACTCGATATATCTAACTTCAACAATGCACAATTACTAGTTTTTGCATTTTATTTCACTTTTTTAAAGGAAACAATGAAAAAAACAACATCTGCAGTTCTTTTAACTCAGGAACTTAAAAATACCATTGCAAATACCAATGGATAGTGTAAATTCACTGATTCAGGACTAAGAACTGCTTGGTCATCTTAAAGTCTGCATGCTCCCACTCATTCTAATGAAAGCATTTTAACTAGGGAGTCTTTAAAAACCTTTAACTACTCACCCAAATTTATCAATAGATGTTGAAATGTGCCAAACAATAACATTGTCAATTTCTTCTCAAATTGAAATTAGTGGGGGGAAAGTTTTCTATATCTCAATTACATGAACTTTTTGACTATTTGGAAACTTAGGTTCATGAAGAATATTGATGCTCATTTATTAAGAAATGCCTCACACAGAGAATACATGAATGAGCTGTACTGGCTTCCAATTAATTTCTTGGTAGAATTTCAGGTGTTGGCTTTTACATGTAAAGTCATAATTGATTTGGATCCAGGCAGCCCAAGGGCCTCTTTCCCTCTGTGATATTACTAAAGCTGTGATCACTGGGATGCTCTAATAGCTCTAATGTGATTTAGAAGAGACAGACAGATAGCAGGGCATTTCTGTAAATAGTGCTTGATTCTCAAAGTCACTTCTACACTTGGCCTGACAGAACCCAAGTTGTTAACCATTAGGGAACACTGCAAGGTTCATGTAACTGTTCAGGATTTTTCATTGGTTTGATGAGGATTTTTTTTTAAATGTAATGTTGCTTTTTATTATTGAACTGAGCCTGGTTTGGAGGGGGTGAGCCATTAGTTCTTTAAGCTAAATCTCTGAGGCAAGAAAATCCGCCAATAAGCGCAGGACCCACCAAGATAGAGGAGGAACACAATAGACACAGTAGAAACTGTGTTATCCGGCACTTTACCAACTGGAAAGCTCTAGAAACCAGCATTTCTAATATCTCTGATTTCTGATCCGGGCGGTGCTCACCTCAGGCAGCTCCCTGCAAGCAGCAACATGTCCCTGCTGCTCCTAGGCAGAGCCCACCCCGAGCGCTGACTCCACAGTTCCCATTGGCTGGGAACTGTGGCCAGTGGGAGCTGTGGGGATGGCGCCTGCAGATGGAGGCAGAGTGCAGAGCCTCCTGGCCGCGCCGCCACCTAAGAGCAGCAGGGACATATTCCCACTTGTTGGGAGCTGCCCGAGGTGAGCGCCACCCGGATCCAGCACCCCAAAACCCCTCCTGCACCCCAATCCCCTCCCCCAAATCCCCTCACGCACCCAAACTCCCTCCCTCCATTCGTAAGTTTAACTCTTAGTTAACTGGAATTTTTGACTAACCAGAACCCCCCATTCACCCAACATGCCAGATAAAGCTTATCCTGCATGATACATTAACCACATTAACATTGTGGGGGTTTTTTGTAGCATGAGGGAATCTGTCTCTCTTGCATGATTTGCGTGATCTAAGGTTTTTGCAAGTGGGAGTACAATAAAATGGAAGAAACAATGGAGGAGCGGGTGGGACTGGGTATTGCGGGGCAAGACAGGAGCGGGATTAAAAATAATAGTTCCACACAGGACTCTACTCTGTGGCAGGCCGGAGGTATACACCATTATTGGATTCCCAAATCCGCTCCTCCTTTTATGGTCAAAACCTTCCATACCTCTGGAAGACTGAGGAAGAGTTGGCTCTCTAGCAGACCCACATCAAGGAGATATGTCCTCCAATATGTGGGATACTGGATTCACAAAATTTTTAAAAAACAAGTGCTTAAATCAAAATAATTTGTTCTCTCGTAATACAGATATTGTTATGATTCACTTCTCAGATAATACCCACATTTTACAATCACATTTAAAATAAAAAGACTTCTGCCACCTTAGTGCTTCATGTTTTACAGTTTCTTTCTTTGACCATTTTCCAAAGAGACATGCATGGTGGGCATTATTTGCTCTGTCAACACTTTCCAGGTTAGGCTGCAATTTCCAACCATTATCGATTCAGAGCAGGTGTAGAATCAGACTGTGAGAGTATGATTTGAGAGCAGATTATTTCAGCAGATAGTAAAAATGAACAATTGTGAATAAATGCTGTGAATACTTTCAGAATTAGCCTGGCTCACTTGCATAATGACAAAACCCCTGATATACTTATTTTTGGCACAATCATCCAAGTGAACATTCTACAATATAAGTACCAAACATCTTGTCCTTATTATCATTATTATTGATTGGCTGGGTTGTACAGATGTGATGTATAGACAACTCTATATGAAAATGAATTTGTTTTACATCTTACAGGAACGTTCAATCAACATGTAAGATATATAGAGATTAAGATAAAATGAAAATAGAATAGAAATAAATAATGCACTAGAAATTTTATTTGCAGTGCAAAAACACTATTTATGAAAGCTGTGCTTTATGACATTTAGTTGATTGTTATACAGTAAACTAAAGATACATTCGGAGACTCTGCACTTTAGCCATCAAGCAACACAGAAGAATTTTGTTGAATGATTTCTTCAAATACTGTATATTGTAAGCACACAGAACCTTTTTTTATTTCTGGAATAGCCATAGGTATATCATTCCTGACTATACCTTGGTTGTCCTTAAATATTTACCTGCTATATAAAGTGATTACAACTGTGATAAAGTATTTTATAGGTTTTCTAAATATGTACTTATTCTTCTGCATTAAAAAAAAATCTCCATTTCCATCCTGAAAAAATTAAATAAAAAAAATGTACATACCCAAATCTTTTTCTAGTTAAATATCCCTTTATCCATCTTTGAACAATCACAACTGGTGAGTGATGAGCTAGAATATGATTGATTTTTGCAATGATATCTTTTACCACATTTATCTCCTCCTCAACGGTTGCTTCCTGTATGAATTCAAATGAAAATATGTTGAATATTGTGCCTTAAAATCTGTACTTCTCTAATATATAATTTTGAAACAATGTATTTAAAAACGATTATTATTTTAATTCTATAGCTAACAATTGAAGGGGAAGAGCAATGTATTTTGCTTGAAGAAAACTTAAAACAAAAGCAGAATAAAAAACTGTCAATTTTTATTGAAACAGAGCTGAGAAATAATTCATAACCAGAAGCTGAGTCAGTACCCTCCTTCCCATATAAAACAAACACCTGTCGGTGAGACTATTCTGCCTATTGTAGAAATGTTTCAGAGTAGCAGCCGTGTTAGTCTGTATCCGCAAAAAGAACTGGAGTACTTGTGGCACTCTGTTAGTCTCTAAGGTGCCACAAGTACTCCTGTTCTTATTGTAGAAATGTAATTCATTTTAAGTTACAGAAAAGCCAGTTAGCGCTATGAACATAAAGATAACCCTACATTATTACAATATTATTGTTACTGTAGGACAATGAAAAAATACTGTTTTCTTTCTTTAGTAAAATATCTGAATAACTGAACGGGTTATGAATTATTAGGAATTATGAACATGAGAATATAGTTTGATTATAAATACAATAAAAAGTAATGTAAAACAAGACACAGCTCACTTTTCTATACTACTTCATCAAGCCTAAAATGAAAAAAAATATACTTCTCATTTTTCACAAAATTTTCTCTCTCTTCTCAGCTAAAGGCTCCATCTACTAAACTGTTTATGCCTAAACCCACACGGAGTTGGCCTAAAATACAGGTTGCTGCTACTTTATACAGCCTGCAGCAGTTACAAACATTCAAATTCAGAAAATGTTACTACAATCAAACATATCTTCAGCAGCTACTCAAACGGACTGACAAAATTGGTTGTTTAATGGAGGTGGTCTTCTACCATAAGTGGAGTAGAATTATGCATAGTACATTTAGATATGCTTAGAAGAGGTCTCTTAAATCAGAAAGATGCCTTATATGGGTGGGTTTCAAACAGATTTCAATATAAAAGCACATTAAACATTTTCAACCATGGTTTTATTACAATATCCTAGGTATAATTTAGAAAAAAATGATAGAAGATAATATTTTCAGTGTCTATCCCTCCCAAAAATAGAACTGGTTCCTATTTCAGAGCCCAATACTCTAGCTATTACTAATGTGAGTAGTGCCAATGAAATCAAATGGTATCACCCCGTTCAGTAGCTTGGTGTTTGAAAGGTTACATTTTCTACTGTTTTTAATTTTTCTATTGTAAACCATCCAAAGAAGCTGTGAAGTTAACTGCACAAATGTTTTATCATTATAACCTTTTGCTACCACCTTCAGTAAGACATAGTCCCATCTCCACTAAAATAGTTCCAAAAGGAGGAGGGGAAAATAACATTCTTGAGGGGTTTTCCTATTGTCTGCATTTACTGAATGTTTTTTCTCAAGATATGTTAATACTTTAAGTTCCCCATATTGTTTTCATCCAAATATATTTTGTCACCTTTGGGATTCTTTCTATGCTTTTGGAACTTCAGAAATGCAGGGTTTACGAGCATCAAAAACCACCTCTGAAAGTTATTCCTCTTAAGGCAAAGATTGTGTTTTCAAAAACCACTTTAACTAATAGCATATATCAATTTCTTTAAAGTTATAAATTTTATGTTAGGCAAAAAATATTGTAGGAAGACAGAATCTATTTTTATTTTAGTACAGATGAGTTATGCACATCTCTGATCATCACAGCTCCAAGTTGCACCTAATTTCTAGTGCATTGTAATGAAAATATTCATGTTTCTAGTTGGGTTTAACATGTTTGTCTCCCACTGCAAAAATCCACCTCTAATTGATGGGGAGCTAGGAAGAAACATCCATGCACCATCTAGTACTGACTGTTGTCAGAGAGAGAGAGACTAGTAAACTACATGGTCTAATGGTCCGATCCACTGTCTCAATACCTATTTTCACAAAATGAGAGGTGGCGCATGTTCCATAGCAACAGTGCAAGAGAACAAACTATAATATTTGGATTCAGATAAGAATCTTAAATCTACCCCAGTTCAATGTTGTTCAGCTCTAGGGTTTTGGCTCAGCACCATTGCTGAATAATATATGACTATATTTTCAATTTTTGTTGCGATACAGCAGCTAATTGTCCTATTGAAATAGTAAATGATATTGAAGTTTTTGCGTCATATAATGTAATACATGATTATTACATTTCTGCACCACAGATTTATTTTATGAAGTCAGTGTTGTGCTATTTTACTACAAAAGTGTGGTGTTTCTTATAACACAATTTTCCATTACTTTTCAAGTGAAAATTTCAAAGAATTATCATTTTTAACTACCAGTAGGATGCACATTGCAGAGGGAAAAAATGAGTGATTGATTATAAATAGACTCTGGAAATTATCTGCATAAGCAACAGATTTAGTTCAATGGTATATGGTATAATAAAATTAAGTAAAACAGTCATTTACAAAACATTAGTCATCAACCTCAGAAGACATTAGCTTGGATGAATGAGTTTCTGACATGGTGCAGTTATTATCCATAGCCACTGTGCATTTAGAAATTTCGTATGGCAAATCAGTGCTTATTGTCCTATGTGCTGGTACTAATCGAGAGGTTTTCTTAAATACGTGCGTCAAGTTTTAACCTGTGTGACCGAAGAACCTCTTAATGCCAACTGACAAGTGCAGAGGGGTTGCTGGACTCTCTTGATTTTAGCACATATATTCTTGTTCACTAAAGAATGTCATATGAGGTCTCAAATGAAAGTTGGTGTCATACTGGTCATCAGTATCATTGTTAAAGGTATGCACAGGTAGACTGTAAGGATTTATGCATGTATACTAAAATATATTCTTAAAGTTCGTATCAAGGTATTAGTCACCAGCAAAGGTGAAAAACATATTGTTTACTGTCAGACAGAACATATCTCTGCATTTATCTGTTTATGTGTAAATTAAGTATTGTCTCATTCATAGTGAGTCCCCATCACCAGTCTTGATTGAATGCGAAGTAAGGAGGATAAGAAAGAACTTCAGAAAGGATCTAATAGGAAGAGAAATACAGTGGGGGAAGAGAACCTTATCGTAAACTGTACATTAGAGGTTTGCTTGACTATATTTGAGAGACAAAATAGACATCCTGGCACCCTTTACTTAGGAAGAAAAAGAACAGTGTTTTTGCATCATGCAAAAGGGGTTTGAAAATGCTAAAGAGCATTTTGGGTGAGTTAAGCCTCTTTAGACAGATGAGTACAGTAACTTGTTAGTTGAGTTTAGTCTCTAGAAAGCATGTTATGATTTTGATTTACATATAATCATTTGTTTTCAATATTCTTACTCACTATTACTTGAATCTCTATTCTTTAACAATAAACTTGTTCTTGCTTTCACTATAGATATATTTAAGTGCTGTGGTGTAAAGTCAAGTGTTGAATCTTATGAGCTGGTGTGTACTGTTCCTGTGGGAATAGCAACCCTGGTAATTCTGTGAGTGTTCACTGGATAAGGGGCTGGACAATACAGGTAACACACCGAATATTCAGGGGTTAGTATGTGCCTGTCGCTACCTGTACAGAGAGAGGGAGACCTGAAAGATAGTACTTGGGCTGCCAAAGACTGGTGGTTTCAGGGAGCTGATCTACAGCTGGCACAGACAAGACTATGCTAAGGGCAGGTAGTTGTGAGATGCTGCACAACCCTGGTACTCATGGGGAGCAACACAACCTGTTTGAAATGTTCATATACTGTATGACAGATTACTGAATTTTGTTTTTGATGAAAGCATAGGAATACAATGGCAAACCAATGAGAGTGTACTATATAGATAGACTAAGCATTTTGATCACATACAACTGTTTTGATATATAAAGTGCTTTATTCTACCCAAAAAATATGGAACACAGTTTTAACACAGCTATCATAAAATGTATAAATCAGTGTAACACAGTCATATAAAACATTAACATTTTATTAACGAATATCTAATGTAATTCGATGTAACATAATTGCTTACCTTTCGAGAAGCATGGCAAAAATCAAGGAAAAAGCTAGGGCTAAATGGTTTATATTTTGGGGGAAGTTTCCAGTTCTCAACAATTTCCTCATCAGAAATTACATAGTAATCCAGTGCTTTGAGTGATAAAATGCTGTTAACAACAATATGCCTATATGCTATTCTTAGACTCAGTGGAGTATCAAACAAGGTGAGGCCTATCAGATTAGGACAGAAAGATAACGAATGCACATTATCCAGTTTTCCAATTCCATTGTCATGAAGATAGAGTAGATTTAATTCCTTCATGCCTTCCCAAAATGTTGGGCCAGGAAGATGCTGTATCTGAAATAATGAAAATGAAATTTTGAATTGTGTAGTTTATTAGATCCTAAATTATAAAATGCCACAATGACCAATACACTATGCAAGTAGCTGAAACTCCACTAACTATACCGGGGCTGTATCTGGACCCTAATTATTATTTAGAGCTACTGCATGATGTGACCAGGATGTCACCAAATACGTAACCCTCCCCGGGCATCACGGCTATGAGCTATAACAATGTAAAAAGGTTAAACATTTTGAAGCTAATTATTATTTACAGGATCATAAGTTCACATATCTATCAAACCACAAGTCCCCACAAACCACATTAGGCAGCAATTTTGGATTTGCTTCTTCTGAACTTTGTTTTTCAGCATCTTTCTGTTTGTGGCTTGTCTCAACAGATCTCCAGCACACAAAAAGAGATCAGAAGGCCAAATCTAGTTGAAAACTTTTGCTCCATGAATTGAAAAGACATTTCCAATGCCACATGCCAAAGGCTTTATTCCCAGTAGATGACACTTTTTCAACCCAAGGAGAATAGATTTTTCTATTTCCAAAAAAAACAAAAAAAAATCCAGTTCCAATCTATTATATTTTAAGAGTATTAATGGAATAGAACCATGTAAAGGAAGCATATAGACCAAATATAAACAAACAAATCTTAAAAGTAAATTCTATAATAATGTGAACATAAGAACAGCCATATTGGGTGAGACCAAAGGTCCATCTAACCCAATATCCTGTCTTCCGACAGTGGACAATGCCAGGTGCCACAGAGGGAATGAGCAGAACAGGTAATCATCAAGTGATCCAGTCCTTGTCGCTCATTCCCAGCTTCTGGCAAACAGAGGCTAGGGACACCATCCCTGCCCATCCTGGCTAATAACCATTGATGGACCTATCCTCTATGAATTTATCTAGTTCTTTTTTAACCCTGTTATAGTCTTGGCCTTCACAACATCCTCTGGCAAGGAGTTCCACAGATTGGCTGTGCATTGTATGAAAAAAATACTTCCTTTTGTTTGTTTTAAATCTGCTGGCTATTAATTTCATTTGATGGCCCCTAGTTCTTGTGTTATGAGAAGGAGTAAATAACACTTCCTTATTTACTTTCTCCACACCAGTCATGATTTTATAGACCTCTATCATATCCTCCCTTAGTTGTCTCTTTTCCAAGTTGAAAAGTTCCAGTCTTATTAAGCTCTCCTCATACAGCAGCCGTTCCATACCCCTAATCATTTTTGTTGCCCTTTTCTGAACCTTTTCCAATTCCAATATATCTTTTTTGAGATGGGGCAACCACATGTGCATGCAGTATTCAAGATGTGGGAGTACCATGGATTTATATAAAGGCAATATGATATCTTCTGTCTTATTATCTCTCTCTTTCTTAACGATTCCCTACACTCTGTTTACTTTTTTGACTGTCACTGCACATTGATGTCAAGTATCAGAGGGGTAGCCGTGTTAGTCTGAATCTGTAAAAAGCAACAGAGGGTCCTGTGGCACCTTTGAGACTAACAGAAGTACTGGGAGCATAAGCTTTCGTGGGTAAGAACCTCACTTCTTCAGATGCAAGAGAAGAAGTGAGGTTCTTACCCACGAAAGCTTATGCTCCCAGTACTTCTGTTAGTCTCAAAGGTGCCACAGGACCCTCTGTTGCTTCTTACTGCACATTGAGTGGATGTTTTCAGAGAATTATCCACAATGACTCGAAGATTTCTTTCTTGAGTGGTAAAAACTAATCTAGACCCATTTTATATGTATAGTTGGGATTATGTTTTTCAATGTACATTACTTTGCATTTATCAACACTGAATTTCATCTGCCATTTTGTTGCCCAGTCGCCCAGTTTTGAGGGATCCTTTTGTAACTCTTCGCCATCTGCCCGGGACTGAACTATCTTGAGTAGTTGTGTATCATCTGCAAATTTTACCACTTCAGTGTTTACCCCTTTTTCCAGATCATTTATGAATATGTTAAATAGGACTAGGCCCAGTACAGACTTCTGGGGGTCACCGCTATTTACCTCTCTCCATTCTGAAAACTAACCATTTATTTCTACCCTTGTTTCCTATCTTTTAACCAGTTACCAATCCATGAGAGAACCTTCCCTCTTATCCCATGGCTGCTTATTTTGCTTAAGAGCCTTTGGCGAGGGATCTTATCAAAGGCCTTCTGAAAATCTAAATACGCTATATCCACTGGATTCTCCCTTGTCCATGCTTGTTGACCCCCTCAAAGAATTCATTTAGTTTCTCCGCAATTGTCTTATCGTCCTTGAGTGCTCCTTTAGCATCTTAATCGTCCAGTGGCCCCGCAAGTTGCTTAACAGGCTTCCTGCTTCTGATGTACTTAAAAAAAATTTGCTATTACTTTTTGAGTCTTTGGCTAGCTGTACTTCAAATTCTTTTTTGGCCTTCCTAATTATATTTTTACACTTTATTTGCCAAAGTTTATGCTCCTTTCTATTTTCCTCACTGGGATTTATCTTCCACTTTTTAAAGAACAGCCTCCCAAAGAAAGCAGTGGAAGCCCTAATGTTTTAATAATTTAAAACTAGACTGGACAAAGCATGTTAACATACAACAGGGAACAATCCTTTAATACTGGGAGAAAACCAAGGGTACGTCTACACTGCAATTAAAAACCCACAGCTGGCCTATGCCACCTGATTCTGGCTCGCAGGGCTCTGTCGGAAGCCCAAATTCTAGGACCCTGCAAGGTGGGAGGGTCCCAGAACTTGGGCTGCAGCCTGAACCGGAACATCTACACCACAATAAAACAGCTCCGCATCAAGAGTCAGCTGATAGGGGCCAGTTGAGGGTGTCTAATTCCAGTGTAGATATACCCTAAATGGCCTATCTTAGCGGGTCTTTTCCACTGCTAACATCTATGCATTAGACAATGCATGGGAAATTTTTATTGGGAAAAACTCCATTTCATGCTATCACTCTTCAGTCAACCAAATTCTATATTTATATAATCTTGACATACCTTTATAAATTCATATGCAGATGTGTTGAGCTATTATCATTACTTAAGACTTAAGTTACAGTAATGTACAGAGGCCCCAATAAGAATCAGAACCCCCTTGTGCTAGGTGTTGTGCTAGAAAAAGGTAGACATAGGGTGAAATCCTGGCCCTATTCAAGTCAATGGCAAAAATCCAATTGTCTTCAGTGCAGCCAAGATTATACCAACTGTTCCTGAACAGATATTTTTAGAGTAAAAATCTAAAATATTAAACTGGAAGAGCAACTGCTATGTACAAATAATACTGTTAAAGTCTGCATTTAAAATCTAAATTGCTTCTAAGAAATACTGGGAAAACACACAAGTTTACAGATAAATTTACTTCATTGAACTATTCTGTTTTGCATAGCTCCAAAACAACTGTTTACCTGATTTCCATGGAGATCCAGCTTAACTAAATGAGTACAACATTCAAGTGCATCAATATCTGTAATATAATTATTAGACAGGATGCATACTTTAAGCAAAACACAGTATTGCAAATGTCTCACATTCTTTAAATATAGCCCATTTAACTGAACTATAACAAGATCTTTGAGCTTCTTTACGTGGGCTTGACTGGTAGTTTGTCCATATTTGAGTAACAGATTTTCAGAAGTAGAAACAAGGCGTTCCATTAATTCCTCCATAGCTGGTTATTTGCTTTGTGGTTCATCCACAAGAGATCTAAGAAAAGAAGAAGGACTACACAGTAGGTTGCACTTATTCAACTTTCAAAAGAAAAACTTCAAATACCCCAAATAAATATACAACTGTTTGTTACAACACTGCTTGCTCTGTAAAATTTTACACAGTCACGGCGGGGGGGGAGTGGGGAATCTCTTATGGGATTAATTTGAAAACATAAAAGTGAATGAAAAAGTGCACGTGCATGTTACTAGTATATAGTACATTTTATTCCAAAGGAACCCAAAAAGTGCTTTGCAAACTGAGGCTTGATTATGCAACCCTTTATATTTTGTATTCATTCAATCAAGCAGTCAATGAATAGTACATACATAAATGTACTGGCTGTTTATTAGTTGATCTTCCCTGTTAACATGAGTAAGGGTTGTAGGGATGAATTCATCAGCTGCTAAATGCAGTCACTTTGGAAGAGAGGCAATGTTTAAGAATGCACAGCAACACAACACAATAAATTAGACTGGAAAAAGCAAAGAATAACATGAACCATTGAAACTGCATGGAGAAATTTGTTGGCAGAATGCAACTTCCTGAGTTACAGTCTAGTTAGGACACAAGAGCTAACAGCCCTGCTCTTACAAAAAAACTTCTATGAATTCTTTAATAACCACAAATGGTGAACAACTCTGTTTTACATCTTATCCAAAAGAGAGCATCGAAAGCAGCACAAATGTCCCTGCCGCTAGTGTTTCTTAATGAATCATCAATACCACTTGCTGCATCAGCTAAGAAGGTTTTCTTTTCAAATACTGAGACAATCCAACACTACTTACTGTATGACATTTGCTGGAATTAGGCACAATTTGATGTGGTTTTATTGATAAAGGTAGGAATGTCCCTTTAATTGAAATTATCTTTTTAAAAAAATGTAACTGCAAAGAACAGCTGGATTCAGCAATTTTTTTTAGACTTTGATTATTGTAACATAAGGAATGCACACATAAATGTATGAATTATCAAATTCAATTAATGCCACACTATTAAAAATAAAAAATAAGTACAGAAATATTTTACTCCAATATTAGGGATCTAATTATAGATTCAAAGATTTCAGTTGAACAGAAATCATATTATTGTCAGTAAACCTTTCATGAGTTTTATATCTTCAGCAGTTTCCTAAATTCCTTGTAAATTATTATACATTTTTAATCACACTGTGAAAACTATGCCTCTGTAGAGTATAGTGCATACTAGTTACAACAGACACCACTCTACTCTCAATCTTTATTCATTATATACAGTTAGGTGAAGTACATGTGGCAGAGGTGTATGTGAAGGAAACAAGGGTTAAATAAATGAAAGACTACGATAAAGTATTAAACAGGATTGCAAATCATTCTCCAGTTCAGAAGGATGGGAATTTTCTCTTAAAGGAACTATTCCATCTGGAGAGAATAAAATACATGAAAATTTGCTGGCTATCTGCTGAGGGTCCTACACTGTTACAAGAGGCACTTATTACTAGCTTTTTACTTAAAATGTTTATCTATTACCTGGGACATGTTTTAATCCATTTTGTACAATGTACTTTTGAACAAGGATACAGTGTTCATGAAACATGGCAAATTAATGGGATCCATTAATAATATTACATTTCTGCCAACTAGCAGAACAGAATGAAAATGGTACCAAGAACCTAAAACTGCAGGCATATTCACCTTAATTAAAAACAAATTGTATAATTATATCTGCAACAGTTAATGAAGGATCCAAACTTTCTCTCGCCGACGTAAAAGGAAGTTTTGCTATTGGCTTCAATAGGAGTCTGGAAAAATAAATAAGTATGCATTCTATAAAAGCACTTCAATCTTTTACCTACGTTTACTCAGTAATGTGGGAAAACTAAGAAGGGTCAAAAGGATCCCTTATACTGAGCAAAAACAAGTAATTTTTTAAATTATTTTTTTAAAAGCTTTTCCAATCTATATTGCCATAGTGATGTCAAACTGTATTTAATGGATCACTGAAGAAGTTTGATAATTCCAGATCAGTGGCACTTTGATATTTTAGGGTCCATCAGCATTTACTCTCTAAGACACCTCTTTTAGGGCTTTATAACTAGGTGATAAAAAATTGGCTTTTTGGTAGAACTAGGATACTTTTCTCATGATGACATACTTTGTTTCCTAAATTCTTTATAGCAGTTTTTGTATTACTTTTAAGGCTTCCTTTATTGCAAGATTTGTGTATGGTGAGACTTTATCAAAAGATACCACCATTTCGTTTTCCTCTGTTTAGATTCTACAGGTGCAGAATATAAATTCAGGTTTCACAGTAGCAGCCGTGTTAGTCTGTATCCGCAAAAAGAAGAACAGGAGGACTTGTGGCACCTTAGAGACTAACAAATTTATTAGAGCATAAGCTTTCGTGGACTACAGCCCACTTCTTCGGATGCATATAGAATGGAACATATATTGAGGAGATATATATACACACATACAAATTCAGAAAAACAAATGAAGATCGCAGATCAGGAGCCATAACATCCAAAAGAAAGTAATGAGGCAAGAAAAACTCTCAGCAACATGGGTTATATCAATACTGAACAACTGTTTGTAGGTTAGGGGACAGCTGTGTGTGTAATGGGAGCTGCAGGGGGTGGTGCCTGTGGGTGGAGACAGCACGCAGAGCCGTCTGCCATGCCTCCGCCTAGGAGCAGCCGGGACAGGTCATCGCTTCTGGGGAGCTGCCCGAGGTGATCTGGCACCCCACACCCTTCCCGTGCCCCAACCCGCTGCCTCAAGCCCCCTCCTGCACCCAAACTCCATCCCAGAGCCCGCGCTCCACACCCACTCCTGCGCCCCAACCCTCTGTCGGCCCAGTGCCAACCAGACTATAAACCGGAATTTCAATGAAAATCAGAAATGACGGTTTATAGAGCTTTCTGGTTGATGAAGTACCGGGTAAAACAGCTTTTACTGTATTTGTAGCTGTTTTTCTACATTTTCAAACATACTGATTTCAATTACAACACAGAATACAATTCACCTCAGACAAGTACTGTAGTGCAATCCCTTTGTTGTGAAAGTGCAACTTACAAATGTAGATTTTTGCTTGTTTGTTACATACCTACACACAAAGCAAAACTTATAAAACTAAAAGTCCACTCAGTCCTACTTCTTGTTCAGCCAATTGCTCAGAGGAACAAGTCTGTTTACATTTATGGGAGATAATGCTGCCCACTTATTATTTACAATGTCACCTGAAAGTGAGAACAGGCATTCGCATGGCATTTTTGTAGCTGGCAAAAATTTATGTGCCACATATGCTAAACATTCATATGCCCCTTCCTGCTTCGACCACCAT
Source organism: Chrysemys picta bellii (assembly GCF_011386835.1). Classification (NCBI taxonomy): domain Eukaryota; kingdom Metazoa; phylum Chordata; order Testudines; family Emydidae; genus Chrysemys; species Chrysemys picta. Next base: position 22,998,862 of record NC_088798.1, read on the forward strand.
TCCAGAGGACATGCTTCCGTGGTGATGAGGCTCATTTAAAAAAAAAGTGTTAATTAAATTTGTGACTGAACTCCTTGGGGGAGAATTGCATGTCTCCTGCTCTGTTTTACCCACATTCTGCCATATATTTCATGTTATAGCAGTCTCGGATGATGACCCACCACATGTTATTCATTTTAAGAACACTTTCACTGCAGATTTGACAAAACACAAAGAAGATACCAATGTGAGATTTCTAAAGATAGATATAGCACTCGACCCAAGGTTTAAGAATCGGAAGTGCCTTCCAAAATCTGAGAGGGAGGAGGTGTGGAACACGCTTTCAGAAGTATTAAAAGAGCAGTACTCTGATGTGGAAACTACAGAACTCGAACCACCGAAAAAGAAAATCAACCTTCTGCTGGTGACATCTGACTCAGATGATGAAAATGAACACGCGTCGGTCCACACTGTTTTGGATTGTTATCGAGCAGAACCTGTCATCAGCATGGACGCATGTCCTCTGGAATGGTTGTTGAAGTATGAAGGGACATATGAATCTTTAGGGCATCTGGCACATAAATATCTTGCAACGCTGGCTACAACATTGCCATGCAAACGCCTGTTCTTACTTTCAGGTGACATTGTAAACAAGAAGCGGACAGCATTGTCTCCTGCAAATGTAAACAAACTTGTTTGAGAGATTGGCTGAACAAGAAAGTACGACTGAGTGGACTTGTAGACTCTAAAGTTTTACATTGTTTTATTTTTGAATGCAGTTATTTTTTGTACATAATTCTACCTTTGTAAGTTCAACTTTCATGATAAAGAGATTGCATGACAGTACATGTATTAGGGGAATTGAAAAATACTATTTCTTTTGTTTTTTACAGTGCAAATATTTGTAATCAAAAATAATAATATAAAGTGAGCACTGTACACTTTGTATTCTGTGCTGTAATTGAAATCAATATATTTGAAAATGTAGAAAATATCCAAAACTATTTTTGGTATTCTATTATTGTTTAACAGTGCGTTTAATGGCTTGACAGCCCTATAAATTACTAATTGAGTACTGGGCAAAACAACCCCGCTTCACAATGATGATGCATTTCTTTTAGACTGGTGTTGATAAATCAACAGCAGTTCACACTAGAAAATTAAAACTAGCCTATCTGGTCTACACTAGAAAATTAAGTCGTCTTAGCTATGTCTCTCAGGAGTGTGAAAAATCCAAACCCTTGAGCAGCATAGTTAAATCGACATAATCCCCGATGTAGGCAGTGCTACATCAATGGAAGAATTCTTCCATCAGCCTATCTACCACTTCTCGGGGATTCCTAAAACACAAACAGGAGAACCCCTCCCATCGGTGTAAGTAGTGTCTACACTGAAGCGCTACAGCAAAGCAGTTGTGCTGCTGTATCATTTTACATGTAGACATACCCTTAGGTTTGTGAGTAAGTTTACTCCTGTGAATAAAGCTATTTATGTGCCCAGAGCCTGGTCTACACTAGGCATTTACTTCAGGATAGCTGCTTCACTCAGGAATGTGAAAAATCTATACCACTAAGAGGGTAAGTCTATACTACAGCCGGGATCAATGCTCTGAGATTGATTCACCGGTGGTCGATTTAGTGGGTCTAGTAAAGAGCCGCCAAATCGACTGCAGATCACTCTACAGTCAACCCCTGTACTCTACCCCCGATGAGAAGAGTAAGGTAAGTCGATGGGAGATTTTCTCCTATTGACCCCGCACGTTGTAGACCCCATGGTAACTCGACCTAAGGTACGTCACCTCCAGCTATGTTATTCATGTAGCTGGAGTTGCGTAGCGTAGGTCGACTTATCGCGGTAGTGTAGACATAGCCAGAGATGTAGCTATCCCAACCTAACTCCCAGGGTAGACAGCACTGCCCTTGAAGAATTCTTCCATCGACCTAGCTACTGCCTCTCAAGGAGGTGGATTATCTACATAAACAGCTGCACCGCTGTAGCATTTTAAGTGTAGACATACCCCAAGCCTTTGTAGGTTTGAGCCTAAGCACAGAAGATACATTCATAGGTTTCTACAAAGTCCACCCATTACTTAAACTGGAAGGAAAGTTATTTTTCTCTTTAATTGATAATCCTTGGTTCCAGTGAATAACCAAAATACCACTAAAAAGTGCATTTATATACAAATTGTTGAGCAGTATTATTCAAAAGTTTGGTATACAGTAACTGAAGAATGCTTATGATTTAAATGCATAGTTTGTTTTTTTCTTGTAGATGTTTTTAATCAAACTGAATAAACATTGTAATTCTTTATCAATTGTGACATCTTTAGACACTAGAACATAGCAAAAGAAACAACCCTTTCTTTTTCAATAAATAACAAAGAGCAAGTACAAAGGGAAAATAAATGATACAACACAGCATGAACACATTTTAGTAAATTCCAAGTTTCCTATCAGTGTGCGTCAGAAAGAGAACCATACAATCTACTCATGTTGTTCTTGAAATTCAACTAGTAAAAACAGAAAACTAGGGCTCTGAACCACTTAGGCAGACTTTTATGTGTCCGTGTGCACTCAAGTGCACCCACATGAATCCAGTTGTAAGACTGGGCCAAAATATTGAGATGTATGTAAGTATTATAAAAGATTTCTGAATCAAATAATTTAAATAATAATAATTTAAAGACAAAAGTTACTGTGCTACTTTAACACATCATTTATTACTATACTTCTCAGTACAGTACACAGACCATCAGGTATTATGTCATATTTTATAACACAAAGTGTTAAAAGAACAGGAATACTTGTGACATCTTAGAGAAAGCTTATGCTCAAATAAATTTGTTAGTCTCTAAGATGCCACAAGTACTCCTGTTCTTTTTGCGGATACAGATGAACACGGCTGCTACTCTGAACCCTGACAAAGTGTTAAGAAACTTAAACCAAGACACACGGATGACTTTGTGCACTACTGACATGCAGCCAGTTCTGGGCCAGGACACTGCTGCTGGAGCCAGGAGGTGAAGAACACCACAGCTATTGGACGGTGTATATTGGGAATTAGGGAGCTATGCCACAGACACTCAAGTGGGACTCCAGCCAGGGAATGGAGTTTGACAACCTGACTCTTCCAAAACATGCCAAGGAATCTTTGGGATGTGTTGTCAGTTTCAGTGGCAGACTTCGATATTAAGGGTGAAATTTTCAGATACAGACTCTAATTTGCCCCCAAACTCTGTAGTGAGAAATTACCAACCGGGACTACACACTTAGCCCTTAGCGAGCAGGAGGGCGCTGCTTTAAATCTTCACTCATCCCAGCCTGTCCGACACCCTGGAGTTCAGCCCCCCGCCCGGGCGAGACCCTGGGACTAGGCTCCTTTGGTCCCCCGGGGTTCAGCGCCCTCCTCCGGGTCCGTTAAGAGACCCGCGGGTTCAGCCCCCCGCCTAGGCGAAACCCTGGGGCGGGGCGGGGCGGGGCTCCCTCGGTTCCCACCCCACTGCACTCACCCGCGCCCCGCCGCTCCCAGCCCGGCCGGCAGCGGAGCTGCCGGGAGCTGCGGCCTTGTTTGTCTGGCGGTTACCATGGGAACCGGCCCGAGAGCCGCCCACTACTCCCAGCCCCGGAGCTGGGCCGGGCCGGGCCGTGCGGGGAGGCGGGGCCGCTAACCGAACCCGGAAGGCCCCTGCTAGGCCAGGCCTTGCTCCGGCGAGATGCGCGCGGAGGCAGAACTCGATGTTTTGCTCCAAGAGGCCACTCGGCGGAGACTGGCGAAGTTTGACGAGCTGAGAGGTAGGGGCCGGGGTCACTGCTGGCCTCTGGGGCGGGGTGTTGGGGTGGAGCCGCTGCCCCGCAGGCTCCGACACTGGGCAACGCCCCCCCCCTCCCCTCCCCTCCCCTCCCCTGCTTCAGCAGCGGGGCCTCACGCCCAGGGGAGTCACCCCGGAACCGCAGTGTCAAGCTCCCCTTCCTTAGACTAAGAGTCCCAAGCATAGGCCCTGACCCTGCAAGGAGAGACCCGTGTCCCCCTGGGCGGCGTTAACCAGCCCCCCCCAGCTGAAACACTTGGGCGCCTCCTGAACTTGACTCCCCTCAGTGACCCCATTGATCTCAGCTGAAAGCATGAGACGTAAAGTTAAGCACGTGTGTAAGTGTTTGCAGGATCCGGCGTTTGTTCGTGTAGCGTTTTCTACCTGTAAATGTGAAAGACAAGCTGTTTTCATGGAAGGTAAGTGATATCCCCGACACTGGCTCTTGCTCTTTGTAACTGGTGGGGAAATTGAGAGGTGGAGAGTTGTGTCCAAGTAAGCACCCCAGAGGGTCACTCAGCAAGACCACAATCATGCAAACACTTACACATATGCTTAACTCTAAGGATGGGAGTATTCCCATCAGGGCCGGCTCCAGGCACCAGCTTACCAAGCAGGTGCTTGGGGCGGCCACTTCGGAGAGGGGCGGCATGTCCAGCTGTTCGGCAGCAATTCGGCAGACGGTCCCTCACTCCTGCTCGGAGCAAAGGACCTCCCGCCGAATTGCCGCCGCAGATCGCAATCGCGGCTTTTTGTTTTGTTTTGTTTGGCAGCTTGGGGCGGCCAAAACCCTGGAGCCGGCCCTGATTCCCACTGACTTCATTTGAACTGCTCACATATTTAAAGTTAAACACATGCATCAATGTTTGCAGGATCAAGGCCCAAGTCATTTGTAAAGATGGGGATAGAACCCAGGTCTTCTGATTCCTAGTTCCATTTCTATATTCACTGTTTTACTCCCCAGTCCTTCAAAAGAATCCACATGGTAGATTCTTACATCGATTTGACTCTGCTATATAGATCCTTTGGCTCATTCACAACTTTATGAAGTGTGGTGTTTAAAGTAGGGGAGAAAAAAGGTTCAGATCTGGTCTGAAATAATGAGTTCTGAGGGGGAAACTTCAGCAGATTCTACAAAGAGTTTTAGGGGACAAAGGGAAGAGTAAGTAGGGAGGGTTACAGATTATTTTTAAATTTCTCCATTTTGTTGTCAATTTTTTTAAAAAGGAGTGGAGAAATAGTGTTTCCTACAACTGCTAGTTCTGCAGATCAACATGATGTTACAATTCTGAATCTGAGAAGGTTTACGGAGACTCAGATTACAGGAGAGATGCTGCATATTGAATATATGAACTGCCCTATATGAATGTACCCATGTTTTATAAAACAATTATTCCATTAAGAGTGATCGTTATATAGACAAAGGATAATTTAATTTTCATGGGATTTGAATTACAGCGGGTTGATGGATAGCTCTGAGCTGAGAGCATCACTCGTGTTAACTCTAAGGAACAAATGTAGTATAGTATTGTTTTATTATTTAGGGTCTAGTTAAGAGTATGCAGTTTCCTTGATGCACCCATAAAGAGCGAGATCAACACTGTACACCACAGAGTGTTAAAGTGGCTAGAATTGTTACATGAATAAGGCTATAAGGCCATGTCTAGACTAAGGGCTTGTCCATACCAACAACACTTAGTTCGCAGCAGGCTGGGGGATAAATCTACTACTGCTGACACACACTAACAGTTCCTTAAGCACACTAAGGTTTTTATAACAAGATACATACATAAAATCCTAAAATGAAATCCTGGCTCCACTGAAGTCCATGGTAAAACTCCCATTGTCTTCAGTGAGGCCCCTATTTCACCCCTAGTGTAAATAGGGCACACTGTTGTTTTATCTTAATGTAGCCAGTCGAGGGAATTTGTAGTAGGAAGTTTAAGATTTCTGGATTTCCTAAGTATTGTTGGGAAAGTCTGTCATAATGAATATTCATGAGGCAACAAAATTAACGTTGTATATTGCCACTTTTATTTGGACATTTAATAACATTTGGGTGCTTGATTTTACAAATGTAAGTTCCTTTGATGTAGTTTTTGTATGTCGTACTACGGAGAATGTCATTAATCTCTCACTATTCTACCCTGTGATGGTCTCTCTGGTTAACTCACTTTTCAAATAGGTAAAGTCACACAAACTGGAGAATTCTGGGATGTTGTTGTAATTACAGCAGCTGACAAAAAACAGGAATTGGCTTATCAGCAACAGCTATCAGAAAAGTTGAAAAGAAAGGAACTCCCTCTTGGAGTTCATTACCATGTTTTTGTGGATCCTCCTGGACCAAAAATTGGTGGGTATTTTATTGCCAATTTTTCTGTTTTCTCTTACATGACATAGCAGTTGATACATACCTTTTTCTGACAATCAGTCAAAGAAATTAACTTAGCCAATCTCTGACTACGTTCAGTATAAAGCCAGAAGGCACCATTGTTACCATCTGGTCTGTCCTGTATAATATAGACCATAGAACTTCCCTCAATTAATTTATATTTGTACTAGTATGTATCTTTTAGAAAAATAGCCAATCTTGATTAAAAATTTCCAGTGATGCAAAAGCCACCTCAGCCATTGGTAAGGTTCATAGTTTAAGATTTCACTATAAATTGACTAATTTTCAGACAGACAAAAAGTGCTCATTGTAGTAAGTATTATGACAGTTGTATCTCTTACAGCGAAAGATTTCCAGAAAGCTGTTAGAAGCACAATTATATTAATTAAATCACAAAAAATGTTCTAATGGCATTAAGCAGTGTATTTTGATTCAAATGTGTAATTATTAGCATTAATGAGTCTGGTGCTCCTTTGGACCTCATATCAGTTCAGCAGATATATTAAAATTTACCTAGTAACATTTATATATTGCCCTTAAGGAGCATTCACAGTATATATCATGGTGGTTTAGACTTCGATTGTATGTTAATAATATAAGTGCATAACACAGAATGTCACTGATTCATCTTGTTTCTTATATATTCATATTGTACATCACAACAGATCCATTATGGTCTATAATGGAATACGTTTACACCTATTAGATCCATAACACTGAAAACACAGCAAGAGTCTTAATGAAAAGTAGCCACTGAGCATGCACATGCACAGTGTCATCTTGTAAATTTCATTAGCTCAGCCATTTGTTTGTTTAGAAAGTAACAAATCTGATTAGAATATATATAGTATAATCTCCAAACATTAATTTTCAGAAATGAAATCATTTTATGTTATAGTAGAACAATAAATATCAGAATACTGGTAAACATCTATTTTTTTTCCTTTTCTGTACTTTTCATGTCAAAAAGGTCTCTTGAAAACTTGCTTAAAATCATTAGTGAGATTTTGTGTGACAGGTTACATGTTAGAGCCAATTTTTATAGCCTCTGGAACTGATGACAGATCTTTAATTATGTCACTCAGGGGATGAATTGGAGGGGGGGGAAATGTTCTTCTTCCACCCTCTCCCCCCAAGACCTGCCCATTTGAGATGCTCTTTATAGTGGATTGTGCAGAGCATCATTAGGTGACTGCCCAACCTCCTTCCTGCAAGGTTTGATCAACGGTATTGACATGGAGATGAATAGTACCATCCTTTCAGAGTTGTTTTATGCAATCTCAGGTAGATATCATTGCATCAATAGACAGTACACAATTTAAAAATTATCTTTGCAGCCATGAGGACTAGAGACTTCATTTAAAAATAATTGACAATTTATGCTCTGGAGCAAGAGGTCAGCATCTTAAAAAGCACTTACGTGACCAGCTTCCCCAAGCAGCCCACTTCAACCCCTGGTACCGATAGCACATGAATTTAATACACTTGACATGTTTATGTAACTAATGTTTATATTCTTAATTTATATATTGAATATTTTGTAGGAAATGGTGGATCAACTCTTCATGTCCTTCAATGCTTGGAAGAAATGTATGGTGATAAATGGACTTCTCTTACTATCATATTAATTCATTCTGGTAAATCCTTTTCCTGTTTTAAATTTTCTGTGACACTATGCTATTTTTTTCTTTTCTCCCTGAATGAAAATGTGGTGGTGGTTTTGGGAAGAAGAAGTTGTCAAATGGGATCTCTCTTAAGTAAGCTCAGATTTGGCTGGCTGACTTGGCAGTCGAATGGCATCTGAATGTGGGTTTGCAGTTCATGTCCAACTATCTCAGCTAAAAGAGTCTGGAAGGGCTGTGAAACAGCAACCTCAGCTTTTTGAGAGAAAGAAGCCTTATGTCATCATACAGCAACATCCTCTGGGGGAGATGGGTTGTTTGGCTCATTTATGGCTTGAAATTGCAAAAGGGACTGCTTACATGTAGAAAGAAGAGAGACTTGAATGCCAGTCGCTTGCTGACAGAGTTTGGCTCTATGCCAGATATTTGCTGATTTTAAGGGAGTGGGAGAAGTAAATATAAAAAATGGTGACATGGGAGAAAAGGACAGGAGAGTGGGAGGGTTTATCTACCAAATCAAAGATGAAATGGAAGTAATTCAGTTTTCTTGTTTCCATTGTATGCAAAAAGTCCTTTTCCTAGTTTACTGTGAGCACAAAGTGTAGAGCAGTGTTTCCCAAACTTGGGACGCCGCTTGTGTAGGGAAAGCCCCTGGCGGGCTGGGCAGGTTCGGCCGATCGCGGCTCCCACTGGTTGCGGTTCGCTGCTCCAGGTCAATGGGAGCTGCTAGAAGCGGCACGGGCCGACGGACGTGCTGGCCGCCGCTTCCAGCAGCTCCCATTGGCCTGGAGCGGCGAACCGCAGCCACTGGGAGCCGCGATCGTCCGAACCTGCGGACGGGGCAGGTAAACAAACCAGCTCGGCCTGCCAGGGGCTTTCCCTACACAAGCGGTGTCCCAAGTTTGGGAAACACTGCTGTAGAGGATAAAGTCAATAAATTAGGAAATGCTCTCTTTAACGCATACTGTCTTTTGGACACTCTGAGGATCAAGATCAGGATCCAGCATTAGTTCTGTCTGAAAGAGTTTGACTGACATTAGAAATATCAGTTCTTTAAATCTTAATTTTTCTTTTTAAAGGCATGCTTAAAATACAGCCACGTGCATATGTAAAATAGCCACTTCGATATTGTAACTCATAACTAGTTCTTGATAATTGTATATACCAATAAGAGAGATCTTTAAAGAGGAGCGTGTGTGTGTGTGAAACTTGTATATAATAAAACTATCTTTTTTTTTTTTTTTTTTTTTTTAAGGTGGTTATAGTCAACGTTTACCACATGCAAGTGCACTGGGAAAAATTTTCACAGCTTTGCCTTTTGGTGACCCTATTTACCAGATGTTGGAGTTGAAGTTGGCAATGTACATTGATTTTCCTACCCATATGAATCCAGGAATTCTCATTACTTGTGCAGATGATATTGAACTTTATAGTATTGGAGCAACAGACGTCATCAAGTTTGATAAACCTGGGTTCACTGCATTAGCTCACCCTTCAGATTTGACTATTGGTACCACTCATGGAGTATTTGTGTTAGATTCATCTGCTTTATCAGAAAAAGAGCTTGAATACAGATCTTGTCATCATTTCCTACATAAACCTAATATTGAAAAGATGCATCAGTCTGGTGCAGTATGCATAAGGAGGAATTGCTCTCAACCAAACTCCTCTGGAGAACACTATGACTTAAAAATGGACTACAAGTATGTGTATACAGACAGCTTATTTTACATTGATCATAGCATTGCAAAACAATTACTAACATTTTTTAAGCAGCTGGATACTCTTTCCTGTGAAATAGATGCATATGGTGATTTTCTCCAGGCTCTGGGACCTGGAGCAACTCATGATTACACAAAAATCACAGATAATGTCACAAAAGAAGGATCACAGTTAGGAGAAATAAGGCAGAAGCTATTTTGTCTTCTTAAAGGAACATCACTTAATGTTATAGTCTTAAATAACTCCAGGTTCTATCATATTGGGACTACACAAGAGTATTTGTTTCATTTTACTTCTGATAGTAAATTGAAATTGGAGCTTGGCTTACTATCTAAAGCTTTTAGCATCTTTCCAGATAAAGCAGAAAACTCAGATATATCGGCATGTATCATTCAAAGCGTACTGGATTCAAGATGTGTTGTAGCACCTGCCTCTGTTATTGAATACTCTAGGCTGGGACCTGAGGTTTCAGTAGGGGCAAACAGCATTGTCAGTGGTTGTTGCATAAGTGCTAACATAGATGTACCACCAAACTCTTTTGTGAGTTCATTCAGCATCAGGGTTAATGGAAAAGTAATGTATGTGAGTATGGTGCTTGGTGTAGAAGACAACTTGAAAAAGAATGTGAAATTGTTGTCAGACATACATTCCCTTCAGTTTTTTGGAATCAGTTTACTGCAGTGCTTGGACCTCTGGGACCTGAGAGTTTCAGACCAACTCTTCTCTGGTGACAAGACAAGTTTGGGTTTGTGGACTGCTCGGATTTTCCCTGTTTGTTCTACTTTAAGTGATTCAGTTAGAGTGTCATTAAAGATGTTAAATGCTGTGCAAAACAAGTCAGCTTTTAAACTGAATGGCTGGAAGCTCCTGTCTATTGAAGAAATGCTCTTCTACAAAGATGTAGAAGACATGTTGAAGTTCAGGCAGCAAATTTACGGAGAAATCACTCTACAAAGAAACAAAGAGAAATCTGATTTGTAAATGTACAGTATTTTTACCCTTTTGTCTTTCTTTAATATGAAGATGATTGATTGTTTTCAAGCTTGTAAAACCCAGAAGCAAAAAGTACACATCTTTTCTGATTTCATTGAAGTAGAAATAATGAAATTGCATTAGCTGTGTTATTGTAGCATAACATTAATAATGCAAAAAACACAGATAAACTATTCTTTTGATGAAAGAATTAATGAAATATTTGAAATCTATGAAAAAACTGAATTTTCTTGGGGTATCCATTATGTGGTGGGGTTTTTTTTTAGTTTTTGTTAAGAATATGGAATGAACATTACTTAAGAGTTTGATTGTACTTTGAAGAAGTTTTAAGTAGTTTTCAATATTGGCTCTTGCAACATAGTGTGGCATAGCAATGAGTTACATTTCCCTCTTTTCATGGTATCCTTTTAAAATGGGTATTTTAAGAGGCTAAGGTAATTTTTCATTATGCAAAGCAAAACAAAAGATTTTTTTATATTTGTTTAAACTTTAGCTCGTCATCATTTTTACAAGCAATGGGAAATTTTGTGTATGTGTGCTATATATATCTTCTTGCAGAATACCGAATAATTTGTGGAAAGAATTTATCTAAAAAGCTGTGATCTGAAATATTGTATCATAAGTAAATTGACGTAAATGCACTTTCCATATCTCTGCATCATGGTCCCTTCTGAATCAAAGCTTTCCAGAATCTAATGGCTCATTAACTTATGATTCCAATTCTTTGAATCCCCTTATGGTGCTCTCAGGACTCTTACAACTTGTGGTCATTTCATAACTTCAGTTCTCAAAGGAGACCAGGGCCAATAGAATGTTCTGGTTCAGTATCAACATTGAGTATCAAACTGTGGTAATGTCCCCTTCATTGTCCCATGTTCAGCTGTGTCCGCTTGCTACCTGCAGTCTCTCCTTCAAAATAACGTCCCTTTTCGTTCTATAATACTGACATTCACAATATTCAGTGGCACTGGGCATAGCTGTTTTGCCCAGAATTTAGAATGTTGTAACCATACACAGTCTCCTCTCCGACAACTCTTCCTGCCCCCTTTAGACCTTACACACTTTCCAGAAGCTTCTTAGTTGATGAATATGCCTGCTCTTTTTTCATCATCCGGGAACATGCAGTCACATTTCCCAACCCACATCACCCCTTCCATCATGCATTTTTATTCTTGTGCTGACTGTGGATGATCCTGTGCCCTGGCTGTCCATTTTGTGTCTGTATGCTGCGCTAATTAACTCTGCACACTCCACAAAGTAATTTTAACTATATTTTTTTCTCAGATTGTTTTATTACATTGTTACAATTTAAAATATTTTAACTTTTTTCCCCTTAGAATGTGCCCATTAAGCTGTCACAATGCTAGGGCAAATGAGTTAACCCAACATATGACTCTGCTATGCATAAGTGAAAGGTATTTGTTCAGTAACCGGAAATGTGAGCAAAAAATAGAACTGCATTTCTCATGAAAAATATATTTGAAGTCAAACATGAATTTTATTTTTGTCAGACTCCAGTCCCCTAAAATTAATTATTTTTCTATTATAAGCATGGAACCAGATTCTGATCTCTGGCACTAGTGTAAATCTGGAGGAACTCCTTGGATTTACTCTAGTAAAACGGAGATCAGAATTGAGCCCAATATCTTTAATGTTTAACAATAGTTTTAATGACTAAACAAGGCAATGTATACTGAGTGCAAAATAATGTTGATCATATCATGGAATTATCTGTAATAAAACTATCCCTTGTTGAGTTCTCCAGAGGTTTTAGATGAAGGGAAAGCATAGGGTTATAATGTGGAATTTGAGGTTTGGCTTGTTAGGGGAGGGAACCTAATGAGTGAGTGCCATGGTTCACAAAAGCTCCTGTGCTTGTGAGTTGTAATCAAAGACTAAATATTATCAGATTAAATTTGTACCAACCTTTTTGACATATCTCACAGTAACAAAGTGCTTGTAGGCTGCTTTCTTAACTCCTATTGATATTTCTTGATGCCAGTTCCAAGGCAATGGAATGTCTCACCAATATTATTTCATACCAAAGTTTTCCTTAACCTTCATCATGTGTCGCTGGTAAGACACTACTTCTTTTGGAAGGTTTCTCTACTTGAGTTAAAAGTCTTCTGCATGTGAATCGGTACAGAAGAACTAGACCCCCCCCAGAGACTTGCAAGGGGGGGGTTGAGAGTGTGAATTTAATTTGCAATGGGGATAAGGATGGATGCCAAGGAAAAAAAGGTCTTAGGCAACAGGATAAAATGTTAGTGAAATGTTGTTGTTTTTTTAAATGGCTGCAGAGGCATATGTTCATGAAGACTGAGATTAAAGTTTACAATCAAACACCATACAAATCAAGAAGTAAAAAGAGTCATAGAACATGGTGCATGAAGTCATGAGAATGCTTAATCTATCTTCAAATTTGCATAATCTTTGTGTCATTAACTATTGTGATGTTATACAAAACATTGTGGAAAACACAAATGTTTGACATACAGACTTTGCATCTTCAATTAGAGACCAGACTTTGCTCCTAGATAGTTTTCATGCTGAATTGCCTCATCAATTTAAAGACTTAAATTCCCGGTAACCAGTAATTGTATTCTTTTAACAGACTCATTCATTCGTAACTATTATAAGATTTATTTTAAGAGAGTCCCCAAACATAATGCATTAATAACCACTTTGTTCACTGAAATTAGTTTTAGTGTAAAGACAGAGATTTGGGTTTTTGTATCCACAGCTGGTGTTTGGGGATGAGGAGGTAAGAGAGAGGCACACTGACCAAATAGTCTCTGAAGAGTTCTTAATGGAGCGGCAGCATTTCTGAAAAGACTGCAGTCTGTATTCCTCCCAACAGGGAGGACAGAAGGAGTAGAATCCTGGTCAGACCCCACCTTGCCCAGCCTGCCTCTGTGGTTTGTGGAGTGCCTCGGAGCACTCCACAACATTTGGACTTGAGCTGGAGTTCGAATGTCTACAGCCCCATAGCATGAGCCCCACAAGCCCAAGTCAGCTGACACAGGCCAGCTGTGGGTGTTTAATTGCAATGTACACATATCCCAAGTACACATATCTGTAGTAGCCCACCTTTCACTCCCCCCACAGGTGCATGCGGAAGCAAAAATCTCCCTGAGGACTCTTCTTCCACTTAAGAAGAGGAAGCACTATCTGTCCCAGAATGTGGAAGCACGAATGTGCTGCTTACTTGCTGTGTTCAATAATATTTCTGTTCCCGGCATTTACGCATGCTTCCCTGCACTAGGCAGGTTGCAAGAACCCAGCAGTTTTACAAAGCCGGAGGGTGTCTGTTAAAACACACTGCAGGGTTAAAGGTCGATCTTATCTCTGTTTTTCCTTTGTGTTGTTATAATCCACACAGCTTCCTTTGCTTCTGCTAGTTAGTTTTACAAGCAGAACTGTTGATAATGACAAAGAAAATAATCGTCCCCAACAAGGTTTCTTATTATGTAGAGCTGTTCAGTCAGGATCCTATTAGCAGTACTAGCTATGAAATAATGCATTCGTGGTGTAAGAGCTGGTGGGATGCCAGGCTCAATGTAATTCATCACAGCACTGATATAACCTATCAAGGCCAAGTTACACTGAAATCTGTTGTTGCCAAAATATGCTCACAAATCTGTGCCTAATTTTTTTCCTAACATGGAAATATGTATATTTTGATTATGGTGTCACGGTAGGACAGTAATTGCATAGTTTGTAAAACAGTGTCTAGTTTAAATCTGATTTTTGAAGCCCACACACATCCTTTCCTCTTTTTGTTTTGCTTTGTTTTTTGTTTTATCAGAGAGGAATTTTTTGGGAAAGGCAACAGCACAAGCTGTTTGAGCATGTTCCTTGGGAAAAAAATTGTGGATTTAAACAGTTTGACAATTTGTGTTAACATTTCTGTGCAGGGGTGTAAACCCCACACTGGCCTACAAGGGGTTTACAAGAGCCTGTGGGTTCAAATCAGCCCCATTCCACTACATCTGCATCGAGGTTGGCCTAGCTCAGTCGATAGCTGATGGAGAAGGGAAGCAGATCTCCAACTTGTACTGGGTGATGGAAGCCTGGGAGCTGAGTGAGACTGCTGTCTGTCGGAGCCTTTGTGAGGAAAAGTTGGCTGAAACGGAGCCCAGATGAGTGTTAACTAGAAAAGACAAACTGAATAGAAGGGCTGCCTGGGTCCAAGACAGATGACTGTCAGTTTTAGTTTTGTTGTATTTGTTTTGGAGCTTGGATACCCCAAAAGGAACTTCGGTGTGATTTAGCTGGAGAGCTAAGTCAGCATGGGGCCTAACCACATTGGAGGCGGATGCTGACTATTGAAGAACCAGAAGGAAACTGAGACATGGTGAGTAGTACTACGGCAGGCCACAAAGGAATGCTGCAGCACTTGACCCTGCAACAATTACTTTTTCCGCTTTTAATTCAAACAACGTGGGCTAAAGATTTCAAAATTGTTTTACAGGTTCATCCCCCATGAAAAGTAACAGATAGGCTTAGTTTTACCTGTCTGCCTGAAATTATTGTCTGGCATATAATTTTATTCAGTTTTACAGAACTTGGCCCATTACCTGGACACAGTAAAAAAGAGTTGCACTTAATTGTATCGTGCTTCATAACATAAGAATGGTCATACTGGGTAAGACCAAAGGTCCATCTAGCCCAGTATCCTTTCTTCTGACTGACCAATACCAGGTGCCACAGAGGGAATGAACAGAACAGGTAATCATCAAGTGATCCATCCCCTGTCGCCCATTCCCAGGTTCTGGCAAACAGAGGCTAGAGACACCATCCCTGCCCATCCTGGCTAATGGCCATTTATGGACCTATCTTCCATGAACTTATCTAGTTCTTTTTTTGAACCCTGTTATAGTCTTGGCCTTCACAACATCCTCTGGCAAGGAGTTCCACAGGTTGACTATGGCTTCAGAATATTGAGGAATCCTATGCAGGATCTCTTCTTTACTTTTTTTTTTTGTAGTACTACTATTACCAAAGTAGAGATTGCTCAAACAATTGACTGTATACTGTATGTTGCATTCATTGCTCAAATGTTAACTTGCGTCTACAGCTCTTAAAATATGTGATAGCCTGGAACAGTTTGTGGCTAAGTAATTTCCTATTTTCCTATCACTTTTGAATAGATTCGTTAAATGTCCACTCTTTTTCCTTTGCAAACCAGTGAGGTGTTTCATGTCCGGTCTCATTTAACATGTAGCTTGTCAATGCATTGCCCTGAGAGGAAATAAAACATTTAAATGTTGAAGCAGAGAGCTTAATAAAAGCAGATTTTTTGTAACAGAATAAGTGTAGATTTCTTTTATGGGGTGAGAAAGATTAGACTTTTTTATGGGCTTGTGGCAGTCCATGATTGCTTTCTACACTATATATTTTGGCCTTGAGTTTTCAGAAAGCAAATTGGGATCGATAGAGCTGCGGTTAATAAAATTGGGTTTCCTCACGTATTTATTTCATGTTTCTAGTATTTAAGATACAATTAGGTTTACTGTAATACCTCTGAAAAGCAATCATTTACAGAGCTATGTTTTAAATAAACTATAGTTTTCCATATACTACTTCAAATAAAATATTATAAATATTTTTTCATATGCAGTGTTTTGCTTTATGTGTACATGTATAAGTATATATGGCTGATGCACATATTTTGCGTGATCAATTGCAGATCCATCATTAAGGCTACGATTTAGTCACGGGTATTTTCAGTAAAAGTCATGGACAGGTCACGGGCAATAAACAAAAATTAACTGCCGGTGACCTGTCCATGATTTATACTAAAAATACCTGTGATTAAATCAGGTGGGAGGGGGGACACTGCTCGGGGGGCCACCTAGGGCCAGCAGCACCAGCTGCCAGGGGCTGCGGACCGCAGCTTCTCCGGCCAGCCAGGGACCGCTGCCTGGGGCCACCGGAGCAGCAGCTGGTGTAGCTGGCCCCAGAGCCAGCTGCTTCGGCAGCTGTGGGGTCAGCCACCCGGCCCCTGCAGAAGTCATGAAGGTTGTGGAAAGTCACGGACTCCGTGACTTCCGCGACCTCTGTGACAGATACGGAGCCGTATCCATCATTTATGAATAAGCACTTACGTATGTATCCATTGATTTCAACTGAGTCATGATAGAAAACAAATTTTTGCCCAGTAACTCTTCAAGAAACCCATAATTTTATGTGGACTTCTTTACATTGAAATTATTGTAATATACAATATCAGATTATTATATTATTGCATTATTCAAAAAGGGGAGAAAAGGAATTATGATATAACATTTCTGTATGAAAAATTATGATTAGTGGGAATAAAAAGCATACACGTGACTATGCCCAAAGGGATCTCCATTAGTCCATTTAAAAAACATTAAAGCATCTGTTAGTTGCCAGCTGCTGGATTCTCTTGAATATTTTTGGTTGTTTAAAACCATATCCTTTCATTGACTTCAGTGGGAGTGCCACGTGTTCAACCATAGCAAAGTCATACAAAAAATAGCTACTATCATTAATATCTTGGGTGAAATCCTGGCTTCCACTGAAGTCGCTGGGAGTTTTGCCATTGATTTCAATGAAGCCAGGATTTAACCTCTGGTATTTTGTTGATGCGCATCAAAGGTTTCTTCACTACATTAGGAATATGATTTCTTTAAACAAAGTGTAATAGGGGTTCATGGCGCTTCTGTTGACCACCTTGTCAGCAAATGGTATAAAGCTGAAGCTCTACTGACTTATTGGGGCCAGTGCAGCTCCTTACTTCCTGTGGAACATTAAGGAAGTCGGAGTGGCTCACTAGAGTAAGGAGCAAGGACACAGGAGACTTGGAGGAAAATATCAAGGAAAAAATTTGGTCTCAGGCTGATGTGATCCCATTTTTGAGTTAACAAACAAAGCCATACCCCAGAGGGGGCTGAATGTGGACACTAACCCAGTGTCTAAGTGCTCTGTTGATAGTCTAGGGGTTAAGCATCTTCAATTGGGGATGAGATTATTCTTTGTTGATATTATAATGAGGTAGTGCCATGGGTTGGGGGAAGGTGTTGTATTGCTTTGCAGGCATAATACAACACATGGTTCCAGCCCTTTTGGCCTTTACAGTCTTCTCTAGATAGAAATTTACAGAAGTAAAAGCCTCACCATCACCATGTTTTACGATCTGAAGAATTAGTAGAATGGAACAAAGAAAAGGAGAGGAGGCAAATGCTGGGAGAGTTTGCTGTGGCCCAGCTTGAGTCTTTTCTCACACAGCGGAGTAATTACTCACATGAGTACTACCACTGAATCCAATGGGACTCATGGGACTAAATGTTCAGCTGTGGAAAAGCAGCTCACAATCTGGTCCTGTGTTTGTGTTTGCTGTGAAGACCAGTTGAGATATATTATGTTAATTTGGGGGGGGGGAGGTAAAAATAATGAATTCTATCATTTTAATGTGAACAGGCAGATGGATTGCAGTGGGATCAAGTGAGCTGAGATTAGTAGCAGAAGACTAGCTAAAACAAGTAAACTAGATTTGCCGGGGGATGGTGACCTAAGCTCAGAGGTAAGTGGGGAAGTGGGATACCAGGAGGAAACACAAAGAGGAGGGTACAAAATGGGAAGCCTCCTTATTCATACTGAGAAAGTAGTGCAATCGGCTAGTTATCTCAGGTGCATGTACACGAAAGCAAGAAGCCTGGGAAACAAGCAGGAAGAAGTGGAAGTCCTGGCACAATTAAGGAACTATGATGTGATTAGAATAACAGAAACTTGGTGGGGCGGTTCTCATGACTGGAGCACTCTCATGGATGGATATAAACTGTTCAGGAAAGATGGAGGAGTTGCACTGTATGTAAGAGAGCGGTATGATTGCTCAGAGCTCAGTATGAAACTGGAGAAAAGCCTGTTGAGAGTCTTTGGGTTAAGTTTAGAGGTGAAAGCAACAAGGGTGATGATGTGGTGGGCGTGTGCTATAGGCCACTGGACAGAAGGCTGAAGTAGATGAGGTTTTCTTTGGACAATTAACTGAAGTTTCCAGATCACAGGCCCTGATTCTAATGGGGGACTTCAATCACCCTGACATCTGCTGGGGGAGAAGTGCACAAACAATCCAGGAAGTTTTTGGAGAGTATTGGGGACAATTTCCTGGTACAAGTGCTGGAGGAACCAACTAGGGGCTGTGCTCCTCTTGACCTGCTGCTTACAAACAGGGAAAAATTGGTAGGGGAAGTAGAAGTGGGTGGCAACCTAGGCAGCAGTGACCATGAGATGGTTGAGTTCAGGATCCTCACAAAAGGAAAAAAGGAGAGTAGCAAAATACAGACCCTGGACTTCAGTGGGTCCAGATCTAATGCATCCATGGATGCTGAGGGAGTTGGCTGATGTGACTGCAGAGCCATTGGCCATTATCTTTTGACTACCTTAGGGATCTGATGGGCAGGATCCCCTGGGAGGCTAATATGATGGGAAAAGGAGTCTAGGAGAGCTGGCTGTATTTTAAAGAAGCCTTATTGAGGGCGCAGGAACAAACCATCCCGATGTGCAGAAAGAATAGCAAATATGGCAGGCGACCAGCTTGGCTTAACAGCAAAATCTTCGGTGAGCTAAAACTCAAAAAGGAAGCTTACAAGAAGTGGAAATTTGGACAGATGACTAGGGAGGAGTATAAAAATATTGTGCAAGCATGCAGGGGGTGTAATCAGGAAGGCCAAGGCACAAATGGAGTTGCACCTAGCAAGGGATGTGAAGGGTAACAAGAAGGGTTTCTACAGGTATATGAGCAACAAGAAGATGATCAGGGAAAGTGTTGGACCCTTACTGAATGGGGGAGGCAACCTAGTGACATATGATGTGGAAAAGGCTGAAGTACTCAATGGTTTTTTTGCCTTGGTCTTCACAGACAAGGTCAGTTTCCAGACTGCTGCACTGAGCAACACGCTATGGGGAGGAGGTAAGCAGCCCTTCGTGGTGAAAGAACAGCTTAAGGACTATTTAGAAAAGCTGGACATGCATAAGTCCATGGGTCCAGATCTAATGCATACATGGATGCTGAGGGAGTTGGCTAATGTGACTGCAAAGCCATTGGCCATTATCTTTGAAAATTCGTGGCGATCGGAGGAGGTCACGGACGATTGGAAAAAGGCAAATATAGTGCCCGTATTTAAAAAAGGGAAGAAAGAGAACCGGGGGAACTACAGACTGGTCAGCCTCACTTCAGCCCCCCAGCAAAATCATGGAGCATGTCCTCAAGGAATCCATTCTGAAGCACTTGGAGGCGAGGAAGGTGATCAGGAACAGTCAACATGGATTCACCAAGGGAAAGTCATGCTTGACCAACCCGATTGCCTTCTATGATGAGATAACTGGCTCTGTTGATATGGGGAAAGGGGTGGATGTGATATATCTTGACTTTAGCAAAGCTTTTGATAGGGGTCTCCCACAGTATTCTTGCCAGCAAGTTAAAGTAGTATGGTTTGGATGAATGGGCTATAAAGTGGATAGAAAGCTGGCTAGATTGTCAGGCTCAACAGGTAGTGATCAATGGTTCGATGTCTAGTTGGAAGCTGGTATCAAGCAGAGTGCCCCAGGGTGTCGGTCTTGAGGTCGGTTTCGTTCACCATCTTTATTAATGATCTGGATGATGGGATGAATTGCACCCTCAGGAAGTTCGCAGATGACACTAAATTGTGGTGAGAGGTAGATACGCTGGAGGGTAGGGATAGGGTTGAGAGTGACCTAGATTAATTGGAGGATTGGGCCAAAAGAAATCTGATGAGGTTCAACAAGAACAAGTGCAGAGTCCTGCACTTAGGAAGGAAGAATCCCATGCACTGCTACAGGCTGGGGACCAACTGGGATTACGGTGAACAAGAAGCTGGATATGAGTCAGCAGTGTGCCCTTGTTGTCAAGAAGGCCAATGGCATATTGGGCTGTATTAGTAGGAGCATTGCCAGCAGATCAAGGGAAGTGATTATTCCCCTCTATTCAGCACTGGTGAGGCCACACCTGGAGTATTGCATCCAGTTTTGGTCCCCCCCACTACAGAAGGGATGTGGACAAATAGGAAAGACTCCAGCAGAGGGCAACAAAAATTATTAGGGGGCTGGGGCACATGACTTACAAGGAGAGGCTGAGGGAACTGGAGTTATTTAGTCTGCAGAAGAGAAGAGTGAGGGGGGATTTGATAGCAGCCTTCAACTACCTGAAGGGGGGTTCCAAAGAGGATGGAGCTAGGCTGTTCTCAGTAGTGGCAGATGATAGAACAAAAAACAATGGTCTCAAGTTGCAGTGGGGGAGATCTAGGTTGGATATTAGAAAACACTATTTCACTAGGAGGGTGGTGAAGCACTGGAATGGGTTACTTAGGGAGGTGGTGGAATCTCCACCCTGAGAGGTTTTTAAGGCCTGGCTTGACCCTAATCTTCTATGATTCTATGGTCTGAGGCAAAACTTGGAGTCCCTGCAGAAGCAGATGAAGAGATCATTAGGATACCTGCAAGGCAATGTGGTCCTATGACTGGTATTCAGAAGACCTGAATTCTATTTGTAGCTCCACTTCTTCACATCTCTGTGCTTGTTTCCCCTCTCATCCATTGTCTGTTTAGACTAAAATCCTTGGGGCAGGAACCATCTCCCTTCATGTTTGTAAAGTGCCTAGTATAATAGAGCCCTGATCTCAATTGAACCGGTAGTCTTACTGCAATATAAATAATTGATAATATTTATAATCTGAGCAGAGTTATCAGGGTGATAACAGAGTTATCAGGGGTGCAGGGAAAGGGGTGCAAAGAAATGCAAGAAACGCTTCTGCTTGTCCAGCAGAAATTCTCAGGACCTGGGGATGTGTACTGGAAATACATACATATTTACATACATATTTTTTCCTTGTGGCTTATTCCAACTTCCTGGGCTAATAAGGGCCAGTTTACAGGAACTCAGTGGAGGCAGCATTGGTCCCCTAGTGAATAACTATGCTTTAAACTTGGTTTACCCATTGCCTTTTTCTTTTTTAACTTACATGGCACTTTACAAAAGTGAAGTATTTTTTCCTCAGCCCACCTTTGAGGTAGATGACTACAACTGTCTCCATTTGACAGATGGGAAAAGCAAGGCCTCGCACAGTCAAAGGACTTGCACAAGACCACAAAGTAATAGGAGTTCCCAACACCTAATCCTATGCCCAGACCACTAGATCAGGATGCTGTTCCAAGTATATTTACTAATGTTTTCGGGTATAAAGGATCCACTGATGAAATCTTCATTTAGGCAGGACTAATTAACGCTTCACATTCCGTGCAGCAGAAGTTTTCCATTAAATAAGGACTGTTCCTGAAGAAATGCAGGATTTGACCTAAATGAGCATATGCTGGATCTGTTAGACAGATATAGAATTTATAGACCCCTATAGGGCTGCCTGGCTTCCATCCATCCTGAAATGTTACTGTGCAGGATGGTACAGACTCTAATAAAGCCAAGATGAGTGTTTAATGATTTTATTCATGTCAGCTTTCTTTATTTAATTAGTTTTGCTGTGTAGTGCAATAATGGGGCTCATAATGAACATCATCCTAATGATTTCCCTGAATGCTTTGAGAGCATGGTATAATGAAGAGATTTGGCCATACTGTATATATTATATTATGAAATTTGAGAGGGGAGTATTATTTCAGTAACCTTTTAGGCAGGAAATTGAAATCTGAGAAATTGGGCACTTAAAGAAGAACATCAGGAGTGGCAGATGAAAAAACAAATGAAAGCCTGAAAGACATAAGTGCCAGAAAGATAGGGGAGATTGAGAATAGCAATACAGAGAAGGGTGAAAATGATTTGGATCTCAATAGAAACTACTATTGCCTTGGAAAGAGAATTTATCTGTAATACAAGAGCTCAGTGGTTCCATCCTCTTCTTGTTCCTAAATCTCTAATGCACACACTTCGCTTTCTCTCTCCTTTCTACTGGCAGCTCAATAGATGGCATGTGGAAGATTAATCCCTTTGCAAATGCCAGTGTTACACTGTGGTAACAAAAATAGCAGTACTTTTAATCCACTGTCACAGAGGAGCCATTGTAAACACCTGCTTCATTTTATGGGCTATTGAGTCCCTTGTCTTTTATTTTCATAATAATGTGCCTTATTTTAAAGTTCTTGTCATTATCAGTGATACATCTGGGTGTCACTGGAACAATATTGAAATGGATAATAGTGACTTACAGCCCTTCCACAAAGATATTCTTAGAATGGGAAGAAATAAATCTGAAATAAGGATAATTTCAAAGGGCCTAATCCTGTAAAGACTCCATGAAAAGAACTTGTATCAACTGAAATGGGAAGTGAATTTGGCATGCAGCGCTCTTGCAAGGTTGAGTTTGACGGTTGTACATTTTCAAATATAAATTTTTTTGACAAAACTTTAAAAATTAATCCAAGAGCTGTACAGCTGAATGTGCTGTAGATATTATTTCTGAGGATTATGTTCACTGAAAAATATTGCTCTTGGCTTTTTAATGCTACCTGTATGGATGTTAATTAGAACTGGTCTAAGAGTTCAATCAGTGCATTTTTAACTTTTTTAATTTGCAAATTGCCTGTGAACCAACTGATTTTTCTTTTTCACCATTTTGGTCATTGTTTTCCATTATTGAACAAATTCTTAATGAAAACACAATTCATCTTATAGGATGGGTGGAGAAGCAGCACTCCCAATCACACTGGATAGGGGAGCAGGACCACTGGGACTTCCGCCAAAGGGGATGACAAGTCTTGTGGCTCCAGGGCTACTCAGAGGAGGGGGTCGCCCAGGCCTTAGGTGAACTGGTATATGGTTAGAAAAAAATCCAAGTTTAAGGGCCTGAGTCTGTCGGGTTCCCCCATTACTGGTTTTAGTTTTGCTATTTTGCCGGCAGTGGCTTCTTTCATAGATCTCAAAGAACTCTACAAAGACCAGTGAGCATTAATATTCTGATTTTACTAGGGTAGAAATTGAGGTGCCCTTGATCAAGGTCACAAGGCAAATGAATGACAGAGCCAGGAATAAAACGTGTCTTCTGACTCTCCATACAATACCCTACCATGCTGCTTTCCTGGATTTCTTTCACTGATCCCAAACAGAACACTTGGATGTTTGCAGCCTGACTCTGCTGTCTATGTCAGTGAGCTGGAAACTTCTGGTAGTTTACAGTTTTGGGCCCCTTTTATCAGACAGTTCCTCTGATAGAGATAGTTTATACAGTAAGTAAGGCCAGATCCTGCCTCCACTGATGTCCATAATAAAACTCCCAACAATACAGACCCCCAATACATAGATTATTCAGCAAACTATCTTCAGAAGTTACATTAATTCAAACAAACATTGATCTGTTTAATCTCTTTTTCTCCATTAAGGCTTCTAAGGAAGTGGGGGGTGGGGCAGAAGTGAATATGTTTATGGGTAATCCTTTGTTTATGTTGTGTTTCTAAATTATGGTCTAAGTATTCACAGAACCTACATTTGGATGGGTGCCCATAACTGCATTTTAGGAATCTGAAGAAAAATAAATAAATATAAAGTTAATACAAGCTGGGAAATATAGACACCCATTATGGCGTTAGGTTTGTAACTTTGATAGTTGCTTGGAGGCGGAGTATCAGTTATGAGACCTGTGTCTTCTCAAATATTTGGGTGCATATCACAGGGTGTATTGTCAAGGCAACTCAAACTATTTAAAAATACATCCTTGGGTTTGTGTGCAAATAAACTGGTGCGGTCATGCTGTGATAGAAACTACAACAGGAGTGCTGGTTTGTTTACAATGGGATGTAGCGCATTAAAAGTTTTAGGTGCGTATGTGTGTGTATGCATGCATGCACATATTATCTTGACTGGAATCCTTAAGATAAGAAATTTTATACAGAACAACTGTCAAGGTCAATTGCTGTGCTTTCTAACCTTGATACTATCACTTTAAATATTTATTTTAAACTACCAGTATAAAAAATAAATAGAAGATTCACAAGTGCAGAGATCAGAATGAATAAAATATTGGAGTGAGAAAAAGAATGTGAGAGACTTTGGGGGGTGGGGTGTTGGGAGGGGTTGAGAGAGAAAGACAGACAGACTTGATAAATAGAATCCAAAGCACTAAACTGCTTATTTTTAGAGCCTCAAAGATAACCAAACTACTTTCCTTCCTTCCTTCCTCCTTAAAGACACTGACTGATGTCAAGTTGCAGTCCCTGATGGTGGAAAGTCCACCTACAACAGGGATGTAAGCCACGTACGTGGACTGCATCTCCCACTCCTCTTGGGGTAACAGAGCTGGCCAGTACAGCATTCTCCAGGGCAGCCTCTTCCATTAGAACCCCAAGCTGGACTGCCCTAGCAGAAATGATGGCAGTACAGCTGCTTTTCTTGTCCCCAGGGTTGAACTCCTGTGGGGTGGATCAGGAAACAAGGACACAAAATGCATACATACACCATAACCTTGAGCTAACGGGTGAATCAATTTTTCCATTCAATTCTATGATACTTCATTGGCATAACAAGCTGGACAAGCGTTGCCAAAGAGTACGAAAGAGGTGTACTCAGAGGTAAACACAACCTACCCACAATAGGATTACACGCTATTAATGGGGGTCAATTCCATGTCTATTCCTCACCACTGATCTGGTGGCAGTTTGCTCACCCTCCCCTACATATGGGTAGTCAACAGAAGGAAGCAAATATTTCTGCTGAAACATTTGCAATTTATTCTTGACACTAGATTTTAAACAGACTGATTAGTTACCTTTATTATTTTACACTTCATAGCACACACTGTTTTGCTCTGTGTCATTGTTGCAT
Organism: Chrysemys picta bellii; assembly: GCF_011386835.1. NCBI lineage: Eukaryota > Metazoa > Chordata > Testudines > Emydidae > Chrysemys > Chrysemys picta. The sequence continues at coordinate 23,024,187 of NC_088798.1, forward strand.
GACATTCCATTTGGCGCACAGTTTATTTTTAGCCAGAGACTATCAAAGTATTTTTCAGTAGGACTGTCACTGCACTTGAACAAGGAATCATTACTGCAAGAACTTTACTGAAACAAAGAAGAAATATTGAACAAATGGGGAATTATAAATCTAGACCAACCCAAACTTGCACTGGTAATTAATGTTGCTTCTTCAAATGCAATATGATATAAATCCATCAGCCAGCAGCAAATGTAGCTTTAGCAAATTTACTAATTTACTCTTGAGTTCAAGGATAAAGTATTGTATTGCTCCTAATCTATATGAAGATTGGCTTGGCTCAAATCACATACAGTATCTATGATAGAAAAAGAGGAAGAAAAGCCAGCAAAGTTATTCAAACCATTAGATCATATTAAATTAGATTATTTTGTTGATTTTATTAATATTTAATTAGAACAATACAAAATTTAGCACTATTTTTATTCTGTACTTCTATACTGTTAAAACTTAGATATTTAGAACTAACAAATACAACCTTATGAACTTAGCTTTTCACTATTAAAATGAAAAGAGTTTTCCAGAAAGATTGATATATCTAATATGTATGTATAGCATAGGTATGTGTGTGTATATATATTGTTTTACACAAGGAAAAAATTCCTAACTCTTTCTGCATAATACATATAATATAATTTAAACTGCAAATATCCATAATTTAAACTGAAAGTGTTAGTAGCAAAATAATGTATAATTTGGTAAATTTGATAGTGGAGTTGTTTTGATTACTGGGAGATGGTGATCCGTGTGCTAGTTTTTTATAGGGCATGAAGTATATTGTGAATCGTATTTGCTTTTTCTTGTAAGATGAATGGAAGAAGAAAGTTAGTGAATCATACGCTATAATCTTAGAAAGATTAGAAGATGACCTGCAGATCAAAGAAAAGGAGTTCACAGAACTGAAACACGTCTTTAGGTAAATTATTCTGGAAACTTGTTTATTATATTTAGAAACAATAATTAGCTTTTAAATTTTGGTGTAGTTGCAAATGTTTTCATAGATGTGTCAATGAGTGTTGCACATATGGATAGTCTATATCTGCATTCTATTTATATCTGCTATCTGTTTTCAGGAGTAAGTCCTTATAATTCTGGGCCAGTGTCCCACATCCTAGTACCAAGATTAATGGCTGCTGATTACTAGAGCTGGGTGAATACGGCCAAAATTTTACTGCAAATGTATGTTTGAATTTTTTAATGAATTTGCTTTAGCAGTGTACATACCTCCTTTTGTTTATTCTCCAAAAATACTTTGGCAAACAAGTCTACTGGCAAGCATATTTGCAGATTTTTACACAAAGATGCAGGCAGAATAGTTGCTGAAAGTAATTTCAAATTCCTAATTATAGTCACTTTGTCAGGACACCTGGTTCTAAAACTCCTACTCATCCAATAAGATAATATAACGTTATGGGTCAGGCATGACCACTGCCTAACATTCAGAATAAATGTAAAGAAACCATTGTAATCAGGGCTGAAACAATAGAATCATAGAATCATAGGATGGGAAGAGACCTTGAGAGGTCTTCTAGTCCAGTCCCCTGCACTCAAGGCAGGACTAAGTATTATCTAGATCATCCCTGACATGTTTGTCTAGTCTGCTCTTAAAAATCTTCAATGACGGAGATTCCACAACATCCTTAGGCAATTTATTCCAGTGCTTAACTAACCTGATGGGAAGTTTTTCCTAATGTCCAACCTAAACCACCCTTGTTGCAATTCAAGCCCATTGCTTCTTGTCCTCTCCTCAGAAGTTAATGAGAACAATTTTTCTCCTGCTTCCTTGTAACAACCTTTTATGTACTTGAAATAACAATCGCCCACAAAATACAGACACATGGAAAAGTGGAGTAAAAGCTGAATCATGTGGGGGTTTTCAAACGCAGGGGCTGGGGCTTTGATTGATAGAACTGTTTTGGGCAGGGGAGGAGAGTAATTGAGCACAAGCTGAAGTGCCACAGGACAAGCTGAAGCAGCTAGAGAAAGCCAAGAATATGGTAACAGAAGGCTGGTAACATAGTCCAGAGAAAAAGTTTTTTGGGAAGAGAGACCGGATGGGGAAGGCAGGCTTGGATCAGCGAACAAAGGAACTGTCTCCTGCTGTTTGTTTCCTTCTGTGTTCAGGGAAACAGGACTTTGAAAAGAAAACTTACATAAAAGAAATACCTATTGCCAATTTCTCCTAACTGGAACAACCTACAAGACCCTGAATTTTCCGCTAACCATAGGTTAAAAGGGATAATAATACCATGTGAGCTATGTGTCCGTTCAAGGCAGCTCGAATAATGAATGCACTCAACAAATGGCTTGTGAATGACTTAATTTGCAGAAGCTATCTAGTAAATAATTTCAAACATCAAATACACTTGAGAAAATAATGTGTTCTGTTGCCAGACAATTAACAAATAAAAAACAATATTGGTCAGCTAACTTATTCATTATGATTATTCACTCAGCTGTGTTAATTACCATTGTTTGACACACACACACCCCAATTTAAAATGCAGATTGTTGATTATATTGGGCTGGATCCTGCAAAGTGCTGAGCATTCTGGCTCTGAGCCAACAAAGCACTTAAAACTTTAATTTTAAGCATGTGAGTAACCCCATTGACTTAACTTTAAAGTGTTTACTTAAATGTTTTGCTAGAATGCTCAACACTTTGAAGCATTGAGTCCACTGAGCTGCAGTAGAAAGTGTATTTTTGACTCTGAATTAGGTAAAAGAGAAGAAAATAATTCATTATGTGGCTAGCTGGCCACTGGAAGCTGACCACTTTGTCCTGAAACCAAATGTAGGACCACTAAATGTGTCAATGAACCTTCTCTTCTTAAGTAGGGAATGCTATTACTTCCCACTGAAGTCAATGAGAATTACTGATACTTAGCACATTGCAAGGTTGGGCCCTCTGTTACTGACATCTGAAAAGTGGACTTTTGACTTTTAATCAGGGTTGAAATATCTATCGACAGGTTCAACTCTCCCATCCACCCTGGGTCACTGGAATTGGTCAGTCTTTTATGAGAGTCTAAAATCAGAATCTGGTCTGAAGACTATAGTTTTTGTCCAAGATTAATAGTAAGGGCATAATTATTCTGTGTGGATCTGTCACCTCTGAGGAGACATGAAATGAGGCTGGTAGGATACTTCCACACAAGAGAAAATCTTTTGTTCAGTGAGGAAGAAAAATAATTTTGAGAAACTGGTTAGAGGCCAGGGAGAAGTTGGTTATCAGACTGCTGGAGAAAAAATATGGGGTGGCAAGTCTTGTGCACTCTGCTAGTACATTTTTCCTCATAACATACCAGTTGCAGAAGATTTTTGAAAAGGCGTTCTCTTTCCTGGGCTCAGACTTGGTGGCTAAAAGGAAGGTACGGCTAAATGCAGTTTCCCAAAAACAATATCAAAATTATGGTAGCACATAATTGCATCTGTGTAGATTTTTAAGGTTGTGTGTGGAATTTCACTTTATGTGACAAGCTTGCAAAGAAACAGCCTCCAAAAGCCAGAAACATGTAGCTTTATTATATAAAATGAGAGTTCACAATTCACACTGTTCATCTGTTCACACTGATGTCCTTGATATTACCACATGTGCCCTCTACTGTCAGTCTACCATTGCACAACTCGTTAAAGGATATGCTTTGGATTGTCACATGCCAAAATTGGTGCTGGTCATGTTTATTATTTGTATTATGTCAGTATCTAGAGGCCACAAGAAAGTTCAGCTAGACATTGTGTTAGGCTCTGTACAAGCACAAGGGGGAGAAAGTACCTCCATGAAGAATTTACTGTCTAAATAATTGAGGCAGACAAAGGGTAGAAGAAAATAAGTGTTATCTCCATTTTGCAACTGTAGTATTGGGGCACAGGATGATATAATGACTTGCCCAAGGTCACACCAGCAATCTGTTGCAAAGCTGGCAAGTGAACCCAGATCAGCTGAATGTCAGTGCAGTGCCTTAACCTCAATCCCATCCTTTTCCGAAGGGTAGCTGATCACAATAATTTCCTGAAAGAGGGACTTATTTGTTCAGAAGGGGATTTGAAACACACTCTGGGGAACTCAAATTTAGGCTTTGTAACCACAAACTTCATCAAAATCTAAGACCAATGGAAATGGTTTTATGAATATTTTTAAAAAATTACTGTGGAAGCCTTTTCAACACATAAACATTCCCTTACAATGTTTGCAACTAAATCATTGCTGTCAGAGTATGAGAACCACAAAGTGTAACTGAGTACAAATTGACTATAAACCAGAGAAACTGAAAATCTATTTTCCTCTTCCATGTTGAGAGAAAAGGAAAATGTAAACAGATGGCCTAAGTGGTGAAAAATTAGATTTTTAGTAATATATGAAGTCTTTTTAATAGGGAAGGGAATTTGATCTTTAAAAATATGTGAGTTTTGAACTTGACAGCATCCCCCTTCAATGCTACCATTTGTTTTATGTCACTGAGCTCTAGAAGGGAGGGCAGGAGACATGATTTTCCAATAGAATCATATTTGGGTATTTTGAAACTCTTAAAATTCATCCACCAAGTGAATCAATCCATCTCTCAAATCATGCACCAAAATATATTAAAACAAAAATTCCAAGCATAGGGGTGGGGGTGGGGGGAGACATGTTAACAAAAAGGAGTTTTCCCCCTAACCACTGGAGTTTCTTTCCCACAATCACCCCTCAAGGAAAATCTGAAAGAATAGATGGGCCTTACATCAGTATCATTAATCATGTTATGCCTGAGAGGACACGTATGGAGCTATAATATATTTGAAGAATGAGATTTTCTTTATAGTGAGCAAAACATTTTGTTTTCCTTAGTAAAAGGTAAGTGGTAAATGAAGAACAGTCACTGAAGAAAAAAATGTGACTGTAATGTGTGGAAGAATTATTCCATATCAGAACAGTTTACATTAAGAAAATAGAAATAAGGCCAGCAAGCTCCCTGAATGCTTAATACCTGCCATCTAAGTGACAGATGTGGAAAGTTAGTCAAACTAACATATGCACAAACTAACACAAAGCTAGTTCAGAAAGGAGTCTAGCTCTTGGTTTTATTAATGGGCTTTACATATTCATATGTATCAGTTCCACATCCCTTTTTTTTTTTACTAGAATGTCATTCCTAATGGAATGGGCCTAAAGACCTGGGTTTGTAGAGCCTATTCTAAGTTAGTCGCTGGACCGTGTCCAGAATTTCTATTGGGTTGATTTTGTGATGGGAAATACAGTTTCCACAAAATTGAAATTTTCTGTGGAAAAATCTTGCTTATGATGAAATTTTGTGTTGGAAAACTTGAAATGAAATTTTGGGTTGTTTTTACTGATCGGGATATTTTGTTTTGTTGAACTGACCCAAAATGTTTCATTTCAAATCAGTTCAATAAAACACCAACTTGTATTTATTTCCCTATCAACCAATACATTGGAGTTTGGGGCCCCATTCTCTCCTATGGGCTGAGCTCCTTGGAGGACTATATCTCCCATAATACAATGTGGATTTCCCTTTGGCCAAGCAAGATGCATCACAGGAGTAACATGAATCGAGATTTGTCATGGGTGGTATAATCCAGCCAGGGAGCCCGGCCCATAAAAGACAAATGGGAGACATGAGGTTTCTGAACCACAACTCCCGTGAGGCAATGCACCACAATGGGAAAATGAGTTTAATGCTGAACTGACTTGAAACAAAGCATTTCAAATCACTTCAACAAACCAAACAAGAAACATTTTGATTTGGGGAGTATGTTGAAATATTTTGTTTTGATCAAAATGTTTTGTTTTTGTTGAAAATGTTCAAACAAAATGTTTCAAATGTGGAAATGTTGGAATTTCCCATGGGATGGAAGTTCCAAATTTCACTCAGCTCTGCTGATGCCAAGCCTACTATCCCCCCTCCCCACCTCTGCCCCCACCAAAAAAACTTTGTAAAGATGGAATAATTCATTGCAAAAAGCCACCAGCCATGAAGGTGCAAGTTAACACTTAGCACGTTTCTGGTTTAAAGGCTTTTGTCTATACTTAAAATGAATAACATATTAAAACAGGCCCTGGTTCTGATCTCATTTTAACAGTGGTTTTACATTTGTAGGGGGAATTGTATAACATTTAATAGACATCTATGGGACTTATGCACATGTTTAAAGTTAAACATGCTCAAGTGCTTTGCTGAATCAGGATGGATTTAAGCACATTCAAATTAAGCTTGTATTTTGTGTTCTGCTGAAACAAGTCCATAGTGACTGATCCTAATCCCACTGAAGTCACTGGCAAAAAAATCCTGTTTATATCAATGGGACCTGAATTGTCCACACAGTAGTTTTCAAAGAGATTTAACTACTTAGAATATTTGAAGGAGTAGTAATGAGATGATTTGTCCTATGAGGAGACTGGAAAGTTTGGCTTTTGTCTAACATTTCTCTATCAGGGTTATTATTTAATTACCTGTAACTCAAAATCAGATTGACCAATTTCCTTCATACTTCGCAGAAACATTCTCCCTTGCTTCAAGAATAAATGTAGCACTTTCCAGGCCTTCCGCAATTATCCAAGCCAAGTTACAGTCGCTGTTTATCGAGGGCTTTATAAAGGGAGATGGGTGTAACTGTAACTATGCAGAGGTTACTGCCTTTCCATAATATGTCATTAATCATGAGGGGCAGGAATGCCCAGTGTAATTGTCTATTATATTATAAAATACATTGTACATGTTTATTTGCAAAACATGAGGCAGCTTTAATTTACTCATTAATTTTATTGTCAATTTTTCTAGTTTTATTTTTATTAATGAATTCCTTTTTGGGGCTTTGACATGTGCAATTCTGGAAAAGAGGTCACTTGAGTTGTACACGTGGAGAACAGAGCTTAATGAATCATAAAAATACATAGACTAACATTTTTTAAAAGTATGTTCTGTATTTTTTGCAGAAAAAAGATGCAAGCATCCAGTTTGAATGATGGATTCTTTCTTTAATGAGTCAGAATGGCTATTCATCCTTTTTGAGAGATATATTATTAGAAATCTATTAATAATAATTACTTCATTTTAATTAGTCACCTCACCAAGTTGCAAGCACTGTAAAATCATTAGGCTATATTAAAATATAGCATGACATTCCAAAAATGTAGAGGAAAATTAAAAACTAAACTGAACTTCGAATGTCACAATAGATAAGTGGTGGTCAGTTGCCCGAAAGCTTTATGTGCGATTACTCTAGAGAGGGCAAAAAGAAAGAAAATTGCATTTCTTTCTTAGGATGGATTTGGCTTATAGCTATATTTTAATTGCACACATCAAAACCAGAAACATTTTAATAGAAGTTAATGGAAAGTCTGAATGAGGGTCTAGAAATAGTTCTAAAATTGATTTTAAAATATCACATTCCAATGCAATAAACCAAGCAGAAAAACAGGGCTATTTAATCATACAATTTGCTGCTGAACATTGTGGGGTCCATATCCTTGTTGATGCACAAGAGTGAATAACTCTGATTGACATTAATGGTAGTTTGGGGGAAGGAATTTATGTGAGAACTCTGTTTTCACAGTACTTCTGCCCTGCCTGGATTCAGGCCGTATCCTGGGTCCTCTCACTCCTGCTTTTTCTTACCCTCTCAAGTCCTAGACACCCACAATATAGAGTCCTACATCTACATATTTCCTTGAGCAGTGAATCCAGGACTAAAAGCAGGGATGTTTCTATTTTTTTGACATTGGAAAGGCAAAACATGACTACTGAGGTTAAGAGTATGTTCAAGTTGCATGGGTAATCTTCAAGAGTCAGGAAATGCCAGAGTTCAGATTGCACATACCTCCTGAATACTGACCTCTTCTGCATATGCATTACAATGCAGGCTTAATGAAATGGACATATATTACACACACCCTCTTCTTCCACACCCTAAGATACCCATGTATATCATCTTGTATGAATAAGCAATGTTTATATAAAATGTACCCAGCAGCCCACCCTCACACAACTTCCTACATGTTAATGTCTAACATAAAGTAATAGTGAAAATTAGCTGACATATATACAGTAGGCCACCTGAGTTTGAAGCTGAATTAGCTTCATGGTTAACCGCCTCACATTCCCAATTGCTCCTAAGGAAGACCATTGATTGAAAAGAATATATTCAGTACATGGATGCTAGCAATGTTATTAAAATACTTACCTAAGAGAACTTAGTATGTAACTTGCCATGTAATAACATAAAAACTGAGGTCATCTAGTGCTCGAGCTAATGACCCCTTGGGTTAATTTTGAGGGGCTGAAGCAGTGTGGTTTGAGTGACTGGTTCTTGACTGTGGAATGCACTTCCCACACTGAAAGAGTTGTCCTGGGGAGTATTAGCTACACCTGTTTTAATGATACAACAAAAGCCACTTTGTGGTGCACTTTCTGTCCTTTTCCAGAATCATTATAGGTGATATGCCTCACAAACCATATGATGCCTTCAGGTACTACAATGTGGGCAATGCAATTCCACTCCTTCCTTCCTTCCTTCCTTCCTTCACCACTGCCTGCTATGGGTGTTACTTTTGCCAAGAGTATTCACGTTTATCATTAGTATGTGTTATATTTTAAATTCCTTACAGTCAGTAAAAAGGAAAATGTGCAATGCATTTTGTTCTTCCTGCCAAGAAATGTGTTTCAACAACTACTGGACATACTATAAAACAGGTGTAAGATTTGTAATATGTTTCAGTGCAGTTAGGAGCTAACGTAAAGCTTATTAGCAGATAACACGAAGCTTTGCAGGAAGGACATTTGGCAGATATGGTAGAAACAAGTCAAACGCCTAACTGCGTGGCACAAAATTGTATTATCCTTTGTATTCTATTTCTTTTGTCTTATGAACTGTAATTTGGCACCCTCAAAAGCCATTGTTGTCATATATACTTACTCCTTTAATAGATCGATTGCCATTGCATTTTAAAATTCAGTGCTCTTCATTCAAAACTAGAAGGAGCTTGTCTGAGTTTTGTGGAATATTATACATTTTTGTCAATTTTCAGTGGGAAACCTGTTAGAGTTGGAAAAGTTTGCTCATATGTTCTACAAGTTTCCACCACTCTTATGTGGAAGGCATTGTACCCCCTAGTAGACAGGAAATTTGTTCTTTTTACTAGGATCTTAACAGGTATTCATTTGAAAGGGCTTCACTGCCCATCTATATATGTGTCATATGGGGAACAGAAACTATTTTCTGCAAAGTCTATACTTGAGTATTCTTTGAAATTAGCTTCATTGTCTCTTTCATTCCCCCAGATATCATGTTGTTGGACTCTTTAGAAATGAATACATAGATTTTTCTAATTTTTTTCTATCACTTTTATCACCTTGAATCATAGACTTTAAGGTCAGAAGGGACCATTATGATCATCTAGTCTGACCTCCTGCACAACGCAGGCCACAGAATCTCACCTACCCACTCCTGTAGCAAACCTATGTCTGAGCCATTGAAGTCCTCAAATCATGGTTTAAAGACTTCAAGGTGCAGAGAATCTTCCAGCAAGTGACCCGTGCCCCATGCTGCAGAGGAAGGTGAAAACCTCCCAGGGCCGCTGCGAATCTGCCCTGGAGGAAAATTCCTTCCCGACCCCAAATATGGCGATCAGCTAAACCCTGAGCATGTGGGCAAGACTCACCAGCCAGACGCCCAGGAAAGAATTCTCTGTAGTAACTCAGATCCCACCCTATCTAACATCCCATAACAGTCCATTGGGCATATTTACCTGCTAATAATCAAAGATCAATTAATTGCCAAAATTAGGCTATACCATCATACCATCCCCTCCATAAACTTATCAAACTTAGTCTTGAAGCCAGATATGTCTTTTGCCCCCATTGCTCCCCTTGGAAGGCTATTCCAGAACTTCACTCCTCTGATTGTTAATTTCGTCTAATTTCAAGTCTAAACTTCCTGATGGCTAGTTTATATCCATTTGTTCTTGTGTCCACCTTGGTATTGAGCTTAAATAATTCCTCTCCCTCCCTGGTATTTATCCCTCTGATATATTTATAGAAAGCAATCATATCTCCCCTCAGCCTTCTTTTGGTTAGACTAAACAAGCCAAGCCCTTTGAGTCTCCTTTCATAAGACAGGTTTTCCATTCCTCGGATCATCCTACTAGCCCTTCTCTGTACCTGTTCCAGTTTGAATTCATCCTTTTTAAACATGGGAGACCAGAACTGCACACAGTATTCCAGATGAGGTCTCACCAGTGCCTTGTATAACGGTACTAACACCTCCTTATCTCTACTGGAAATACCTCGCCTCATGCATCCCAAGACCGCATTAGCTTTTTTCATGGCCATATCACATTGGCGGCTCATAGTCATCCTGTGATCAACCAATACTCCAAGGTCCTTCTCCTCCTCTGTTACTTCCAACTGATGCATCCCCAGCTTATAACAATAATTCTTGTTATTAATCCCTCTGTCTTATCCATTCCATCCCTTCTTATTTCTTTACAGTCTACCTCATCATTGATATACAATGCTACTCCACCACCTTTGCCTTTATTTCTGTCTTTCCCTAAACAGCACATACCCTTCAATACCTATACTCCAGTCATGACTACTATTCCACCATGTTTCTGTTATCTCTATAATATCCGGTTTCACTTCCTGCACCGGTAACTCTAGTTCCTCCTTTTTGTTACCTAGGGTCCTCGCATTCGTGTACACACATCTTAATTTTGGCTGTTTGGCTTCGCTCACATTCTTTACCCAATTAGGCCCAGACATTCTGCCCCCAGTATCACCTATTAGAATGGTATCTACACTACCCTTCCTCCTTATGTCCATTCTCATACCCACGGCTGTATCCTTTCTTACTTCGTTTTCTTCCTGGACATCTCCCAACCATCTCCCTCCAATTCCTAGTTTAAAGCTCTCTTAATCAGTTGTGCCAGCCTGCATCCTAGAAGTCTATTTCCTTCCCTACTCAGGTGAAGTCCATCCCGAGAGAACAGTCCTCTGTCCATGAATGCCTCCCGGTGGCCATACATCCCAAAGCCCTCCTTATAGCATCACTGCCTGAGCCATCTGTTGATCGTCATAATCTTGTCACACCTGTGTTGCCCTTCTATAGGAACAGGAAGAATCCCACTGAAGATCACCTGAGCCTCAATTTCCTTAAGTGTCTTCCCCAGCCTGGCATAGTCTCCCTTGATACGTTCCAGCGAGAATCTAGCCGTATCATTCGTTCCCACATGAAGGACAATCAGTGGATTCTTTCCCGCTCCCGTTAGGATCCTCTTCAGCCTCGGGTCCACATCCCGTATCTTAGCACCTGGCAGACAGCACACCCTTCTGTTCTCCGGATCAGCTCTGGTTACAGGCCTGTCTAGTCTTCTCAGTAAGGAGTCCCCAATCACGTAGACCTGCCTTTTCCTGGTGATGGTGCGATTCTCCGGTCTATCCCCTGTTCCCTCTGGCTGCAAGTCACCCTTGCAATCCTCCGCAACCCATCCCGTATCCTCCTGGGGCTCATATTTGGTGTTATCTCCATTGACTCTTCCCCTCTTCCTATAGGACTAGCTGCTCTTCTCTTCTTCCTTGCCCTCTCACCTTCAGCGACCACCTGCTGTGCCCCTTCTTCATTTTCCAACTCCGCATACCTGTTCCTGAGCTCTATTTCTCCTTCACTAGTCTGTCTTTTCCTCTGCCCAGTTCTTAGTCACATGCTTCCACTGTCCACTTTCCTCACCCAGCAGTCTCCCCTCAGAGTTCTTTGGTCCTGCTTCCATCTGCAAGTCTAAGCTTTTCCCTTCAGACTCCTCATGTCTTTGCTCCATCATCTGCTCAAACCCTCTTCTAAACTCAACCAGAGTTTCTACCTGCATCTCCAATCCTCAGATCTTTTCCTCCATCAGCTCTATCAGGTGGCATTTAATGCAGACAAAACTCTTTTCAGGTACCCCCTCCAGGATCATGTACATGCCACAGCTTCCACATCCAGTCATCTTCATTGCCCCTTCCACTGCTTGGGTCACTACCACTGCTGCCTCTGTATCTGTCATAGGCTTCCCACCTATATCCAGTAAATCTGGGAAACAAAACAAACCACAACACCACCTCCCACAGCAAAAAAAAAAAAAAAAAACCCCAACGAGCACCAAAACACTGCTAGAACACCACACACTCCCTTCACTAGCCTGTCTGTTCCTCTGCCTGCCTCTTGGTCTTCCCCACAAACTCCCCTTGCAAACTCCCACTCAAACTCCCCTGTTTACAGCTCTGTTTGCTGGCTACTGTGCTGCTGTAGCTATAGCTGAAAGATGGGGTGGAGGGGGAAGAAGGAACCTTTCGACTTATAGCAGTTTATTTTTCTTCTTAAAAGAAGCTTTCTTCTCCCTTTATTCTTATAATGTAGCTGTTTGTATATGTATGTATAGAAATAATGTCAAAATAGAAATATAGCTCAGGAAAAAGTAAGGGTTGGATTCTGATTTCACTTGCAACAGTAGAAATGTAGATTAATCCACTGACATCAGTGAAGTACCTCTGGATTTACAGTGTTGTGAATGAGTGAAACTATAGTGAGATTTCTCTTTGCAAATTTTTCAAATAAAAGAAAATATGCTAAAAGTTGAAAACTGTGATCATCTGTAAAATCTCTGTTTTCAGCTCTGATGAAGCCTTCAGCAAAGTCAATTTAAATTACCGCACAGAAAATGGGCTATCTCTTCTTCATTTATGTTGTATTTGCGGTGGTAAGTATTTGGACTTTCATACTCTTTAAGCATGTTATTTACATGGTTAGTGATTTGGTCTGTTTAATAACCCACAGGAACATTATATTTTTAAACTATTTGCCTTCTTTGCATTGTTCTTCTTGATGCTCAGGTAAGCATTAGTTACAACCGTCTAAACTGTAGTGACAAGGTGGAGTGGCTCCAAGTAAACTTTGAGCTCCTTTCTAAATTATTCTTCAATGTAGCAAAAATTCCAATCAACTCTGATGCATATTTAAGTACAGATGTGCAACTAACTTGAAATTAGTTGTTATGTTTATTTTATAATCAAGGGATAGTATTATTCTATATGAAATATATACATTATCGACTGGTATTAAGGTTGAATTTTTGATACTCTTTTCCCACAAAGATAAAAATTTCATTTTTGTAATATTGTGAAAATGTTTTATAACGTGGCGAATTAAAATAATAATAATCATGATAAAATAAAAATCAGATCTTCTAGCCCAGAATGTTCTCTGATGGGATTCTTGCAGATAGCAAACCAGGAGAACAAGAAAAGTCATGTGAGAGATCATCTAGGCACTCATACTGATAGTAGAATTTTCTACTCTGATCCATACTGCAGATCTCTTGTCCACACTGTGCTCATGCATTTTGCACTTGTTCCACAATATGCAACAGAGGTCAGAATTCAGAATCAAAGAGAATTGTACCCTAAGGCTTCAGTGCCACAGGGCACTTAAACATGCATTTAAATGCTTTGCTGAATCTGGGCCCAGATGTATAATCAGTGAGACTGATTATGCACCATTGAAATCAGTGGGAGCTTGCCATTAGCTTCAGTGCGTGCAAGACCTGAGAGAACACACCAGGATTGTTTTAGGCAGTTTTAGAACAGTCAGTTCCCATTAATGGCTAGATTGTGCCTGACGCTGACTGGTACCATAAGGGGATGGTGCCCTGCCACATGTTGAGAGTTCGTTAAGAAATGGATTATTGTGTAGTCACAATGTGAGCTAAATTGTGGCAACCCTGAGGGAGAGAGCATCTTCTTCTAGCATAGCTCTGCAGGAGACAGCCATAATGTGGACCACAACACTTAAGGGAGGGATAGCTCAGTGGTTTGAGCATTGGCCTGCTAAACCCAGGGTTGTGAGTTCAATCCTTGAGGGGGCCATTTAGGGAACTGCGGTAAAAATCTGTCTGGGGATTGGTCCTGCTTTGAGCAGCGGGTTGGACTAGATGATCTCCTGAGGTCCCTTCCAACCCTGATATTCTATGAGAGAGGTGGCAGGAGATGAGAGTGTCTTCAGGTTATGGTTCACTAGTATTCCTATAAACTACTATCCCTGTAACAATAAACTGTAAAGGCACTGGGTGGAGCATCACTTTTGGAAGGATCAATTGACATGGTAGGTGTCCAGGAAACCCAACTTGTAAGGCAGGGAGGGAGTCTCATGCTGAAAGAGGAGTTTGTGCTTTTTAGCACCTCAAATATCTCTATAAAGTCCTCCCTCAAAGATGTGAATGAGATTAGCAAGCAAATAGATGCCCAGTGCCACAAGTGTCCCTGTTAATGGCTAGATTGTGCCTGATGGTGACTGGTACCATAAGGGGGTGGTGCCTGCCACATGTTGAAGGTGTCATCATTTCCCTGTCCACTTTGGAGTCACTAGAAAGTCAGGGGATGCTAGGATGGAGAGCAATCCATTCCCTTCTCGTTGTACACCCATGCAAAGGCCACCACAGTCTACCATTTAATTTTAAATCCAAGTAACACTGTCTGTTACAAGGACTATTGCTTGTATTTTGAATACTGCAAATGTGAATAAAAGTGTTGAGATCTGACCTGCGCTCAATAATAAGAAACTGACAAATCTGTAGCCACACACTAAGTGTGGACGCTCTTAGCTGATTGCCTTCATTTGCATGTTCTTTTCTGTAAATGACTTCTCTTTCCAATTTTTATTACAAAGGTAACAAATCCCATATTAGAACTCTTATGCTAAAAGGGTTGCGTCCATCCAGGTTAACAAGAAATGGATTTACAGCTCTGCATTTGGCAGCTTACAAGGTAAATTAGAAATGAGAAGTCAGCATGTTTGGTAGTCTGCTCTCTCTAAATTACTAATCCCAATGAAAATCTTTATGCCTTGCATACAATATATAAGAAAATTATGTATAAATGCTTGCACACATTAAAATACTATGGACTTATCTTTCATGGATACTGTTTAATTCAACCTCACAACATGTCTGTGAGTTAGAGAAGTATTGTTATAATTATGGTTACAGAAAGAAAAACATTTTCACAAAAACTTTGCTGCTTCTCCGCCTTGTATTTTGTCACAATTTTGTTTCAGCTAAAGTTTCCCAGTCAGCAGTAATATTTGTTTATTTTATTTTATTTTTTATTTTATCTGTTGTTAAGAACTGACATTGTGATTGGCACTTAATGAAGCAGAAAAATAAAGACAACACCTGCCCCGAAGCACTGTTGTTATCCCCATTTTACAGACAGAGAAACTTAATGCACAGAGAGAGTAAGTGACTTGCCCAAAGTTATACAGTAAATCTATTGGCAGAGCTGGAACTGAAAGTTCCTGGCTTAACTTTCTATTCGCTCATCACAAGACTTTTCTTTCCTAATTATTGTAATGTGATCAGAGCCATCCCTTGGGTATGGCAAATCGGGGCGACTGCTCCAGGCCCCGTGCTTTGGGGGGCCCCGCAGGCTGGTGTGATTGGCCAGCACCGGGCGCAGTCGATCCCAGAAGTGACGTGTCGGTCCCGGAAGTGACAGATTCGTCACTTCCACCCCGGGCTCCGCATCCCCCCTAGGGACAGCCATGACTATGATAACTTGCTATTTCTTTGTTTATTTCCGTAATTCTTATACTAGTTTAATGTTATGACCACTGATAACAATTACATTGACATGTGCCAACCAAAATAATAAGGGTAATCAAATCTTATGCTTCAGAATGTAGGATGATGCTCTATAGCAGTCATAAAGAAAACTTTCACCCATGTGCAATGTTGCACAATTAGCTAAGTGCCTTATAGGAATTTTGTTGCCTTACTCTCAAGTAGAATGGTGATGATTTATTTGAGAAATTTTACCTTTCATTTCTTAATTAAAAATTATTTGCAAACAGATTCCAATTATTCTTGAAATTATTCATTAGATGGGACTAATTTCCGACTTTCTTTAGTAAATGCTGCACTGTCTGCTCACAATTTTCAATGCATACAGTGAAGTCAATGAAATTTAGGATTATACTTAAAGTTAAGCATATGCTTAAGTGATTTCTTGAATCAGGATCTTAGTTAGTCACCCAAGTCACACAATACTTTTTCTGTGCTCTGATTGGATTCCATGAAGCTAAGCAAACCATTGCAAACTGTGAATTTTGGAATCAAATATACAATCTGAAATTTCTTTTGCAGGACATTTGAAATGTTAAGGCTGCAGGATTTACCAACAGTTAACACACCATAGCATCTATTGTATTAAAATTATTGCATATGGAATGCATAGAGATCCCAGATATGATGGTGTGGTAAGTGCTGGTAAAGGATGACTTTTTAATGGCACTCCCTGTGTCTGGGCTGTGGCCAGATTACCTTGTGAGATGTGATGGGATCGTGGCAGAATTAAGTAGGCTGAACCGAGTTATCACTTGGAAAAGGAATTCTCCAAGGAATTCCTAGCTTAGGCCATTTTATTTTCAGGGTTTTTTTCCTCTCTAAATTCAGGTCAAAATATCACATCCAGTAATACAGAACCTTCTTCCATAGTCTTGGGCCTAAAAAGATTTCTTTTCTTTTTTAAATTAAAATTTGGCAAGGATGGTGGTGTTAGGGAATAGTGTAGTTCATGATCTCACATGGAAGTTGCTAATTGCTCCAAGAAGCTGAACACATATATTTTCAACGCTAACAAAATGGCTTGGGTCAGCAGTCACATCTCCGCTGCATGTTCTGTAATGCTGATTCATTCATGGTCTGCGCTCATTTTTGTATACAATACAGGGCGAGGGAGCTGTGGTGGCGGCACAAGCTTGAGCATCTCTTGCTGTTGTGGTCTTATTATTTATGATTTTTTTACTGTAGCACTTAGGAGCCCTAGGTATAGACAGGACCCCATTATGCTAAGCAGATCAACACAGAACAGCAACAGCAAAGAGCTGGTCTCTGCACCAAAGAGAGTACAATCTAAGTCTAAGACATGAGACAATGGATGGATACAGACAGATAGTGAAGTACAAGGAAACAATGGGACAGTACTAGTCAGAATGACAGGCAGTGTTGTGTGTGCTGCTATTGGATGCTGAATAGTCATTTGAAGATGTTTGATTTCCAAGATGGCTGACAGGGCCAATTACTCAGCTAATGTAAATTACCATAACTCCATTGGAGTCGGCTGAGGATCTGGCTCAATGCAGGAACAAGTCTAGTTTTGCAGTTAGAATAGGGGACTGGGAGTTGTCCTGGCTTCTGTTCATGGTTCTGCCATTGATTCACTGAGTGACCCCAGGCAAGTTACTTCATTTCTCTGGGCATAAGTTTACCCCTTTGTAAATGAGTTCAATAATATCCACCTCAATTGGATATTGTCCCTCGTAACAGTTTGTGAACTGATCTCAGAGTCTCAACAAATTATTATTATTACTATGATTTCCATTGCCATTGTTATATTTGGCAGGAATATAAACAGTGCTTTAGCCCATTATGTTGTCAACAAGGAGATGCATCCAAAATGCCAAGCTCATAAATTTGGTATTCAGGATACCATCCTGTGTATTTGTGGGATTTCCTTTGTAGATCCTGAGAAGTCCTAACGTGCCCTTCTTCTGGGTTTGACACTCTAATGGTTCTGATATTTAAAATAGTCCCTCTGAGCATTTAAAAATGGTTCTGAGGCGAAGTGATATTTAAATAGCTCATAAAATCAGGGAGAGACACAGCTTTCGAGATGTCTATTGGCCTAACAAAAACATTTGAAATGTGTGCATTGTAGGACAGTGCAGAACTTGTGACAGCCCTGTTGCATGGTGGAGCTGACATTCAGCAAGTTGGATACGGAGCTCTTACGGCGCTTCATATTGCTACAATAGCTGGTCATCATGAGGTACGTTTTTCCTCTTCTACACAGGAAATGGTGAGAGTGAATGGCATGATTAATCGGCTCATTTATCTTTTAGCATGTTACTGCTTAAAACACAAACAATACAGCACATCAGTAACTCAGTAAATCCAAGCTTCATTTACTGGCACTTCGTAACCCCTTGGAGAGGCTATTAGGATTAAAAAAGTTTCTCTTGGTTTGTGTGTACATAGAATACACATGAGTAAATGTACCAGGCATATTCATACATCTCCTGCTCTTTGTATAAAATGTCTTTAAAGTCTTGTTGGAAACCAGTGCTATTCCTTTATTAATATCAAAGAATTTAACAAAAGATTTGTGGTGACATGAACGCATATGAATACCCTTGGTGGGATCATTGCTTCCTCCCCAGATCTCTGTATGGAAGGGAAGCTCCTTTCCTGTGTGGAAGTGAGGGCTCTGTGTCACTGTCGCATCCCCTTCTCCAGATCCTGTAGATTATGCTCCACAAGCTTAGTGCATGTTCTGCACTCAGGGAGGGGGCAGAGATTTGGCCTACTCATATATTCTTATCTTAGAGTTGTATTATCTTCTCTGGGAGTTCTGTCTGGGGATCCCAGGAGCAGCTGCAGTCAGGGGAAGTCCCTAGTATGTGGATGCAACAGAGCCATGGAGCTGTTGAGGTCCAGCATCAGCCATTGCTTTCTATGGACTCCTGGGGTTCCGCCAAGCTTGGGTGTGGGCCCTATGGCTCTCCATCCCTGACAAAATGATCTGGAGGAATTCATTGAGGGGATCCTTGAAAGGATTTCTTCCTGCAGAATCTGCTCCTGAGGTGGTGGGGGGGGGGAGTGGGAAAGAGGAGTTCCACTGGAGGCTGTAGTCCAGCCCCTCCTTATCTAAACATGCTTTTAGTCGTGAACCTGTTAGACTATCACTTTCCAGCCTCATTTCAATCACTTCTCATATCTCCTTTGCGTTGCCCTGGCAACAATTAACTCACTCATTTATTTATTTTTAATACATTTCTTGAAGTGTTTAATATTATGTGTGCAGAATTACTTTTGTAATGAAGGATTCACAATTTCAAACATAATCATAAATGCTCAATTATTTGTGTTCTCAATTCTGCTGCTTAAGTTGAAATTACTGACTTTTACAAAACAACAAAACTAGGCTAACTTGTGGAAACAGACACTTCAGATTTCCTGAAATAGGGCTGCTGGGCAAGGAATGCAGGATAACAACAAGAAGTTACAAAGAAGGTAATATAGAGCACATTGGTGACTATATTCACAGTTGTGTAATCAGTTGTGCAGTCACAGTCACCACATTTGCATTCAAAAATATCCACTTGTTGGTGTCAATATAGGAATCATCTGTGTAACTGGAGGCTTCTGCAAACAACTGTGTGATGCAGTTAAGAAGGCATGTTGAAACTTTGGCCCATATTATATTAGGGTAGTATTTCTCAACCTTCTTCTATACTAGGGTTCTTCTCTGATCTAGCTGGGACCCACTAGCAGTTTATGGGAAGGACCAGGCGTTGAGACTGCCCTGGGGAAAACACTTGCTTTAGGGAATGGACTTTCTTTCTAAACCTGATATTTTTAAAAGACTTTTATCAGAAAGCAACTCAGACTTCAGTTCCTAGTAGAGAAGTGTCAACATCACCAGAATTAACACCCTGGTTTGTACTAATTGGCACCTTTGTTGGCATGCTCAGCAGAGAGGATGAAGACTGAACGAGCACAAGGTCCATCTAGGTTCATTCTGAAGCACACTGGGGCGATGGGGGTAGGAGCAGAGGGAAATGTAGGTGTTCTGCAGATAATGAGAGATTTTTTACTTCAATCCAGTCCTTTTTAAACTATTAAATTCAGAAAAAAACATAAGACTAAATAACTAACATTCCTCTAATGGACGGGGAAATAGTTCAGTGAAAGTACTTATTGTAAAGCAACAGTCATGATCTAACTGAACCCACAGAAAACAAGGAGGTTCAGAGGTAAGATTTAAACTCTGTCATTCATCCTGCATTGCAAACATCACCAAAATTGACAGAGCTGCCACTTGGAGAGTGTAACAGAACTGCTAGTCCCACAGGCTTTGAAATTGCAGAAGCAACAAAGCTGTGCTTATACTTACATGTGGCTGCCATCTTGGCCTCACTCCACTTGTGAACCTTTGAAACATTCCTGTTTACACTGAAGGCAAAGTCAGCTTAAATATGTCTTTACTATCAAACCAAAGTTAGACTCCTATCTCCCTTTGAAATCAAGGGGAGCATTTTCAAAGATATTTAAGCACCTCGCTGCATCTTTAGGTATCTAAATATCTTTGAATGTTTGGCACCATGTCTAACTCTGCTTATATGAACTGCTTAGCACAGTGAGGCTTTGATTCTATCTGGGGTCTCTGGGCACTAACATAATATAAATAATAACTACAGCAATCTTGTCCCAGGGAGGTTCAAAGGCACTTTGCAAAGCCAGCCTGAGTAATCTGCACTTCCTCAACATTTCCACTGGGAGTGGAAATTCTGTGCTCTGTTAAGCTCCGTACAGATTCATGCTCTGACCGTACTCCATAGGAGCCCTACTGGCAAAGGATGCCTGGTGGAGGGGCTGAATCACCATATCCCAGCCACTTCCCTCCATCACCAGCATCACTCACATTTTAAGATGTGCTGGCTGCCTAATCCCCCACTCCTCACATCTTGGTGTGGGGAGGGGAGGATGAGGGTGCAGTGTGCTGTTTCATCCGTCCACCTGGCCAGACTTTCTGCCATTGGGGGTCTGGGCCAGGAGACGCCAGTGCAGACTTTGGCTGATTCTCGCCTCACGTTTGTATTCTCTAAATATTTAGAAACGGTGAATACAAAAGACACCAAAATGAGAATAACTCCAAATGTTACTTTTGCATTGATTGATTGGGCGCTCGAGATAGAAGCCATAAAGATAAGTCACACGAAAGCCTGGCGTTACCTCTGAAATCTGTGCAGATGTGACAAAGTGAGAAAAAGGATAAAGCACTGTACAGTTAGTCACACACAAAAACTCAATTAAAAAGCTGTTATTCTTCAATGTTTCGGTCAGCAACTCCAACAGTTATCAAGGGACAAATCAATTTGCAGCATCTGTAGGCAACTGTTTAAGTCTGTGGATGGAGAAGCATGCTAATAGAGCAGACTGACATTAAATACTTTATTTTGAAGGTTAGCTTTTCAGGGACTAGGTTTTGCTAGTGGTTTTGGTGTTTGTTTTTTAGCATTACGTTCTTAAACTCATGAGACATCATGTCATTCCCTTCATTAGTCAAGTATATTCCTCGGTCTTGTTGTTTACTCACTAGAAATGCTTCCTAGCATATCCTGTCTCAAAAAAAAAGTTGCTGTTTACATGTAAAAAATATATATCCAATCATTCTGTGCAAGAATTATAATAGGCAAGTTAGCAACAGTCTTATTCGTTTTATGATCCTTTCATCTTCTCTGAAACGTGCTTTGTGTTTTGTGTGTGGACTGTGTGTTACTTGGTAATGATCTTATGTACAGAGTGATATTTTGCCTTGCTGGGGGGCATGGCATTAAGGGAATTGTCTGTATTCTTTAATGGAGCCCCAAGTATCTAAGGCAGAGATCAGCAACCTTTAGCACGCGGCTCGCCAGGGAAAGCACCCTGGCAGGCCGGGCTGGTTTGTTTACCTGCCGCATCCGCAGGTTCGGCCGATCGCGGCTCCCACTGGCCCCAGTTCACCACTCCAGGCCAATGGGGGCGGCAGGAAGCAGCGGCCAGCACATCCCTCACCCCGCACCGCTTCCCGCAGCCCCCATTGGCCTGGGACGGTGAACCATGGCCAGTGGGAGCCGAGATCTGCCGAACCCACGGATGTGGCAGGTAAACAAACCAGCTCAGCCCGCAAGGGGGCTTACCCTGGCAGGCTGTGTGCCAAAGGTTGCCGATCCCTGATCTAAGGTACAATCTGTAGTATATATTCTTAATAAAACAGTGTCTATCTTTTCAAAAATTCCATGTATATAAAGTAAGCCTGTCTGATCATATTATCTTATTGATTATGTTGTCTTCCTCATTATGCTGGATGCTCATTAAATTGGGTTATTTACTGGAGTCATTTTAATAGCTCATTATTTCCTATAAATGTTATTCACAGCTGGTACATTGCCAGGTAGACCTTTTATAGAATCCCTTTTTCTACCATAAATAGGCTCCAATGTTGCACTCAGATGTGCTAGTGTGGTTCCCTCTCTCTGTGCGTAGCTACATTGACTACACTATATCTTGATGCAGGATCAGGGTCCTATTTTGCTAGACAGTCCCATACAAACCATTTTTATGGACATAGGGTGGGCAAAACTGCACATTCACCTGAAACATTGTCCTTGTCATACCTGAACTAGTGCGTACCTTGTCACTGGTCTTTAAGGCTTTGACATCCAAGAAGAGGTGTCCTGGATCTATTTCATAGTCAATAGTAAAGGTGATCTTTGGGAATTGTTTAGTGAATAACTTTACTCTGTGCTGTACATCATTTTTATTGATGATGGTAGGGAAGATGCCAGCTATGTAGTATCTGTACAAAATTGGATGAGTATTAAGCTGTTCAGGCCCTGGACCTAAATACCAATCCAAGATTGCTGTAAGTTGATTTATCTATCCCCTGACAGTGTATTGAGCTAAGGACTGAAGCAAAGACTCTTTTAATTGAGATTGTGGAATAATTAAGGTTTGATCTTTATGCATTTTTAAAACATTAAAATAGGTGCATGTCACAGTACAGTATACTTGTATGGGTGTTATTCATCCCAGTGCAGAGGGACTATGCACCATTTTATTTCCATTTAGGCACTCAAAATAGGGTTTTGGGGGGACAGATATGAATAATTCTTAGGGGCACCTTCTTTCCAATATGGAACTTCACCTATGTCTGAAAATATACTATTTTAAAAAAATATGTTTTTCAAATTCAGAAGGCATATTAATCAGCTGTAGCTACAGATATTTTTATATATTAAAAATAAAAAAATATGTGTTTTCAGTTGAAAACTATGCTATATTGGTGTATAGGTGATATACTTAACGCTATTTGTCAGTCATTCTCAACCAAGGGTACGCAGAGATTTTCCAGGGGGTAAATCAATTCATCTAGATATTTGGCTAGTTTTACAAAAGGCTGCATGAAAAGCACTAGCAAACTAGTACGAACTAAAATTTCATACAATGATTTGTTTATACTGCTCTATTTACTATACACTGAAATGTAAGTACAATATTTATATTCCAATTGATTTATTTTATAATTGCATGGTAAAAATGAGAAAGTAAGTAATTTTTCAGTAACAGTGTGCTGTGAGGTTTTTTTTGTATTTTTATGTCTGATTTTGTAAGGAAGTAGTTTTTAAGTGAGGTGAAACTTGGGGTATGCAAGACACATCAGTCTCCTGAAAGGGATACAGCAGTCTGGAAAGGTTGAGAGCCACCGCAGTATGTGACTTTGGAACAAGAGACCCTATGCTTCAAAAATGATTTTCCTCTGTGGTGAAACTCAAAAGTAACAAATGCTTTTGATGATAATTACCGGATTTCAGTATTTATAGAAAATTGCACGTGATCAATCTAGCATGTACATAGTGTTGTTTTGTTGAGTGACCACTGCATATTTCCACTTCTGTGATTGGTGCCTCCTGGCATTGAGCAGTGGAATATGCTAGAGAGCAATGTCCTTGAGCCACTATCCCCCCATTCCTCCCCCCCGGAGAGGATCCTGACAGTGACTAGGGGAGTGGCCCCATCCACTCTTCAGTTACTTTTAAGTCACTGAAGATACAATGAACTTAGATCACAGGTAGTGGTGTCAATGGTTCACTCTTCTGTTTCTTTTTTCTTCTGTCCTTTCAAAGGCTATTTTCTTTTTAATTCATTAGATGAACATTAATAAAGGTTTCCTTAGTTAGGAGAACAAAGAGAAAATGGTACCTGTCAGGAATGGACACAGGAGCGGAAGGACTGCTTCACACACCCCTACTGGTAGGGTAGGCTCGTCAGGCCTAGTCAATTAAGTTTGGCAATGTGTGAATCCAGCATTGACCTTGAACATCAATGGGAGTTTTGCCATTGATTTCAGGTGGGTAGGATTTAGGGTGACCAGATGTCCCTATTTGATAGGGACAGTCCTGATTTGTAGGTCTTTCTCTTATATAGGCTCCTATTACTCCCCACCCCCTGTCCCGATTTTTCACCCTTGCTGTCTGGTCACCCTAGTAGGATTTCAATCACCCATTGTATTTGTTTGTGCTGCAGTCGCTCTTTGTATTTGATGCTGGGGGGAAGTGAGAGTGATTTGATTCAACCCAGTGATAAGAACGAAAGCTTACAGTCGGAAAACTTATTAATTTTAATTAAATCAACAAATAAGCTAATATCTTAGGGTACCCTGCTTTGTTGTTCATGTTTCAGGTGTACTGCAATGAGAAAAAGTGACTTTTAGTGAGTCATAGGAGCATTGTTCACCATCATGGTGGGATTATCATTGGGTAGTCTATTGATAAAACTCTTAAATTTGACTTTCTCACACTAATGGCCTACCTTGTGCATCAGACTCTGGTTCGTTTTTTATAGTTACTTCATCCTCTTCATCACAGTCCTCTCTGTGACACAAGAAATGTGTTCACTGAAGGAGTAGTCTGGCATAAAATCATTCACTGAGTCAGAGCCTTATGCTAGTGTAAGTTCTCCAACAGCTGCAGCAAGGATATGTTTGCAAACCATTATGAAATCAAGATGTTTTTAAATAAAGGTATACAGTACATAGCTGAGACAGAAAAGGATTATTATCTATTATTTATAGCTATACTTTATACTCAAAACTGTTGTTTACCATATAGAATTATAGTACCTAGACCTAATTTTTGCTATGTTGAAGAGATGCAGGGTATATATATGTGTGTACAATGTTGCACTTAAAATCTTTTGTCCATTTTTGGAAGATTCTGTTGATATGAGAGATCCCTTATACTTGAAGGGTAAATTACATTTACATCTACTTTAAGGCCACTTTACACTGCCAAAGAAGGGAGTTTTAGGGTAAATGAGAATCAGGCCCCAAATGGGGAATATTGTTGGACCCTGTGTGTGAAATATCAATTCCACAATAGAAGAAAGTGCCACTTCTGTATAGACAGAATGATCTAAAATGAGGATAGTAATGTGAGTGGAGAGTCCCTACCTCCGCAGTAATGGGTGTCGCTGAAAACCTATAAACATACACACATGCACATGCTCATTCACTAAACAATGTAGTCACATAAAAATTGTTCTGCCCTCCTGGGAGAAATTGCACATTTTTACTGGCTCCAGCAAGTTGCCCCAAAACTGTTGCCAGTAGTTATTTGT